>NW_026643210.1:6250000-7500000 GCF_028828655.1 Penicillium verrucosum
GGTCTAGCCCCCGGGCAGCCGGGCAACATGCCCATGTTGAATGCTCTAGCTACGACTACACCTGGAGCGGCTGCAGGATGGGTTGATACGATCGAGAAGTTTGGTAGCGGTAAGTTGTCGCTCGAGCAGATTTTACAGCCTGCTATTGAGCTGGGAGAGGAGGGGTTCCCTGTCTCGGAGCTTTCGTCTCGGGGTGTAAGTATTCAATTTCCAACCGCAATCGCACCATGGTATCGTGAACTAATCCGCGCGCAGTGGAATGATTCCGAGCAAGATATCCGCAATGCATCTCCTAACTTCCGTGAAATGTTGAAAGTTGATCCTTCAGCCAAAGATGGCGTGCGAGCCCCGCGTCCAGGCGAAATCATGAAGAATCCCACTCTAGCCAAGACCTTCCGCGCACTCGCTGCAGAGGGCAAGAAAGGATTCTACCAAGGACGGGTCGCAGAATCTATCGTCAAGGTGGTGCAAGACCTGGGAGGCTACCTGTCACTCGAGGATCTAGCCTATCACGCCGAGACCGGGACACAGGAAGTCGACGCGATCTCACTCAAGTTCACTGGCCAGGACATCATCTCGAAAGCAACACCCGGCACAGATGGCGAAGCCAACCAGGGCGTTGAGATCTGGGAGCACCCACCAAACGGCCAGGGAATCGTGGCACTAATGGCACTCGGCATCATGGAGGAACTCGAGAAATCAGGCAAGATCCCCAAGTTCACTGAGGCCCAGCATAACTCCGCTGAGTACCTACACGCTGTTATTGAGAGTCTGCGCATCGCCTTCGCCGACGCAGCCTGGTGGGTCACAGACCCAGACGTGGAGAGCGTGCCTTCACAGGGCCTACTCGATCGCGCGTACCTCGCAGAGCGGGCGAAGCTATTCACACCCGAACGCGCAGCGGATATCCTGGACCATGGCAGTCCAGCGCACAACCACTGCGACACTGTGTATTTCGCAGTGACGGACCAAGAGGGCAACGGCATCTCTTTCATCAACAGTAACTATGCCGGGTTCGGAACAGCCATCATCCCTGCTGGCTGTGGCTTCACGCTGCAGAACCGCGGTGCCAATTTCTCGCTGCAGGAAGGCCACCCTGATGTCCTAGCCCCCCCGCAAGCGGCCATACCACACCATCATCCCTGCCCTTATCACTAATATTGCCGATGGCTCCTTACACTCCGTTTACGGTGTCATGGGTGGCTTTATGCAACCTCAGGGCCATGTACAAGTTATGCTCAACATGCTTGCCTTCGGATATCATCCCCAGGCAGCACTCGATTCACCGCGTTTCTGTCTTGCTGCGCCAGATGACGAGAGGACTGACCGCACGGTGTGGGTGGAGGAGGGTATCAGTGATGCTACTGTGGAGGGACTGCGTCGTCTTGGTCACAAGATTGAGGTGTTGAACGGTTGGAAGCGGGCTGTGTTTGGTCGCGGCCAGATCATTCGTTCATACTATGACGATGGGAAGCTGGTTTATGCCGCAGGCAGTGATCTTCGAGGCGATGGTATGGCATTCCCTTCGCTGTAGAGGTATTTTGATGTAGATATGTACCTAGTCACAAGTGATCAGCTATGAAGTCCACGCTTTGTACTTAAGTCTTTCTGTTTCTTTTTCTTACAACATCATCATGGCTGTTTATGTCCACTTTACAGCTGGACTCAGATAAAGATAATCCATATTAAACCCCCTATTCCTATCAGATTAGTGCCCGGTAACCGTGTCCAGCGCCCAACACACCTACCGTGTATTTCCAGCAGATGCAATATCTAGAAATTAGGTATCATTTGTATGACTTACCCATACAAAAGGTACTTAGACACCTCGTAGGCATAACACATCTTTTCTCAGTCCTCGACCTAGCTAAGGTAGTAGAAAGTGTACGAATATATAACTAGTGCTAGTCTAGCTTAATTAACTTAATAGTAGTATTAATTCTTGGGATCTAATATGGAAGAAGGATAATTATTTAGAAATGACACTATATGGAGTATATTTTAGTATACTTAGTATTCCTTACCGAAGTTTGGTTAAATAATCTTCTCCAGGGCTGCTTATATCTTCCCCAATGCAATATTGTCCCTACAATGTAGGTAGGCCACCATCCGTACAACATAGACAGTACCTATACAGCATCTATTATAAGACTACTCCATGCTCCACCAAATACAGCAGCCACAATTCACCAAGCCCAATCAAAAACCACCAAAACAAAAAGCAAATGCACATCATCGCTCAAGCAGGCAGGTCATCTAAACGAAAGCCAAAGCCTCGAAAATTCCTATGACTCCCATGAGAACCCCTGATCGACAACGCCAGACAGACTAACCATGCCCCACCGCCGATTCCGCGACAGCTCGACTCCGTCCTCCGTTGTTATGTAGTTAGTTAGCTACTGTCTAAGGAATTACTCAGGAGAGGAGGAAAAACAATAACGTATAAGTATGATTATAAATCCAAAGAATAACCCGTGGACAACTCCCCATTTCAAACCAAGCTTACTCATACTCTTACTGGGTACTAATACATAAGTAACTAGGTACCTAGGTAGTCATAGTATCAAAGACCAAGTCCAGATCGAAGCCCAAAAACCCACATAATCTCCAGCTCTCCACAAGAGATGAACAACACTACCCGAAAGCACTCTGATTCTTCCAAATCCAAACAGAAAAGCCGCAATGAAAATGGATTTTCTAATTTTCCTCCCTAACCTATTTACCTACCTAACTTACCTCATTCCGTGAGACCCGGAACTAACTAACTAACTAGTCTAGCGGGGGAGAACGGGGTGGAGAGAAACGGGGTGGACAAGGGCAGGTCTATTTACCACATCGAGTATAGCGTGGGGACCGATGTGGTTGATTCCCTGTCCAGCGTTGATTACGGGACGAAATGGTCATTTGAGGCGTGCGGGAATATAAAGTGGAGTTGCTCGAGTCTTTGGCCAAACGCTAAGGTCCAGGACCACGAAGCCACCGAAAGAGAGTTTTGGGTGGCCTTTTTTTTTTTTTTTTTTTTCTCGACCTGTGGGACCTTGACTTTGTACTTGAATCTCGGGAGATTTGATATCCAATCCTGGGGCGTATAATGCCTTGGAAGAACCTTGGAACGTTTTAGTTACAACGTTTCAACAAAGGTTGTAGCTACAATCTTGGAAAGAATGTTTCCAATGTTCTTTCCTACACTTTGTTCCGCTTTACATAAGCCGAAGTTTATCCTTTTCATGGAATCGATTTCCGCTAGATCGAAGATCGCTTATCTCGCTTGGGTCCACGGGTATGACGGCCAACCGAGCCACGGCTGTTGGGTTAATAGAGTTAAACTTTATAGTTATCGTTTGAAAGGATTTGTCAAATTCCCAACCTTGGGAGGCTAGAGCTATACATTTATACATTTATAAAAATGCCGGGGTATGGTGGGATTATAGTAAAATGAAATTTGCGGTACATTTGAATGGCCTGCAGGGGTATAGATGGTATAGTAGACAAGAATGGCATAAAAAAAAAAAAAAAAAAGAATCATGATCGTGTCGTCAAAAATCACACATGAAGAAAATGCGTTAAACAAAGGAAAAAAAAAAAAAGAAGAAATCATCAACTCCAACTCCAACTCCCAGTTCGTGTCTGGGACACACAAGACCAAAGAATCCAATAACCGGTATCGGGTGACTGCCTACCTTCTTTGGTCATTCTATTTGGAATAATTATGGATGGGCGCGTAAAACGACGGCAATCGGTGGACCCGGAGTCCAGGTGGTCACACTCCGGGGCCCGAATGGAGACAGGTGGAGAGCTCTGGTAATGACGATTGAGTCATTTGTAAGGAGTCGAGACCACCCTCGGGAGTCCCGTCCCTTGGACCCACATCTGTTTTGTTTTCCATGGAGTCCAAAGTTTCCAGGGCTATGAGACCATCCTGGTTTTGTATGGAGGCAAATGCCCGGGTCGTGTATGTAGTCATAAAATTTGGCCATCTATGATCAATATAGTTTGATCACAGAGCTTCGATGATATTTTTTCACATGCCCCAGGTCACAGGGAACTGGTGCATGGAGTGGACCTGGTCCTCGTAGGGAAGACACTCTGCGCTGGACCACGGAGGAGAGGGGTAGTGGCACTGAACGGGCTAGAGATATGTTAGTCAACAGTCATACTGAATAATCGCAGAGAAAACTCACTGGCTGGATCATATTCTCTCCCATGGACATGGGAACTAGATGCGACGGAGGGATGCCAGCATCGGTATCCCAGCGGAGGGGAGTGTGTATCTGAAGCGGGGACGAGGTAACGTCGCCCTTGAGGATATTTTTTGGGTACTGGTCCATGACCGAAACGGACGCGGAGGAGATGGAGCTAGAGTGGGATGGAAGAGAGAAAGTCGCATCCGACAGAGGCGAGGGGCAGGTATCTGCGGGGGAAGAGTAGAATGGGCTGTCGTCAACGGACTCTGGGAGCTGGCTATGGAAGGCCGGGCGGGGCTGTAGGGGCAAGTCGATGCCACTCCACATCAATGAGCAGTCGTTGTTTGCCAGGTCCGGGTGAATCCCAGGAGCCACGAGTGAGCCGATGGACATGGAGTGTGAATGGGAGGTTGCGGTCAATGGCATTCCGTGGTCCATTGACATACAGCGCGGGACAGCGGACTCAGTTGCGATGGGCTGTTGAGTTTCAGATGCCCATGACTGCTCTGATTGCGATTCGAGTTCGCTGCCATTCTTGTTAGTATACGCCATATTGCCAAAGGTTTCCTGTGGTACTCACTGTCTCTCCATATGGCGTGCAAGTAGATCAGCACGGTGGAATGCCTTCTTGCATCCTTGTCTTGTGCAGCGGTACGATGCCTCGGGGCTGTGATTCAACTCATGGCGTCTTCGGTGTTCGGCTCTGGTGAAGACCTGCATGGAGTCAGTTTGATTGACCCGGTGGATGTATATATATATATATGATTGCGCCGACCTTTCCACAGGATGGGTATTGGCAGGCATGTACGCGCTTTCCCTTCTTGGCCTTGCTGATGCGACGGGTGGTTGGTGTATAGGTGACGGGCATAGTGGCATCTGCCGGAGAGGTTGTACGCATGCTGGTCTTCCGGCCCATGTTGGATTTGGAAGCAGGTTGTTGAGGTTCAGGCGAAGAAGAGGAGGAGACAGAAGGCGAGTTCAAGACCGAGACGATGTGGTTTGGACTGAGACGCCCTGTGGATCCTCTGGTCATGATGTGTATAAAGAGAATGGAGAAAGAGTAGATAGTGAAGTATGGGAGGGGTGGAATGATATAGAATATAGATATAAGGCTGATTTGAATTGTGAAGATGTAAGCTGCAGAGAATCCTGGAAGAAGAGAAGAGATGAAGAAGAGAGGAGGGTGGACTGATATAGAGGGAACGATATGCACAGTAGAAGGGCTGTTCCTACAGATCTACGAAACGGATTAATAGACTTTAGGTAAATTGGAGGAAATTAATATGCGCTAAATAAAATATAAAAATAAAAATAAAGAATTAATTCCCTAAAATATATATTCATGCTAATAATAATTCCAACCAAAATAAATCCAACATAAGGCTAACTAAGGCTAACTGAGATTAGATCCAGGGAAAAAGGGAAAAAAAAGAAAAAAAGAAAAAACCAGCACGGGCGTGGAGGTGATGATCGCTCTGCGGGATGATCAGAGCATAAGCCGTACTAAATTTACACGACAGGGGCATTGCATTAGAGAGTGCGGCTGAGGCGCACTTTCCAGTCTGCCCTTTAATGATCCATAACAAGAAATTGGGCGGAATAGCCCGTTGGCTGTTTTGGTTCGAGATAGCGTAATTTCGCTGTCGTGGAATGATTACTGTAAATTATTTAGTGCTTATCACCCTAGTTATGTGAGTATATAATGCTAATTATAAGAGGAAATGAAATGGATTTCAAATACTATCGCAATCCTTTCCTAAAAAGAATCAAAAAAAAATCAAAAGATAGAGGATTAAACGAGAAACGAAGCCGCCAAAACGGCTCTGATATTCCAAATTCCGCGTGGAAAGCTTTCACATCGAGGGCGACGAGTCCAAGCTCCCACGGAATGCAACGGGTTTGCCCCATCAAAAAGCGAAGGTAAATATCAGTGGGGCATGCGCTGGTTTAGGCAACTCGGAGGACCAGATTGGGAAGCGGCTATTCCGAATTGGTATATAAGAGGCTCGCTGCAGGGCTGCATGGATAACAACTGATTGGCGACACATTATTTATTTCTTTTCGCAATTTAGGTATACAGTCCAAAATA
The DNA here is from genome assembly GCF_028828655.1 of Penicillium verrucosum. Lineage (NCBI taxonomy): Eukaryota > Fungi > Ascomycota > Eurotiomycetes > Eurotiales > Aspergillaceae > Penicillium > Penicillium verrucosum. Next base: position 6,256,274 of record NW_026643210.1, read on the forward strand.
TAAAACGTTTGCATTTTTTTTTTTATTCTCACTATTCTTTTGGTGGCTTCTAGTTATATATATCACAACAATATCACCTCAGTGTTGGATATGTTGGAAAGGGTCTCTGGCAGAACGGGAAGATTGGATCCGACCAAAGCCTCAACCAAACTTGAAGTCGATTAAACCGAACTAGTCCGAGTTCACTAAACCCAAAGTAGAAAGGGCGTAAATCAAAAAATCAAAAATCAAACACCAAAAAAGCAAAAGAGAGTCAGCCTAGTGGAGGGGCCCCGGGGCCCTTGGCTGGCGGGTCTTGGCATTTCGTCGTTTTCCAAGGTTTACGCTCTTGTTTCAGTGTGCCGATCCTTAACTCTTGTGGGTGGACGGATACCCCAAACTCCCGGCTCCGTATCTCAAACTGTCTGGGTTCGTCCGGGGGAAAACCACTTGGTGGAACGGTTACTATGTTTCCTACTATATTCTCCTATATTGTGCATCGAACTATTGATTTACATACTATAAGGATATATGAATCTCCATACAACATATACACACCATCTTGTCCCGGGGGCCCAAACACCTGTGAACAAGTTTGACTAAGTTGCCCTGCACCCCGCCCCATGCGACATATCGGAGAATAGCTCCCCTGTAACCCTCGTGGCAGAGCAAGCATCAGGAGCCGAATCCCAGACCATGCGTGGCAAATATCTTACTGCGTTAATATACACTATCTAGATATAGCAAGATTTAGCTAACTATGTAATATATAAATTGTATTACTGCATCACATACATAAAACGCGCTATATAGACACTCCCCTAATTTTTTTTAATTTCTAGAAAAGAGTCATTCCTTCTACAAAGCACATCCCTAAAATGGAATAAGGAACAATAAACTAAAATAACAAGCTGTGCACATTATGCAGGGGACCTCGAAGGATCATTCCAGGCTAAGATATGTCCCGTGCTGACGCCCGTCACTAGCTATCGCGACCGTTTAGCAAAGACAAGACAAATCACGGGCACTAGGTAGATGGTTGTGGGGAGGAGAGTATGGCAATCGGGTTCTCGTGTGATCCACCATCTACAATGTGAGTTTACTGCAGATTATGAGGATCCGCGATGAGAATCTTGATCTGGACTGCAAGGCATTCTTGCAGGGATTTTGAAACGTACTTTGTAATTGGATATAGATGGAAAATCAGACACAGAACCAGAAACAGTCACACATGCAGCGTGCGGGAACTACCACAGCCTCTTTCTTTCTTTTCCCCTGCTTCCAAGTTTAGACATGCATGGTGCATTCCCTTGCCTATACTTCGTATCCCTGTTTATATAAGCCAAGAGAAGAGTGGACTTGTCCATGTGTGATCGGCTGCTGCGGCTAGGGTCAGAGAGCGGGCTAAGCCTGAGGTTTTTACGGAGTATCGGCAGTGTAATTAAAGCTTTTTATTTTTATTTTGGTTGTTTTTCTTTCCTGCTCGGACTACATAGTATTAAAATCGATCGTCATTGGTAACCACAGCCCTGTTCCAAGGTTATGCATGATGGCACGATGTTAATATGGATTATGTATAATTGTGGGCCAATCGTAGTCTTGTTAAAGCGGAATCCTATGCCCGAGATCTGACTCGCACTGGTTTCCCCCCTATGCTTGCAATCTCCCACATGGCTCATGGTTGTTAGTCTCCTTTTGCTTGTTACGGAGTAGTTCCTGTGTGGATCGTGGAAATTGCCTCAAATCTTACAAATGAAGGGGCAGTGATGTGACCAACTCGTCTATTCTTTCCTCTTTTGAAACAGCGCTTCTGATTTTGTAGCGCTGTTGGGACCGTCGGTCAGCCATTTATGATGCTGATAGCCGAATTTGGGGATGTGGATAATATTGAGGATGTCCAGGTGAGATGATGCTGCATTGGTAGTGTCTGCTCTCTACAGAGTAGATTGTATTAGAAATCTATAAAAAGTCTATTAACGCCTTGTTTCCTTGTTAAGATGAAGATTACCTAAATAGGTATACCGTTTTTGGTGTAGTACACAGTAAGACGAATAAACCTTGTGCCTACAATAGCAACACCATGAAGAACACGAAGAACACGAAGAAGGGCATACAAAGGAAGTGACCATGATTAGCAGTATAGAACTAGCGAGTGAGAGAGCTTGATTTAATGTTGGTTCTTTTTTTTAGATGCTTACCACATGGGGACATACATACCAGACCGTGCACGCTAGTCTGCTTTTGGTCTTGAAAATTAATATTAATTAATATTTTATTCCATGACGGTACTCATTTATCACATGTTCTATATTGTAGGTACTTAAGACAATAACAAAATCGTAGTTTCACCAACTTGATCGTGGATATATTGCCTATGCTACCAAATAGATCAAATTATTGTTCCACGTCATCCAAGTTAGGGGCATATACGACTGTTCTTGTTATAGAAGGTACAAAGTACTGTTTACATATACGCTCCCTTCCTAATCCCCTTCCTAATTCGTTCCTGATCGACATAATAACACCCGAAACTAATTTGCGGGTATCAATTCACAATATATTTCGAATTAAATTAAATTAGGGTCAGTAACGTGACCCCATGTTCATGACCCTTAAAAGCGATTCCAGGATCGACATGGGCGCACCCCGGGGTTTACCCACGTTGTTTAGAGTACATCCCTTGAAACTGTTGGGATTTGCACTGGCTGACTTCGATCTAGATTCAAAAAAAAAAACAAGGAAAATAGGGGGGAATGAAAAAAAAAAAAAAAAAAAAAAAAAAAACGGATTCGGAATATGAACAGCATACTCCGTCCATGCAAGCGTGAATGCAAGCGTAAATGCGCTCTTTTTCTTTTCCCCACCAGGCGCACCATCCCCACCAACCCCCAAGCTTTAGAGGCTCTTTGATTCTAGGTCATGGCCAAAAGGTGGTCCTTCCGGTTCTATTTCGTCCGTGTTAGTGAGCCTCCTTTTCAACGTCCCGTGGTCCGTAGTGGATCTCACGGTATTCAGGAAGGTTAAGCATTGAAGGAGGAAGTGGCCAAGTTGCGGATAAGGCTGAGGGCGTCGTACATTTTAGTTGCCTTGTTCTGCACATACGTCCAAGGGTTGTATAACAATGAGATAATAAGTATGTACATCATATGTATGGATTATTCCATGGAGAGCAAATCTCACCTCAGATCCCAGACGCATCTGCTGTAATTGGTGGAGGTGGGATTGTTTTTGATTCGCTTGATCGAGATAACCCGCACTAGTCTGGGCAACTCCCCTCGAAAACACTCTCTAACTTTTTGATTTAATAAATATCGCGCAATTATTTATCAAAGTGAGAAAAGTGGCCCTAAAGTTCCGGGTTCGCTACACATACTCCCTTGGAATTGCGGCTATTCCCGATGTATCGGTTGAACTACAATTACATACAGCTTTTTTCGGCATTAGCCGAGAAAGAAAAAAAAAAGGAGATATCGGTTGTGACCGAAGACTTAGAAAGTTCATCTAAAGTTTAGCTTTTTTTTCTTAGAAAAAAAAATTTAGAAAGTGTGGTAGGTTTACCCCTTACTTTGTACAATTTATCCGATATTCCGTTCTAAAATCCGAGAAACGGTTGTTGAAATTCAATGTGTCCACGTGGAAAGTGGCCTGTAAGCGCTGCCCAGGTGGTGGTGTACATTATACAAATCGGGTTAGTTCAGACCCACTTCGGTTATACCATCCTCGTTCTGGCCTTTGACAATATCCATGACCTTGATCTTGTTTATGTTGATCTTGTTTATAGGTGTTTATGATTTAGTCAAATCCCCTCATATCGAGGTTGTTACTAGCTCTACAGTCAACGCATTCTTTTATTTCGGATGGAACGGCCCCCTCACAAGTCTGTGTAGGTCGATGCAGCACAATATGTATATATAAATGGTAGAACATACCAGCATGATCCAGAAGTCGAAAAGTGTGATCTACATTTACGATCAAATCCCATAGAAAAGATCGTCGCTATCTGTCAAGGTCTTTTTGGTCCATCGTCACTGGGGATCGTTAAGTGAGGCATTTGTCCTGCATTGATCAAAGCAAACCATACCGAATACAGCACACTTGCAGGGATTGAAGCGAGATTAACCGAATAGATGAAAAGACGACTCGTCATGTGTACTCCTTGGACAATCCCTTTATTCATGTCCCGAGATCTACCATACCTGAGGAACTGCTATCTATTTATCTATTTACCAGGGTATATGTTAATAGTCTACTCCGTACTCCGTATATCGTGAAATCTACTGATTCCTGTTCCTGGGGTACTTCCCCACACGGACTCAGATCGTAGCAATCGACTTCAATCCGGTCAAGGTCTAGGCTCTGCAAAAGTGGAGTAACGGTTTACCGAAGAATAAAATCCAATGGGTTCCCGATTTTCTCATACAACATACAGGAAGGTTCTTTTGGGTTTCTCCCGTCAGTTGTGTATGGACGGATATTCCAAGCTTACTTTTTCCCACGTTTACGCATTTGACAAGGATACCGCCAATGGCGTAAACCCCCTGCAGCTCACGTTTCAGATAGCCTTGTCGATCAGGCCATGCCATGTGGCCGCATTTTGCAAGGCAGATTTCGAGTGCCTGAGCGCCGATGCCAATCTGGTAATGAATTATTGTCATCGTTGAAGGCACTACGGAGTACCTAGGTACTTGTCATGATCCCCATACATAACAGTGAAGTTAAATCTCTCGGGAAATTATGTGTCGGCTATTTCAATACTAAACTATTTTTTCTCATTAATCTACCTCTCTTGGCTCTATGCTTCTTTTTCTTTTTTGACAAAAAGAAACGTTGTCTTTTAATTTTCATCCAGAAAATTGCAACGTATAGTACTTTTGTGCCTCGTATCCGGGTCCACAGCCGAGTCCAACAAGGACATTCACATTAATTTTAAACCCACCTCTTCATTTCCTCTTCTAGAAAACTTGCATTGGTATGCACCATGGATCATTACCCCTGTAGCCCATGTGGCTTCGACAGAGTACATTACACTAAAAGGGAAATGAGAGCTAATCTAGGGCACGTAACTATGCAGGCACTACTGCAACAGATGCATACAGGTGAGCTAACTAGCCAGTTCCAGCCAATGTACAAATTTACTGTTAACTCAAACCGGGGGATAAGTGACTTTGTTCGTTTTCAGCTCCGTTACCGTGTTCATGTCCGCGGACAAACCTGTTAATATCTATGGGTTAGGAAGGTGGTCGTGTTGATCTGGGATGACTTTGGTGTCTTTAGTCTGCTTTATACCCATTTATGCGTATTTATGCGTATTTATACTTATTTATAACATTTATAACCATTATACTCCATACACTCCATACACTCTCTGCATACAGAGCAGTGCATTTACGCGAGATTCTCCCGATCGGCTCGGGAGATCTCTCGACCCAGTAAATATTCTATATCCTAGACCTTATACTAGAGTTTACGAGGAGCTCACGCAGGTAGATACATTTGCATCTTAGTGATAGGCTATCCTAAACCCACTGTGTTTTGCAGGGATGTATTAAGAATGATTTCTCTGATCCTTTGATTATAGAAAAAGTCCAATTCAAGACCGGAATCCGAAGCAGACCTGCACAACAAAAGGGGTGTAAAACAAACTTTAGGAGGCATTTATTTTACTCCAGAGATTTACAGTCTAATCTCACAATATGGGGCAAACTAGATCTACGGATATTGCACACGGATCATGGTTCGCCGATTCTTCCGATGACCCCCTTTTTTTTTCATTTCCCCTACAAAGTGCCTCGTGGTGTATACACGTGTACGGAGAGTCGTATCTTCCGACCTGCGATGTGCAACGGAGCTAATTTCTTCGCTCTGTTCCGTGCCATCGAGACCACATGGCCGAAACTGTGGGCCTTTTGCAGATCACTTAACGGGTGTTGATGTTTTGGAGTCCCCAGTTTGGAGTCCTTCACTATCTAGCCAGGATAGGTAGGTTGTTTTTTTTTTTTTTTTTAAGGAACATCCGCTAAGCTCAATCTAGCTATACTCTTTGAGTAGCATACATTAGTTATAGACCATCTAGTTATGTTGTACTCTCACGAAGCTAATTAAGGAACATTACACCGTCTTTTTGCAGTAGCAGCCTCAAACCAATCGGTATAGAACTGCCCTGCCTGAAGGCGCTTGAGACTAGATACATAGTTAGCCAACGGCTCAAGATAGACGATCCCCACAAGCATGACCTCATGCGAAACAGGTGTTCTAGGCGCCAGCCTGCATCTGCCTAGTTATGCTTGTTAACGCTGTTGGTTTTCCTGCTATCTCCATTGGCTTATTGTTCTGCAGCATGAGGATGGCCGTGTAACAATTGTCCGATTGGGAGGGGGGACTGGAAATAGGAATGGCTAGTGTGTTATTGTTTCCTTCTAGACCTTTTTTGAGATGCAAATATAATATAAATTTATATTGCATATTGCATCCTCCGAACTCCGAACTCCGTTCTTGTACTTCGTATAGTGATCGGCATTCGAGTCCACATGATTTCCGGACATGTCGGCAATTTACTCCGGAATTACCGTATATAAACCTCCCCTTAGACATGAATTACGAGTAACACATATGGGACCATGTACATACTCCGTACGGAGCACCGAGTAAAGAAACACTTGGCAAAGAGTAGTGGCAATGCAAGTCAAGTCGATCCGAAACAGCCCGACCAATCTCTCTTTGATTTAGTCGAGTTTCGGTGTCCAATATGTTCTTAGCGGGTAATCACCAGCCCGGACGGGAAATCAGAAATCATCCATCCCTCTTTTGAGACAAGGGTTATTTTATCAACACAGTCTGATTCATCCGCTGTCACAGGCTACCAACCAGACTAACATGACTAGCAGACTAGCAGACTAGCATCCTTCAATCTCTTTTCTCTCTCCTGCAGGTCTGGATCGTCGCTAAATTAGCGTCGCTTCGAGCCATGTGGTTGTTAATCCCGGTTCAATCTCGGTCGAAGTCCGCCTAGCCGCTGTTGGGTCTGGCGTTGATCTAATTGGGCCGTCAAGATCGACAGGTTTCTCATATCGGAGAGGCGATGCAGTTATGGACTAGTTTGTTAGCTAGGATTGGGGCTAGCCAGCTGGCAGTCATGACCCATGTGGCCTTTTGTGAGGTCTGTGTTTATTGTGTTTATCTCTTTCCTGATCTCATGGAAAGTGAAGGAATGGGATACTAGGCATCAGCGAAGAATTGTTGGACTCCAGATTGTCCTTTGTCCTCTTGTCGGGTGGTTTGATGCTGAACCGTTTCTAGTTCAAGAGCCATGGGCTTTGCAAGTCGAGCATGCTCGAATCTCTTTGAAGGGGACCTAACCTCATATTTGCATAGAAAGGAAGAAGAGTTCTGTCGAAACATGGGACGAACATCGTCTTGGACTCATCTGGTTTGTTCCAATGTTTGCTTATCTCGTTGAGACGGGGGATTTTGTTCTTGCATCTTCCTGTTCTCTCTTCTTCCCACGCCTTCCACATTGTGTTTGATATCACTTTCCTATTGTTTGAACCTGATGCACTCAGGCATCCGCGCAACACCTCGTTGCTTGCCTCCAGATTGTCAGACCTCTCTTTGTCCCCATGAAGCATAAAAAGGGTAGATTCACCACCTTCATCTATCTTGGATATTCTTCTTGCTCCCTTCCTGTGTACGTCCATCAGAACCCTTTCTTCTCAATCTCATCATGTCTCTGGAAAAAGTTGCAGCGGTAAACGCTGTTCCAGCAGAGACTGCAGAACCTGCAGAGACAGACTGGTGCATTCACTACACCAGAATATCACTGCATGACCGGGACGGGGCTGAGTGGGTTCAATCCTTCAAGGTGAACTGCATTCGCGACGGCGTCACTTCCGTGTTGTCAACGACGTGACCATGTCCACGACAATGCCAGCCATTTTCCAGCTATATCAAGATATCCGGTGCCACGATCTTTGAACTGCAAGCATTGCTGGATTGGATGTGTAGTTTTGGATCAACAAGCGATCCGAAAACAGACAAAACGACGATGCCGGGCTGCCTCATGATATGGAGAATATTTAGATCGTTGCGGCGGCTGTGTAAGATCTCTACTTCGCTCTAGATTCTCCGATCAAAGCCCATAGCAAGGCTCACACCTTAGTCGGCAAGCATGATGGATGTGCCGTGAGTCTACCTCATCTTTGCTCTCTTCGTACACGATTCACTATCATTCGAGAGGTTTAGGCAGGTAAGGGTAAAGCTTCCTACACTCAACATTATGCTTCTGAGCGTCGTGTCTTGCAAGTTCCAAGTTCCGCCTCCGCTTGATCCTCGTAGTGATGATACTCCGTACCCGAAGTGTACCCAATTCGGGCATTGTTCTTGTCAACGCCTTCGTCTTACATTGGTCCGTCTTGGTATCTCTCCATTCTCTCTTTCTGGCAAACAACCGAGGAGTTGATTCGGGATGAATATGATCCCAGTGATACCAACACCGCCACCGTCACCTGGCATACCACTATGTTAGCGACATTCCCCTTGGCCATCCCTGGGTTGTAAGGATAGGTATGGCTGTCGCCTCGTTCTCTTCTACGTTCTTTTCTTTCCGTTCAAGTGAACTTTGTGAACTTGTTGAGATCACCTGATCCTGTTTGTCAGGACTGGCAGCTACAAATAGCTGCCTCTCCCTCTTCCTCTTCCTCCTCTTCTTCTTCTTCTTCTTAGCAGTAAGCAGTTAGCAGTTAGCTACAATACAGTCATATTGCCTATTCTCTTCCCCTAGTATCTCATTAGAACCCATTGCCTCCATTTATGCTTCCCATATCGTTTCGGAAGGTTTCTCTATCTTATGGAGGCATGGATTTTGGGGGACGTTGTTTGAATTCGAACTATCATACCAAGTCCACTTGCTTGGAGTTTTTGACTCCGTTTCTTGTTCTTTGTAATAGCTTCTCGGGTATTGTTCATTTGTATGAAAGCCCAAGTGCAAAAGCAAAAGTCATGAGCATGATTAATTCCAAGGTGGACTGCATAACAGATATCCAAGATATATATACATACGAACTGCTAGCAGACCCAGCTTTGACCAACGAAACCACTGTTACTTTAAGTAAATGACCACGGACTGATGTGCATATCCATTCTCACATTAAGTACAGCTGATTGATCTCGCCTATTTACAGCCACCCATCCCTGAATCAGCCCGAACCGGAGCGAATTGCCGAACGCGAGAAGCTCATTATGGGACCGATAGGCAAAGACTTGACCGGAAACAAGAAAATAGACCGCGAGGGGGGTAAAAGTAAAAAAAAAAGGAATCACATAAAACGAATGATTTGCTCATAAAAAGGAAAATGCCGAGCATTGATAGAGCCGAAATAGGAAGAAACGCCTTTTCGAACACAAGGTCTCTCTATATCCACCGAGACTTCACTATAATTGAACAAGATACAATGATCGGGTCTTCGGCAGAGAAGGCCGGTGGTGCGGTTTATTTCCCAATGTAGACCCAAGAAGTGCTGATCGAGAAACAGGGTAGCGTTGTCTGAGATGTAGACATGGAGGGTATTGGTTAAAAAAAGAGGCAGCTCAGAGGCAGGGCCGAAGAGACATCGGGTCACCAGCTGGGGACGCCGACTCGGATCAAGCCGTATGCCGTTCGGATATCATAACTCCGCTGAATAACCCGACTGAAAAATAATGACAAGATAGGGAAGCTCTCATAAAGTAGTTTGATCGAGGTAGAAATGACGTGGGTTTCGCTAATACCGAGTGGAGATAAGAAATAAGAGGGAGGATGAATGGTTCCGATAAATGGGTATTGGTTTAGCGATCGGGATTCGTCACCTGTATCATAAGTCAGCTTGGAAAGCGTGTTATCAGGTGCTATGCGTGCTTACCTGCAAGATCCGGCGAGAGAAGTCATGGTCATCATCGATGCTGCCATTGCTTTGGCGGCGGTGAGCCATGTAGGAGCCATCGAACCGAGAATCGGACATCGAGGGCGGGCCAGAGTCACGGCTATAGCCGCCAGTGCCACCGGCCGCAGCATTAGTCTTGTTCTGCTTGGATCGCCACCAGAAGAATATAGCACCGCAGAGAGCAGCAAATCCTACCACTCCGACGACGACTCCGGCCGCAATTGCGGCAGTGTTCTTGCTCTGCGTGGACTTTTCATCCATATTGTCAAAGACACTGCTTTCGGTGGGCTCAGATGTCGCGGTCTCTGTTGTTTCACCGGCAGTGGTGGAGGTAGTTGAGGTGGTTCCGTCAGCTTCCGTCGTAGTTTTGCTATCGCTACTGCTTTTGGTTGTGGTTGTGGATTTAGAGTCAGAGGAGTCAGAGTACGTGGGCACATCGTCTTCCAAATTTGTGGTGTAGACAGAGTAGTAGCTGGAACCACCGCCTATTCGGAATTATCGTTAGCAAGTCAATTCTCTGAGACTTATGGGTAGACGATATAGACATACACATATCATCGGGCCAACCACTGCACGACGTGCTGCATTTATCGCTTGAAACCTTGGCACTGTCTGGTGGCATCGTATTACCGCACACACAGTCAGAGCCTCCTGTCAAAGCAAATGTCGCGTAGTCCTTGGCACAGTGGTCCAGACACCATCCGGAACTCTGGTATGTCCAGCTCGTTGACTTTCCGTATCCAGGAACGCTCGAGTAGCAGCCCTTGAGTGTGCCTAATGGTGACCCACGGGGAAGCACCTTGAAGTCTTTTGCAACTGCAGGGGTGGCTGCCAGTAGCAGACTAGACACCACGAGGGCGCCTTGGGTGTTGAAAAGCATGATGTATTGGGAGAAGAGGAAAGTTGAGTATCGAAATCAGCGTGAAAAGTAAACACCGCTGGACACAGTCACAGGGGTGATTGACGAAGGACTGGGGACGGCCTGCGTAACCCTCAAGAACTTCTGTTTGAATGTATGTCGGTAGACGTCGTTTGTTCTCAAACTGGCCACCAAGTTGGATCTGAATTATTCAGTCAGATACCCAGACTGTGTATCTAACGACGAAGTCGAAGTCGAAGTCGAGGTCGAGGTCGAAGTCGAAGTTTTTCGCGGTCGGGAAAAAGAAATAGTGAAAGGGAAGGTGATTTCGCGTTCTGTTGACGGGTACTCGGAGTAGGTGATCGAGTAGAGGTTCACCCCCCTACAATTCGGGAGAGAGAGAGTGAGCGACCGTGAACTAAGAAGCAGTTCAGTTGATAAACTCCAAGTAAAGGGAGTAACGAGCGAAGAAATTGGGTTGTCGGTAACGAATGTGTGCAAAGGGGAGATGGAAAGATCAGGAGGGAAGAGAAGTGACGGATAATGGATCCCTTGAGAAAGGGTCTGTCAAGGGGGGTCTGTGTTCCCCGGAGAAGGTATGAGGTACTTGGACTATGGGGGCAGGGCCCTGGTACAGTTGAGTACCGGGTACTTTCAGTGCAGGTCTTTCACGGGTGGTTTTAATGTTGTTTGCTCCTTGTATGGTATAATACCAGGTATACAAACAAACAACATTGAATCCTCCAATGATACGTCGAAATACATTTAGGTAATCAGGCACCCGCCCGACTAAACCAGGGGACCGAGGTGAATCAATTTCCTATTTTGGTCAAACACGGCAGCTAAATGGAGTCTTTGGGCATGCCGCTAGTCTACTTCTGGAAGGGCCAAGTGATGATACTGAGACTCTCTCTGTGTGAATCTCATCGAATATTTCAAATATCCAATATTATGGAGGTAATTACTCTGTACTCTGTACTTTACATGAACTTATGAAAGATCGTCTTTGCCACATGAAAAAGGACCCTTGATGACGACTTCCAAGGTTCTTTTTGTTTTACCCCTCAAAAAATTGTACAACGCACAACATCACTTACTCTTTGGCTAACGCTTTGTTCCATCTCAAAATCTGCTTCCATTGATCTGCTGTGTACGGAGTACTTCGTATAAATGACCGGTCAACATACGCCACGGTCATTTGTGGCTGACAAAGTGCATCCTTGGCTGATTGTCGAGGGGAAATTCAGATCTCCATTTGAATAAATTGCAGCCAAATTTTTTGCCGTTGAAACCAAACAAGAAAATTACCATTCCATTATGGAACGGGCTCATTTCCCAAAGGCGGAGCCAATTTCAATACTCCATACAAGCGCTAAGAATCTTGAACGGAGTACTCCGTACAACATGAAACCTCAAGGATCAACATCCAGCATTTCGTGTACTTCGAGTAATCGCACCTTATAGTTACTCACCCTCACTACTCCGTAGATATCTCTTCTTCATCCCTGTTCATACCCCTTTTCCATGTGCGATCTAAATTATTTCCATGGGTAATGAGCGGCCACTCCCGAGTGGACCGTACCAAATTACTCTCCAGGGCTGCTCTGTTCTTCCAAGGTTTCTCTACATTGATACACCGTACCGTTCTGTAACACAACAATGCCCTGCTTCAGCCACAAAAAAAAAAACGGTTGGTATGTCCCGTAACGAAATTTGTGCGCTGTAAAATAGGGCATTGTGGCTCAAAATCTGTATTCTCCTAGTTACATACCTAGGTATATGTTGTAATATCCCTGAAGATCTCGGAGGCTATTTACTCTAGCCACGTTACTATATGCGAGATTACTAACCTTTGAGACATCTAGTTATAGACCCTTTTGAATAAAGAGATCAAGTTACTAGTAATTATTATGCGGCGAAATGCGCTTCGGATGGCCAATGTGTATGCTGTATTCGTTGTACCTTGCAGATCTAGTCCCTTGCAACCGGGTCCATACATATGTACGGAGTAGATTCTATTGCTATTGTAACCGGGCCATTTAATTATAAACCTCCTTTCAAACGGTCAATACAACTGTCTGCGCAGGTGGGCATCTTACCACGAGATAGCATTCAATGTCATCGACCTAATTCTCTCCTATGATGTAAAGACGCCCATGACCATAGAGCCCATAGAGCAAACAATAACCCCCAAAGGAGAGCGATCTTCGAACAGTGAGACATATTGCTCGCCATTTGATCAGGCCGAGTATTACTAACCCAGAGCCTCCGAAAACACAATCTGCACATGCAATACAGGGCCTGTACTCCGGAGTCCGTACTGTACTCGTACACACAGTAATGCCTCATCGAGCACACATGTCTAGACCTGGCCAGCCGGTATTTCCTTCTGAACACAGATCTTCCGGGACCAGTGGCGTCCACTAGACCAGCTGGATTCTCCACCTGCCAAAGGAGTCATGTAGAAACATTGAACGCATCCCCTTCGGTACGGAGTACACAACAAGAATCAGAATCGAAGGCTATAAGGCTCTGTTTAATTTGCCTGGATCGTAATTATCTGGATGTTGCGATGAGAACACCAGTTCAATTTCTTTAAACTGTGGGTAAAGAGTCTTTGAGTTCGGATATCAAAGTGAAACTTGCGTCTAGGTCTAGACCCTGCGCGTCTGGCCAAGATCATTCTAATTTTAAAATTCTAAAAATTCGGATTTGGTCTATGACCTTTCTTCTATCTGCCATATTCTAGATTGCGGAAGGCCCGGCTGGATGATTACCCCGGAAGAGAATATGATTTCGCTTAGGGATATGAACCTATAATGGGAGCCATTACGGAGTAAATGTTACATATACATACACACTGAAGGCGAAAAAAGAAGAAGAAGAAGAAGCTTATTATTACTCAAGCTTAACACGAACCAGATTGAAAAAAACAAACCTCATAAAATAATAAATACTATCAAACCCAAGCTGAGGCTCAGACCTCAGATATACGAGTAACTGGCACATATTCCCACCGACCTATCTGGAACCCGTCGCTGGACACCACCATGATCCACTTCCTTCTCATAGAACCAACACCATCCACGAGCACAAACATAATGGATCCCATGTTGCACCTCCTTCGAAGTCCCCGATATCTGCCTACGGGTGTACTCGCCGCATTGGCAGAGCGGATTGGCCGGACTTATCCCGCGTTGATCAGCAAAGCAGATGAACCGATCACACGGGTAGCATTTGTAATATGGCCGGCCTGCATTGCCATTCGCGTTCTCTTCTTTGACTTTCAGTCTCATGCCATCTTCGTAGCATCTAGGGCATCTTGGGGTCTGGAGTCTGGTGATCGTCATCGCTGTAGTCGTGATATGCTCGGTCTGCCGTAGTGGGTGGCTTAGATATGATCTTGTGAGCTGGTGATAGGGCTTTCTATGTAAACTTGCCTTTGTGTTAACTATATTATCTAGGTTCAACGATTGTTGTCGTATCAAAGTCCTCGGTCGTAGTCCTAGACGCTGTGAGAGATACCTAGCCAAGTGGTCATTATGACGATCTCTATAGGTCAATATTGCGTGTATGTCTATATTATCAAAAGAATTTCCGTGGTTCAACTTACGAACATCCATGAATGGTGACGATGAATATATAGCATTTGCGAATCGATGGGTTTAATGCCCTATGTACTAAGGGCCCAGGAACTAGAAATTGACGGCAATTTTCCATCATCAGCTCATAGAGGAACATCCTCCATGTGGGACCTCCCGATACCTGCCCTCTCCCTTTGAGAGTACTGACCACAGCCGCACCATGTGTTAGTGCAGCTGATACCGCGCTGGTCGTCGAAGTAGATGAGTCGATCACATGGATAGCATCTGTAGCATGGCGGCCTACTTGGGTTGTGGGGTCTTGGGAGCCATCATACTTAGTTATATATATAACAAAATTCCTCTGCATAGTTTATGTTTTTCTTTAACCACCTCGCATCCCTAAAGATTCCAGCTCATTTAAAAAGGCACGACAAGGCCGAAGTGGTCAGCATTACATGTGCATCTGCGCGTTGTTAAAGTTGATAGTGTATCCATGGCTCACTTGCTTGTATATCCAAGATCGAGGACAAGCGGCTTGCCCTACACAGGTACTTCCTCAACATGTCGACCGTGCGGCCACAGTTAATCCAATCCCTACACAGAAGCCACAATGACTATAGTCAATCTATGCAATTGAAATTCAATTAAGCATCCTTATTTAAGTGCATCGAGATCATGCTATGCCTTTCCTACAAACGAAGGCCCCCTCGATATTTATTTTCAGTTGTCCAAAGTTGAGAGAGACAACAGACACAGGCATTTTTTTTCCAAGAGTAAATGCGCGGCCAGATTGGGTTGAGCTCATGGTTTAGGAATGTGTATCGTCTTGCTGACCATCATACATCCATGCAGAACGAACATCAGGACCACGGGGTGGAATTCAAAGACGGTACCTTCTGCAACAAGTCCAAGAGGGATGTTCTCGTGTGTCCAGCTTTGAGAGACCCAGTAGGCCATAAGGGAAACGATTGACAGAGTGGTCGGAATAGGTGTGCCTTCGAAGTACTTGGATTTTCCAGTCTGATCCTTGGGCAGCACGGCTACAGTCACGTTGAACCGAGCGAGGCGGGTCAGACCACAGAGAACGAAGAATGTGAGGAAAACGTGATCAAGCGAGGTTCGGATACCAAGAGCGAATGCGGCAGCGGCGGGAGCAAGGCCGAAGGATATCTAGTTGGAATAAGAGTGTTAGCAACAGTTCGGTTGTGATTACTTGCCGGGATCATTTACCAAGTCCGCTAACGAGTCGAGCTCCTGTCCCATGAGAGACGACTTCTTGCGCCACCTTGCGACTTTGCCATCCATAAAGTCGAAGAACAGACCGAAAGGCATGAATGCGAGTGCGGCCCAGATGGCACCGTATTCAGTTGGGTCTCCGAGGCAGTAGCGCATGGAGGAAAAGACCGACATGACTGCTCAACATATTAGTCGCGGATTGGGAGAACGGTTGGGAAATATGAGCTTGCCTCCACAGAAACCTAAGATAAAGAGTTAGCGGGTCAATTCAAACAAACCCTGACGGTGTTGCGATCTCTTACCATTCATTTCAGTAATCAGATCAGCAAGATGCATGGCCCTATTGAGTGTTAGGCTGAACCGAGAGCAAAGGAGCGCGGGAAGCACGAGACTGACTTCACCATGCTAAAATGACCATGATCCGAGGAAAGCAGCATTTTTTGCTTCTCCTGGCCTGGAAAATGTCAGCTATATTGCCAATGAACACCCAGAGAGAGCTAAAACGCACCTCCATCACCTGAAGGTGGGACACTGCTGGAGGAATTGCTCGATGCCATGACCGATGTCCGACGAGACATGCTCAAATGGGTATCAAATTCGAAGAAGATTTATGGGAAAAGGATACTCTGTCTCGATAAGATGTATAAAAGGCAAGATTGGGTAAGAAGAATAAAAATGCTGTCAATCCTGCTTGGAAGTGTTGACGGACGCACAGATTCGCTGAGCGGTCAACGTCATTTCAACTGCAGGCAGGCAGAGGCGGTGCAGCTGCGCCACATTCACTAGCCACATCCCAACCGAATGTCCGAGCCGAGTATCCCCGAATTTCTTAACGAGTCACTTATGGTTTAATATGCAATTGCAAGTCCTGGAAAATCTAATGAAAATAACAGAAACATTTTTGACTGGTGATATTCTACAGCCTGCAGCCAGTGAAGTTGCAATTGCGCAGGATGCACAAGAAGACGGAAAGATATTCCTGAAAAAGCTCCCAGATCCCCCAAAACGCCATAAAGAGACAGTACATTGGATCGATCAATAGCCGCGACCGCGGAAGCCACCACCACCACGAGGGGCACCGCGACCACCTCCACGAGAGAAGCCACCGCTACCGCCGAAACCACCACCGCGACCACCACCGAAACCACCACCACCACGACCACCGCCGAAGCCACCACGGCCACGGGGAGCACCGCCACGGGCACCGAATCCACCGCGACCACGGGGAGCACCGAATCCACCACGGCCACGAGGAGCACCACCACCAGCGCGCTTGGGCTTAGCAGCTCCTGGGGGAGGCTTGGGCTTGGGGAGGAACCTAAGAGGTGAGTTAGTTACAGCGTAGAAGAATGAGTAGAGCAGAGAATCATACTTCTCGAGAGGGAGCAGCTTATCTCCACCGATGTAGACCTTGTCGCCAGCCTTGAAGGAAGTGGCGACAATACCATCTTGGGGCTTGACGGTGAAGTAGACCTGGTTGATGGGACCGAGAATTTCGTCGACCTTGCCGATTTGAGTCTATAAAACCAGTTAGGTCATGGACTTCTATATTGTGTTGGCTTGGTGGAGTATTGGCGTACCTTGTTCTCCAAGTAGATAGGAGCGTTGAAGTAAGGAATCTTGGGGTTGACCGATTCACAGACCATCTCACCCTCGCAAGAGTGCATCACGGAACCCAACTCTATCGGAATATCAGCGACATGAATCAATTATAGTCAGTTCCAGAAGAATAATTACCCAGAACCTGGGCTGGGGGGCCGAATGACTGCTGGAAGCCTCCGCGACCTGCGATAAAAAAAAATTTCGTTAGCTCCTTTTAACTTCTCACATCGCATTCACGTTGGAAAATTCTCACCACCACGGCCACCACCGAAACCTCCCCGGTTGGCACCAGAAGCGTTACCACGACCACGGAAAGACATTTTGTGGTGATAAGGGTGATTGACTTGACAAAGCTGGAGAAGTTTTCGCTTGGTGGAAACTTGAAGCGGTAAAGTGTCGGCTAAGGGCAGTACCAACACGTGATCTTCATTTCACCGCCCTCACGAAGAGTCATTTTCCCCTCCACGCGGAGTATACCACAATCAGAGTTTTTTTGCTCACAGTCCAATTCCCTTGTGTCGCTGATCCAAGGGTTGTCGAAATGGCGTCTGAAACTCCCAAGGATCTGCCTGTGCGGCCTGCAGCTGAAGCGCAGGCTAACAACGCATCTGAAGCTCCTTCTGCCCCTCCAAAAGATGCGAAAGCGAAATCCAAGCAGGCCCCGAGCCCCGATACCCTCCCAGAGTTCATGATTGAGCGAAACAAGCTCTTCGAGGAACTCTGGCAGCAACATCTCGAGGAGACCAAGACCCGTCCCCACCCAGAGATCAATGTTACCCTTGACATTGGTGACGGCAACACCCCCTCCTCGGTCCCCGCCAAAGCCTTCGAGACCACCCCTGGATCTTTCCTGCGTGATGTGCCCAAGGAAATAAGTGCCGATATTGTTATCTCCAAGGTTGACGGAGAGTTGTGGGATTTGAACCGGCCCCTGGAGAAGGATTGTAATGTGCTTCTTGTGCCTTTCAGCAACCCTGAGGCCCGTGAGGTATTCTGGCACTCCAGTGCTCACACTCTAGGCGAGGCCTGCGAGTGCCATTACAAGGCCTTGCTGAGCCACGGGCCGCCAACTCCTCAGGGTTTCTTCTACGATATGGCCATGCCCGACGGGTATGTTATTCTTATCGCCTACTATTCACAATGGCGTTAATGCTAATATATGTGAAAAAACAGACAGGTTGTCAAGGAGGCTGACTGGAAGGCACTTGACACCAAGGCTGCACGTATCTTCAAGGAGAAGCAAAGCTTCGACCGATTGGATGTTTCCAAGGAGAACCTCAAGAAGATGTTCGCATACAGCAAATACAAGTTGCACTATATTGACAAGCTTGTCACTGGTGAAAGTAGCACCGTTTACCGTTGCGGTACCCTTGTCGATCTCTGCCGAGGCCCTCACATTCAGAACACCGGCAAAATCAAGACCTTCAAGATCATGCAGGTAAGTGTGGCTGGTCGAGTTATTGACCGAGGAAGATGCATGCTAATTTTTACCCCTAGAACTCATCTGCCTACTTCCTTGGTGACCAGACCAACGATTCTATGCAGCGTATTCGTGGTGTTGCCTTCCCCGACAAGAAGCTAATGGCTGAGCACTTGAAGTTTTTGGAGGAAGCCGAGAAGCGGAACCACCTGAGAATCGGCAAGGAGCAAGAGTTGTTCTTCTTTGATGAGGTGTCCCCTGGCTGTCCATTCCTCCTCCCCAACGGAACCAAGATCTTGAACCAGATCCAGTCTCTTCTGCGTGCTGAATACCGCAAGCGAGGCTACCAGGAGGTCCAGACCCCCAACATGTACGATGTTAGCATCTGGAAGACCTCCGGACACTGGGCCCACTACAAGGATGATATGTTCAAGTTGGATGTCGAGAAGCGCGAGTGGGCTCTTAAGCCTATGAACTGCCCTGGACACTTCGCTCTGTTCGCCCACCGTGAACGTAGCTACCGCGAGCTTCCTATGCGTATTGCAGACTTCGGTGTCCTGCACCGCAATGAGGCTTCCGGAGCACTTCAAGGCTTGACGAGAGTAAGAAGGTTCCAACAGGACGATGGTCACATTATTTGCAGCCACGGGCAAATTATGCCTGAAGTCGAGGGTCTGTTCGATTTCTTGCATTCCATATATGGGCTGTTTGGCTTCACCTTCAAGTTGAAGCTGTCCACCCGCCCCGAGAAGTATATGGGATCGTTGGAGACCTGGGACCAGGCCGAGGACCAGCTTAAGAAGGCTTTGACCAAGTTTAAGGGTAATGATTGGATTATTAATGAGGGTGACGGTGCCTTCTACGGACCCAAGATCGACATCACAATTGAGGATGCTCTCAAGCGTGAATTCCAATGCGCGACCATCCAGCTGGACTACCAGGCTCCGCTGAACTTCAAGCTGGAGTATCAGACCAACGAAAATCTGGAGAAGAACTCCGGCGAGGGCGCGAAGGAAGGCGAGACCAAGTCCAACGATCTGCCCCCCCGGCCGTGCCCGCCCTGTTGTCATTCACCGTGCTATTATTGGTAGCTTCGAACGATTCCTGGGTATCTTGATCGAGCACTTTGGTGGCAAGTGGCCGTTCTGGATCAGTCCACGCCAGATCCTAATTGTGCCGGTGATGCCGGCTCTGAACGATTACGCCGAGGAGCTGCAACGTATCCTGCAGGGTGACAAGTTGAATGTGGACGTTGACGTCAGTGGCAACACCCTGCAGAAGAAGATCCGTACTGGCCAGCTGGCCCAGTACAACTTCATCTTTGTTGTCGGTGCCCAGGAGAAGGAGTCACGCACTGTCAACATTCGCAACCGTGATGATCCTGCCACCCAAAACAAGGGTGTCATGGTCCCTCTGGAGGAGGCGCGACTCAAGCTCCGGGCATTGCGCAAGGAGCGTCGGCTGGAGAGCACTCTGTAGGGGATGAATTCGTTACCGATTTACGAAAAGTGAAATGAATTAGATGTGGATATTCTACTGATTTTATTAAATGTATACCATACGTTCCTAATGTAGTAAGTAGTGTAATTAGGGTCTAAGTTAAGCCACAGAACGCTCATCCTCTTGACTTTCAAGGCGTGAGTGCTTATTTAAAGTTTAGCCTTAGTGATCTCCTATTAGAAAAGTTTTCAACTAGATATCTTGGAACATCTTGCACACACAACATACATAATGTAGGGCTGTCTCACAGGGCGGGCTTTAGTGGCAGAATCGACCTCATCTGCCAAGCTCCTACATCCTCGAGGCATTCAATGACATGAAATGAATTTCGAGTCTATGTTGTAGTTTCCAGTTCTCAGTTGCAACTCAGCCTACGAGGCTAGAGTGTCTCATGCATGCTCACCTCATTTATGTTTTTTTTCTTTTTTCTTTTTCTTTTTTTTTTCTTACTAGCAATATGACATATGACAGGCTGCAATACCAAAATACATCTTTGACAGCGGCCCACTTCACTGAAACACTCAAAAGACAGGTTTCAGCCATGCTCTTTATTCTTTGTGTGGTTTTATTTCGAGTCTGTATATTATATGCAGATATTTGAATACTAGGTACATATGTAGGTACCTACTTTGATAGTTACATAGCTAGGTTAGTTATATGTACATATATAGTGTACAGTGCATGCAGATAGTATACAAAGAAATCCCCTCTATTTCACCCTTTCACCAACCAAAATCAATCATTGGGTACTCGAATTTCAAGTTTTCTAGTCGATAATTTTCTTTTAAATTTAGAAAATGTTCTTTGATGCAATTTCATTCAAAACCACCAAAACAATCAAAACAGCCCAAGAGTGGACTAAACACCTTTTTTTACGTGGATCACCCGCGGGGACTGCGGGGCTGAATCCCATCACACTTCTCTCAACTCATCACCCTTTTTTTTCCCCTTCAACTTCTCTCTTTTTGCTTTTTAAGACCCTGGGCCCTCGTTAATTCCAATTTTCCTCCATTGCTTTGCCTTCCCTCCAACATTCTACGGCTCTACGCGACGACAACTCGCCATGACTGATTTACAAGGTCGCAAGGTCTTCAAGGTTTTCAACCAGGACTTTATCGTGAGCGAGCAATACAATGTGACGAAGGAACTTGGTCAGGGAGCCTACGGCATCGTGTGGTAGGTATTCCAGACAGCAAACGTGGACGCTGGAGGACACCGAAGATACACATGTGCTGATAGTCCTAAGCGCCGCAACCAACGTGCAAACCGGCGAGGGAGTTGCCGTCAAGAAGGTCACCAATGTCTTCAGCAAGAAGATCCTAGCCAAGCGGGCTTTGCGAGAGATCAAGCTGCTTCAGCATTTCCGTGGCCATCGCAATGTAGGCCGCAGCTCATCCTTATCAATACCTTATACCCGCTAACTCAGCTCTCCAGATCACATGCCTGTACGATATGGATATTCCCCGACCGGACAACTTTAACGAAACATATCTCTATGAGGGTAGGTGCTGCTCTGCTGCTTTTCAATCGAATAGAGCTGGACTAATAATCTTGCAGAGTTGATGGAATGTGATCTGGCTGCTATCATCCGCTCCGGCCAGCCGTTGACTGATGCCCACTTCCAATCCTTCATCTACCAGATCCTCTGTGGTCTCAAGTACATCCACTCGGCCAACGTCCTGCACCGTGATCTCAAACCCGGTAACCTGCTGGTCAATGCCGACTGCGAGCTCAAGATTTGTGACTTTGGCCTGGCTCGTGGTTTCTCTATTGACCCGGAGGAGAACGCAGGGTACATGACTGAGTACGTCGCAACCAGATGGTACCGTGCGCCGGAGATCATGTTGAGCTTCCAAAGCTATACCAAAGCAAGTACGTAACGCCACACCTTAATTTGCCACCCAAGCAGAGTCCCCGCTAACCCCCCGTCTACAGTTGATGTCTGGTCCGTGGGCTGCATCCTTGCCGAGCTCCTCGGCGGTCGACCCTTCTTCAAGGGTCGCGACTACGTCGACCAGCTGAACCAGATCCTGCACTACCTGGGCACACCGAACGAAGAAACCCTGGCGCGCATTGGTTCCCCTCGTGCCCAGGAATACGTGCGTAACCTGCCCTTCATGCCTAAGGTCGCCTTCAAGCAGCTGTTCCCTCAAGCCAACCCCGATGCGTTGGACCTGTTGGACCGCATGTTGGCATTCGATCCGTCCTCTCGTATCTCTGTTGAGGAGGCTCTCGAGCACCCCTACCTGCACATCTGGCACGACGCCTCTGACGAGCCAAACTGCCCCACGACCTTCGACTTCCACTTCGAGGTCGTCGACGAAGTCCCCGACATGCGCAAGATGATCCTTGACGAGGTCATCCGCTTCCGCGCCACCGTCCGCCAGCAATCGCAGGCTCACGCCGCCCAGCAGCAGCAGATCGCTCAGCAAACTAATATCCCCATTCCGGATAACCAACAGGGTCCTTGGAAGACCGAGGATCCTCGACCTCAGGAGGCTACCGCTGGCGGTGGTTACAACCCTAATGATTTGGAATCCTCGCTGCAGCGCGGCATGGACGTGCATCAGCGTTGATACCTTTTGTTTTCTTTCTGCCTCTTTTTCTCGACTTGTTGGTTGTTTCGGCGTGTTGAATCCGATGTCTTCTATCGCGCCCTGCATGTCGATCTAATTTAGCCAAGAGATACCTTCAGAGAAAAAAAAAAAAGACTGGGACGATTTACATGGGGTTTTCTTTTCATTTTTCATTAACTGCGCTATCTCGAGCTCGAATTTCTCATCTCTATTTGTTCTGCGGTCTGCCCTGGCCGGATTGTGTCTGCGTTTCCTATTTCCTTTTGGAGTGACCTTCTGCGTCCTTCCACTGCTTCCACAGTTCAGGGTGCTCTTGGCTGTGGTTCTTGGTTGGATATGATACTTCATTATTCTGTGCATTGTATCTCTTTCAAGTAGGTTCATCACTAGATACATAGATTGTCAATCAAGTCTCCCCCTCATTAGGCCAATATCAATAAGGGTTCATTCGAACCCGCCATAACTCGAATCCATTAGCCTTTGTACCTACCACTCTCGATACCTATAAAGTATTTGACTGTACATCACATCACTATCACTATATGAGACGCTTGCTAGCCAATAACCCCTCTATTTCCAACCCGCCATCATAATTGAACTACCCTCCATTGCTACCTAGGTACGAACCAGATATACCGGGGAGTTGAAGACAAAGGATCCCAGCCACGTGCCAGGCCACGTGCCTGCCACCTGACAGCACCTACCCAAATAGGAAGGTCCTTAGGCGGCAACTTTCTGCCCCAAAGTGAGGTTATAATGAACTTTAAGGATGTCCTATCGCCCTTCGGGGCATATGGTCAAATGAAAATATACAGAGAAGATTAGCATGGCCCCTGCACTAAGGATGACATGTCTCAATCAAAGAGAAGCTACCTATTTTTTTTTTCTTTACAGATTCGATTTGAGGCTATACAGATGTGGGTCTTTTTTAATGTGATGTGATTGGTCTTACGCTTTTCGGGAGTGGAGATCACGTGCAAATTTCCAACGGTCGGGTTTCGAGTGACGTTGTCGGCGAATCCACTTTTTTTATTTTTGGATCTGCGGATATAACGTACAATAACTATTGTTTCGTGATCACTATTATTCCAATGGAATTTATAGATATATCACCTTCTTTTACAGTTCGCAGGTGGGCTTATATCCCTTACAAGATTATAATTTCAAGAATTGAGTATCTTTTGTATAGGGCTGCCATACAAAAGATACCTCGATACCATATGAGCGCAATTCAACCCTAAAACTAGATAGAGGAGAAATAAAAACGGTAAGTTATAGTGTGAGTCTATTTTAGTTAATCTACTGCAAAAATTATTCTGAGTATATGATATAGAGGTGTAGCTTTTTTTTAAGAAAAAGCCATATAATATTAGGGCTAAAAATATAAAATATCGGATGAAAACGTTTTAACTTTTTGTTTTACATACTTAGGATTTCCTACTAAGATCGATAATATAAGATTAGAATTTCAATTAAAATATATAAATACTATTTTATCTCCCCTGACCATAGCAATAGTTGAGAAAATTGATATTGTATTGATATTGTATTTAGGTACCTTTTGTAACTATAGAGTTGCCATACAAAAGATAACTTGGATTATATCGTTCACTATTAACTATCTGTGAAGATCGTAATCGGCTATCAAAGAGCAAAACCGCAGAGAAGTTCAGCCTTGTCGTACTAATACTTTCCACGGCCGAACTACATACAGGAGGTTATTCTGTATCTTGGACAGATAGCTCTGCCAGTGCTGGGGCAATATACAGAAGTAATGGCACGAACGAATTAGAAGAAATGAAATTCATGCATTCATATATATACGATGTCATCGCAAAACTAACTGAGTATAGAGTAAACAAGCCTCACAAACCAAGCCAGAATTTGTAATACCAAGACAAAGGCCAAGTCAATATATGTCAATAATAATACCCTCTCCACCAAACAGCCATACAAGCCGCAACAACTAGATCAAGCATTTTAATCCCTTCATCTTCAATAACCAATTTCCCCAGTTTCGCACTCTTCCCCCTTAACCCACCACCAGCAGGCTCCCTAGCAAGCGAGAAATCCAAGCGATCCTCGTCGGAATCATGATCCAAATCCCCACCGCTACTGTTACTCGTACTGCGGTGATGAGAAGAGGAGTGGAATTGGCTCTGGCGCGCGAACCGTTGCGCGCGCATGGAGGTTCTGCGGAGGAGAGGGGAGGGGTTGAGATTTACGCGCGAGGCTGTGGGGGTTGAGGCGGGGAGAGGTGGCGGGTTTGAGCCTGGGCCTGTGTGTGCCCGCGGCCGGGAATAGGTGTTTGGGTTCAAGAGTTGGGAGAGGGAGTTGCGCTTTGCGGATGTGTAGCTGTTGTTGGAGGAGGATGGTTGGAGCGGTCCTCCATCGGAGCTGTTGTTGTCGTTGGGGTTGTCGTTCAGGCGGGGGACGGACTGGGTTTGGATTTGGCTTTGTGTGAACGGGGACAGGTGGTTTGGGTGGGGTTTGTGGGTTGCATGGTGGGCGTGCGAGTGGAGATTTGCTGCTTGGAAGGGAGTGTTGAAACGGAGCTCGGCCACAGTTACGGCGGGGGGTGCTTCTGCTTCCCCGTTGGGGGAATGAAGCCGCCGGGCGTCGGAATCATGTGTTTGCATTTGAGGCTTCGGCCGTTCACACTGTTCGTAAAAGTACATGTGCCATTCCAGGGAGAAGTGAACACGTAGTAACCGCTTTTTAGCTTGGATGGGCCATCTGGGGTGTGGCCGTTGCTGCCATCTGCGGCAACAGAATCGTCAAATGGCTTCGATACGCAGAGTTGGCGGTGGAACTTGCGTGGGCCGGTTGGTTGCTCCTTTGGTTGCTCAGTGACTAAGGACTGGGCAATGGCAGAGTTGGGTAGGCGTCCGATTCCCGTCGGGATATTCGCTGCAAGGCTGGATAATAAAGGCATCTCATTTGAACCTGCGAACCTATTATATCCCGGCGTGGAGATCTCGATATCGACGGTGTTGCGGTCCATTCGGGGGGTTGATATAGTTGCCACATTCCATTGTGTACCAGACGTGGGATCACGTCGAATGAGCGTGATATGAAAGCCAGCATTGCTAGGAGGGTTGCCATGTGCGTTTCTATGCCGGTTAGGAGATTGCCCGGGGCTTCCTAATGGTGATCCAGTACGGTTATGCGAAGAACGAGGCCGAAAATGCGGTCCAGAAGAGTCAAGGCTATGACGGCCAGCCGACAGTGCCTCGTACTTTGCCTCATACTTCTCCTTCCAGTTCTCTCCCCGGGTTTGCAATTGTTCGGTAAACGCGCTCCACCGGGATGTCCTTTTGGACGGGTCTTCGCCTGCTGCAGAATTGGTCCATGAGTCTTCATCGGGCGGCAAGGGAGGCAAAGGTCGCCGCGGCGCAGCGCTATTACCACCCGATTCTACCGTTACCCCTCTAGGTATATTATTATTCAATGGAGGCTGTATGTTGGCGACTGGAGTCCCAGAGAAAGATACATTCTCCGCAGTAACCTGCGGCATATGGGTTGGCCGTGGTGGCAAGGTCGGAGAAGCAGTAGCATCCTGCGGCATTGGAATTGGACGTGGTGGCAAGGCCGGGGAAGCGATATCATCCTGCAGCACAGGGATTGGACATGAAGGCAAGGCGGGAGGAGCAGTGGTATCATGTTGAGGCGGTGCCAGCAAATGCTCAGGGTTGAGGTCCCCCCTCCACCAACTGGTTTCCGGCGCACGTTGTTCAGCCGCGCGAACTCGCGTTGCGCTGGGTCGTCGACGTCCGCTTTCTCGAGGCGCTCCTTGCGCAATTGGGCCTGCTCTTCGCGCTCTTCCTCCACTTCCTGGAGCAGGGTATCATCGTCGGGAGTCGCAACATGGAGATAGTAAAGAGAGGCGTTGATCGCTTCAGCAGAGACACTGGATTTCGTCGGTGGTTTGAGAGGTGAGAGGAAAATGTCTGCGTATTAAACAACAGTCAGTTATGGTTTATCTTCAGATAATGCGCAAGTATGGGATATTCGAGAGCGAAAGACGGAGAGTAGAATGTCAATATTGTGGAATTGATTCATACCTTTGCTTCCTGGTACACGCACAATGTATAGAGAGAGTGGTTCGTGCTTCTCGTGGGTGGGATTTCGTGGATAGGCGGGGGGATTTGATGCGATATTGGTGACCGACGACAGTGATCGTGCCTCGACAGGGCCCTGGGGAACGGTAGACATTGCGGACAAGGCCGCGATCCACCCGACAAGAAACGCAGGTAAAATATCCAAAGACTGAGGTTATGTTGAGTTGAGGTTGGCAAATAAACAATGGGGCTCTTTCGGTAGTGGGCGGAGTTGGTCCGCCGGAAGGGCCGCCTGGATTATTCCTGAATTCTCTTTTGTTCGCTTTTCTGATTTCTGTTCATCAGTGGGGGTGAAGTTGCACAGGCAAGACACATAAAGGGACGCAAGGGTAAGGAACAAGGATATAATGCTGCCTATCGTGGCGCAGTACCGGGGGGGGGGGCATCAACCCTTGGGGCCTTGATTACGTTGGGATCTACTCCCCTCCAACTTCCAACTTCCAACTTACAATATTGTTGGTAGAATCCGAATTCACTGCAATTGATGCCGAAAATAACCGCTATTGGGGGCCAGAAATGGTCGCCAAACGCCTAAAAGACGTCCATAACCAACAGAAATCCACCAAAGACCTTGGCACCATTTCCAACCTCCACCTCATCTATAATGACAACTATATTGGATGCCCAGGGCAGACACCCCAAACCCCTTCTCCGGGCCAATCCAATCCCTTCTCACCCCTAGAAACCATTCCCCGACGCCAACACCAGCCGAGACAGCGGCCGATCTTGTCAACTCTGTAACTACTTCTTCAGACCCGGCCCACGCGCTCTGGGAACTCGACCCTCACCTTGCCCTCCTCGCCACCCTCCGCGCGCACCCACCAACGCAGCTTAACTTACGCGCAAGATGCAATGCTAGCAGCTCTATCGAAGCCGACGGAAAGCCACACTGGCAGAAACTGCCGCAGTTCAGCGCGCAGTGGCGCGATGTGCATGATATCCTCGAGGCCTGGCGCGACTGGGATGGTGTGCGTGATTCGGGTGCGGATAACTCTACTATTAGTACGTTAAGTAGCAGTGGCGGAGAGTACTTTCTCCGTTTCTGTGTATTCTCAGCTGCGCTTCTAAAAGCGAGTAAAGGTAAAGGCAACGTGCATCTTATATGGGGTTTCTTTGCGTGTTGCGACGGGCTAGAGTGTGATGGACCTTATTCACGCCTACAAAAAGCGCGTAGGATGTTGTCGGAACAGCTGTGGGCGCTGGATGCCTAGGTGGAGGCGGACTATGAGGAGCTGCGGCACTGGGCGGCGCTAGATGATCAGACGGAGCTGTGGCTGAGAGGTGGGCTGACGCGGGAGCGGTGGATATTGTGGGGGAAGAGGCTGAGGGCTTTGAGCTTTGAACATACAGGGAATATTAGAGGAAACTGTGGTGGTTATAGAAGCTGCTGATGTTGTTAGCGGTATTCTGGAAGACTTAACTCAAAAGAGTATTGAGTGTGCTCCTTACTACATAAATATGCCAACTGCTATTGTTGCTCATTGTTCATATATTTGGTATCTTCAGAATAGCTACACGGCCGGAAATAAAAGTAGGAGTAGAACGATCTGATAAAAAGGAAAAGAAAAACCGAAGGAATGCAATCCGGAGGCAGTACTCCTGGGGGGTGTCGATACAATAAAGAAACTCCATGCTACAACGCCAGACATTTCCATGTCCATGTCCAGGTCCCGAAAAAAAAAAAAAGAAAAAGAAAACCAGGTGAAAACCCCATGTATACCCGATATTAGACAACAGTCTCGGACCGTTCACCTTCCGCGATGACTGGTACACCCAGACCACGATCCGGGCTCTGCAACACAAGCTGTTCATGACGTCGTGCCCGCAGGAAGTCACTGACCGCACGGATCAAAATGAACCAACCAACAATCATGAGAATATATGAGATCCATTCACTGGTGGTGATTCCAGATATGGCGCCGCTTCCTCCGCTGCCCCCGCTCTCATTAACCGAGTTAGGGTCGAAGTTGTGGCTGTTGGGGTCAGGTGGAGGAACATATTCAGAGCTTCCAGGGTCGGAGCTCGAACTGTCGCTGCCGCCTTTCATGTAGAAGCCGTATTGAACAAGAGTAAGACCGAGGCCCGCTCGGCTGCCGTTCTTTGCGGCGTGGGTGGTGTGGAGGAGATAGGTCAGCAAGAAGCCAACGAGCTGGAATGACATTGAGATCATGGCGTTCCAGACAAATGAGAAAACGGATCCAACAGGCAGTCCATCGACATAGACCTCGTCGGACGAGATACCTGGAGCCACAATCGTAGTCTCCCAGTATGGCGGTGTCGCATCAGCGGCGGCTTCTTCGTATGACTAAATAAGATATCAGTATACAGGTCTTTCAGGTATATCACCAAACACTCAAATATCAACTTACAGGGGGAAGATCATCATTCTTCTCGCCCCGTTCTGGCTTGGCGGCAAGATTGGCAAAGACTCCGTCATTCGATGAGGCGATCTGCCGACTTGCGCCAGACGCCGGTGCTGTGAAACTCGGTAAATTCGTCGGCCGTCTGAGAAGCCCCGGTTGAGTCGGATCCTGTACATCGACCCTCGATTCCGACGAGGACGAGGACGAGGACGCTGTGGCGGTATGATCGTTATCCGGGGGAGCCCGGAAGTCAGGGTCAGCTCGCATCAAGCGCTGTCTGTCGTCCGGCTCATTATCATCATCGGACTCGTCTTCATCGCCAAAGGCATCGGCCAGTGTCTGATCGTCATCGTTGTGTTGTGAATCGTTGTGTAATAGCCGCCTCGACGATGGTGACGACGAGCGGGACCCGGAACGGAAAGATGAAGGCGAAGAGTTGCTGTGTTCGGGTCGCGCGTTCAACGGATAGGAATGTGGTCCTTCCTCTTCATCTTGGGCATTAACCTATACATATAGTGGTCAGTATGTCGTCGAGGGATCCCATCCGGGGGTGGGATTGTTCTGATAGGGGATCAGCGGGGGGGGATTGCGTACCCGTGAATAGCGCTGCGAGCTCATGGCGAGCTGAGCGGGAAGTGACCCTGAATAGAATCAGAAAGAAAAATGAGACAGAAAGAACTTAGGTTGGAAAGCAAAAATGATATAACACGAGTACAAGGGGATGGAAAAATGTCGGGGTTGATGAAGAAGGCAACAGGAATGGATGTGGCTGATGATGCCTGATGCGCCAGGCCAAAATAGACTGTTCCCGTCTTCGCCGCAACTTTCAAAGGAAGATCCTTCCCCTATACCACAGTTATCCTGTGATATCTCTTGTCCACCATGGCTAAAACACCTGTGAGTATCTTACCCAACATCCAAATTTTATTCCATACAACATCATCGACAAGCTTCCTTCGAACGTTCAATCCCAAACAATCTCCTAACAAACCATCTAGACCCTTAGCCCGCGCTCCCTCCAAA
Source organism: Penicillium verrucosum (assembly GCF_028828655.1). Lineage (NCBI taxonomy): Eukaryota > Fungi > Ascomycota > Eurotiomycetes > Eurotiales > Aspergillaceae > Penicillium > Penicillium verrucosum. Next base: position 6,286,451 of record NW_026643210.1, read on the forward strand.
GCCGCCTCACACACCTCCTCAAGCACTGGCCCTCGGATGCAGTCCGCCCAGCCTCAGTCTCCGTTCAATCCTACATTGAATCCCGTCTCCAACCGACGGACAAGTCCAGCCCAGCAATCTCCGAGTCCTCCGTGAATGCACTTGAATCGCTGCTGAACAACCGCTACGCTCGCAAATATCCTATGCCGGAGAAGCTGCGCCGGCCGGCCAGTAACCCAGACCACTATGACAATGTCGTACGTGAGTTCGCGGAGGCGCCGAACCGCGATTGGCTTGGCCGGTTAAAAAAGAGGCTGGCCGGTATTATCCGCTTGACGTGATGATTCTGTTTTTGCTGCATGTATAGACTTTTGATTATTTTTTTTTTGACATGGAACACTTGGGAAATTTTGTTTTATCATTGTCTCACTGGATTTGGGTCAGCATTATGGGGTTTTATTTGATGGGTTGCATGACTTGTACCAATACCTTTTCTATCTTTTATTTGTTTACTGTATACCTACTATATTTTCTACTCAAAATGTACGAGATTTGTGCAGAGAAATGTTCTTCTTGATGCATATCCAAGATATGTCCATGGGAATGAATTTGGAAACAATCTAACTCCTAATTGCTATATACAAAACGCTTAAAGAATCATAGAATTTGCATGCAAATTTAAATCATGGGCTTCAGGTCATCGGCGACCTTGAAGGGGGCATCGGTCTTAGCCTGGACCTCCTCGACGGTGATACCGTCGGCGATCTCAATAAGAGTCAGGCCGTGGGAGAAGTCAACGTCGAAGACGCAGAGGTCCGTGATGATACGGCTCACACAGGCGGGTCCAGTCAGAGGGAATTCGCAGTTCTTGACAATCTTGGCGTTACCCTTCTTGTCAGTGTGTTCCATGGTCACGACGACCTTGGTGGCGGATGGGTTGGAGACCAAGTCCATGGCACCGCCGAAGCCCTTGATCTTACCGGGGAGCATCCCTGTGAGAGAATGTTAGTTAGATGCATAAAACGGAGGAAGCGTGGGGGGGGGAACGTACAGTTGGCCAAGTCACCTTTGGCACTGACCTGCATGGCACCCAGAATGGTCAGGTCGATACGGCCAGAGCGGATCATGCCAAAGGACTCGTCGCTGCCGAAGCAGCTGGCACCAGGCTTGAGGGTGACAGTCTCCTTGCCGGCGTTGATGAGATCGGCATCCTCCTCACCCTGCTTGGGGTAAGGGCCGAGACCGAGAATACCGTTCTCAGACTGCAGGGTCACCTCGACGGAGGGGTCGACGAAGCTAGGAGCAAGCATGGGCATACCAATACCGAGGTTGGCGTACATGCCGTTCTTGAACTCCTTAGCGGCACGACGGACGATACGCTCACGCTTGTTGGCGGTATCACCCTTACCGAGAGCAGAGGTGTCAGCGCCCTCCTCTTTGGCGAAGGTGAACTTCTCGATCTGCTTCGGGGCAGTGCTCTGGATAACACGCTTGACGTAGATACCGGGTAGGTGGACGGCAGCGGGATCAATCTCGCCGGGCTCGACGATGTGCTCAGCCTCGACGATAGTCATCTTGGCGTTCCGGCCCATGGCACCGTTGAAGTTGGCGGCCGCGTAGCGGAACTGGCAGTTACCAAGCTTGTCGGCCTTCCAGGCCTTGACGAAAGCGTAGTCACCCTTGATCGACTCCTCCATGACGTAGCTCTTGCCATCGAACACCTTGGTGTCACGCGGCTCACTGAACTTTGCGACTGTGCCGTCGGCATTGTGTCGCAGGGGCACCGCACCGGTCTGCACCACGGTACCGAAGGCGGCGGGTGTGTAGAACGCGGGGATTCCCGCACCGCCGGAACGGCACCGCTCAGCGAGAGTTCCCTGAGGAGTGAGCTCCAAATCAATCTCACCAGTGAGGTACATGCGCTCGAAGGTCTTGTTCTCGCCGACGTAAGAAGCAATCATCTTCTTGATCTGTTTGGACCTGAGGAGCAGACCGAGACCAGCTCCGTCTACACCGGCGTTGTTACTGGCCACGGTCAGGCCAGTGATTGAAGGGTTCTCCAGGACGGCGTTGATCAGTGAGTCAGGTACACCAGACAACCCGAATCCACCGGCAAGCAGAGTCGAGTTGGACTTCATGTCCTTGACTGCTACTTCGGCGGAAGGGTAAACCTTGTTGATCTCACTTCGGCGGACACTGCTGGAGAATGCGCGGGCCATAAAACGTTGGTGCTGGTAAAAGGCAAGACATGTCAGTCTTCGCGACTCAAAATGGGATATGGGCGATATGAGCCATGGGCAAATTACTTACCTGGGCTGGATTGGCCGAGAACTGACGCGCGAGGCGTAGACATGTTGCCACTTGAGAAGGCATAGCTAATGACTTCCAAATGAGAGATTGGATGTTAATATTAGAAATTCCAAGTGCACAGCAACTTATTAAAAGACTAAACACTCGTGGCAGCGGCAATATCCCACTTCTTATATTCCCGCACGGCAGTCAGAGCGGAATAATTCCCGAGTGTGATATTCGTTTTCCCCGGAAATGTGGATTCCCGGGCTCTCTCCCGCCTACTACAATTAATTGCTCTTCAATACCTTTTAATCCTAGAACTCCTGAACTTGGTGATTAGCTAGTAGAAATATTCTAGACTAAGTACTATCAAATTCTACATACACCCGTTCTTTTTTTTTGGCTACCTATTACCTTTGAAATCCCCTCTTAGGCAGATTGACATCTCTTCTTGCCGCTGCCGAAATTCACAGCCGATCCGTACCCGCGGCTGGTCCAGGTGGGACATCGGAAGCGCTGAGTCATCACCCAGTCACCTGATATGTTTATCCGGGGTAAATTGGAGATGAGCAAAGCTTAAACAAGGTCAAACATAAGAGAGAAGATCAATTGCAACTATCTTAACTCTACAAGTACTTTATGGTATCTTCGGCATATGTACATGCTGGATAAGAAAAACATTTCACACCTCGCAATGCAGTAATATCCACGTGCAGACATAAGAGAATCGAGAAATCATGCAAATCATGTTATCATGTTGTCCAGGTGGGTGCCACACAGTGTAAGAAATTTCAAGTCGGACGGCTTGATTTCATTTCATCAACACTCTTGCGTTTTAGAGGGTTGACAGCTTCTGCATCAACGGGCGTGACATTGGAATCTACCAGTAATGCTCCGAGTCAGTCGCATGATGAGGACGGGGCCATGTGGTGGTCTCCGTCGGATTATGTGTTTCCCGTACCTGGAGTTCCATTGATGACCGACGCTTCCTCATAGGATGGAGGTTCCATATTCACGTCCGGCGTAGGGCTGGTGGGCTCAACACCCTCCATGGTCGTAGCTTGTTCTAGACCGGGAAAGTCGGACATGTTGTCGGATACCTCACGGCAGACCGGGTTTGCCAGACGATCTTTCATGCCATCGTTGACATAGACAAGGAAATACGGGGTCGGGGGGTTGCTGGTCGAGTCGTTCTTGAAGATCTCATCCAGGTTCTGGACCTCGGTGACATACTCGTCATTGTATTTGCGCCATATCTTCTTGTCGAAGTCGAAAATGTAGATGTAGTAATGGCCGAACGAGACCGACCCATGATGCACAAAAACAGCGTACAGTCGATATGGGAGGTTGTTGAAGTCGGCAAATTGGCTGGAAATCATGGTCTGCGTATCCTTGATTTCTTGATCGGCAGCTATAAAATGGTCAATATGTCTGTATCAAGTGAGCCTGTGACGACAAACTCTTACCTTGCAGGTCGGTCTCTGCCTTATGGGAAAGGGACTCGAGTCCGTCTAGTAACTCAGTACTAGCCATAAAGTCCATGGAGTCGGATCCGGCTTCGACTCTGGTCTCAGTGTCGTTTTCAATGGTGTTTAAATCATCTAACGCAGTTTTGACTTTACGGAACAATGTTGCGATGTCGACGCTGACACTCTCCTGCAGAAAAGAGTAAGGTTAGCTATATAAACCTGGGGCGCATTGCTGAGAATATCCACTACCTTTGTCCTGAGAAGCTCTTCTCTGCGAGCCTCGAGCCTCTTCAGAGACGCCTTCCACTCCCAACATTGATTTCGTCGATCCACAACGTCCGGATTCTTGGTGTCCATGTATCGATCCATGTAGATATTTTCAAGCAACTCGAGATGGTTGGTAGATTTGAACGAGCATTTCTTCACAGGATCAAACTGAACCCGTTGCACCTGGATCTGGAGAACAGGGGGAAGCTGGCTGATAGATGCGAATTGCTCGGCCACCGAGTTTTCCACACTGATCTTTTGGATATCGAATGCCCCATCAATGGCATCGTAAATGTTTCGAGATCCATGAGCAACATCAACCTTGATGTCACACCACCGTTCGTCCTTCGAACGTGTGCCCTTCTCGGTGGAAATGTAAGAGCGGGTTTGGCCGTAGAACAAGCTGAGGGAAAGGTTAGCACAGATAATTTAGAGGACGATTTTTCATAACTTACTCTTTAATCTGGTCAAGCTGCTCACCGTCACTGCCAATGCCTCGAGGCTTGATGGCGCACTGGCTCTGGAACAGAACATTGTTGATGACTTCTGTCACATCCTGCTGGGCACCAATTTCTACCTCCTCCTTCAATTGCTTTTCCCGATCAACTTGTGGGATATTGCGAGGAGGAACAGGTGGTGGTAGATTGGCCGATACAATGTCGTCTGTGTCGATGTTCATGTCCTGGGGAGATCCTGGCTCTGCTTGATCCGACAGTTGGTCCAAGTCAGGGGGGTTGTTCTCCTTATCCTCAATAAAAAGTCCTGGTGCATCGTTCAAGCTATCATCCGAGACCAATGTTGCATCGCTGCCATTATCGCTGGCGGTCGAATTTTGATTAGGTACGGGAGCAGCTTGGCTAGAAGATGGAACCAGCTCCATCCGACCCCCGAGAAGGGGCTGCGGAGGCCCAAGGGGGCCCAAAACAGGAACACCTTCGATGTCACCAAGCATCTCGGGCCTAGTGGCAGTGATTGTTGATCGACGACGTATTGCCGCCTCGTTGCTTGGGCTAATCAGGGTCAACCGAGCAAGCTCCTGGCCGGGAGTAACCGAGGTTTGGGATGAGGTGATCATGCTACGGAACAAAATTCGGAGCTCACTGAGGACTGCAAAGGAAAGGGTCAGTTCAAGAGACATAGCCATTGGCATCCTCAAAGTAACTTACATCGCTGAGATCGCTCGACCTCCTTCTTTGTCACCTTTCGCGAGCCCACTTGTTTCTTTGCGAGGTTTTCCTCGTCATCAAGATCCATTTGGAAGCGTTCGAAATCCAAGACCAACTCACGGAAAGGACGGACAGAGAAATAGAACTGCAACAGGCTGTTGAGATAGCATGTATTGCCGATGTTTTGAAGTCCGACTGGCCAATCTCGCATGCTTCTCTCAGGCTCATTGGAGATACCTGCCATATTCCTCAACGTAGAGCTGTCCAGTTGTTTGGCAATAATTGTCAGGGCCTGGTTGTATCTCTCGGCATCCCCTGGGTTTTCATCGATGCAGATTGTATATGCGGCTATGATTGCCCCATCGTCCACAGTTCGATCAGGGATTTGGAGTAGACGATAGGCATCACCGATGTCCATTTCCCCGGCAATCATCTCTCCAGTATCAATGAAATGTTTCAATGCGACCGATTTGCGTGACTCGGCAATAAGTGCCACGGCGCGTTTCGCAAGTTCTTGGGTAAGTGGATTGTCGTTGACCTAGTTCATAACATAGTTAGCTCACGTCCAACCCACAAATAAAGCAACTGGCCCACACACACCTTTGCGGTGTACATAGTCATGACAAAATCATCCGGAGTCTGATCCTCGACCCCCAAGAAGACATTCGCTTGTTCCACAGTAGAAACACCTGTTGTCAAAATTAGCACGCACTCGAGTTTGAGTTTGGAGACAACATGACTGGATCAACGCACGGTCTTCTGATGCCGCCTTGATGCGCGCACTTCCTCTGGAGTCACCAATCCGCCACAACTGTTGACGCGCCTCGGTATCCTGCGTTGTAGAGTTGAGGAAGGCATAGAATTTGCCAATGATGCTATCCTCGGTGAGGTTTGGATCATCGAAGTGAAGATGGAAGTATTGATACGCGCCGACAACGTCCTCAACGGCGTACTTCCCTTGTTCATAAGCTGTCTGGACAGCTATGTCAATGACTACCTTGTCTTGTTCACCACGCAGACAGCCGATAGCCTTGAGAGCAGACAAGTACATCGGGGTCCTAACAGGATCAATCAAGACTTGTCGGCTGTATGCTTCGACAACAGTCGTTGAGGACATATCCTCTATCACTCCTAGGTCTTCATAGAACCTAAAGTAACACGTGTCAGATCCAGTTCTGTTAATTCGAAGATAGGATGTACTGACGGAGCATATGCCATCTCAAATTCCTTGTAACGCATGGCTGTCGGATCTGGACCAGATATTAGTCCGATTTCCAAGGGTTAATGGTTACCATATACGAACAGTCTTGCGCTTCTAGAGCGCAGGAAATAACGGAAATGGCAGACGAAGGAAGATCGGGAATCTGGAATCCTTTTCTTTCCGAAACCGATCTGAGATGTATCAGGACAAGCAACTCATGCAGCAAGTCGTCAAGAAAGAGACATGTCGTGTCTTGGTATGGTTTCTCGGCGTTAGAGGTCGGTTGAGGCGGGTGCCATGCCCCAGTCTCCTGCGTCGATTCGTCAGCGATACAAGACAAAACAAGACCAGTGAAGGAGTTGGGAAAACATATCATTATTACGAACCTTATTGTACATGAACTCTAGAGATTCAAGTAATTCTTTACAAGCAGTGCCTTCCACGCCGAAAGAGTGCATGAACCTCTTATTGACAGAGGAGATGGGCTTGCTGCGTTGTGGATTTCGTAGGGCGTTGGTAATGTAAAGGCGTAGATTATCCAATACATTGATCGGCTGTGGATCACCCATGCCTTCCATGGACTCGGGATACGCTGCCGTGGCCTCTTCAGCTCGCTTCCGCAACAACTCTTTATCAGTCATCAAGCGGATGGATTCCGGGGTCAGAATCGGTGAAAGAATCCGCAAAGACACCGTGGCCGAACATGACATGTATGAACATTGGTAATGGTACGTCTCCGCAGCCTGCCCTTTGGGAGTTTCTTCGGGCAACGTAAGACCATTCTTCTGCCGTCCTGATTGATAGATCAAATGGTGCAAGTGTTTCCCCTGATTCTGACCAAGTGTGCTCATATGGTTGGTGTAGTTAACCACCACTTGAAGATGATAACGGCACTTTGTGCATATGGCTGAGACCTTGGACAATGTGCCTCGCCTTCTCCGGTGCTCTGGCTCTGACATGAATGTTTGGTCTTCTTTCAAGACATACTGGTGTCGACATGCTTCCGGTGATATGAATGCAGGTGGGCCGGTGTACCCTTCTGGGTAAATGGGCGGAGTTTCCGAGAGGAGATTACGGCCTGTGTCTGGGTCGTGTGCTGGATCATACAGCTGGATATCTTGAATGAGACGCGGCGCAGTCTTTCCTATATGATTGATAGAAAAGTTGTAAGCATTTGCTCATGTTATATTCCAAATTTGCTGATCCAGGCTATTGCCTTACCGGCCCTCTGCACAGACGCCATGAAGTACGGTGTTGGGGCCTGAAGGCCTCACACGGGTTGGATAGTCGCCTTGACGCTAGAGAGTTGATTCCCCCAAAGGTTTGATTTTCATCGAAGCTTATAAAAGCGCGTAATGTAACAGCTCAGTTGTGATGACAATGTTGTCAAATGATGAAATCGCCACTGTATGCGGAGAGACAGCGGGGAGCCCACTGCACTTGGCAGCAAGCAGTGGCAAGCTTCTGGAACTCTCTCCCCTCACAAAATGGACTGGGTTGAGATCAATCTTCACTTTCAGCAAGCAGCAAGTAGAATCTGAGAGGGTTCCTGATGAAAACAAATGAGTCAAAGGGTTCGACATCAAAGAAGCATCAATCTAATCAAGTAGAGCTCCATTGGAATGGCGGGCGTTGGCGGTCAGGTATGGCAGAAAGCTAACTCCAAAATCCTATCGCCAACCACACATCCTATACCGCAAGCAGTCCATCCCTGCTATCACACACACATCATGGCGCACCACGACGAAGACCACAGCTATCACCCCAAGGATGCCATTTCGGCAGCCATGAAGGCCACCGCGCTTACCGGAAGCGTCGGTCTCTTCGCAGCCGCTGTGCAGAACACGCTCACCAAACAGAATGTCGGAACTCTGGGCGTCTTCGTCCGTGGCGGGGGTATCATTACTACCTTTGGTATGGGCTTCTTTACATATAAATTGATTGATCAATTGCTAAACTGGACATGTTACAGCGGCCATGGGTGGTACCTATGAGTTCATGAAGAGCGCTTCCGCCAACCTGCGCGAGAAGGAGGACCACTACAATGTCGCTCTCGGTGGCTTCTTCTCAGGTGCCATTCTTGGTCTCCGAGGTGAGTTTTGATTTCAATTGAGTCTATGGTTATTTATTTAGAGCTAATAATCCGGTTTACCTCAGTTCGCACACTCCCCGCTGTGCTCGGATATGGTATCGCCCTGTCAACCGCTATGACCGCCTTTGAGTACACCGGTGGCTCCCTGTTCGGATACCAGAAGGACACATCGGTGGATGAGTTCGACCGCCGGACAGCATTGCGCAAGGCATTCCAGACTCCCGGAGAGCAGACCATCTCGGAATTGGGTGAAGGACGTGGTACGTGCTTCTTATCCGGGTAGCGATATTATTCACCAGTACTAATTTTACTAGGTATCCACGGCCCTGGCTACGAAGAGAGACGCCGGGAGCGTATCAAGGATGCTTACGGCATTGAGGTTCCCACATCCCCAGTTCCTGCATCATAAGCCTGCATTCTTCTCAAATCCGCCTTTTCCCATTGCTTTGTGTAAATTATCCCCCCATATCACGCTGCCTATCGTATGGACATGCCCATCCGATTTGGTTTTCTTTAGTCTCCAGGAAATTCAAAACAATACACATTTCAAGTTTGGACCAACACAGGATTGTGCAGTCCTAGGTACACTGGGCTGTCGACGCCTATATGGTAGTTTAGGGTACTTGATTAAATATAACCTTTATGATCTGTAGAACCATCGCATGGAGCTCAGCATCAACCAGTGTTGAAGCGGGCATGTACCACTCTGGTGTTCAACAATACTCCAAAATGAGGGGATATCCCCGGACCACCCGGGAGCCAATGACAGCGCACGTATATCAAACAAATGGAAGACTTCGAGATACTTCCCAGGCTAGTATGCAATCATGATGAATCCTGGACTTTTTTATGTAGAAAAGATGACGACAAAACTGCGGCCAAATATTTACCAGCAGCTCTTTAGGTGTTCGAGCTTACGAAATTGCCAACATCGGGCCAAACTTTTGATATTCCTCGTCTTGGGTGATGAAACCTTGGTATGAATAATTCCTAACAACTTTTTGAAGACTCATACTTACTACCTGAAGCAGAGGAAAATTCTGCTGTAGGAAATAGCAGAATACTGGTGTGAATTAGGGCAATTGGGCTTGGTTTTCTTTCGCTTCTTCGACCAGTGCAGCCATCCGGTCATCGGAAATCAACCTCTATAACATCCGGCAGTCCCAAAAGGTGCCCACTTCTTGCCACCAAGAGACAAAGTCGGAATGCTATGACTTCGACGACCTGCCATAGCCTCTAGTGGAGTTTCTACGGGCCCAAGACGGCCTCAAATTCGACAGGTGCCCAATGCCTTCCCGGGATGAACTTGAAACAGGCACTTGAACAGTGGGATCACTGGTTCCTTCTTCACCCAGGCGAGCTTGGGAGCTATTCCGGGTCCTTGAAGTGGCATCCAAAGGTACTAAGGCCAGGATCCGTCACGAGGCCAAATCAGCACCATCTATGGACTAGCCACCAGGTACCGACCGGGATTTCTCATACCAGAGATGAAATGCGAATCGCGCAACACTGCTAGAAACCAATTGATCCTAAGTGGCCAACAATTTACAGCCGCAACAAGTTGTGCAAGGCGGTTCTTGATGTTCCAGGATTGAACATCACCGCACATTCCCGAAGACAAGAAGATACTTATTGCAAGAAGGGCCTTAGTATTTCCACCGGACTTATATGTTTCATTGAGGCCCAAAAACTACTCGGACAGGAAGCAGACGAGATAGAGTCAGGGCCACTCGTATATTCTATCAATGCCACCCCACCCGTATGGCTGTCGGGCTTGATTACAAGTGGGCTCATGCTAAACGCTATCCATCCTATCTATGGACCAGTGGATTTGGAACAGATGTAAAAAAGTACACACTCATGGACAACAACTAGCAGCTAGATCCGACCAAAAACATAGTCGCGCCCGGGATCGAACCGGGAACCTTCTCGGACCTTATTGTGAGCGAGACGCCATGACCATTAGGCCACGCGACTTGATTAATAATCTTTTTTCATATTTATGAATTGCTACGTATATCGGTACTCCGTAGAGGGGGTCGCAAAGAAGCCTTGTTTGCAGACTAGAGATTGTATGTTGTAGACGGTTACTACTTGGAATAAGATAACTGAAGGATTGAGAGGCGTTCTCTCATAATACCCCTAGGAAGATAGAAGACATTAATTAGTACGAAGACAAAACGACTAGATCAAGGCCAAGGGTATACTAGACTATATTGTTCATATACAGTCAAACCCTATTGAAGTTGAAGGATTTGTTCTCCGACTTTACTTTGCAGGACCGGCTGTCCGGAGTATAAAGGTGAATCAGTCAGCATGTTTGTAAACCGAGTGTTATTAAACGTAATTAGCTAGTCTTTATGTAGTCTTTTGGTTAGGTCGTAACTATGACGAATCGACCGGGATCAGAAATATTTCCAAAAACCGAGGTTTACGAGAAAAAAAAAAATTGTAGGCTTGAAATTAATGTGGCTTGATTGTATAGAGACAAAAAGACTAGTCGCGCCCGGGATCGAACCGGGAACCTTCTCGGACCGTGTTGTGAGCGAGACGCCATGACCATTAGGCCACGCGACTTGATATTATAATTTAAGCACATTTTAGCCAATATGAGGGTGTAAGTCCTATACCTAAGTAACCTTTTATTATGCTATTTTTAGTATCAAGCATTTGAATAGTTGTAGCATAGTAAATCAAGCCTACAAATTATGACCCTTCCGGCTACTGAGCCATTCAAAAGACAAATATTAATAATCAAGTCGCGTGGCCTAATGGTCATGGCGTCTCGCTCACAATAAGGTCCGAGAAGGTTCCCGGTTCGATCCCGGGCGCGACTATGTTTTTGTCTGTTTGAGTCTCCTAGCATTTTGTCTTCGTACTAAATGGTCCTCTATTCTAAGGAGGAGAAAGATTTTTGTACATCGCGAACCTATATCTTCTTTAGTCTATTCTATAAGCCTTTTTCTAATCTACATTAAACTATGGTTTATATTGTATTGGGCTATAGTTAACTACTGGTATAAGTAACTCTATACTGTATATGGCCTAGCGATATGATCCAATTGGTCACTGTAAAACAGATCCACAAAAACGACCTCGTTTACTCCAGCCTCTCTTGCTGCGGTACTTTATATTCACATGAGCGGTCGACTTAGAAAGTTCTGACGAAGTCGACGATAATTCCCCAAAAAGCAACACAGGGAGAAGTTGCTCAATGATATGAAATAGAGAACCTCGGTTGCTGGCTCAAGAAAGACTCCCATCCCAAGACCTCGATGCCCTTGGCTTTTCCTAAAAGGGCAGCCAAGTTGTTTCCAAGGTTGGCACTTGATATATTGACACATCACGTGATAGAGAGCTCCCCTGGACCTCGGGAGTGAAATTCACTTATAATCACAGCTTATTCCTAGTTACCTACCTAGGTAACTAGTTATAGTTAGTAAGTAATATACTCTAAGGAGAATATGGTACGCACGAGCGGAACCAGATAAATACGTATTACGAATGACCGGGTGTAAGTGGTGTAAGTAGAAGAGGGACCAACCTTGGAAATGCCAAGTGCCTTTTGATCTGCCCCAGATCCCAACGTCATGTACTGTTCATCACTAGATGATCAGGGGGGGTTAAATGTACCTACCTACCTATCATTTCTCCCCTTTTATTTTTTTATTTTTTATTTTTTCATATGAGCCACAGATCAAGTGGATCAAGTTCATCAAGATCATCAAGATCACAATAATACTCTTATTCTGTACTCCGTAGTTTCGCTCACTTATTTAGGGGCGGTGTCCCTCAGCCACTTTCCTTAACAGGCAACCATATAAATCATAGGAGTCCTTCCAAGGTTGTTACTTACTTACTACTTTGTATGTTACTATGTATAGTTTGTACCAGAATGAATAGAATATGGAATACTTCAGACGGCTTTGAATTCCGGTCCAGTACGTCAAGTTATAGATGCTTTTCATGATTTTTTTTCCCCCTCTCTTTCTCCCGGACGTCCCGAAAGCCTTTTCTTCCAAGGTCGTCACCATCTCGCATCTCGTAGACGTCATCGCCAGAAATTCCTTTCCCTTTAATTCCCCTCTGCCCTATATCGGTAGCTCTATTCTTCTTCTGATCTTCTCCTTTTTTTCTTTCTTTTTATAAACTGAGTGGGGCAAATTCTATGCTTCTGTACCTCCCCCGCATACAATCTGCTCCGTTCGCTAGGTAACCAAAAAAGACGCCACTTTAGGTGAACTCTGGAGCTATTATCCCCGATTCTCGCTTTTTTTCCCTTTTCCTTTGAATTTTTTTTTATTTTCAACTTTCGATTAAATTTCAATTTTCTGCTTCGATTCTTATCCTCCGAATAGCCGCATAAACCATAAACCCCCCCACGTTCCCGCAGATATGGCGATGGCCGCGCGGCCACAGACGCCCTCACAGGATGCATACATGATCCCGCACCCCAACGATCCGGGGACTTTGAGTCGCGGGTACGGCCCGCGCTCTACCCTGTCGCGACCGAATTCCTTCGCCGGCACCTCAGCATACCATTACGGCTCCGGCGCCCTCGAATCGTCGCAGGTTCCCCACAAACCCCCGTTTCAAGGAGGACTTCGATACCGCCAGTCACCGCAGCTCGGTATTTGACAGCCCTGCTGGAGTGCAGCGGTCTGCCTCCACCATGTCGCACGTGCGCTCCACGACCCCGTCCCGTACGAGTACATTGCGGAAGAAAGCCTCGCTGAGCAAGAAGGGAGCCTGCGGCGCAATGGGAGCCGGAAAAGCATGCGCGCGGGAAGTGTAAGGAGTTTGAGCTTGGGTGACCGCGAAAAGTATGGCACCGATGCCTCGCACGAACTCAATAGTGCTTTCGTCTCTCCGATTCCTACCAACGGTAATCCGACCGAGGTACTGGCGAATCGGTTTGGAGGTAGGCTTTCCTCTGTCAATGCGCGGGTTATGGATATTTTGCTGACTGTTATTTTACTTTTACAGCTTGGCGCAAGCTCCTGAAAGACCTGATTCTCTTTTTTAAGGAGGTGCAGAAATCATACGAGACTAGAGCGAAGCTTTTCATGTCCGCCTCGGGTGTAATGAATAGCCAGTCCCTTCCGCCGGGTTTACTTCACGCGGGTGGTCTGGCCGATGCGACGGAGATCCTTCAAAACTTCCACCGACAAGGTTATACCGAGGCCAATAAAGCTGTCGAGGTGGAGGTCGAGGTTATCAGCCAATTGACTGGTCTCCGCAGCGATCTCCAGAAGAAGACCAAGGAGATCAAGAGTCTTTCAAGTGATTTCAAGAATACCGTCGATAAGGAGATTGACGGCACGCGCAGATCCGTACGCAACTTGCACGAGGCTCTTGGGCTCGTTGATACCGATGCCTCTGCTACATCGGGCAAAGGTGATCCATTCATTCTGCGCCTGAGCGTGGAGAAGCAGGTCGAGAAGCAGATCGAGGAGGAGAACTACTTACATCGGGTTTGTGATGACTTGTTCTTATACTATTTGCTTGTCTAATGTTTCTTTTATAGGCATTCTTGAACCTGGAGAACTCTGGTCGTGAACTGGAAGGAATTGTCGTGAGCGAGATTCAGAAAGCATACAATGCCTACGCTAGTATCCTCCGACGCGAAGCCACTGAGGCTCTTGACACTGTTGAGAAGCTCCAGGCGGGTCCGATCTCTATCCCCCAGGATCACGAGTGGAACCAGTTCGTTGCCGACACAGAAGAGCTAGTCGATCCTCGAATTCCTCTCCGGGATGTGGAGAGCATCACCTACCCTGGAAAGGGTCACCCAGCAGCCGCAGAAGTCAGGGCTGGAATGTTGGAGCGCAAGAGCAAGTATCTCAAGAGTTATACTCCTGGCTGGTGAGTCCCCTTTTCCCCGTGCGGGTTGAAGCTTTTATCTAATCAAGTCCAGGTATGTTTTGTCGCCGACACATCTCCACGAGTTCAAGTCGGCGGATCGTGTGGCATGGCAGACTCCCGTCATGTCGCTTTACCTGCCAGAGCAGAAACTCGGCTCCCACTCACAGGAAGATTCAAGCTCCCACAAGTTCATGCTGAAGGGTCGGCAAACTGGTGCAATGCATCGAGGCCACTCGTGGGTCTTCCGTGCCGAATCTCACGAGACTATGATGTCCTGGTATGAAGATATCGAGGGCTTGAGCAACATGACAGGAGAAGCACGAAACGCCTTCGTCCGGCAGCACGTCCGTAGCGTGAGTGGTAGGTCGGTGCACAACGAGGTGATGGAGGAAGATGAAGCCGATCGCACTCCATACTCCGCAGGCTCTGCGGTCATGACTCAAGACCGACCCACGTCCTCTCGCCAAGCTGGAGGTGCGTTTCCCAGCGACGTCCAACTTGACCGGAACCTCCAGGCGCCCTTGTCACCTTCTAGCGGGGACAGCTCCGCCGGCAGAGATATGCTAGGAGCTGCTGGATCGTACCCTGATGGGTCTAGTGCATTTGATGACAGCCTGCGACCGGTAGGTAGCCGTGAAGGAGACCCTTCCTACCAAAACCACCGGTCCGACGAGGGGACCAATGGAACGTCTCGGCCCAAAGTTACCCAACACGATAGCTACTACGGTGACTGGATCGGACCGTCCGTGATAGTGGCTAAGCAGAGGCAGAGCCAGCAACTGGAAAACCCGACCCTAGATGACCGCGAGATCCGGTCTGATGGAGACCAGGCTTCCCTTGCTGCCATCTCGGGCGTCGGGATTGCTGATCGTCGGGATCACTCGGCTCCTGCCCAGGTTTATCGTCGGGAGAGCGTCTCTACAGCGCCTACTAACACCAACGCGACTGAGTTTACAAACCATACCAATCCTACCTCGGTAGATGATCAGGAGCCCGAGCTCCCTAAACCCCAGACTCTTGGCCTTGAGAATGGTTCTATCAATCAAGATCCTGAATCAGACAGTGCAGCCAAGATTCCACCCACTTTGCTGCGTTCGAATACAGACAACAGTGTCGCCCTGGACATGAAGATGCCAGGCCGTTATCCTCGCACCAATGTGGCAGCATAGGTGCTTCACCCTCTCTATCTTCATCCCCACATTTGTCTTTTCATCTCTCTTCTTACCCCATCTTTTCTTATTTTTCTTCAATATCCTTGTCTGTACATGTACCACTCCTCGCCTCTTAAACAATCCGTTCTTGTCCGTTCAAGGCGTTTTGATCCTCTCGTTGGGACAGCTTCTACACAGGTCCCGTCTCCCCCACAGCATAAAAGTCATGCTGCATCGGCGTTCGTTTTATCGGCAGGGCGTGGCGCAAGGGATTTTCTTCCTTCATTGTTTATTGTTTCATGGATTGATTCTTGATTCCCAGTGCTGGGCACTAAGCACCCATTTCTTTCGTTTTCCGGTGGGACCACTTGCTATTTGAAGTTTTTATTGAACCCTGAGTCTTTTTTTTTAATGAAAAAAAAGATACAAATAAACACGTTCCAGTTGGATATGCTATAGTCTCCCGAAAGGATACAGGCCGTGGCAATTTAGTAACTGAAATACGCTATGCAGCCAGTCATGAGTTGCAGATGTCCACTGTATGTTGGTGTGCCGGTGTTGGTGTTGTTGAGATACACGATAAGAGCGATAAGGCTATAGTCAGGACCTACATAATGCGTATTTATGTAGGCACGATACATAGATCATAGGCTAGGGCTGTTACTTTTACTTTGGGAATGAGAGCGGGAATAGATATATATATATATATATTACCTTTTAATAGCTTCATTCCTAATACCGGTATAGCTATATAGCTACATCGATGTATACAATTCAAGTCTTAGCTATATGCCGAGGCGGTGACGAGTTTTGCCCGAGGTGTTCAAGTACATATCGGAATTCTGTATTTTCTTCTCTCCATGTTATTTCCCTCCCAAGTCTCTTTATAGGATCCAGAATCCAAAGAATCAACGCCTCTTTTGTCCCTTTGTCTTCTTCTATTTCCTCGCTCCTTCCATTCCTCCTTGTACCACATTCAACTTTCTTACCTCCACGCTCTATCGAGCCCGAAATCATGGGTATGTTCTTCGTGTCCTTCTGATTATTACACCTTTCTTTTTTCGTATCTTTGTATTACTTGTTTGTTACTCTCATCCGTCTAGTACACTCGAAGGTCCCCGGTCGTTCCAGGCCTTCATCCAATCACCGTCTCCTGCCTTCCCCCAAAGGGTTGAACCTTGACGCCTGATCCTTTCATCTCCCCCGCTTCCTCTCTTTTCACTATTTCTTCCTATATTTTGGTTTCTTGAGATTCTCCGCTAACAGTCTCATCCGTCCAGCCGACGTCTATCGACCATACCAAGTAAGTTTACCGAAAACCTCCGTTTCCCTTTCTTTTGTTCTATTTCCCGCCGATTGTACAAACCATTCCAAATCTTGCGCATGGCGCTGAGGTCTATATCAATGGTCATAAGATTGTGGTCAGTGCGGGGGTGGAAACCACCATATCTGCTCGATCAGATATCTTCCAGATCTGGAGATATGGGGACATGAAGGGGGAAAAGGGTGAAACACTTTACCATCGCAATGTTTGATTCCAAACAATAATTGCAGATGTGTGCGCAAACAATGTTCGCCAGTGGCCCCAAGCTTCTACCCCGGGAGGTCCTCAGTGCATCCGAGACAAACACCCCCCTCAAAACTGGGTGGTCACCTGACCCACGCCGAGGACCCCGACCCCCCTCGGAGTTGCGCCTTCCACGGTAGCGACTGCCCTCTGAACACGTCTTTTGCTCCTTCCCATCTCCATTTCATCAAAATAATAAAATTGCACCGCTTTCGCGACCGCCTTTCTTATCTACATTTTGTTCATGTCTGACCACATCCAGCGTGAGAGGTCTCGCTCGCCCCGTCGCCGTTCTTCTCGCAGTCCTCCCCGACGCACTCGCCGTTCGTATTCGCCTCGCAGTCGCTCCCGCAGCCGTGGTGAGCGTGACGAATACCGTCGTCCCGAACGCCGTTCCCGGTCTCCTTTGAGTACTTCCGGAGCAGCAGTTGGACCCCCAGGCTCAGCCTCGCCTTTCGGAGGACGCAGTGGATACCCCCCAGCTCGATTTGAGGACCGCACCGTCGCCAAGGAGAATATGATGCAGACCGTTCGCGATTCGTCCCAGCAAGACCGCCGGGTCTATGTGGGTAACCTTTCGTATGATGTCAAGTGGCATCACCTTAAGGATTTTATGAGACAGGGTGAGCAGGGTTGCGCATTTGGAATGGTGATTTGTTGGAACGTTTTGAAGCTAACCAGGGTTGTGATTTCGTGTTTTACAGCTGGAGAAGTTCTCTTTGCCGATGTTTTGCTTCTTCCTAATGGAATGTCGAAGGTGGGCGCTTACATGTAGAGGGGCTAGTTCCTTCTATTTCCCCCGATTTTCGTGGTTTGTGTAGGGTTGACGGGTGGACATTGGCTGTCCTGATATTGTAGGGATGCGGGTAAGTACTTTATTGGTCTTTATTCAAATTGAACGCTTTCACTGACATATCTACCAGGATTGTGGAATATGCAAACAGGGACCAAGCACAGAACGCTGTGAATACGCTCAGCAACCAGAGTCTGATGGGTCGTCTTGTTTATGTTCGTGAGGTATGTTGATACAGAATTCATGGTATTGCGATTACATGAACTGACTTCGGTCCTCAGGACCGTGAATCCGAGCCCCGCTTCGTTGGTGGTCCCCCACGCGGTGATTTCGGCCCCGGTGCCCGAGGTGGTTTCGGTGGTGGTTTCGGAGGCCACCCAGGTGGTCCAGGTGGTGCAGGTGGTGGTGGTGGCCGCCAGATTTATGTCTCAAACGTTTGTCCCCCTTTTTTACTCCCCGTTACGCTAAGTTCTGGCAGGCCTTGTTGACCGTTCGGTGTAGCTTCCTTTCAATGTTGGCTGGCAAGACTTGAAGGATTTGTTCCGCTCAGCTGGTAAGTACAGATCAAAACCACCCTTGGACGTGGGATTCCTACTTTTCTGTTTAGTGTGAGGTGAATTGACTCGGACTCCGTATCACAGCCCAGCAGGGTGCCGTCATCCGTGCCGATGTGCACACCGACCCTACCGGACGTCCCAAGGGCTCCGGCATCGTTGCTTTCGAGTCTCCTGATGATGCGCGCAACGCCATTGCGCAATTTAACGGATATGATTGGCAGGGTCGTCCCCTTGAAGTTCGTGAAGATCGTTTCGCTGGTGGTGGCCCCGGCTTCGGTGGTCGTGGTGGCTTTGGTGGTGGCTTTGGCGGTCGTGGCGGCTTTGGCGGTCCTATGGGCCGTGGAGGCTTTGCTGGTCGCGGAGGCTTTGGGGGCGGTTTCCCTGGACGTGGTGGCTTCGGTGGCCCCCCTGGTGGCCACGGTGGTTTCCCCGGTGCCGGTGGATTTGAGCACGGTGGTGCTCCTCCTGTTCCCTCCGGACCTCCCAACCCATTCACTGATTATGCCACTTCCAACGGCGATAAGAGCGCTGTCATCTATGTTCGCAACGTAAGTTTTGGGATGTGTGATAGGCAACCATATGGAATGTGGAATGCTAACTCGAATCCAGTTGCCCTGGTCTACTTGCAATGAGGACCTGATAGATCTGTTCTCCACCATTGGCAAGGTTGATCGCGCTGAAATCCAGTATGAGCCTAACGGCCGCTCCCGCGGCACTGGTGTCGTTCAATTTGATACTCCCGACACCGCTGAGACCGCAATTGGTATGTTATCATTCGTATTGCTGCTGCCAATACCCGTATACTAATTAATATGCGTTCTCTCATAGCCAAGTTCTCCGGCTACCAGTACGGTGGTCGTCCTCTGGGCATCACCTTCGTGAAGTATATGAACGCCGGCCCGGGCCCCGAAGAGATGATGGAAGGCCAAGAGTCGACCATTGGTCTGACCCAAGACCAGATCATGTAATGCACTTTCGTCCTTGTTTTTCCTAGTCACTTTCTTTGACAGGGGGGCGTCTGGCTATTTTCTTTTCGCAATTTCTTGATTCGTGATTCCCTTATTCCCATTTCAGTTCTCGGGGCTTCGTCCTCGCAAAATGGGTTTCGAGTGCCCCTTTGGGTTGATCAACTGCTTCTCAAATGGAATGAGCCTTTTTCTTCCAGTGCTCTTTTTGTAGGCACTGTAGTTCACTTATTATCCAGAAGTTCCACACGTCCTTACCGTTGGGGGAGGGTTTGGTCTAGGGGTTTGGACTTTCACCCTTATCGCCCTTGCCCTCGCCGTTCGTTTCTGCGCGTTTTATTTCATTTCTGATATTAAGTCAGATTGATGAATCATATATACCTCCTCCCCGGGACCGTATCTCATTTCTCTTGTCTCTCCTCCCTTTTGCCCACAGGTATGTCGGCTTATCGTGGCTTATCGTGTGTTGTCGTCGTATCTTATTGGAACTTTGTATGTTGTACCTAGGTACGTAGATTGGGAATTACACAGGTTTTATACCAAATTTGTTATGACTCCAGCACTTTGTAGAGATCTACCTGTTTGTCTCTCTCTCCTGGCGTCTTTAGGCAGTTTGGTTATACAAACTGAACTGAATCACTTACATTCTTTCACTACTAATCTAGACTCTATCTCTAGTATTTGGCTCATTATTATTGATGGAACATCATCCCAAGCATGCTTGTTTACTAGTTTGCTTCTTTGTTACAGATTGAGCCTTTGTTTAGACGGGTTTCCAGGGTGTTTGTTAGAATAGATCATGATTCATGATTCCTCCTCTACTTTCTCCCCACTACAGTACTATCTATCCACTACAACAGTTATTATATGTATACCATTAGATTATATGATCCCACCCTAGAGATATTGAAGTTATATACACATAGGCCTATAATAGTGTGGTTGAGTGGAGTTTTGCCAAGCTCCAACCTGTACCCTTTATATGTGTATCCCATACAAAAGACGATATATATGATAGACTTGTTATAAGCTTAATACAAACCAAGTATATCCCCCAGTTATAACTACATAGTGATCAATCAAAATAGACATAACATATGCCATAACAAACCACATATGTACAGATCCATTTCTTATACTACACCAAACGCACAGACCAACATACCAATCCATCTCCAACAATCACATCTTCACATCTACCTCTCTCCATTGATTTCCCCCAATCCCACCAAAAACCATGTCCTACCTCGCCCGCACCCTCCCCAAAAGGGTCCTCACCCCCTCCCTAACCCAACCAATCCGCCAAACCCGAGCACTAACCACACCAACCCTCCAATCCACACCAAGAACCCGCACACCCCGATCAAATCAAATCCACCCTCCCTCCCACCGAACCTACCACTCAGCCTTACACGCCCGGCTCCCAGACCACTCCTACACAAACTCCCAAACAGCAATCCTAACCTCCGCACTCACCCACGTCCCGAAGCACGGCTTCTCCGCCACAGCACTAACCCTCGGCGCACGGGACGCAGGCTTCCTCGACGTCTCGGTGCAACTACTCCCCCGCGGCGAATTCGACCTCATCCTCTTCTGGCTTGCTAGTCGACGGGGTCTGTTGCGCGGCAAGGTCGAGGAGGGAGGGTTATTCCGGCGCATTGCGGCGGAGAACGGGAAGGATATTCATGAGCTTTCTGTTGAGGAGAGGGTTCGCGGATTGCTTTTGGAGAGGTTGAGGATGAATGTGGAGGTTAGGGATGTTTGGCAGGATGTGAGTTTTTTTCTTTCCTTTTTTCCTTTGAAGCAGATAGACGCAGAAGAAGAATCCCCATACTAATCTATGTTTTGCTAGGCTCTCGCGCAAATGTCCCTTCTTGCTAATATCCCCCTTTCTCTTACGGAATTGCATGCCCTGGCCTCGGATATTCTTACTCTTTCTGGTGATGACGCTGTTGATGCGTCTTGGTATACGCGCCGTCTGGCGGTTTCGGCTATTTATGCCAGTGCTGAGGTTGTCATGACCCGTGACCCGACGCCGGATCTTGTGGAGATGGCTGCGTTTGTAGAGCGCCGGTTTGAGGATCGGAAGACGCTTACCGATAAGATTACTGGTATTGGACAGTGTGCTGGGTTTGGGTGGAATACTGCTATTGGGTTGGGGCGGAGCTGGGGGTTGAAGATTTGAGGGGATTGTTGAATCAGCCTGTTTCACTTTTGATATTGATGCCCAGCTCATACTCCCAGGGTTGTTGAGGGAAGTTGAGCTTTGCGGTGATAGATGGGTTTGTACTTTTATTTCAACTATTTTTTATTATTGTAAACTACTACTCCGTTCTTATCAGCGAAAATATTCTGTTTTGTTATTCTGGGATCCAGTCCTTGCTGGTGTCCTCAAAAATATCCTATCCATATCATGCAAATAAATAGAGACATAACCTATCATGTCCCAACCTGTTCACCCGAACAGCCACGCTTGATGCCAAAAAAGAAAACCTGAAAATGAGCCAAGAGCAAAAAGCATATCTAGGCATAAAAAGAAAAGGAATTAAACAGAGAAGCAACGCTCAATGCAGGGAGACGTTCTGCACTGCCTCCTCTACACTGAGAAGCGCATGGTCATCGGCAGCACCATCAGTTGGGCCATATACCTTGTCTGCAGTAGCCTCAGACGGCGACATCAACAAGGTGGGGGACTTCGGCGAGAACGGATCTGAAACAACACTACCCTCTGGTGACGGTTCTTGCTGAGCAGACGCGAGGGTGTTTCCAGCAGTCCCAGACTCCTTTGATGGGCTAACACTGCTGGTCCCGCTCTCGACTGAGTCACTCGGTCCATGCTGGGGCTTGCCACGTCCCCAACGACGCGCTTTTGGCGGAAGTGGAGCCTGTCCATGTCGGCCTGTTCCGGCTGCTGGGACTACCGGCCGGTGGTGACTTGAGGAAGGTGTGTTATGACTGGAACGGCGTGGTGGCGGGAGGGCCGGGGGTGGATTTGATACAGCCCGTCGGGGCCGTGAAGTTGGGGGTGCAAGAGTGGAACCTGACCCGGAGTTGCGGTGATCATTGGTAGGTGGCTGTGATGGTGGTGTACTGGGGGTGAGAACGGTGGTGGGGCTGACTTCGACGCCTTCGGGGATGGTATTCCTGTCGCTGCTTGTGCCAGTAGAGTGGTGCTCTTCTTCATCCACGGCCAGACGGCGCCCGCGCCAGCGGCGAGATTTCGGTGGTTCGGGTTTGACCTTTGGTGGCCGGATTATTGGTGTCTCACCATTGAGAGCGGCGACAGGGACTCCGTCTTTGCGGCTGGGGGTTATTATGCCTGGTTTTTCGTGCTGTTCTGCAACGGCTTGAACGCTTAGTGAAGATACGGATGCGGGCTCTAGGTTCATGCCGAGCCGGTGGATTAAGCTGTGTTTCCGACTCTCCGGCGCGTTGGACGAACTATACGAGTCCATTCGCGTTGGCGAGGTTGTGTCAGGTGAGCTAGCGATTGTGCTTCCTCGTGAGAGCGTGCGAGAGATGTCGAGTGATTCGCCGATATCTATGGGTGACGCATGCTGCTCGCCTTGATCCAGGACCGTCTCAATTGTAGTTGTTGTCACTTGAATGGGAGTTTCTTGGGTTTCTGCTGCGTCGGGCTGCTCGTCATTGCGTAGCCATTCTACTGTCGCACACCGAGCGACAAGTCGACGTGTCGTTTCATCGACCTCTTCGAAATGCATGATTTTCTCGTGTTCTAGGTCGCTCCCATATGAGACTTGGCCCCGAACAAGAACGCTGAGTAGCCTCCGAAGTCCATCCCGCTTGTAGTGCGGCGGGTTTCGCAGCTGTGTATGAGCTAAAAGTGGGTAAAGAACACGTAGGTAAGTATGCCGCAGCGCGGAGGCCTCCTCGGGTAGATCAAGCAAATTCCGCATCAATATATCGACCAGAACATGTAGATCGTTCGTGAAGAAGTACTCATATGTGCTAGGGGTGGTAAATATGAGATAGAGAAGCTTCAATGTGAGCAACTGAAGTGACGTCTCGGCTGCATGCTGTCAGCCGTTGATTTCATTGAACAGGAGGACCGGCCGTTACCTTCACGGTTGATAAGAAGAATGATGTTCTCTCCGAATGTCTTATACATCCCACCATACGCAGATAGGACCTTGATAACCTTGTTGGTCAAGTGACCAGTGGGCCGGCCGTCGACCGGATCGTGAGCCGAGATCATGAACTGCTCGTTCAGAACCAGCTTTGTAATTTGTTAATGCCATTCCAACCAAAATAAGCCCGAAGGAAGTGCTCACCAGCACCCGAATCACGGGGTAATGATAAGGATCGGTAACATCGTAAGAGAGATCTTCGATGATATCAAAGAGACAACGAATGAAATCGTCATCCACGAGAACTGCACACAAGCCCATAATCAGCTACCAGCAGCAGCACATGTGTATCCGAAACGCACCCAAATCTTCAATCTTGACCCTTTGTATCCTCGACATCTCATACACAAGGTCCATCAACAAACGATGAAGACCGGCGTCGCCATCCAGATCCGCTCTTCGCATCGCCTGTATAAGCTCGAGGAGACGTGCAAACGCGCCCTCCTCATTCAGCATCTGAAGCACTGCTTCATTCTCTCGTCCGTCAAAGAGGATGAATGACGCAATGAAGTGGAGTGTATTCGGATCATCGTCCTGCAAGAGACCGTAGAGAATCTGTCGGCGCACGTAGTCCGCATGTGAGGCGAAGATATTTGACGTAAATAGCTTGTAGGAACAGCGTGATATATCGGTTTCCGACCGGAGGTACTCATCTAGGGAGAGGTGGGTGTGTTAGTCGCAGTGGAAACAAAGTTGGGGGCGGACGTGGCGCCGCACGCGGGAGAGTGTCGGGGGGTAGAGAGATCGTTGCTTGGGGGTCGAGGTGCCATGTATACCTTTGTATTGAGTTGTTAGACTGAGATAAGCTCGGAGGGAGTCGTCGATCTCGTCTTCGGAGTCACAGTTCTTGGAGACGATCGTTTGAAGTTCTGCGAGAACCAGTCAATTGTCACGTCGCATTATCTTGGAAGGAGAAAAAGAGACTGAGAACAACATACCAGTCCAGAACTCAGTCTCCGAGACCTCAGGCTCCATTTCCCGTCAGACAGCTCATGCCGGTTTATGTGCCGGGGTTGAAGAGTTGGAGAGAGTTGAAGGGCGCGGGGGGCTTGGGAATTCGAGAGTCCCACTGCGGGTCAACCCTAAGGTACGCACTACATTACTTGGACTACTATCAGGTACGTGTTATACAAGAACTTTCATTGGTATCAAAATGCAAAAAGAAAATCCCATAATTATGCAACCGGGCGTAAGAATGGATGCGCTTCGGTATTCCTATAAGAAAAAGAAAAGAAAAAAGGTCAGTGTTGGTCCAAAGTTGTTTGTTGTTTACAGGGCTACGTCGATCACTTACAGAACATATTTATCCAAGTCCACGACAGTAGGGTCGCTGAACAAAAGGTAGAAGTACTTCAATGTCTCAGATAACCAGAAAGACTCCATAGCATCCTTATGGATCGGTTTCTGGGCTGTGACATCGTGAATGGCCGAGTTTGCCAGCTCCGTTCGGGTATACTTCGAGATGGCTTCGAACATCTGCCACCCCTTGCGTCGCCAGGATTCGTCACCAGTCAGACGGTACATGATAAAGACTGACTCAATCGCCTCGGGTCGAAGGTAGTATTTCGGCGATGGGATACTAGTCATGCCTGCTGGGAGGTGGTCTTGGCCGACTTCGGCGATGTGTGGTGAGGCGGGCGATGAAGTTGAACGAGGTGCATCTCGGTTCTCCAATTCAACTACACCGGGAGTAGGAGTCGGGATTGAAGCAACCGATGATTCCTCCGCGTGATTTCCTAATGCAAGTCCATCGCGCTTGACCAACATGTCGCTATCGTGGGGGTTTAATGAACCCGGCATAGGGATGGGCACAGACCCGCTCGCGGTTCCTTGAGGTGGATTGTGTGCAATCATATTCACGCGCTGTTCGTAGCTGCTCTCTCCAGTGCGGAACGAATGTGCTGCGTCGGGGTCTACACGCGAGTAGCGTGCCACGCCAGCATCAAAGCGGGCTTGATCCCACTCGCAGGCTAAGCCTTTCTCACAGGGCAAAAGGCGGAAACGTTCAGGCATAATTCCGGTCTGTGTCGACTCGTAGGCCCAAACACAACCCTCGGTCAGTTTGGCTGCGAGTTCCAAATCACCATCGATGCCAAAGGCCTTGGCTCCTATGGCGAACATGCCGCCGACGAAACATGTCAAGTGAGTACCTTGGTAATCAAGATCAGAGGGAGTGAGCTCTGCGACTTTCCCAGGTGTCATTGGAGTAGTCGAGGCCATGAAGCGGATATCGCGTCCACCTTTCACCATGGGCTGGAAAAGAAGATTCTTGCGGGCTGCAGTGGCAGCCTTTTTATACATATTCACGTATTGCTCGTTGAGGCCTCCCAGTAGCAGATATTCCTTGGGCAGATATTCATAGGTCGAGTCGGCCATTCCACCCATAGTGTACACGTTCTCGTGGGGTGAATTGGGAAGCCTCAAGCCACCATTGCATTGCTCTGCTGATGGTGTGTTTTGTTCGCGGGCCTGAATGCTAGGTTCATTCTCAGCTCGCGTATCGTTGGCAGGTCTGGAATGTCCTTCGATGTCAGCGGTTGTATCGCGTGGGATCAGCTTCAGATAACTCTCAAGGTCTGTCGGTGCAGCGTAAGACTTGCGGGTCATCGTAGTAGTGCTCTTGGCCGTGCTAGTCTGTTCGGGCGTAGGACTGTTATCACGCGGGGGAATAGCCTTGGAGTACTTGGAACATCCCTGTGCATTGACCCGAAGAGGCCACAGTCCAGGGATGCTTGTTGAATCTTGGATTTTCTCCAATTCGTTGGTAATCCGTGCAATTGCATCATAGTATTTATCCCGCTTGGTCAATTGAGCCAAACGGGTAAATTCCAAGGAAAGCGAGCCAATTTCAGCCAGGCCAGCTCGGGAAGACGCCCGGTGCGGTTTCGCAACATACTCCCTGGGGAAATTCGGTTAGTCACCCTTAGATGATTAGAGATAGACTGTGGCAAGACTTACGGAGCCCAGCGATAGTAAAGGTGTGGCATGCGGTTAGGAGTGTCAAAGGCACCAATGAGAACCTCAGCAAGCTCCTCTGCTCTCTCCAGGAGTACGGAATATCGATGACCGGAAATGTCATAGGCACCCAAAAGACCGCCAAGATAGCGGATTGTCGTCTCAAACATCGGAATATCTGCTCTCAGTGACGTTTTGAAATCAATGTTTTTGATCAGATCCAAAGCCTCGGAGAATTCATCCTTCAATTGCATAATCCAGAGAGTATCAATGGAATCAACCAGTGTCGCTCCCCAGCCATTGAATGGGTCTTCAAACTCCTTCGACAGAGGCTTAACTTCGTCATGCCCCATCGCGATCTCCTTATAACCTTTCCAGGCATGCGCGAACTCGGCCTTGATAGCGCTAAGCCGTTGTAGACGTTCTTGTTTGTCGGAGCTCGACTCATCCTTGAACTTCGCTTGCAGCTTGGGGATAGTTTTCGACTGTTCCTTTGGCAGCTTGATCACCTCGTCTGCAGGGACGGGAAACCGTTCCGGGAATTTCTTCCACTTGGCCGTTGGGATGCCAGATTCATGGTGCTGCACTGCCATTCTGCCGGCTCCCCCATTGTCAATCTCCTCCCCGTTTGCACTATTGATGTTCTCCGTTGTCGGCGGTGACAAGCTGTCGGTGCCCCCCACCTTCGCCGGTTCCTTCGTGGGGCCCTTTGCGGAGTCCTTCGGGTCATCCTTGATGGGCGTTTTCACCGGGGGAGTGTTAGAGGAAGCATCTTTAAAATGACCACTATCCTTTGAGCCGCTATTAGGACCTACGGGCGAGGGTATCTTCTCTGGCTGTGGTGGGGAGGTGGAGCCGCGGTAGGGATCGGGAAGCACACGGTCTTTACTCCCCTCGATTGGGGCAGCAGTGGCCGGATTTTCAGGCTTGGGGTTCGCGGGTTGATTCGGATGGGCATTATCGGGTGTATGAACGCCAGTAGACTCTTCAATGACTGTATAGTTCCAATCGCGTGACCGCGCAAAATGGAAGAATGTGAAGACAACAGCCGCCGCAAATATAACCAGAACTCGGTATCGGCGAGCTCGAAACATTGCGAGCGGTCACCGTCCAAGTTGTATTCTTCAAGAAGAAAAAAAAAGGTAGGAAGGAGAAAGCAAGGAAAAAACAAGGGGATTAGCCAAGTCCAGATGAAATCACGAGACTCCACAAGTAAATAAAAAGGATCCACATGTGGGAGCCTCCACGTTCTATTTTGGTCTTTCTCTTCTTTGACATCTTCTTGTTCCTGTATGTCTTTATTCTTCTTCGAATTTCACTATATAGCTTACCTCCAAATAATGAGATCTTTTCCAATAATTTCAACAATCTCAACAATTCCATATCGCCCTGGAAAACCCACGGTTCTTGGGCCTCAAGACATAGTGGGGATATCAGCCCAGACGCCATCTTTTTTAGGGCGAATTGGCAGGGCTGTTTCAACGCCGATCATTGGCCCTGGATTTCGGACTGTGACTGAATTAAATGCATGCAACCCGCAAGGGTCTTCAAGTGGGCCTATCATCAATCGATTCTTCTGCTAGTTCTTATGAAGGTGCTGTTGTCCCAAATGTGGTCCACAAGGCTTTAACCCCTGTATCCTGCAGCTGACGGGGATACATAACACTCCGTTAAATACTCCATACGATTACAATTGCATGCCATGGAGCGTGTACAACGATCCTAGCCGGAAAATATACCCTACATATTCAAAAACGCACAAGTATAATTATCTTGATTCAGCATTATGAATTGGTAAACTGACATGTGAATAGTGTCCTGAGGTTGGCCCCAGGGTCCCTGCTAATATATATAAGGGGCTAGAAGAACAGCTTCCACGGACTAATATAGCTGATCCATAGAAAAGACCAAGAGATTTAGTCTCGACTAAGTATACAAACCATCTCGATCTCAGCACAGAATACATCAGCCATCTCCTAGGAACAAGCCCAATCCGTAAAAAGGCCTTATGTCGTCTGGTAGTCTAGTAAAGTTGCAAACAATCCATGTCTGACAGCTAAAGCCCATTGTATAGATCGGTACTTTATGATCTGTGTTGCACGTCGGCAGTTGGGTTCCCTGTGTACATGTCTAGACACCCCATCCCCTGTACTTCACACTCAGATAGACTTTCAAACCCAATGCCATTTCATACCCAGCCTCTGAAAATAACCAAACAAAGCATTCTTAGGCACATATCCAGCGTGTAGCCTTTGCCATGCAGCTGCAAACGAGCCCTCAATTGGACCCAACTCCCCAAACCCAAGGATTTGCAGGGCCCACGGTGTCAACAAGGCCAGAATACCCAATGCAATCAGCGTAGCGTATACAGGATGTTCTGTTGCAAAGCCAATAGCAGCGTTTCTGCTTTGGGCCGCAGCATCAGAAGCAGCTCGTGCCATATCCGCACCGGATTCTATTGCACTCTTTAAGCCGCGGAGGATACCCTGTGCTATGGCGTCTGTCCAATTATCGGTGGAAATTTCTTCTTTCAGCTCTTTGTGGAGCAAGTAGGGATCTTCAGCATTGAGAATCTTGGTGACAATAGCGGAAGCGATGGCCTCCGGGGATCGGGGGTCGGTGGGAGGGTGTGGCTCTTTCGTCGGTCTTCCCGAGATGCAGTCGTAGATGAAGTTGAGCATCTTGTTTCAGAGTTGCTATGGATATTAACGTGATTTATGGGAAAAGCCGAAAAGGAAGGCGCATTAAGAGTGATGGGTGGGTTGGAGGAGAAGAGGAAGGGGGGAAGGTATGAGGGAAGGCGGAAAGGAGGGGCATAGAGGTAGGTAGATTAGTATGTGAAAGTGTTCACCTGATATACGTAGGTGCCCAAGGTATGAGTGCCTGATATGCACGTGTGCATGCGGCCACCTTGTAGGTGTTTCTAAATTTACCTATGTACTCAAGCCATAATAGATAGTTAACAGCATGATAAAGCAATACAAAAGGTCCGCCATGAGACACTGAAATCCACATCAAATGGTCATATATCGTGTCTGAAGCATATAAGCTGTGATCTTCCTACAGCCTACCACCATACTAGAGGTTACATAGGAGAACGAATATCTAGATCCCCACATTTGTCCGTCTGCCTTCAGTATTAGCTTTCTGGAACTGCTGAATCAAACCCAAAACGCCACCCCCGCCAGCGATTGCGTCGATATTTTCGCCTTCATCGCCCTCAGTGGGGTCATCCTCGTCCCTGCTGGGTGGATTCATGCGCCAAGAATCGCCGAGGTTGCTGTCACTAGTACCTGCACCTGCACTGGAAGTACCGACACGAGCACCAGATTGCCGTGTTGTTGAATCGCGGCCATCTTGGGATAGCGGTTCTTCCTCGTCATCGATAGGATCCGTAGACGGGTGCTGGGAACGTCCGAGCCGAGAGCGCTGGTGCTGCTGGGGGGGTAGTTCGGGCTGCGGCGCGGAACCCAGTGGTCGATGGTTGGTGGTGCGGGTCAAGGAGCATGGACGGGGCAGGAGAGCGGTGATCGAATCCTCCAATTTGCTTTAGTTTAGAGGCGCCCACCATTGATTGAGGGTCGAATGGCATACCGGAGGTCGGCCCAGTGCGTGTCTGGAGATGGTCAAGGCGATCAGGAAGAGCACCGAACCCACCTGTAGTGGGTGAGCCGAGGGTTGGCAAGGTTGGCGGTGGGTGGAATGGTCGCCGGCTGGTAGGTTGATTGGTGGTACCGTAGTTGTCCAAGAAGCCATAGTAGGAAGCTAGCATTTTGCCGTCTTTAGTTGAGAAGTAATCAGTGCGCGGATCTTGCTTGCTAGGATTCCGACGCGCGGGTCCGGCTTGGGAGAGCACATTTGTGCCCTTCTTGAAGTCGAAGACGGCAAAAGAGCAGAGATAGCCTACACCGTCAACGTGCACGGTGAACTCCCGGAAGAAGTCAATGAGGCGGTCACTGCACTTGGGCAAGCTGAACCACAGGACGAAAGGAGTGAAAATCATGCTTAAGATCTCTTCCAAGAATATCACAATTTTCATTTGATAGAGGATTGCGAATTCTTTCCGCACATCGTCACTATGCAAACGTCCCTTCCACCCGGACGGGAAGTAATGTGTAAAATCGATCAGCTCGAGGAGTGCATACTCGGGGTCGAAAACATCAGTCTCTTCAGGTGCCAGCCCTCGCGCAAAAGCCCAGACTGTACCGAAGATACCAAGATAGAATAACACAGTCCGGTCAGGAGTAATCTCAAACCCAAGGAAGAGCTCCGGATCTATCACCGAAGCAAGAGCCAACACTGAGGCAAGAGCCCCGGAGATGAAAGCAACGAAACGTGCCACTTGAACGGTCTTATCCTTGGGGAATTGGTCCACATAACGACTGGCGAACGGATAAGACATGTTGATCCGGCGCTCAAAGAGATGCCAAAGCTCATTGAACTCGCGGAATTTCCATTCCGCCATAGGTGTATACTGACGGGAACCGATTTGGCCCGGATTCTTCTTGAACTCGTTGAAGTACCGGAAGAAGTAGTGCATCATAAAATATATCACAATAAAGGGCGCTACAAAGATATTCATGACGCCAGCGAAAACAAAGCGCCGACGTAAGCCATCACTCAGCGCTCTTCGATGCGTGTCCTTGAGGAACAGGGTTCGTAGTTGGCCTTGCTCATTAAAGACATAGTCCATGACACAAAGATTGAGATTCCATTCCATGGTTCGGGAGAAGAGTTGTCGATTTTTGAGGAATGGAATAGGGAGAGTGAGATCCAAAATATCCTTGTTTACCAATGCGATCATGTAGTTCTCCTTGCGCATTAGGCGGTTGGCAATGTCGTGAGCGTCCATTCGCTGCTTTGACTGGCTGCCCAGGAATCTTCGATGTTTCGTAGAAACTGCAGCCGCGGTAGATGGATTCGAGTCTCTCAACGCCATCAGTCGACTGACCACTTCCTGCCAGGAAATCGTCTGGACTTCGGCATCTGAAACGCCGAGCAGGTAGAGGTAGAAGTCATGCAGATGTTTGAGCCTGCGGATGTCTATCAGGTACTGAAAAAGCTTCCCAATCCAGAAAAAGCTGAAGAGCCACAACAAAAATGTGGACGACCCGGACATATTTGCTGTGCATTGGGGCACGAGGATATCATCCAGAGTCTTGCTCCGCCTGACCTTAGTGTAATCAATACAGTTGGTTAAAAATGTAGAGAAACCAACAACGAATGCAAATGTCCTGTGTATACTGTCAGCTTCTTGTATGGTTCTCTGGAAAGGGTATTATCGTGGACCTACAAGAGGTTCAGCACCCGGGTCAGCAGAATGGACCAAATTCCGTTCCCTAAGAAGTATATGTAGACATCCTTTAAGAAGTTATCCAGATCCTCGACGTTTGCCCACCGCCACATTGCTTTCTTCTTGGGATCAACATTGGCAAGGCCGGGGTGTTGGCCGGTGAACCATCTTCCTATGGGATGACCGCCTTCACTGGGCGGTTGTTGATGGGCCTCTCGTTCATTCCAGCGGGCTCCCGTAGGTTGTGAGGATGGCCCAGTACTGGGGCTTCTTCGTCGATTCGATCGGTCATGAGATCGGGGAGGGGGAGGTAACCGTGATTTCAGGTCTTCGTGATGACCTTCTACCAGGAGAGATTGAGGGACGTCTTCATCATGATCATCGA
Organism: Penicillium verrucosum; assembly: GCF_028828655.1. Classification (NCBI taxonomy): domain Eukaryota; kingdom Fungi; phylum Ascomycota; class Eurotiomycetes; order Eurotiales; family Aspergillaceae; genus Penicillium; species Penicillium verrucosum. Next base: position 6,318,596 of record NW_026643210.1, read on the forward strand.
GCTCATATCCAAGTGGCGATTCTTGTGCCATCCATCGAGGCCGGGACGACTTGCGACGACGGGTGCCAGATGGAGAGGCTCGCTCTTCAGGTGCCTTGCCCGACCGTGCTTGGTTGAGCAGTGCAGTTCTGGGGGTGATTATTTCACTGTCCTGCGCATCTGCCAGTGCATCCTCCAGTTCCCTGTCACTAAATTGTTCCTGCTGGTCATCTATGACCAAACCAGCACGTTCTTCGAGATCAGAGTATTCGGACCCGGCGTCATGTTGGCGAATGGTCTCGTAGACCGATGGTGAGCCCGTTGGGGGTAGGAACCGAGATAATATGTTAGAAGACATCATTTTGGATCAGACTGAAGGCTATAGTCAGACCACTCATGGCAACAGCTTTAGAAGCCAGTGATAGTGGTAATGAAATGCCATCCAGCGGCGTTTGATAATGCGGAGAAACGGGGATCACTACCAATACAGGAGGCCGAATGGGATCGGGTTGAAAATGGGTATGTGCTCTGATTAAGGTGATTATGGGAGCTCATAAAGAAGTATGCATCTGACCTGGTCCTCGTGATAACAGTCACCAGGAGCTGTGATCATTCCCAGGTTCTCCAAACCTCCCGATAGCTATGATGACATAAAGAAGGGGGAATCCTTGCAGCCTCAGGCATATATGGTGGCGTGCGTCATGTGACATATTATTTATCACCTTATCTTATCTCCACAGGTGATATGGATGGATGCTTCGGCTTAGCAAGAGGTTTTGTTCTAGTTAATCAACTAAATCCTGCAAGAAAAGATTAAATTAGTGATATTAAAGACTATAGGAGAGTGCTTCTTTACTAACATTTTTGTCAGCATAGGTATATATTATCACGGTACATATATATATTACACTCCAATCTGATATACGTTTTTATCTCCTCCCTAGTGACCGTGTTCTCGGTATTTTAGTTCATCACCAAACATGATTTTTGATGAATGTAGGGGGAAAATGACATCGATAGAAGATCAGACAATATCGCTACCTATCCTTTACGTCTCCGAGGAAAAACGAGCAGTACACTCCTTATATGCCTTCAACAGCTCCATCTTAATCTGCGTAAATAGGACTCCACGCGCTCTCGTCCTTATAAGAACAGCGGTAAATAGAGAATCCCCAGGGTAAACCGCGCTTTTTAGAAAATTTATCGGATAGGGAAGCATCGATGTTCTTGTAATCGTCAAGCATACTGCGCGTCTGCTGATCTTGTGCCTTGCTAGTAATCCCACGGACGCTGGTTGGAGAGCTCCGTGGTAGACAGCGCTGGGGCAAGACCGCGGATATATGACTGAAGATAGGATGCCGAAGCAACATGGATCCGGGTTGAGATCGGTTGAGATCCGATACACCGGACAAAATGCCGTCAATCCGGTAATTGTAGAAAAAGAGACGGTTTGCAGGATTTGCAGGGTTTGCATCTCCTCAGCTTTCATGTCAGATGATCTCTCGGCAACTGGCTAGTATAGAAATACGATCCTCACACTTGGGCACCTGGGCAGATTTTTTGCCCATATGTCACACCGGAAAAGGGGTTAATTCTAAAACCCCTGCCCATACAATTCGATTTATAGTCACATTTGGAAATGCTTCAGTGTCGAGGCTTGTCAATGCTTGAAAGAAAGTTTTCTGGGCTTCTTATGAATGATCGAGAAAAGTAAATCTAGGAATACATACCGTGTATGGTTCAAAAATCATCCTATTAGAAAGGCTCGCAGACCGTTTAAAAATTATCACTGTACAACGAGGCAGTGTTTAGCAGGCTTCATTAGCCCGTAAGATCTATTCAAGCAATAGTTATTTATTTCAGCCGTGCTTACTTCCAAGGTTACAACTCCACTTCGGGGCTGTATCGATCCTCCTTCTGCCCCCTGGCCTGACACCGGAGTTTCTTGCGGAGGAAAGTAAGTCAGAACCCCAAGATGTATCTGTATAAAAGGCGCTCGCAGTACCTGTAGTGCCAGTCTCGATCAACTCCATTCATCGTTCCAGCATGTTGGCTACGTTTCTCTTCGTCACCGGGGCCCTGGCTGCCTGTGTCCACTCTCAGCAATTCGACCCGTCGGCATATGCTGCAGAGGACGTCATCGAGCGGGACTTTGCCATCATCGGCGGAGGAGCAGCAGGCACCTATGCAGCAATCAGTCTCGCCGATCAGAATAAGACCTTCACTGTGGTTGAAGTGACGGACCGACTTGGTGGGAACACCCGGACTTTTCGCGACGAGGCTACGGGGGCCAGCATCGACATTGGCGTGCAGCTCCACGATAATATCCCTGTCGTCCGTGACTTTTTCAAGCGATTAAACTCGCCTCTGGCGCCTTTTAAGCCCACGGATTTCGGAAACCCCAAGTACTACGATTTTACCAACAAAGTGGCCCTTACCAACCACACCCGGCCGACTATCGAGAGCGATTATGTGGCCGTGCTCAACAAGTATCCTTTCCTCGACGATCTCAATGACCTGCCGGACAATGTGCCTGAAGAACTGCTTCTGACCTGGCCAGAGTTTGCCAAGAAGCAGAATCTCTCCCCTAGATCGGCTGAGGCAGGTCTGTTATGGCCAGCGACCCCTGGCAATCCCCTGGACATCACCGCGCTGGCCATCTTCAACGACGGCAATCACATTGAGTTGGCGGAGAACACCGGGGCAGCGGTTCGCAGTGCCACTCACTACAACTCCCAGATTTACGACAACGCCCTGGCTGAGTTGAAGGAGCATGTCTTGCTGAAATCCTCCATCATTGCAGCCCAGCGTGGATCCTCCCGCAAGGACGGCGTACGACTCGTGGCCAAAACTCCCTCTGGCAATAAGCTCATCAAAGCCAAGCAGCTCATCATTGCTATGCCGCCGATCCTGGACAACGCCAAGTACTTTTCTCTCGACCAGCAGGAACAGTCCATCCTGAGCAAGCTTTCTGGCAAGCACTACTACGCGGGCGTTGTGAACAATACCGGCCTCGAGGCAGGAGTTGCTTACACCAACGTCGGCCAAAACACACCGTACCAAGTCGCCAGTCTTCCTGGAGTGGTCGAGATCGCTGGTTCAACTTCTCCTGGATACTTTTTTTATTGGTACAACTCGGTCGACCCTCAGACACAGGAGGAAATTGAAGAGGCCACTCTAAGCACCATCAAGTGGCTGCAGAGTGAGAGTGGTATCGAGGCCGTGGAGCCAACATTCCAAGACTTTGTGGATTACTCGCCGTTCCATTTGAGTCCCCCGACTAGCGACATTGCGGACGGCTGGTATGGCAAGATGAAGGGCCTCCAGGGCCACAGGAACACTTGGTATATCAACTCGCTGTTTGTTGTTAGCTCGACTCAGATATGGAACAACACTCGCAACATACTTCCGGAAATTATTGACGCTGCTCGGTCTTGATGTACCTACACGGTTTAAACTGTGTAGATCGTACATGGGTTTCCAGCATTTGCCTTGAGATATATTCTAATTCAGGGTTATATATACCACTATTGCAATTAACTTATTATTATTATTATTTTTATTCCTCGGGCTTTCCACGACCTTGGGTCGTATGCAGGTCGTATGCAGCCCCATAGCTAGTGCACCATATAATATATACATCGAATGAATTCACCCCCATGCGACAAGATTATCAAGTGTTCAGTACCATCATCCCTTGATAGCCGTCCCCAATGCAAGCGTGATCACAACTCTGACGATCTTGATGTCGGTCTTCCATGTTCTTCCGTTAAGTCTATTTGTTCCGTCCACGCTCGCTGGTATGCGAGCTCTCGGAATAGGTCCCTTATTAGGAACCTTATTACCACTAAATATGTAGTATAAGAATCCAAATGTTGCCAAATCCCCCGTATTACAGCAATACACAGTTCTATCTTATTGCAATACAACGTATACATTTCTATATAAGAGGTATATACTGAAGAGCTTCATTGTTGCCGAATCGGGGTACAATGATCTCACTCTATTATCTCATTGAGTAGATTGCAACATCCTTCACCACTGTGACTCGACATGGCCCCTGGTCTGGACTCCCCTGCCGCCTTAGGAATCAGCCACCGAATCTGCCACACTTAGGATCCTTCGGCCGCCCGGGAGGAAATCATATGATACATCAGCAGGATGCAGTGGTGCATAGCTAATTCAAGGTGAAGCGGTGGTGACGGCACCCCGCACGTCTCCATTGCGGTAAGCCCCTCGCCGCCGGAATACGCCCCCAAGTTCCAACCGGGCGGATTAGATACCCTGACAGAAATCTGGCTGTATTCAAAGGTATGGTACGAAGTACAACTGGCAGATGTTGGGTCCTCGGGTCCACGGGTGCGGACATCGATGACTAACTGTATTAAGCAGCTGCACGGATGGACTTTTCGATGGTATGCCGAATACTGATTGTCACATGATTTTATGGGTAAATTACCCGGTCTCCACCACTCTGACATATAGTTACATGTGACTTGACTGGACATAACTAAGTTCTTGTACCCCGCATGGTCCCACCTAGCTCTCCGCCAATATATCATCATACCGCCTACCGAAAACGCATAGTATCTATGAATATAATCTCCGTAAAATAGCACGCAAAACTGATTTTCCGCGAACAAGATGGTGTATTCTCCATCTTAAAACTCCGAAACAAATGCTTTTATTATGTGTCATTATTTGTAAAGATAAATATATAAATATAATATATGCCTTTTTTTCATATCTTTTTTACTGGCAGAATATTATATAATCATAAGATGTGGGGCTGGGGGATGCAACAACTTATATCCAGTCACTGTACCTTCGGAGTAAATATTCTGCATCTGATATAAGCCTCCTTGGCCCCGGGTAGCGTCAACCATATCAATGCTCGTAAGGCTGCAGCCTTTGTTGGAGTTGGCAACACGGGGAATGAGCCAATGGCAAAAATGCCTCAGTTACAACTCAGACCATCGTACTCCTGTAAAGGGGCCAGAAGAAGGTAAGCATGCGAGACGAGATTAGGCAAAGGGGGCCAAATTAGAGTTAGCAATAAGCCATAAGCCATAAGCCTTAAGCCATGGGTCATAAGAGGTGAGAGAGAGTGAGACCAGGGGCAGGAACCGACAAGGAAAGGCAGGAACGAACAACGAAACAGAATAGTCCCCCCTGTTGGCCAAGGCAGAGGCTCAGAAGCTAAGCGAGACCAAGCTTCACTGGCCAAGCGTCCTGAAAAGGCCGTATCCTGCATTTTATACTGCGCCCTCGTGGCAGGTCGGGTGCAGTCGGCTGTGCACTAGTTTTCAGCACATGGTGATGGGCTGATGCGAGATACAGCCAGCGATTGGTCCCACCTTGACAGACGGCGGGGGGCACCGCCAAGAAACCGGACCGGACCGGGGGTCCAGTCTTTGTCCCCGCCCCGCTAGCCCGCTAGCCCCAGCGTATAGTATCGAGTACGTCAAGCGAACCAATGAAGCGATATCGTGTCCTCTTATTTTGCTTCATGTAGTTAATCAGTCTGAGTCTTCATTTATATAAGCTAAGAATAGACGTGCTTTTTACCCTCCTTGGCCCGTGTCTCTTGGGGGCCACTGCATGTGCGGTCCTTTGCCGGTCCAAAACAGGACAATCCTGAATTTTCTGAAATTTATAGAAAATACATATCTGTACGAAAAAAAGTTTCGGAGGGTACTCCTATCTCTATATAAGCTAACTTTTATATCAATATATATATTTTTAAGAATTATATATTAATATATTGTTGATATTAAGCAATACAAAGCTGTAAAATTCATTAAATTATCAATCCAGATTTTCCCCGGCCTTAGAAGAGGAAGATCGATTGCATACTCCACAGACCGATTCAAGCAGCCATGCCGGGCCAACAGCGACAACAGCCGGGAATCGCAGTAGGCCTCATCACCCATTCAGCAAGTTTGATACTGACACTTTGAACGTAGTGCGAAGAATGTCGGCGACGAAGAATTCGCTGTGATAGGACACGACCTCAATGCACAGCGTGTGCTACATCCGGTGTGGAATGCATAGTGCGAGACAGCTGCCCGCCTCGAGGACCCAGAAAGGGATATCTCAAGACGCTGCAGAAAAGGATAGAGGAGCTCGAGAGCCAACTAGACAAACAGGGAACATCTCCAACACCAACCTACCAGACCGTTGACAACGACAGCAGCATAGACAACAATGAAAACCATACCACAACGCCCGAAACCACAGATATCCTGGAGTGGCCGGCAGCACCGGTAGAATTCCCATTCCCCACTGTGGAACCCTGGGGATGTTTCGACGGTTCGTACACGAGCCCGCTCCTTCAATTACCACCAGTGGACAGCGTGCTAGAGATGGCCCAAATTCCAATGGAATCCGCTCTCTTGATCTCTCCCATGCTGCACAATGACCTGTACGTATTACCCTCGTAACTCGTTTGACCACAGTTCTAATATGGCGTAGAGACCAGCTGTATTTCGACCGGGCGTATGCGTTTGCGCCAATCATCCATACCCACCGCTACCGATCATGGTCTAAACAACCAAACAAGAGCAAACAGAAGACATGTCTGCAGTACGCTATGTGGACGTTGGCCTCATCACTCTCCAGCCAGTTCTATGTTCAATGTTGCAAGTTATACGCGAAAACGAGGCAGCTTCTGCACGAACTCGAAGGAGAGGAGCCCTGTCACCAAATCTCTCTGGAACAAACCCAGGCGTGGGCCTTGCTTTCGATCTACGAGTTAACCTGCCAGGACTTCCACCGAGGCATGATGTCCGCCGGTAGAGCTCTTCGCTTGATTCAGATGATGAGACTATACGAGCTCGACATGGCTCGAACACCCCACACCATGCAGCTAGACCAGTATCAAAGGCCACTCACTCCGGGCCAGGAGGACTGGGTTGATATCGAAACGAAGAGACGGACATTTTGGTTGGCATATCTAATTGACCGCTTTACGAGTATGGTGGATGGGCTACACATGTTCTTTGACGAGCGGCTGGTCAGTCTTGAGCCCTCCGTGAAAAAGAAAAAGAACAGATATTTACTCAATCTAGATACGAGCACGCCTGCCAGCTCCCGAGGCAAACTTTGCAAGCAATCGCCCGAAGGACATGAGTTTCCTCGCGGACGTGGTCCCGGATGTCAGCGTCGAGTGGCCACACAATAACCTGTCGCCCTTTGCAGAGTGTATCATCGGGGCCACCATGTGCGGACGGGTTCTCCAGCATAAGCAGAACGCCCCGACCAGACCGTGCGAAGAGTTCTGCAGCCGACATCGAACTCTTAATGCACTGCTGGCGCAACGGATTAGGATGTTACGAATCAACGCATCACTGGAGTACCCGGATCCCATCATCGCATTTGTTGCCCTGGCGGCACAGATCGACGTGCTTATGCTCTATGACCTGATTGAATCCAAGCCATTAGGGACCGGCGTGGAAGGAACGCACCTTGCTCAAGCGCTCCATGCAGAACACCAACAACAGGCCCTAGATGCCGTGACCGATATCTCTCTGCTCGTGGCTGTACTTGGCCAACACTTCCAGGTACGCCAATCAAGTGTGATAGAAGTGTAAGCTGATTGCTAAGAATAGTAGATGCACCCTTTGACCCCCATCCTGCTCCTCCTGGGCGCCCGATTCTCACAATCCCACCCCGAGCTAAACGACGCCTATATTAAGCTTATGCCCAGCATCTTAACAATGTTGCAAGCTTCGACGGGCCTCAACAAGCTTTCACAGAACTTTTTTCAGCTCTTAAAGCCCCAGGACGATGTTGCAATCTACTCTGTGAGATAATGAAGGAGTGAGCTCATTACACCCCGATTCGGCAATAATGAAGCTCTTCAGCATGTAAATCTTATATAGAAACGTATACGTTATATTGCAATGAGATATAACTATATATTGCTGTGATACGGGGGATTTGGCAATTCTTATACCTTGTCACCCCGTAGGCAGCTTACATACATATTTGCTAATAGGGTTCCTAATAAGGGACCTATTCCGAGATCTTCATGATATTCAAACGTATTTGCTACAGCGACCGGGATTGCCATTTGAATGCAAGCAAGGTGATACGACTTGAAGCTAATGCATCAAGTAGTAGGGGTGGCTCATAGTTAGGCCCTTGTTGTTGTTGGTCATCAGCATGCGTGCATTAGTCTTTGATATAGAATCCGTCTAGTATCTTCAGTTCCTCAGATCCTCGGGTTCTCGGCTTTAGGAGCTGCATTTTCCGTATTAACGCATGGAGCCCAGAATAGTCTCGTACTCCAGTACTCGGGTAGTGCTAGGTTAGGTTATACGGGGGGACTCTGCGGACCAGCGTGAAGGGGAATGGGGCTACTTTCCTTTTCTGCAAGTTAACTACACTACCTAGGTACATGGGCGAGGACATCTGCCCAGTTAGGATCGGACAATTAAATCAGTCCGGAGTATAAGAGGAAGGAATAAACGCTTCTATTAGTGCAAGAGGTCTACCGGTCTATATATACACACATAAGAATAGCAACAAAGTCAAGCGTCAATCGTTCATCACAATGTTGTGGTAGTGGCCTAAGGCTGTCAAATTAGTGCCTCAGGCATTAACACCTCGTTAGGTAGTTAGTCAGCAGATCCTGCCTTTGTAGCAATCAACTCTCTCCCCACTTTCTGGCCCACAACTCTGTACAACATAGTAGTCTCAACAGATTCAGAGGTTAGGTACGTCGACTAAGCCTGGAAATGTCTGCTTTTCTCCGCCACCAACCCAGCCAACGCATCCATACTGGCTGTCTGTACGATATTGAAGATGGAAATATCCGCCGCCGCCTGCAATGCAAGCATGTTCCTCAGCTCCACCGCAATCAGCGAGTCGACCCCAAAGTGGGCCGGTGGCTTGCTGAGATCGATCTCCGCAATGGGAGTCATGAAGATGTCCGCAAGCTTCTTCGCAATAGCCGCACCGATGAGCCCTGCTCCTTCCTGCACGTTGTTGGCCTCTGCGAGCTGCGTGGCAAGCGAAGAAGTGGTATCTTCGCCGTCCTGTCGCGCCGAGGCCTTAGTGTGCGGTCGCAGCGTTGCATAGCGCGCATCACGGCCGAGCTGGGAGCGACCGTTGGGGTCCCAGTGAGGACCCGGGGATGAGGTAAGACCGACGATGATTTGAGACCGGCCCAGTGGATGTAGAACCGCAGCGTTGAGGGCACGGAGAACAATGGCCTCGTCAAGCATGGCGAATTCACCATCCTTGCGCAGTCGCTCGGCGACTCTGGTGTCTGTCGAAACGTAGCCAATGTCAGAAATGGGACCGAGGTCAATGGCCACGCCGGGCAGGCCCTGAGATTGGCGCCAGCGAGCCATGGCGTCTTCGTAGGAGCCACCGGCGGCGTAGTTGCTTTGCGATGCAATGCCTGCGACGCCCGAGACAGACGATAGCATGACAAAGAAGTCGAGAGAGTCCGGTCGCGAAAACTCGGTGTGCAGGTTCCAGGTACCGTACAGCTTGGGACTCAGGCCACTGCGCCAGTCGTCGAGTGTCATCTGCTCGAAGATGGCGTCGCGCAGTAACATGGCGCCCTGGATGACGCCGCGCACTGGAGGGAAGCCATCGTCTTCGCAGGCCCTGAGAGCTACGGTCAATGAGCTAGGGAGTGAGATGTCGCAGCTAACGGGCTTGACTCGACAGCCCATATGACGCAGTTCGTTGATGAACAGTGCCCCGTCATTGTTCTTATTCCGGTCGAGATCGAGATTGCCAGCACTGCGAGAAAGCAGGATCAGGTGCTGTGCACCGTGTGCCACCAGCCAGTGCGCGACTGAACGCCCGATACCCCCAGCACCTCCCACGATGAGGTACGATGCATCGGGTTGTAGTTGAGTTCGAGCTGTTAAGCCCTTTGGTTGGGAAACCACGTAAACCTGTTCGCCCGATCCAGCTGAAAGGACAACTTTACCCATCTGGTCGCCTGTCTGAACGAAGCGGAAAGCCGCCTGGACATCCCGCATGGGGTAAACGGTAACAGGGTGAACAGGCTTCACCACCTGCTGTTCGACCAGGCTGGCGACCTCAGCAAGCGCACGGTGCACATCGGGTCCTCGGCGCTGCAAGAGGGTTGGGACGTCCATTGATATGAAAGAGATGCCGCGAGAGAAAGACTCGAGTGCCATGAGGCTGTTGCTCTCGATGTCTGCCTTGCCGATATGCATCAAATAACCGAGAGGTGCAACTGTGCTGAGACTTTCCTGAAGTAGCAGACCAGAAAGTGAGCTGAGCACGAGGTCCACACCGCGTCCCTTGGTGGCAGCCAGAACAGCTGGGGCAAAGGATGCGTCGCGGCTGGTGAAGATACGTTCAGAAGAGATGCCGTATTCGCGCTCGATAAGGTCTCGCTTCTCAGGGGAGCCGACTGTAGCGTAAATCTCTGTGACACCCAGGTGCTTGGCCAGCATGATTGCGGCCTGTCCGATGGCCCCGGCTGCAGCATGGATGAGGACTGACTGCCCAGCTGCCAGGCTTGCGCTCCTGACGAGACTAAAGTAAGCAACTGTAAAAGCTAGGGGAAGCGATGCAGCGCTGACAAAGTCCATGTCATTTGGCATCTGCATGACCCCATGCCATGGGACGCGGACATTACTGGCGAAAGATGCGCCGGTCGAAAGGGCGAAGACACGGTCACCGACCCTGTAGCCCTTCGCCTGAGCCTCAGACCCAAGTCGCGCAATGATACCGGCACATTCGAAGCCCATCGATTGATCCTTGAGCTGGCCCATAGCGGCCATGACATCGCGGGAGCAAGCCCCGTGAGCTCGAGGGGTGATTTCCACAAGTTCTGGCGATAGGTCCTCATGGGTTTCCTCAATGTCAACAAAAGCGAGCGTGTCCAGGTGTCCTGGGATGCCGACTTTCAACCGGAGTTGTCGGTCCTGGAAGAGGCGCTCTAAGGGAATTCTGCTCTCGTCCTGGTCACTCCAGCTCGGCACAAGCGGGCAAGTGACCATGTCGTTGTATTGCTCGTCCTTGTAGTAGCGGGGAATATGCAAGGCACCGTTTCGCTCGGCGTATTCGAACTCGGCTGGACCGGTTTGAGTGCTACCATGCCCAAATCCCTCCTCAAGGACCTGTACGATGGCCGACACGGCGAGGTCTGAACCCGGGGAGCATCCGGCTGCATCTTCATTTGCATGTGCAGGGTCAAGGTCCACGGAGATGAAGTGGCGGCTGATGTATTCGTTGCGCAGCACACGCAAGAAGCCCTGGTGCAGAGCCCGTTCGGGGGCCTCACCCTCAACAGTCCCACCAGTTGTGACCCAGAGCAGGCCACTGCACTGCGTGACCATTGCGCGCAGGCCTTCCATCCGCACTGCGTCCAGGTCCGCCAGAATGGGCCGGTCAAGCTCGCCGATAAACACACAGATCTTGTTCTTGTATGTGTCGCTGCTGCTCCTTTCCAACACGAGGTGCGCCGTGGCGGTACCGGTCAAGGCCTGAATGCGCTGGCACAACTGGTTGACGATGGCGGGTGATGGAGGTGTCTTGATGCTGGAAACGACTACAAAGCTGTCTTTAACCTTGCTCAGGTCGGCTTTCTGGTCCTCGGTAGGCACAGTAGACATGATGACGCTGTTGGTATGGATATCGCTCTCCGAGTCATGAATCTCAACGTCGACACCACTGAAGCCCGCACCTTGAAGCACGGTGTCCCAGGACAAGACTGGATTCTTGTCCTGTAACCAGCCTGGAAGTAAACCAAAGACGAAATCCGCATCAACCTGATTCTTAGTCGTCTCCGCAAAGAGCAACGTGCCCCCTGGCTTCAACAGAGTGCGTACATTTCCCAGCGCACTGACCGGGTCCTTGATAGCGTGTAGAGCATGCAAGGATACGACAACGTCGTAGCTCTCTGGGCTAAACTTCTGCTTGGATGGACTCTGCTCAATATCGAGTTGGTCAAACTGTAGCAAATCGGCCCAGTCGGCAAGCTGAACACGCGAATCCTCCAATGATTCTGACGATGGCTCAGTGATGTGCCAGCTGGCCACCAAGTTCGTGTCAAGGGTCTCCAGTATGCGACGTGTGGCGAGGGCACCAGTACCGCTCCCAATTTGAAGGACGCGAGCACCTGGGCTCCTATGTGCAACCGTTTGTAGCAGAGCAGAGAGCTGTCTGAGGGATGATGACTGACGCATAGAGTTGGCGTTATATTCATCCATTAAGGTACTGACTTCTTCCACGCTGCGCTCACCACGAAGGATAGATGGGAGGAGGGGTCCGAGACGGTAGACCACCTTCTCATCAACGCTCTCCATGGACTGCTGAGGCTCCACGGGCTCCTCGGTAGTTTGATTGACCAATCCACGTAGCAATGCGTAGTATTTGGCCAAATGTGGCTGTTCCTGCAGTCCGGCCACATCCCCCGGAGTCAGCTCTCTTAGGGCAGCAGAGGCATAAGAAATGCACAAGCGCTGTAAGTCCCTGACTACATCTGCCTCTTGATCAGAGTTTGTAGACGCCAGATGCTTTTTGATCTGTTCGAAAGCCAGCGGGTTTCGAAGCGAAAGGTCAGGTCCCCAGACAAGCTTGCTGCACACCTCCTCCATCGAGGTGCTGGCTGAGCTGCCCCTTCCCAGCGACGCCAGCTCGACGCCCTGCATCCTGAGCACTGCGTCGTCCGTCTTGCCGTCGAACAGTGTAATGTCGGCCCTCCCGCGTTGGGGGTCGTCATGAAGTAGGGATGTGTCGCACTGCAGCGTGTGGCCGATCTGGTGGCTTATGTTGCTGGATATCCACATCGATCCGACAGACCGCGGGAGCTTGGGCTCTTCCTGTAGCGCTCCGACGCTGGGAAGGGCAGAATAAAAGGCTACAATGACAGCATCGAGGGTGATTGGGTGCATCAGGCTGTTCTGTGCTGCCACCTCCGGGTCTGTATCAGACGAAGCTTCGTGGCGGATCGTGATATCGCATATGGACCGCGGTTCTCGGCCATCCTGGATGATCTGGGTGGTGTTTTGGAAGAGAGGACCGTGATAGACGCTGCGTGCCCTGAGATTGGCAAACAAGTCCTGGGGGTTTGGCTGGCGGGTGTAAGTCGACAATGGACGACGACGTTCAGTCTCTAGGACAGCTGACTCCTCTATACCAACCATGCCCGTAGCGTGCAGTGTCCAGCGGTTCTCCAATGTGACTGACGAGACCTCAAAGCGCCACCAGCCTTGAGCCCCGAGCTCACGCTCAGGGACAGACTGGAGCGTGGTTCGGATCTCCACACCATCCGCATTGTCTGGAATAACAAGGGCAAACAAGAAGTTGATGTCACGCAGGCGGAGTCCTGAGATTGCCTTGTCCTGATCAGTCAATTGCCTAGCAGCCTCGATTGCAAGGCAAATATAGCCGGCGCCCGGGTATACAATACTGCCTTGGACCATATGATCGCGCAGCCACGGGGTTTCGGTGACACGCAATACCCGGCGCCATACGGACGCGCCGGGGTCATTGCCAGCGACGGGCATGCCGAGTAGTTCGTGAGGAGGCTGGCTGCGCTCGCGAATGGCACGGTTGACTCTGGACTCTTGCCAATGGCGCATCGTGTGATTCCAGGGATACGATGGAAGGTCGGTCAAGACCTGGGGGCCCTCGTCGTCATATTCAGGCACGGGGAGATTGATCTGGTCCATGGCAAGGGATTGTCCTTCACGTAACAGGTTGATCGCGGCGGAGCGCATACTGTCGCCTGCATGCTCGTCGCGTACGAGGCAGCCCCAGTATGGAAGCTCAATGCCCTCAAACTCGGGCAGTGACAAGATCTCGCGGATCGGACCTCCCAGGGCTGTATGAGGGCCGACCTCGAGAAGGACATCGACGCTTCTGCCCGTCGGGTCATCAGGATCCCCGAGAACCAGCTCAGTCAAGGCGTCAACGAACTCTACCGGCTGCACCAGACTACCGACCCAGTGATCGGGGCTGGCAATCTCCTTGATGTCGGTGATGCGCCCGCCAGTGACTGCCGATGAGAAAACCATCTTGAGCTCCTTCTTGTCGCCTTTGACTACACTCCGGGCCATCTCGATTCGAAGACGCTCCCGGTAGGCATCAGCAAAGGGGTTCATATGGTGTGAGTGGTATGCCTGTTGGACCTTGAGACGACGAGCAAACACGTCGTTCTGCTTACACAAGTCGGTAATCTCGTCAACGGCGTCTTCATCACCGGAAATGGTGACACTTTGAGGGCTGTTGACGCATGCAACCACAGCTTTGCCCTTGGTCAGCCTCTCGAGGTAGGGCTGCACCGCGTCAACACCCATCCCGACCGCGGCCATAGCACCTTTGGCAGATCCCGGTGCGCGCTGTGTCTCGTCTGCTACAAGGATGGCTCGGAAATAGGCTGTAGCTATGGCCTGACGATGTGTGAGGGCTCCCACAGCAAAAGCCGCTGAAATCTCACCTGACGAGTGGCTGGCGACTCCTGATGCCATGATGCCCCAAGATTCAAGCAGACGGACTAGAGCAATCTGCAGTGCTACACAGATGGGGATGCTGATCTTTGTGTCATGGACCTTTGATGTCTTCTTGTCACGCTGTAGCTCCTCGAGCAGTGACCAGTCAGTCCCGAGGGCGTCCAGGTACGTCTCAGCATCCTCAATGGACCGACGGAAGACAGGGTACAAGGTCAGTAGCTCACGACCCATGGCATACCACTGCGCGCCCTGGCCGGTGAAGATCATGCCGATGCGTGGGCTCTCAGAAGCTCGACGGGTTGGCTTGAAACGAGGCGATTCAAGGGCTTGGATCGCAGAGTCGAGAGTCCCGTTATCAAGATGGACCTGGTGCGCTGCAACCCACTGGAAGAAGGTCCGACGCTCGCCCAAGGTGTAGACTAGGTTCTGCAGTAGCTGCTCGGATTCCTTGTGGTCAAGAGACTTGTGCTTCTCCAGATAGTCCTTGAGGTCGGAAACCATTTGCTGGCAGCCTCGTTCGTCGCGCGCACTGAGGATGAGCACTTTGGCATCCGAGACATTGTCCGAGACATCCCCATTTTTTTTCAAGCCGTTGCCATTGATGAGTTCAACATCCAGACCTGAAGTCAAGGTCCAGGGGTCGGCGTTCTCCAAAATTACATGAGCATTGGCACCGCCGTAGCCAAAGTTGTTGACTGACATGCGGCGAGGGCCATCAATCAGACTGTCAGGCCACTGCTCCATCGTCCTAACCACCTTGAGTCGCCACTCGTCCAGCTTGAGCTTGGGGTTGGGCGTTTCATAGTTGACAGTAGGCGGGATTAACCCCTTCTCGAGACACAAGACACCTTTTATGATGGCAGCAAGACCCGAAACGGCCTCAGTATGGCCCACGTTGGTCTTTACGGAGCCAATACGCAGATAGTGGTCCTTGTCGTCCCGGCCTTGGCCTTCGCTGAAGATGGTGGCCATGGCTTGCGCTTCAATTGGGTCACCAGTGGGCGTCCCTGTGCCATGAGCCTCGAAATATTGGGTGCCGCGAGGGTCAAGGCCAGCACGGTTGTAGCATTCCCGCATGAGATCTACCTGCGCTGCACCGGATGGCGTTGTAATTGTGTCCGTCTTGCCATCCTGGTTCAACGCTGTCTCACGGATCACTGCACGAATGGGGTCATTGGCAGCCAGCGCATCCGAAAGACGCTTGATAATGATGGTAGCCACGCCCTCTCCGCGGCCATACCCATTAGCACGGGAATCAAACGAGTATGACCTCCCGTCAGGCGACAGCATCCCCAGCGACCCGATGGCCTTGAATGTGTCCGGATTCAGCATCACGTTGGCGCCAGTCACCATGGACATGTTGGCCTCACGGTTGCGCAAGGTCTGCACCGCTTGGTGGAGAGCCACCAATGTCGTCGAACAGCCGGTTTCTAGAGTCATGCTGGCGCCCCGGAAGTCGAAAAAGTGCGAGATGCGGTTGGATGACATGGGGCTCCATGTGCCGACTACGTTGAATCGTGGTAGTCTATCTTCGTCTCGGATGATTCCCTCCTGGTAGTCGTGGGCGAAGACGCCAGCAAAGACGGATGCCTGAGACCCCATTACCTGGGACAGGGGCAAGCCGGCTGAAAATTTAGTTAGTTGATGTCAATATGACTCGAAAGCACGGAGAGCAGACCGTTTTCAAGCGCTTCATAAGCGGATTCGAGCTGCAGCCGGAATTGAGGGTCGACCACCTGGGCCATCTCCGCCGAGTAGTTGAAGAAGGCTGCATCAAAGGCTGCTATATCCTCTTCCAGAAAGTGACCCCCTTTGACATGTGTCTGGGCTTGTCAGTAAAAGCCTCTAGGTTGCCATGCAGAGAGTGGCATTACCGTGCTGGTTCTTTCGTGGTTTGCGTGATAGACTCCTTTGAGGTTATACCGATCCTCCGGAATCTCACTCCATCCGGTCTTGCCTGATTCCATAAGGTCCCAGAGCTTGTCTGGATTGCTAGCACCGCCGGAAAACTTGCAGCTCATGCCGATGATGGCAATCGGCTCACTGGCCCACTCGCCGTCGGTGTCCATTTCGATGTAGAAGTAGAATGGATGGTCGTCGGGGCTTGAATATGATTTAGTTTACAAAGAGGAAAAAGGGTAGGGAGGTAGCAGTCCGCAGCTAAAGTATGGCAAAGTATTCCGAAAGTAAAAGTATCCTGTTAAGGTGGAGATATCTTCATACATATACATATATATATATAAACACATTTACCAGCCCCTACGAATCAATTAATTCACCGAAGCCTATCACAATCAGCTACACTCCTACAGTAAGGATGGTGCGGGCAATCCCTAATCCCTAATTCCTAGCCCTAATAGCTCAAAATAGTTGCAGGCCATCAACGCTACATTTTTTGTCCGACACGCGACAAACTTCAAGCGACATCTCACGTCAGGCTGAGCCACGGACATAAGATATTGTTTATGCTGTTGTATACTCCGTCTATTTATTATAAGGGGTGGATGTGTCCTGTAGCATCGAAATCAGCCCACCAACTTGCCTTCATCCTCGACGTCAATTTCAATCACCCCTACAGACAATCCTCTATAGACAACATGGTTCGAAACGGAACCCCCCTCCCTGCCAAACTGGCTGGCCCCCTCTCAGCGACCGCGAGGCCATCGCCGACGCTTGCTACCGCGCTTTCGCCTCCATCGATCATGCCAGCGAGGAGCTTCTCGAGTCCAGCGCGACGCCCGATATCTACACCGACATCGCCTTCAAAGCGTGCGACGGCTACGAAGAGCTGAAAAACAAGGTGTGGATTAATGTTGCCGAGCGAGTTGACACCGTCCACTACCTCTCCAACGTCCGTGTCAGCGTCGACACTGAAACCACTGCCCGGGTCACCTTCAACGCCCAGGCAGTGCACTGCCTCGTGGGAAAGGGCTACGAACCAGACTCTACCAAGTTCACTACCGGTGCATTCTACGCCTGCGATGCTGTCAAGGTGGACGACCTTTGGAAGCTGAAGACGATGAAGTCGACTCACATTTGGTCTACTGGCGATCCTTCCATCATGAAGCCCCCTGGTAGTGAATAGATAGGAGTAGATAGTCGTTATGGTACTCGACAATGTTAAAGTGTTAAATTGCTCTCGCCGGTGTCTCAATATCTTCCAGTCAGTAACTAGTTAGGGTTGTGCTCCAGGGCTTTGATGATTGATGTTACGTAATAGTAGTGGTTAGTCAGCGGGCACGTGTCACACAGGCAGCAACTGGCTGCAACCAATAAACATCATCTTACCTTCCCCTGAGCTATCGGCGTAACACGTGAGCAATGTCTGAACTGGGTCGTAGGAGAATCTACAATCAGGAGAAAGCCCATAAAGCTCACAGGCACAAGGTTTAAAAGACACACAAAATCGTTTTAACAACAACTTAACAGAGTATCTACAGTAACTTTCGGTGACTCCTCGCCAACGCACGCAGTTCCGGCTGGAGAGGCGCCAGCACATCATAGGTCACCACGTTCCCCCAGTTCTCCTCGAGCTTCTGCTTCATCCGCTGTGGATCACGGCCTGTCGGTCCGTACCTCCAGTGGTACATCTGGCCCATCTGACGCGAGTGGTGGTGGATCCACCGGCCTCGCTCCAACCTTGCTCCACTGTACGTCTGGAGCGCCTCTCCCAACGCCTCCTTCAGCTCTTCGCCGGCAAGGGCCTGCTGCTGCACCGACTCCAGTAGCGTGCAGATAACAAGGGCGTCCTCAACGCCGGTGCAGGCCCCCACTCCCATATATGGGGTACTGGCGTGTGCAGCGTCGCCGACGAGACAGGCTCGACCGCGGGCATATGTCGAGGGGGGATTATCTTCCAGATCAAAGATCCCCCACTTGACAACCTTCTCGGGATAAAGTTTCCAGATGTCAGCAATCTGCGGGCTGAAACCCTGGAACACCTTTGCAATCTCGCTGCGGTCCACTTGGACCGTCATCCTATCGGGGTCAGGAAACTCCGAGTCCTCGTAAGCGAAGACGGCGATGTTGAGCAGAGTCATGGACATGACTGGATAGCAGAGCAGGTCCACATTTGGCCCCAGATGGTTACAGGCGTTCTTCGCAACCTTCTGACCGAGGGCTTTGATGCCCACATCGATGGGGACCATGGTGCGGTATGTGACGGTGTGACTGAAGCCTGCCCGGCTCTCATCCGCTAGCATGACCTTCCGGGTGACTGAATGGATGCCATCACAGCCGAGCAGAACATCGGCCTCGGCGGTGCTGCCGTCGTCGAAGTGGAGAATAACTTTGTCGCTGACCTCGTCGTAGCCCGCAAGCTGCTTCCCAAAGATCGTCGCTTCTTCAGGTAGCATGGCCGCCATCCCCTTGAGGAACTGCGATCGTACGCAGCCCCAGAAGCTGAGGTTGTTGGTGGGCGTCCGGAAGAGCAGTGACTTGGACTCATCTTCAGCTTCCTCGTTTGTCCGAGGGTGAAAGCCGTTCCAGTAGGCGTTGCTCGTGCTGGCGTCGGATTTGCCGCTCATGCTGCCCAGGAGCTCAACGAGAGCTGGATCGATCATCTCCATCCACTCTCGCGCTGCTCTGGTGAATGCAAACCCGGCACTGACCTCGTGCCAGGTCGAAGCTCGCTCATAGATGATTGCGTTGATGCCCCGGCGACGCAGGCCGATTGCTGTCATGACGCCGATGATGCCACCGCCAACCACGGCCACTTGAAGGGGGGTGCAATGCTTCCCATATTGGTAATAACGAGTTCAATTGATGAAGAGGATGTAGTGAAGAAGGGCAATGGAAATGGCACATTGGATAAATCTATATATATCCATGTCCATGTCCATTCCATATTTGTGGTATGACCCGGAACCCGGAAGGCTGGGTCCGGACTTTGGATTCCCCATTTGAGATGTGATTCCATGCCCATCCACGCGGAGTCCTGTATGCATCCTCGGATCAATTCAAAATCCATGACGGATATGCAACGGAGTAGGGAGTAATACCACATCAAGGTAGATCAGTGCCGTTTCCACGTGCTTGACAGGCTTGTCACCATATCATCTGTCTTGAACGTTCACCCCCGGCCTAGCATATTCAGCATTTAGCATCGATGTGTTTAGGCTGATGTACGAGCGACTAAATGTGTCACTTTTGACTTAATTATTATTGGGTTATACTTCCTGTCTGCTTTCACCATCGCCTTCTCGGAGTATATACCAGTTTAATTAATTGCTCTTCATTTCTATAGTTAGTCACTTTATACCCTCTCTTACTATACCAAGGGCGCCCTTGTATTGATCATAAACCTTATAAAGATAAAATTACTACTACTCTTTAGGCAGAAGGCTTTAATATTAGTCCTTATATATTATAAAGGCCCCGGCTATAGCTTGGTATTCGTCGTTGTACTACTTCGTATAGAATAACTTAATATTTTGAAACTTAGATACCTCTATCACAGTTATTTAGGTACTTTAATTTATACTAGGCATTCCAATGGCTGAGTTCGCTGATATTTTGTCCCGGATCGAGTGTCAGCTTCCTTCCGCGCGAAAGATATTGCGTGCATAGCGCTCTAAGTATCTAATCTGTACGGTATTTATAACAAGAAATGAACTGGGCCTTTTCTCTGCAACCAAATACATACCATTCATTTATTTATTTCCTTAAGTCTAGTGTATAGCGGGTCCTACAATCTCAACATTAAGCAATATGAAGCCTTCATCAAACACTCATCAAGCAACAAGTTTCATCTTTGGAGGACACATTGGCCCACAGACCAAGAACTCACTGGAAAAAGAAGTTCGGAAGATCGCCAACGGCCCAAATGGAGGATGGATACTCGATACTCTGGCCGGCATGCCACGGTACTGGGAGGCCGTGACGGAGAAGATCCCCGAAGTGACCAGCACGATGCAGGGCCCTAGCTTGCTGGCCGACCTTGAATCGTGGTTTCGAATGGGTTCTGACTCGGTCGACTCACTCGCTCCAGACGCGGAGCTCCCAGATCTTTGGCTCGGGATTCTGATGGTTGCCATTCAGTTGGATCAGTATTGGCGCTATCTGGAGAGTCGACTCGCTGACAGAGCCGTCGGCGACCTACAGGCAGAGTTAATCAAAGAAAACAAGGTCGAGGCAGTTGGGTTCTGTGCTGGCATGATTGCCGCCGTTGCCATTGCCAGCTCCCACACTCGACAAGAATTCGAAAAGTACGGCGCCGTGGCCTTGCGCATCGCGGCCCTGATGGCAGTCCTTGTAGGTGCCACCGAGGAGTGGACCAAAGCGATGGGCAAAGGCAGGTCGGTCTCGTTGGCCACAGCCTGGAGAACTCGCAAGCAGGGCGATGATCTGGCGCACATCTCGAAGCTGTCTCCCGACGCCTATATATCTGTTATCCTTGATGACTCCCGAGCTACGGTGACAGTATCAGAGCGCCTCGCACCCAAGCTGGTTCGGCAGCTCCGAGCAGTCGGCGTCACGGCCATCCAGCTTCCTTTCAAGGGGCAGCTTCACTCCCCGACGGCAGAGCGCGAATATCTCACTGAAGCCGTGATCGAAATGTGCCACTCGATGCCCGAGCTGCAGTATCCCGATGCTGCCCAGCTCGCATTGCCTATCAACCAGGTCTCGGGCCAAGAAACGGGCTTGGTTGGGATGGTCCTACGTTCTATGCTGGTGAAGCAGTTGAACTGGACCAGCACCGCTTCGAAGCTGGCGCTGAACAAGGAGGAGCTCTCACGCGTTGAATTTGGGCTCGACCGACCGCTGCCTCCACCGGTGGTGCGAGCCTTTGGTGCTAAGCTTGACTATAAGGAGGTCGATGTGCCCAAGCACCGACTACACGACAAGGGCAAAGAGCCTGTCGACACTGATTCAGTGCAAGTCGTAGAGCAGCCGCGTCAAGAAGCAGATGAAAATGCAATTGCAGTGGTGGGCATGTCGCTCAAGGTTGCAGGAGCCAACGACCTGGAAGAGTTCCAAGAGATGCTCAAGACCGGACAGTCGCAGCACCAGCTCATCACCGACGACCAGATAACGCCCAACATGATGTTTCGCGAGAAGGACCCCAATCGGAAGTGGTATGGAAACTTTGTGCGCGACCCAGATGCTTTTGACCACAAGTTCTTCAAGAAGAGCCCGCGCGAGTCGACGGCGATAGACCCCCAGGGCCGGCTTTCTCTCGAGGCCGCCTATCAAGCTCTGGAACAGTCTGGATATTTCAACGAGCTGGCTATGACAAGTGCTGCTGAGCAGGAAAGGAAGAAGCACGTTGGGGTCTACGTCGGGCTCTGCTCTTACGAGTACGATTCCAATGTCCACTGCCATCCACCCAGCGCCTTCACGACGACGGGGGAGCTCCGAAGCTTTATTCCCGGCCGGGTCTCGCATTACTTTGGATGGACGGGCCCATCGTTGACCTTTGATACCGCTTGCTCTTCGTCTACCGTAGCCCTCCACAATGCCTGCAGAGACTTGCTGTCCGGAGAGGTCCCAGCAGCGATGTGTGGCGGTGTCAATGTCTTGACAAGCCTGCAATGGACGCAAAACCTGGCCGCTGGCAGCTTCATCAGCCCGACCGGCCAGTGTAAGCCCTTTGACTCTGGTGCAGATGGGTATTGTCGAGGCGACGGAATTGCCTACGTCTTCCTGAAGAAGCTGTCAACCGCCGTAACTGATGGCAATACTGTCCTGGGGACCATTCGCTCTACGGGCGTCAACCAGAACCTCAACACCACGCCGCTCTTTGTTCCCAATGTCCCGTCACTATCGACGCTCTTCAACGAGGTGATTCGCAAGGCACGCGTCGACCCACGCGACATTTCGTTGGTCGAGTGCCACGGCACTGGCACCCCTGTGGGAGATCCTGCTGAATGGCAAAGCATCCGGAATGCCGTGGCTGGTCCTCGACGTGATACGGTTCTGCCTATTGGATCAGCAAAGGGGCACGTTGGCCATACTGAAGGCGCATCAGGCCTGGTCTCCTTGATCAAGGTGCTGCTGATGATGCGAGGCAACTTCATTCCTCCCCAAGCCAGTTTTAACACGATGAACCCCGGTATCCACGCACAGCCCTCGGACAACATGGAGGTAGTCACAGCCTTGCGGTCGTGGGCCGGAGCCCGGAAGGTGGCTCTGCTCAATAACTACGGTGCTTGTGGATCCAATTCAAGCGCGATCGTCGCTCACTCGGCGCACAAGTCTGCCAAAGCCACCCTGTCCGGTGGACAACGACTTCCCTTCTGGATCTCCGGCCTCGATGCCCGCAGCATTGCAGCGTACAGCACCGCACTGGCTCCATACCTCCAGTCACAAGACCAAGTGACAAGTCTCGCCGATGTATCGTTCAACATGAAATGGCAATCGAACCCCGGTCTGACTCAAGGAATGATCTTCAGCTGCGGTTCCTTGGATGAGCTACATGCCAAGCTTGCTCAGGCAGCCAAGGCTACCAAGGACACAGCCCCCAGTGTCGGCATTGCGCCCTTGAAGCGTGAGCGACCCGTCATTCTGTGCTTTGGAGGCCAGGTCTCGACATTCATTGGACTGGATCGCGCAGTATATGAAGGGGCAGCAGTGTTCAGGCACCATCTGGATACCTGCAATGCCGCCATCACATCTCACGGTCTGAAGAGTATCTATCCCGACATCTTCTCTAGCGAGCCATATCAGAATACTATCAAGTTACAGACTGCTCTCTTTGCCGCGCAATATGCCTCGGCTAAGGCCTGGATGGACTGTGGGATCGCTGACAAGGTGGTCTCTGTGGTGGGCCACAGCTTTGGGGAGATCACAGCCCTCTGTGTTGCAGGCGTGCTGAGTCTGGAGGACACGGTCAAGTTGATCGCCGGTCGAGCCAGGCTGGTGCAGACCGCCTGGGGGGCTGACTCCGGTTCCATGATGGCCATCGAGGCCGACGAAGCTGTGGTACAAGATTTGCTCCAGGAATCCAACGCGAACTCCGACGGAACTGCGGGAATCGCATGCTACAATGGCCCTCGCAGCTTCACCGTGGCTGGATCAACCAAGGCCATTGACGCATTTGCGGCCACGCTGCCAGGAAAGGAGGTCAAGAGCAAGCGTCTCAACGTCACCAATGCCTTCCACTCAGCCTTGGTAGAGAGCATTGTTGACCGTCTGGGGGAGGTTGGGAAGGGTGCCACCTTCCATGAAGCCGTCATCCCGATAGAACGAGCCACTGAGCATGGCGGCGACTCTACGTTGGACTGGACCTTTGTCGGCTCGCACATGCGCCAGCCGGTCTTCTTCAACCACGCTGTACAGCGACTCGCGGAGAAGCATCCTGAGGCCATCTTCCTTGAAGCTGGCTCCAACTCGACCATCACCGTCATGGCATCGCGGGCCCTTGCCAACCCTCAGCCGACGCACCACTTCCAGTCCATCTCCATCACCAACACCAACAAGGGCATCGACAGGCTCACCGATGCAACGGTAGACCTCTGGAAACAGGGCCTACGGGTGTCCTTCTGGGCCCACCACCGCCTCCAGAAGGACGAGTATGCGCAGCTCCTCCTGCCGCCTTACCAGTTCGAAAAGACACGGCACTGGCTCGAGCTCAAGTCACCAATCGAGCAAGCCATGAAGATTGTTCAAGTCCAGGATGGGATCAAGACTCAGCAGGAGCACGTCGACCCCAAGTCTCTTGACATGTGGACGTTCCTGGGCTTCCAGGAGCACAAGAAGAAGGGCAAGCTGGCTCGATTCCGCATCAACACATCCTCAGACAAGTATCAGCGTCTCTTTGCAACCCACTTCATCGCGAAGACGGCGCCCATTGCTCCAGCCACGCTCGAGATTGACCTGGCCATCGAGACCCTTTTCAGTCTTAGTCCGGAATGGAGACGTAGTGGTTTCTCGCCGATCATCCGCGACATGCTGAGTCATTCGCCCATGTGCGCCGACTCGACGCGGGAGTACTTGCTCGACCTAGAGTCACTTAATCCAGCCGAAACAGAGTGGAAATGGACCATTCACAGCACTGGGGCTTCTTCCGCCAACGACAAGCACGCCGAGGGCCGGATCGCCATGTACTCATCATCCGACCCGGCCGCTCTCCAAGAATTTGGTCGCTGGAAGCGCATTGTCACATACGCCCAGTGCCAGGCCGTTCTGGCATTGGGTCCACACGATGAGGGTGTGGAGTCCCTCCAAGGGCGCAACGTGTACCGAGCCTTTGAAGAAGTTGTCGACTTCGGGTCCGTATACCGTGGCGTGAAGTACATCGTGGGCCAGGAGAAAGGAGAGAGTGCAGGCATTGTTCATAAGCAACACTCCGGTGATACCTGGCTTGACGTCCCCAAGGCAGACTGCTACGGCCAAATTGCAGGCATGTACGTCAACCTGTTGACAGACATCCCCGCCAGCGACATGTTCGTTGCCACCGGCCTCGAGTTGGTGATGCGCTCGCCAAACGCCCAGACTGTGACGGATGGCCGGGAGAATGGCCCAAATGTCTGGCATGTCCTCGCTCGCCACGCACGTCAAGGTGAAAAGGCTTACGTGACCGATGTCTTTGTCTTTGATGCCTCAACGGGTGCTCTGGCGGAGGTCATCCTGGGCCTGCAATATGTCCGCGTCCCCAAGGCCACAATGAGCAAGATCCTGGCACGAGTGACGACGGACAAGTCGTTTGTGAGAAGCACCGCAACAGCGTCTCTGCCGTTGCCTGACCGATCTCAGCCTCGTGACGGGGCCATCGCTGCTACTGCCTCCAAGACGGCACCTCCCAAAGCAACCAAGGCAAACGTCAATAAGGCAAAACCTGTCAGTGGCACCCGGAATATCGCAAAGGAAGTTTGCAATGTGGTTGCCAACGTTTCCGGCATCGAGTCCAGCGAATTGAGCCTCGACAGCGAGATGGCCGACTTGGGTATTGATTCCCTGATGGCCATGGAAGTGGCGCGCGAGATGGAGAACACTTTCCATTGCACCCTCGACAGCACCGAAACAATGATCGCCACCACCATTCGCGACTTTGCTTCCTGCGTGTCGAATGCGTTGGCGAGATCTGGAGGTCAATACGGTGACTCGACCAGCACCGAGAGCGATTCTGTGCTCTCAGACTCTCAGGATGAAGACACCGACTCTGATATCTCGACTCCGGATGACGCCTCGGACATTACCAGCAAGAGTGAAGATCCGGTGAGTGATCCACTCCCCCAGCGATACAAAATGTTGATCGTGGCGATGTAGCAGCCCGTGAAGCAGAGGCCCTGCGTCTAGTTGAAGCCTACATAGCCGGTTGGGAGTCGCCGGCACTTGAAGACGCTAACGACTACACCGTCACCACTGGATCTGATGCTGGAGCTGTGGTGATCGTGACAGGTGCATCCGGCAGCCTGGGATCGCACATTGTTCAAGCCCTCGCCGAACGTTTCGATGTCGCAAGTGTCGTCTGCATCAACCGCGCGGTCAAGGACACGCCCCCCGAGAGCCGACAAGAAGAGGCGCTATCTTCCAGAGGCATAACACTGTCGCCGGCTGCCCGCAAAAAGCTGCAGGTATATGGAATTGACACTTCAAAAGCTCAGCTCGGTCTCTCGAACCAGGAGTACAACTGGCTGGCCCAGCACGGAACGCACATAATCCACAACGCGTGGCCCATGAGCGCTACACGGCCGCTCAAAGCTTTCGAGCCCCAGCTTCAGGTAATGCGGAACCTGTTGGATCTGGCGCACGACATGGCCCTCGGACATGAGCCGCGCAGGATCGGATTCCAATTTATCTCTTCGATCGGCGTGACGGGGTTTTCGAACGAGCCACACGTCCTCGAGGAGCCTATGGCAATGGCCGCGGCGATACCTAGCGGCTACAACGAGGCCAAGTGGGCGTGTGAGCGCATGTTGACCGACACGCTGCGCCGTTACCCGCAGCTTTTCCAGGCAATGGTGGCCCGGCCCGGCCAGATTTCTGGATCAACTGCAAGTGGCTTCTGGAACCCTGTCGAGCACTTTGCTTTTGTTGTGAAGAGTGCTTATGCACTGAAGGTCTTTCCTGATCTGCAGGGCATGCTACATTGGCTGCCCGTGGACATATCTGCCAGTGTCATGGTGGATCTGCTCAATATTGGCAGCGGCGAAGACTCAGGAGAGGTCTATCCGGTCTATCACGTCGATAACCCTGTTGGTCAGTCGTGGAAGGAAATGGTGACGGTTCTGGCGGCATCTCTGGATATCCCATCCCACGGCATCGTTCCCTTCAGGGAGTGGATCAAGCGAGTTCGTCAATCATCTCTGCCACCAGCGCAGAACCCAGCGTCCATGGGGCTGGGGTTCCTTGAGAGTCATTTTGAACGCATGGCTTGCGGTGGGATCGTGCTGGACACACAGCATTCAAAGGAGCACTCGGAAACCATGGCCGCTCAAGGGCCAGTGAGTGCTGAGGTGGTCCGATCGTATGTCTCGTCTTGGAAGACGATGGGGTTTCTTCATCATTAGAAGTGTACTTTGCGATTCTACATAGAGCACTGTTTATTATAGAATGTCAATAACAAGTACCCAGTACCCAGTCAAACCCAGTTTTAGGGGGGGATTTGGTGCCTGAATGCCTTATTTTGCACCGCTCTCCACACCGCTCTATACTTCGTATTGTAATTATTCTTACACAATATGAAGCTTTTCATCTCCATACAAATGGAGATATCTCCACTTTCTTGGACGGTTCGCAAGTCCATTTGTATGGAGATGAAAAGCTTCATTTTTGACACTTGTGAACGCCTCAGGCTACTTATTCAGGCATCTTAATTTTCTGCCGTTCTAAAATAAGGCATTCAGGCCAGAAACCTCCCTAAAACTGGGGTTTGAGTCTTTTGACCTCCTGAGCACTATAAGACTGGGTACTGAGTCATGACAAACAGCATGACTCGAGGAGATACTCCCCCAGTGTTGGTCGATAGGACGGACTATCATAACTCCAGCTAGCCCTAATGGAGTAACCACCCCCCGAGAAGAGGATATCAGACGTATAAACAGGACTCCCCGTGGACCTGAAGATCAAGAGCGAACCATTTCCTAGTACTGCATTTCAACAACATGAACAACGCAGTAACGATCCACCTACCACGCATCCTCTGCCTCCACGGCGGAGGCACTAACGCCGTGATCTTCCGGATGCAGTGCCGCGTGCTCGAAAAGCACCTTGGCCGTTCTTTTCGTCTCGTCTATGCACAGGCTCCATTCACCAGTACAGAACCCGGGCCAGATGTAACGTCGGTCTACAGAAACTATGGCCCTTTCAGAGTCTGGTTCTGTGATCACAACATGTCTAAAGTCCTGACATCCCGGGATGTCGCTATAGCGATCGACGCCAGTCTTACACTCGCCATGGCTGCCGACGACGCCAAGGGGGCTACGGGCGACTGGGTTGGCCTGTTGGGCTTCAGCCAGGGCGCGAAGGCGGCAGCTAGCATTCTTTACAGGCAGCAAAGGTGTGGAATTACCAACTTCCGGTTCTCGATTCTTTTTGCCGGTCGTGGACCTTTGGTGTGGCTCATGCCTGACCTCCCCCAGCCGCACGGTCTGGTCGACGCCGCTACACCGTTCACACACCCCTCTTCTCCCTGTCTCACTATGGGCTCTAACGAGCACATGTTGCAGCTGCCTACAGTGCATGTCCATGGATTAAGCGACCCTGGCCTGGAGAATCACCGAGACCTACTTCGGGATTACTGCGACCCGCTACAGGCCACACTGTTGGAGTGGGCAGGCGATCATCGCATGCCAATCAAGAGCAGAGATGTCGAGACAGTGGTCCAACAGATTCACCGAGTTGCAAGAGAGACAGAGACCCCGTCAGTAATGATGACTGGGAAAGGTTTCTATGGAAGATCGATCGAGAATGGCTTCTCGCTACAAACTTTGAGCATGTATATTTGAAATTTCTACGGGTGGCGTTAAAAGGGTTCATGGGACGATACCACAATATATTCTATACCACGACATATACCGCATGTCGGAGGGGTTTGCCACGATATTGTTGAGGCATTTGTGAATAGTAGGCTAGAAAGTGTGGAGAGAGTTGATTTCTATGGAGGCACGATCTGCCGACTATCTACTGAGATGTCGATGCGTGAGGCAATATAATTGAGGCCTAAGGCCACCATCACAACAGGTATACATTGTAAAGGAGTGATCACAAACACGACCGTACTTCCTTCCATTGACCAAGTGTCTCTGTCCTCTGCGGATGCATGTCAGACCGCGGAACAACATTAATCTGAATATCTTTGTTGAAGAAGTGAATAACGTCTCTCGTACTATCTTACCACCACTCAGCCCGGGGAAATGATGTTGAAGCGGACTTTCTATAGGGGCGAAAAGACAAGCTGGGGCCAAACACAGCAACTTGCTTCTCGCTTATGAAGGCCACAGTATCCCATAACGCAACAAGATCAATTTAAATCACAATGTACAGCTCATTAAACACCCTGGCGACCTCTTTCTGGCGTACAACAAGATACATAAGTCACCCAAAACGCTTCTCAAGACTCACCTACTCTCATTCTCCCAAAATGCCCTCCATCACCACCGACCAGTGGCTCGAAGCCGCCGCCTACCGTCGCAGTGTTCGTGCCTTGGGGGGAACCTCCAAGGTTTCGGATGAACGAGTTCATGAGATTGTCGCCAAAGTCCTTTCCTTTGCTCCCTCGTCTTACAATACTCAGCCCGTCCGCATCTCGCTTGCTTTCGGGAAGAAGCACGAGGAGCTCTGGAGCATCATCCTCAGAGAGTCTGAGCCGATCCTCAAGTCAATCAATCCAGGTCTCTGGCAGAAGTTGGGCCCCCTTTTCGAAGGCCATAAAGCTGCATATGGATCCGTATGTTACCACTTTGTCACTTGTCACTCAGACCATCTAACATGTGCAGGTACTCTTCTGGGAGCGCGGTGAGGCGACGAAAGAGGCTGCTGAGACGCACAAAGCAACCGGGCATATGTTTGGCGAATGGGGAGAGCATACTCAGGGCATCCACCAGATTCTTGTCTGGACTGCCTTGGAACTGGAGGGAGTCGGAGCCAATCTGCAGCACATGAACGCCATTCCACCCATCGAGGCTGCCATCAAGAGGTTCGCAGGGGTCCCTGAAGATTACAAACTCAAGGCCCACTTGAACTATGGCGATGAGCAGGCTCCTCGTCCCGAGAATCCGCCGAAACTGCCAATTACCGAGACGCTCACGATTCTGTGATCAGATTTAGATCTGGCTGAGGGGAGGCCTAATGACATGGCCTTGCAGGGTTACTAGATAGATAGCAATAGACTACGGTCTCTAATATCTGACTCTTTAGACCGCCCAGAGCACAGTGGGGATAGTGGATTTGACAAGTAAGCCTTTGCTAGTAAGCCTCTCACTTCGTAGTTAGACGAACGCGTTGCTATTCTAAGTGTCTACATATGTCTCCTTGGAAAGTCCCGGGCCACCTCATATATACCCATGTTGACTTAGTAGATACTTACGTCTTACTATATTAAAACCACGAACTCCGCTCTGCACATAAAAAAGGGAAGCAGAAAAAGGCTTGATCTAGACACTAAATATCCCCCAATGACCCAGAGGGAGGCCCTTCGGATGGTACTAGGACGTACTACCAATCTATTATACAGTATAGCTGCTCGTTGGGAAGATAAGATTCATGAGAAATTAATTCTGTTAGCTAGAGCGTTCTAATAGGCCAGCCACGGTGGCTCGTCGCGGCCCATGGCTAGTTAAATATGACTAAGGATAGACCTCAGCTACCTAACTAGCGAGTCAACGGGAGACAGTGTAACAACATCTCTACGAAGCCATGCGCTCCGCACGGCTCTGCAACGCCTTGACCATATCAATGCCGACCTGGGTAGCCTCGTCCAACTTCTCCTCCGGCAAGCCCAATAGCTCGTTCTGTGCCTTGTCAGAGTGGTTGCCGGCATCCTCCGGGAAGAAGGCTCGGGCGTAGAGCAGCTTAGCAAACCCAGCCATGTTGCCGGTCTTGACCAACCCCAGACCATCTGCGTATCGCTTGTGGGTATCCTCCTGGGTGATGGTCCAGTCGGCATCGGTGGTGCCAGTCACGCGCTTGACACTCTCAAACATCTCGTTCTGATTGACGACAAAGCTCTTGAGGTAGACGGGCTTGTTGAGCCAGCGAGAGAGAGTCAGAGTCTTGTCGTTTTCGTCATCCGGAAGCACCTTCAGGCTGAGCACAGTCGCAACAGCGCGCCCGACCTGGGCCAGAGTGGAGACGGAAGTCTTGGTGTTACCATCGCCGTAGATCGTCAATTCTTTCTTGTCAAAGTCGAATCCGAAGCGCGCCGACCCACCAGCCAAGCTGTAGTCGTACCAGAACCCACAGCAGACGGTGATCCACTGCATACCCAGCTTCTCGATCTCGTCTCGGCTGGCCTGGGCCACGGGTCCGAGCATAACATCCTGGCCGAACTTGACATGCTCAATGTCGCCGGCGTATCCGTTAGGCATGATGTAGGGGACGCCTGCCTTGGCGGCAGCCTGGACGAGCTTGCTGTGTGTGTCGCGGGGCGCAGTAGGGGCGACAGTGATAATGAAAAACTGTTGGCCCTTGAGGGCATCAACAATAGAGGCCTCATCGCTGTAGTCGACGGGGGCGACAATGACACCCTCAGGGAGTTTGTTGGAGCTGTCTTTGCGCGAGAGGGCAGTGACAGTGTGCTTCCCAGTTTTAAGGAGAGCGGCAGTGAGAACAGAGCCAACGGTACCTCCGGCCTAGTAAGTTTGTTAGCCTCATAGTCTCATTCTGTATTGTACTTGGGGAGGGTTACATACACCGACGATGGCCACTCTCTCAATGGCGTTGGTGGAGCCGGCGGGCTGATCCTTAGCGTATGCCATTTTGCTTGAGTGAGATGTGTTTGAATTGATCTGGAATGGATTGAAGGATTGAATATATCAAGAGTCAAGTGCAGCTGAATCTGATTAATTTATATTAATTCCGGCTTGTGATCTCCGCCGCAGCAGCCGCCGCAGCAGCCGCACTGCGGCCTGAAACTCCGCAACTCCGCAATCGCCGCGCTCAACATGGTAACTCCGCAATAACCGCACGATGTTCATCCCGAGCGGCGTTAAGTTGTTGAATGAAGGAACCCCATTTCCCCCAGTCTCAGATGGCCGAGTGTGGTCTAATCATGAATCGGAGACAGATTTGACTCGAGCACAGCCTCACGATCAAACATACTCCATCCTTTTCTAAAGCGAGTCTACTAGGACTCGCTCCCCAGGCTCGTGGTTGTCAAGAAACATCATTTCAGAGTGAAAATGACCTCTGAACAGCCATCACAAGCGCTACCCAGCGAACCTGAAGCCCCGAGTGAAGTTCCAGAAGACTGTGAAGACTGCGAAGACCGTCAGTACAGTGAAGATGATTCCAAAATCAAGCGTCCCAAGTCCCTCCCCAGGGAGGTCCTCTTTGTCGCCATCATCTGTTCCTCGCAGCTTCTCACTCAAGCCGGCCTTGCCCTCAGCATCGTCCCTCAACACATCATCGGACGCTCCTTTGGCATCGACAACCAACCTGGTAAGCTGAGCTGGTTCTCCTCTGGATACTCTCTCACTGTCGGCACCTTCATCCTCATCGCAGGCCGCTTCGGTGATGTCTTTGGGCACAAGCCGTTCTTCGTAGGCGGCTATGTCTGGTTTGCCTTGTGGTCTTGTCTCGCCGGTGTTGCTGCGTATAGCGGGCCCAGCTTCTTCATCTTTTGCCGTACCATGCAGGGAATCGGCCCGGCTTTCCTACTCCCCAACGCCATCGCTATTGTCAGTCGCTGCTACGACCCGGGCCTTCGTCAAAACATGATTTTCTGCCTGTTCGGGGCCACTGCTCCTGGCGGCTTTTTGCTTGGTGCCGTCTTCTCCAGCCTGCTCTCGCAGAGACTCTGGTGGCCTTGGTCGTATTGGGTCCTGTCCTTTACGTGCCTCTTGCTGGCTGTCTTGGGCTTCTGCGTACTTCCCGCAACCCCACCCCCCGAGAACCCCGGAGTCTGAAAACTCCAGTGTCTGGAAGCGCATCGATGTCGGGGGCTCCGTCACCGGTGTAGCCGCCCTCGTCCTTTTCAACTTTGCCTGGAACCAAGGCCCCGTGGTCGGCTGGACGACACCATATACCTACTCCATCATGATCATCGGCATCCTCGTCTTTATTGTCTTCGTCCTGATCGAGAAGAGAGTAAGCCACCCGCTGATTCCCTTCGGTGTCCTGCGCTTCGATTCCCTCTTCACACTAGCCTGCGTCAGCGCCGGCTGGTCCAGCTTTGGCATTTTCGTCTTCTACACGCTGAACCTCCTCGAGGTCCTCAGGGAGCAAACGCCCCTTCTCACATCTGCACAAATGACCCCCATCGCCATAAGCGGGATATTTGCTGCGGGCGCCACGGGCCTACTTCTCAACAACTTCCGCGAGTCGACAGTTATGCTGATCTCCATGACCTTTTTCCTCATCGGGGGTGTCATCTTCGCGACGATGCCTGTAGACCAGATCTACTGGGCGCAGACGTTCGTGGGGATCATTGTCCTTCCATGGGGAATGGATTCGTCGTTTCCTGCTGCCACGATTATCCTGAGTCGAGCTATGCCGCGCCAGCATCAGGGTCTGGCTGCGTCGCTGGTGACTACATTTGTCAACTATTCCATCTCCATTGGGCTTGGTTTTGCCGGTACTGTCGAGAGCCAGGTCAATGGCCAAGGGAATAATGTCTTGCAGGGCTACCGAGGGGCGTTTTATATGGGTGTTGGGCTCGCCGGGTTAGGTGTAGTTGTTGCCCTGCTTTTCTGTTTGGTGGAACGGTTCCATATCAAGTACGGGCGACGAGATATTGATGTGAAGCTAGGAGAAGAGAGAGAGAGCAATTGTATTGGTTGCTAACTGCTAAGAGAGAAGGGGAAAAGAAGAAGAGGGAGAGGAGACTGCAGTCCTGTCTCATAGGGCCATGTGCACCCTGTCACAGAGGGTCAGGTGACACCACCATAACAGATATGTCACTTTCACACAACTCTCTTATTGGATAATATTGCCAGCAGTAATTCGATCATCAAAAAGTTCAAATGCCTGATTTTGTAGGGTTAATGCCTGGATGTGCCTGAATTCTGTCTTATTTAGACTAGTATAACTAGATTAAGATACCCTGAAAATCTGTCTGTATTGCATCGTATGACAAGAAACCCGCTATTTCAACAATCTATAGTCACTACGCGAAAGTGTTAACACAGGTTCTGCCAGCTGGTTATCCACCAACAAAACTAAGGGGTGAATGGCGTTATGTCAAATAAAGGAGGCGGTATGATTAATCGGAAAGGCGGTAGCAATTTTGCGGAGTCCACTGTATCTACCTAGGTACCTAGGTATGGACCTCGGGATGGATCCATGGATGCGGATATCGATGACTAAAATAACTACATAACTACCTACCTAGGTAATGTAGTAATGGTACAGAACAAATAGAGGAATTGAATTACAACAATACAAATTGAAATTAACCCGAATGCTTTGAGGGGGCGGTGAGAAACCGCGGCCAGTCAGTATCAAGATAGAAAGGGTGCAAGAAAAGACCGATTCGCAGGAAATGCTGGTTTAGATCTCATTAATACAATAATGTTTCATTATATTCCTTGAAGTGTGACTTCTACTGTTAATTTACATCTGCATGTCGGGAAACATCGACAAATCTGGCTCCACGAGAAACTGGTCCCAGTCCACCCCCCAGCCAACAAGATCTGGCACAGCGGTGTTGGGCTCGGGTTCCGGTGTTTGAAAGGCTTCGTATCCTGCCTCGACAGCTTCCAGCTGCAAAAGTTCCTTTCGTTTCTTCGCTATATTAAGACTGAGAAGATGTCGTGCTATAGAGAGTGCCTGTCGGGTGAGTGTTGTATCCGTTGCCCTGGCAAGATTCTCTAGCGTCTTAAAAGCAGTAGGAATGTGAGCGGATGAGGCTGGAGTGTCGATGGCCAATAAGATACAAGCATATTGGAAAACACTGCCGATAACATTCCATAGTAGACGGCCTTGGCTAGCGAGCTGCTCAGCTGCCTCTAGTCCATCCCTACCGATATCGATGACAACCTGGATGGTTTCATCCGCGATGCCTGCGTTGAACTGGTAGATACGTCGATAGAAACAGAATGCGAGGTCCGCCTTGGTGGCGACCAAGAACGGATGCGTGAAACGTAGTTTGTTCAATGCCGTAAGACGCTCGGAGAGCTCCTCCCTTGGAGATAGAGGCTGGGAGTCAAGTTGGAACGGAGAGTTCGGCGACGGGATAATCTGGATGATTTTTACGAACTGGTCAGCAATAGATCCTGGGATCGTACTGATCGCCTGCGTAGTCACGGCTGTAAATATTACTGCCGACCGATCGCACTCGTAGGACAGCATCTGGTGTCCGGCCCATAGGATCCAGAAGATACGCCTCAGCCGGTCCGCATCATGGCCAAGAGTAGTAGCGGCACCAGCGACGGACGCTATGCGTTGGATGTTTTCTTCTTTATGCAGCCCGACGACTTCGCAATGGTGCATAAGAGTACAGGAGGCGACCCAGGCACTACTAGACCGCCGGGTTGTGGCTCGGAGATAGAATAACCGCATGCCCCACGCGATGATATGATCGACGCTCAGTATCCGCATCGAGGCCGGATCATCGAGAATAGCTTTCGCGTACTGCAGTAGTTCCGACTCGCGGGAGTACCTGACTGAAGAGAGGAAGGATCCGACTGCAGCAATACCAGCGGCTATAGCACCAAAGGCGACCGGCGGACTGCCGGGCCCATGATAATACTCGTAACAGCGCTGAGCATAGATCCCAGGGTCAATAACATCTCCAATGGAGCCCATTGCAGAGAAGTACACGCCCGAGTAGAAGGCGAGGTTATCCTCGGAGATCAGGTTGCCCAGCAAACCATACGCGTTGGAAGCTTCTTCTGGGCGGATGCCAAAGTTGTACGCCGTTGAATTGATCTTGGGAGGGTTGTTAGACCCGAGAGCCAGGCCTAATATATGCGGGAAGGCCATGGCTGCCGATGCGCCGGTGTACCTGGACTTTTGCTCCTCGAAGATGCCGGGGCTCTTGCCAGTGGACGGGCTGCCTTCATTTTCCACGGGGGGTTGGATCTGCATGTTACGTCCCTCGAGAACAGCGAGCTTGGCCACTGGGGGATCTGCAGTCCCGGTGATGTCGTCGTCGTACCTGCATTTATACTGGTAGGTGGAGCACGTTCCACACGGATACTCGCCATCGCATTTTCGCTTGCGCTGGTGGCACGGATTGCAAGCTTTTCGAGCACGCTTGCGCTTGTTTGTGGGCATATTGATAGAGGACCTATGTAGTAGAGATTCAGATGAAGAAACAATACGTGTAGATTCTCATGAAGTAGAGTGGACAGACGAGAGAAAATGAGAGAGAGAGAAGGGGACAAACTAACAAACTATCTAGTTAGTACTATATGCGACGTGCGTGTCCCATATGGGGCTTGCTGCCTGAGGCATAATCAGGCACCTAACAGTCTAGTATCAAGTGTTTCATCTTCATCCAAAAGAACTCAAAGTTCAGGAGCTACCTACCTAGGTATCAGCCACGTGACTAAGTCACGTTATGATAACAAGCCATAGACTTATTTCCAAGGTTCCAGGCTTAGGGTACCTTTTATATTCATGACGTCAAGAATGCCAACACTCCTACAACTTCTCAACGATCCTTCCCAAGGCTACAACCTCGACGTTTCACGATTTTCGTTTCCTCTTTCCCACCTTTCTTCACTATGTCTTGTCCAAATTCATCGCCTCACCAACCTGGTTCCTCCACGTCCTATCTTCCGGAAGCTAACTACGATGAAAATAAACAAATCATTACTCCCCATCCAAGTCTCCGCTGCGAACATTCCAACTACCGTCCGTGTTTACTCAATCATCCAAAGCCTCATCCAGCCTGGCCAAATTGATTATCCTGATCTACTCGTCATTACCCAGCTAAAGCTAAATGTCGGTATGCAACTATGGCAGAAATTTGAACACCTTGAATCACCAGCACTCCGAAAGTCCTTTAATCCTAACACTAGAAACTTGACGATCAAAATGCCTACACCGATACATAATTGTGCCCTGACTTGGTTCTAAGACGCACGAGACAAGTGGATAGAAGCCGGGCTTCTGACCACGGCCGAGAAACGAGTGATGAAAGCCTAAGTGGCGGATAGGATTACCCTCACACGGGGCGTTTATGCTAATTCTAATTCTCGGAAAGAACCAGATGTGCGGGCGACTAAGTATGCCACTGGCATATAACTCTGTCATTGGGTATTGTATTACCTACAACAGTCTACACTACAAAGATTCACCCACCCCTAAACTAGCGACCAACAGATCTGCCAATCCAGTTCAAATTCAGTTCAAATTCAGTTCAGATTCAGTGCAGATTCTTACGAATGCTCACCACCTAATGAGCAAATCATATCATCCATTCATCGATGCATAAAATTCCGCATGTGCGCATCTATCAATCGTCGAATAAAGTGTGGGCCAGTTCACTACATGAGAAACAGATAATCGGATAACAGGAGTTGAGAGTGTACGTTACGTACAATCGCCTAAACCGGAACCCTTATGCTCTCTAATGAGGCAGGCGGCTGGAATGAATGTATAAACACCATTGGTCTCTGCTTTATACAGTCCTCGATGATAATAAATTATTAGACTAAGCCACCAATGAAATAGCCTTCTCAAGCACATTCCGGTCATTCTGAAAGCTCAATTTCTGCACCGCTTCCTCCAACGGAAAGAACGTGGGCGTAAACTCCTCCTCCCCCTCCTCAGACCCAACAACAACCCCCTCGTCCAATGCAGCAATATACCACCAGATAATCTTCACATCATTCCCCTTCTCCCTGCCCAGCTGCCGCATAATAACCATAAACGGCTCCGTCAGATCAGCGTACGAGCGAGGCGTGTCGGGCATGTGGCCCTGTTCATCAACGGGAGGGGCACGTGTATTCATCGTGACGGGGTGCAGATGAGCTTTGTACCCTGTTTCTTCTCTTGCTTCGCGCAGGGCGGCTTCATGACGTGACTCTCCGCAGTTGCGGCGGCCTTTTGCGATCATCCATTCGTTCTTTGCCCGGTAGTGGATGAGGCAGACGGTTTTCTTTGAGAGGTTGGTGAGGTCGAAGACAATTGCGCCGCAGCTTTCGACGAATTGTTCTGAAGTGCATTGGGTGGTTGCGTTCGGTGAGGTTCCCATGGTGGATAGCTACAGGTTGGTTGGTATAGTTGGAGCAATAAAAGAGATGATAGTCACGGTGATGTATTTATTGGGGTGGGAAGATGCTAAATTCATAGTGGCGATGTAAATTTAGTTGCAACGTACCATCCAAACTTTGCAAACAGAAAGTAATAGACCCCAAGTGTCGATGCTGTTTTCACAGTAAAGCTAAGCTTCAAGATTGATTCTTCCATACAACATAGATTTATGACGAATGGGGTGGGGAATATATTTTCAAACTCTTCATATAATTGGACCATCGATACATTCACCCCGCACCAGAAGTTCTTAAGCCAAAATCTGACTATTTCGAAGATTTGTCTTTGTTTCTACAACTTTGAAACTCCAAAACTATATCATGGCAAAGGTTCGGTTTTCGTGAAGTCTTAAAAGTTTCTTTTGATTCTGAACACTAATATTTATCTAGTCAGTAACGATTACATTTGAGGATATAGATTCGTGGCAAAGTAAGAGAGAAAATGTCGATAGGTAAATGAAAGTCAAACTGAAAGGTGGAATAGTGCAGCTGACATACCTGAAGCATTTTGGACAAACACACTGGAACCTCGGTGTATCCTTCCACCAGATCTCTGCCCCCTATCATATTT
Source organism: Penicillium verrucosum (assembly GCF_028828655.1). Classification (NCBI taxonomy): domain Eukaryota; kingdom Fungi; phylum Ascomycota; class Eurotiomycetes; order Eurotiales; family Aspergillaceae; genus Penicillium; species Penicillium verrucosum. Next base: position 6,356,902 of record NW_026643210.1, read on the forward strand.
GGTGTAGAGTATGTGTGTTCTCCGTTATTTCGAAAGGATTATCTGACATGGACTATACAGACTCGATGAAGACGCCGTCGAGGAGTTGAGAAACTTGGGTGGAGTACTGGTGCACTATCCAGACGGAGAGGAAGATTAGAGTCTATTACTCATTTAAAATAGGCTGCTGGTCATGTAGCTGAACAAAAAACACATTTGCTACGCTGTCGATCTTGCGAGGCTGCCAGCCTTTTTCTCTTGAACATAGACACCTCTGATTGGCTAGTTCGTTCTGTATGGGACACACCGCAGTTGCGATGTTCATCTATGTTGTATTCTCATTTTCGGCTTACCCACAAGGTATTGGAAAGATTCTATCTTATATTCTGCAATCCACTACAGAGATAGGGGAAATGCAAAGTTTTGTTCAATATTGGTCACTGGACCTATGTTGTAGATCGCACTATTAATTGGATGTATCTTATGAGAGAGATGATGTCTGGTAATAATATGTTGATTCTGTGAATTAAAAATGTCCATTCTTCTCGCCATATAGAACAACTTTATTGAACCGACCTTTAGTCGGTTTGACAAGTTGATGCTAAGAACATATCGATGGGTTCTCTGAATGCATCCCCTTCAAAACTGATCCGCTTGGGTTCGGCGTCTGGTCTCGGCTTTTGACATCTAGTCGGCGAGGCAGTGGATGTATTCGGCGAACTTGGCATGAGACCTCATACCCCAAAATAAATATTGAAACCATATGGGTGATATAAATTCATCCGTAGAAGCACTACTGTTGTTTGATTTAGACCACTTCTTCCCCTGTGACCAGAAGATATTGACACAAGCCCACCAAAATGCAACCAATCATTTTATACTCCCACGATATCGGCCCGAATCCCTGGAAAGTAGCAATTATCCTTTCAGCCCTGGGACTCGAATACAAGACTGTTTTTGTCAGCTTCGATGAAGTCAAACTTCCCCCTTTCACCGATATCAACCCGAACGGCCGTCTCCCAGCCATCATCGACCCAAACCAAAAGATCACGCTGTGGGAATCCGGCGCTATCGTCGAATATCTCATCGACATGTACGATGTCTCACACAAACTGAGCTACGAAACCCTCCCCGAAAAATACCACACCCAGCAATGGCTCCATTTCCAGATGTCCGGCCAGGGTCCTTACTATGGCCAACTGTTCTGGTTCAAACAGCAGCCTACGCCTGAGTCTGTTGCTATCAAGCGGTACGCCAATGAAATTAGACGGGTAACCGGTGTTTTGGAGAAAGCACTGGAAGGTCGGGACTGGCTTGTTGGGGACAAATGTACTTATGCAGACTTGTGCATGGTACCTTGGCAGGATCTGGTGCCTATGTACTATGCAGAGGAGGTTGGAGATATCCTGCGCGACTTCCCTGGTGTTAGTGCTTGGATGGGAAGAATGAAGGAAAGAGAGGATGTGCAGAAGGTTCTGCGCGAGAAGAGCGAGGCTATGGAGAAGATGGCGGCCCAGAAATAGAATGTCGGGTTTTATAGAAGGCTGATGGAAAAGCTTCACCGATTTGAATATCATCCTCAGACTTTGCCGCAAACAAAATACGGTACATAATATTGTAGACCGACCGCTTCTCTCAGAAGGCTATATACGAGTTAACAGTCAATAAGTTGAGCGTAGTATCATAGGCCAACCCTCGATCATACTGACCTCCACCAATGCAAGAAGCAACCTGGAACCACCAGCTCCCCTTCCCAGATCCCAGCAGTTGTAAAATCCCATATTCAGGATACTACCCAGCAAACTTCCAACCAAGAAACCCCGATTAATGACCATTATCCCGACAAGAATATTATGAGCCTTAAAAGCCACCATGAGTAAAAGTGATTCGGTGAGGATATTCCCAGATTACATTTACATTATCCCAAGGCTGGACATATTCCGCAGTCCAATCGAAGTATCGAAGTCATATCTAGACGCAGGACTCAAGAGATAATCATTACAAAAGGGGCTATAAGTCTTCGTACCCGCAACGAGTGGAGCCAATGACCCACTAATCGGCGAACTTGGCATTGCAACGTCAGCAAGAACGCCCCTGTTGCTAATCTCCTCAGACCCAAGATTCCAAGCTGTATCCATCTTTATAAGCGAATGCCTCCTGGGGTCCTTCAGCATCAATCTCATAACCATATACACAACGATCAAAGGAAACCTTGGGTTGTGAATGATAAAAAGAGTTAAACTTCGGGTCCAATGCACCCTTTAGACTCGTAACCGAGCCATCCGGATGTAGAGTACCCCATGGCTTGACACATTCGGAGCCTCTACATGACTTCAACACCATGAGAAGTGCATCAAGTCTTGGGACGACCTCCGACATCGCATAACCAAGTACTTCAATCTCCTCAAGATCCTTCTTCCACAGGTTATTTACCTGGTAAGGATCCGCCTTTGGATGTTTGTCAGCCGAATTCAAAGGAATAGTTTCATAGAAGACTTACGGTTAAGTCATAGAGCTCATGCTCATTGTTGCACCACACTGAAAAGAAGAGGTTGTACTCATCTGCAAGGACACGAACAGCCTTATAGGTATTATTGGGCACAGTGGGAACACCTTTTAGAATTAATATCAATCATTCAAGCTTGCAAAGTTAATGAAACCTATAGCCTAGGACATACCGAGATTTGATAGGCCTCCTTCGAGCATTCCACGTCCCCAGAACTCAACTGTAACATGCTCATGGGCCTCTTCATTGGGTTTGGAGGTTGGCATAGGAGTACCATCAAAGTCGGATCTTAGGGGGAGACCGGCGAGCTCGAACAGAGTTGGGGCGATATCGATATGTGTAGTAATAGTTTCGTCGATATGGTTCTCTAGAATTCCAGGCCCACGGATCATAAAAGGAACCCGGATATCTTCCTCAAAACCGCAGGTCTTTCCTGGAGGCAACCTATGCTGGGAAATGTGGAATCCGTTGTCCGAGGTGTAGATAATGAAGGTATTGTTAATCTTTCCTGATTGCTCAAGACGTGTGATCAGATTATCAACTAGTTCATCAACGCCTTGAAGTGCTCGAAGCCGTTGGCGATAGTAGTGGTCATTGTAGTCCACTACAGACTGGTTTCGATACGGAAGATCGTGAATCCAGCTCACACCAGTTGGCTATGGCTATGGTTAACTTGTTACAATAGAAAAGGTCATTGCAGCATAAAGGCTTAGAGAACTTACCTCTTTTGGGTTGAAGTTAGCGGTTCGAGGAACCTTCGCATCCGGGAAAAGATGTTTATGGCGTTCTTCTGGGATAGGTTCATCCATCCATAGGGGTCCAGCGCCACCTCCGTACGTTCCATTCATATTCGAGTGAGGAGCAATGGGTGTGACAGTAAGAAAAAAGGGTCGTTCTCCAGCCAAAGCATCGTTCAAAAAGCCTAATGACTTCTCCCGCAGAACCTCTGTGGTATGACGACCTAGGTAACTGACAGGTTGATCATGATTCCGCTGATAGGTTGCATTCATATAGTCATAGGTATAGGGGTCCAAGACAAAGTCAGAACCATTGAAGCCAGCAGCGTGTGGTTTGTTGTAGTATTCCAATGAGTGCGAATTCATCAATTTGCCCGTGTAATATGTATCATATCCTGCTTGTTGCAGCCAGACCGGTAGATAGTTATCATTGAACCCCTGAGCAATGAACTTTGGATATCCGCCTTGATGGGATGTCAGTAAGAGAGATCATGTTCAAAGGTTTGAAGACTTACCCCACGGTGGATTCACATCCGTGACATTGGTATTGTGTGACAGACGACCAGTGAGCAAGCTGACACGAGATGGGCAACACAAGGCCGTTGTAATAAAATGATTGGAAAAAGTGGTACCCTTTTTCGCCATGTGCTTCATGGTCAACGGTGTATAACTCAGCGAGTTGAGCTTGAGATCTTGATCATCTGTCATGATGAAGAGAAAGTTGGGCTTTGTCACAACATTGGAATCGGTTGATGCAAGCGCACTCGCATCTTCAAGAGAGTCATTTGCTACCGAAGTGGCCAGCAACAGGCCGAAGCTCACAATATATTCAAACCTCATACTCGCGTTTCCCTCCGGCTGTCTCTATTAAGAAATATCACCACATCCTGCTGTCCTTTGCTAGGCAATTTATACCTTTTCTGATCCCTTAATCTTACCCATCGTGATCAAAGGATTTCAGAGATGTGGATATACAATGAGCAATTTACACGATGATTACTCCGTACAACACTCTAACTACTGAAAGTGAGGTCCCCTTCCCGAGGAAGAATAGTCCAGAGTCGACGCCCAGACTTCTCTTTTGGCCCTTGGAAACTCTGTTTAATTGCCCTTTGTGGAAGTAAGTATATTCCTCTGGGCATCATTCTATATTCTGTGGAGTTTTGGCTTCTCGTATTCACTAGGGCCCCACAACTTCGGCGAGGTCTCAGTGAGAAGGATCGGCCTATATCTGTTCGTCTGCCTTTGTTGATGAGTCAACAGTTTACGCAACTGCCATCCTGCTTTCGAGAATGACATCGTAGACATAGGGAAATTGATTGAAATGACCAACCTCATCCAATTTGTACAAAACACCTCTCGAGTGTATTTCCCAACTGAAGAGTTTATTAGAATGTCGCAGTTTGAACTACGCTACTCTTGGATTTCGAGATATTCATGGCGAACCGATCCTGCAGACCATGTAGCTTTGAAGGTTTCACGTGTATTTCTGTCTTAGATGTTCGCAAGATGCTATGGTGGCTTTACTAGAGTCTGTAATTACGCTGATGTAGCCGATAGTAAGCTCCCTAGAAACATTAACCCGTCTAGACTATGTTGAGCTTTAACTTGCGCACAATATCCCTCACACTAGTACCAACGAAGAAAGTGTAAGTACCAGTATCAAGGCGCCAGGTTCCAGCCTTCACGTCGTACCACCGGAATTCTTCATTTCTGACAACAATGCTCGCATCTCTAGACTCCCCGGCTGGGACCCACATTTTAGTGAATCCAACTAAAGTCTTTGGGAAACTCTGAAGGCCATTTTCACGGATGGACTCAGATGGTGAGGCGTATACCTGGACGACTTCATGTCCACCGAACCTGCCCGTGTTGCTGACAGTGGTCTGAACAGTAACATCAGATATGGAGGAGGCGGACAATATACCCTTGATGTGGATATTGGACAACTCAAACGTAGTATAAGACAGTCCAAAGCCGAAGGGCCAGAGTGGCTCAATATTGTGCTCATCGAACGACCTATACCCCATCAAAACCCCTTCGCCAAAAACGGTGCGGTCCTGCGCTGCCTCAGCAGGGAACCATTGACTAGAGCCATGATCGGCCAGTTTCTTCGGAAATGTAATAGGGGTCTTGCCGGAGAAATTGCAATGGCCCAGCAGTGCGTTTGCTAAGGCATGTCCGTTCTCCTGGCCCTGGTACCAGCCTAATACAATTGTACCGGCCTTGTCTGCCCAAGGCATAGTGACTGCACTACCTGCTTGTACAACGACGATAGTGGAAGGATTGGCGGCACAAACAGAAGAGACGAGCTCGTTGGTGCGGCCTGGCAATTCCATGTCTGCTCGGTCGCCGCCTTCTCCTTCAGAGTCCTTGTTATGACCCACGATGAGGATGGCCACGTCGGACTCGCGGGCAGATTGCACAGCACGATCTAGCATAACATCCTCATCCTCGTTGAGGCTAAGACCGAGCCGAAGACCAGATACTGCCGGGAAGAGGGTATTGTCAAAAGACTCCACAAGCGGCAAGGTGACAACATTGTCTACCTGCAAGGAATAGGTGCACCCTACATCCAAGCGTAGAGACACCGTTTTATCCTCACTTGAGCAGCCGAGGAAGCCACCAGTCGTGGTTGTCCACTCAGTATTGTCAATAAGGAGCTGACCATCGATAAACAGCTTGGCCTTGCCTGTGTTCGCAATACTGAGAGTATATTGACCAGATACCTTGGGAGTGACGACTCCAGTAACTCTGTAACAGTATGGCTTGCCCTTAAGAGATAATGGCACATCTCCGTCACTCATCATATAAAGTAGAGAGTTGACCCAGAATGTAGTAGCGACCACGGGGCCTTGGAACTCGTGCCCTGCGAAAAACTCCACCTGCACTCCCTGCTTCTGCTTTGAATCCTCAGGGACAAGAAGCGCATCACCGAATAGAGGTGGACGCAGGGTAAAAGGTATTCCCTGATCGTACGAGACTCGAATCCCTGGGTGAACTTCATGAAGGGCTTCTGTCAGACACTCCTCCGGTGTTGTGATGTAGAATGGGTTGACGGCGGCACTGCCGGAGCCACCCGCCGTTGGCTTGCGGGCATTAGGACCCAAAATAGCAACTTTGCTCAGAGCTAAAGGACGGAGCGGCAGCAGATTCTCATTCTTCAACAGAACCAACCCGCTCTCGGCGGCTTCTCGTACTGTCTTGTGAAATGCCTTATTATCAGATGGTTGTTCATGTGCTCGTTTTTCCTGTTCTGGAGGTTCGAGCTCTCCATTTAACCGTTCCAGAGAAGGAAGTAGAGCAGCTCGTTCGAGCAACTGCAAAGTACGTCGTACGCTGGTGTCTAAATGCTTCGTTTCATCCACCTGTCCATCTCGCATAGCAGAGAGCAAAAGTTCCCCCCGACGAATGGGTGGACCTGGCATTTCGAGATCTGTCCCGGCAATAAGACTCTCCGCAGTGCTGTTGCAGCCTCCCCAGTCACTCATGACAAGTCTATCAAACTGCATTTCTTCACGCAGGAGTTTCTGAAGGACGAAAGAGCTCATGTCGGCGTGGATACCATTGACCTTTGGATAGCTGACCATTGCTGTCCACGGAGCGGCTTCAAGAACCATAGTGAATGGCTTCATGTACACCTCCCGCAGGGTACGTTCATCGATAGTCTGATCGACGTTGAAACGCCGGGTCTCAGTATCGTTGAGAATGAAGTGCTTCATGCAGGCACCGACACCTTCATTCTGGATACCGCGGATTATTGCATTGGAAATCGTGCCAATGAGGAAAGGATCCTCTCCGTAGCTTTCAAAGTTCCGGCCACCGAGTGGTGAGCGGGAGAAATTCATTGTTGGGGCCAGAAGGACATGGCAGCCCTTGCGTCTTGTCTCCTCGCCGAGGACATTGCCAACTTTCTCGACTATCGACGGATCGAAAGTAGCAGCAAGTGATATGGCAGAAGGAATAAAAGTAGTAAGGGAACCGTAGTTCCACTTCGTGCCGCGAGCACCTGCAGGGCCATCGGTTGTTTGAAGAGGTTGAATACCCAATCGTTCAATCCCTGCAGTCTGCCACATATTTTGGCCGGCAACTAAAGATACCTTCTCTTCAAGAGTAAAAATTTGGAGAAGCTTCTCCACGACTGGACTGACAGGTTCAGAAGCCATTATCTTGATCTATTCGGTATGAAAGAAAAGGATGGAGCGAATGGTGCAGAAAGTATTCGTGAAAACCTAGCAAGCAATATAGTCATTCCCAGGATGGAAACAGAGTGACTCACTGGTACTTTTCATATTAGACAACGCCGGCTCTACTTCCTTTTTTTTCGTGAAGTTAGGTTTACGGGCTTCGGCGACATAGTGGAGACGTTCAGATACCACTCGCCGAAGTAGCGGGGCCTCTCTTTGTTGACGAATGCAAGTTCTTTTTCAACTTTTCTTTCCAATAATTCTTGGACCTCGTGTCTGTCCCCATCATTTCCCCGGTCAATGCCGGACTGGAGAAACCCCAACATTCTCTCCAGTTTCCGGTCAATCCTGGTAGGCACGCCGCAGCTGTGGGGCCCCGGTATAAAATTCGGGGAAACGGGGATACACGGGCCCATGTATAAGTGATCCTACGCGCGAATGAGTGTCAGCCAAGATCACCTTCCTGGTTTGAATCTCACCAATCTAGGGCTCCTAGAGGATCTGACATGCAGTGGCGTTCGGCTAAGAGGCCTTGGTTCAAGCCAGTGAGATATTTTCTCGTGGATTTGCCAAAAGATGGTCTAAGAGTTTCATTCAAATCAGGTAGAACACTAGTCTGGCCCAATGAATAGGAGTAGTCCCGGAGACATTCGCTACAATTGCCCTTTCCATTTCTCAGTAAGCCGGGCCCCTCAATCCACCCCGTAACTTCGTGATAGTGGATTCGAATCCCCCAAAGTAATAGAAAAGCTGAGCCCCGACAGAATTACCAAAATGGAAATGTTCAAAAGGGCCCAATATCACCGGAAGCCCAAGACCTGACTTTCACGCCGAAAGTCTCATACTATCAATTTCATCCTTTCCAATCAACAACTTGTCCCTTTTTCTCTTATCATGACTCGAGAAGAAATGGGTGGCTCCGTTCGGAGTCTACCATGGCTCATCTGGGTTGTGGTCATCTTTGGGTCAATCTCTTCCGCTGGATTTGGATTTGACCAAGGATGGTGGGCAGCCCTAATGAGCTCTTCTCAATTCGTTCAAAACTTCGGATCTCTCGACCCTGTCACAAAGGAATGGGCCCTTTCCTCCCAACAGCAGTCATTGGGGACTGGTCTTGGATATGTTGGTGTTATCATTGGAGTCTTTGGTGGCTCACCGATCAATGAACGCCTTGGAAGAAAGAATGCCCTGTGGATCCAAAGTGCCGTGGTGACAATTGGCATTATCATAGAATCCACTGCTCAGAGGAGCTACATCCAATTTCTCATTGGTAAGCTCCTCGTCTACTTGGGTGGTGGAATTGCAACCAGTGTCATCCCTGCCTATCAAGGAGAATGTGCCCCGAAATCCATGCGTGGTTTGATGGCTGGAACATATAACGCTTTTCTGATGGTGGGTGGGTTTTTTGCCGCACTCATCGTCTATCTATGCCAGCATATTCCTAGTAACTGGGCCTGGCGAGTGGTTGTGGTTGCCCAAATCGCTATCCCGGCTGCTAGCTGGGCTAGTCTGCCATTTCTGCCTGAGTCACCATACTGGCTTGTTTCTCGCGGCAGATTAGACGAAGCAGTCACTTCCCTTCGAAAGCTGCGAGGTGCCTCTTTCCCTGCAGAGGCTGAGGTTGCTAGTATGCAACAGTTGCTAGAGGAGCAACGCGAACGGCAGACCAACGCAACATGGGCTATCTGCTTCACAGATTCGGTTAATCGCCGGCGCACAATAATCTCTGTTGGATCTCAGATCTTTTCGCAGGCGCAAGGCATATCGTTTGTTGCCAATTACCAGGCGGTCTTTCTCCGGGAAATTGGATTCAAGGAGGTTCTTTTGATGTCAGTAGTGGTTTATGTTATCGGCATAGTGGCCAACCTGGTATTCATGGCCACTACCGACCGCTTCGGCCGGCGTAACGTGCTGTTATACTCTTCTGCAATGCTGGGAGCCTGTATGATTACAATTGGCGGGCTGACAGCGAATGGACCTGACAGCATGTCATATGAGATGCAAGTCGGAGCTGTTGTGGTGCTGATGCTATGGTTTTTTTCCTTTCAAGTCACTTGGGGACCCTTGGCATGGGTACTGACAGCTGAAATTCCACCCGCCCAGGTGAGAGAGAAAACAGTGGCGCTATCCGGACTGGGTGCCTATCTAACTGGCCTGGTTATCGTGTTTGTAAACCCTTTCACCCAAGCTGACATTGGTGGCCGAGTTGCGTTTGTCTACGGAGCCTTTTCCGTTCTTGCCTTCCTGTTTGCTTTATTTTTTGTGCCAGAGGTGAGACAGCGTTCGCTGGAGCAGATTGATGAGATGTTCCTTGATAAGGTGCCAACACGGGCATTCAAGTCTCACGTTTGTCGGATTCCTGGTGATCTCGCTATCATGAAAGGAGAAGGAGAAGAATTTGTGGAAAATGCTTAGGCATACTGTGGTTGACTGAACATATTTGGCATGCACTGTGTATTTAAATAGCGCATTCGCATTCGATACGAATGGCCAATGTCTGTATTGCCACGAATGTGGAAAATACGTATGCAGTGTTCTTCTGAGAAAGGCACTTGAACAAGCTTAATTCAAACGGATTGAATCCTGAGCGCAAAGAAATATAGAATTTGCAATATCAACAGCAGTTTGACCTGCATCTAGCCATATCTTCCAAAACATCTGCCTCTCTGATAGCCGAAAGCCGGCAAAAGCATGATGCAACAATATTGATGTCTGCAGAAGCCAAAGCAATATCTCTTTGAACTCGGATAGTCTTGGCTTCCTCGCGCTTGCCTCCTCTGACTAGACATTCATGAAGACCATGTAGACCCCAGACATTATTCAACCTTGCCTGACGTCTAGGGAGACGGCCCCCCATGCCTAGATCTTCTCGATACACGAGCTCTGCTTTCTCCAAATGGCCTTGCTCTAGAAGTAAAGCACCCAATGCATGCCGAGTTGGCTGCATCCATGGCGGTGGGTCTGCATACGGCAGTGCATCTTCCAAGGCGGTGGCCTCTCGCAGACTCTGGAATGAGGATTCATGATCACCTTCTCGGTACTGAATTTCTCCTCGGAGCATAGCAGATGCAACTTGGAGTACATCAGCCTCGACTGCCGGTAAGCTGTTAAGGCGCGTTCTCGGTACAAGAATCCTAGCAGCTTCAAATTTGCTTTGTTCCGATTTTGCTTCCTCAACATGACCAAGTACCGCTAGGGCAATTCCACGACCATAGTAAACCATTGCTGTGGTGGAACAGTACAGCTTGGTGTTCTCTGGAATGGATACTTTCTCAAGGATGTCCTGCCACTTTCCAAAGCGGACCATGGCATGAATAGTTGCGCCAAGATAGCTTTCGGTCCAATCTGCCATTGGGGGACTGGATATCGCAAGAAGTTCAGGTGTCAGAATTTCAAACAGGCGGCTTGCAGACAAAAGGGCTTCCTGTGAGCGGCCAGACATCAACGCACTATATAGCTTCACATAGACGTTGTGTGCACGATACATAGCATAGAGGGCGGAGCCATCCGCACGAGAAAAGTACTTGTCATCAGCGAGCATTGCCTGGTGATTTGAGTCAACCGCTCTGCGGTAATCACCGCAAGCAATATCAATGTGTGTTGGCATGTGCTGTAAATGGGATGCATCTCGGGCCAGTAAGCGCAGCCGGTCCGCGGCAGGTAGGGCGATTTCCGGGTATGGTGACATTTCCATTAAGTGGATGTAGAGGTGGCACAGTGCAGGATGATTATCTCCCCCGGGGGTTTTCACGGCCCTTTCGATGATTACACGTGCTCGCTCTGTATGAGGGCCACTGGGCTGACCTGTTTCAAGGTTCCACAGACCACGCGGACTGATACACATCAACGCTTCTGCGCAGAGCGCGGCAACATCTAGGTGAGATGAAAATCTGTCGTAAACGGCAAACATAGCTTGGGCATATGCATGATCCAGCAAGCTGAGCTCATCTGGACATGTCTTATCTAGAAAAGTATCACGGGTTGGAAACCGGGGTTTGAGAGCATTGATCAGAGCTGCTTCAGGTGGGCTGACCTCTGAGGCGAGCTCCATCGCCTTCCGTAGGAAAGGCTCCACGGAAGTGATGGTCTTCTCTAGGTCGACAGCATCAAAGCGAATCCAGGCTTTGTTGTAGTTGGGTCCCTTTGCGTAGCAAAAGCCCCAATATGCCATCGCACAGCCTTCGTCGAAAGCGATTGCCTTCATAAAACAACGAGCCGCTTCTTCGTGGTTGAAGCCCTGTGCCCACCTGTACCCGCGATCAAACCAGGTCTGACAATCAGAGGAGCTGGTTGTCACAGGAAATTGATATAATCCAAGATCGAAGTATGGTTCAGTCATGGTGAGGTCGCGCTGCAATTCAAAATTGCTTCCAGGCATTCTGTCGACTCGGGGAAAGGGTATTTTCGGAAACGTTTCAACCCACTTGTAGGGAGGATGGCGGTTTGAGGCACTTTCTTTTTGTTGGAGTGTTCATGTGAATATAGTGAGTGCAGAGACCTTTTCAGAGTGACTGTGCTTTTTGAAGGAAGGCTCATCTTTGGACATCGAGTGCACATAGGCTATTTAAGTCGCTTTCAAAGTGTAGCCTGTAACTTCATTTTATACTCGCGATCTTTATTACCCACAGCTTCGCCGAACAAATGCAAGGAGATTTGCGTTCGGCTTTCATATCCGAGTGTCTGATTCTGTGAGTTCCATGTTTTCCTGTAGAGCTGCAACCTCCCTTGCATAACATGCAACGCTTAAACCTGCAGTCGCCGATGTGACCTAGTCTCGCCGATTCATCTGTGTTAGCATGCCTACGCTCAGCTCATGCGCTGTGAGCGAATCGGGGCACCCAAATGATGATCAGTGGGCACCTGGGCAGATCAGTGTGCTTATGTAATACTCAGTGAGCGGGTCAGGGCGCTCAGGGGCGTGCTGGGATTTACTCAGTGAGAAAAAAAGGCGGCGAGGAGTGAGCACTAAAACAGAAAGGGAAAGCCAAGGCTTGGCAACCCTTGGAAGGAAATCAACCCATTGACTAAGCACCTGATCGATTGTCATGTGACCTTGTGTCATTTGTGTGGTGTGCAGTTACCCGTAGAATAACTAACTAACTAATTATATACATTTTGAAATTGCAACTTGTAGTTTTCATATGATCGCTATGCTATATTGTATTGATCATTTCATATTTTGAGTTCGATGCAAGACCAGCGTGCTTATTTCCACACCTACCATCCCTGAACGGCTCAATCTAAACCGAGTCCTGTGTGACACCAGTATATAGTTCCGGCTGAAGATCTCATTTCCTCAACGCTGCACACTAACAAGTGGCTCCACTTTCGGGAATTTCCCTTGGTCTGTGTTAGTAAGAGGAGACACCTCGATTAACTTCAACATTGTATGGAGTAACTAAATCATAACTAGTTAGTTATAACATAGGTACCTACTCCCATCAAAATGTTTGCCTAGGTACATCCTGTAGTCTACTCCATATCCACCTCCAGTTAGGGCTAGGATCTGCGCCCCAGACACCAAGTTGGGGTTATTTTTTGCATATTACAGAGAGCAGGCCATATGAAAACTATTATGTATGGAGATACGGAGTAATTGCAAGTCAATGTAGAAGGTGGGAATCGTCAAGAGCCTTGATTACATATAATATACAATATCTATGGACAACGATATGCGATGAACAGCAAAAAAAAAAAAAAAAAGGATCGATAATCAATAACTAACTATGTAGTTATGTATCTCAAACATAACCCTCATGACTCAAGATAAGTGGTCCCATTACCACTAGCTCAGTAGTCCACTAGCCAGTGCGAGTCAGTAAAAAGACGCCATGCAGTTATGTCTTCTAGAATCTTTCGGCAGTATTTCGGGAATCCGAATGGAAGGGGGAAATAATGCACGCTAGTAACTTGGGGAAAGCTATTGATCTTAGGTCAAGCCCAGCTTAAACCCGTTATTAACTTCTTCCCTTGCCCCGATGATATTATACATTATAAACTCGGTATCTTCGGTTAAAGAATGAAAGTTAAAAGGTTGAGACCTTGGATGAGTATATATCTAAGGTAAAATACAGTCTAACCTCACTTGCTTTAGGGATGATTGAGATGCATGTTATATAGGACTTGGTGTCATCAAAGTAGCCTAAAATATGGGAGTATTCAAGGACAAAATGTAGAGATATAGCCAATAGTAGAACTTGAAAGCTCAAGAGATCTAAGATAGGTGAAAAAGGACTAGAGAGGGTTGGTTATTCGTTATTCTTCCCCTATACAAACTCAGCTCCGTTATCCACTTCTTTCTCTCTCCCCTCCCCCCCTCCCCTCTCTCTCTCTCCCTCTCTCTCTCTCTCTCTTTTTCTCTCTTATCATTTGGTGATTTTGATCCGATCTTCCCATTATAATTTGAAAAAAAAAAAAAAACTTGATTCTTCATTTCTGGGAAATATTTTTCTTTGGAGTCCTTCCCCCTCATTCTGCCCCCATCCCAAAGCGGCCTACATTGGCTGGAATCCGCAAAAACACATATACCCACAAACACCTCTCTCTCATAGAGAGTATAACCAAAACCTCCCCAATTTCAAAAGGGACTGATGAAGGTATGTGCGCATCTCTTTACTCCCCTATACCCTATACTCAAACACTTCCCCCCTCCCCTCCCTCCCTCCATTAATAATGATATCACGCCCGTCTCAACCACCAATTTCCCTTAGGTCGCTTTTTCAGACCATCACTGACACTGACAGCGACACTATCGCTATCGACTGGCCGGAGGATTGGACGCTCACCGCATTCGCTAGGTACTCCTGCATCTCTCAGACAAACGACGGTGACCCGCGCCTCCTTTGTCCTGGTCTCTCATCGCTTCCCCTCTCCCGGCGCCTCGACCGAATGTGCGACCTCAATACCCAACCTCTCACCGGACTCCATGTGGTCTCATAACAATTTCCTGGACAAAAGCGACCCCCAATTATACAAGCGCAGTTGTGCGGCATACGTCGGGTGCGAACAAGGACTTCTCGGTTGTATTGAGGGAGGTTTGTGTTGGGCGCGATTAGGAAGTGAACCTGTCCCCCCTTCCCTTATATATTGACGGTTTCATTTTCGTTCTATGTACATCGCCTGTTAAAGGGGCTGTCTATAACCAAACGAAATGGAGCCTGAGAATCCGAACGCGTTCAAGCGAAGCTCAATGCACCAAGCGTTATACAGTCGTCCAGTGGAACGGCGTTCAAGCAAGAAGTCTTCATCTAGGGACCGGCATGGTATGGTCTATCCCGACAGTTTCCGAGAAACCACCATTCGAACTGTGACGCCAGAGTCGCACTCCTCCGCCAACCATTCCCCTTTATCCGAACCGGAGCATCTCACGGGCGGCACTTTGTCTTCACCTCGAAACACCGTGCGATCACGGCCCATCGAACCCGAACGTCGTCGGGATTTTAACAAACACTCATCTGGAGCAGGCGAAGAAGATCCTCCGGTGGAAGCAAGGAGTCAACGGGCGCGATCGCGGACAACGGCGGCTGAGGAGCAACGCAACGACATCACCCCTAGCGCCTTCAAAGCTCGAACGCGGGTTGGGTCAGTTAACACGGCCAGTCCATCTCAACCAAAATTACCTGAAGATCCGTCATCTTCCATTGGGTTTCCGTCAATTGAGTCCCCAAAATACAGCAGCCAGACCGTTCCTCGTCATCGAATGAGCAAAGCTGTTGGTCTGGTCGCCGGTGGAGCACAAAATCAAGATTCGTTTGCTTCACCCCTCTCTGGTCCGGAAGCCACAAAAATCCTGCAGTTGATGAAGACTACTTGTGGCAGAATGCATGGAATCCTATCATTTCGAACAGCCTCGACCACCTCCTGGACATCCGGATACTGCGCTATCAATGTCGCTACTGGAAGCCTTATTTACCAAGCCAAGGGAGAGCCGGCATTGGCCAAAACATTAATCCCCGATCTACGTGGTTGTCGAGTTCGGACAATGTGGGACTCTGAACTCCAATGCACCTATCTGAGCGTTTACACATTTACCTCTGGTCTTGGGATACAACTACGACCTCACGTGAACGAAACCTTTGATTCCTGGCTTGCAGCTCTACTTTGTTGGCAACCAATTCGTCCCAAGGGTGTTCAGAACAAAATGACAAAACCTCAAGAGGTTGTGATTGGGGACCGACGAATTCCTGAACGTCGACGCAATTCGGAAAGTGCAGCACAAAAGGATGCAACTATCATCAAGGTTGGCAAGATGCTTTTATGGGACAAGCCGTCTGCTTCCGGGGCGATGCCAGTGTCCGGACGCCGCGTGTCCACGTACAGACAGTCAAGGGCTCTTTCTTCCGCGTGGCAGAAGGTGAGCTGCACGCTACAAGAAAACGGCTTTTTCAAGCTCTACACAGAGTCCGACGTGGCTCTTTTAGCATGCGTGCAGTTATCTCAATTATCACGCTGCGCTATCCAGCAGCTGAACTCCTCGGTGTTGGATGATGAGTTTTGCATTGCCATCTATCCTCAATATGCGGCACACCCAGTCCCCGATTCCAATGCGCGGCCTATATACCTCGCTCTTGAAAGCCGTGTTCTCTTCGAGGTGTGGTTTGTCCTTCTCCGCGCATTCACGATCCCAGAGCTTTACGGTCCTGTGTCTCAGGGAGAAGATCCCAATAAAACACCTGAAGCTGAGGCCACCGAACCACCCTTGACCAAAGACATGTTTCGGATTGAACGATTCTTGAGCTTGAAAATTGTGGAGGCAAAGCTGTTTCGCGCCAAAGAGGAGGACACTCCCCGAAGCCGAAAGGCATCAAGATCACATGGCCAGCCTGTTCCAACCTCAAAGGCCAGCGACTATTACACGGAGGTACTCCTAGATGGAGAAATTCGTGGCAAGACTGCCGTCAAGTATCGCACCATGAATCCTTTCTGGCGAGAAGACTTCCTCTTCACTGATCTGCCGCCAGTGCTATCCCAAGCCTCTATCCTCGTCAAAACTCTCAACCCAACACAGAGGGACTGGACACTCATTGCCCACGGAACATACGCACCCAACCAAGACGTGAGTGCTATGAACATGCTGGATGAGATCGAAATTTCTGCAAATGATATCATCTTCGGACGCGTAGACCTGCGACTTGAAGAATTAGATGCCGGCGTGGATATCGAAAAGTGGTGGCCTATCCTGAATAGCCAAGACCAGGCAATTGGTGAGATGTTTATGAGAGCCCGGATGGAGGAGACCGTCGTCTTGATGTCCGACGAGTACTCGGCGATGTCGGAACTTCTCCACTCCTTCACCAATGGTCTCACAATCAACATGGCACAACTGATGTCATCAGAGCTAAATCACCTGGCCGAGATGCTTCTGAACATTTACCAGGTCTCGGGGTCAACAGTGGAATGGATCTCAGCCTTGGTTGAAGATGAAATCGATGGGGTTCACAAAGAATCCACCACTAACCGGTTGAGGTACACAACGAGGATTCATTCGAATAATACACAGGAGACAAGCCAAGAGCGCGAGGTCCTTGTCAGGGACATGGGAAGGACGGCCACTGTGGAGGCTAACCTTTTGTTCCGTGGGAACTCGCTTCTAACCAAGGCCCTCGATATTCACATGCGTCGTCTGGGCAAGCAGTACCTGGAGGATACTATCGCGGAACGACTACGTGATATTGATGAGAGCGATCCGGATTGCGAAGTTGATCCATCTCGAGTTCCACGCCACGAGGATCTTGATCGCAACTGGCGAAACCTCACGGCTCTTACCACAGGCGTGTGGAAGTCCATTGCGGGATCTGCATCGAGGTGTCCCCCAGAACTGCGACGTATCTTCCGGCATGTCAGGGCGTGTGCAGACGATCGCTATGGTGACTTCCTCCGGTCAGTGACGTATAGCAGTGTTTCTGGTTTCCTGTTCCTACGCTTCTTCTGCCCAGCTATTCTGAACCCGAAACTTTTCGGGCTCTTGAAAGGTATGAAACCATGCCCGTACCTTCGATTTTCTCTTTGTTAACATCTTCTAGATCACCCTCGTCCTCGTGCACAGCGCACCTTGACCCTCATTGCCAAAGCTTTACAGGGTCTGGCCAATATGACAACATTTGGCAATAAAGAACCTTGGATGGAACCGATGAACAAATTCCTTGTTGGCCACCGCTCGGAATTCAAAGACTTTGTTGATTCGGTTTGTGCGATTCCCGCCGATCGACCAGTCCCCATCGTCACACCCTCCTACACCACCCCTATCCAAATCCTTGGGCGGTTGCCGCCCCCATCGCGTGAGGGATTCCCTAGCCTCCCATTCCTCATCGACTATGCCCGCTCATTCGCAAACTTGATACGTGTCTGGCTTGAAGTCTCCCCGGAACGACTTAACGAATTGACCGAGCTGGACGTCAACCTTTCTAAGTTCCAGAAAGAAGCCCTTCGCCTACGGGCACGCACTGAAGAGTGTCTCAGACGAGCCGAGCAAGCAGAGCGGCCAAGTGGAAACCTTGAGATCAAATGGGAAGCACTGGTGGATTCGATGGAACGACCCGTAACCTTCTACGACGAAAGCTCAAGCAAACCCAACACCCCGGCGATAGAAACGTCCATTGGTACTGCACCGGTCCCAAGCAACCATCGCAATTCGGTTGGTTACTTTGCTACGCGTCCTTCGCTTACCCGCCGGTCCACTGACCACGCCCCTGACGCCGAGGATGACACGCCTCCAAGCTCGTCATCAGCGACCTGGGACCAAAGCCGCATTCCATTTTCCATCCCACGTTGGTCTGACGCACGCGACAGCACCGGAAGCTCGAAGAACTCCTCGACCTACTCGCTCGAGTACTCCGAGTCCTCCAAGGCACGTAGGTCCAGTGTCACGAAAGAGTCCTCTTCAAGCAAGTACCGCTTCTTCGACTTTGTTCCTGCTCCCTCCCGACGCAAGGCCAAGGAACGTGACCAGGCTCAAACCCATTCGCACGAGGATCTACGCAATGAATCTTAATGCACCAATGTCTGCCCATGCAATCTCCTTTCATATTTACGCGTTTTTGACCTTGTTATTCCTTGTCTACCTCTTTCCCATGTGCTCATGATTTCCACGTTCCTCTTTTCTTCCCTTCTATCTCTCTCTCTACCCCCCTTTTCCATCTTGCCTCCTCGAGTTCCGTTCTGCTTGATCATCTATATGTCTATGTTCTCCTCTTAAAGCATGTGTCATGGTGTTGATACCCATTCCTTCTTTTGATTGTGTGTTTCATGGTCCCGCCCTCCAGCCCAGCTCTAAGATAAAAACCAAGAGCGCTAAAAATTTTAAGGCTCTCGATTTTTGGGAAAGAAAAAAAAGAACACGATCTGATTTTTGAACTCGGCTGAGGCTTTTGTGTTTTACTCTTTTTGGTCGTTCTGAGTAATCATTTTGGGTCTTTCCTTTGGAGATGGTGGCCATCGTGTAAATACCTTTTTACTCTTTTTATATTCTTCCAATAGATGGAATGGATTGGTCGTTTTTGCAGTATTTTGTTGACTCCATTTGTTGAATAGGAATACAAACAGCAAATGTTATTCGTTGAATACATCTGTACATCGGATCAGAACATAAGAAGACAGCAGGAGATAAAACCAAACCCTAACCAACACCTCTCTTACAACACCGGGTCTTCGAAGGAAGTATCAAAACGCATATCAGAACAACTAGCAAACAAGCTTTACAGCCAAGGAACAACATAAAGAAGAAAAGCGTAGAAAACATATCACTTCCATAGACAGAGCTTGCCACTAGCAGTCCCACCAGCAACCCAGTTCTTGCTACGGTGGAACACAGCCACAGCAGGAACAGCAGTGATGCCATCACCACCAAGTTGAGCAAGTTGATCTCCATTGCTACTGTAAACATCCACGAACCGGTTCATGTTGCCGATACAGAACCGCTGGATGGAAGATTGAGGGTTGATCTGCCATTGAGGGCGGAGACTAGAAGAATAAAGTTAGGGCTTGATACTTGGCGAAACCAAAAAGGGACGTAAAGTGAAGAAAGAAAGGAATAGCCATACATGGTAACCCAGCGGCCAGTCTGGCAGTTATGACGAACAACATTGTCTGGAGTAAACTCCTTCTCTGCAAGTCGGTGGCCCTCCTTCCATGAAGAGAGACCCTTTGCGCCCACATCGTAGATTTTCAATGTGTCGTCGTAGGAAGAAGTAGCAATCTGCCCAGCAGCATTGAAGGCTGCGTGCGAAACCGAAAGCCGGCTTTCATGCTCGGCAATAGGCGTGGGACTGTCAGGGGAGAGCTTGCGCAGATCCCATAACCTCAAGAATCGATCCAGACTTGCTGTCGCGAAGTAGTGGGGCTGGGAGGGACACAATGTGAAGCCTCCGATCTTCTTCTCAGAAAGATCCCAGTTTGACACATTGTTATCTTTCCGCGGCGTGCGCGTATCATACCGTCCGAATCCACCTTGAAGTGTAGTCCAGTACAAGGTGTGAGGGTCGTCGGGAGTCATGTCTACTCCGGAAAGCGCTTCATCGATGTTTGTGGATTCAGGAGCATAGGTCTCTGATGAGACCATTTTCTCCAAGTCCAGGGATCGGATTGAGCTGTCATAACTTGCGGTGTACAAATGTGTCGGCTTTGAGGGGTTGACCATCATTGCGCTGATAGTTCGGGTATGTGGCTTGAGTGTGGTCAGAACTGGGTCTGGGTCATCGTTGTCCTCGTCGTCGTCCTCGCCAACTGCGGGCTTTTCCTGCGAAGCATCCAACATGCCCAGATGACCTAACTTGTCGCCCGCGAATATAAGAGGTTTGGATTCGGAGGGGTGGAAGGCCATGCTGTACACACGTTCCGGGGTGATCTTGATCCCTATAATGATCAACAATGTGTCAGAATAGTAGCTTGTCGATATAGAGAGTATAGTGATTACGCTGAGGGTCCCAAGACTCCCACAATTTAAGCCCATTCATCTCCTCCCGAAGAGCCTTGAGCTCTTTGTCCGTTGTCTTCTCAATTTCATCGTCCCCGAAGGTCCTTTCATAGGGCTGCGCAACACCCTTGGTGATGACATCCACGCCGATCAGGCTCTCTGCATCAAGCTTTTGGCCAGAAATAAACATATCCGCTTGACTGAACGAGCCTGTCCGACGCATCCTCTTGATTCTATCCGCTTCGCGCATTGCCTCATACTCGTCGTCGGCCTTGCGCTTCGCTACTTCACTCTCGGCCGCAATGCCTTTGAGGCGCGATGATGTGCGCCGGGGCGTGGTATCTTCCTCGACCTTCACTTTAGGAGTCGGGCGCTTTTTCGGTTTCGTGACATTGGTGCTGGGGGTCTTAGGGCTTGCGAAGAGGCCGGACGATTGCGACTCGATTGTGAGTTTTTTCAACAGCGCATCACGCTCGGCAATGTTTGCCAAACGCTGCTTTTCAAAGTCCGACAATTCGCTTTTCGCTGCCATGTTCTTTTCGGGGGTTTTGGGCGTCTCTGATTCGTAGGCAGTTTGCGCCTCGGGGGTGCGAGGCACGTCCTCGGCGGAACGCGTACACGACATCATGTGACTTTGCGGGAAGTTGATCGCCGATTAGTCCGCGCTGGTAAAAAAAAAAGATAAAGTGATCTTCTTCTTGTTTCTCTTTTTCTGAAATTGAAGTTGTGAAGTTTGAAGAAGCGGAAGAGAAGAAGAAGAAGTAAGATTTACTCCAGGTTGGACTTGCTCTGGGAAGTGCACGAACAAGGCTGCGCAGGTGCAGACCTAACGACTCAGCAATGGCGACAAATATCAACCGGTTATGCTTCCTCTCAAGAAGCAATTCTACGGCTCCTTTCTTATATCACACTCGTACACTTACGCCACTCTCCTCTGCCGCTCGGAAACAATTCAATCGTCGCTTTCCGCGCTCCTTTTCTACCCAGCATAATACCGAGGCCGATGATACAACGCAGAAGAAATCACTAGCGGGGGATAACACAAGACAGAATGCTTCCGAAGAGTCAATTACCTCCATCTCAACGAGTGAGGCGACCCCCAAACCGCGACGAAGCTATCTGCAGAAAAAAGCAGCATCTGTATCCGAAAGGCCTAGCCTCAGACCATCTGTGGTGAAGAAGACAACGAAGATAGCACCGAAGATCACAACCCAGGAGAAATTGATATTCGGAGGACTCTTAGAACAGCTTGGATTCAAACACGATGGGGAAACTACCGAGTCGAGTTCATTGAAACCACTCAGCGAGGAGAAGAAGGCGGAAATGGCCGAGCTCATGTCGGTTTTTGACAGTCTGCTGAAAGACCCAAGGGCAAAGAAGGCGGCATTGAAAGCCAAGCAGCAACCGAAGGACGACTCTTCTTCTTACCGAAGACAAGCCAAGTCAGAAACGGAAGAACAAGTTCCAGGGGAGAACGAAGGTCCAAAGCGAATCTATCTCCGTGATCTGGGCTATTCTGAGCCCGCCACAGCCAGTGCTGCCGAAGTAACCGTCAGCCTGCGGAGGGCGATTGAGATCGTCGTCAAAGCGGAATCAGAGCACATCGAATTCGCCCTTTTCCAAGCCGTTGAGGATGGCAAGGGCGACATGGGTGTGTGGGAGGTATGCAAAGAGCGCATCTTCTCTATGCTGCGCCACCTAGACGAGAAATCTCTCGTTGAGGCTTCAGACCCGGACAACCTGAGCACAACAGATCAGCCTGAACTCTCCACTCGGCCATCAGGACCTCTCCGAGTCCCAGCCGTCGTTCCAGTCGCCCCCGTCGTGGTATCTCTATACCCGAAGGTCCTCCTGATCGCCTTCCGCCTGCTGAACACTCACTTCCGCGAATCCCCACTTATCCCCCAATTCCGCTCAACGATCAAAGAGTACGGCCGTATCTCTTCTTTCCTCGGTGCTTCATCGGGCTTGTACGATGAGTTGATCCATTACCACTGGCGAGTATGCAAGGATCTCCCCGCTGTGATATCAATCCTGCGTGAGATGAACCAGCTTGGCATCAACCCAAGTGGAAAGTCCCGCGGCATGCTGACCGGACTTATCATTCGTCATGCCCGGGACTTGGAAGCTCATCGGAAATCCCCGGACGGGAAGGATTTCTTCTGGGATTTGCCGTCTAACAAGGAGGCGTTCGATGAGCTTACCCGCAAGGATGGGTGGATGGATCAGATCGAGGCACGTTCAGAGGATGAGGCGTGGGAACGTCAATCTACTCGGACTTCCCGGCCCTAAGCTCTCGTGTTCTCTTTATGCAGACTTTAATGTACAATCTAGACTATCATGTATAATAATACCATCAGGGAAACCATACCAAGCTTCATGTTATTCCAAGTAATGTATGTATGTACACCAATAACTGTATCTAACCAAGAAAAAGAGCCAAAGCGAGCTTGCTGGAGCAAAAGAAAGAAAACAACCAGAGCTCATACTCTCTACAAATCCCCATGAATGCCCCAAAACCTTTCCGCATTGAAGGTATACATAGTATCATCCTTCCACAAATCATCAAAAGCAGTAAAAAGCACCAAATCCTCCCTCCGGTGATCAAAACTCTTCCTCAAACTCGCAATAGCCGCCTTTTGATTGTCCACAGAAGGAACAGCACCTCCATTCGCATCCCCAGCATGCGGCCACCCAGACTCGGTAATCATAGTACGCTTCCCACCCGCTCTCTCGGAGATACTACGCGCCTGCTCGAGCGCATACGAACCAGCCCCAGCAGGTCGCTGCGTAGCATCGAAGAAAGAATGGCAATTCGCCGCGCAGTAATCAGAGACATGGCAGAGTTCCGGGTGATCGAGGAGGACGGAGAAGGTATCGACTGTGACGACGGGACCTGTGTAGCCCTGTGCACGGAGCACGGAACGTGCTTTTTGGACGGCTGCCACGACGTCGTTGGCGGAGTTGGTGCCGCCGTTTACGAGCTCGTTGCCGACGGCGATCGTGTGAAAGATTGACCAGTCCTTTTTGCCGTCTGGGCCTGCTGCTGCGTCGCTAAAGGCGTCCAGGCTTCCTGGGAAGTCCTGTAGGTCGTAGACGCCGCCGAAAACGCGCATGTTGTGTCGTCGTGCGGCGTTGGTTACGGTTCTTGTTTGGTCGCAGTCTGTACCGTAGATGCGGATGAAGGAGTATTTGGAGACTCGGTCTAGGTCTTTGTTTACTTCTTCTTGGTTCTTGCAGGTGCGGTCTGCTTTGTAGGGGGAGTAGGAGATACCGAAGTGAGCGTGTGGGTGCGGGTGAGGATGCGGGTGAGATATGGCTGGTTTGGGGTGTGCCTTAGGGTGTTGTAGCTCCTTGGGCTTGCCTTTGGCTGGGACAGGGTGGTCGTTTGCGTCGCTGTTCTTGAGGAGTAGATTTGGTGGTGGTATCTCGGGGACATCCATGCCTGGGATGGATATTGGGGGTTTCTTTGATGGAAGAGTTAGGGCTGGCTTTCTGATGGGGAACAAACATCTCTTCTTTTCATCGGGAACGGTCTATCTACTAACATTCTCTTGTGGTGCAGAGGTTAAGGCTTGAAGGTAGTGTGTTTCCGTGCTGATGCGCTCTCCCTTTTCATTGACCCAGACGACTACCTCTTTGGTATAGGGTGGTTGGACGACATCTCCACGAGATTGCTTCTCGACTATCACCAATCAGTAAAATCCCATATAAGCATGAGATTATTTGAACAATACGTTCTTACCCCCAGCTTCGGCGCAAACACCACATGCAAATAGAAAGGCAACAAGCGCCTCAGTAAGGTGCTTCATTTTGCAGCTCAGTTCTCCCGAGGGAAGCTGACCTGTGAACTCTCGAGTGAAGTAATTCAAACTTAGTCTTGAACTTAGTCAATGGCGATCATAACAAGAGTGACTTCGCAACCATCTGGAAAAGGAAACCAACAGACATGGTGCCGATCGGACCCATTATAACCATGCGATCGGTCTCGAGCACGGAATTCCACCTATGTGGACCTGATTAGCAGAGCGTGTAAACATGAGGATAGCCAAGCATAGCGCCTCGATCTGGGGAGGAGATGTGGAATGGAATCAGGGAGCTTCTAAGACTTCAAACATGCCCCGTGGCTTGGTTGAGGCCCCTCTGGCATCTCACTTGCGGGAAGAGATCTTAGTTTCGGGGCATCTGATACGAGATCTCGAGGTCGGGGATAGACCGAGAATGCTCCTAATGATGGAGTCGATGGAATGTGGGGCCCATTCCTGGGGCTTGCTCAGAGACACAGTGGGATTCGGTGAATGTGAGACAGAATGCTGGAAAGAAATTATTCCATATTATTGAGAGAGACATTGGAAGGGGGTCAGAGGAAGGAGAAGGGGAAGGTTTAGGGCTAGAGTCTGGCCCGGAGATATTGGCGGTCTGCTAGCGAGGTCCAGGGCTATTAAATAAATGGGGAAGTGTTGTTTCGACTTCAGGATTTGTTTAGCATCTCTGACTAGCAGACACTGAAACTTATAGCCGTGGAGACTATTACGGCGAGGGCAAAAGCAGAGGATAGGAACATGAAGCATTACCTCCATTTCAGGGTTAAGAGGTTCCAGGTCTGAATAATGTATGGAAAAGAATGGACAAATCCTTGAAACAAAGAGTCAAAGGTAAAAAGATAGTATTAAACAGCTTAAAACCATGCACAGGTGTATAATCATACCGCCAACGGAGAAAGAAAAGGGCGGGCCTGTGCAAGGCATGCAATAAGAATGTACATCCACAAGGTAACAATACAAGTATTGAAGGGGCATTAGGGCGTAGGTCGACTGAGGAGAACGGAAAATCGATAGATGCCGAAGTCATATGGGCGTGAGCAGTCATCGGATTGTCTGGTCAGGACAAGAAGCTAAGAAGCAAGGGAATATATTACTTCCTCTTGCTCATCACCTTGGTAATGGCATGTCGAATGATTGTTCCTGCCTTTTCAATCTCCTTCTTCGTGAGACCGGTAGTGACGCACACCTTCAGGGCTGGTGGGATAATCTGCTTAGGCTCGAAGTTGTCCTCGAGGGTCTTCAGCCGCGTGATTAGAACACCGTTGGCAAGAGACTGCAAATCGTTAGAAATGGTTCAAATGGAAGGAAGTGTAAAACATACCTCATCGACTGCATCTTGAAGCAAGAACTGCTGGTCGTTTGGTGTAAGTCGCTTGGCAGCGACAACCTCCGGCTTGATGACTAGGATGAGAATAGGGTTTTCAGGCGAGCTGGTGCAGTAAACCCAGTCACTCCGGGGATCCAGCTGAGCCCGCATGGCTTTGGTGAGTTCCCGAAGTTGTGTCACTGTGTCAGGGTTGTTCTGAAGGATGTTGATAGTGGCACTGGCGGTGGTCGAGAGCAAAGCGGGAAGCGCGGCGGAGAAGGTGTAAGCAGCGGCGGAAATACGCTGGTGGTGAACAATCTCCTCTGAACCAGCACAGAAGCCACCTCCAGCAACGAGGGGACCAGCCAGTGACCCCACAATCATATCCACCTCGGCAGCATCGACGTTCTGGTGCTCCGTGATGCCACGGCCAGTGCGTCCCAAAACACCGAAGGACCAGGTTTCATCAAGGATCAGACGGAACTTGTACTTGAGTCTGAGTTCGATCTGCGACACTTGTAAGCACCTTGAATTCATAATTCAACTTAACCGGAACACATACGATCTTGGGCAAGTCCGCCATGTCGCCATAAGACTCAAACAGACCCTCTGTGATAATAAATCTGCGAGTCAACGGCTTCCGGGCTTGCTCCTTGGTGACCTTCGCGAGCACTCGCTCCAGATCCTCCATGTCATTATGCTCATACCACCGGACAATGCTTCGAGAGATCTGAATACCCTTGCGAATGGCAAAGCTAACCCCTTTATCCGCAACGATGATGTCTCCACGCTTCGAGAAAGCAGGGATAACACTAGAAATGGTCGAGAAGGCCTGAGAGTAGATGATGCAAGCCGCGGTCCCCAAGAAGGACGCTACATCATCTTCTGTCTTCATGTGAACATCCTGCGTGCCGTAGAACCCACGGGGTCCGCAGGGACCCACTCCATAAGCGCGGAGTGTCTGGATTGCCTGTTCCTTAAGGGACTCATTGGTATTGAAGTTGTAAAAATTGAATGAGCCAAGGTTTGTGACAGTGCGGCCGTTGGTAAGTTTCGATTTTGGGCCTACGGGGCTGTAGATCACAATAATCCGTCAGTAAAATGTCCGCGGAGTAAAGTAGGCAGAAGCAATGGGTACGATACCCAACAATCACGGTTCTCTTATCAACCTCCATCTGCTCCAAGGTTGTCGGGGTCCCGACAAGGGGTTCTGGTGTCCATTCATCCACGAGGTCGTCAATCTCATCTTCCGTGAGTGGTACAACGCCCGGTTTAGTCGAATATTTGGGCGCTAGCAGATATCGGACGGCGAAGAGGAAGAGGAAAAGTTCGACGGCAGAACGAATTGGGTCATCTTGGTAGCTGGACTTCACGTAGCGGAGGAATATTGCGGAGCCAGGCACACGGTGAAATAGATCCGCGAGTTCGTGCAGATATTCGGAAAGGATACGCTGGGTCTCCTGGAGATCCATGGCGGAGGGTTGGAGAGAGCGCAAGTGATATAGTGCGCCAGGCCAGTGAGATGCCAGAAATTCAATAGGTTAAAAGGAGGCGTGAAAGACAGGTGCTTGCTCGTTCGTGGAGGACGGAGTGAAGATGAAACGGGAGGGTCGGAGTCCTAGGAACCTCCGTGCCACGTGACCTGTGTATTGTTGCATGCGTTGCACAATCTAATTTGAAATTAGGGGACTACGAATTGGTTTTTATGTCAAATAGAATTTCACGAAAGCAATGCAATTTAATTCCGGTAGAAGTGTAAAATAAAACAAGCAAAGAAAGCTGGAAAAACGAAGGTAAACCCCCCGAGGATGACCCTGGAAGACCCCTTCATACAAGCGTCATTCCACAAACAATATTTGGAAGCAACCATTCATTAAGATCAAATTGTGCGCCGGTGAGTTCAGAAAAATGCAGCGAATTTTAATAGACGCATAACTTTGTACAAAGCATTTCCATGTCGTGTCGCCGAAGCGATTAAATGGACCATACACCAGTACCCTCGGAGGCTGCTGGGACGCTGCCTGAGGTGTAGCCCTTGGGGATGTTAGAGCCGGTGAACCAGGAGACAGTGTCATTGAGTCCATGGTCAAGTGGTTGCAGGAGACCAACTGCATCGGTCTTGGAGACACCAAGGCTTTTCCAGAGGTCCTTGCTGAGAATGTCATCCAATGACCCCGTGTTTCGCAGGACGACAGGCGCAGCGATGATGACGACAAAGATGAGGAGCATGACAAAGTAAAGAATCGCGAAGCGGACCACCCGTCTCTTGCGAAGCTTAGACTGCTTCAGAGAATAGATAGGAGGGCGGATTTGAGAGCTAAAAGCAGGTCTGTTAGCAAGGAGTTGTGTTGATATTGGAATGAAGAGATACGTACCTCGGGCGGAGCCAAAACAGGATGACCGAATGGAAGGTGTCGACATAGGGAATGGCGAGGACCGGGAGCATGGCAAACAGGAGAATATGGCCAAGGAAGAAATCGTTGGCGAAATAACCGAGTTCAGTGATCTTGCACAGGAATTCACGTCCAGGCTGAGAGAGGGAGTGCCATCCCATGTTGTACCATTTTCCGGTCCACCATGCAATGTTGGACTGGTCGTTTTTGAATTCACGGGTCAATGCAAGAGAAATGATGACCTTATAGATGAAGCGCTGTAGAGCCATGGCAGCGATCATTCCAGAGATGGTTCTGGCCCAGCTGAGGGATTCAAGGAAGAACATGGCGAGGAAGAGAAGCAGGAATACAATGACAGCGATGGCATGAGCGATAGCGGCGAGAACAGCACCGAACTTCTTGCAGCACATGCCAAACAATGGGCCCATACAACAAGCCATGCCGAAGAACATACCCGCGACACCGGCATTAACACCCACGGGAGCGAAAGCGACAATAGCAACCCGAAGGATGGGGTTCGCAGCCCATTTGACATCATCGGAGTACATTGTCCGGGAGTTGATATATAGGTACGGAATCAGTGTGGCACCAACGCCGAGCAGGGGCGAAATGATTTCGCTGAAGAAGATGTTGGTGATGCGAGCTCTGGGGACATCACCGGAGCCCTTCTCCGATGGAACACCGAGAAGTTTCCGCTTGTAACCAGTGATGCGAGTGCGGGAAAGACGACAGAAGCCAATCCAAGAGGAAGCATGGGATCGGGAGTTACCGCGAGAAAGCCAGCGGATATAGTCGCGGTAATCGATGAAGAAGTCGGTCCAGGCAAACTGGTGAGGGTTGAACAGGAAGGGCGAGATGCACAGTGCGAGTAGAGAAACCCAGAACCAGATCAGAGCGGGAGTCCAGACCGTTGTGGTACTGAACAACAGCATGAGCAGGAGGCGGGCACCCAAGTAAATTGAAGGACCGGCAAAACGCGAATACAGGACACCGAATGGGATGCGAGCCGTTGCGAAACCACGGCCAGTACCAATGTATCGGGCGCCTCCGAAAGACAAATTCTGGTGCACGGCGTTGGCGTATATCTGACAGACGAACACCTCAAACATGAACGAGAACGAGCCAAAGTGCTTGGCCAAACGAGTAGCCATACGCCACACTCCTCTCTCTGTCAACTCTTGGACGGCAAGAGGAACGAATGAGATGAAGAACACAATGAAAATGGAGATAACACATCGGTTGACCCAGTTAAGAATTGGGATCAGGTTGGCGCAAAGAGTGGGCACAAGGGGATCGGTAATAGGCAAGTCGGAGTTGTAACGACACATGATGGTCTCATGCTTCAAGGCACCGAGATTTATGAGGACAAACATGAACATTTGCACAGAAAGCATAATGAACATGTTGTTCAGATGGAAACCAGGGTGAGCATAGTAGAATGAGAGGAAGCGATCGAGGGGCAGCTGGGTACCAAGGTAGTAGTACTCTCGGGACAGCATCTGTTCACCCATACCGGTACCAATCTTCGTAGTGAAATTGAGAATAGACCCGAAACCGAGATCACGACCCTTACCACACTGATAATATTCACAGTGTTTGATGCGACCTCCACGCAGGACGGCATTCATACCGGCGTAAATATCCTCGTTGAGGTGCAGTCCTTTCTGCGCTTTGGAAACACCACCACGAGTGGTCATGAAAGTGGCGTTCAGGAAATCAGGATGACCATAATGCAGCTTACCACCGACTTGAGCAAGGGTACGAGCGAAGAGGGTACCGAACGTCTGTTCCTTGGAGGCGGCAACATCACCAAGCATACCCACACTCTCAGAGAAAATGTATTCACGGGCTCCCAGGATGGCAACGGGGTCCTCCTCAGGCGAGGCAATTCCAGGAGTGTACGGGGAAACGTTGTCGGTAGTCAGTTCCTCGAACTCGGCCAGTACGCTGCGAATCTTCAAACATTCTTCAAGGTAGTTGTCTTGGTTGGCGTCAATGAGCTGGATGTATTCACCACGGTAGAAGATGATGGCATGGTTCTGGTTGTCGGACTTTCCGTCTCCAAGAATAGGGTTTCCAGAAAGCTGGATTCTAAACTTGGGCTTGCGAAGGTTGTTCTCCAGAAGTTCACAGTGACCGTCGATCAGGGCCGAGTACAGACGGGGTTCGTCGCCTTCATTGAGAGGTGGCTCCTCATCCAGGTATGCAATCTGCAAGTCGGGGTAAGCGCGGAGCAAGAATTCGGTGTTCTCACGTTCGTCCTTGTTGAATTTGGCGTAGCGCTGCATGGAGACGCAAATCCGGAACTTGCGGCGGGCCATGCGCTCGAGCTCACGCTCAAGCTTCTCGGAGTTTCCTCCAAACATCTGCACAACCTCGGGGTTCTCAACACGGTAAAGCAACTTGATAGCGCGGCTGTAGTTCATGAAACCAGACACAGTCCTGTACAAGGTCTGAGATCGAAGGGAGGCCCAAATTCTTGTCCGGAGTGTGTATTCGGGAGCGGCAGACTTGAAACCGATACAGTAGAAAGGAAGATCATCCACCTTGCTCTTAGCGACATCCTTCTCGGGCTTCTCATAATCGCCGTTGAACTGCGAAGTCTCGTCTGCTAGAATCTTGGTATCCTTGACGAAGCAATCCCATTCGTGGGGGTGCAGTTGCTTGAGGTATTCAAGCAAAGTGACACGTGAGTAAGGCTCATCTTCACGAATAATTTCACGGAGCGAGAGCAGGATCTTTTCACTGTAGTGAGGAACCAGCACGGTGAAGGTGGGCATGTTGTCGACTGGCAGAGGCTCAGGCATCGGCGTAGAGAGCGATTGCGCGAAGAACGAGATACGGCGCTCTGCCTCACTTCCCTGGGGGAAAAACTCAGTCTTGAAAGACTGATCTTCCTGTGACACGAAGAAGGTCGGGGCACGGAGGGTGCGCTTGCCTTCCTGCTCAGAGGGAACCTGGTGGTACAACAGCTTTTGCACGTGGTCGATAGCCAGAAGGTGCTCACGGTACATGGAAATTATGATAGCATTCCAAACCTGTGATATCAAGACCTTTGGCTTGTACTTGATCTCCATGTCTGTAGTGGCGAGCACCTTGGAGTAAATTCGCTTGGGAAGTCGGGAGAAAATGTTCCTCCATGGTGACCAAATGGACACACCCAAGTAGAATGATCGTGCCACCGAGAAGATTGTGTTGCAAATAATGTACCACAAGTAACTATCCAGGAAGAAGAGTGTCAAATCCATGAAAGCCATCAAGCCCAGCAGGATCTGAGGCTGTCGGTGGCAAAGTGTGTTGCCAATATATTTCGCGCCAGTACACTGGTGAATTTGCATCGGAGACAGGATGCGAATGGGATCCTTGAAAGATAGCGTCAAGAAGAAGTAGGACTCTGCTAACTTGGCACCGAACACACAGACCCATAGGCCATATGACATCCACATGTCGTTACCTGAAAGACGAGGGAAACTAGCTGTGAATGTCTGACTGGCAACATATTGTCGTCCACCTTTCTTCATATAGTTGCCGAACAACGCACCCAACGGCTGAATTGCAAAGAAAGCAGCGGTGAGGATTGCAATAACAAAGTGGACAATACCGAGAGCGAGACCAATGCCGTTTACGGTTGACTCTCCCATTTTGAGCGATGGCAAGATGCTGAAGATAACAATACCAGGAGCGAGGTTGATAATGAACATGACAATGAGGAACATAAAGCGCTTTCGGAGGTGCTGCGCTCCGGCCCACCTTCGGGGAACGTACATCCATTCGAAAATGGTGGCTAAAATCTGGATGAAGGAGACAAGAGCACCACCGAAGCCAACCGCAGCCAGGTATTTGGGGGTGGCTGGCTTGTTGTCAACCTGCTGTTGGTAGTTGATGGTATACAGAGTCGGAGCGTTGTAAGCAGTGAAGAACCAGAAGGAGCCCAGGTGAATAACCCAAATACGGTTAAAGTTCGTGATCATGTGGAACCAGGAGCGAGTTTCCTTGTAAGTCTTGAAGAAGGCCTTCTTCCAGACTACGTCCTTCAACTTGGGCCATCTCTCGGCGATGGGAACATCGACTAGGCGAGTCTTATCCTCGAACCCGATGCGCTCAATACCCTCGGGGTACCAGAACAGCTGGTTCATATCATCATAACCAATGATCTTGTTGTGATCATTCTCACGACGAACGTACTTGCCGTCCATTATTTCATATCCCTGGTCTCGACAGTAATGGTAGAGAGGGGTCACGATCTCATTGAGGTAAGTGAATTCCTCCACCGGCTCAACGCGAGCCTGACATTCCGGCGAGGTATAGTAATCGTCGGCACACTTGAAGATGAAACAGATGCACTCCGGCAGGAATCGGACCTGGTTGGCTTCACCCCAGATCAAAAGATACAGGGCAATTTGACGGGCCCGGTCATGCTGGGACATGCGGTTCATGCGAGATTTCCACCGGTATTCGGCTGCCTCCAAACTGTTGTCTCCCTCGAGAGCCTCGAGGGTTTCCTCTTCGTTCTCAGGGTTCTTTTTGGCGGCCTTGGCTGCAGCCCTGCGGGCTTTCCGCGTCTTCCGATCGCCTTTACCGAGCTTCATGTTGGCGAAACCAACTGCATCATCGAGATCGAGATGAGCAGCGAAATACCACCGGCGGTAATTGGCGTTGTGGCCACCGATATAGTCAGCATGAATGGAGAGAAGTGCCTGGTTCGGCGTCATGCGCGAGGCACGAGAGTCCAACATAGTCATCATGTGGTCATACATGTTTCGCATGCTGTCTCGCTGGAAGCCAAACTTGTTGACTAAATCCAGGAAGATGTCCTCGAGCTCCTCCTTCGAGAGTGGGATCTGGGCGTCAGATGTCCAGGCAGGGTAAGGCTCACGCGAGCGCTGGCCGGCGGGAAGGGCGTTGCCGTAGTCCATTCCGTAGACAGGAGTCGAAGCACCCGAGGACCGGTTACCTCCGTAGGAGATTTGGGACGAAGGTGGACGGTAGCCACCACCACCAGGTCCTCCGTACTGACTGTCTGAGTAGCTATTGTACCGTTCGTCTCCACGACCATAGTAGTCCATGTCCGCAGCACGAGCAGTCTCGGACCTCATCGTGAAATCGCTGAAGGTCTCGGAATCCTCCTCAGAATCATGGCCCCGACGGCCTCGGGGTTGACCGTGTCCCTGATCGTAGTACTGATCGCCTCCCGCTCCGGCGGCGCCGTAGTACTGATCTTGGTGTCCGGCCTCGTAATATCCTCCGTCGGCGTATCCGTGGCCCGCATCAGCATGGGCCGCGTCGGCGCCGTGGCCACCATCCGCTCCGTAGTAGCCATTCCTGTTCTTGGTGTCAGTCCTTCCATCCCCCAGAATTTTCAAGCCTGGATTGCCATACCCTTGGTCGTAATAACCATCGCCGTATCCTTGGTTGTCGTAATACCCCTGGGCATGTTCGTCCTGGTAGTAGGAGTCACCATGAGGTTGACCATGTGCCTGTCCGTGCTGGGCATAGCCATCATCATAGTGGCCTCCGCCTGCGTAGCCAGACATGACGAGCGAGTCGCGATCGATCTAGTGGTGAAAGCTCTGTGGATGGGATTAGGTCCAGATGTCCCAAGTCTGATGATGGTGCAAACAGGCTCCAGCGAATCTCACCTCAACCGTGACCATTCAAAGTATTTATTCTTTTGTTTTGTTCGAGATGTCGAATTAATGCAGCATGGACGTAGAAAGATGAAAGCCAGATGCGCAAGAATCAAATGCGTTATCTTGAGTACCCAAGTGAAGGTGTCGAACGAGTCTCAGACTCCGTAACGAATGGCAAGTGAGGGTTTCCCTGTCTCACGAAAAGGAAAGTGCAATGGGAATATCTTAAGAGCAAAACAACCTTCCTCCTATCCTTCTTTCGTCAAAAAAAGAAAGAACACGAAAGGTAGCAAATAGAAGGAAAGATGGAGACAAAAAGCGAATGGAAGGGGGTTGGAAAAGAAAATGCTTGTTATTTTTGGGATTTCGGGGGGGTTGCTCGCCGTGTTGTCTCCAGAGTAATTTACCGTCTTACCGTCATCTTACACTCATCAAGGGTACGTGTCAGACTTCCAGGTACTGAATACCTCTTCCCAGTATGGTTAGCCCCTATGTTTCCCAGGTACTGATTACGACCCCTTTGTTTACCATACGTGGCGCATTGTGAGTTTAGGCCATTGACTTTCCTCCTCTGTCCCCAGCCTTGTATTCTTCAAACGCCTTCTCTGTCCCTCCCTGATCGTCCATTATGGAATTACCGTTATTGTCCGACTTGTATTTACGCTTGTGTTTCCCCCCGATCGCTTCTTCCAATCTCCCCTTTCTCTATCCAATGATAGTCTCCCACGGAGATTCGGAATCCAAGGGAGTCTCGACGGCCCCTGAAACTTGCCCCACTGTAACCAGCCAGCATGTAATCAGGTAACAAATAATGTGACCGGGGCGCTATTTTCAGAGATACCGGACTCTGGAACCTGCTGTTCCAAAAATGGCTGCTGATTCGATGGTTTTGTTATGGTGACCAATTTGGTATGTAGGGATGGCGTTGCACCGAGACTGATTTCCATTCCTGTGTATACATACATTTCTAGACTTGGCTTTTACACTTTTGGGATTTCCTACAAATGTATGATCCATGGGATGGTACGTATATTATACAATATTGGACTCCGTACAACATACGCTTATCTATTTGCTTATGTGGCGAGTGTTTCTGATCTCAAATGGAATATGTGACTAGTATCAACTCAACCATGAGAACATTGAGACCATTATAATTTGAACCAAATGATAGTTTACATTCCGTACATATGTATATGTACCTAATTATTTTCTTAAATCTGATTCGCCGATCGAATAAAATTAAACCTTAGAATATCAACTTGAGCTCAGACCCGTGGACGATTGGTCACCAACGTATTCTCAGTTCCGATTCCACGGCTCCCAAGCGACAAGAACCACGTCTTTACTTTCCACAACCCTATACACTTGGTATTTGATCCTTTGATCTCCATGATCTTCAATTCGTATTGCTCCTTTCATCGTGGTTTTAATTCAGCATCGACTTTTTCTCCCTCTTTTTTTTCTACTCTGTTTTAGTGTTTGAGCGGCTGATTTGCCACCGCAATACAAGTGTCTCAGAAGTAGTCGATCAGTCCTACATTTGACTTTCCACTGCCGGTTATTCTCACTGTGGCAGGCAAGCCATACATATACTACATACAAAGTTCTCCGATACTCCGTACTCCGTACACCGTAATGGATTGTATCGCACAGTGGACACTGTTCCACAAGAAAACCTGAAAATCTTCCACAGCCACAAAACTGAACTCGCTAAATAACGTTTGAAAACTCAATCGTTATAGTCTATATTTATCTTTCCATCTCTAGTCCTATATTCAATTGAGGTGGTTGCCCAGAATCCAACCTTGAGCAGAGATATATCCCAATAAACATCATTAATTACATATCAACTCTAACCACAAATTACGTTTTCACAACTTGAACTATGTATGGATGTATATGGATACACCAGCTGATGTTGTGTATGGATGTATCTGAATACACCAGCTGATACTGTGTATACATACATACAGAGCTAGTAACTCTGTACGGAGTATTCGAAAATGATCTCCACCGTTAGACGCAATTTCATCTTGTCCACACATACTAAGTGGATCACCGATTGCTTTTTCTTAATTCTTTCGGAGAGCCTCGACCAAGAGGCCTGCCGACAATATTGTATCCAATACTGAAGCCACCAGCACAATCAAGAAAGTGTTTATCAGGTATGCTGTGGCACCTTGTAGCGGTTAAAATAGACACTTACATCGCAGACTGCAGCATTATTACATAGTTTGCAACAGGGTAGGTGTTTGTACTTTGTATACCCTGATTCCGGCGGATGCAGCATTGCGCAGGAACGATACATCAGCTGCATGAAGGAAACCGATCTTCGACATCTGATATTCGTTTTCCCCCTGTAGATTTTCACGGTCTATCCACCTTACTACAACATACGTCCTGTGGCCTTTATTGGCACTATCATCAGTTACAAGCTGGCATCTCGAACAGGCCGATAACGATCGTATACAACATAGTATTATACTATCTAATGCAGCCAAAAATAACCTGTCGACGGAGAGATTGGTCTTAAAGGGCCTAGTCAGCGATCACTAGCCGGCAGGCGTGCCCTAGTGTCGCACATTTATTGTACTAATATTACTACGTATTGACCCGCCACCTTTTGAAATGTATTTCATACACCAGCACAACACCCGTGGATTGTGGCTGAATATTAAACAGATGATCATAATTATTTATGAAGACAGAATACCCCTTCTATTTTTTTTTTTAAGAAAAAGGCTGGCCTACACCCAGGGGAAGCGCTGGCGTCGATGGCTGCTGGTATTAGTGTTTCTAGAACCCCATACAAGCTCTTCGATGATTATTTTTGGCTCTTGCCCCTGAATTGGGCGTTTTTACATGCAACCTTAGCACTGACCTCCCACGGAAGGATTTCGATCTCCAGTTTATCATTGATTATTAAAGCGCATCTACTCCGTACTGATTACATATCCATATGTTGTAGAAGCTGACCGCAAGACATCGAGCTCTGATTTGATTTAAGTAATTAGGGGGCTGTGACCCCCAGACAGCCCCCTTCCCCCACACTTTCCATCTATCTGCATAATGATTGGAAGCCAATCCCAACCCCTGTTTTTGAGGTCGTCGTTGTGCCCATATACAACATTCAGGGCACTGGAAGCGCCGGAGTGGTGATATGGTGATGTTATTGTAATAATTTCTACTTGAAAAGGCTTGCCGCACCACATGATTTGTACATTGTATAATTATGTACTCCGTACAACATGCGGAATAGTTAATTGAATCAGCGTATAGTTACGTATTATCGTAGCCAACTAAACCCTGGAAGGCCATGAGGTTAAGTAACCGGAATTCCCGTCATTTTGAATGAGCAGTTCATAATAACAAAGTAACACGTACAACATATGTTACCCTGACAATATTGCATAGTTATGCAGTGTGGTGTTATATCTTTCCAACACGTTTATACAAAGCTTTGCCGTCGTCTTTAGAGGATAGTTGTGTATCAATAATAGCAATACTCATAAGATATATATATATATGTATGTACCAACCATTAAAACTTACATTAAACAATCAAATAACGTTAGTATATGCTATATCCCAAATAGTAAAACATATTCAGCGCCTAAATATTGCTTTTTATTTGGTTTTGTTTCTTTGTGAAGTTTTCGCTAGCAATTGTATATCACGGGCCTGTACAACAGAACAACATATTCAAGTAGAGTGATTACTTCACCTCTCCCTTCTATAATACACTCTTTCCCTACATCATATTCATTAGGACTAGTAGAACAAATTCATCCAAAAACTCCAGGTAGCCACCTTTTTCATGGAGGGCTCACTTCATTCATTATTTATTTCTCTCATTAATATATTAACACCGCATCATCTGCGCCCAACTTCTACTGAAGCTATTTTGCATAAATAATTGAAGTGAACAACGAGTTATGTACTGTACAACTCCGAGCCGGGGGTAAGTCAGTGATGCCAAGGCCCTCTACATATGCAGGGACGATTGACATAACCTCTCCCCCAATCACAGATTATATCTGGGTCTCTAGTGTATATACTCAGATCAGATTCCAGATTTTTGTAACGAGCAAAGCAGACAATCTCCACTATGTATTTTCTGGGAGGCAAGGGGATGTCGATCTTCATCGGAATAGCGATGGAATGGCCTCCATCAACGTCACTTAGGCAAGTGTCGATCCAAGGCCTAACTAATCCAACTTCGGCTGCAAGTTACGCGGTACAATGTAGCTGCTCTGTTTATCAGCATGCTTCGGAAGTTCATCCATTCCGAGTGAGGCTGTACAGCTACCTCTCCACTCCTTGCTGCAGGTCCAGCCTAGCGGTGCTTGAGACTTCCGAGGCTCTATTCATGCATTAATCTCGCATGAGACAGTCTCTGGGCTACATGTGTTCGCTGTGTTGATTATGATAGGACATCGTCGAGCTGGAGATAGCTTGTTGTTGCCCCCTTCTTCATCTCTTCCTGGTCTGGTGTCTATGTGTACCTGTAACCCGTCTTTGCCAAATGGTATTATTTACAGAATATGGCTTTCCTGACGTCATTGTTCGGTGCACAGCATTGTCACTAGGGCTTGATTTCCACCTATCTAAGATTGTTGCTAGGGCCTTATATATATAAATGGCGGTTGGCGTTTGTTTGTCTTTTTACAATGCTGAATATTATCTACATAGATCGTATTGAGTCTTCAAATTGAGGACAACGGCCCTACAGTGGCTAGTATTGACGTTGGCAGAGCTTATTGGGATTATTGATTCTATGTATGAGTGGGCTGAACGTATACAATATATCTTCATATAGTTATCATAGATTCTATACAGAATGCACCTTCATCCATGGCATACTTGTGTTGCGGCTGCTGTCCCTATCCTCACGATACAGAGCCTAATTTGGAGCAGTATATAAATGTGATCTTTATAAGTTAATATACTAGTATTCTAATTTATTATTTGCTGGGTGTGGTTTTTGTTGGTGTAGTGCCTACTATCATATATATATACGCCGCTATAGTTGCGCCCGATAGTTATATAACCACAACTTAACAACAGTCATAATTATCTTTTTCTTCCTATAAGTAATAAGTCAAAAGAACAACTGCATACATGTTCATCCTAATAATATGTAACTAACATCAGGATACAAACAACATTAAAATTATTTTAGGATATCGGAGCCTGAAGTGTTCCGGATGACACAACAAATGCGGTAGGACCACTATGAGAATAACATATTAGTGAACCAATGCACTAAATTTCACAAAGTAGGCCAACTGAACTTGCATAGTGTAATCTACGAGTAGTTTCTAATCTGGACCTCATCTAGACAGCCCTAGGGAGGTCTATCAACCTTGGAACACTCGGGAAGTCCCGACGTTGGGAGGTCCATGGGTAGGGCTATAATAATGTTTATTTTCTCATTCAGTGCTCCAAGGTTGGTTCACAATACAACAAATAGTGAACCCCTCACAACAACAACCCGGGCTTACGACCTGCAAGCTTAGATATTGACGTGTGATTGAGGTGGCACATGCAGTTGCGAGTTGCGGGTTGCTCACGTTGCCGTGCCAACGCATCCGTTGACAGCTGAACAGCCGGAGCAACATGGGACCAACTTTTTCAAACTATAACGAAAACCACCGGGCCTCCAGGACTGACCTGCGCAGCGCAGAAACAGTGTCTTATCTCATTTAGAGATATTGTTATCATTACCACCAGCGCCCGTAAAGGTTTTATTAACGTATTAAAAACCACGGGATTGTGTATTGCCTTTAGAACAACATCGCGACCATGGCAAGAATCAACACAGCCAATCCCCTGGTCAAAAACACGCCTCACAAAGAGACCATCCCACGCACCATAGGGATATCCCACAGCAGCCCGCCGTCTAGAAAGCCATGTTCCAATTTCGGAAACACAGTTAAGCACATTATGCCCACTAAGCCGCAAAGCCAGTCGCGACGGCAGGCAAACGGCTCACGTGGATCATTTGATATATTACCCGACAGCGATTCGGCATCGGAAAGTGAACGTGGACCGCACAGGTCTACTGGAAAGCAGCAAAAGCAAAGAACACTGGGACTCGCACGTGTGAACTCCTTACTCCTACCTGCGAAGCGGAGACCACGTCCAGCCATCCGAAGAGAGACCGAAGACTATGACAAGGAGAACGACGTGCCAGAATACGCCACGGATGGATATCGAACTCCAGATTTAACACCAACAAGGCCGAATGCCTCACAACCTCCAAGAACCAGGATGGGTTACACTGCCGCAACACAGCCAGTGAATGATCACCAAGAAGAACAAGAGGAGCCCGAAATCAGCTTGGAAGAAGAAGATAGTTCTGATTCACTAGACGGGTTTATTGTCAGCGACAATGACGAGTTCAGCTCCTTTGAGACTTCAGATTCTGAGACGCCCGACACAGAAGAGGAACCTAGCCCGGCTCCATCACCTGTCAGGTCGCCAAGAAAGAAACTCATGCGTGGAAGAAGACCAATACAAGAAGCAGAATCAAACCCTGTCACGGATGAGGAACCGTCAATGGTACCGACGAAGGCGGCGATAGAACTGAACCGATCAACTGAGAAATCCAAGGCACTCGCCCCAACACCTGAAGACTGCACACCAAATCTCGCAACCAGTTCCAAATCTACATCCCCTATCCGTAAAGCGGAAGTACCCAAGCAACACGTCGATTCAAGCTATCTTCTTTATTCCGGCCTCCAAAACACCAGCGACCTCATCCAACACCTTGAGGATCTTGATCTGGACAGTGACAATGAATCTACGTTGCAAACACAGCAAGAATACCCCAAGTAAGTTTGCTCAGGGTCGGCATTAATACGCCCTTCTAGCCTCACAGCAATTATTCCTGCTAACTACTTCCCACAGCTCAGAATCAGAGAATGAACCACCGTCGAAACTACACCCAAGTCACAAAAGCCTACCACCGGTGACACCGTCGCACGCGAACTCTGATATTTCTATCAATCGCGCTCGCACATCGGTTGATAGTTCGCCGGCAAAGGATATTCCCATGACTATAAAGGCCAAGAAACAGGCCGAGGCGGCGCGCAAACGTGAAACCCGAGCCCAACTTGCCGAATTCAACCAAGGAAAGATCGGCTTTGCCGAAGAGTTCATCCGACACCTTGACAATGCCTTCAATAAACAGATTGCTCGCATGACCGAGGAAACCGGCGGCATCAAGATCATCTGGACGAAGAATTTCAGAAACACCGCTGGCCGAGCAACCGTACGTTCGGAAAAATTCCTCAGAGGAGAAGCCGGCGTAGAAGAACCCGGGAGACGGCGTTACTATGCCACCATTGAGCTCTCCGAGAAAGTCCTAGACACCGAAGACAAGATCCTCTGCACGGTGACACACGAGTACTGCCACCTCCTCGATATCATGGTCACTGAAAACAGAGCCAAGGGAACGGCCCAGCATGGTGCCAGCTTCAAGCAATGGGGTGATCGCTGCGTCCGCGCACTGGAAGGTCATCCCATCTACGGGGGTCGGGTTGAGGTCACGACTAAGCATACCTATGAGATCAACCACAAATATATCTGGGCCTGCAAGGCCCAGGACTGTGATTTCAAGGTCGGGCGACACTCGAAGAGCGTTGACCCAAAGCGTCATTTCTGCGGCCGTTGCAGAGGTGGCCTCGAGCAGATCCAGCCGGTGCCTAGGGCTGTGGCTCCGAGGGCTGTGCCGCCTAGGAAGCCTGTTGTCAAGGCGGTTGTTGCGGGTGAGCAGAAGGAGATTGTGGTCATAGATCCTTGATATTCAATGGATCTGTTATGCCTGTAAATAGCTGAGCATGGCCAGCAGGGTTATAAATGGGCCCAATATAATGAATACATGCAGTTCTGGATAAGTTATTGATTTTCCTGGATTATAGTTCCAAGTAGGAGCTTCTTGTGAAGTATGTTGTAAACAACTTAGCATTGTTGCTCCCGCCAGCCTAGTGTGATTTCAAATCAATTAATTAAACCTGTATTCAAACACGATACAATAGAAACAGATCGAACCTGAAGAATTTCAACGATGAATATGCAAACGTGAATTCTTCATAACGGTTACCATATTTGGGTTAACCTCCACCGGTGGCACGGTGACAGGCATTGATGAAGCTTACGCTGCCGACCAATCAGACCAAGCCATGTTTTCAAGCGTTGTCTGCTTTGGGTTTAGTCTCCGCAAAGCTTCCATAACATAGTTATCAAGATATTGAATGCGATGGCGAGTCAGAACTCCGAAGGCTGTATAAATAGGAATCTTTCTGCTTGGAAAGAATAACAGAAACACTCATTCTTTGTCATATTCTCACATCTCGACCAAGTCCCCATAATGGCTTTTGGATATAAGAAAGTCCTGATCATCGGCGCCACCTCCGGGATTGGCAAAACACTGGCTGACAAAGTCGTCCAAAATGGATCAAAATTAATTGTCGCCGGTCGCAGAAAGGAGAACCTCGATGAGATCGTCCAGCGATATGGCACTAACAAGGTCTCTGCAAAGGCATTCGACATCATGCAGCTCGAGCAGGTAAAGTCACCCATGCCAAACGAGATATGTCCCCAACTAACGTCCAACGAAACCAAAGATCCCACAATTTGCCTCCGAAATCATTTCGGAGAACCCCGATCTTGACTGCATCTTCGTCAACTCGGGTATCCAACGACCCTTCGATTTCTCCAAGCCGGAAACCGTCGATCTGGACATCTTTGACCAAGAACTTACCACGAACTATACATCCGCGGTCCGCATAACCAAAGCATTCCTCCCACACTTGCAGAGTCAGAAGACCACAACAGCCATCGCATTCACGACGTCGCAGATGGCGCTCGTGCCCATGATGCGATGCCCGAATTACGGTGCTTCAAAGGCTGCTCTGCACCATTTCATCCTTGCTCTCCGCACCCAGTTGCAGAGTGGTCCTGGGGATGTGAGGGTTCTGGAGATTTACCCTCCGGCTGTACA
This sequence comes from Penicillium verrucosum, assembly GCF_028828655.1. Lineage (NCBI taxonomy): Eukaryota > Fungi > Ascomycota > Eurotiomycetes > Eurotiales > Aspergillaceae > Penicillium > Penicillium verrucosum. The sequence continues at coordinate 6,399,384 of NW_026643210.1, forward strand.
GACTGAGCTTCATGATGCTAAGCATCAGCCTGATTTGAAGTGTGGACATTTGATTGGGATGCCGTTGCAGGAATTTGTTGATGAAGTTTGGGATCGGATCTCAGAGGGCGAGGATCAGATTCCTATCGGGTCTGCGAGGGACATTTATACTGCGTTCGAGGTTAAGAGGCAGGAGTTGTATCGGGATATGACGGAGTTGCTTTCTGGGTTGTTGAAGCAGTTTTTGAGGTAGGAGCTTTGATGTTTTGTTAGATGGATACAAAGATTATATCTTTATAGATATCGGACTCGTGTTATTCCTTTTCAGCTGTCGATATAAAAGTTCACAGGCGGAGATGGAATTGAGAAGACAGCTTGCCCTTTACAAGCCGCCAGTATCAACCCACTGAAACCAGAAACATCATGAACACGACCCGCAGCCAATCCATTCGACCACTCATGTAATGAAACCATGGAGCCCTCAGAGTCCGAAAGTGCATCTTGCCACGCTGTCTCAGAATTCTCATCCCACAAATTCGTCCGTAAATCAAACGGCAACGAGTCTATAAACGGTGTCCGAACCGAATAGTTCCTCGTATTCAATGAGTAAGCACTGCGCAGCATGAAGCAGACAATAATCGTCCGTCGAACACTCTCAGCAAGGAGCCAAGCACATCGAGGACTAAGGGTTCGCGGAAGTTGAATAGGTGCTTGTTGCCACAGTTTCCCAGCGATTCCCGCCAGCATCGCACTGATAGCTTCTGAATATGGACTCGTATTGCCATCTTCATTGAGAACCAACATACATTGGATCAACACCAAAGCTTGGCTGCATGCCAATAGTTCTTCGAATGTCGCAGCGTGGCTTAGTCGGTGACAGAGATCTGCTGAGTATTGCTGGAGCATTGACAACAGAATAACGTTCACGCGACCGGTTTGCATATTAAGTCTGCAGATATTGTGGACCTCACGAACAGCGGTTGGCAGACCATTCGGATAAAGATCAGGGTGAATGAAAATCGTCTTCCCGGTTTCTGCAAAATTGACCGGTAAATCCCGCAAGCCGGCAACGAGGAATTGAATGATATTGGGATCATATTCTTTCGCGATTTCTAATTGCAGGGGTGCATGTATTTGTGGTGTGGGAGTCACGTTCACAATTGAGCGATTAAGGCCCACATACCGACCAGAAGATGTTATTGTCAGAGGTGCATTCACATATTCACAGTTGATGTCTTTGCCTAGACATCTGCTGCATTGGGGCCAGCCTTGGTCACATCGCCGCTTGCCTTTGATGCAGGCTTGGCATGACCTGCGTAATGTCACTTGCTTTGAACGATCAGGCATTGCTCGGGTACTGGGCTATTGATATGCCGAGGTTAAAGAAACAGATTTGTTGGTCAATTTCCCTCACTAGTCCGTCTCCGTGGAGATTAGTAATATCACCGTGCAGGTTCATGTCAATCCAACATAGGGATACTTGCATGTCTTGTTCAACCATACTCAGACATGATGCCTCCTTTTGCTATAGTATAAGCAAGAATACAGACACTTTGGGAATGTCTGCTGACAACCAACTAATATTGTTTGCCTGAATTCCAAGGCACGGTCTTCACTTTTGAAGCATTTGAACGAAAGCGAACTTAGCAGCTTGCATATCCCGTGAACACACCTGGGACTGAGAAGACAGCAAACATACTCGGCATATTCAAATAAGTGCTTGTCCGGATGTAGACTTAGGGTTATCACTACCTCTTTTGGAGTTAGAAATAATGTGCCAGCCCCCAAATTACACCAATCATGTTGGTTCTCTGAGCCGACACTAAGAAACTAAGAACCACTTGACGGCATCAAAAAAAGAGAATAGACTGGAGGCTCCTCTCAACTTAGCCAACTGATAAAAAAAAAAAAAAAGACCAACATGCAGTTTTTATGCGCTAATAGCAAATAACAAGTTTTAATATAATGCAGCCGTGCGTTGCTAGTTCGTATATTTCATATCAACGCCGGGGTTAGCCCTGAATGGGTTGGTCTTGGGAGTTCTGCAGCTTAGGGTACATCCATTCCCAATTCGGATGTGACAATACGATGCGGAGAAGAGTAAGTCCCACCAATTTCTAATTGCAGCCCGTTTTATCCCACAGAAATACGTGACATCCCTTGCTTCTGAGGGTAGACTCTCGTGTTTAGGGCTTATATAGAGAGAGAGCCTAGATGTCTTTTACCTTAGACTTTCTGTGCGCCCTTCTAAATACCCATATAGCACTCGGAGCGAGAAACAATGTCAACCTTCACAGAGAGGACGGACAATTACCCGAATCTGAGTCGTCCACTTGGATCAATGAGACCAGAGTATGATGTCGTGATTATAGGATCCGGATATGGCGCTGGAGTAGCGGCAAGTCGAATGGCTCGAGCAGGGAAGAGCGTCGCCGTGCTAGAACTTGGCTGGGAAAGAAGATGTACGGATTGAGAGGTTTCAATCAAAACATCATCACTAACATTCCCATAGCCGGTTCATTTCCCCATACGTTTTCTCAATGTCTCCAAAACACGAGTATCTTGGGGAGTACTGCAAGGAGCTCCTTCATCTCAAAGTGGCTATCATCTAGAGACCCCACGCGGCTTTTTCAAGTATTTTTGGGCGATGGACAGCATTCTTTTGCAGCTCATGGTAGGTGAAACTCATGACCCAGAGATCATGAATACCAAAATCCAACAGCTTCTTTTTTTTTAATTTCAATCATAGGACTTGGAGGATCTTCATTGATCAATGCCGGAGTTTTCCTAAAAGCGGATGAAAGAACACTTCAGATGACTTCATGGCCGTCGGAGATCAGGAATGATCCATCTACACTCGATGAATGTGAGTTATCCATGAATATGGAGAATATCTCACAATCTACAACTAAATGCAGACTACACACGCGCCGAAACAATGCTGCAACCTTCCACATATCCGGATGATTCAACCGCAAGCAAACTCGAGCATCTTCGAGAAGAGTCAAGATGGCTTGGAGAGAAGAATAGTTTCTATCGAGTACCGCTGACCATCTTTTTCCATAATGGCCGCAACAGGGCAGGTGTCCCTATGCAGGCAAATAGACAATCAGGCCATGAGTGCACAGGTCTCAATGACGGTTCAAAAAGCTCAGTGGCGACGACTTATCTTGCAGATGCCTGGAATTGGGGAGCTGAGATATTCTGCGGCTGTGAAGTTCAATTTGTAGAAAAGACGGATGGAGGAGGCTACACTATACACTTCGCCTGGCATGGCAGTGGGAGGTCTGTGTTTGAGGATCATTTTAAGGAACAACTCTTCTGGGTCAAAGCAGTAAGTATTGAATATAACCTTCCGAAATTGATATCTCAACTGACTCTGTCTATTTCAATCACAGAAGGAATTCTGTTTTCTTGGGGCCGGTGCTTTAGGAACTACTGAAGTCTTACTTCGGTCGAAGCAGCATGGCCTTCATATGTCACCGCTTGTTGGAAGAAATCTCTCTGGGAATGGCGATTTTTTGGTATTCGGTACGTCCTTCTCCAGAATATAAATCCAGGACACAATTTACTTACAGATTCAAGGTTACAATGGTGGTGCCAATATCAATGGCATCGCCCGTGAATCTTCGCATGCTCCCCCTGGGACAACCGTCACGGCCGTTATTGACAATCGAGTCGTGGATTCACTGAGCAATCCTCTGTCTGGATATGTTATCCAAGATGGTTGTATTCCTGAGATGTTCAATCCAGTCATCCAAATCATGCTAACCCTACAGACCATGAAGAGCCAGGCGCTATGTTGTCTATGGAGCCCTCGCCGAGAAGCCAGGAAGACCATTGCCTCTCTCAAGTCTCTCCTATTCGGCCCGTATGCATACAATGGATCTCTTCAGCGAACTTCAACTTATCTTGTGATGTCTCATGACAGCAACGAGATAACGTTGACCTTGAAGAATGATCAATTATGCTTGAAGGGTCCGGCGGAAGGACGATCTGAGCATTTCAAATGGATAAAGAAGATGTTCAAGGAGCTTTTTGCTCGCACAGGAGCAAATATGGGATTTTCTTATCATTACGGTAAATGTTTATCGAAGCCACCACAAAGCCCCGCTAAACATAGCCAAAGGTCGCCACCAGGAGGAAGCTACAGTCCATCTACTTGGAGGAGCCAACATGAGCAACGATGGAACAGGATATGGGGGTGTAACAAATCATCTAGGAGAGGTCTTTAGTGGCTCTAATAGTGAAGTATACGATGGCCTCGTGTGCTGTGATGCATCTATCATACCGACAGCCCTAGGTATGTTGAAACGAGAGGCTTACGGCCATGTGCTAATTCTGACAGGTGTGAACCCGTTGGCCACAATATCCGCCCTTTCCGAGAGATCCGTCAACTTGATCACTGAGAGATCTGGATTATCAATTGATCTAGAGACCAACAATCAGCCTTTGGATGCATACAGCAAGCCTAGTGTATCATGGGATTCCCAAGGCCAGCAAGACACCAAGAAAGGGCCCCAGTCCATAGGATGGCAGTTTACAGAGATTATGCATGGGTATATTAGTATGGGGTCGGAGATCGGAGATTTTGCACTTTCTGAGAGGGCAGGAAAAGGCTCATCTTGCGTGATGCGGATGTTTCTTACGGTCGAACTCTGCCGACGCAGAGGTAAGAAATTGAGAGACCTCTCTAGCAGTAGAATGCTCACATATACAGATTTACAATACCAAGGAACATGCACCGGGACTATTTCTTGTTATGCATTATCCAGAGCCGCGCTCAAGATTGTCGATGGCACGGTGGACTTTTTCACGCCCCTAGAAGATAATGCCGAATCATCAGCCATTTCATATCACCTGAAGCTTCTTTCGGTAGAAGGCATACAGTACCACTTCGAAGGGCATAAGCTCATCGACTCGAACATAGCATTCTCCGCCAGGAAGACATGGCAAGCGACAACTACGGTGAACGTGAATATCACTCGACTGGATGGGACGAATGTTGGAACAGGGGCCATTCATATCTCATTGCTAGACTTTAAAAAGCAGATGAGAACGTTTCGGCCGACAAAAGTGTTTCAGATCAGTCTCATCTTGACTCTGATGTGGTTTTTGCTTTCTTTTGTGTACCATATCAGTCTCTTCTTCTTTCGCCCTTTCGTCCACATGCGCTTCCCTCAGATCCCAACCAATGTCACCGGTTCAAAACAACCGCCTTCTACCTCTTGCAACATCACAACAAGCGATGGCGTACAGGTACGCCTAGATACATACGACCCACTTCCTATACAAAAGGCAGGCGAACCAGGACCCAACTCCAACCTTCCACCAGTCATGCTTTTACCCGGGGTCACCGGGGTCGGCGCAATGCATAATTTGTTTGCATTGCCATTCTTGCGCTGCAACATGGTTGAGTATCTCACGCAGCGTGGACACCGATGCTACGCACTCACTCCTCGTTGGGGTAGTCATCCTACTGTTGCCCAAAAGAGCACTGTGTTTGACAGTCGTCTTGACGTCGCTGCTGCAATAGCATACATTCGTGACAGGGAGCGACAAAAGCCCTATGTGGTAGCTCATTGCCAAGGCTCTGTGGCTCTCTGCATGGGACTGCTGGATGGAACTATCCAGAGTAGCCAACTTCTCGGTGTTACTGCCAACTCAGTCTTCATGAACCAGGTCTTTGGGTATTGGAATTCCCTCAAAGGAAGAACGCCTCTGCTGATCCAGTTGTATGAATTATTGGCTGGGAATTACTTCCCGATAGTCACCAGTGTTAAGAGTGTTCTTTTCCAACGATTACTCGATACTCTCCTTCGTTTCTATCCTGTTGGCCACCCGAAAGACCTCTGCACGTCTACGGCTTGTCACCGGACATCTTTCGCTTTTGGGTTGCTATGGAATCATGAGAACCTTGATATGGGTCTTCATGACAACATTCACCAATTTTTCGCGGGGACCCATGCAAAGCTTATGAAGCAAGTGGTTCGCTGTGGAACTCGGGGAGTCTGTTTGGATAATGATTCATGTCCCCTTCTGACAGCTGAGAATTTGCAACGGTTGCAGGGGTTACCAATTCTCTTTATCTCGGGTACGGAGAACCAAGTATTTAGTCCTGAGTCTACCCTCAAGGACTATGAGTTGTTGCGACGAAAATTTGGCGAGAGACTTTATCGCAGATTTCTAGCCGAGGGATACGGGCATCTTGATCCTATTATGGGGAAACGGGCGGCCGAGGATGTATATTGGAGGATCTTTGCGCATTTGGGATGGTGCACCAAAGAGATGGAAGATATGGATTTGCAAGAATGAGGAGAGAGAGAGAGAGCCATTGAAGTTGAAGGGATACACATAGGGAGGGCTACACCGCCGCGGTTCTGCAGGAATTCAAATGTCCACCCCCTTGAAGCCATTCAAGGCCTCTTCATCAACATTTCTGATATGTACTTTGATTCAGATGGCGAAAAGGCAACTGACTGGGCCATTGCAACATTGGAGAACTGTATAGCTCCAAAATGAGCCCACGTATATTTTGTATAGCTCACATAACCTACAACATCCTACCACCATTCCAGCCCTGACCAAGTGAATCCTGCAGTCTTCCACATACAAAGTGGATCAATTTAGACTACTCCGCCACAAATCCAGATCAACCAATAGGATCGATGAATCTATACTCGTGTGTGGGCCCCCAATCATTCGCAGTCGCTTGGATAACCTCGCTGCCCTTACATTCCCGGGAAGGCGAATTAAACGACCCACAAGCCGTGAACCAAACTTGCGCCATAATGGGTCGAAGAATTTGCTGTCGAAACCGACAACCCCCCCAAAAGTACACCTAGACATACCCAAAGCACCCAATCCATCATGTCCGAAGTCGTATATATCACCACAGAACCCTCAGACCGGATTCGCGTAAAAGGAGTCACCCAGACACCCGATTGGATCCACCCGCAGCTAATTGAAAGCACCGACGCGATCAAAGGTCGCCAATTCCGCGTTTCCGGTCCCATTTCCAAAGGCGCCTGTCTCCTCGTCGATTCCCCCTACGCAGTCATCCCCGTCGTCGACGAACCCGCCCACAACGACAATCTCATCTGCAGCAATCCTGCTTGTAATCGTCCGGCAGCTTGCCATGTCCGGACTCCATGTCCGAATGCCTGTATCTCGGATGTGACGTGGTGCGGAAGCACATGTCGTGACGCAGATAGTCTTCGACATGGGTTTGAATGCGCTTGGCTCAAACGCTATGCGGGGACTATTCGGTCTAAATGGAGTGAATATGATTTTGGCATGCTGTGGGTGGTTCTTCGGTTGCTTGCTGCGCGACACTGTCAATTGCATGATGGGAGAGATAGAGATGTTGGCGTTGAGTCGATGGGGCATTGGAAACATGGTTGGAGTGGCATTGAATCGCTCTGTGGTTCGGAAGATACTTGGCCTCATGACAAGGTCCGATCTTGGTCTGCTCTTGTGAAGAAGTATTTGAAGAGTAACCCCACTCTTCCTCATGAGATGAGTGCAGATCGTGTTCTTCGTCTCATTTGTCAGGAAGAGGCAAACTCATTTGGTCTCTACCCACGAGAAACAGGCATTTTCCCCCTGCCGAACCCTCCTGTTGACAGAGGGGAGCAATTCGCTGCAGCTGTTTATCCCACTGCGGCAATAGCTAATCATTCGTGTCTGCCAAATGTAAGTGAAATTCTTCCCCTGGGTGCGAATTTGTGAAAGTAAAATACTAATTCACCACAAGATCATCCACAAAGCTGACGATAAAGGCCGCATGGTCTTTACCGCCTCCCGCGACATTCTTCCAGGCGAGGAATGTTGCATCTCGTACTTCGATCTGACACAATATACTGATCTTACTTCGCGTCGCGAGCATCTTCGGAACTCGTTCCGTTTTGTGTGCCAGTGTGAACGATGTGTTTCTGAAGAGTTTACAGAGGAATCAACAGGATGGACTGCAATGCCAATGATGGATATGTGAAAATGACTGACTATAAAACGACTAGATCTATAGAAACTTACTAGAGAGCATTATACCACAATACAACTTTTCATTTAAGAACACACAGCCATGTATTGAACACACGATATAAAGCTTGCAAGTGAATTGTTTTATTTCTATCTGCCCCAAAGCGCAAATGGCGCATGTTCCATATCCCAAGCCTCCAGCCATATCCTCCCAATAAAATCCCCATCCCAATCCGAATTCACAATCCGCCATCCCAATCCATACAAAAAAAAAAAAGACATCTAAACAAAGAGACCCCAATCACAAATCTCCAATCTTCCAATCAAAGCCCCAATAGTCTCCTCCGCAACAACCTCTTCAAGCGACAAACCCCTCGGGTCACCACTCTTATCGAACTCCTCATGCGGCACATTAAAGAAGACCAACAAATCCGTCTCCTGCGCCTCTAGCCTAACAAGCAAGAAATGACACGTCAATCTCGAAACCTGCGGCAAACCATTAGAAACCCCATTCGTCTGCGCACCCAACACCCCACCATCCGCAACACCAGCAGCAGACCCATCAACAGACGCAGGGACACGTCCACCGCTACCGCGCACCGGCGTCGTGAAGGAGACAACGCCGCGATACGCCTTGATAGCGGAAGCGGGGGTAGACGAGGGCGAAGCAAGTTGGACTTCGACGCGCGTGGGCGATGTGATCACCTGCATGGTGTCGCCTTCGTCGCAGAGATCGTGCAGGTGGTACAGGGCGGCTGCTTGGTCGACTGTTTCTGCTGTTGCGGGCGCTGCGCTGCCGCTGCCTGGGGCGGCGGTGGGTTGTTGGTGGCTGAGCGCGGTGAAGGTGTTTAGTGCTTCGGCTTGCGGGACGCGCTGGTTAATTTCGATAATTAGGTTGGAGAGGGTTGTTGGTGAGAGCCATAGCTCTTGGTGGTCGGGGACCTCGCGGAGGGTGCTGGGATTGGGGCGTTAGTTTGGGGTTTATGTTTATGTTTGATTGGGAAGTTCTGGGATACCATTGGGAATGGATTGAAGGAATAAAATGGGAATTTGATGCATAGGAAGGTTGTATACTAACCTTGAATCAATCCAGCCTTGGGGCACAACGCCACGAATGGCGCCGCCGAAGAAGTCTTGCTCTGTGAATTGAGACATGGTGGAATTGATATGTTGTGATTGTAAGATGAAGGGAATGATTTTTATCTTTCTTCTTTCTTCTTTCTTCTTTCTTTTCGAAAGGATGTTCTGCTGTGCAAGATCAAACCCAAGTTCTTCAAGATAGATTGCGGATTTTTTTGCCGGTCCGTTTTTTTGAAATTCAACAACGTAGTAGAAGGCAAGCAATATTGGAGAGTAGCACTGATTAACAGAGACTATATAGTTCCTAAATGGAGAATATCCTTTTATGTTGTAGGTAGACGAGTAGACGAGCAGACGTGCATGAGGCAACAAGTGCGGGCGGGTGTTTTCCGCCCAATGACGTTGGGCGATTTGGCGATTTGGCGGGGTGTTGACTCAAAATATACGAAACTACGAAACTACGAAACTACGAGCTACGAGCTACGAGCTATATTAACCGAATTTTGAGTCAAAAACATAAGGAATTTGAGTCATGATAGTCATTATTCTGGATTTCATTTTAAATTGAAAAGGCGAAGTAAGTCAGTCCCCTTGGAGAGCGGAGTCGGGTTTCGCCATTCACTCAAATAGTTCCTCCACATAAGGGTCCAACTCGATCAGCTTGAAGCGTTCTCCCCACCGAGTCCGAAACTCCTTCCTTCGGTAAGCATAGCTTGTTCCCTGCAAGAAGCTCACAAGTTCAACATTCCAGCCGCGCTGCAGCGCGCGCTCAACCATCTTCATGAATCCACCAGAGAACTCGGCCACGGCCGCATCCCCCGTCGCCAAAACAATAGTCGCTGGGTCTTTCGTGTCCAAAAGGCTCTCCAAGATCTTCAGGTGCAGAATTTCGTCCACACCCTGCTCGACCCATCGCTCTCCAGAGGCGGCGACCATTTCAGGACCGCTAGATGCACCCTGAGAACTGGAGCCATGGTTTTTCCAGGACTTGTTATTGCGACGGGGGGTGACGGTCTTCGCCTTGTGCACACGCTCTAGGATACTGGTTTCGTAGCCGAGTTTCTCGGCTTCTTCGACCGAGGGAAGACGATCCGAGCCGACCAAGACTCTCTTGGCGGTCTGGCGGCCGCGTTCCATGATCAATGAGAGGTTTGCGAAGGACATGTGAACGCGACGGATTCGACTGGAGAGAGGGATATTGCGCGAGGTTTTCACCGCATCGTGAAATCCCACCATTATCTGAGATGAATTAGCTTCAGATGAGCTTTTTGGTTAGGGGGGACTGAAACGTACGTTTGACATATCAACAAAGATATGGATGGGAAGCGAATCAATACTCTCGATGGTACGGTGTTGCGAAATCTGCCCTACTTGAGACACGATTTTGGCATAGGCGGGAAAGTGGCCGAGGAGTCTGGTAATCAAGGTGGTTCTTCGGTCCGCGGCCGATATGCGCAAGGTAGACCGCACACGAGCACTTCCAGAACCAAGCTCTTGGTTGGTGTCGGCATTCAGTATCCAGTCATTATCCTCAAATGATGACGGCGGGGTATCATAACGGCGAGTCTTCGCGTCAGGCGTGCCGACATGAGATGGGACAAAACGGATGGCCACAGGTTTCTCAGAAACGGGATGATCGAACACAATGCTTGTGTCCGATTCAAGCCCAGCGCTTTCTTCCGACGTGATTAGATTGTTGCATGTGTTATTCTGGGAATATCTTCTGCGAGACCGAGACTTGGGTTTTGCCGTGGGAGTATCACTTAGATCACCAACTCTGGCTCTAGCAATCGTCTCCGGCGGGGTTCGTGGAATACCAAATTTCACATTGGTACTCGTTCCAGAAGGCTGATGACCTGATGGCCGCTTCAAGATAGTGAATGATTGACCCTCAAAATCAGTAGGAATATCTGTTGCCTGGGCTTTTGGGCGAGAAGAAGAATGAGAAGTATAGCCAGTGGCGGAGTCCTCGAGGACCCGGGGATTTGGCTTGTTGATGATGCGAAAGGTGTTGGACAAAACGGGGACAGATGTTTCAATGCCAGGGGGCCAGAGAATGAGACCTTCTTGGCCGGTGTTTCAGCTGAGGTAGGAGGCAGTTCTTCAAGCAATTGCCGAGCCTTCTTCTCCAGCTCAGACTTGATGGTCTTTGCGGTCCCTAAAGTTGGTGTGACGCCTGCAGGAGCGGGGACCCTGTTGAAAACCTCCCAAAGAGCACCAAAGTCACCAAGCTTCGGGTTACTCTGCTTAGATGTAAGATCCACGAGCTTACCATTGGTGGTGTAACGGGGGTCGCCCTTAGCTGGTTGTTCACCAAGCGAGGGGATTGTAGATTCATTGTGGCGACTAGGTCTCGCAGTGCAGCCATCAATAGGCAACCGTAGTAGGTCATGCACTGGAGTGAAGTCCCAGTTCAAAGGGGTAGGGGAGTCCGATGCAGTCATTGAAAGCTGATGAGACAGATGTAACGGGTGTGTAACCGGTTCGTGTGTTGGAGTTTGGATGATAGCAAATGAAAGAACGATGAAGTCAATGTCTTGTCACCAAGATAATGATCCAGTTGATGATCAGAGAGAATGAGACGATAATGCATGAAGAAGCATAAATCTTAACCACATACTGAGTCAGAACGAAAGGATGAGGAATGAAACAAACGAAGATGGGACGACCTCAGTCAGTTGATGCCCAAACGGGCGACGGAGACGGTGAGTAGTTCTGCCAAGTCTTCTTGACCGCCTGGTGTTGTTTGTTCCCAATTAGGCTTAGTTATTCCTGGAGATGTGGGGTACCTAGGTACATACATTATATCACGTGATATTTAGGCTTTACAGACTTGGCACCTGAATATCTTCATGGTGTCATCTCCATAACATCAAGCGAATCGAACGAACCGAGAGCATGAGGCTATTGGGTGTCACAGCCTGTATTTCGTGAAATATCACCTGCAGCTGAGCCTTAGGAACCAAGCTGATTGGAGGAACCATTATCTAATTTGGAGGTTGTGGTTAATCCGAAGTCCGGCTCAAATAGATATGTATACATATTATATTGCCTTCTACTTCAAGCAAAGTACACAGTTCTCCTAAATAAGTTCATTCATTATGTAGAGCAAACATTGTAGAAGGCCAAAGGATGTAGAGATGTAGAGAGCTGGCCTTAGTACCGCTCACCTATAGTGCCATTGAATCTTGTTGTCGCCTAAGCTGCCTAAGCTCACGCTCTAGTTCTTTATACTTTGCCTGTGCCCCTGGGGTATCCTTGGGAAGATCATGGAATGCCCTCACACGGCCTTGCAGAGCCTTGACCGTCTCTCGCATCCGGATAACGTTCTCCTCCTCCGCAATCAGCTCCTCAATGGTCGGCCCCCGGGGCTGAACTTTTTCTAGTGAGGCAATGCGATCTTGGTACTCCCCGACCTTGATTGCAAGTGTTTTCGTGCCGCGTGTCCACTCCGATGTCAAGCTTTGTGTATCGGAAGGTGTCTCATACGCCACATCGGTCTTCAATTCCTCAAGCTCCGCCTGTAACCGTGCCAGCTCTCTCTGGAGATACCGATGCAATGTGTCGACCTTCGCAATTTGTTCCTGGGCCTCGAACTCCTGAACCGTGAGCTCCACAATCGACTGTCCTAGATCCCCGGGATTCGGATTTAAGGTATTGCCCAGAGCTGCGGCGGAATCGGCAAGGTCCTCTAGATCATATCTTCCCTTGTCATCCAAGCACATCTCGACTTCATCAAGGAGTTGATTTTTCTGTTGTTCGTGGGGATCTTTGCGTTCGAACTCTTCCCGCCTTCTGTATGTATCAACAGCATCTTCGCGCGCGCAATGTTGTAGAGTGGCTTCTTCATCTGCAGCATCATTGGCTGCAGCTAGAGTCAGGAGGACGCGAAGGGTATCTTCATTGCGCTCGAACTTGGGGACCGGTTTGGGCGCGTATTGTCGATTGAGCCAGGAGTTTACGTACGCCCAATCTTTAGCTTGGATAGCAGCCTGGCGGGCCTTAGCCGGGGAAACGAGTGGACTGTCCATGGGATCGGGTCGTAATGCAATTCTAGAAATAAACGAATTGAGACAAATCAGGAGGGGAAAATAAATAGAGTGATATGTTGACGATAAGATAACCGCGAAGGCGGTCGATGCGCCAAGTGCGAGGTTGTCCTCTACTTCCCCTCGCCGACTCTCCGCTGCGTTGCTCGAACAACAATGACCAGCTACTTTCCAACAAGTGGCAGCGCCAGTAATGGCGCCAATACACCGACTCCATCGTCTCCATTGTCCCCGCCAACGCAGCGCCCGACCGCCCTCACCAATCGGTTGACAACGGTTCTGTCGGCATCGTATGCGGACTCGGACATTCGGGACTCCCTCGAGACTTTGAGCTTGAGGGGCATTCACAACACTGCAGAAACACGTCGGCAACTACGACTAGATGTGCAAAAAGAAGTCGTCGATTGCAATGCGGAGATTGTCAAGGACTTCGGGAAAGTGGCAGAGGTGAGACTCCTATTGCTCCTTTAGAGATTGGGACCCGGAAGTCTAATTCGAATGGCAATCACAGCAATTGAGACGGATCGGAACAGTGGTCTCAACCCTTAACCAGACATGCGACGATATGCGCAAACGAATCAACCTCGCAAAGCAGGATACCACGCCGGTACTCGAGGAAGCGAGCGCCCTGATGACACAGAAGAAAGAGACCGAGACCAAACAACAGCTATTGGAAGCCTTTTCGAAACATTTCTTGGTTCCGGAAGAGGATCTATTGGTTTTGACATCGGCCGAAGAGCCTGTTGACGAGCGGTTCTTTGACGTACTAGCTCGTGTCAAGCAAGTGCACCACGATTGCGAGGTCTTGCTCGGCGGCGAGAATCAGCGACTGGGCTTGGCGGTAATGGAACTGAGCACCCGGAACCTCAATTCAGCATACCAGAAACTCTACCGATGGGTCCAGAAAGAATTCAGGTCCCTGAATCTAGAGGACCCTCGCATCAGCAGTACGATCCGCCGCGCTCTACGGGTGCTGGCAGAACGCCCGAGTCTATTCCACAGCTGTTTGGATTTCTTTGCAGAGGCACGGGACTATGTGCTGTCCGATGCTTTCCACTATGCACTGACTGACGCTGTTTCCGGGGCCAATGGGCCCGGCGCCGGTGATCATACTGTCAAACCGATTGAGTTCTCAGCGCATGACCCACTTCGATACGTTGGTGACATGCTTGCATGGGTGCACTCGACAACTGTATCAGAACGAGAGGCCCTCGAATCTTTATTTGTTGATGACGGGGACGAACTCGCTCGGGGGATCCAGGCCGGCTTGAATAGCGAGCCCTGGTCGCGCATCGATGAAGACCAAGAAATGGTTTTTGATGGCCAAAAGGCACTTAGTGACTTGGTTAACCGCGACCTTACTGGAGTGTCTCGATCACTGCGACAGAGAATAGAGCTCGTCATTCAGAGCCATGAGGACCCTGTTACTTGCTACAAGGTGGTTAGCTTGCTCTCTTTCTACCGCACAACCTTCACCAAACTAGTGGGCGCACAATCGCACTTAGTTGACCTGATCCAGAGCTTGGAGAAGTTCACTCTTAGCCACTTTGAGACTCTGATGCGCGACCAAATCAGCGCTTTGGCGGGCGACAATATTGCCCTGACTCCGCCAGACGACTTGTCACCTCCACAGTTCTTGTTAGATGCATTGGAAAGCCTAGAATTACTGATGAAGACGTATGAGACTTCCGTCGGGCCAGAAGATTCATCCGCAGACGCGAACAACGAAAACCCGTTCACTTCTGTCCTCCGGGCCGCCTTCGATCCATTCTTGACACTAGCCCGATCCTCATCCGATGAACTCCAAACCACCACAGCGCAGTCTATTTACCGCACCAATATTCTCCTTGCAGCCCGCGCTGCTGTGTCACCATTCCCCTTCGCCAGCTCCACACACGTCCCTCCCATTTCCGCAGCTCTATCAACCCTACGCAGCGATCTTCTCGACACCCAACATCAATTCCTCCTCGACTCCTCAGGTCTCCAAACGCTCCTAGAGGCCCTGGAGCCTTTCTCAGATACCGCCGAAGATAAGACCGAGAAGTCAGACCAGCAGAAACCACAACTAGCCGACCTGACCAGTCTCTCAGCCTTCCAACCAGAGTCTTTGATTACATCCAGCCAACAACTCGACGACTTCCTCCCATCTGCACTTATGGACGCAACCGATAATCTAAAGCGTGTACAAAGCCTTTCCCTTATCCAGAGCGTCACCGAGGATGCAGTTGAGGCATTCTGCCGTGATTTCGAGTTCATCGAAGGCATGATTATTGCCGCTGATGAAGCACGCGGAACTGTGAATGTGGCCATTGGAACCGGGACCAGCGTTAGTGGCCAAAGTGGTAAATCCGATGGTAAGATAGAAGCAAGCGAGAATGATGATGAAGAGAGCGATGGTGAACAATGGAGTTTGAGATCGTTGTTCCCTCGAACGACAGGGGAGATCCGGGTGTTGTTGAGTTGATCTATATAACTTATTCCCTATACAGGTTGTACTTAATACATGTCTAAATGTACAATGAAAACCCCAACCTGTAGCTAGTTACATAGCCCCATAACTTCTAAGTTTTAAGCGCTTTTAGCTTCGCACTAGAAGTGACTGGGGACCCTATTAGGACGCAGGAAGACGCTTGACTCCCGTCTTTTGGTTTCATTGCATCCAAAGTGACTTGCTGAACTAAATAGTCATTTATATTCCAGATGATATGACAGCCCCGGGATTCGGTTAATACTGGTTCAGTACTATCAAGTTGATGAGATGCATGAGGCTGGTCGCGATCTAAATCTATAACTAACAGGTAGATCTAACACACACATTTGGCCATTTACAACATAGAATTTCCCAGATGCCATAGAGAGACAGAACAGACACACAGCATCCATAACAGGAAGAGGTTATAAAGAACAGAGAGAAAAGAAGAGTCGATATTCCATTCCTATAATCGTATCGAACATACAAAGTCCCCACCGACAAGGAGGATAGAGGAACAACCCAAGAGACAGTCAAATAGACGCAAGAGAGCAGAACCAAAAAAGTCCAAGATGAAGAAAATCCAAATCTACTCTACCCGCCTCGCTCGCCGAATTCTCTGGCCCAATCTTCATATTTCCGGAGGCCGTCGTGGGATACACTAGGCCGAATGGAATATAAACTTGCCTCGAAGTCCTGGAAGATAATGGCGCGGATCTGGTCCATCGGTGTGTGTAGGAGGGCCTCGCCCAGATTGCGCAGGGGACCCATGGCCGCATCTTTGGCGAGGGCTGTTATGTCTGAGCCGGAGAAGCCTGGGAATATCAATCAGAAAGACGAACCAGAAAGGAAAAAAAGAAAAGAAAAGAAAGGAAAGGAAAAAAGGGATACAAGAAAGGAAACAACATACCTTCTGTCACTTGTACCAGGACCTGGATATCTGCATCGCTCATCTCGTGGTGTTGGTGACTGATAAGATTGCGTATCTGCTGCTCGCGGACATGATGTTCAGGCAAGGGGATGTACTGGCGACGGACGAAGCGACGACGTGCAGCCTCATCGATATCCCAAGGCATATTGGTGGCCGCTAAAACGAGTACACGACTAGCATCACCTTCCTTCTTCTCGCGGCTTGTTTGTTCACGGCCTGCGGCTGCGCGCTGGAGATCAGACCATTGAACGAGGAATTCAGTCTTGGAGCGACGGGAGGCCTCGTGCTCTGAGCCGGATGATCGGGCAGAGAGGAGGGAGTCGATCTCGTCGACGAAGATGATGGATGGGGCGAGGGCTTTGGCGAGCCCGAAGAGGGCGCGCACGAGCTTCTCGCTTTCACCGTGCCATTTGGATGTTAGGCTTGATGCGGAGATGGAGAAGAAGGTTGACTGTGATTCTGTGGCTACTGCTCGTGCGAGCATCGTTTTGCCTGTGCCTGGGGGGCCGAAGAGGAGCATTCCGCGGGCTGGTTCGCGAAGACCGGAGAAGAGGTCCGGACGGAGGAATGGGTAGACGACTGCTTCCTTGAGGGCCTTTTTGGCTCCTTCTAAGCCTGCTATGTCGTCCCAATGTACTTCGTCACCGCGTACTACGATGTCGTTTAATATTTGTTTTGCTGACTGGGGATCAATGCCCCTGGGCAATTTCTCCATGATTTTCAAGTTTTCACTGTCTTCTTCCTCATCTTCGTCCTCTGCGTCGCTTGCTGTGGTCCGCTGATCTGAAGATTCTGGTTCGCTTGACAGTGGTGTTGGTGTCTCTTGCCGTTTGACTGGTGGGGCTTTGCGCCGTATTGCACCATCACTATTCCCCTGAGAGATAGCCAGCCGGTCGACACTGCGATGGAAATCATCCCCGCTAGCAGACGATGGAGAAACACGGGCCGTTTCGCCAATTGTGGGAGGCCTCGGAGCAGATGTTGTCCGTGATTTAGTGTTGGAAGAATTTACTTCACGGCCAAGCCGAGGCGTCAGACTCCGAGAAGAATTCTCAGACTTAGTAGCTTGTATTGGATGGCTTGTCGGCTGGAAAGATCGCAAGGCCACGGGCTTCGGTTTGACGGATGGTCTAGGTGGTGTAAAGTCCGCCGGGTTCGGCATGGACATTGAATGAGGATGTTGTAGTTTAGGGCTTTCAGGTAAAGGTGAAGGTCGAGGTCCCCGCGGCGGCAGTTGACTAGGCGACTGAGTAGACGGTCTGGGCGAAGATCTCTTCGGAGACGAACGAGGAGGCTCTCGCCAATGGGCAGCAGGAATTCGGTCCGCGGATAGATGATCTCGGGAAACGCGAGTTCTCGGCTGCGGAGGCTCATCCCCAGAACTAGCTCTTGGTTCTGCCTCTCGGCGGAAACTGGGATCATTGGCGGCGCTTTGGCGAGATGAGACCAGAGCCGCATCGCTCACAGGCTTCTCACCCGATGCAGAGCGATAGATACTACCCCATGCTAAGCCCGCAGCCGTGGAGGCAGCAGGTCTCGAGTCCTTCTTCTTTGATGCAACCTTGACTTTTTTACCATTCCTCTTACCGTCGCTGCTGCGCAAAGTTGTCAACATGGGTTTCCGGCGCTCGGGACTGGAGCCACGCGATCTCGTTTTGCCTGAAGAGTTTGAGTGCACGCGCAATGCAGGCGTTCCAGCCGCTGACAGGGTCGCTGGTCCAGCCTCGTCATAACCTGGCGGCGAGTCATGACTTTGTTTCGTCGGCAGCGTAGGGCGGCCGGGTATGGCTGCTGGTTTGGAAAGGTCGGTGTATCCCACGGCAGGGATTGTTCCATCTCCGATCCAACCGGGAGTGTTGGAAGACGATGGCGGCGGTATTTTTGGAATTGGCCTGCCCTTGACAAGGGTAGCGCTCTCTTTACTGTTATTTGCCTTGCGTCCATTTGCCTCTGCGGATTCTTTCCTGCTTTCTTGCAGAGCGCCTAGTAGATCGACCCGTTCTCGGCATTGAACCTCTAGCGCCCGGATGGAGTCCTGCAGGGCTCTTTCGGTTTCAGATTTCGGGGTATACTTTGACGGTACACGACGTGCATTGTGATGGTAGATAGTCTCAAGGGCAGATCTCCAGGACCGCAATGCTTCCTCTTCGTTGTTCTAATAAAATGAGCCTTGGGAAACTGGTGTCGAACTAGTGGACTTACCTGGCCCTCAAAGTACACAGCGGTGGAGCACGCGAGATAACACTCGTCGTATGTCTTCTGCAAGGAAGACGCAGGTCGTGGGCGGATCATTAGGAATATACAGGCCCGCCTGCATCCATTTCACAACAAGTTGGTGGAGTTGGTGAAAGCGATGATCTCCCGCAGGTGGAGGGGGAGGATTTTTCGCGTGACGTCGTTGATTCGGGAGTTACTGCATGCGTCCAGTTGAACTACATAAACGAATGTATTGGATGTATTTCTATACAAATCAATTAAAATAGTAATCTCAGACATCATCTCTAAATTTCCTCACGTCTATGGGGTACATGCAAGATACTAAAAAGAAAATATAAGTTATCGTGATGCCACAAGAGAACCCATCCCTCTCAAACCAAAAGAAATCAAAACCAACAGGTTTCTCCAACGCCGGTCACAGTATAGGACACATCGAATGGAAGAGAGTATCGAAGAATCCAATAAGAAAGAAAAAAAAAGAAAAGTACAAGCTCCAGATTTAATCTCCGAAATCGAAAGTGGCCGTATCCCGTTTTCCCCAAAACTATACATTGCCGAAACGCTTTTCATAAAAAGCCCTAAAACATGCAAAGAAGATCGAAACACGAGCTCTGCTGGCCCAAGATGCGCCACGGTGGGAATTGTTGGGCTCCGCCCAACACTCAAATCCAGAACATATTGTAAAAGAACAGACCCATGTCGCCCGAAGATATCAAAAAAAGATTATATGGCGCCCACACAAACGTGGTATATCGAACAAGTAGCAGGTCCATCGGCGATGGTGAATGGGACCCATGGCGAGCGGCCGTGCAAGAGGATCAGGGATTCTTTTAGTCGAGGTGCTTCTTGAAGTATGCCTTGGCCATCTCATATGATGTCCTGGAAAAGAAGTCAGTAGATGTTCAATCAAATATTGAGAGAAATCGAGTCTCAGAATGGTACGAATGGTACGTACCAGCAAATTGCAGTGCTCGGCATAGTGGAAATAATCCGAGGGCGCATGCCACGCAGGAAGCCAGACCAACCAAACCGGCGCTTGATAATGGCAGCGGCGTTGAACAGACCCTTTGCAGAACGCACCTCCTCGCTCTCTGCGAGGCCACGGGTCTGAAGGAGCGTCTTCACGACGTCAAGGGGAGTGGTAAGACCAGCTGCGAAGGCACCGGCCAGACCACCTGCGATGCAGTGGGTGAATGGGTCGTAATCATTCTTGGGGTTCATGACCTTCGAGATCGACTCGTAGGCAACGAATTGTGTGGCCGTGAAAGGTACGGTCATGCAAAGTGTGGTAGGGTAGGAGACGTAGAAGGCCTGGAGACCTTCGGTGCGGTAGAGGGTCTTGGCGCATTGCGCCAGGGTCTTGTGAATTGAGCCGTGAACCTGCATACGTTGCTTCATGACTAGAGAATTGAGTTAGCTGGGCGTGGTTTCATTGCCTCACACGGGTCACTTACCATCGAATGGGTTCATCAGCGCATCGCTGGCAATGGTGGCGGCCGCTCCACTCATAGCTGCACGGTAATCAGGTCAGTTGTTGCACAAGAAGAAAAATCACCAATTCAACAGTTGTCAGAAAATCTTACCGGCAGCCAAGGGGTGATGTCCATCATCGACATTACCACCAGCCATTTCCTTCACGATCTCATATGTACCGAAGTAGACCGCGTGGGCGGGACCTATCGTCACGAATCAGAATTGAGTCTTTCAACTCAGGGCTTTCTAGGATATACACACCTGCGCCGACAATCACACTCGAGACTCCCTTCCATAATGTCCGCCAGCCCTCAACTCGATAGATTGTAGAGACCGCGTTGGTCAATCCGGTGTAGAGTCCGCCGGTTGAAGGGGTCAAGATTTGCATGCGAGTCTAGCGATGGCCAAATAGTCAGCGCTCAATCCTTTCCCCTCTATTTCCAAGGCCTTCAACCTAGAAGTCAAGCTTACCTTGAGCAAGTCAACAGGGTACATAACCGAGTGTTCCTTTTATTTTAATCAGCCAAAAATCCTCACAAACATCCCCAACAATCCATGTAAACATACTGCTATCCCCGCGAAAGCACCAGCTAGCATATTCCGGCCGAGGCCATAGTTGGAAGGAAGGGCTTCGTAGCTAAGGCAGAACGGTTCGCATTAGTTTCGGCAATAAAATCGGACTCCGCAGAGCGACAACCGGGCGAACAAGAAAGTCAGGATGTTCAACAAGGACAATCGAGTAATAGCTGGAGTGTATCATATCACCAGAATATAAGATGCGTTGGTCGATGTGTTCATTTCCAGCGATCCCGATGCCCGATTGCCAGGGAAAAAAAAAATCCATCAGAGAGCGACATACTCGAATTCCTGTCCGGGGATTTGATCGGAAGCCTCCATGGAGCTTCCGCTAGCTCAAGGCGCAGCTGTAGCAGATGAAGAATTCGAGCGGAGAGGAAGGGAGGTGGTTTGCTGTGGCGAAGGTGGAGGAAAGGAAAAGGTAGAAGATGAGATAGATAAACGGGGGATTGGATTGGAGATCCCGCGGAGACACAGGCACAAGACCAACAACAAATCAATTGGAAGAACAAAAGAAGAAATGAAGATTAGAAGAAGCAAAATAAAATGAAAAAGAAAAAGTAAAGCTTTTCTTTTCTTTTTCTTTTTCTTTTTAACAAAAAAAAAGAAAAGAAAACGGAATAACCTGGAGAGGAAATGTTTTGGAGCGGAAAACGGCGCTAGGGAAATTATTCACGGACTTGCCAGGTTGGTTATTATGCATCTACTAACTATGTACTATGTTATATAGTTATACAGAGTAAATCCTTATTATTTCTATTCTTTTGACTGTTAGAGACTATTTTCTACAATATCCATATTCTCCTTACTTCAATCCCTTTAGAATTAGAATCTGTACATGCTTATTCAGAATTGGTGGCTAGACCCTCATCCATGCCTCGGAACTACCGCTTGGAAAGGCCGAACTACATACAACATTCTCCGTAGATGTAATTTGTAATTTGTAATTTGTACTCAGTATATCTCCGGAATAATGACACATGCATATAACGTCAAACACAGTACAAATACCAATACACAATAACATATCTCCGAAACATCCGATGACGGAGTTTAGACCCTGGTCCTTCGCCTTTTTTATGTAAAGTACCATACCAGTACCTTTACAGTGTAGCAACCACAGTACAGGTACATAATTGGTACCTGATTTTATCAATCTGATAAGACCCCCCTAATAAGCCATCGTTCGCCCTTGACCACATTTCGCCTAACTCATCTTATTATTGAGTGGAGCTTTCGGCTTCCTGGTCTTCCAGAACGGGGTTTTTTTTTTCTAGAAGAACTTACATAAACGTCTCCTTTTTACTCCATAAATAGGCGTATATTGTTCATAACTATTAACTACATCTCATAGTTATCAATTATTAACTTCTAAGGCTTGGCTCTCATTTCAAACTTGGGAGGCGAAGCAGAAAGCAGAACACGCGGGTTTTCACTGGGGCATGCCGAGCCCCGGTGGGACTACAAGCCGCGAACTAAACTCATCTGGTCTATATTGACGCGGATTCTGCGAGGACCCCCTGTTTCTCGGGGGGAAATCTTACACTCCATCGTCAAGGGATAGATCGAACGCGGTAGATGTTGTATATCATGCTCTATATTATATAGAAGCGTACATAGACAGAGTCCCTGTTCTCCTTCCACTCATTACGCAGGAAGAATGCATTGAATGGGAGGACTTCACTGCTATCTGCCTATTATACCATCTGAAAATAATCAATTCTGTTAAAAGAATGCCGCTGCGCCTGAACTCAAGGCAATGGAAAAGAGAAAATACGGAATACGTGATGAAAGCACACTCCAAAAGAAAAGCCCTCGTCAAATGAGGATACATGCACGCAATTCGACGTAACTTGAGGAAGCGGGAAGAGGGGGGGGCATAGGCCCGTGTCAGCCCTAGGGATGGATGGATACGACCTTTGCTGCTGCGAAACCAGTGCAAGGGTGAATGGCTTAAGTGTTAGGGGCGGTGGAGGGAAAGGAAAAGGTATGCTGAAACTTCTTGGAAAGAAATAGATGTCGTTCACGTCGTCAAGATCTCGTCCGTAGTCTACGGCGAGCGGAGGGTTCGGGTGGGTTGTGATTTACCACTCAATGTTAAACGACCACTCTCCTAGACAACACGCGTTAGAAATGTAGGGAAAATACATGTGAAGTTCACACTTACCATTCTTCAGGTTCTCAGCCGTGTCACTTAATAGAATCACCCGGCGCTTGTTGCAATAAGAAGTCTTGTCCAGAATATCAACCTTAAGTTCTGCCAGTTCGGCAACTGGCTTTTCGAACATCTCACTGAGGCTCTCAACGGCCATCTCCAGATCCTTCTGGTTATCCTCAAAAATCTCAGTCAGATTGTTGCGAGCAAGGTAAAATGCAAATGCATAAGTCCACTTCAAGGTCTGGCGGCACTGCTGCAGGGCCTGCGACGCGGTGTCTAGGAACTGCACCTCAATCCAGGATAGACCAGACTGCGACTGAAGGCTAGTCATCTTCTTCTCGGTCTTCAGGTATAAATCCTTGTCGAGTTTGGCAGACTGCTCGTGGTTCGCATACCGATTATAGTAATGTAAGTAGCGCTCCAGGGATGAACGCGATTTGGCTTGAGCAGTGCGGGCGTCTGCGCCTGACTTTTCTTCGTATCGGTTGCAGTTATACCAGCTCGTGCCATGCTCGGACCAGAGGCCCATACACATCCAGCAGAACTCATACTTGCACTTCCGGCAAGTCATATGGTTACAGCCGCCGTTCTTCTCGATCGTCGAGTTACACTTGGTACACTCTTTGGTGTTTGCCGAGATCCAGTTGGCCGTCTCGGAGTCATCTTCACATTTCTGTAACCACATTTTGACCAGCGTGCATGGCGCAGGCTGGTGGTCGCTGAGGGAACAGCCAAAGCAGAACTCGTGCTTGCAAAAACATCGCACTGTTGGAACTATGCGACGGAGATCACGGTTCTTTACCCCACAGTCAATGGCGTATTGACAGTTTGGTGCTGGACACCATTTTAGGTTTTCTTTATCGTCAACGTAGGTCCGAGTTAGAAGTTCTCGATACCTGTAGTGAGACATGTGTTAGCGAACTCTCACTTTCATCTAAAAGCAGCCTGCAGAATAGAACACCCACCTTCCTTGGAGCTCCTTTGTCACGAGCAGATCCAGCGACTTGGAGTCCACGATGCGATTACAGCCATCGCCTGGACACTGGATTCGGCCAGCCTCTCCTTCCTCCTTAATTTTCTGTCCCAAGTAGTGTCTATAGCAGTCAACACAATATCGGTGACCACAGCGCATAGCGTACGTCTCGAGGTCATCCCCGTCCTCGCAGCAGATGTCACACGTGAAGCCCGGGACGCGCTCGGTCTTCGCGGTTCCCTCAAAGTTCGACCCAAGACCAGCGTCCTCCAGTGTCTCCTCCGGATGCTCCATATAGGACTCGATCAACTTTTCCTTGTTCCACCGCCCGAACCGCAACAAGATCGCCACCGACTCAGGCGGTAGCCCAAGGATGGCGCAAACCTCGTTGACTTGACCAAGCTGTTCATGATCTATATCTGGAGGATCTAGAACCTTGAACTCGACTTCGTATGGCTTCTTTTTATGTTTGATGAGGTCTTTATCGTCCGAAAACCCGGCGTCGAGATCATCGAAGTCTGCTTCTCAAGACACAGCTTGTTAGTCACCATACTCTAGACGTAGACGGACACTCAAAAATGAAATATCAGACGGACACAGACGCACCTTCGCCTAGGCTCTCGTCATCAGAACCCTGGGTACCCAAGAAATCATCCTGGCTAGAGACGTCGCTCATGAACTCATCGTCAGAGTCCATACTGGCGGTGGTGGGTGTCGCGGAGAGTCTCTTTTTCGAACCGGAACTGACGGGACTTTCCCCCTCTGTGGATTCTATTGTGGTTGTAGACTGGCTTTGGTGGGAGCGTGGGTCGGACGCAGAAGCGGATTTCCGGGAGCCGTGGGCGGCTTTTGGCAGTGCCTCGTCCGCAATCGCCTCAGCCGCCTTCCTCTTTCGCGTTATTGGAGGCGTGGTGAATGTAACGGCAAAGATGCCGGCAAGGGGGAATGTGGGAGATCGGGCCAGACGTCACTGGGTAAAACCTGTGACGGGCACGGATAGAGGGGAGTGGGGAAGCGTAAGATCTCCGGGCTGTTGGCCCCGAAGGCCCTTGGAACAAACAGTTCGAAGGAATGACGCCTTTCGACTTCGAGATACTCTTACTTGTAAGAGTGTACGTAAGAGTATTATTTTTTTGAAGGTCTATAATTCTATCGTAATTTTATAAACTAAAAAAAAAATCTTCATAATATAACCACGTAGATCAGAAAAATATTTCAAGATTGGTCAGCTGATGTATATCTCCCGTAGCCTCTTTCAGGCCATTGACTCAGATAATCATTCCACTGCCCCAGCCTCTTTAGGCTTCCATCCACTGACAGAGTATAGAGAATATAGAAATGAAGATGTCTACATCTGACTAAAAGTCAATTATGAAGTACAACTTGTATACATACAAGAAGCTACTAGTTAGTTATGTAAAAACAAGGAACCTTGAACGTCATATTGAAATTTTAATAAAAACATGTGGTATCTACTCATCATCACTCTCCTCCTCGGATTCTTCTTCACTACTCTCCTCCTCTGCCTCGGCGAGCCAATCAACAAATTGCTGGGTCTGACTGCGGACAGTCCGCATTTCCTCGGAGTTACTAGAGCGCTCATCGTTCCACCACTGGTCGTAAGCCTCCTCCTCGATAAGGTCAAGTTCATATAGAGACTTGGCAGTAAAGAGAAGGACGGTATCACCCTTGTTACGATGAATAAGATCCTGCTGGAGTGAAAGCAGTAGATCCACCTGATCGTTCTTCTGTTCCTTGTTGCGATCGAATAGAGTGCGCTCAACCACCTCCTTGTATGCTGTGAAAACCCCATTGACTGCTGGACCGGCACCCTTGCCGCCCTCCATAAGCTGTTGGATGTGCTTCATGAACGATGTCACGATAGCGCGACGGACCTGGTTGTCCGAGGCGTTTGCGCTCATGCGCAGCGTGACCAGCTCGAGCTGTACGACGTCTGCTGCCACGCCTTCACGTAGACTGTCGAATAAGCTGACTGAGGCGTCGTGGTGGAAGTTGTCTGCATCCTCGTCGGCGGAGAAACTGCTCCGCTCAGATCGTGCCCAAGAGGTATTAGAGACTTCAGATGAGAGTGTTGAAATGGAGGCGGATGAGAGTGAGAGATTGGGCATGCGGTACACTGTAGATGGCATAAAGTCAGTAATCTGGACCAGAGGAGACACACCCGGAAACAACATACCAAGTCCCGATGAGGCTACGCTCATGTCGTCGTCTTCATCTTCCTCTTCCTCGCCGTGAATGAACTCATAGCCTTCGCCTTCTTCGCCAACAACTGCGGGATCGTTCTTGCCCACGCCACCATCGTTCCGAGTTTTCGTGATACGCTTCCCACTCTCCACCCAGATGTTGTCATCAATTTTCACACCATAGGAGAGGAGCGCTCCCGCGGCAACGGCACAATTCTTGCCAATAACCACGCCATCAGCGATAATCGCCCCACGGACGTTTGTGTTATCGCCGATCACAACATCGTCCCAAACATAGGCACCATCCAGTTTGACATTGCGGCCAATTTTACAGTTTCGACCGAGCACGGAGTTGTGGACTTCTGCCCGGTCTCCAATGCTAGTGCCTTTTCCGATGACTGTGCGGCGCCCAATGACGCAAGAGCGTGCCAGGGTCACCCCGGTTTCTTGGTACATGCTGCCCTTACGAAGTGTGTACGTGTGACCAGGGAGCAAGTTCGTATCCGGGCACAAGGGGTATGTCCAGCGCGAGAGAATATCCTTGCTTATCGCGTCGTAGGCTTTCAGGTTGCGCACGCGCGCAGCGTAGTGGTCCTTGATGATGTATGTATGCAGAGTCTTGCCGTTCAACTCATAGTCCTTCAAAACACCGTACAGGTAGTGTTTCCGCGGCGATTGGTAATCGAAACTATCGGACCATAAGCTCAGTACGTCCGGGGTGCAGATGTCGATGCTGCAGTCGATCAAGTCTTGGCGGATATCCAGTTCGGGAGTTTTGAGAATAATTTCGGCGTCAATGTTCAGACGAGATAATTGCTCTTCATCTGGATGACGATCGATTTCTTCATAGTGGAGGCAGCGGTCCTTGGTAGGGTCAATGACGAAAATCGGTGAAACTGAGGTGGACTTGGTCCTATGCTGTAGGCCAGCCTCTCTTAGAACCATGGTCATGATCGCATTCTTGTCAATTGCTCGGCGGGCCCGGTGCTCGGCCAATGCACCCTCGATGGGCAGGTTGCTGATCACGTCGCCGCTCACGACAATAAAGTCTCCTGTAATAAGGTGCTTGCCGTCCAAATCGCGCATAACGTCCCCGACAGAGGTCGAAGTCGACTTAAGGAAGGTAAATTGCTTGAATGGTGAAGACGGTGCCCTCCATTTTGATGCACTAGCAATATAGGTCAGCTCTGCCATCCGTATCGGAGGGAGTCGCTAGGACAAGCCTACTTGATGTATTTCTCCAGCTGATCCGAGTGTGCTCCTGCGTAGAGGAAGACCTCCTCTACGCCTGCATTGGCCAGAAATTCGAGGGTGTATTCGATCAAAGGCGTATTTGCGAGCGGCAGAAGGCACTGATAAATTCGTTTGTTAATTTCGGCATTTTGGGACATGAATGTTTTGCGGTAGGGACATACACGAGGCTTGTCGCGGGTGAACGGCTCGAATCTTGTCTCGAAGGTATCTGCGAGCACCTAAGCAAAGGCACAAGTTAGCAAACATATAACACAGAAAGGACTTTGGCAGGAACAGTCATTTAACCATTTGCCAACTGCTAGACCTACCACAGCTTGAAATGTCTCTTCCACTTCCTCCGCCGCATTGGGCTTTGGCTTTTGTCCGGCTTTCTGCTTGGGAGCCATTTCTGCAAGGAGGGTTAGCAACGAATTCTTTATCGTTCAAGAGAGTCGCAAGAACTAGTTCTCGTGAAGCACCGGTGGGAAAGCGGCAGGGCTATTTTACCTTCAATGTGTCAACAACACGTTAAGTCCAGGGTTGGTGAAGGTAAACTGAGAGAGGTCAGGGGAGGTTCTCAGACACTTTCTCCAGAAATAGCACCAAAGAAACGCGCGATCTTGTTATCAAAGAAGAGCACAAAAAAGCCTCGGAGTCATCCCGCCCACTTGTTTGCATAGTTTGCATTTCAGTTCCATTGCCTGAGGCGGATATTCCCAAATAGGTTTAGTCTAGATCCTATAGATCACTCAATAGAATATCTTGAACAGATGAATGCAATGTCAACTATTAATGGTCTAATGTATTTAAATGCATGAATTTATGTATTGACTATGGAGTACAATAGTAGTAGTCACAAACTGGTCAAGCCGATGCATATCCTAATACGTACATTCACTACAATCGATGGACATATTCCTGCACCACTCGCTCCTCTTTTTAAGAACCCTGACACTAACTAATAAAATAAGAATTCTAAGCCTTATGATTGTGTTAATCTTTCGCCGGTAAACATCTAGATGAAATATAATATTACCTTTTGTCAAACCATAACTCATATATATGTATGCAAGAAGCAGAGTCGGCTGTAGAGTCGACAACACACCATATGCACTTTCATAGGCTTTATTGAGCCTCATTGTTGTAATGCAATATATGTGGCACTTGAATTTTTTTTTATTTCGGACATGCTTAGTCGTTGCGAGTTTATACAGAGGGTACTTGACTAGTCGCCACCAGATGCAATCCACATAGCCTTCCCGGTTCGGACACTTGAGCTATCCGTATACCCTTAATATTCGCCCCTCACCATATCCTCTGACCCGACACCGGCAAATGGTCAGTCTGGATAGATGCATTGAGTCTAGGTATCAATTGTGCAACCTTCCGGGGAATTTCTAACACTGGCGGGTCCAACCGGGGAGGTGGACGATGTCGTCCACAATAAAAAGAAAATGATTGGTTCGAGTTGTATGGAGGCATTCACTTCATTTGCCGAGTTAAAGACCCAAGCCTCAATACTATCTTGTTTGGTATTCGAAGTGGATGCAGGAGGTGGCGCGCAATTCCAAATCTATCTTTCATGGTCTATATACATATACCAGGGACGGGCCTCTCTTGAACTATCCTCCAGCATTTCCATTGAGACATGTCTACTGTCATGCCCCCTGAGATTTTCCGGCCCCCGTACGACCCTGCGCTTCAACCCAAACTTGATGCTCTCGATCTCTCCTTCTTCGATACTATCGACAAGATCCGAGCCGTGACCTCTGGATTCTCCGCCGAAACCGTCCTCGCTGGGGTTCCACATATGCAACACGCAGAATATGTCGTTGATTCGCTGGATGGCCCAGTCATCCTTTCTATGTTCACCAGAAAGTCATCCACAAACCGCTCCCGACCAGCAGTGTATATTATTCACGGCGGCGGCCAAATAGCCGGCGACCGATTCAGCGCGATAGACAGTATAATCCGCTTCTTTGAAGGTATTGATATTGTCGCCATATCTGTTGAATACCGTCTAGCGCCAGAACATCCAGCGCCGGCGGCTTTGAACGACAGCTACGCCGGACTAGTCTGGGTAGCAGACCATGCAGCCGAGCTTGGGATTGACCCTACTTCAATCATGATTCTGGGCGTCTCCGGCGGCGGTCCCATCGCAGCAGGATGCTCCTTGCTTGCACGGCAGGGCCAGCACCCAACGCTAAACCTACTTGCACAGATGCTGATTGCACCTATGCTGGATGACCGGGGCCAGACGGTGTCGGCGAAGCAGTTTGAGCATGTCGGACCGTGGTGTGGGGTTACCAACCAGATGGCATGGGACTGTGTCCTTGGAAAAGACAGATGGGCGCAAGTTGATTACATGGTTGCACCTGCGCGTGCGACGGACCTGACGGGGTTACCGCCAACGTTTATTGATGTGGGTGAGGCGGAGGTGTTTCGGGACGAGGCGATTGCGTACGCGTCGCTCTTGTGGAAGTGCGGCGTCTCTACCGAGCTTCATGTCTGGAGGGGGCATTTCATGGTTTCGAGATGCAGATGCCTGGTGTACCGGAGGATAGCCAAACTGCAGTAGCGAGGGCCTCGATTGCTGCAAAGAAATCGTGGATCAGGAGAGTTTTCAAAGTGGATGAGTATTAGTCCAATCCCAACAACCATGTATATATGCTAAAAAGCATTAACCTATTAGGAAATTTCCATATAGCCTAACTTGTGGAGATGTCAAGTTGTAATTTATCCCATCTAGTATAATGTCATATACAGAGCAAAGGCGCAAGACCCAAATGGACCCCGAAGGTCCACTCCGAGTCCACTAAGCTAAATCTATGATAAAATGCAAGCACTTACCAAAAAGACCACTTATGATAACCTGTTCGGTTATCTGGTTTGTATGGACTTCGGGCGATTTTGGAAAGAAGCCCTATGTTGAGGCAATCAAGATAATAATAACGGGGACGAAAGGAAAGTTGCTATATCTACTTTACAGAGGCCAGCGGCTATTAACATGCTGGAACCGTTTGACATCCTTGAATGGCCTAGACAAGGTGCCTGAAGTTCTGGTTGAAGTTGACATGAGAGGTCCCAAGTAGCTTGAAAGTGAAGATATCACCCCACCAGCCCGGAGCTATAGGGTTACTCTACAGTTATGGATAACAATATCCAAGGGGCTTTATTTTCAGGAACGCTCGTTGTTTTGGCTCTCAAAAATCTAGTGTTAGGTTTTGCTCCTAGGTTCATTTTGCTCCACTCATATTCTGTTTTCCTGTGCCATTTTCCTCATTGCTTGGATGGTCCCCTGAACTGAAGATACTGCAATTTTCATGTGATCATCCTCTGCTTTCTTGGCCTCATTTGTTCCAGATTCAATACCTGGCAGGTGCCATTCGTATGTGAAGGTGAGATGTAAAGTCTGATCCGGCCCTCTGGCGATAATATTCTCGACTATAGATCCACCTGGAAGGGTGAAGCAGGTCTGTCCTCTGATTAGACAATAATAACAAATTGTGATGTTAAAAAGCTCAAGTAGCTCAAGTAGCTCAAGTGATTGATAAAGCTTCTTGGGGTGAGACACTTACTTTTACCGGTGCATGTAATCTGCATTCCTCGCGGGTCCATTTCCCTGCCATTGGAGACTCGTGAAGATCCGCTGAAACATGAGCATCTCTCACAATGACGCAGCCATTTTCACGCTCTTCAACGACACGAGAGTCATCGAAAGATGGGATAAATGCTTCAGGGCATCTAGCCTTCAATTTGATGCCGTTCCAGACCTGTTCTTGTGTCAGAGTTGGAGTGGTTGGATCGGCACCATTTACTGGTTCGGTATAGGCGATATAAAGAGTAAGCATTGTTGACGCGATTGAAAGTGAACGGCGGTTTAACAGAATATCCTTATTCAAGTAGTTTTTTTTTTAAAAAAAAAGATAAAACAGGATTTAAATATTGAGGTTGGGGCTGGGATAAAAAGGCAGAAGCTCTCGGCCTCGCACTCTCGGAGGCCGACGCTGACTCGAGTTTCCGTCCAAGCCGCTGCCACGAGACCTCAATGGGCCGAGTTGGGCCCTCAAAGCCCAACTAAGCCCATTTCTATACATAAATACAGGCTTGGCGCTCATAAAACTACTGAATAATGCCTGTTTTTTACGCATGTTTTGGTCTGTAAGCTTACTTCTAGTCTAGCCTAATACGATGCGAAGAAGTATGAATCTACAGAAACTGGGGAAATCCGGAATAACATGACCTCCAGAACGTATTGGAGGTGCAAAAGTTAATGGAACTGTCCAATTAAACACCACATGGCGGAGTTTTGGCGATAATATGCGAGAAATTGGCCCATTAGCACATCGAGTTTTCGCAAACCAAGTCCTGGGTCAGGGACTTGGATGCGGCACAGGAGGAATATGCGCTCGAATGGCACCGTATGAAGAGAATAGTGCAACGGCGATGGGACCATTGAGGTTCTGAGTTCCGATTGCCCGTATCGCCCTCGGAAAGGTGCATAACAGGTTGGACGCACTTCATTCAGTATAATTAATGGCTATGCGGAATACATATTCCGGGACTTTTGGTAATGATCCTTGCTGCTATCTCGTGGACGACATCGTCCGTTCTTCCTTTTGGTCCTTTAGAGTGCTGACTCAGCGCTACCATAAAAGCCCATGTGTTCAACCGGACGATGTCGTCCATCTCGCTGTTCGACAATTGGAATAGATTCTTGCCCTGCGGTTTTATCCTCCCACGGCCCATGGAGATGGACCCCAGTCCGAAGCAACCGGTCCGGCGCCGGACATCAAAACAACTGGAAAGAAAGAGAGAGCTAGACAAGCAATCACAGAGAATCAAACGCGAGACGGACAAGGACCGATTAATTCAGATCCAGGCCGATGTCCAGAAAATCCAACGGCAGATGGACAGCCTCCAGAAAACCATGGCCATGATTCTGGATGGGATGAACACTCTGCACAATACACATCCCAGCACTCATCTTTCCCAATCCCCTTCAGTGTCCCTGCCGGTGGATATTATCACCCCGCAAGATGGCAGGATGGCAGGTACGAGAGGAGACTCGAGCTCCAGCTCCAGTCCTAGCAGTCTGACGCCAAATCAGGCCCACGGCGGACAAGCACCCCCGAAGCTGTATGGGGACACAGATCGAAGTCTCTTGGTAGCGGATTGCAGCGTGGTATCAAGGGAGCTCAATCATTCGCCTGTCGTAATAGGCAGTCTGCCTGAAAGTAACGATTCTTGTTCTCCGTATGCTCAGGATAGCGTGCAATTGGTTACTTCGGCGTTGCATCCGTCAGAAACGGGGGCAGACCAAACGACGCTTAACGCCTATCGCCAAACCCGGGAATTACCTAACAGAGACCCCATCTCTGTGGATGATTCAAAAGCTCCTCCTACTATCTATACACACATAGACACTTCTCCACCGACCATATTCAAGTATCGAGGTGTAGTGCTCCCATCCTGTCTCTGTCAGCCAAGGGTGCACTCCTCGTATGCAGACTGCTTCGAGCATACCGTCTACGATGCGGTGATCGAAGCGCACGTTCAACCTCAAACGCCACCCGTCCCATTGAGTCCATCCCTTCCCGATCTTCTTTTTGTGGGAGAAGGGAACAACGTTGTATCTCGGATTTTATTCAAAATGTTGAAGCGAGACGGTCTTTGTGGGATGGATGTATTGTTAGGGGCCTATATTCTCCTCTATCGGCTACTTCGTGTCAGTTCTGCCATACTATGCTCATCCGCATTCTTCCTCTTCTTTTTGCTTTTACCATCTTCAATTGGACGCAGCAGATTGCTTACAACAGTAGTACCGTCTTTCCCCATCTCTCAAAACCCTCCAGGACGTACCGGAATGGTTTCGACCGACTGAAATCCAAAGTAACACACCTCACCAAATCTTTACCGACTTCATGCCATTCCCTCAGTTGCGCAACGCCATGGTTTCGGGCTCTGTTGAGTATACTCGAGAAGAGTTTGATATTGACTACGGTCGTTCTGTTTCGATTAACTGGCCGAACTCGAAACCTTTGCTGGTTAGAAACGATTCCTTGGATGTGGTTCTAAACCCAGAGTTTGAACCACATGCTCTCGACTACAGTAACTGGTCGCTCAATGAGGAATTTGCGCTCAAGTATCCGCACATGGCTATGATGGCCACAATTAGATAATAACCTTTATGGTGCATCGTGTACGCTAACTATAGTTAACAAGCTACTTTACGGAGTGTAGATATTGATAGGTACTGTGGAACTTCGAGAATATTGAGTGTGTATGCTAGAATGGTAAAACAACTAATCATATATATATGCAAAGTCCAGAATAGCTTCTGTTCACAATTCCTTTTATTGACATACAGCTATTCCGCTAGCTAATAAGATAGAAATGACTCTTGCATCGCCTTCGTTTACACCTAAAGAGCATATTAAAATACCAACAAAAAGACATGGCATATGTGGCCGACTATTCTTGTCTGTATATATATACAGACAAACAATATTTGAAGACATATTCTACGCTGACAAGGACACCTGATATATTTATCCTTTACTTTTTGTTCTTAGTTTTCTTACATGTGAAGATATTCATGTAACAAATGCAGGAATGACCTTAACGGAGGAGGATATCAAATAATAAAAATAAACCGAAACACGACGCCAAAACTGGGGCCGAAATATGTATGCCAATCCAACCACATAAGCATGAGGCATCAAACAAAGCAAGCCCTTATACAGGACAAGTCACTTTATGGAGAATTGGACAAGAGACAAGACGAAATCAAACAGGCGGCTCAACTGTCTGCAGCGGAACATAACCCTCATCACCCCGACCAACTGGCACAGGTCCCTTGCCAGTAACCAAAGACCAAAGCGAAGAGAAAACATTCCCAACGCGACGACGCAGGGAGCGTGGGCTATCCGACAAAATATTTGTCGAAGTCCACCAGCTCCCCTTACGAGAATTACCGCGATGCGCCAAACCAGCCGGAGAGATCGCACCGGAGCGAAGCTCCTTCTCAAGACGTTCAACGGTCATCCAAGACGGACGACGCCAGAACTTCAATAGCAGACTGCTAACAACAACGGAGACACTGGAGAGAGCCATGGCACCACCGGCAGCCATAGGTGGTAGCATGAAGCCCGTGAAGGGGAGGAAAAGGCCCATGGCGAATGGAAGGCCGATGACATTGTACATGCAAGCCCATATCAAGTTCAACTTGATGCGTTTGAAGACCGAGCGTGACAGGGAGAGACTGGCTGGTACAGAGAGTAGATCGTCCGGACGCATGAGGACGATATCCGCAGCCTCGACCGCTACGTCTGTGCCGGATGCGAGGGCGATTCCGACGGATGCCGTGGCCAGCGCGGGAGAGTCGTTGATGCCATCGCCGACCATGGCGACGCGCTCGCCTTCTGCTTGGAGGGCGGAGACGATTGAGCGTTTCTCGGATGGGGAGACGGAGGCGTAGATTGAAGCGGTTGGGATGCCGACTGTTGTGGCAATTGATATCGCTGTTGAAAGCGTGTCGCCTGTTACCATGGAGGTTGATATGCCCATGCGATGCAGGGCCGCTATGGCCGCCACGGCTGTCTCTTTCACTGTGTCTCGGAGGGAGATGGTTCCGGCATAGCGATTGTCGATTGCGACGTGGATGCGTGTAATTCCGGCTGCGGTGGCACCAGGCTTGGGGATGTCGGCTTCCGGGTCTTCGACAGGTTCCGCAGAGTCGGGATCTGCATCGGCAGGCACAGGGACGTCTTTGGACCGAAGGAAGTTGGCGTTGCCAAGGAGGACATGGTGTCGGATACGCTGGCCACTAGATGTGGGTTCGACGACGGCAGAGACACCTTTGCCAACACAGTTTTCAACGTCACCCGTGCTTCCTGGTAGCCCATCTTCTCCGGGATGACCTGATTCGGTTATGGCCGTAGAGAAGATCGCTCTTCCGATTGGGTGTTCACTGCCTGTCTCTGCGAGACCGACAATAAGCCACCAGAGCTGACGGCGCCAGTCGTTCATTGTCCACTGAGGTTCAATTCGGGTGTGGTCCACGCTCATCCGACCTGTAGTTAGGGTGCCCGTCTTATCGAAGACAACGTGAGTCACTTTAGTGGCAGCTTCTAGCACGGCACCTCCCTTAACGAGGATGCCATGCTCCGCGCCAACGCCGGTACCAACCATGACTGCGGTCGGGGTGCTCAGACCTAGAGCACAGGGGCACGCAAAGACAATGACTGAGATGCACAGTTTCAAGCAAACCATGACTCGGCCACCACTGCCTGCCATTTCAAAGATTGTGGGCGGATGAGGCAGTATATGACTTAGGAACATCCAACCAAAGAATGTGATCAAACCAAGGCCGATGATGGTGGGGACAAAGTAACCAGCAACGATATCAGCCATGCGCTGAATCGGAGCACGGCTCGTCTGCGCGTCCTGTACCAGCTTTACAATCTGGCTCAACTGGGTATCCTTGCCGGCTCGAATGACTTTGAAATCAATCGAGTTTGTGCCATTCACAGTTCCAGCAATGATTTGACTGCCTTCCTTTTTGTGAATAGGTAGTGCCTCTCCACTGATCATACTCTCGTCAACATAGCTTTCACCCCGGATGACCACACCGTCCGCAGACACATTATCACCGGGGTGAAGAATAACAACATCGCCGACTTGAATCAGCTCGGTGGGAATGCACTTTTGATTCACCGTCATGTCTTCAGCCACTGTGGATTGTTCGATTGCGCCAGATGTAGGTTTAGAGCTCCAGCGCTCAGCCAGTTTCTCCGCAGCAATGGGATCTTCGTAGATAGTTGTCATAGATGGAGTCAGACACATGAGTCTAGAAAGAGCAGCGGAGGTTTGGCCCTTGGCTCGGTTTTCTAGCCATCGTCCCAATGTGATAAATGTGATGAGCATCGTACATGTGTCGAACACGGTGCTAGGACGCTTAGGGTCCGTACTGCAAAGGGCCATGATCATGGTGAAACAGCTATAAAAGAAGGCAGTGGACGTGCCCAACATTATGAGAACGTCCATGGTTGGGGATCGATGCTTGAGGGACTTGAAGCTGGTGACATAAAATCGTTTGCCGATGCCGAACTGCACCGGAATGGTCAGAGCGAGACAGACCAGGTCTCCAAGGTATAGGCCCGGGAAGAGCGCAAAACTGCCAAAGTCAATCCCGGGCAAATACATCGGAAGAATCATGCTGATGAGGAAGACGGGAACCGCAAAAGAGGCGGCGATGATGAATGATCTTTTCCATTCTTGGATTTCCTTCGTCTTGGACAATGACTGTAGCTGTGCGTTGGTATCATCTGAGTCAACAATCAAGGCGTTGTAACCAGCAGCCTCGATCACTTCCACAACAGACCGGATTCCGATTGTAGATGGGTCGAAAGAAACGACCATGCGAGAGGTTGCCATTTTTATTGATGCTGAATGAACACCCGGTTGCTGTAATAGATTGTCTTCCAATGCTGTGGCAGAAACGCCGTCTCGTAGCCCATGCAAGCTCAAATTGACCTGCTGTGTCTTTTTGGAGATTGACGCCTGCGCCTCTGATGACACGATCGACGCATCAAATCCGGCATCCTCAACAAGCTCTGGGATTTTGCTGGCAGGCAGTATGGCTGGGTCGTGCACGACCACCGCCCGCTCAGCCAGAAGACTGATGTTGAATTGGACTACCCCATCGACACCGCCCAAGGCACCCTGGACGCTAGATGTGCAAGCACCGCATGTCATGCCTCCGATCGCGACCGTGGTGACCAGAAGTCCAGATTTCTCTTCCGAGCCAGCCGGTACAGATGGCCCCTTGGAGCCCGCTAGGGCAGTGTCCAGCACTCGCGCCCCGAAGCCTCGATCTTCAATGAGCTCTGCGATCTGTTCCGGTGTGATGATGCCTGCATCATGTTCCACGACTGCGCGCTCGGAAAGCAGGGATACGTCTACGGAGTTCACACCACTGACCCCGTTCAACCCGCTTTCCACTGCAGACGTACATGCCCCGCATGTCATACCTTCAACCGCCAGGTTGGTTACCGAGAACCGCGTAGTCAGGGAAAAAGCGGGGTCAGGATTTCTTTGTTCCTCGCTCGAAAGTACTGCCGCGTCGAACCCGCAGTCCTCAATCATCTCTGCGATTTTCGTAGGCGACAAGACCGACGGATCATGTTGTACAGCGGCCCGGCCCATGATGAGACTGACGGAAACGTCGCGCACACTGTGTATCCCTTGAAATGCGCCCTCTACTGCTGAGGTGCACGCTCCGCAAGTCATTCCGTCGATTTTGATAGTTGTGGTGGCCATTGCGGATCGACTGGCCCCGCCGACATTCGGATTTGTAGATAACATCTCGACGGTGAAGCGCGAGGCGAACACGGCGAGGAAGGACAGGACTATATCATATGGAGGGTGTCCGACAAACTGCCTCCGACGCGATGGCAGAGGGTGATAGCGTGCTGAGAGGGACGGATGGTCTCGGATAGCGTAAGACTAACAGATCATTCCCTTGTTGAGGAGACAAAGGGAAATGTAGAAGTTAAAAAGAAATAGTGCCAGAAAGCCACGTCGATCGAATTCCATCAAAAACTTGGTCAAAGACGCAAGGGGAGGGAAAAAGCAAAGTGGATTTGCTCGGAAATACCTGTAGGACTCCAGTGAAGTGGACCGCATGTGCCACGCCATGGAATGTACAAAGTCCTTCGATGTAATATAAGCGTGGGCAGCCGATTAGATGGTTGGGTTTTGAATTATATTAATGATTCACCAAGGGATCCTAGTAAATAGAAGATTTTCATGGGTCTTGGATGGCCTGAAACAGACTAATCAATACGAAAACATGTGGTTGTTTCAAAATGTCTATAATATACTGAGATGAGTCTACTCCGTTACTCCGTAGTGCGTCGGTTTATTATCGCTTTTTCTATACTTTGATAGGGGGCCCTGCATGGTGAGCATCACATTTAATATAATAGATCCGAGATAATAATAATCAATAATAGAATACATAACTAAATAATCATAGTACAAAAAAAAAAAAAAAAAAAAAAAGCAACGAGTACAATATACAACATACGTACTACAACACCTGGGCATAGTTAACTACTAATCAGATAAGACTTGTTTGCACTTAATGCAAACAAGCATCTCCACCTGGACTACGATGCTTCCCATCTTCAACTCAGCTATCTACTCCGCACCTCTCACCTGTGGACCCGTATTACAGCTCTCTGCTTTGCTTACTCTTCAATCTCCTCACTGAATTTAAATTTCCTTAAACCACATCCCAATGGATCAAACCCACACACGAGCCCTAGAGGCTCTCCAACCATTCATCCACCTGGCCCGCTCCAATAGCGCAGGCTCGCCTCGCTTTATCGCCAATCTTATCACAAATGCCACCTCAAGCGCGCAAACATACGTCTTCGCAGAGCTGCTTGAGCTTCCGACAGTCCAGGCATTACGGTCACCGGACACTCCGGCCGAGTTTAAGGGCTATCTAAAGCTACTAGAGATCTTCGCATGGGGCACATGGCAAGAATATCAAAGTAAGATCACATATATCCAAAGCCCAAAAGCCAAACATCTCCAAATCACTGGACCTTTCACCCCCAAGCTACCAGAACGAAAAAAAAAAAACTAACCACCAACACCCCGCACCAGCAACCCCAAACCTCCCCGAGCTGAACACCGAACAAACCCTCAAACTCCGCCTACTGTCACTCCTAACCCTCTCAACAACAATCAAACCCCTCACCTACAGCGCCCTGATGACCGCCCTCAGCACCCCCACCAAAGCCGAGCTCGAATCCCTCGTAACAAAAGCCATCTACGCCTCTCTGATAACAGCCCGCCTCTCACCAGCCTCTAACCCACCATCTGTGAACGTGACAGCCGTCGCCCCACTGCGCGATGTTCAACCCCAGTCCCTCCCTCAGATGATCTCCAACTTGAGCGAGTGGGAATCGCGCTGCGGCGAGGTCGTCTCCGATTTGGAGGCGGAGATTGCGCGCGTCAAGAGCGACGCTGCGAAGCGTGCTGCACGTGCCCAGGCACACAAAGATGCGCTCGATGAGGCTGTCAAGAGGAAGAAAAGGACGGGGAGGAAGGGTGGTCGGCGCGGTGGTCGACTTGGCGCTGGTGTCGGGGGGAGTAAGAGGGATGCGGATGACATTGATGAGGATGATGGGTACTTTGATACATATGATGGTAGTGAGAATAGCTCGCGCATGGATATTGATGAGACACCTGGTGCTCGTGCGGGAAATAGTCGGCAGCCAAAGAGGGTGTTGGGGCGCAAGTCTTGAAGTGTGGATGTGTTGATGTGTTGATGTATTCACATGACTCTATTCCCTCATTTGCTCATGGTTATGTGGCTTAGAAGATCATAGCGGCTCCAACAGGATTTACGATATGAAATGACTTGATTATGGTTTAGTTTCATTTTTACAGACGATATCTCATGTGATATGAAACCCGTGGATAGGAGCAAATTGCATTCGTAAGGCCTTAATGGCGACGCTCATTAGTGAGAAAATAGATACAATACAACGTTTTCGAAGTCAGAAGGGGTATTGGTAGAAGGGAAGAAAAGACCACAGGAAAACAATAGACACAATAGATATAGACATGACAAAGAGGAAGTAGATGTGACCGCTGATAAGCGGGTGGATAGGGCGAATAGAGAAAACAATATTCCCTCTTTATAGCTCCGAGGATGAAAATGGGGTGCAGATTCGAGACATAGTGTTTTTCAAGAATGTGCATCATAGAAGCAAGACCTCGCCATTCGCACACGGTGGAAATGCCTTGAACAAGTCAAGTCAAGACGATTGAATTGTAGACATGGCAAGAATGACCAGATGACCAGACAAGTTCAGGGAGCGATTGTTTTTCGAAGTTTGGATTGGATGTAGACTAGACTTGGCGAAAAGCTCACAGCATAGTACCAGGGACGAAAATGAACAAGATGCTTAGAGCCGCCGCTGTGAGAAAGGCGATCAATGCAGTGACGAGAGCACGCTTGTTGAGCAGCTTTCGGACATAGGGTTCGCGAATTGGTGCCCAGTTCATGAAAGTGTATTCACTGTAGCCCAGGAACGCCATAACGGGGTCGATCTTGTATTGGTAGGAGATAATGAAGTATGCAGCGACAGCAAATGGAAGAATAATCTGGATTAAAGTTAGCAAGCTGGCTCATCGGTGGTTAGAGAGAATAATAAACATACCCAGCAGCGAATGTTCCGGGGCTTATCCCGCAGAACAACGTAGAAGGCCGCCCAAAATCCTCCACCGAAGCTAATCAGAGCAAAAGCGAGGCGCAAGATGATACTCAGGGGAACCATATTTCCAAGGGCCTTTGCTTGCAAGAATCCTGGGAATGCATCACGCTCCATAGCCTGGAACACGTAGTCCTTGGCCGGGTCGAACACTTCAGGGTCGTCTCGGCCGTCGTCTTCGACCAAGTTGATAATTGTGGAAACCATGGATTCTGGTAGCATAATCTCTCGCTCTGAACCGGGAAGTAGATATGTGTACAAGATCTTCTCTGCACTGGCGCGAATGTCATTGCGGGCCACGGTGTGTCCGGGGGATGTTGAGTCGTTGAGTCGGGAATCTGGTGTGTCACGGCCATCTTCAAACGAAGAGATTTGGTGTGCTGATTCGCCGGAAGATCCCAGGCTGTTTTGCCGGGAGGGTGATGTGGTGTGGCCTTCGGAGCGAAGGAATGCAGACAGGCGTTGGTCGGCATCTCTATCTTTCTCATTTTCTTGGAATCCGCGTTGACGAGAAGGCCCAGCCTCCGTCAGCGGGATATCACCTAGGTTCTCAAGATTGTCTAGCATGGCAGATGATCGTTTGCTATCGGCTCTTTCCATATCGGGGGTCGCGACAAGTACGGAACGGCGGAGTTCACGGACATAGTGTCGGCACAGTAGCATATGTTGCGATACATCCAGCCTAGAGATCCCGTTAACTTCAGATACGGGCATCGAAAGTAGGCTTACACGTACCAAAAGTCTAGGTAGTCTACAGAACGCTGCTGGTCGCGCATGTAAATGTAGAACGAAAAGAGGTCGACTGGGGCGAGAGTTCGGCGACTGAGCACCTCAAAGAGGGTCGGTAGCCGATTACGCGACTCCGCGTCGACAAAGTCATGATGAGACATATCGGTAATGTGTTTTAGAGTAGGAAATGGTGTTGTGACTAGCACCGAAATTTCAAAGCGAAGGCGGGGCCCCGGGGAGCAAAAAGGGGGATAGATTAAGGTCGTGTTGACGGGCGAGTGAGCGATCCCAAACAACTCTGAAAGATGTGATGAGTAAAAGTAGCCGATTGAAAGCGAATGATAGACGATCAAGAGCGAAATGAGAGGGGTTGAAAAGTATTAATCTCCACGTCGTGAGGTACACAACGGATGGTGTGTGGATATCGGGAGAGCCCCTGAGGTCACAACACAACGAGGTCGGCTCAGCAACAGCAATAGCAAAAAAAAAAGAAAAGAAAACAATGAAACTTGAAAAAGACGAGTCCTGCGAAACGAAAGACGTAAGGGTAAAGTGAAGGCCATTCCAGCCATCAGCATTATTCTTGAGACGTCGGAACAATGATAATCCGAGATTAAGATCTGTCAGGGGGGAAATTAACGTTGATGTTTTAGGTTATTGCTTCATATATCATCATACATAGTTACTAGTTAACTATATGTTTACATTCAATCTAGTTATGTCTTTTATAACTATCTTCTATAAATAACTGCTGCTACTCTATACAATGAACATCAATTTGAGCTTGACATATATTAGCCCCACAATACCAAGCATGGCATGTACAGATGTGATTGGTGCGAAGATCAACATATCCATTCATAGATGGATGGAGCTTGACATTGATCTACAATGTAGACTTTGTACACTAAATCAACGTTGGGGGAAAAAAATCCATGAACTGGCATTCATTCATAAGCCAGTGAAAATTGCATGTGGTAATCTATCAACAGGGTATTGCCCATCAAGTTCCAATCCAACGCCATCCCATAAAAACACCCTCGCTGCAATAAATGTATGTCCCGGGATCAATGATTATCGGCAAGGTGCTAGATGGGAAAATTAGCTTGTGTTTCTTGAAAAAAAAAAAAAAAAAAAAACCTTCATTGTAAATACTTACCGACCACTCTGGAATATTTCGGATCTGCTGCCACATGAACTTCTCAAGTTTGTTTGCGCTCTTAGCATAGGGTGTGGTTTCATTATTGTAGCGTCGGCAATTGTCGAATATCAACATGGCATCCTTGATGAAATCCTGTGGGGTGGGGTACAGGTCCTTCTCATGCTTCTCTTCCATGGTCGACAGATCCATGGGCTCCATGATTACCTCGTAGTAGTCTGGAACCTCATCGCGGTTCACGGGTTGGGTAAATGGCCAGGCTGCACTATGGTTTTGCATATCATTCAACAGGTGCAGCAATTGGTTATAGTTGGGTCCATGGCGTGGTTGACGAGCCATTTCATCCATATCTGGCGACCATCCAGACTCTTTAATTGCGGGAATGCTAAGAGGATCGATTGGGTATACCCCGTTCTTCCACTCCTTCGGAGGAGGATGGATGATATGCGAGCGACTGAAAGCACGGA
The DNA here is from genome assembly GCF_028828655.1 of Penicillium verrucosum. Taxonomy (NCBI): domain Eukaryota; kingdom Fungi; phylum Ascomycota; class Eurotiomycetes; order Eurotiales; family Aspergillaceae; genus Penicillium; species Penicillium verrucosum. The sequence goes on from NW_026643210.1 coordinate 6,442,357, forward strand.
TCTTGGCTTGCACAGACTCCTTCTGCTTGGTGAGCATGCGGCCCATCTCCAGATAACGGATCTTGGGGAGCATGGTACACTGCATGAGCGTGCCACCCTCGTAATCCTTAATGTAGCCCATCCAGATTGATTTATCGAGTGTGATCTCCTTGGTGAAGCCTTGCTTCTTGAAGTATCCAATGGCATAGTTATCGGCGTAGGTAAGGAAGTGCATAATTGGAGAGGTAGCTTTCACGTAGTCCTTAATGGTAAACAAGTTAGATATATGGATAAACATTATAGACCCGTAAGCACACGTACCTTGAGATGAGACATCAAGTGTGCACCATATCCCTTCACTTGTTGGTCCGAGGATATAGCGCAGAAGACAATCTCAGCAAACTTTCGAGAATTGAACGGACGATACGTGATTCCTCTGTAGACATCAGTATCCGAATCTAACCGCTCTGGGGTAGTACTTGGCAATTATGACATACCCAACAACCTCCAGTGGGTGTTTGACAATAGCCATAGACAGATGGGATCGATCGTAGACAAGGCGTGCGATGTAGTCCTTGGGCATCTTCGGAAGTTGCTTCTGGAAAATACACTTTAAGCCTGTCAAGACAATAAAGCTATCGTGTGCACCATCATTGTTGACGACACGAAACTCAATGTCACCTCGACGTTCTTCGAGAACAGCGGGCTGTGTATCGTCAGCCATTGCTCATGGAGAGACATGAGAAGCGGTGGCGTAGGATGGGAGGGTACCTTCTCAGGGAATGGAACAATGCGGAGTGGAGGCTTTTTAAGGAGACCATCTTCCTGTGCGGGGTACTTGTTAGAACAAATAGGCGAAGCGACTGAGTAGAATCTCCTACCTCTTTCACAGGTGAATCTGTCCGCGCCTTCTTCTTGATTATCTGCTGCCCAGAGTCTGGGGAAGCTGCCTCCTCAGAGGCTTTGCGCTTGAAACCTGATACCATAGAGACACGTTAAAAATAGTTTCGCAAAATACAATGTGGGATTATAAATATTCCACTTACTCTTTGGTGAATCAACAGCCATGATGTCCTCGCCCTTCAAACTTGGCCCTGCGCTGACGATGACATGGGGTATCGGTCGGAACAACTAACGACCGGTCGGGCCAGATCAACACTGGCGATCTATATCACTCACTCACAATAGTCACCTTCGACCTTTGAACTGCATCAATTTTGTCCCTCAATTACAATTATCAAATTCTATTATCCTAATGTCTCTGAACGAAGTCTGGGAGGCAGCATCTGCAACTCCATTCATCCCTCTCATTGCTAAGGACAGCCAATTCTCTGTTGGCTTCAACTTGCTTCTCCTCGGTAAGCTTCTTAGTCTACCACAGCTTTGAAAATAGCCAACCTCTGACTGAATATTGATAGCATTGGTTACGGGCACTCTATTTGGCTTGAGTAAGTAACTCCAAATTCAATTATCCGAATTGGACTCTGACATTTCACCAAACAGATCGGTCTTTCCTCGGCATCGTATCCTTGGGTTTCCCAGCCGCACTCGCATCTGGGTTAGTAATGCACTGCAATCCATTTTTAGACATACGATATACTGATCGGGCATTCTGGATAGCTTTGGAGCTGTGTTTATGATCTGCGCCGCCGGAGTCTACGTCTAACCTGCCACCTTTCCCTATTGCGCGTCCCCTCAAATGTACCATAGGCGTTAGGTTCGAAGGGGCCTGTACTGCTAGAACATCCAAAGCCATCACACATATTCGGACTCGTTATCTTTGCTCTGTGCTAGTATCACGTCTGAAGAGTTCGAGCTAGCAGCCTAAGCCACAAAATGGAGCCCCTTTTCGCTGGCGTCTCCAACAACGCCCACCATCTCTACACGCTGCTCTCCTGCATTGGTTTCGCACATAAGGCCACAGTCCAAATCACCCCAGATGGCCTTCGATTCTCAGTGGAGGAAGGCCGCGTCATTCAAGGACTAGCCTTCCTCGACAAGTCGCTCTTCACCAGCTACACATTTAATCCATCGACCGACTCCGAACCCAACAATCAAAACGGAACACCCCAAGACGACAATGAATCTTCGCAAAATGGGGCATATCCTCACTTTGTCGTTTCCCTCTCCGCTATCCTCGAAACTCTAAAGATATTCGGCATCAACGAGCTCTCCGAATCCAACCGACCCCGCGACACTAGCATCACCCAAACCGGGATCGCGTCGTCAAGCGCATTCAACGCTCCAGCCCTGCTAATGGACCGCTCCTGCACCCTGCAATATGCCCAACACGGCGCCCCACTTAGCATCACCATAACAGAAGCTGGCGTGAAAACAACCTGCGAGCTCGTAACATATGAGCCCGACGAAAACGAAGCAGACATTCCCCTCCAGCGCGACGCCATCATCATGAAAATTATTATGCGCTCTGCCTGGCTACACAATGCGATCGCTGAACTCGACTCCTCAACCCCCACAATCCTGAAACTGTCCGCCTGCGCCAAGCAAGAACCGTACTTTACTCTTTCCGGTGCGGGCGGTCCGTTTAGTGAATCTACTGTGGAGTTCTCGGTTGATCAGCACAACGAGACCGCCGCCGGCGCTGGTCATGGCACTACACAATCTCAGATGCATAAGGTGTTGTTCGATGATGGCTCATCCCGGGCTCGCGCAACTAGAGCTAAACTTGCACCTACGGTCACGGAGACTTTCCTTGTTTCTCCTCCTCATTCTATGGGCGAGCGCATTCAGCAGAGCTACCGATTTTCCCTGATTCGCAAGGCTGCGAGAGCTATGTCTGTCGCTAATAAGGTTAGTATCCGTGGGGATCGACAAGGGGTGTTGAGTTTGCAGTTCATGGTTGAGCTTGATGATCATAATGTCCCCGTGGGCAGACCAGTTGGCGCTGGCGTAAAGGGTCCCAATGGACCTGTATGCTTTGTGGATTTCCGATTTGTGCCATTGCTAGACGAAGAAGAGGCTGAGATGGAGATGGATGCAGAAGTCGAATAGCCAGGTTAGAATGAACACAATTTATAAAGCGACATAACCCGTTAAAAATGGGTAAAGTTGCAGATGAATAGAGCGAAACTGTCTCTCCAAATAGTATTTGACATACTACACTGTCTGGTATAAAACAAATGGAATTTGAGGCCAAAGGGCCAAATAGCCAGGCGCTAAGACATCAGCCTAATAAGTAAAGTGGGAATCAAAGCCCCAAGCCAAGTCAAACAAATCATGTACATCATCAGAAGTGCACACGCCATCAGTATAGAACAAAAAAGGAACCAAGCCACAAACAAAGCCATGCCACGAATGTGAAGATATCCACAAGGCCAAATCCCAAAATGCGTCAGAAAACGCCAGAGTTAGAAAAAAGAACTCAACCACATTCAAGCATGATCAGGATTGTAGCTCGTTTCCCCCAGCATACTCTGACCAACAGGCGCAGCCGGTGTAGGCGTAGCAGGACGCGGCATCGACGAACTCGGCTCCCCCAAACCAGACGGGTGAGCCTGCACACGCCCAACAGTAGCAGCCTGCAACCTGCGATCCAAAGCCTTGAGCGCAACAGCCCGTCTACGCTCCGCCTCCTCGCGCTTAGCCGCGCCCCTAGCCCCACCACGCTGGTTGTTCAGTAGCGTAGGCAAGCCCGCCTCGCCTCTTGCTAGCACGAGCTCATTACCGGAGGCAATATCGTCCTGGGAAAAGGGCGTCAGGAGCTTAGCTGTGACTAGCAGAGCGTATATCTGGTCCGCGACGAAAGCGATAGGCGGCTGCATCACGTCTGGGAATAGGCAGGCGAATGCGAAGGTCTCGCTAGCATCACCTTTGATGCCTGTGCCGCTTGAGGTACCAGTTAGGTCGGGCTGGCGCTTGTAGAAGCGGAGGTAGGTCCAGCTGGTGAGGATGCCGAGCCAGGAGAGGATTGTGGCGGTGTCTGTTCCGATGATGAGGCCGCTGAGGGTGTTTAGGAGGAGGAAGAGGGCGGGAAAATGCTTTACGCGCATTTTGATTATTCCTTTGAAGATCGTTACGGTGTGTTCTGGGACGAGCTGTTTAAAGGCGACTAGGAAGGAGGCCTGGATGGAGATGCCGCCGCAGATTTGGGTGAGGCTGTTTTGTTTGGGAGATGGTTAGTGTTTGGTATAGGTGGTAATTGGGTTGCTTCGTGTTGGGGGTCGGCAGGATGGAGGGGACGATGCGTACGATCTGTTTGAAGAACCACCCGCTGCTCCCCAGACCAGGTAGATTGGAATGATAGCGACGCAGGGGATCACGGCGACGACTGCGATGAACTTGCTGAAGTCGCGCGAGCCCCAGGCGCGTTCAAGGTACTTGCCGCCATAGAATATGGTGGAGACGTTTAGTAGGAGGGTGAATATATTCTGCTCGACAAAGGTGGCCGTGACGATTGTCCAGGGATAGTAGTAGAAAAATGAGGGGACGAGGGTCAAGTAGGGGACGAGAGGAGATGTGGCCGGGGTCCCGCCGGTGCTGTCAATTTGTCGCCATCTGGCAATGTTGTAGAGCAAGGAGAGGGTGAGAAGGCTGACGAGACAGATTCGAGTAGCGGGAGGAATGTTAATTCGGAGCGACATGTTGGAGCTCGCTTGGAGCTACAAGACGCCACAGGCCGTAGAGATGGAGAAAGTTGAGGTGGGAGACTTTTAGCGGAGGGCGGAGAAGTTACCCATGTTTGTTTGGCCCCGAGTTGCTTCAAGGCGACAATCTATGTTGTACATCATGCACCATCAATGTAGCTTTTCGAATAAGATTATCAACTTATGCTTCATGTTATTATTCTATCTCGTCTTCTTCATTAACCAATGCATACTATTGGCCTATCTTTTTTTTTTTTTTTTTTTTTGCCCTTTTCTCCCTTCCAGTTCTACTATGTAATAACGATTTGAATGTAGGATTGGACTGAAGGAGTGACAAGACTTCAGGGCTAATAGCATATATTAGTGGTTATTGAGGATCCATGTTTAGAAATAACCTTTGAATTCAACATCAAATATGTATCCAACATCCTCCGGAGCATGTAGCCTGTCAGATACTCCATGATAGGAGTTCTCCATCAGGTAGCATCAGTAGCAATAGTAGGTAGAAGGGAAACAACCAAAGTATATTCAACTTGACAAGTCCACTACAACATAGGTCGTAAAGAAGTAAGAAGGTAAAAAGCAAGGTAAAAAGTACTCCCGTACTTAAAGGACACGCCAATGCCAGGTCGGTGACTGGCGGCATCATTAGCCACGATCCACCATCTGCGATTGACCTGCAGGTTCGGGTGGGTGCAGTTCAGGTCGATGATATATACTGTCCTAAAGGTATTATCCCTGTAAGTAGATAATATTGTAAGTGTAAGTGTACGTTGTGACACAAGATAAGCACTCTGGTACTTGGAATTGGAACTTTGAAAGGTGTAAAGGGTGCTCGTGCTGAAATCCCCCGATGTGTGGAGAACCCCATTTTTAGGCGCTTGACAGTTTGTGAAGTCAGAAATCCTTCAAGGGGTAAAGTATCAAGAATGTTTGATCAAGTTTAGAAGGTCAATTAGATATCCCAATGTTATATATGTATTATACTTGAGGGTCATTAATAGGAGAAAATGACTGGAGAAGAGAAGTTCGGAAAAGTGTGGAGGTCGACGCCACAGGGAGGATCCAGTGGCTAGTGTGTGCTAAATGGACTTCTGCCAAACATTCTGGATCCTTTAATCTCAGATCTTCACTTTCCTCTCCCTCTTCCTCTCTCTCTTCCCTATTCATTGAATACTCTGGTTTCTATTTCTAATGAGACTACTGAATAGCTTACATTCCACTTGATCACACATCCTACTTCTTCTTCCCTTCATTCACCCACTCTCATTTCACCCCCGAAACTCCAATTTCTCCCTTGTCTTGGCTTTCTCTTCGATCTTCAAGTCTCCAAGTCTTAGATTCTCTCCGGAAAATACAAGCACCCCCCTTTTTGATTTATCCGGAAGTTCCTACCCTCTTCCGGCCTCGTGTTCCGTGTTCCTGAAGCTCCGTCTCCGCGCATCGAAGCCTCCACTTTGGTGTTCATCGGCAAAACAGCTCTTCCTTCTCTGGCATGTCCGCGGCCCTTAGCTGGTCGCACATGTAATCATGGCACAACCTGACCTCACGTCGCATCATGTCAACTATTTAATATGGAGGTAAGTGCAATTTAACCCATGCATCTCCTACAGAACTAATATCCTTTCTAGGTACCTTCAAGAAGCAGGTTGGTCACATTGCCCCTTGACTTTTCCTAATTTGACCTCTAACTCAACCTAGGTCATGGCGATGCTGCTGTGTCTTTGCAGCGCGCGTGGTTCCCTGATCCGCAAACTCTCCCGTTTGCGCCTTACATTAAAACTCATGCGCTGGTGTCGCTGGTCCAAAAGGGCCTGCAATATCATGACATGGAATCCTCGCTGGACAAGGTATGTGTTTTATTTTAAACGGTTCTTACGCGCTAAAGACGAAGGGGGAAAAAACCCTTTCTTTTTGGGTTCAAATACAGTTTAAACTAATTGCAATACACAGGAGGGCAATCATAAAAGCATTTCACCGTCTGATTATTTTTTTCGGGCCAGAGCCCTTTGAAATTGGAACCAAACCTGGGTCAGTGGAAAGTCGCGATGAGGCTGTTGGCACAAAACCAGATTCCCCGGGTCAACTTGCGCGCGACCGCCCGGTGAACGGCCATGCCGAGCCCGGAAAGGACAGCCGAAAGGATGAAACTGATAGTGATGAATCCATGGAGGACAAGGCGCAAACTGAAAGTCAGCCAAATACGCCCGATCATATGGATGAGGATGGTGATGTCAGCATGGCCGAGGAGATCCCTGAACTACCGGCCACTCTGGAAAACAGCGAGAGCTCTTCCGTCCAGATCGCCCCCGCCAAGCCCATCGATTTGACCCCCGACACCGCCCTGCTGAATTCGGATCAACACGTGACCCACGCCGTGTGGCGTCCTCGGGATCCCACTGTGGTAGTGGGGGCTGGTGACCTCTTTTGCAGCTTGTGGAAGTTGTCGATGTCATCGGATCCTGTACAGAAGAAAATCCTCGAGCTTAAGAAGGGTGACACAAACGTCTCGACTGTAGCATGGGATGCCATTGGCGAGAAATTGGCCGTCGCGACTTGTACTGATGACAGGGGCACTGTCACCATGTACAACGTCAATGGAGACGCAGTGGATTTACTACCAGAGGTACCCCGGCTCATCACTGGCTTGCACTGGGCAGCTGGTAGCTCGCAGCTGATCGTGGTAGCCTCGAATCATAACGTATCGGAACTCGCGCTTTGGGATGACAGCCGCCGACCAGATGTTTTCCCTCCACCTCAGATAATTGAGAACCAGATATATGATCTCGCTTGGTGTGGACGCAACCTGGCATTTGCTTCTGGCGAGGGTGCAGTCTATCAATGCGAAGTGGACAGCAGCATCCGCCTTGTTAAGACATTTCCTTCTCCCAAAGATAATGCGACATGGGAGTTTATTCGGTGTGTCCAAACTGAGTCCCATGCAGTTGCTATCGTGGCTTCGGGACTGAGCGCGTCGATTTGGATCCCCACCCATGACATCCTTATCCCCAACGCCCACAAGGACAGAATCACCGGCATTGATATAAGCCCCCCAATTTGACCCCCATCGTATTGAATTTGCCTCCTTCTCGGTGGATGGTAAGGTCAAGGTTTGGCAGGTTAACCTCGATACCAAGGATTACACGAACATTCATCAGCTGAGCCTTGACTCAAATCCCGCTATAACCGGATCTTTCTCTCCCGATGGATACGCCCTCGGTGCGGCTAGCAAGGATGGACTCTTTATCTGGAATATTCAACACCCCGGCGGGAATCTCATGTCCACCTGGACCGCAACTAGCCCGGTGGTGAAGAAAGAGGAAACCGACCGCATGACGAATGGACAGAATGGACACCATGGACAGAATGGCTATTCCAAACCAGAACCACATCGGGCCCTTTCCTGGGATGCAGATGGAAAACGACTTGCTTATGGCTTCAACAAACAGGTACGCTCCCTGGTCTGGTTTCTCTGTGTCAATTCCCCCCATGCTGACGGTCCAATCTCCCAAGATGGCAATCATCAATTTGCAACGATGACAGAGCGGGTTTGAAACAGCCACATATAACTCATGACTCATGCCCTGTTTGAACTAATTCAACAATCCCGCTTGAAAAGCCTTTTCAAACTCTTTCCCTTGAAGACACACTACCACCCTTCATGGATTTCCCAGAAATTTTTCTTCTTTTTTTTTAAAACTTTTTTGTCTTCTGTGAACATACATTTTTCTTTAGAAAATGCATACTGGCATGCATTGCTTGGAACAGGTTTGGGTGGGCACGGCGAAATGACATGGACTGGCGACGGTGGAATTCTTTTTTGCCTTTTTCCCCCTTCACCCATTTCAGGTGGGATCTGTGATTTCTGAAATTCACTTTTAGTGTCTGATAATCAAGAAAATACCCCAATTTTCAACTCAAGTCTTGTACAATATAGGTCTCTACAGGTCCATAGCCGCCTTTATCGATAGATCGGTATACCCTCGACGCTAGTCTGCTTTTGGATGCATATAATCACTGGGATACAAACGTGTACGAACGTACAACATACATAAGCTTTCTGAGGTTCGAGGTTTACTGCGATGAATTTATAAGGAGCTTTAAAATTGATATCACTATTTGACTATTTTGTCACACCTCAAATCAAATACATTGCAAGCTGAGGCGCATTCCTGGACCGACCGTCGATACATCCATTTCCCCCCCACCAGGGAATCATTTTCCCACCGCCAACCCAATCTTTCCTCTTTGATAGCACCGTCAATAGTCAAGATTAGCCACTTATAACAAAATGGCAACTCCTGTAAGTACGCGTCTGTTTTATTATTGTATTTCTCCGCTCTTCGACAACCCCCGTTGAGACTTTTGTTTACGCTCATTGACCAATGACTCAGGTCCCTAGCATCCCGTCCCTTGAGGCGGCGCGAGAAGTGATCTCAAAGTCGAGGAACTCCGAGTTCCCTCCCAACCTACTTCCTGTCACGGCGTCGATCCCTGCCGACCTCTTAACCCCCACATTGGCATACTTGAAGATCGCAGAGAAGTGAGTTATTGGGTTGTTTTCAACATTGGCGATGAGGCCGAGGGCATGGAATACTTGACAAGATCGCTGACTCACAGACATAGCTCGCGGTTGTCATTCTTGTATGAAAGTGCTGCCACCACAGAGACAATTGGACGATACAGCTTTATTGGCGCAGGTCAGTGATTCTGCAGGAGTCTTTGGTCCGATTCCATCGCTTACCTCTTCCTCCCAATAGACCCCAGAAAGGTCATCAAGACCGGCGAGGGCCATGGCCCAGCAGCGGATCCCCTCCCATACCTCGAGGAGGAGCTTTCTCAGTTCCGCGTCGCCACGGTACCTGAATTAGTCCTCCCGCCGTTGACCGCCGGGGCGATCGGATACGTTGGATACGACTGTGTTAGATACTTTGAGCCCAAGACGGCGCGGCCGATGAAAGACGTGCTCGGAGTGCCCGAATCGTTCTTTATGCTTTACGACACCATTATTGCATTCGATCATTTCTTCCAAGTCGTCAAGGTCATTACCTACGTTCCCATTCCCTCGGCGGATGCCGACATCGAGGCCTCGTACCTCAAGGGCCAGTCCATCATCCAGAAGACGATCGATACGCTACTCCAGGATCGAACACCGCTTCCGCCCCAGGGCCCGATAATTCCGAACCAGGAGTATACATCCAACATCGGACGGGATGGATATGAAGGTCACGTCAACCGGTTGAAGCAGCACATCGCCAAGGGCGATATTTTCCAGACCGTGCCGTCACAGCGTCTATCACGACCTACCTCTCTCCACCCGTTCAACCTCTTCCGCCACCTTCGCACCGTCAACCCTTCTCCTTATCTATTCTATATTGACTGTCAAGACTTCCAGCTTGTCGGGGCCAGCCCCGAGCTCCTGGCAAAGGAAGAGCGTGGACGTATCATCAGCCACCCCATCGCAGGCACAGTGAAGCGCGGCAAGACCCCGGAGGAAGATGCCGCCCTCTCCGAGGAGCTCCGCAGCAGTCTCAAGGACCGCGCCGAGCACGTGATGCTGGTCGATCTTGCCCGCAACGATGTCAACCGTGTCTGCGACCCTACCACAACACAGGTCGACCGACTGATGGTCGTGGAGAAGTTCTCACACGTCCAGCACCTAGTCTCCCAAGTATCGGGAGAGTTGCGGCCAGGCATGACCCGTTTCGACGCATTCCGGTCTATCTTCCCTGCCGGTACAGTTTCCGGTGCACCTAAGGTCCGCGCCATGCAGCTCATCGCCGAGCTGGAGGGTGAAAAGCGTGGCGTGTACGCCGGAGCTGTCGGATACTTTGGATATAACAGCGCCAACTCAGATGGCTCAGCCGAGATGCCCGGTGCGATGGACACATGTATTGCGCTGCGCACTATGATGGTCAAGGACGGCGTGGCATACCTCCAGGCTGGTGGTGGTATTGTCTTCGACTCAGACCCCTATGATGAGTACATTGAGACGATCAACAAACTTGGCGCCAACATCGCGTGCATCAAGGGTGCTGAGGCGAAATACCTGAGCATGGAGAAGTAACGGACATGGATTTGGGAATAAAAGCACAAGCAGACTTGTTATATTTCCTTTTTCCTTTTGCAGAAGCGTCAGCCCCTAGGGTTACACAATGGGGCCTGGTGGTTCAATGCGGGGACGAACAGAATTCTGAGGGCCACACGCTCTCTCATGTTGGCATTAATCTGATTTGGATTTCGGTTTATGTGTTATGAGTAGAGAATTCATGAAAAAAATACACATTTCACCCTGTCATTCTAATATATACTGGTTTCAACGACGACTCACCAATCCGGCGTGAAGCCAACAACCCGCCATTACAACGAAGCCAACCTCGAAGAATCCCTACAAGGCGTCCAAATCCTCGTAAACACAATCGGGCTCGCAAGCCATGGCTTCAAAAGAAAATGGAAGCCGTCCTTCCGGAAACCAACGTCCTAGTCTATTTCTCCTTCGGGACGAATTGGTATCGACTGTCTCCCCTACGAGAAATATAAGAAGCTGAGCGTTCGTGGCATCCCGCTGCTTCTTTATGGTTCTTGGGACGACAATGAGCTTGTCAATCCTGGCCTCGTCATAAGTAGATGTTTATTGATGTAGGAAATTAAATTCTTCGGGCATGAGCTACTACTCGATCACAGCTGAGCATGGCTGCTTGGCATTTTTGCACTTGCAGCCCTATTGGAGTATATTCAGCCTCAGCCTTATAAGCTCATGGGGTGAGTCGATGAGGCTGTAGACACAGGTGCCTAGCGTGAGGCTGAGCCCGTACTCCATACAAATCATCCCAAGGCTCGTATTTGTCTTTGCACTAGCAATGTCACATTTAAGTTTCGATGTTATTGAGGTTCCTTGAGTCCCTTGGCTGCGCCCTGGTGACTCCATCTGAAGGTTTCTGACTTTCCAAGGTTCTTTCCCTCTTTGAGTCACTTCCGACGACATCTTTAAATACGACAGATCCCCTCGGCATAAAAACAAAATATCCATTAACATCAACATCAACATCAACATCAACATCAACATCAACATCAACATCAACATGTCTCCATCCTTACAATCCCGAGCCAAAGGCGCCATTTGGGGCGTCTGCGTAGCCGACGCCCTCGGCGGCCCCGTACAATTCAGAGACCCAGGAACCTTCGAACCGATCACAGGCTTAAGATTTGTTACACCCTTCAAACAACCAGCTGGGTAAGATTCCATCACAATCATATTAAGCAAAGTACCTGTGACTAACATGAACAAGCTCCTACTCCGACGACGGGTCTATGACCCTAGCCTTGGCATGCTCATTCAACAAGTCCAATATGCAATACAACCATGAGCTGGCAATCCAGCACTTTGTCGAGTGGAGAACCAAAGGCCGTTTCAGCACTATCAACCGCTCATGGGATGTCGGACGCTCCACTCGCACCTCACTTCAAATATGGGTGAAGTGTGGCATGGAAGGTGGTGATTTCGAACTTGCCCAGGCGAAGGTCACTAACAAATTGAATCGCGATGAGTTCTCCGGGAATGGGAGCTTGATGCGGATCGTCCCGATTGGGTTGGTTTACTGGCAAGATTCGGAATTGGCGAGAAAAACTGCCAGAAAACATAGCCAGATCACTCATCCTTCGCTCACGTGTGTGGAAGCCTGTGAAGCGTATACGGAGTTGGTGTGTAGGGTTATGAATGGTTTGTGTTTTTTTATTCTCCGACTGCAAGAATTGCTCCTGACGTCTACTGCTTATAGGTCAAACGAAGAAAGAAATCGTCCACGCGGTCTCCGTGTTCCCATTTACTCATCCTGCCCTGAAGGAGCGCCTGTCACAGCACAGATACAAAACGATCAACGATTGGGAGGTGAAGGCGCCCAGTGATATGAGGAGTAGTGGATGGGTTGTCGATACACTTGAATGTGCTCTGTGGGCATTCTTCAAGTATGATACCTGGAAGGAGGGGGCGTTGGCAGTTGTCAATCTGGGTGGTGACTCGGATACTGCAGGGGCTGTTTATGGAGGTCTCGCGGGGGCGTTCTATGGATTTGATGCTATTCCTGGTGAATGGGTGGATGGGATGCAGAAGAAAGGGTTCATTGAAAGTATTGCTGGTGCTCTATCAGATGGGATTGCTTGAGATCCTTGAATAACATTCCAGGACTCGAAATTGAACTAGTAAATTAATCCATTTGAGTGATTTCAAGGTTCTACCTAGGTAGCATACATGTAGTCAAGGTGCCTGGGTTACTGACTCCATGGCTCCTTCCTAAATGCTAAGAGACCGCGTGTAAACAAATTTCCATATACGGATTGGGAAGGTGCGATACATGTGACACTGATAGGGAAGGTGCATGGGAACTGTCCATTTTGGGAAGGTACGCATGTGCCTGGGGGTATAAAAGGGCACCCACCCCCCTCCCACCTCTTCTCTTCTTCTTCTCCCCTTTCTCTCCTCAACCCTCTCGACCGCCGTCTTACCGTAGCCCCCAAGACAGCGCAGGCGGAGGGCACATGGTGTGTGCACATCTATGTTGAGACGTCAGCATTACCCCGTTGCTGAGAGTCATACCATATACTCGATGCCCACCAGATCAAATACCAGTTCTCGTGCGAGCCCTTCGGTAAAGTCATGGTTGAGCAAACACTTGGGCTCTATAGCCATTGGCGGTCCCACGGAATACATGTGTCTACCTAGATACCTAACTACCTAGGTAGGTAGTTACTCGATACATTCCAAGCTTTAGATAACTATGTAGCTTTAAGATTAGTGTCTATAATAGTATCGTAGGCTGTTCCTGTATATGAACTACAGCCTCCATATAGGAGGCTGTAGGCCAGATATTCAGAGGTCTCGTGTTGAGGTGTCACCTTGGTCCCCTGTAGTCCAAGCTCATAGAAAGCACCGTCTAGTCTCAGGATGTAGAAAGTTTGCCTTCCCATGATATCTAACTTTAGGAAGTGGATGTATTGGTAGGCCATGCAGTTCGAATAGGCCTGGCTCTGGAAACATGCTGTCCTGTCTCTTACAGTTTACGGATCATTGGTCATCTACACATACATGAGTACTGAGCCTGACCGAATCCGCATTCATTCCAGTAGAACTATTCCCAGGAGGTGTATTTATTACCACAAAAAAAAGTGGATATGTAGTAAGAAAACTCGTGGATATAAACCGATCTCAACCCCAATGTGGGCCTTTACGATCGGAGCGCCAAGAGTGTTCTTGCATTCTAGAAGAGTAAATGACGTAGCTGGTTCTTCATGAGATTCTCAAATATGAAGTTTGAATAACCGTATACTACATATTATATCTGGTACCTTGTTGTATGTTCTCAATTGAGAATATCCGAGACATCAATTGACTGTTGCCTGACCACAAGACCAAGGGTTCTGACGCGGCCCAATACCGCCACATGTGGCGGGAAACATGCCATGTCTTTTTTTTGGATCTGGTCCTTTTTTGATACATCTGTAAAGTAAGAATTGGAATGAGATTTGATAGAATATGTCAAATAAGATCAATATATAGAAGTTAGATAGTGAATTGCTTATTCCGGTCAATATATAAAGGGGAAAAAGGGTGGGAAAAAAAAGTACCACGGCGATTAGACCGGACCTCCGGCCACGAGGGTGTAACGGCATTTGGACATCCACTGTAAATGGTCCATTGAAGAGATCTTAGAGCTGATTTTTTGGTCTACTCCAGGACCTGTTAAGATAACAAAGTGAAGTAAAGAAAAAAAAAAAAAAATCTCTTCTCTTCAAAGATCCAAAGTGTAGATCTTTGAGTGCTTAGGTGTATAAGTTTGGTCCAAACTGCTTCGTCACTGCCAAGCCCTCTCATTCCCCCCCGTTCGAGCCATCCCCTCTCCTCTCTTTCACTTTTCACCTTTCATCCTTTGATTGTCGACTATTGTTTGCCAATACTACTTTTTCAAGGCAAAGCTCTCAATCCCTTGAAACCCCTTTGAACCAATCTGTCAACCTGTCCCTTTCAAAGCCGGACACACTTGACAACCTACCTTGGGCCGCGACAACGGAGAAAGAGGGCTGTGTGTGCTTGGCAATCTTAATACTCTCCTGCGATAATATAATCCTTCGCATCGATTTCCACCCGACGATTACGATCTATTCTATCTCCCTTAAAACTGCGACCGTCGCATCACCGCCACCATGTCTAAAGTCGTGCGGAGCGTGAAGAACGTCACAAAAGGATATTCCTCAGTGCAGGTCAAGGTCCGAAATGGTATGCACCGATTCCACTACATCAAACTCCCGGGCGATCATCGAGTTGCAGTCGCATATGTAGAACTGCTGTTTCTACGACTTGCTGCCCCTGTCTTTTCCTGGGGGAGTTGCTTGCTTGCATTGCGCCCATCCACCCCGCACACATAGTTACCAAGTTACTAACTTACTTTCTCAGCCACTAGTAATGACCCCTGGGGCCCTACGGGCACTGACATGTCCGAGATTGCCGCCATGACTTTCGGGAGGTGAGTTGGAATCTGCGACCAACCCGGTGGGCGCCCGCTAATGCCGTTTGCATAATAGTCCGAACGAGTTCTACGAGATCATGGACATGCTTGACAAGCGACTTAACGATAAGGGCAAGAACTGGCGCCACGTGCTCAAGTCGCTGAAGGTCTTGGACTACTGTCTTCATGAAGGCTCGGAGTTGGTGGTAACGTGGGCCCGGAAAAATGTCTATATTATCAAGACTTTGCGCGAGTTCACATATGTGGACGAGGAATCAAGGGATGTTGGCCAGAACGGTAAGTCGTTTCCGGAAGAATAAACATGAGGGGTCGTAAAATTGACTTGGTGTGCTGTAGTTCGCGTGGCGGCAAAGGAATTGACTGCATTGGTACTGGATGAAGATCGTTTGCGCAGTGAACGATCAGATCGCAAACTGTGGAAGACTCGCGTGAGCGGACTCGACGAAGGCTACGGAAACTCCCCCGTGGAACCGCCGCGCAGAGACCGACGCCGACGCAACGGGGAGGATGACTCCGACACCGAATATCGCTTAGCTATTGAAGCCAGCAAGGCCGAGGCCGAGGATGAGCGCAGGCGACGGGCCAAGGAGACAATGGTAACCGACGATGAGGATCTTGCCAAGGCCCTCAAGCTTAGTAGGGAAGAGGAGGATCTCCGAAAGCGCGAATTGGAAGAGAGCAACGCCCAAGCTCTCTTCGACGACACCCCAGCTCAAGTCCAGCCAACTGGCTACAACCAAGGCTACCAACAGCAAGGTGCTGTGGACTGGTTTGGCAACCCGATCAATGCGCAGCAGCCTATGACAACTGGTTACCTGAACAACCAGTACGCGCAGCCGACAGGATTCCAGAACCAGCCCACCGGCATGAATAACCCCTACGCCAACGGATATCAGGCACAGCCCTCGGCCTTTGATCAGAACCCTTACGGCCAGCAACAGAACAACCTTTTGCAACCGCAGGCCACACTTCAACCTCAGCACACCGCGTTCAATCCCAACAACCCTTATGGAGCGGATGTCTACTCCCAGCAGCAGCAGCAGCAGCAGCAGCAGCCACAGCAACAGCAACAACAGCCCCAGGAGAACTACCAGACCGCAGGAAGCAATAACCCATGGGCAGGGAACCAGCCTCAGCAGCATCTACAGCCCGCTGATGCGCTCAAGCCCATGCCAACAGGATCAAACAACCCCTTCGCTCAGCGTACCCAAACACAGTTCAACAACCCTGCACAAACAGGCCCGCCAACACTCAATTCCTTATCGGAGGACCGTGCAACCAATCAGTTTGCTCAGAACAATGCGCAGTACGGCCAAAGCTCTCTGTTCGCCCAACCCACTCAGCCCAACCCGATCGCCGGCTTCCAGGCCCCACAGCCACCAAAGAGTACCCCGCCACAGGACCCTCACCATGCTCGTCTCAATGCCCTTCTCGGGTCAGGCGAAGGCCAGGATACCTTCGGCAATGTTGGAGACCTCCGAATCCCCGCACAGCACACAGCACCTGGCACATTTGTCAACTCAGCCGGTCAAGGTCTGGACCGCCTACACGCTACTCCCACCGGAAACCCATTCTTTGGCCAACAATTCACAGGCATGCCGCAGCAGACCGGATATGTGCAGCAGCAACAGCCTGTCAATAACAACCCTTGGGGAGGTCAGCAACAACAACAGCGCGGTGGCGGTAGCCTGATTGATCTGTAGTCACTGTTTCGTGGAGCTCTTCTTTATTGATTCATTCCTGACTTCGCTAAGGCCACTCACGCGGATACCATCTATCTCGTTTTTTTCTTTCTGTTCTCGCTTACTCATTCGGGGCTTGGTCGTCTGGTTTTTACCCGGTCTCATTGTTCTTGTTTCCTTCATTTCTATCCATATCGCTACTCGATATTCGATACTCGCCACAATCCTCCTACATCCAGGAATTGTGGGGCTTGTTGAAGCCGTGAAGGACAGGCTAAAAATTCGAGCTTTCTTTTCCTTCATGTCTCCGATAGCCTACATTTCTTCGATGTTTGACCTGGGTCCTTCATCCCGTCTTGTATTCTCTCAAGACACTTTTTTTTTGTGTTTCTGTCATTGTCTACCCATTAGGATATCCTTCTCATTTCAAACCACTTTCTTGACATCTTATCAGACTCCCTCATACTGCATGCATAGTTCTAGTCCCAAGTGCTTATAGGTCTGGTCAAATTGATCGAACTAGCTGATATACTTCAGTGTGGGTGATAAAAAAAGGTTCTCATGATGTCTCTAATTGTAACTATATTTTGCGCTTTTCTTTCCCATAGTAATGTTAGATATCAAGTGCAAAGCCAAGAGCACCTAATTACCACGCCAAATCATAATACCATAGGGATCACGATCAGTCTCACTAACAGAAACCACAACATCGCCCTGATCCTTATAAAGGTCCCGAATCTGAAGCACAGCCGCCGATGGAACCCCATCAAACTTCTTGAGATCATCAACAGTCTTCACAGAATCCCGGAAAGCCGCATCCCACTGCTGCTTAACCTCAGCGAGCAATTTAGGCCGCATCACCGAACGCAGATACCCACGCTCCGAGTTCGTGTGCGAAAGCGAGATAACAACAGAGCCACGCTCAGTGGCAGCCAAAGCCTCATGGTGGCTCATTTCACCAGTCAACAGGAGATCAGGGAGCTCCCCGTCACCTTTGAGGAGGACTCCCGAGCCCGACCCGGGACACATACCCACCGTGCGAACGGAGATATCATCGACGGATTGGCCTTGCGGGATAGCGATGGGGATACCGCCCGGCAAGCCGATTCCGGAAGCGATGTTGTCAATCAAGGTAGTGAGCGGCTGGTTCTCGGTGAAGGTCACGAGACGGCCGGCACCGGCTGATTCGAACCCTTCTGGGATTGAGGATGGAGGGGATGGGTGGATTGTGGATCTGGTGTGTGCTGGGCCTGGGCCTTCTGAGGTTTGGGTCTGCACGGCGGGGATGGGGGCTTCGGGGTAGCTTGGGGCGGAGTACATGGTCGAGGCGCAGGGGGCGATGGTGGCGTTAGGCGTTTGTTGGACTTGTTTGATGTTTCCGGTTACCACGTCGCAGAGCCAGTCGGCCATGCCGTCGGGGACGGTGTCGACTGCTGTGTGCGGGGAGTAGACGCTGATTCCATGTTGTGCTAGGCGGAGGAGGGATCTTTGTTGGGAGTCGGCGAAGGTGAGGGATTTCAGGCCGCGGAAGATGATTGGGTCTGTGAGTATTGTGTTGCGTTAGGTTTCGGGTCCGATTGTAGATATTCGACGAGGTTTATGAGGCAATTGAAAGGATGTTGACTCCTTGGATGCGACTTACGGTATGCGACGACAATCGAGTTGCGGTTTTTGATGGCTTCATCGGCAACGGCCGTGGTGAGGTCAATGGTGAGGAGGGCCGAGTTGGTCTGTATCCGTGATTTGTCGAAAGGAGCTTCCAGGAGCACTATAATTGAGTGAGGTTAGTACATTGTAGAAGTCAATTAAATGGTAAGTAGATCGAATGAAGAACTTACATCCTGTATTATCGAAGCTCTTATCCGCCAATGCCTCTGGGTATCTGCATATAACCAGTTAAACAAAGCTCCATACAATGCGGGGAGCTCTGGGATGAAGTGGGGGGTGAAATTACAGCTTTCTCATCGAGCTCACCACAACATTAGTGAACGGCGAGCATTCCGAAGATCTCATCGGCGTAGACATGACAGAGTATCGACGTGTAGCAGTGCGAAGAAAATTCATAGAGAGACAACCAACAAGTTGAAGACCGAAGAAGAGCAAGACGACGGAAAATGATACTGAGCCACACACGTGCCAGCCACCAGCCACCGCCGACCGGAGGCTCTGAATTTGTAATACGAGCAAACTCCCATACTTCGCGATAACTAACCTCGGGTTTGGCACTTTATCTCTCTTCTCGTCTTCTCTCCCTCTCCCTCTCCCTCTTCGACTACATACTTGATGTTCTCCCGCACTTCCTCCTTGACCGCCCTGAGCAGAAGCTGCCGCTATCTCCTCCGCCCGAACAATAATATCCAGCGGGCTTCATTTTCCCTTACCGCGCGCTCCCACGCCGCCATCAACGCTGCTATGGCTGACACATCTGGAATCACCGTGGACTCGCTGAAGAATAAATTGACTGAAGCGCTGCAGGCGCAGCATGTTGAGGTTGAGGATTTATCCGGTATGGAAATTGAAATTTAAATTGAGAATGGGGAGGGCGCTATGACGTCGAAATGTTCTCTCTTTTTTTTTCTCTCTCTCTTTACCTGTTGATCTGTCGCTAACCTTTTTATTCTTTGGGTTGTTGTAGGCGGCTGTGGACAGGCGTTCCAGGCTGTGATTGTTTCCCCTCAATTCGAGAGCAAGACTATGCTTGCGCGACACAGACTCGTCAACTCCGCACTCAAGGCCGAGATTGCTGCTATTCATGCTTGGACCCCCAAGTGCTATACTCCCGAGCAGTGGCAGGCTCTGCAGCATTAATTGATCTCTCTGAAAGACGGGGTTATGATGAACCAGATCTCTTCCTAGAGGGATATTTGGAAGAAATTGGACCAGACTAAAGACCAGAACAAAGGTTGAAGGGTTCAGAATTAGTTTCAGAACGAAGAATCGGCCATTGATTTCTATTTAATTCTGGCATCGATTTATAAGGCGTTGACCGGGTTGGAAAGAAATGGAATATTTGTACATTAAAATCTTGCGCTACGAAGTACCGTGCAGCAGGGCGCAGAAATAAATGTTGTGCCTTGGGGCATGATATATTTTCTTCTACTATTTGCAAGGATATTACAGCTCTATATAGAGATGACTTTAACCGAGCACCTTCTCGGCGGCGGAAACTTTCAAGTGATGTTAGCATAGAATGATGCGCTCGATAGAATAAAGACGTACCGTTGAGACCGGTGTTGTCAGGCTCGACGAAAGCCTCCTTGACCTTTCCATCCTCGACGAGAAGAACGTAGCGCTTGCTGCGGTCGTTGCCGAAGATGGCGCTGCTGTCGAAGCTGAGGTCGAGCGCCTTGGTGAACTCGCCGGAGGGGTCACCGAGGAAGCGAACCTGTTGAAATACAATATCAGCACTGCCGCCATAATAATAAAAAAATGCACAGAAAACAGAGAACATAGACTTACGCCGCTCTTGCCGGAGGGATCGAGGGAATCAGCCCAAGCCTTGGTCCTATATGATAGCTTTTTATCAACAAATGTCCCAACAAAGCTTTCGCCCTGTAAGTCAAGATTTATAGCTTACACGAAGGGGTCGTTGACAGAGATGACGAAAGTCTGACCAGCCTCCTTGAGCTTGGGGTGGTTGATAAAGCCGGGAACGTGGGTGCTGGAGCACGCGGGGCCTTGAAGAATGTCAGTCCTGAAGGGGGGTTTTTTGGTTTCTACTTTTTCTACCAAAGTAGAGTGAGCTTCACGTACTGAAGGCAGCGGGAGTGCCAATGATAACAGCCTTGTTCTTGATCTCCTTGGCCAAGTTGACCTTGTTACCGGGGGAGTTCTCGACCAGGACGTCCAGGTTGGGGATGGCGTCGCCCTTCTGCACGAACGCGGGCGCAGTGCTGTGGAAGAGGGATGCTTGCGCGCGAACGCGGGGGATGTTGGTTGCGATACGGCGGGCGAACATGGTGATTTTTAGTGGGATTAACGGTGGGATTGGGTTAATTGTATGAAAGGAATGAGAATGGGTAAGAAATGAACGTTGTAGAATGATGGGGAGAGCAAGGGCGGTATGTCGAGGGGAGCTCGGTAGGAGCTCGGGTGGATATTGCATTCAATGTTAATTTTCAGGAACTCGAACTCGGTTTACACCTACTTCATATTTACATTTTTCATAGTTGATGCCTTCTTTTGCTTTTTGTTTTTTTTTAATCTGTGTTTATTTTCATCTTTATATTTTTTAATTTGATGCACATCATCGTTGATTGGCATAGAAACTCGCCCTCGTCCTAGTGGATACTAGTGTGACCTGCGGAGGCTATACCGCAGGTACCGCGAAGCAACCTCTATGAGCTGTCACCTATAGTAAGCACACTCTTTTAAGAACAGGGTGGACAGCTTATCTTCGAATCGGATGATATGAAGTCACATCCTATTCCTCCATGACGCAGTGGATCCTTGCTCCGTCACACGGTGGATCATTAACCCCCTGCTGAAGGATGCAGTCATCTTCTAGTTCAACATGAAGTTCGGCGTCAACACAGGTGTTTGAACAATGGACTTGACCAGGGTTCAGGTGATATAAGTGATGATGTGCTTTTGTTATGATGGCCATGTGCTACGGTGGGAACTGGTGTTGGGCTATTTCATATCTGGATTCCTTGGCTTTTACACCATGGCGAACCACATTGCAAAGTGTTATAGGGTAATTCTTCGGTGAAGACATGGATTTTTGAGACAATTCTTGGATAATATATGTTAACAGCATATTCAATATCTTTTTCACTTAATATCTGGTCTTATAAAAGGTGAATTAGGGGTTCTCTCTGATTAATATACTGTATAGGTTCATGAAACAATCAAACATGTTCAACCCAAAGCTCGAACACATAAAAAGTAAAAGGTGAGACACGCGGAGAATGGCAGGGCTGATCACTAAATGTTATCCATATAAAAACATATTAAAAAGCGTTATTTCAGTGGAGCATATCCAACATCCTGCTTATGTCCTGTTACACACTAAACTTGAAAGAACTTCTTTGATCTCTCTTTCTCTTTCTGAATCCACTGGGTCTATGCTAATTCGAATGTCTCACCATTTTTTTTTTTTTCACCATCAGGTCATTGGGGGGGAATGCCCCTCCATCTCGTGCGCACTGACACAATCCCCTCTATCATGTCTGTCCTGCATCTAACTACATTCCTAATAGCGAATGAGATGTGGTTATGAAGTTGTTTTTTTTTTGTTTTGTTTTATGTCTTAAGAAGTTGTACTTATACAATACCAGGTTAGTACCTTCGGAAGAGTGGTGTGACATAAAACTGGAATTTTGCCCCTCGTTGGTCCCTGAGTGCTGGGATATTTAAGATCAACCTCCTTGCATTTGGAAATGTTCATCAAATCCATTAAATCAGTTTAAATCAGTTTAAGTCAGTTTAAGTCAGTTAATAGCAGTTAATATAAAATGTATTTATGTATTGACGGTAAAGAAGAATTCTTAAAATAACCACGAAATAACACGAAAACTGGATCACCCGTAAGTCCATCTCATGTACCAGACAGTACCTCCACAGTAACTTTGGTACTTGGCTCTACCGCCAAACCCAGTAACTGACCGTACCCCCCGTTATTATTTCATTTTTTTTTTCCCCTACTCTCTCTTCCCACCCAGAAGGTCTGGCTTTTCTTCCCTATATTCTTTTTTTCTGTTGGAGTATATTCGAACATCTCCCGTTATATTTACAATCGAGTTTATTTGCGTTGGGACGAGACCCAGACCTGTTTGTTCGACCCGGTCGCGACCCGTCTAGCCCAGCATGGACGGTGGCCAGACCTCTTCCAATCCCGCCCCCGCTGGGAACTCCAGTGATTTTGTTAGTGACCCTATAGTGTCTACCCTAGACCCTATATTGTGATGATCCTTTAACTAACATCATGAATAGGTACGCAAGCTGTACAAGTGAGTGTGCTCTTCGAAACTGACCCTGTTATCCTTGGGATTCTTTAAATCTGACCATTCCCACAGAATGCTGGAGGACCCAACCTATGCGTCTATCGTACGCTGGGGTGATGAAGGGGATTCCTTTGTGGTATTGGAGGTAATGCGCCTGTGGCTTTGTTTGCCCAAACAGATTCGGGTCTCTTTGGGCTTGGCTAACTTGAATCCCCCATAGTGCGAGAAATTCACCAAGACCATCCTACCGAAACACTTCAAACACAGCAATTTTGCCAGTTTTGTACGCCAACTGAACAAATATGACTTCCACAAGGTGCGACAAAACAACGAAGAAAATGGCCAGTCGCCATACGGACAGAATGTAGGCACCCCCACCCCCTCCCATTCGAATGTCCAATTGGATCGTGGGTCTCACATGAATTACACAGGCATGGGAATTCAAGCACCCAGAGTTCCGCGCAAACAGCAAAGAATCACTCGACAACATTCGCCGAAAGGCACCCGCCCCACGAAAACAAGCCCAACCCACCGACGACTCCGTACCCACGCAACAAATTGATCTTCTTAACCAGCAGATTGTGGCACAACAGCAGCAGATCCAACATCTATCAGACCGCTACGCCCAGCTCACGGTGGATCATCAGCTTATGTTACAGGAAGTGATGCGAGTACAGAAGACGGTTTTGAACCATGAGAATGTCATTCACCAGGTGATGACCTACTTGCTTTCGGTGGATGCGCGCCAGCGTCGAGACAGCAAAGCCGTGCCATTCCCAGCGCCCGGAACGACAATGAGCCCTTCCCAGGTAGGTGCAGTGGACGATGAACCCTCATCGCCCCTCCAGCAAGCCTCAAAGCTCCTGAATGATATGAACGCCGAACTACAATTCAATATGAACGGTGTCGACTCGATGAACGATCCTCAAAAGGCCGTCGTTTCAACCCCCCACCTTGGATCCTAATGCGCGAAATGGTACCCTCCGTCCCGCGACAACTGCACCGCCAAACCCAGGACTCGTTTACCCCAAGATGGCTGGCGATCTGGAGCAAGTGGTATATCCCGTGGGCGCCACAAACGGCATCGATCCCATGTACAGCGAGCATATCAACAATGTCCCGTACCCAATGCCCGCCAAGCAGGAAATAGACACTTCAGATGCTCGTCGGCAGTTTCCCGACAACCGGAAGAAGAGCACGAATGTGGACCCTGGCTGGGTGCGCAGCCCGCAGATCCTCTTGGTTGAGGACGACGCCACTTGTCGGCAAATTGGCGGCAAATTCCTATACTCTTTCTCGTGTGTTATTGATACTGCGGTATGTCATCGGTTATTGTCCTATTGACCCGCACAAGGTTGCTAATATTTTCCAATAGTTTGACGGCTTGGAGGCTGTGAACAAAATCCAGGGTGGCTCAAAATACGATTTGATTCTGATGGACATCATTATGCCGAACTTGGACGGTGTATCGGCATGCCATCTCATTCGCCAATTTGATCGCACGCCTATCATCGCCATGACCTCGAACATCCGAAGCGACGACATCCAGCTTTATTTCCAACATGGTAAGATCAATATCCAAGATTGAATCAAGGTCTTCCACTAACCTGTTCTAGGAATGGATGATGTTCTTCCCAAACCATTCACCCGCAAGAGTCTTCTCGATATGCTTGAGAGACATTTGGATCATCTCAAGATTTCGCCCCAGAACCCAGGAATGGAGCCAGTACGACCTTCCGCAGCCGCTGTGACCATGGCAGCTGCAACTCAAAGTTCAGCAAACCAGTCGATCAAAGAAGACAGCTCTCCAGGCCAGTCGCCCGCTGGGTCAATGACTAATTGGCAATCGCCCAGCCAATTTCAAAATATGCAAGCTGTTCCACCGAATATGCCCGCAGTTCAAGGGCCATATGTTACAGCACCACCGGCCGCCTACACTGTTGACCAGAACGGCGTCCAGTACCCAGCACCACCAGTAGGAGTCCCAACCGGGGGTGCTCCCATTCGTCCCCCGCATCGCCGTCAAATCTCCGAAATGGGCGGTGCCGCCGATAACCCCAACATGCCGAAACGCCAGCGCATGTACTCCCAACCTCAACCAATGCTTGCTGTGCAAGCTGGCCGACCTGGCTAAACCGACTTCCCCCTCGGCCATTTTATCTCCTTTTATTTTTATACTTCACCTTTCCGCCTGTCCATTGACTCATGATTCCCACTTGTCTATAACGAGGTTCGAATTCGAAATTCCAAATCGTACATTTTGCTACTCTGCGCGGACGTCTTGAATCGCCGCAGTTCTCTCCCACCTTTTACAGGTTCTGGCGTTGGGTTTGATTTAAATTGGGGTGGCGATTTCTGTGCGATTTTACATGCGTCAGCTATATCCACCGTGGGTTCATGCATTTCCAAGGCCGGAGAGATTGTTTCGTCAGGTACATATTTACAATATATTATTATCTTTTACCTTTCTCACATTCTATCTGCCTATGTTCACGCAGGGGCACTATCATTCCAGGGCTCGTCGCTCGTTTTGCAGGGACTTGTGTTTTGTAAGTCTTGTAAGGGCACGTATATGAATACATAGTACGTATGAACATACGTACGCCCAGTAAGAGACTAAACCAACTCTCAATACAAATTGACCTGAAATACTGGGATGCCCCCCACTTAATCCCACCAGGACCAGTATCACCCGCATTCGGCCGGACGAACTGCAGGGGAAGAAATAAGCTGTAAGGTCTAGACCGAATTCCAAAAGATTAAAGTATTTTAAGTCGTTCCAAGGTCCAGGAGGGCCCAGACCTTGCAGGAAGTTCTGGGCCTCTCTAGATCCGGCCTTGTGGCTGGACTTGTGCCGCCCGCCACGTTCAATGCTTAAATTTTTGTTTGCTTGGTTTGCATTTGTGGCTTGACTACCTAGGTAGTTAACTACATGGAATGAACTTTATTGATGAACTACAACAACATTTCATGTGCCATCTCACTCCCATGTTATTCACTTTTTGATATGTGACATTGTCTAGCGGTATAGCTTGCTTGCAATTGTTAGGACTGGAGTAATTATCGGAGTGACGTTTAGATTACTACTGAGAGTGGGAGAAAGCAGGAGAAGAATTGTTAATTGGTAAAACTAATAATGCAGGGGCTTATATACCCTGCGAAACCATCTGAACATAACAAACAAATAGCAAATAGCAAACAAAGGTAAAAGGCTCAGTCTGCAGCAAACAACATGCTTGCAAGCATGGGAGATTGTTCAACACCTCTTTCTTCCCAGCCAATAATCATCAAGGATTCTTTCTCCCAGTTTTGTCGCTTACATCTTGATCGTGAGGAGACCTGGGTGAGAGGTAAGCTCTGGATATATATATCCATTGCTGTTAGATGTATGATTGAACCTTGGGAGTGAATTCCAGTGTCTTGGGATTCTAGCGCACAAGGTCTCTGGTAAATGACTCCATGATTCCTGTACCGTACTTTCCAGCATGAGATTCATGAGAAATCCCCGACAACGAGTCTGAACGCCACTTTCAGCTGGGGTTAGTGTCAAGCCATCACTGACTGAATGGTACTTTCGTAAGTGCTGGATAAGAACCTTCCAAGATTAGAAGAGATCCCGAGGTCATGGGAGAGGTAAGAGATTGTCTTGATCACATGTTAGGTGCAGATGATCATGCTTGCCCTAATTGACAATACCAATTTCATCTATGGATACTTCCCGAGGTCACCTGCACATATGGCCACCGGGGTTATCCATCCATCCAATCTTATCTCACGTCATCTTTTCCAATATCCGTCCCAACCTTGAAGTAAATTCGAAGTTACATACTATGTATATGGAGGTGTACAGATTGCAAAAGCCTTCATTGAAAATTGATCGATATAATCTTGTAGGTCGTTACTCATGATGCTAGAATCCAGGATAAAACCAACCGAGAAAATCAAAAGAGATAAAGAAAAAATCCAGATTGAAAACCAATAACTCGCTTATGCTTTCTTCTCGGCGTCCGGCGCTTGGGATGAATCACCAGTTGGTTCAGATTCTGTACTGCCTGCCTGGGGCTCTGTAGAAGGACCTCCATTCTGGGCTTCTTCCCCCTCTTTCGGGTTGGTGCCTGTGAGGACAATATCACCGTCCCTGTCGCCAGTTGGTTCGGCCTTTTCCTGTTCTTCGGTTGCCTGGGTGGCAGGGGTAGTGGCTGCAGTCGAGACATCGGCGGCACCGTCTGCGGCAAGACGCATCTCGACGCCTTTACCGTCTTGCAGACCCATGTCTTCCACACCAAGCACGATTGGGCCACGGGCGTGAGGGACCTCGTCAGATGGCTCTGGCGAGGTGGTAGCAGCCGCTTCTTCGGCTTCGGTGGGTACTAGAGTTGTGATGCGCTGTTCCTCGGACTGTGTAGGTAAAGCTTCAGTGCCTAGGGGGAAACGTTAGTGAATAGGGAAACCAGTGGTTCGGTAGTAATGGATAAAATTACCCTCAACTAGTATGCCCGAATCTCCATTAGCATCCTCGCCTTCGAACGAGGCATTGGTTAACCACGAGATCGGAGTAAGCAGTGCACCGCCCAAGGATTCATCGCTCCCAAGACCGTGGGCAAATTCGGGGGCCATATATACCCCGCTACTATTGCCAGGAAGCACCAGTCCGTTTGATTGAGCATTCGTGTCAGCCGGTGTTTGAAATGGGAAAATGTCTGCGGAGCTTGTCACTGAGACAACGCGATCGACAGCACGTAGATATGCGGGTAACGTTCTGTAGTGCTTGGTCGGGTAGAGGACTAGCTCTGCGAGTCTCTGAATGGTATGTGGAGGTTTATCCTCAAAGAATGATTTTATCGACAAGCGGATAGCACTTAGAAGGAATGCAAGCGGAGGTGGAAGCTGGCCATCCGTGCTTGGCCCAGTTGGCTGTGAGTCTGGCACTCGCTCACTCGAAGGGGGAGAGCCAGTTCGCGCGGCCTGGGGTGAAGTTTGGATATCGGCCGGGGATGTGTTTTCCTTGTTGCTGCTCTCGGGGATGGAATTTGCCTGGGAAGTATGGTTGGGGAATGATTGCTGGCCGATGGGTTCAGGGCGCGCTTGAGGCATGGGGAACACATTGTATACGATCTGGAGCTACTGGTCAGATAAGTCGGTCAGGGGCATCGAAGTATAGCGTACGTATTCCAGTCGCTCAATCAGTGGCCCGGCCATGCCGCTCCATCTCTCTCTATACCAGCGCGTTAGCCTCAAAAGTGTTTGGGGATCTTGGAATGACAGTTTTGACGTACGAATCGATCGGGCCGCCATTGGCGGCTGTTTGGAGAGCTTCCTCGTCTGTAATTTTGATATCAGCAAGGACCATTGCAACTCAGACTGAGACCGTGACTGTGACGGTAAACCTACCCAGAGACATTGTCCAGTCAGCTGTGCATGGAGAAAGAGAGTCGAAGCTGCCAGTCAACATCGGTGATTGGCCTGAGCTTATCGATAGCGCCACGTGACTCTCCGCGAATTTTCGGAGTTGAGGGGCACCGTCGATCTCTCTCATTTATTACATCTCGATTAATTAACTCATTTATCCCTTCGATCCGACATAATGTGGAACTCGCCTAAGGTCGGAATCCTCGGCGGTGGTCAACTGGGCCGCATGCTCGTCGAGTCCGCCAACCGTTTGAACATTCAGGCCAATATCCTAGACGCCGACAACTCCCCCGCCAAGCAGATCAGTGCCCACGACGGCCATGTGACCGGCTCCTTCAAGGAGCCTGACGCCGTGCGAAAACTGGCTGAGACCTGCGACGTAATCACTGCCGAGATTGAGCACGTCGACACCTACGCCCTCGAGGAGGTTTCGTCGAAGGTGCGGGTGGAACCCAGCTGGCAGGCTATCCGGACAATTCAGAACAAGTTCAACCAGAAGGAGCACCTCCGCAAATATGGAATTCCTATGGCCGACCACCGGGAGTTGGTGAACAACACACCTGAGGAATTGGCTCAGATCGGAGAGCAGTTGGGCTACCCGATGATGTTGAAGTCGAAGACTATGGCATACGACGGACGTGGTGAGTCATATATGATGGCGAGAGGGTCTACAGGTTTGTTGACAGTATCAAAGGAAACTTCCGTGTCAACTCCAAAGAAGATATCCCCGAGGCCCTCGAGGCTCTGAAGGACCGCCCACTGTACTCCGAGAAATGGGCTTACTTCAAGATGGTTAGTACCTGCAGTTGGAACATCACACCATGCAGGGTCTCTAATACCTTTTCTCTACAGGAACTCGCCGTCATGGTTATCAAGACCAAGGATGACGTCCTCTCCTACCCCACCGTTGAGACCGTCCAAGAGGACTCAATATGCAAGCTGGTGTATGCGCCAGCCCGCAACGTCCCCGATGCCATCAACCAGCAAGCGCAAGCTCTCGCCCGCAAAGCCGTCTCCGCGTTCGAAGGTAAAGGCGCTTTCGGCGTGGAGATGTTCCTCCTTGAAGACAACAGCCTTATGCTCTGCGAGCTTGCAAGCCGAATCCACAACTCCGGCCACTGGACAATCGAAGGATGCGCACTGTCCCAATTCGACAGCCACATCCGCGCGATCCTCGACCTGCCCATCCCACCCAAGAGCCTTGAGCTTCTCCAGCCCTCAATCATGCTCAACATCATCGGTGGGGCAACCCCCGACTCCCACCTCAAGGCTACCGAAGCGGCCCTCTCCATCCCCAACGCCAGCATTCACCTCTACAGCAAGGGCGCCGCAAAGCCTGGCCGCAAAATGGGCCACGTCACTGTCACCGCCGCGACCATGCACGAAGCCGAGACTATGATCCAGCCCCTCGTTGACGTCGTCGACATCATGCGTGCCCAGCGCCCCGATATTAAAACCAAGGCTGCCCCCTCCGGTCCTTCCAAGCCCGTCCCCTCTGTGGCCGTCATCATGGGCTCCGATAGCGACCTGAAAACCCTTGTACCGGGTCTGAAGCTGCTGCGTGATTACTTCGGCATCGAGCCTGAGGTCGAGATCACCTCTGCTCACCGCACGCCCGATTACATGGCCGAGTATGCGGGCAAGGCTGCCTCGCGCGGTATCAAGGTGATCATCGCCGCCGCCGGTGGTGCTGCCCATCTTCCCGGCATGGCAGCTGCTCACACTGCCCTCCCCGTTATCGGTGTGCCGGTTAAGGGAAGCTCGCTCGACGGTGTCGACAGTCTATACAGCATCGTGCAGATGCCGCGTGGTACGTTATTCCTCATTTCCTGTTTCACTTCGAAATCTCTTTTCACTTTTCATACCCATTTGCATTTTGGTTTACCCGATCTATCTCTATCTATCTATATATCTAACTTTTCATAATAGGCGTCCCCGTCGCCACCGTCGGCATCAACAACAGCATCAACGCTGCCCTCCTCGCTGCGCGTGTGCTTGGCTCTTTCGACCCGGCTATCCAGCGCAAGGTCGAGACGTACGCTGAGGCTGCCCGTGCTGAGAACATGGAGTTGAAGGGTACCAAGTTGCGCGAGTTGGGATGGCAAAAGTACTTTGATCAGATGTAGACGGTATGTAGACATTTGTGATTTGAGATTTGATACGAGGTTTTTATACGAAAGTGGACGCCAAAAGTAGGAAAAAAAGGGAGAAACGTGTGGGGATTTTACCTTCACTGGGCTTCTTGTATAGTGGAGTTCAGTTTACTTCTTTTTTATAGACGACAATGAATGACTTTTAAGCTTATTTTATGTTCCATGGGTCTAGGGTATTTTGAAGTTTCTTATATTTGTCCCAAGGCTCAAATTTACTCAGGAATGATCAACGCAGACAACGGTGGCATGATGTATTAAGCTACCGTTTAACTAATACTAGTACAAAAAAAGTAAAAACATCCGTAGTGCACAAGGGGAAATCATAGCAAAGAAACAAAAAGATCACGAGAGATATAAGAAAATGACGTTACATGAATGTCAATACCTGAATGTGGCCGAAATCGATTAGACGGTGGTTCCGATATGGTGAGTTCCGTTGGTGACGGTGGTGCCATTAGTGCCATTAGTACCATCGGCAGCATGTTTAATGCCGTCACCCAAGTTCTGGGGTTTGCCATCGACGAAAGCTTGATCAACCTCATCGGAGAAGCCACGGGACTGGTATCCCGAGGCCTTGTTGCCGTTAGTGCGGTTGGCGGTGTTTGACGCGGCGGAAGCAACTCCGGCAGCACCTGCACCTTGGGTGCTGGGAGCGGACTTGTTCGTGATAGGGCCACCGGATTGGATACCCGTGGACTCGGATGCGCTGCCGACGCTGAAGATGGGGGACTCCCAGCGCTCGCCCTTGGCAGCCAGGTCGGCGTACTCAGTCGCCTTGGTGGAGACGGCACCGGGGAGGTCGACGTCAGGGAAGATGGAATCGTGGAGGGTCATGACGGTTTGGACCTTGGTGTCACGCTTGGCAGCACCCTCGGCCTGCTTGGCCTTGGCTTGGGTGCGAGCTCGGATGGCATCGGCGTAGCGAGAGAAGATTGAGGGCGCGTTGGCGGGATCCTCGCGGGCGGCTTCCTGGGCACGAGTGGCTTCGGTGTTGATTTCCTTGGCGAAGAGGTCGCCCTTTCTGAAGGCTTCGCGGATCTGACCCTCGACTACCTTCTGCAGAGCCGGTCTGACCACGCGGAACAGCATGGGCTTGAAGGTGTTGAAGAGCAGCTTGTGGCTGGACTTCTTCAGCTTGATGTCCATGTTCTGGATGCTCACGTTCACCTTGTCCAGCTTGAAGAAGTGCTCCTTGTCGTTCTTCTGGGCGGTAGAAGCAGCGATCTTGACGCTGAGACCTTCACCACCGAGGAAGAGATCCATAACACCACGATCGGTGATGGCGGGGAAGCCCTCCTTCTTCTTGATGTAGTAGGCGACATCGCGCAGATCCATCTGGATGCCAGACATGGAAATCATGATCTTATTGTCACGCTTGTTGGTGATCTTCTTGCGGCCCCAGCGGAAGTAGTTGTCGCTGCCGAACTCGACAACGTTGGGCATCAGGTTGTCACCCTCAATGCACAGGTTCTCGACCACAACATCAACCATGGGATCCGAGACCTCGATACGGGGAATTGGAACGTAGCGGACATTCTCGAAAATGCCGGGGATGATGACATCGCGAAGATCCCGAAGGAGATCCGGTTTGAAGGTGGCCTTGCCATTGGCATCGTGGCCGAGATCCTTGAATAGCTTTTGGAACGACTCAGCAAGGGCCTTGTTTTGCGGGTCCTGGTCGAATTGGTTGGCTAAGAACTTGACCTCGTCGACAATACGGTCAGAGTGACCGCGGTAACGCTCGCGCAGGAGGTAACGGCCCTTATCGTAAATCTCGTTCCACTGGCGGTTGCATTCATCCTCCATGATGAAGCCCTGCTCGCGCAAAGATTTGCTATATCTGGTCAGTCTTTATTTTGGGGGGAAAGGGCTCCATCCAATTCACATACCGAATCAAGTTGTCGACGTTCGTGAACCAGTTTCGGAGTTCGGGATCCTTCTCAGCATCTCTGTAGATGGTGTTTAGCGACTCAAAGAAGCTGTCCAGAGAGGTGTGGTTGGCAAAGCGTTCGATCAGAGTGCGCAAGTTGTACTGAACAGCCTGAACATTGTCGGTCTTCAGAACGTCACGGGCAGAGCTACCGCCTTGCTTGGAGACGTTCTTGGCATGTCCGCCGTATTGCTCGGCCATGGTCAACAAAGTCTCAACGGCTTGTTGGTCTGAATACTTTGTTAGTGATCCGACATCGAGGTATAAATTCCGGCTCACTTACAGTCGGCATGACCCTGGATCTCAATGATCATCTTCTTGAGGCGCCAGACGGTCTGCTCGCGACGCTCCTTGGGAACCTTCTCGGACAAGTACTTCTTGGTCTTCTCGGAATATTCCCTCTTCTTGTTCTGCGGCGACACGCCGGTCTCTTCCTCGGCAACCGCAGCGGAAGCGGAAGCGGCGCTTCCCTTCTCCTGAAGATAATGTCAGTATGTGGAAATTGAGGGCCCATCCGGGGGTACATACATCCTTGTTCTTCTTGAATTTGGACTTCAGGTCATCCTTGGAGACATTGGGCTTCTCGTGCCACACGTTCTCCTCTGCAGCTTGGTCGATCTGCGAAAGTTCCTCTTCCGAGGGGCGGACCTGGTTGGCAGCCTTTTGAGAAGCATCGGCAGCAATGTCCTTGCCAAGAGTCATGGCATCGCTGACTGCGCATTGTTAGGATTGGGGAATGTTCGTGATCGGTGAACGGAAGTTGACTTACGTAGTTTTCTAAACTCTCCGTTGGTGATCATGAGTGTGCCCAGGGTCTTCAGGCCTTCAACCGCCTTGCTGGCATCTTGCTGACCGGTCTCCTTGTCGACGGGGAGTCCCGGGCGCGTGGCATCGACATTGCCAGCTGAAATCTTCTGGGCTTGCCAGACAAAGTCTTGCAGGAGTTCACCCTCATTCTTGACCAAAAGCATCTTCTTCGCTGCGTCGATGACATTGCGCAGATCTGCCACCAGGGTCTTTCCATCGGATGAGAGTTCCGTAGGTGGAGATTTGAGGGCCTTGGAGTTCAAGGCGGAGTTCAAAGCTATGTCACATTGCTTGTTCTGTGGGAGGAAGAGACCTAGTGTTAGCATTGGTGGCCAGGCTAATGGTGATGGAAGATGATGCGCGACGGACCGAGGGGAGCTTGCTATTCTTGAAGGCTATTAATGGGGGAGGCAGTCAGTATATATATATATATATCAATGAGATCAATTGGGGTGACCTGAAGTGTAACTTACCATGGTAGATACCGAAGAATTGGAGCTTCTGGTTGATATCCTAGAATGGGATTCCCTGTTAGTTTTCCGTGGTTGTTGTAATTGGGGTCGCACTGTCCCATATCGCGTGTCCCACATACCTTCTCCTTCTGCTTTGAATTGGTGGGTACGTTCACAGACATGATTGAAGTATATATTCCAAGACCAATGGATAAATGAAATAGGTGAAAGAGGTTATTATGTATGAACTAGTTAATGACAGGGTTAGAGATTGTCTTAGGGTTTGCATTAATGACAAACAAGGGTCAAGACTCACCTGAGAATTAATTATTTATTTGAACCTGTATAGGTACACACAACAAGGGGTATCACAGGAATGAAGGAAAATATGGGAAGAAAATTCAAGAGGGGAATGATGGGAGAATTATAAAAGATCAAGGGACATAGCGCCATGATGAGCAAAGCAGACGAACCAAGCAATGATCCTCCAAGGGGAGAGAGAGTGTTACCTAAAGAGAAACACAGACACACACAGTCACTCACTCACTCACACAGAGAGAGAGACACAGAGTGACAGAGAGGGAGTGTAGCTCCCCCAACTCCGTACTCTTGGCCCAGAGCTTGGTGATCGACACTTGACGTCATGTCGTGGCACAATTCTTTCGCCAAACACGGACATCTACTCCCTCGCCAGTCCTTTTTCTCTCTTTTCTTTTCTTTTCTTTTCTTTTTTGGTCACAATCACAGCCTAGAACACATTTGATTTGGGTACATAGTACATCAATTGGGTACATCAGTTGTGTCATATGTAAGGTCATATTAACCTATGGGTACTCGTACGTACCCAGCTCCAGATCCACGTCATCCACTTTATCCACTTCATTATCCATAGAGCTAGTAGTTTTTATTTTTAATTTTTCTCTCTCCTACGCTTGACAAACAGCTTCCAATTCTATTAATGTGTTCATTAGTTCATTATAAAATCCCACACATCAATCCCCATAAACCCAAGATCTACAAATTTAACATCAAAGTCTTGGCACACACGGTCTCCAACCATGGATCCAAGGACCAAGTGGGTCAACGATATCAGACTCTGCTCAACTTGACGTCAACCACTTCGGATCTTCAATGTGACATAAAAAGGGAAAATACTCAAGAGACTTGGATTCATTTCTTGATTATGTTGTAGCGGTGTGATACTAAGCTTAATGCGCTCCTTAAACTGGGAGGTCCAGGTTACAATTCTAGAAGGTTGGTCAAGCTTTGAGCCACTTCCAAAAAAAAAAAAACACACAAGAAAGGGGGTGTGGCTTGACGGGGCTGTGCCCACACTCCTTACCAAATGGAGAATAGCGTCACCATTCTGTTTCCACTTTCCACCAGACCACACTCTCAAGGTCTTTTATTCTTTATCTTGAGTCCCATCGAGTTTGATCGAGTTTGATCAAGTTTGATTCATAGATGTACATTTGCATGTGCAAGTCACTGGCCGATCACATGAAATCCAACAAGCACCGATTCCAAATCATATCTCAGTACTCAGTGGACACCTTCTCCTAGAACAAGATCGTCGGCTACTATTCTCTTGGGACACAACTAAGATTAGTATTAGCGTTTCTACGCGACTCCAGAAAGGGAAAGTCTTATGGATCTACAACATATAATATGATGGTGGCGCTCGAACCCTTCTTTGATATATTTCTGAAGGAAATTGACTTTACCAGAAGCTTTCAAGGTAGTGGGATTATGAAGTATGTGGCGCTCTCACAATATATACCTAGGTATAGGTATATATATGTATGTTGTAGATGGTTCTCACGCTATCATCCGCCAACACCAGCACCACCCTTCAAGACATAACATTATTCAACCAACACAACACCCTTCGAGCCCCGTGAAAAAGACCACACTACCATACATATGTGTCAACGGGTCTTGATATGCTGCGAAGGGTCACTTTGTGTATAGGTATTGTATTGTGCTTGGATTTGGTGGTCGAGGGCTGTGTGGCATGCCGTCGTGAGAGTTGGGGTTTTGTTAAGGGGGTTAGAGAGATTGGGTTGGGAGTGATCATGGCGAGGTATGGTCTGGATTGTGGATTCGTGTATCAGTGGGTCGATGTGTGATGATATTTGAGTGGGTTCAGTGGGTTTAGTGGGTTCGGAGATCGTGCTCGATTTGATATCTTGATGTTCGCGGCGGTATCTGACGATGTGAGATTGATGACGGGTGAAGGAAGGGGGCGGGGGGGTACTACTTTCCCCTCATTATAGGTGAAACATTTCAATACTCGGGTGAGATAAAGTATGGTGTATGTCGTGCATTATATACAGAGTAGTTTTTATGTACAATGTCATCGAAGATCGTTATTTACATGTAGAATCATCATGGGTAGTCCGAGTTATTCAAACTCGGACTCTGTGCAGCGGAGAGACTCCTTCTTAGCGGGTCAGTGGACGAGCCCTTGGAGGGCGCTCGCGTACGACGAATGTGCGAGCCGTACTCTGGATTCTCTGTGAACGTATCGCTATCCGGCTGCGTCGTGCGAGCATTATGTAAAGAAAGATCCACGAAATCAGACAGGTCGGTGTGGGCCGAGCTGCTGCCACCCACCTCGGTGACGTGCACCAATTTTCCCAGGATCGCATATTCCAGCTTGAGCTTGATGCTGTAGACCATTGCCTTGAGGGTAACGTGGATGTCGAAAAGATCCGAGTATTGTGCTCCTATAATGGCGGCGTCCATCAGAATCATGACTACGTTCACGATCAGGAGTTGGACCAGGGTGCCTCGGTAGTGGCCTCTTGGACGGAGATTCAGGAGCCGTACAGCTTCCCAGGAGTAAATGATGGAGAGGATGATTTCTTGTATGGAGAACCCGACCAATTGGATACGCTCGAAGATGTTAAACCCGCTGGCGAATAGGGCGGATTTGCTCGAATGGCTGCCGACCTCGAGGACGGAGCCGGGGATGTGTAGGATTATCGCATCGACGATGATCATGGCGAGAGTGGCGCGGAGGACGTTTGGGTTGTGGCAGACAAGATGCAATCGAGACCAGAGAACCAGGGATTGGCCCGTTACCATCCCAACCCAAGCAACCAGCTCCATCGCCACGGGGAACATGTTGCTGTAGATGTCGAATATGATGAGGAGATATCCGAGACCAAAAGGGATGACACTGAAGGAGGAGATGAGGAGACACCAAAAATAACACCCGCCATATCGCTTGAAGGTGGTGAAGCACAGAACGATCAATTCCAAGGCATTATACCAGGCAATGGCGATGAGACAGGCAACTGCAGTAAGCTCCGCAAATCGGTCCTGGGCGGAGCGATCAGCGATGCTGAATCTGCTGCCGGGGATGTCGGCAAGCGACATGAGGACATCGCTGGTGGAATCAGCGGTATTGCGTAATTATAAAACAGACATGGCGCCAGAATAAGGTCGCCAGGAGAAAGACATGTAGAAGTGAAAAAAGAAGGCCTCCTGGAGGAAGGGGAATATATTCTAAAGCCGGGGGAGATACGAGGCGAAACGGCAGGAGGTGGCGGAGAAAGTCAAAGATAAACCTTCCTTAGTTGTTATAGATCGATCGCAATTGGCCTAATTCAATCAATAAAATCGGGGCTATTTCGGGGAAACGCCGATGGCGTTTGGGCGAGTTTCTGATAGGACGCCGTCGTCTCAATTTGAGGCGACCAAAGGTACGTACCAAAGGTTCAGTAAAGGTTACTGAGGTAGTACCTAGGTTAGTTATTGGACACATTTTCGTCAGAGTTAAGCATAACATTTGAACAGTAATAATCCGGATTTGTATGATTTCCAAACGAGATAGATCCTGATTTAGGGGAATTTGTGGTCCTTATATTAATGCTATTTCTGAGTGATGATAGGCTAGAGATAAAGACACGGCATCTAGGCAAGGATTATAAATTATATTTGCTACATCAATGTACTCCGTACGGGGTACATATTAGGTTAAGGAGATATTCCGACCTCGGGAGGTAATAGAGGTATTAAATCTACTCAAGTCTACCCTACATTGTACATCCCTGCTATTACGCTACTCTATTTTTGGAAGCTGCTTAAATTTTTATATCTTAGTGCGAACTAGTACTCAAACTGTCAGAATGATACTTGTTCTATATTAATTAACTATAGTTATATGCTGTATGTCCACGGC
The DNA here is from genome assembly GCF_028828655.1 of Penicillium verrucosum. NCBI lineage: Eukaryota > Fungi > Ascomycota > Eurotiomycetes > Eurotiales > Aspergillaceae > Penicillium > Penicillium verrucosum. Next base: position 6,480,027 of record NW_026643210.1, read on the forward strand.
TTACCCAAAGCGTTCCAATCCTTATTTCCCCCTACAATTTCATAGGCTGGTGCCGTGCGGTTATATTTCTCCTCGGTATATCGAACTTGATTCTCCTATTTGCCCTAGATTCTACCAATAGACTTGGTTGATTCTGGCAATTATCTGGCAGTACGGCAATGTATCGTATGCCACAATGACTGGATTCGCCTGGTTTGGGTCTTGTTGGCAAATAGAGCTATCGAGAGTACTTGAGTAGGCCCGAGGTTCTCCAATTTGGAGAAAGCGATCACAAAACGCAGTATAAATTAACCCACTTGAATTCTCAATTGTACCTCAACTCATTACTTTTTCAGTCAAGCCATTTTTTTCGTTTCATAATGCAAAACCCAAACCCCATTCTCCCAGCGGAGATCCTGCTCCTTATAGCTCGGCTCCTTGGGCCGTTAGACTTGATCCACCTAGCTCGAGCCATTCCGGGCATGGATCGCGACTACAAACCGAAATATTGGACTACAGCCAAGGATGAGGCAGGAGATACTATGTTTCACATAGCCTCTGTCAATGGATGGAACGATATTGTTGAGTCACTGTTCACCAAAAACTTTGATTTCTCTATTCAAAACAGCCGGGGATATACCGCTCTCCACTATGCTTGTCAAAATGATCAATACACCACAGCATCTTTGCTGTTAGATGCCGGCCTGAGTCCCAATATTCTGGCAAAAAACGGCATGACAGCATTACACTCGGCTATTGCTAAGGGAAATACCTCGATTGTCCGACTTTTGCTTGAAAATGGTGCTGATATCTCGGTTATCACGACGGGTGCCTATTCCATGTTACACTGGGCAATGCAAACCCAAAACATTGACATAATTGGCCTGCTTGTCATGAACGGGGCAGATTTCACAAAGGGGGATATCTCTGGACGGACACCTTTACACTGGGCGGCGTCCGATGGAAACATGCAAGCTATGGAGCTGCTATTGAGAGCTGGCGCTGATGCAGCATCCATTGATCATGATGGGTGTACTTCTGCGGATCTTGCAAGTCAGCATGAGTTATCGGTTACTAGGCGAATCGAGAGTGTCCGACAACGAGGAAGTCCTTCACTAGGTATTCATGTTTTGAGTAGCATACTGAGATGGGTATCAGTTTAGGTATAACTGGCAATAATATGGGCCTCTGATATTAACCAAACAATACAAATACGCCACTTTATGGCAGCTGTATAATTAATGTATTTTTTCCTAATTATTTTGGGTATTGAAATTAGCTTGGCACCGCTATATGAAGATGTAACGAATCATCATCATCTTCTTATAAGCTTAGAAATTAACTTATAGGACTAATTGATTTTCACGGACTTTTACTTTTTTTACAAGTGGTACTTATTTTTGTTAAGGAATTATATAGTAAGTAGAGGTACTACTACAATTGACACCTAGGTATAGACCCAATATATAACTATATCTCTTCATACTAATACGTAGTAATCCTCCTAGGTGCGAATTCGTGGTCAAGATGGATCTTTTTGGGGTAGTTTTGTATGAAACTTGTATGAAATCTGGCATCATAATGCTAAAATCAGTATAATATCTACTGAATTCCCACTTCTATAATACTAATATGATGATTGGCAGCAGACTGCTGTACCCCCGGCACTTCTACAGCATTTTGTATCCGCAGATGCTCGAACTGACAGCCTCGCCTTGCCCTGATCAGAAAAAGCAAGAGGAAAAGATTCTTCTAGAGCATTACTACGATGCCACAAAAACAAACGATTCTATCAGAAGGCAACTTCTCAACGATCCACTCCACGAGCTAATAACCGACCCCATTAATTTAGTACCTGGTGGATTAGTACGTTTGCTTCCCCGGCGATCTGTTTACCCGGCTTTCGCAGACAAAGTATGCTAAAATCTCACTGAGGACTATAAGGGAGGAGTATCGTATTAGAAATGCGGTAGTTAGGCCTATTATTCTCGACAGACCTCGGCTAGCCTGTTATATTTCGGTTAGTTCCTGGTATTGAACTAGTTGATACACTAGTTAAATGCCCCAACTTCTGTAACACCGAGACCCCCAATTACCACTGAATTCTTGTATTTTCTGGCAAGTACACTATCTCTATAACTACCGACAAAGTCATCATCGGACGTCAGAATGGAGGGAATGGATCGCAGAGGTCCACTGCTACCCCGGACTACCGATTACGAATCCCCAACTTGCGGGGTTAAATGGATCCCTTTTGTCTGACAGTTTCTGCTGTTTTCTGTGATTATAACGCGGCCATTTTATCTTACCCAGGTGTGTATAATATAATATTCTGCGCTATGGCCTCCCAACAAAAAGAAAGCTTGAATTACGCAACGGAGATGGAGATCGGTACCAACCTCTCTGACTCGACTACATTTCTTTCCGAGTCGCACAAATTATATTTGATTGAACGACATGGCACCGTGGACCTTGATCCGATTCCTACCATGGATTCAGCGGACCCGTACAACTGGCCCTCATGGAAGGTTGGTGGGAATGGCACAGTGTTCCGAATTCCAAGCTGATAGTATCATAGAAATTAACCAACTTGGGTCTTGTCGCGTTCCATGCTTGCATGGGTACCTTCACCGCGGCAGCCATTATCTGTGCCTATGAAGATATTGCGGAAGATCTAGGAGTATCTATCCAACGAGTCAGTTACTTGACCTCTCTACAGATCGCAATTCTGGGAGGTGCCCCATTATTATGGAAACCGCTCTCTCACCGATTTGGAAGGCGTCCAGTTTTTCTACTGTCGCTGGTACTAAGCTGCGTTTGTAACATTGGCTGTGCAAAGAGCACAGACTACGCTTCAATGGCGGCATGCCGAGCTTTGGTTTCATTTTTTATCTCACCTGCTATGGCTATTGGTAGTGTTGTTGTCACCGAGACATTCTTCAAACACGAGAGAGCGCGTTACATGGGCGTTTGGACTCTCATGGTAACCTTAGGTGTGCCAGTTGGTCCTTTCATTTTCGGATTTGTTACTCAGCGTGTTGGATACCGCTGGATCTACTGGATCTTGGCCATTGTGAGTATTCAGCTAGGAACGCTAAATCACATTACTGACCATATATCTAGACCAATGCTGTCGAGTTCATCCTCTACATTTTCTTCGGACCCGAGACCCGTTATATCAGCGACGACGCGCACTCCCCGTCATCTGCTTTCAAGAAAGAGTACCTGTCCCTTCGACGGATCGATCCAACTCCGTTTAAGGTAGCCGAGTTCTGGCACCCCCTGACTTTGATTACAAACATCCCAGTGCTGCTTGTCACTATTGCCTACTCCATGGTTTTCCTCTTCGCCTCAGTCATGAACTCGGTCGAGGTTCCCCAGCTACTGCAACACAAGTTCGAACTCAACGCCCAGCAACTCGGTTTGCTGTTCCTTGGCTTGATTATAGGCTCTCTGTTGGGTGAACAATTAGGCGGGTTCATGTCAGATATGTGGATGAATACTCGTGCACGGAAGATTGGCCGCAAGCCTGCGCCAGAGTTCCGACTCTGGCTGAGCTATGTTGGTTTCCTGCTGAGCATCGCTGGTATGGTTGTTTTCTTGGTATGCACTGAGCAAGCTACCGCTGGGAAATTGGATGTTAGACCAGTGGTTGGGACTGGTGTTGCTGCCTTCGGTAACCAGGTTGTCACCACCGTGCTCACGACCTATGCGGTGGATATTTATCCCCAGGATGCGGGTAGTGTTGGGGTGTTCATCAACTTTATACGCTCAACATGGGGATTCATTGGACCTTTCTGGTAAGTTGGCTTGATTTCCAATTTTTGAAAGCTATAATGCTGATGGCTATTTTAGGTTCACGTCTATGTTCGACAGCGTCGGGATTGCTAATAGCTCTGGTGTCGTCACTGCTTTGATTATGGGTGCTAGCTTCATTCCTACAATGCTGTTGCATTGTCGGGGCAATAGATGATACAGAAGTAGCACTGATTCATTGGGTTCAAGGTGAATTAAAAAGTGAAGAACAATGGATATATAGATTTTAGAACACTGGGTTGAGATACTAGAGGTCGACTCGTCCTTTGATTCCTCACTTTATAAACGCAGATATCTAGGCAATATCCGAGGAAAGAAGCTGAGTGCACTTTAGTCATTGATTGAAAGGTTGAACTGTTGTCTGTAGATGGATTAAAAGGTATCCATAATCATAGAGTGAAGATAGAACAAAGCACATCTGTCGGCACTATTGTAGAATACCTTGCCTCAGCAATCACAACGGACCTGACAACGTACGAGTCCCTCATTCTTTGACAGTGTGCTCGAACACTTCCACTTGATCTTCATAAACCTCGACTTGGGTACTGGCAAATTTCCTGGCCGACACCTTCTCTTCAAACAGCATATCAAGTTCAGCAAAAGTGCGACCTGTTGTTTCTGGAACTCGGAAGAACGTGTATACAACACAAAGGAAGCAAATTCCTCCCCAGAAAAATCCTGCATAATTACTCCAATCCCAGGCCTCAGGGTTCAACATATAGGGAGTTAACACGCCACAGATGATAGCGACAACATTGTATAGGATGCGACCGAGCACCACAGTCTTGATTTGCAGTCGACGAGTCGAAATCTCTGCCACGAGCGAATAGGCCACTGTTCCGACGGAAAGCTGGTAGAATAATGCCCAGCAGAGCATCATTGAACCCGTTGCGAGTGATGCTTGATCCTTATGTGCACTCGGAACCAGGCCGAGGAAACCGATCAAAAATAGAATTGTGCTTAGTCCGCAGAGGCCATAGAGATATAGCGTTCTTCGACCAATTCCGAAAGACATGAGAAGCCATGCTCCAAGGACACCAACCATGTTAATTCCATATTGCCCCATCGCGAATGAATAAGAATTGGATGCTGATAATCCTGCCTGTTCCAGGAAGTATGTGGAGTAATTGGAGAAGGAATTGCCGCTGAGATTCTGAATAGCCCACACAAGACAGACGATCTCTGTTCGCCGTAAATTGGTCCCTTTGAAACAATCAAAGTATGATGCTCCCTCTGAGAGCTTCGCTTCAAGATCCGTAGTATGGCGTATCATGGCAATAGTTTCGTCCGCATTGAAATCCACGTTTCGTTTAGGATTCGTGAGGCGTAGGAGTGCCTTCTTCGCGTCTTCATCCCTATTCCTTCTGATCAACCACCACGGTGATTCCGGGGCGAGATAAATCCCAATAAAGAGAGGAACTGGCCACATCCATTGCAATCCATACGGGATTTTGTATGACCATTGGTCATCCCGGTTTAGCATTGCTTTGATAACTCCAATACCCACAAGTTGGCCAAGACCCCAGCAGAAATTGACATATGAAGTGAGGTATCCTCTTAGGACGACAGGACAAACTTCAGAAGCATAGGTCACTGTGAGCGTTTGAAAAATGCCCCATGGAACTCCGGCGAGGATTTCCGCAGCAAGCAAGGTTTGAATATTGGGCGCCGTGAAAAAGATTGCCGTGAATGCGGTGATTAGGGCTAGGGAAGTCATAATTGTATAGCGGTACCCGAATCGTTCCGAAGCCCATCCGTTGATAAAGAGGCCAATGATTTCTCCGCAGTAGGCGCCGTTGCTGAGACCAGCCTGCCACTATATGCGAGATAGGCATTAGTAACATACCGCGTATGTCTGAAAGAAATACCATTGAAGATCCCACTAGGAAGGAAATGCGGTGTTGGGGAGAGGAGAAAGAGGGAGTAACGACTGGCTCGACATACTGCAGCTGGTACTTGATAGGAGCCATTTGACGTCAATTCGCCGTACTTTTTCGTGAATTGGGGAAATGCATAAAAGTTATTGACCAGACTGATATCATAACCTTCCATCGCGATACAGGTGGAAATGAGAACACTCCACGCGATCGCCTTTGGATAAGTTCTGATACCTTGTAGCAAGGTCATCTTATGCTCCGCCTCAGCAGCTGCTTTCGCATTATTGGTTGCCTTGGCCATTGACACAGAGCCCTGACGTTCGATATCCGCCAGGGCATTCCCTGCCGACGAAATACCATCCTTGGCCATAACTGTATCTCAGGCTGTAGATACGAACAAGAGGAGAAAGTATAGTCATATAACTGAACCACAGGGATCTGCAGAGAAATAATGATTGCCACACGAAGACATTCTTTTGTGGAGTCGAGAACCACTATTTATTTCAAGGGAACGGGGATCCTCTCTGTGGTGTTTGAGACTGTCGGCTATTCCCAATTTGTATTCTGGGTAGCTAATTGGTTAAATGTGAAAGGCTTGGGTCGGCTGCTGATGTGAAGCTTATTTTTAAGAGGAGCACTGTCAACAGAAGAGGTATTTCGAAGCATAACTGATTGCCTTGCTTTCAAAGGCCGTTCCAACCCGTACAGAGGATGTTTCCAATTGGTTCGCCTTTCCTTTGGAAAGGAAACATGATTCCGAGAACAAGGTGCTAGCCAATAGATAGACGAGCACTCGGCGTATCCGTTATGCGGGAAGAAGCTTGTTAGTGAGATAGTAACCGGAATACGGGGTCACATGCAGCCCTGGTGGGGATTCCCCAGATAGATGTTGAGAAAGTCAATTAAAAATGCGGGGCCCCACGGGGATGCAACCTTGGAAGTATCCTGAGGTCTACCTATGTACCTATGTACCTATGTACACTAAATAACTAGGCCCTGTCCACTTATTACATCGCCGTGGGCTACCTAGGTAATTGACCGGAAATCACCAACAAGGGTCGGCTAATGGTAAATCTCTGCTACCGAATACTACGGTTCGGCGCAAGACTCAACCCCTACAACCCCGCATCCCACGGAATGTGAGCCGGATCGTCTATTTATAAAAGGTCGTACAAAACCCGGAGCAAAATAATAAGGAGAACGGTTACTAAGCCAGATTGATCATATTTACCCAGACCTATTTGTGCGGCTATGCATATCCCTTCTCAGTTTCTACTTCTTGGTGCGACAGCCGCGAATGCTGGCGTCGTGAAGCCAAGAGGAACATCCACGATTCCAGACTATTTCCAGACCAGCTATGGTCCGTTTGCTGGTATATATCTCCTAACACCGCTACCAATTGGCCCCTCAAATGTTGATGGATATATGTAAACATAGGTCCGACTGAGGCCGGAAACGCACCCTTTCTGGCCCAGACAAACCTGGCTTCGTTTGGGAAAGATTCTTATGTGCCCAATACGCCGGTGGTGACCGATGTACCTATAATCGGAGAGACTGATGGTGCTGAAATATTCAAACATATGGGAAATCTCTCGTACGTATGGGTACAGCTCACCGGCTCGGTTTCTAGGTGACTAACTATGGGACCTAGGCCTTACATGCCAATTCCTTCAGGATTCGGGGTTAAAGAATATCCACTTCCTTCCGGCAGCAACATCACACAGATGCATATGGTACATCGACACGGATCTCGATATCCTACTTCTAGCTCCTCTGTGGCCACTCTACCAGACCGTATAGCGGAACTTCTAGGAAATGGAACTCGCTTCACTGGCAATCTGGCGTTCCTCAACAGCTGGGAATATCAGCTGGGAAAGGAAGAGCTGACGGCTCTTGGACGACAACAGCTCTTTGATAGCGGTGTGCTTAATTGGTTTAACTATGGTCGACTTTATGATCCATCCTCGCCACTTATCGCCCGTACACCCACTCAAGTGCGAATGTTGCAGTCAGCCGAAAACTTTCTGAACGGCTTCTTTGGCCCGAACTGGACAAAAAATGTTACTTTGGAAGTCCTTATCGAACAAACTGGGTTCAAGAATCCTCTGGCCGGAGACAAGGCGTGTACCAATAACAACAACGATCGGTCAGCAGGAGGAGAGTGGGCAAGCACCGAATGGCAGGAGAAATATCTAAAGCATGCAACGGACCGATTCCGTCAGTCGATGACAGGCAACCCAAACTGGACAATTGCGGACACTTATAATGCCCAGACGATGTGTCCATATGAGACCGTCGGCTTGGGGTACAGCCCGTTTTGCTCCCTCTTTACCAAAGATGAGTGGCTAGGCTTTGAGTATAGCCTTGACCTAAGCTACCACGGAGGAAACGGCTTTGGGTCTCCCACCGGACGGGCAGTGGGTGTTGGCTACGTTGAAGAGCTCATCGCCCGATTGCAGCACCAATACCCTCAACCAGACGAGGGTTTCGCTGCCATCAATGAAACATTGGACACCAGCCCTACAACCTTCCCTTTGAACCAGAACTTGTATTTGGATTTCAGCCACGATACCACCATCTTCTCGATGTTGACAGCGCTAGGCCTCACACAGTTTGGAGAGTTCCTGCCCATCTCCAGTGCGCCGCCAAATCGTGAACTGATTGTCAGCCATATTGTTCCATTCGCGGGGCGCTTCAATATAGAAGTGATTAAAGCACCACGCCCCGTACTTGCGAGGCGCTCGAGCGATCCTCAGGTCTCCCCATATGAGGCCAAGGGGGGTGAAACGACTTATGTGCATATGTTAATGAATCAGAGGACAATCCCTCTTGGACGTAGTATCTCAGAGTGCGGAGACCGGGATGACGGATGGTGCGAGCTGCAGACGTTCATCAAGATTCAGAAGGAAAACATTGTAAAGGCGAAGTATGATGAGAGTTGTTTCGACAACTATTCAGTCCCTGCATACGGGGACATCACAACTGGTGCGATCTGAAGCTACATCCGGAGTTATATCTGCTAAGGCATCTTGTGATTCCAATTCCGAGTTGTCGAGTAACTATATTGAGTATTAGGTAGAAGATATACACAGATCCTAGTCAAATTTTTCAACCCCAGTCAAGGTCGTTCTGACTTGCAATTACTTAAATTGGTTCCAGACGCCTGCACATATCAATCTGTTAGGAGAGGTCTACGTTGTGGACGTTGAAGTGCATGGTGCAATGTGAGGTTAATTGTTGAAGAAGTTGAGCTATAGAAGCTAAGAAAGAGACTGAGAAATCTGACACAATCATTATAAGAAAATTATTTAGGCACCTTTATTAATCTAGAAATTGTATACATGAATGATATATTGTTGTGATTATATGCCGAGCGAGAACCGAGGTTGGACCGATGCCGGACCTACACCCAAGCAATATTATTCAACCGGAATTCTACCACTGCCTGTGAACACTTTACACGTTCTTTCCGACAGTGGTGAGGAGGGGACCGAGAGGGGTGGCAACGGTGGGGAGACCGAGACCAGTGACAAGGGCAACAACGGAGGGAGACAGCTTGATGAGGAGGTGCTGTCCGTCCTTGCCGACAATGTGGAGGAGGTCCTCAACGGGTCCAGAGATGTGGGCGATGAGCTCACCGAGGGAAGCAGCCTTGTAGACGATGGAGCCAACGGGGCCGGCGATACCAGTCAGACCGAGGCCAGCAACGACGGAGGTGAGGGCGGGGGAGAGCTCGATGAGGAGGTTCTCGGTGTTCTTGCCGGTGACGGTAAGGGTAGACTTGACCTTGGGGGCAAGGTCCTGGACAATCTCGCCACGCTTGACGTTCTTGCCGAGAACAGCAACGACGGTACCGACGGGGACACCAACGGTAGGGAGACCAAGACCGGAAACGAGGCCAGCGACCTGGGGGGAGAGGCTGATGAGGAGAGCACCAACGTCGGCACCGACAACAGTGACGAGACCGTCGACGACGGGGCCAAGGCCAGTAAGGAGAGCACCAACGCCGGAGGCGGAGGCGACAACGTCACCGAGGGCAACGCCAAGGCCACCGAGACCAAGGCCGGCGACGAGGGCAGTGACCTCAGGGGAGAGCTCGATGAGGAGGGTACTGGCGTCAGGGCCGGCAACGGTCAGGATGTTATTGAGCTGGGGTCCGAGGTTCTGGACGAGGTGACCATCCTGGACAGCGGGGGCACTGCTGGCAGAGGGGGAGGCGGGGGAGCCGGGGAGGCTAGGGGAGCCGGGGAGGCTAGGGGAGCCGGAGGAGCCGCCAAGGTTCAGGACCTTGCCCAGGTCACCGAGCGAAGAGACAACAGGGAGCTCGTTGAGCTTGAGCTCCTTGGTGATGTCACCAATTTTGAGACCTTTGAGGATGCTATCAAGACCACCAGCAGGGGTGGGAACAGCGAAAGCAGAGCCGGCCAGAGCGGCGACGGCAGCGATGAAAGAGGCCTTCATTGTGAAATTATAATGGGTATATAGAAACTGAAAGGAGTGACCGCAGTTTGTATGAAGAATGAGTGTAGGAAGAAGAGGCTTGGAAGAAAAGGAAACTTTGATGGGAAAGACTGTATTTATATGCTACCTAGGGTATGCACCGAACGTGATCTACGGACACGATCTTGGTTGCCCCTGTCCCGTCCCCTGTTCGGGGTTTTCAGCCTGTTAGGGAAGGAGTAGTATCCTAGACTAACTAGCAGGTCAGCTCCATAGTTGGCGCGATTTCAATAGGATCAATATAATGGGGTCTTAGAGAAGTATTAAGTGGGACTAGCATCTCCATTATACCGAGAGTTGGCGCCATTACAAGCCCACAACATACTCCGTAGATGTGCCGAATAAGCCAAGAATAGGGTCAGCATAGGGTCCTACCCAAGTAGGAACTAATCCCAGGATCTTTTGAAAGTAAAAAGAACCATGGCACTTGTAGCTGAAGCTTACTTGTAGCTGAAGCTTACTTGTAGCTGAAGCTTACTTGTAGCTGAAGCTTACCTAGGTATCCCATAACTTTCGGCATAGTTCCTTGAAGCACTCACTCAAGCCCTACAACATAGATATAGGATCTTCATCAATTCAATTCGATAATCCCAATTAGAATGTTGGGATCTCAATGTCAATCCGGAGACTACCGGATAAGAGGCGTAAATTGAGATCTACATGCCCATGTTTAGGGTGGATAGAGATATAGGAGGGTCTTAGCGCAGGCTAAGATGAGCTTATAGGGTTGACCCATCGGTGTAGTTAGGTATAGTTAGGGTAGTCCGAGTAACTCCGTGGATTAGCCAAGGTTCGGTAAATGAGATCTGGGTTCCACCGGGATCAATTTCAGTGCATCTACAACATACAACTGTTGTAGTACCATCACTGTCAAACCCTCTGATATTCTAAACTCACTTTAAATAGGTAATAAGATCTCTATTATTTGTCACGCCTATTTTTTGTTCCTTTTCTCACTCTTACTCTGGAGTTATTTTTAATGGAAATTAGGGTGGGGACCACCCGGCAAACAAAGAAGGATCTACAAAGAACCAATATACCGAATATAACTGAAAGAGCTCATATATTAGCTTTAAAATCCAATAGTGTGGAACTATATTGCCAATCAGCCAGCATAACTACTGACCCATTTACACTTAAGCGCCATCTAAGATACTACTAGCCATTTATAGTCAACGACCACAGTCTAAGCTTCTAGGGACCGGACCCCCTTTCCGTTGCAAAGGCCCCAATTATCTAGGTTACGATTCTCTCTCTCGATGAAAATTTACACGGATACAGAGTTCGATTGGCTGATCGGAATCTATTGGCCGCTAAAACCCCCTGATATTTGCCGGAACAAAGGCGATGGTCAAACTTAACTTCACTCGGTAACTAACTACATAGTTATGTACCTCCCGTCAGCCACTAGTTACTCCGTACCAGGACCTGGGATCCAAGATCGTGTTCTCCGAAAGCTGGGTGCCACCTACATCACCAAAGGGGTATTTTTTTTTTTTGTTTTGTTTATTTCTGTCCTGGGGTATTCCTGGGAACCCGGCTGTTGTTGGTACCCCCGGATATATTCGCTATGGGGGATAATGGTTTGACATAATTACTTCATTCAGCATATAAGCTAAGCCGCTGGAGATATCCAGAACATCTACGGAGTACTTCGTACTATAGAGCTAATACAACATAGTGGAAATAATCCGGAGGATTTTGACGGCAGACACGTATATGACGTACCGAATGTTCCGTTGCCCCTCCCGTGGGGTCAACACGAGAGAGGTTCTGTCGATCACCAGATGGACTTCGGAAATTCGCTGTTGATACTATCTCGGACTAGACTGGGATTTCTTTTTGTATCTAGGAGGACTATCGTGATCTTAAAAAGGGTTTTTTTTCTCATCACACGGAGTAAACCCAAGCGATGTCGTGATTCACTTGGATTTCCATCCAATCGATTACCGTCTTAATGTTGGAACTTACCAGATTGGCAATAACATAACTCAATAATCATCCTTGTCTTTCCGTGCTTGGGGACAACATGTTAGTTTCCTCAAATCTAAAGCAATAGTTATTAAACAACTATTGTTTATTACACATAGCTGAAGTGGGTTTCAAATGGTCGGTTGGATCTCGTGGAAACCTTCAGAAGACTGTAAGCCCACACCAAGTCTAGGTCCACAAGTAAATGGCTGGGCCACTTCAGCGGTTCCTGTATGTTGAATCCACAACAGAGATCTCTTCTAGCTGCCAAATAGTGGATTCATGGCTCAGCCATGATCATCGACCTTCCCGTTTTGTTCGCTCGGGATCAGTGCAGTTTTAATGAAGAACATGAATCCTAGTTGCCTATGTATAAAGACGTAGATCAATACTTATGTGCATAACGAGGGCATTAAGAAGCTATACCGCTTTATGAGAATCAGGACATCTAATCTGGACAAGTTTGAACATATTTGCCGCCATCTCACTCATTCTTGGCAAATATTCCTATGGATTGATTTCTTCCATGAATTTCCGAAATCTCAAGATTTGGGACTTCAAAATCGCTAGTATGGGCATTAACCTAACCGGGTTACGGCAAATGATAACTAGTTAGACGGATCTGAATTTGCTATAATGTGGACTGGCTATGCGGGATCACCTTGGCATGGGTCAGCTCGCCATAGTAGACATTGCATACCTCCACGGTCGTAATAATGGAGTACATAGAGGCAAATATTACAAAGGACCTCCCCCAGGACAGACGAAAAGCATAAAATGAAATTTCCCGGGGCCAGGCTTGGAAGACAAGCTCATACGTATTTTCTCATGAGTAGATGAAATAGGAGTACTTTGCGCGGATTTTGGAGCCTGTGAGTTGACTAGATCATGAGATATGTCGCTCAACAGGGAAATATGTTGAAGTGGGAGCAAGCCGAAGTGGTATGCACTGATTGAGGTAGGGTTAGCTCAAGTTCAATCTCTCCGAAATAGTTCGAATTTGCTATAAGGAAGAAGTGGACATTCTCCGTAGGAGCTTATAGAGACTATATAGACTGATACCACCCTCTATACATAGAATGGCCTATGCTGGGATAAATTTATATAACCTCTCGGATTTTCCAAATGTGACCGCTACCACCTATCTTGATATTGTAATCCCTGATGCTGTTGTAGTTCTTTATAGTCCTGTGAATTACTGTATCGGGTTAAATTTGCCCTTTTGGGTTTAGCGTCCCAATACAGCGGTAACTATAGGCCAGCTGCCAAACCCCTATTTCCGGTAAATGTTGATGTCTATCTTGGCCTGGCGGCCTGAATTAAGATCGGCAGAAGAATTAAAATACCCGAGTTACTGACACTTTAATAATCAATGTAGCCTGATTTTGCTGGCGTTTACTACAGCTCTCAAAAATGAAACCTTTCATCAACATAGTTGTAAACCGTCCAAGAAGGTCTATGTTCCAAAGAAGTCTACAAAGCCATCTAGATCATTTTCTGCTGGTGAGTCCTTCCCATTGGTTGTCTGTTATTCCGCTGACCTCCCTTGTTGCGAAGTCGGGTTCCAGCTCGGGGATACTCAAAAAGAACGTGTACCCGAACAGGAGGCCACTAAAGAACCTAACAAGTGTTATTTTCGTAATATAGAAGGAGTAATGGGATAAAGACGGAAGGAACGATATGATTCATAAGGCGGGGGGCTTTAATTAGGGAGGGGAAGGTGGTAAGGAAGGAGCATTCATATGTTATATAGTTATATGCAAATATATATTTTAGTATATATACTCGACGTTTACAAAAATTGTAGTATAGGTTATGCTAGGAGAAGACACTATAACTAGACTAAACATATTATAACATAAAATTGATATAGAAGTAATATTAAAAAGTGAGTAAATGAAAGATATTCTGTAGTATTTAGGATAACTAGTTATGCATATGTTGTAGATATACGGTGTAGTTATGGTACGTTTTAGTGTAAAATGGGGTTACGCCAAGGGATATAATCAACTGAATTTGTGTCCGTCCCAGGTTTTGCACCTGAGAGAGACATAAAAATGGATGATGATAAAAGCAGGCTTGGCGGGGACGCCGGAGCTCTTTTTTGAGTACCCCCGAGCTAGTTGTCCTCCTTGATGCTGCATTATGAAGAAGCCCACGCTTCTCCAAGCTCTGACAGAACACTTTTTTCGAAGAGAAATCCTCGAGTGGTTTTGACTCGTGTCACGGCTATAGCCATCCGGTTCTCCATCATTGGCTATTTCAGGATTGGTTGCCTCGCTAGTGCGATCGAGCACTAACGCCCACCTAGATCTGAAAATATTTCATAACCCGCGGATAACACGGGCCGTAGTCTGACGCCATTCCGGCACGGATATTGTTGGCATTGGTCTCCCTCCTATTGTTTCTTCCAGGGAGAAGCGTCTCTGTGTATGCGGCCAATTCCGCAATCGTGGCATAATTGTTGTGCCAACATATTTGTAGATAATGTAGCCAATTAACGGATCATTATCTAACTTTGGGAATTCCATGCATGTTCTGCAGTATGTCCAAGACCTTACGACCGTGCTCATTAGGATTCTCGGTGAGACACCGATCTCCATAAACCTCAAAGCCGTAGTTTATGAGGTAGGACAATGAACCGAGGGCGAATTTTTCGGTTCGAGGACCTAGGAAGCCGGAACTTTCATGAGTATTCTTCCATAAGGGATCTGACGATCAATCTACTCGCGTGCTGATTACCGCCTAGGCTTCACAGCATGATGAGGTGTGATCGGGTCAGTTTCATCTGCCCGGCTCAAGACTCGAGAAGCCATCGATACAAGTTGCCTGTCCTTCGGTCGCGAGATTTTGCTCTTCATGACTAGCAATCAGGAATATGGCATTATTACCGTCGATGGTGGCTGCGTAGTAATAATATTGGAAAGATACAACTCCAAGGTTGAGAACGAAGTAAGCACAGTTTATTCGTATCAAAATTTAGATATCCTCGGGAGGCATACTGTCATCCCCATCGTCCTTATACGGCCAATTTCGCCAACATAATTCCCGCTGGCCCACTTCTGCTTGCCGAACCATTTCCATACGGAACTTCCGGTTGCCCTCCAACGCCCTCTCAAAGTTGTCTGGCTCGGTACCGCCTTCCAGATCTATATCGAGGTGTTCTCTAACCCGGGACAATAGCTGTTCAGACTCATTCCATTCCTGCGACTCCACCATGGCAGTCTCTCGTTCTTCATCGCTAAACACAACTGGACAAGCGGCCGAGGAGATGCTGCTCCATACCGATGGAGTCGTGATACCCACTAACGCAGCACGTAAGTTGATTACGTCTACGTCCCAGGGATACCCTGTCTGGCGAAGGAGATACTGCCGCATTCCGAGATAAGGAAGTCTCAACAAATCCATGTGTTCCTCATTGTGTACGCCTGTCGCGGCTGTGTAGTAAAGGTTGGCCTCTTCTAAGCGAAAGACGGCTCTGCACTGTCTCTGCTGTTCGATTCCCATCTCATCGAAATCATTAGGAAGAGATGGAATCTGTATACTTTGAGGTTGAGATAAATCGTGCTTACAGAATACGGGATAACCCACTTGCATGAAGCGGGGGAATATCACAGCATCCTGCCAATCGATGATACTGATGATTTTGGTTGATCCAGGTGCCAACAAAATGTTGCTCGGACTTAAATCGGGGTGTCTCAGCGACGCAACGCTATAAGAACCCGACCGGATTATATAAGGCGCCAATCGTAGGAATCGCGAAAGTAACGAGGTATGCTCAGAGGGAAGAATATCATGGTTAGTAGGTAAAAGAAAAGTTTGGCGAGGCTAAGCTTTAGCGTGGTGCTGAATAACAGCTATCTCTCGGCGAGCCGCGGACGTAACACAGTCCTCGGGTGAAAGCCCTAATAATAATCAGTCCCGGTCATAGGGATTACTTTCCTAAAACATAAGAACAGACGGGAGAGGGGGAAAGGGAGGAACGTACAGGGTCCACGGTCAATTTCGGGGTTACTTCGTTCGCCATGCCAAAATTGCCGAGCAGACACAGGGCCGATACAGAAATCCTCCACAATTGGTATCTGGGTTTCCCCGTCAAGGTCCTTCTTATGATATAAGCTTCCATACGCAGGAAAGCGGAAATCAAAAATCTTCCTCTCCATATCTGCGATCTGTGTCATAACATCTTTCGTCTCGTCGGTAGTAAGAGATAACCACCGTGAAGAAAGGCTCTCTCCCTTCACTCGCTCCATCAGAATATACTCTGTTCCGATAGGATTGTCCGATGATGTTAAATAAGCCAAGACCTCCGGTATCGGAAGTTTGAGGATATATCGCAAAAAGTTCATGGTAGCCACCTCACTAGCGGTTGTATAATGAGGAGGCCCGGCAATGGGAGTCGGAATTCGGGCGATTACT
This sequence comes from Penicillium verrucosum, assembly GCF_028828655.1. Taxonomy (NCBI): domain Eukaryota; kingdom Fungi; phylum Ascomycota; class Eurotiomycetes; order Eurotiales; family Aspergillaceae; genus Penicillium; species Penicillium verrucosum. The sequence goes on from NW_026643210.1 coordinate 6,496,589, forward strand.
TCACGGCCATTTTTTGCTCGTAGAAGAAACACTTTGTTAAAGCCTCCCTCTGCAAACTTAGTAATATTAGGGCAATAGTCTTGTTGTACTGCTTCGCCAGCGATCCGTTGGAGCTCTGTTGGTCGAAACTTGACGTACCGTTCGTTTAAACGGTCGGTCTCGTTAAATCTAGCTAGAATTTAGTGGTTACGATCAAAGCAATGATAAGCTTCACCTACATCCATCGTCGTGATGTATTTTGAAAGAATTCCTCCCGGAATGCTGGTGGACTAGTGGATAAGTGATTGCGGGAGGAAGCAGATATGGCAGGCTGCTTGGAACAGGCCAACGGTTTCCGCAAATAGGGAACGGATATACTTCGAGTAATGGCGAGTCTCTGGAAGGAATTCACCATTGTTCAAAAACAACAGTAGTAAAAAAACATTCAGTCACGGGGATGTTGCCTGATGCAGGTTTGTTTACTTTATCGGTTGCGCCGTGGAAGCTAGGAATAGATAAGATAAGCTCCATGCTTACTATATTCACGTGATGTCAGATATTACAGTATTATATCGGTAATTTACTCAGTAGCCGTGCTAATGGGATATCCCATACAATATGTTGGGACCCCAAGTTACTACATACTACATACTTGACTCTTCCAGAGATGTCAGCATATGGCAATTAAATACAATCATCACAATGTAGTAACGAGCAGATCTAGATTTTGACGCTTGGACGAATACAACACGGTTATAATATCACGAATACTGGACGAATTCTTTAATACATAGCAACTCAAACAACCTGAACTTTTTGGGGACCTCGAGATTTACCCTAGAGATAATAGCTCGGACTCAAAATAAATTACTCTGAGGATTCGCGCAGCGAAGCTAGAATAACTATGGATCAGACTTATCGATACCTATATTACTTGCCGCTATATTTATCATAAAGGTAGACCTGGATAAAGGACCGTATAGTTAGTTATTGGGAAATCCGTTGAAGCGGGAGCAAGCAAAAGTGGTATACGCTGTTCAGCGTGTTGTTAACTCTGGTTAGATATATATCCAGTGAAATATATACTTACCACCCATGCTTGATCCGCCACGCTTTTCTATGACAAGATCCCTAACTTTTATACCCCTTTAGGAATATCTTAACAGTGAAATAAGTTCCTAGTAAGGGCAGGTCCTTGGTTATTTTCAGTACTGTCTTCAGACCCTCTTGGAATTGTGACAATTCTACCACATAGTTACCGATGTATGATAATTTGGGGGAGTACTGGGTATAGAGGAAGTTCCCACTCATCAATCGCCCTTCTACGTATATACGATCCATAAATGCATACCCCCTATGGAGTATATGTAGTACACATTTTATTCTTCAAAAAGCGACAAGAGGTGAACAAGAGGTGAACACGTGCCAGACATTATTCTGTTGCACCTCAAAGCTAGCAGTACATAGCCAATCCATCTAGATCAATTCGCAGTATATATTATTCATTATGTACAGGGCATTTCACAAAAAAAGAACGCTTATTTCTTTTTCAAATTCATATGCCCAAAATATTACAAGAAAGTGTTTTCACAACCCGATATGGTACCCCTGGTATGCATCGCCGGCCAGCGGCATCCCCGACAACGGGTCTTGAGAATATAGCCCCTGATTCGGCATATAGCCTATAGAGCTATCAATCAGAGTTTTCTCTATGGAAGCAGACTCCTCCTCGAACCGTTCTAGATGTCCATGCATGTCCCACTTCCTATCACAATATTTGAGCATGTCCCGAATATAGGATAGGCAACGAATGGCACGTGCGTGGCAATTGAACAGGTCCTCGTCGCCCAGTACGGGCGGTTCTGGAGTCCCAGCGGGGACAGAAGGGGGTGCTGGAATAGTGGCGCTAATGAGCTTGTCGTAATTGCAGGACAGGACATTGACAAATAATCGACCCACTTGGTGCACTCGCTGGATGTCCAGGTATGTCAAGAAGGGCAGGGCACTGGGATTTTCCAGAACCTGGTGGATTTGGCTGATGTAGTCCATGCATCGGTCAAATAGAAGAGCTTTGCTGTAGTCGTGGGGGGTTGGATATCGGTGCGAAGGGGATAGCAGGATAATAATTGTGTATAATAATTCAAGTCGGTATAGAAGTGAAAAGTGGTTGGGAGAATTCGGGGGGCATTGATGGAACCATTCCCGCGCTCGCCAGCACAGAGTCCAAATGAGGACCAGGGGCTGCGGGGATGGATCTCGCCCACTATAGTGCATTTCTTGGTAGCCCGCGGAGAGAATCTGTCGGATTTTAACGATATGCAAGGCAGGTGCCGGGCTGCGTAGGAAGATATGAGTTTGCTCTATGGGGGCGCCTGGTGCGGTAATTGATGGCAATGCAACATTCACAGATCCATCGGAGAACGAGTAGGTTCTCTGCATAGCAGGACTCAATCCTCTGCAACTTAAGATTAGCAAGGCACAATTGAGGAACAGAACGAAGACGAACCTGTCTAGACAATATATGCAATGAAAGACACGCCGGCGAATATCAAGTCGATCGGGATTTGTCGAAACTTCAGCAGGGGGATCTTGATGCAAGCCCAGATCAATCGCAACCTTGACAGCCATTCCAACCAAATACCAACCCCGGAAGCGTACTGGGTCAACCAAGGAATATTGAGCAAGTAGTAAGATTGCTTGGATTCCCGAAATTGACCCAGGGCGCAGGACTTCCTCGGCATATGTCAAAGCTTCTGAAACGAGAGCCCACGCCCTTTGATGGCTCTTATCGTTGTTATAGTATGATACGGATGCCGAAGCGATGGCGAGAACCATGCGCAACATCCAATGGTCGAACGGTTTGGCGAACCGGCCGCCTGACTGATATACGGCATCCACCGAGGTCCAGAAGCTCGTTTCGACAAAGAAAGGCAGTTGGACAAAAACATTATCGAAATAGTATTGTAGCAACGGCGTCGCTTCGTGCCGCGGCGGTAGTGGATAGGGGGAGGATGGTGGGCAAGCGTCGGCTAGAGCGACAGAGAGGAGAAGGTTGGCGAAGGAGGTACTCGAGGTGATGCCGTGGAAGTCTCGCGAAGTTGCATTGACCGACCTTTCGAAAATGTCAGCGGGCAAACAAAAAGAACCAATTCAGTCATACTAACAAGAAACCAAAATCGCCAACTAAGTCGTCAATATCTGAAACCTCTCTGCGGTGGGCAGGGCTTAATGCATTTTCGGACGCGACGGAGGTGATCGACATTTCCCGAGGTATCCCATCACCCTCAGCAGACAGGGAGGTTGATCGGGCACGCATCTGACTGATCTTCTTTTCGAGTTTCTCACAATACCCTTCCAGTGACGCGACATAACTCCTTTCTTTTCCTTTGGCGAACTCATCACTTGCCCCGGAGCAAGTGGTCGCCTTGCCGACTCTTTCGCAAGCCGAACAAGCGGGGAGTTTGCCGTCGCATTTGATCTTCGCGGTTCGACATCTCGAGCAGGCGGCGACTGGGCGACTCACCTTGAGCAGGGGATTATCCAAGAAGGTCGTGGCTGTGACAGACATATCTGCTCATTATACTGATCAAATACGGGTTAGCAAATTCGAGGATATGGGACCCCCACTCTCTTCCACCCCTGCATCTCCACTTCCGACCAAAAACGGTAAAGGACTCACGTGATATGAAATAGAGGAAGATTGCATAAGCTGGCTCTGGGAGGAAAGGATTAGCAACTAATGTATTAAATAAAATAAGCCTTCAACGAAGACGTTGAAAAAAAAAAAGAAGGAGAAGAACTCCACTGAAAATCCCATGTCAGTAAATTTTTTTTTTTACACGAAACGACTTATTATAGGACAGGAATTGGAGGGGGAAGATCTGTGGAACCGCACGGACTTTTGGCGAGAATCCCCGTCTCTAAATTTGTTTGTTACGGGAATACGGGAGCTACTAACTACGGAGTATTAATCTTATTAAGTTCATATTAAGTTGCCTATTAAACGTCCCTATTAACCTGCCTATTAACCTGCCTATTAACTTGCCTATTACACTATTAAATACGGTTAAAATAGATAATATAAAAAGATATACTATTCACCATTGTCAAAATACTATTAAACAGCTATTAAACAGCTTTATACTACACTAATTATCCATTATCCAAACTGAAAGTCTTTCTTTTTTTTTTTTTTCAGCTGCCTTGTGCCTCCACATAAATCCACACCTCACCTTGTCCCACGCCCAACCTTTTCTCCAGATCTGGACCGAGGCCCTTCCCCCCTCTCTCTCTCTCTCTTTGGAAATCACGGTGGCGCCATTCCCATTCAAGACACTTTTTTTTTTTCGACTTCTTTTTGAAGGAACTCCCCTTGTCAAGGCCCCTGGGTGCCTCGTCATGTCGACTGTTCACTTTGATATTCAAAAGGTACCTTGGGCATAACTCGCGGATGATGTGATCGGTCCTTTCTCAACCTTCCTCTTATCTACTCTTTTTGGCCCACCATGACCTCGAGTCCCAATTATTCTTCGGGGCCAAAATCACCAGAATTATACTCCCTAGAGCCACCGGACGGTCGTATCGCTCACACATTAACCGCCTGCACAAGGTGTAGACAAGTATGATGCCATCTCCCCGTCCCCGCCATCTCGGACTTTTCGCCCCTCTATCCTAGAGCTTCATAGCTCCCCCACCCCGCCTCCTTTCGCGGTACTGTTTCGGAACTGACCTACCTTCCGTGTAGCGAAAGTCCAGATGCGACCCCGGGATTCCACGATGTGCCCCCTGTGAACGAAGCAATGCTAAGTGCGTGTATTACGATTCGGCCCGAGACTCAACTATACCTCGAACCTATATCGTATCGCTCAGAGAGAAAGCCCGCGCGTTAGAAAAAGAGCTTGCAAAAGCCGAGAATGAGATACAACATGCCGCCGATGCCGAGCTGATGGTGCGGGGGGCTGGGCGCATCCGATTCAAGGAGAACGATGAGCCGCGATATCTCGGTGCCTCGAGTGGCATCGCCATGACTCGTTTGGTCATGGAGATGGCCAAGCAGAACACTGACTCCAAAAGCATAAAGGACGTTGTCCCCGAATTCACCGCACAAGAGATTAAAGACGCGTTTGCCGAAGAAGACTCCAAGCCGACATCGAAAGTCTACCCCATGATAAGCTCGATTCCACAACCCAACCTACCCCCAAAGGCCCTGACCTATAAATTGATTGATCTCTTTGTGGCCAAAGGTACCGCGATCACTTTGCTCAGACTCTTTTCCTTGTAGCTCGTGTAACTGATTCGTTGTATAGCACAGGCACAACTTCCCCTCCTGCACGAGCCCACGTTTCGACAAGAGGTAGAGGAGGTCTTCGATGGCTCTACAGACCCCTGCAAAAATTTCCAACTGCGGATGGTCATCGCCATCAGCATGCAGAAAATGAGTACAGAATATGCCGGTCTCGCTGATAGTTATTATCTTGCGGCCTTGCCCTACCTGGAACCTACATTGAAACGATTGGATATAGGGGCTCTACAATGCCTTGTGCTCATAGGCTCATATTCAATGGTAACGCCGACTCGCACGGCTGCGTACTGGGTCGTGGGGACGGCCGCCAAACTTTGTCAGGACTTGGGATTGACCGAAGAAGCCACCGTTACCAAATCACCGTGTGGGAAACCATTGAATCCCTTGGAGGTCGACATGCGTCGAAGGTTATTTTGGATAGTCTCATCAATGGAGTTCGGTCTTTCTCATAGCCTGGGTCGATGCAGCAGCTACTGCGTCAGCCACGACCATATCAATGTGAAATTCCCCGAATTGGTGGACGACCGGTACATCACCGCAGAGGGGATCACGCCGGGAGCGAAACCCGTTCTCGCGAAGTGTATTGCAGTTCACTTTTTCAAAATGCGACTACTCCAACTGGAGCCTAGGAGAATTCTCTATTCGAACAGACGAGAGAGCCCACTTGATGATCAGGATCCATGGTTTTCTCAGATGTTGGCCAAAATTGACCATTGGATGGCCACTACTCCCAAGAACGACGATGGCAGTGGGCTTAATGTGAAATGGTTCGTTGATATGCTTATTTTCCGAAGTGTGATTTTGCTGACAATAACTTCTACAGGTTTCAAGGGAGACGAAACACCATCATTGTTCTCATGTATCGTCCCTCGCCGCAGATCCCCGAGCCAACCATCAATGCCGCCAAAATCTGTTACGACGCGGCTGTCTCCAATATCGCTATGCACAAGGAACAGATGATCACCGGATCTGTCGACCTAACATGGGTGTTTGTGCAAGCTCTTTTTATGGCCCTAAATACTGTGCTCTGGGCCCTCTCATATCCCGAAATTCGAAAAGAGCACACCATTGAGGAAGTTCAAGGCCATCTGGACATGGCCCTTGAAGTTATCGTATTTTCCGCTGAACGTTGGCCTGGTGTTCAATCTGCCTTCCTTCTTTACAGGCGCCTTGTTGCTGCGTGCTTGAAGGCGTACAGGACGGAAGAATCATTTGTTGTACACTCGCCTTCTAACCATCCTACGCCAACCTCTTCGCAGGGAATGACCCCTCCAGCGATGTCTAGCCCGTCAAGCAGTACGACTACTTCATATTACTCCAACAACCACCGTGGCGGCAACCTATCAATCGGCGATACCACCTCAAACGGTACTTATTCCAGGGGACAATCGGCTGATCCTACATTCACTCAAGAATCAACGCCACCTGCAGTGGCCCCTGCAGTGGCCCCTATACCGTCCAAGGAATCACAAATGCCATCGGTTTCCTCTACATTTGACATGCACCCACCACCTCCAGCCCATAGTGTGACACCGCTTTATACGTCAGGAGCCTACGTCGGGCCGACGCTCTACCCCGATGTATCAATTGACCCGAACACCCCTTATAACACGATACCGTCAGTTGTTCCCGGCCTGCAAGGCTGGGACCCCAACTTCTCACTTGCCTCAACAACTGCTGGTCATTTGGCATACACCGATGCGACTGTCGATCCCATGAATTGGTCTACCTCCATTGGAGACCAGTACTCCCAGTACTTTAATGAGCCATTCCCAGTCCCTTCATGGCGTGAACGCACCCTCAGCCAACAAGAGCAAATCGAGCTTCTGGCTTCTCTCGAACACAATATACCCGATGTATCTGCCCAGCTGGTTAATGAGTATAATGCTTACTATCAGTCTTGAATTTCTGATGCAGTCGGTCTCACTTCGTCTGCGGGGATCATTTTGTACTGAAGAGTTCTGGTGTTTCTTGGGGAATTGTGCTTTGATTCCCGAGATATCACTGATATTCTGTCTTGGACTGGATCATCTTTTGACATCTATGAAATATAACTCCTTTAATGGTCATGTTACCAATCGGGCTGGAGGTCGCCCATGCCCGAGAGAGGCATCTTAGACCACCTGACTTTGTTTCTTCTCGGCGAATAATCTTTCGATAGTAAGAGATACCATTTTCAATTATTTTAAGTTCATTTTCAATTGTTTCAAGTTTTATTCGATATATCTTTCTTTTCATCACTTGATAGGTTGGGACCTCGGGATATTAATGGACGTAGGTAAGACCGGGGATCCACCATCCAACATCTAAAGAGTGCGACATAATCGAAGTTGTATATCCTATCCTACATATGTTAATGCAATAAATATTTAAGCAAGCATTAGGAATTTCATCCTGGTAAATATAGTCCCAAAAGGTCTTTGAATAAAGTTTGCTTTTGGGCGACTTGTTGTTCTCGCCACTCGCTAAGGCGATGATATGAGCCGTCCTCGATCGATGCACTCCTATTGTCACATTGTATTGAGAATAAAGAGATCAAATGACAATGAATGGATGAATAGATGAATGCATACTTTATACATAAAATCAATAGAATATACAATATACAATATACAATGCAGGTGCCAAATAAAGTACATCGGGCCAAGACCGGTCACGTGAATTGATCAATTCGCCGTCATCCTCGCCGGCTTTGACCACAGGATCGTCTCTCCATCATCACTCTCCTTCACCACCGCCACTCATCAGCCACCCAATCTGTAACACTTAAAGGGATTCAGTTCAGTCCCTTGGAATGCAGATGATCTAGTCCGCCCGTTGAATGACCTGTTCGCCTGCTTGAGCGACCGTCGATCGTGCCCCCCTCTCCAGGCACTGGGATCAAACTTTGCGATTCGGATCCAGAGCCGCTCTGGTTAATACCGTCTCTGCATGCTGAACTTTTCCTTTGGCTCTCATGTCTGATCGCACTCACCTCACATCCTTTCAAGCAAGACCTCCTTCGCCTTCCTCGCCCGCCGGGTCTCTCAAAGAGAACCATCGGTTGCCCATTTCTTCGGAACACATTCCCCAGACCCCGACATCTCCTCCGTTGATGTCGGTGAATGAACAAAGTCATGCCGCCAACTTCACATCCTCGCATACATCACCGAATCAGGCGACGGTCCAACCTCCGAACATCTCCTCTCCTCCGTCCTCTGCGCCAATGTCTACCCAAGTCTCTCAGCAGCCCACAATGAGCACAACCAATTCGTTCCCCACTCCCGCCAGCAGCGTCAGCAGTCACCCTGCGAATGCGACTTCAGAGGATGTGGATCAGGGGAGAAAATCTTTCAATATGGGGATACAGGACTCGGCAGAAAACTCGGGAGCAGCTCCCGCTCAGCAACAAACACAGCAACAAACACAACACAGACCCACCGACCACGATCGGCAGTCTTTGCAAACTGAAAGCACTAACGATTTTGCCAACGGGCAAGGCCAGCACTCGACAGATCCCGACGCTATGGATGTAGATACAGAGCCAACTCGTCGGGCAGATACCCTCAGTCTCGATTTCGATTCTCTTCAGAAAGAGCTAACCTCGGCTTTCCATCTTTGCAAGAGCTGTAAGATTCCCCAAAATGCATCATGGCATCTGCTGCATGTAGCTGCATGAATGCACTGATCTTGCACATTCTAGGAACTGAAGTCGTTAACACTGCTTTTTACTCCTTGACAGCTCCGATCGTTACTGGTCCAGACCCTTCAGTGGATCTCGTTTCTCTCTATGGGTTAGGCTCAATCGCGCACTCGGTAGCACGCATGGACCCCGTGACGGGGGAGAAAATCAACCGCCTCAGGAAATCATACGAAGGAAAGCTGAAAGGACTGGGACTCGCCGGACGGAACAAACCCCACAAGCAGGAGATTGGCGCTCCTGGCAGTCTGAGGTACATGACTCTATGGCCTGAAGAGGAATGGCAGAACCAGAAGGTGCATGGCAAGGCCATCAAGGTCTCAGATATGGATTCGGCGCTACAAAATCTTCAATCGCGAGCCATGCAAATGGAACCTGGACCGATTCCTAACAATGATTGGTGGGAAGATATCTTGGGTCACGAAAAGCAGGCCAAGAATCCAGCTCCAGGCGAGACCAGCAAGAAGGCTGCCCCAGCTCAAACTGCGGGTCGTCCCTCTATGCAATCCTATGCCGCATCTCCACGATCACAGGAAGCAGAGCGGCCACGGCCTAGCAGAGGTCGCAAGAGAAATTACGATGATAATAGCTTTGCCGGCTATGGCGAAGGGTTTGTGGATGATGATGATGACCCCGGATTCTACTCAAACGGCGAGGGATCTGGGAAGAAGAAACGCAAGAAGGTATCGCATTCCCGCAGTTAGCCAACCCTGTTTTAAAAAAATTAATCTAATCAGGACCACGTTGCTAAGGTGTCAACCCCCATGTCTGAAAGAAGCGCTAGCTACGGGGTAGGCATGTTCGGTATCGGTGCTAGATGACGAAATGGGGTTTATGATCACTTCGTATCAACCAAAAGCTGTTTCTGTTTCTGTTTATTTATTTTTGATGAAACACCAAATTTGCCCATATTAACCTAGGGGTGATGGGGTGATGGCTCGAGTCGAGTCTTGTCTTGCAAGGCCGGGAGTACTCGATGCCTATTTTGGCTCCCCCCTACTCTTTTTATTCATTCTCAGTACATGTTGCATCACGGTGCTGGATATACCCGGCTTCATCACTCGGACGGCGTTTTGGGGAAACAAAGTTATCCAAAGTGGGATATGATCAATTGCTTTTATTTCGTAAGCTTTGTTTCTTCCCCCTCTGCTCTTGTTTTTTTTTTTTTCTTCCGCTTTTTATCTTTTTATATCTCGCGCACAGCTATTCGAGATCTGCACTGCTGTAATGGTTGGTTATTCTGATTTTTCTTCACGGTTGTCTTATGCTTGCAGCTTGTTTCCATGATTCTTCTATCGGTCAACCTCGATGGTCCGCCGTGTTCACCTTCAATGATTATAGGGAGTGTGCATGACACTTCCTTACATTTTTTTTTTTCTACATCCTTGAGTCTTTGGGGCCTTGGTCTTGGCAGCGTGGAGACATCATTCTACGATGACGAGACAAGGAATAATTAGTCAATCGATTCAATAGATGACAAGATACTTTCCTGTAAAGTAGAAGCTGTATTTGGAATATGTAGTCGGCTCGTGGTTGATATGCTAGCTAAACAGCCAGGTTTTCGCTGGGATGTGTATTAGGAAGGTCAAACTAGCACTTAGATATCAAAAGCCCCTCGAAAGCCACAGGTCGAGTAGAGTGGCGTAGTTTGGACTTTAACATGTAGCTATCTATAAATGCCAACATATAAACATCACGTTCTTATCCTCTCGCGCACAGGACCTCCCTCATAAGCCGACCATACTCCATTCCTCCTTATCCTCACAGACACACAAAATAACGTGAGAAACGTCCTAAAATCCATATCGAAAATACACAGTCAAACCAGACCTGCTAGCCAGCCATAGCAAATAAGCTAAGTTCCTGTCCCCTCCAAGATTATGCTGAGACCCTGACCTCGCGCCAATCACACTCTCTCGGACTGCAGAAAGCAGAGACAGCGCCGAAGGAGTGATGCCAAGAGCATCAATTTTGAGGTTGACAATCACCTCGGGAAAGGCTGTTGCTAGACGCGCAGGCAGAGACAGGCACCCTTTGCCAGTGTAGCGAGAATAGTTCTTTGGGCCGCGGAGAACACGGGATTATAAAAGAGTAACCGCCGCCTGCGGCCGTTGAGTTCGAATTAGCTGATCCCATGGCTTGCTGAGCGGTGGCTCAATAAGACTCCTTTGGTGTTCTGGTAGAGCCTAAAAAGAGTGCTAGCTTTCAAGGTTCTCTCCTTAGTCGATATTTCTTACCTAGATACGCTATCACTTACCACAAGTATAGATCAAATAGACAAAATCCGATGGACTTGAGGCAGTAATGAGTGCCGGGCTGACGAAATATCCTTCGTTTGCCCCATTCCTAGATAGGAGATCCTCCACCAATATAGCTTGTTCAAACAAATATCTATATAGTGGTTTGACAGAACTGCATCCATCAGCCACGATAGCTCACTTATGCTTCAGAGAATCCCCTGGGTCAAGAACAACGTATGCTGCACCAGAAACCATAAGAGCCAGAAGGCCCGCCACAAATTCTATAGTGGGATCGAGGCATAATGGGACAATAGACCCCGGTGCGAATCTGGTGTTGAAGGAAATTTGTTTAACAATCTGCCATAGCTCATGATATGTATAGAGTTCCTCATTTTCATAGTGCACAGCGAACGCTCCTGGGTTTGTTTCAACTTGGTATCGAACCAGGCAAGACACCGATCGCGGCCTGAGGTAGCCTAGACTTATATCACATTCGTGACTTTTTGTTTGAGAGTTGTGACAGGACTGTCCAACCTCAATCAACCATCCTCTTCGATCAACCATCTCGATCATCCATCCACCTCGATCATCCATCCACCTCGATCATCCACCTCAATCATCCAATTCAACCATAACCAGTCTGATCGTGGCGGGCTCCGGCTTCAGGACAATCGGCAGACTGGTTACAACTACCTCGATCATCCGCCTCGATCAACTATCTACCTCGATCATCCATCCACCGCTTCGACCATCCACCTCAATCATCCAATTCAACCATAACTAGTCTGACCGTGGCGGGCTCCGGCTTCAGGACAATCGGCAGACTAGCATCCGCCTCGATCAACCATCCACCTCGATGATCCATCCACCTCAATCAAACACTTCAACCACAACCAGTCTGACCGTGGCGGGCTTCGGCTTCAGGACAATCGGGAGACTGGTGACAACCATTTCGATTACCCCCCTCAATCAACCACGTCGATCAGCCACGTCGATCATCAACATTCACCAGTCTGACCGTGGCGGGCTTCGGCTTCAGGACAATCGGCAGACTAGTCATAAGCACTTCAATTAACCACCTCGACCAACCGTCCACCTCAATCAACCAATTCAATTACAACCAGTCTGACCGTGGCGGGCTTCGGCTTCAGGACAATCGGCAGACTGGTTACAACCACTTCAATCATCCACTTCAATCATCCATTTCAATCATCCATTTCAATCATCCATTTCAATCCCAACGAGTCTGACGGTGGCGGGCTTCGGCTTCAGGACCATCGGCAGACTAGTCACAACCACTTCGATGATCCACCTCAATCAACTATCCATCTCAATTAACCATCCAACACTTCGTCAATCCACCTCGATCAACCATCCACTTCGACTAACCATCCACTTCAATCATCCAATACAATCACAACCAGTATGACCGTGGCTCGATTCCTCCCTTGAAGTCTTGTACAGTCAAGCTTCTAGCATTTATTGGTGGTTCCTGAATCCACTTCATGAATGTCAGATCTTGCGCAACGCGGTGCGGATCTTATGCAACAGTGACAGATTTTCGGTCTCATTAGCAAGGCTATATAAAAAGTTCAATCCGGACGAGTGCAAAGGACGGTATCACCGATCATCTAGACCTTCTCCCTCCGTCATTCCACACGAGTCCAATTTTCACACCACAATGGCCGAATCCCTCCTTTTCACCTATGCCCCCCCCAAACCAATCAACGGGATTCAGCTCATCACACAGCCCATACCCACTTATCGGCCGGAGGAGGTCGGCGTTGAGTTCCTCGGAAACCCCGTCAACCCATTGGACTTTCCCGTTATTCTCGGGAAATACCCTACCAAGCCCAAGAGCACCATCACGGGCCAGGACGGCGAGCAGTGGGCAATTCCAGGCTCCGATGGCGCAGGTCGCATTATCCAAATCAGTTCTGCCGTCAGCAACCTGGCCGTTGACGACCTCGTTATTCTCCGAGCCCACTACAGGGGCACGTGGAGAACGCATGCCGTGTTCATGGAAGAAGATCTCATCCTCGTTCCGTCCACTGTCAAGCTGCACCTTGCGACAATTTTGCGCATGGGAATTGCCTCTGCCTATTTCCTGTTGAGGGAATACCACAACCTCGAACCCGGAGACTGGATCATCCAGAACGCAGCCACCGGAACTATCAGTCATTTCGTCTATCAACTAGCCCGCTATATGGCATCAAAGTCATTAGCGTGATCCACGACCGATCCACAGCCGATGAGTTAGAGCGCACTAAGCGCTCATTACGCTCCCACGATGCATCCTTAGTCCCCACGGAAGAAGAGCTCCGTACGACTAATGCCTTGATAGAAGAAAGAATCGTGTTAGCAATTGACTGTCTCGGACGACTCACTAGCCCGAAACATGGTATCATCCCTCATTTCAGGCGGCACGCTTGTAACGACAGGATTCCTTGGGACGGTTGAAGCTCAGGAGGGAAATCTTCGTCATTCCTGTGGCAGCGTAGTATGACGCTCAAATGCTGGTGGCCCGGGCCACGTTTTAAGCCTTGTCCACGGATGTTGTATGAAATAAGCTTGGCACTATAGTAGTGTTAAGTTTCAGATCAAGAATAGAAGAATATTTGGCCGTTTTTGCATGTCTTTTTAGTGGTTTTTAGTGGTCTTTTTCTTTGGAATACATGCCTTTTTATTTAAATCCCCGTAAGAAGTTCGCTAATGTAGATCCTACCGATCTTTTTGAACTAGTAATTCTAACGTTTTATTTCATCTGAATACTGTACTATTCGTACTAAATGACTTGCAAATTGGTGTATGTTGTACGGAGTAGATGGTATATATAATGGTAAGCTTGTTCTTGGCGGGGCCCACATTGGCAGGCACGTGCAGATACATAGCTAGATCACATGAGGGTCACATGACCGAGGAAAGATATGATTCTTTGTCAGCTTGTCTCAGTGACAATAGTTGCCCGGAGTATACAGCGCTCCCTCCATGATCCCATCTACTAGCTTGTTGAAACAGGCAGGTTATGTTATATATCATATTATATATCATATTAACCGGCATTTCCAACTCAGGGCCACCTCAGCAACTTATGTAAAAGAAACTGAGGCTGACACGCACACCCCTGTACCTTCTTCTTCCCCTGGCAGGGGTAATCACTTAGATGAAAAATTTACAAAATTTCCATCCTAAAGCCGTACCTCATTCCCCCGTTTTACCTTTTTTTTTTTTTTTTTTTTTGGCGGCACATTTATTTACGAATACAAGGCGGCTTGCTACCAGGAAGACTCTCATATGGGATAATCCGACGAGTTTTGCAATTGGGGTTGAAGCCAGTCAACCTTGGAAGATCCATGGATTATTTTAAGATTATTCATCAACGCGATACACCTGAACGAACTAAGACGTCGTATTCGCTTGTAGGCCGCTTCCTGCAGCTTACATTACCCGCAACCAAAAATGGTGCAATGAGAAATTTCTCTGATTTGACGCTGGCGAAATCCTTCGGATCCCCTGATGTCGTATTTTACATCTGATCTTTCGTTTGTTGGGCAGATCCCAAAGCTTAGTCCCTTTTAGAGTCCGCATTTTGTGGGTCCAACACCGTAGATGAAGTCCTATGTTATTACAAATGCTCTCCAGGTGAGAAAAGGCCGAAAGGCCGAGCTCTACAGGTAAATCTGTAGTCTCAAGCTATATTTTGAGCTGCTAGGCACTAGAGAAAGAAAAGAAAAATTGCATTAGCACTTACAAGTTGCATTGAACTACCTTCCCGAAGTCCCAAAGTCCCAAAGTCCTTTTTCAGACTATAAAGTGACCTTGGAGATCACTCCATACTTCCAACATACCATGTCTTCTGAAACGGACAAGCATCCCGCTCTACAAGACCCTCCTGCATCACTACCTGCCGCTGAGTCTGATGGATCCGAGTCAGAAAAACAGACAGCAAATCAACTAGGGGTACCTCCCCCTCCACCGAATGGAGGACTTACAGCATGGCTTCAGGTAGCGGGTGCTTTCTTCCTGTTTTTCAATTCTTGGTGAACTCCAGCCTGACATCCGACGTTTCAAATTGTATCATCCAATGAGCTAACACAACCAATATTAGGGGAATTGTCAATACATTTGGTGTCTTCCAGAGTTACTATGAAGAGACTCTCCTGCCTGGGTACTCCGCATCCTCGATCTCTTGGATTGGTACAATTCAAGGATTCCTTCTCTTCATCGTCGGAGTCGTTGTCGGTCCCATTTTCGACAAGGGCTATCTCAAGACCCTCATCGCCATTGGCTCGTTCCTAGTTGTATTTGGTTTAATGATGACCTCCTTGTCAACCAAGTATTACCAGGTCTTCTTAGCTCATGGTGTCGCCGTGGGAGCTGGTTGCGCCTTCTTGTTCCTTCCTAGTGTCGCTATTGTGGCCACCTACTTTACCTCGCGGAGAGCAGTGGCCACAGGTATAACCGCTTCGGGAGGTAGCATCGGTAAGTGTTGAATATTGATAGAAGGAAAAACACTAGATCGCTAATACTTGTACTAAGGCTCCGTGATCTTCCCTTCTGTGTTTCACAAGCTGATCGGCCCTCTGGGCTTCGGCTGGACGACTCGTGTTATCGCATTTATTGCCCTCGGTGGACTGTTATTTTCCCTAGCTGTGATGAAAATGCGCCTGCCACCTCCGAAGCAGGCGCGAAGGCTGATCGACCCGAGCGCATTCAAAGAATCACCCTTTATCGTGCTTAGTCTGGCACTGTTTTTCGCCTTTATTGGCTTATACTTCCCCTTCTTTTACCTGCCCACCTTCTTCACGTCCTACCTCCATTCCAACGAAAATATTGCCTTCTACAGCATTGCCATTCTTAATGCTGCCTCCGTGTTTGGCCGTATCACGCCCGGTCTACTCGCCGATCGTATCGGCTCCCTCAACACCATCGTCCCAATTAGCTTGATAGCTACCGTCTTAGCTTTCGCGTGGATAGGTATTAGGAACGAGGCTGGAACTATCGTCTTCGCTATCATTTACGGATATGCATCTGGTGCAATTGTCTCATTGCCCCCGACTATCGTTGCTAAGATCACCGCGGATATGAGTATTGTGGGGACCCGAATGGGAATGTGCTTTACCTTTGCTGGCTTGGGGTTGCTGATTGGTAACCCTATCGCGGGCGCTTTGTTGGATCTCGAGAATGCTGTCTTTTGGAAAGCGCAACTTTTCAGTGCTATGACTGTCGTTACTGGTGCGGCTCTTTTCATTGTGTTGAGATTCATTAAGTGGAAGCACGGCGAAGGGTGGAAAATTTAGAGCTATGTAGGTAAACTCGGTAGATAGAGCCTAGTCCACGAAATGGGATGTGGGTATAGACATAACAAGGGGGAAGGGGGCTTATTGCCAGGTCGTCCACGCGACCTGGCCTGTGTCTCTACCTATTTAAGGAAAACGAAAACAATCCTTAGGTCGAAATTAATCGCTCACCCACATTGGAAACACTTTGTACTGGCCACTCATTTCCATTTTACCATGATCGACCCTCAAGACAGATTCTGGTCCGAAGGCCAGAACTACTGCGGCCCGAGCGAAAACCCCACCACCGAAACATATTGCAACGTCTGGGATTGGGATCAACTTCGGATGATCAAGGTCAAAGGCACTGCCAAACTATTTCCGCCTGAAGAGGATAGGGAGCTCTCGATTCTGGCGCGATTGGCCGATTATCTATCGCCGGAAGTTCGCGCTATCTCGGTCGACGACGATGGGCTCCTTACCGGGGTTTCGACAGATCCGAGAGAGGAGGATACTCTATTTCTTGCATATATCCCTTTCTCACTCTGTGGATCGCTAGCCGATTGCCGTACAATTCAGTACTCTAAGCTCCAAGAGCTTGACCGGCTTGGACCGTTCATTGATCTTGTATCGTACGAAAACGAAAACGAATCTAGGATTCTCCAAAAGGTTGTTTTCAAGTTCAACGTCTTGAACAAGCCTTTGAGAATGCAAATGGCCTGGGATGAACTCAACATTCTTAAGAGACTACCGCCACATCCTAACATAATCCCATTCGATCGCGTTGTCCTTGAAGACCACGAGTCCCGGGTGATTGGGTTCACAACGAAGTACATCCCAGGTGGAACTCTCGCTAATCCAAAGATCCTTTTTCGATTCGAGTGGCTACAACAGCTTACTCAAGTCGTGGATTTTCTCAACCTAGAACTAGGGATTATGCACCAAGATATCGCTCCCCGAAACCTACTAATTGATCCTTGCACACATAAGATCGTCCTCTTCGACTTCGACCGGGCTGCATCCGGGAAGAAACGGTTATACGAAGGTCGAGACGATGTTGCTGGTGTCGTCTTCACACTCTACGAGCTTATTACGAACGATACATCCTTCTCGGATATCCCCCACTGGGATCGACATATAGACATGGTGCAAAGTATCTCGGAATGGATTGTTAATCGCGAACTTGACTCTGACGTATCGAAGTTTCGCAACTTCTTGAACGAATGGGTAGCAGTACGAAGATCCGATGGGGATATGGAAAGGTATCTCAATGCACCACACCGATTTACATGGCCGGACCTACCAACAGTGCCCGACTACAATGTACCATTCGTGATGGGTACAACCTGGGATGGAAAGCCAAACTGGATCACTGGCCATCGGTCTAGATTCACTGCAATGAAGATGGGACAGTATTGCTTTCGCTGGGAGAGGCCACCACAGAGCCGCTCGTTGGTCGAGGCTGAGAATAATGTTTAGTCGATCAGAATACCGGACTGCGAAATGAAGAAATATATCTTTGTAATCCTTTCAAATGATTGGCTTCAACCTTGTGTACTCATGGTGAACTCCTGTTGCTTGTTGTATACATATATGGTCACATCACGTATCACGTTATCACATTTCATGTATGCGGGGTAGTTCTTCTGTCTCAGCTGCAACTCAGAAACACGATTCGAAACCACATGAGCTGTGGGTGGCATCTCGTGTTCGGTTCGAGCACTTCGAACTGAGTCCGATGATCCGATCGGTCAAGACGCATCAGCTGAGCAATTCCCATGGCTCTTCGATTTGATACCCAGCTTCGTCGTAGAGTCCCGATATTCGCCTGATACATGCTCTCAATCATGATAGATTCTAATCCCTCAATGCTCCCAAGAAACTCATCTCTTATTATCACGAGATCGATAGCTAGATTTGCTAATCGTTCCATTGTGTCCCTTGGCGTCTCTGAGAGACTATTTATTCCTTCGTGGAGATCGGGGTGTAGATGCTGCAAGACGGTGGCAAGCTGGAGCATATACCTTGCTATTAGAACAGGGTGTGTATTTGCGTTGGGGATATTTAACAGAGCTTCACTCGTTTTCAGTGATGTTTTGGAAAGGGTGTCGTATGACATAGTTAAGATTTCATGGGCGAGAATCAAGGGATCACCCCCGGCTTGACATATTCTCTCGGTGTCTTTTTGTGAGGGCAGTGATTCAAGTAAGAGCCGTGAAAGCCTCTCATGTTTGTTATGCGAGACAGGTACCTCGACTTCTGGCTTTCCAAGGTTATTAGAAAAGACACGATCTTCGGGCGATGGTTGCTAAGACAAGGTATGAGTGACAATCGAATGGCGGTAGGATCTTGAAACACACCTGCGGTGATCTATAGAAGTCAAGAGACGCCGAGGCTGTTAGAATCGGCGATTCTGGTGTCGGAATACCATAGCTTGACCTTTTCCCATGTTCACTGGACGTCAAAGGTGTTTGTCCTTCGCTGGTATCGATATTTTCTCCACCAGTTCGCGTCATCAGGGATCCAGGCTCCTTCGGGAAACTCTTGGCTAACGCATTTAGATACTCGAATTTGACATGGCTTGCATATTGTATTACCGAGCGGATCGAATACACATTTCATCTTCCGCCGCTTGCATTACCAGCAGCTGCGGGTCCCCTTGCGGAGCTTTCGGCGCTGTGCATGGGGCGGAGACATCGTATCTACAGATTGACCGAGACCTGATGTGTTGCGGAGATGTGACTAAAAAAATATACGGCAGATGGCTGGTGGGCAAGGGGGTTCTTTTGCCTGACGGCGGTCGAAGCGGGTTGGGGGGCCTTTTAGGAGTGGGCCCGGCGGTCGAAAGTAAAACTAGTCCCTAATAGGCCTAGTGGTTGCGGCCCGACGGACGAGCCTAGCGCTAATCCTAATTAAGCTTCGATATTTAGTATCCGGCAGACGAATGATACTAAATCACTTGCCTAGGTGGAAGCCAGTTCTTTGGCGGACGAAGCCATTATCAGATAGCGAAAAAGGCCAAGAGACATGTCTTCCTAAAACCCCGACATGGGGGAGGTGTCGAAAGCCAATTCGAGAGTGGTTAATCCGACAACCTCATCTACCGATATCCAGCACACCCCAGCAGAAATTGACCAAGAGAAGCATGACGATGAGAAGGACTTGACCGCAGAGCCTTCTTACATAACGGGCCTGCGATTGTTTCTCATCATGGTCACCATCTTTATGAGCACTCTCCTGGCCGCCCTCGAGATTGGGATTATTGCGACCGCTATTCCTGGCATCACCGATGACTTCCACCAATTGAATGATGTCAGATGGTACGGGAGTGCCACTTTTCTCCTTGTTGGGGCATCCTCTCCGATGTGGAGCAAGATGTATAAATATCTCCGCATCAAATGGGTTTACCTAAGCTCCGTGGTGTTTTTACTTGGTTGGCAGCATTGTCGCCGCCTCTGCTCAGAACAGACTTTCTGTAATCATCGGTCGAGCAATCCAAGGATTGGGGGCTGCGGGGACTCTGGGTGGATCTGTTATTCTTATTAGTGTCGTGGCCGAGCCAAGAAGGCGTCCAGTATTGATCGGTAGCTGGATGGGAGTCTTTATGGTATCGACCATCCTGGGGCCTGTTCTCGGTGGTGTCTTTACGAGTGAGGTCTCCTGGCGGTGGTGTTTCTGGATCAACCTGCCTCTTGGAGGTCCGATTGTCATTATGTGTTTACTGTTCTTGCGGGTGCCCGGGCACATCAAGCCTGTCCCAGCCACTTGGAAAGAGATAATTTTACAGCTTGACCTTCCTGGGTTTTCCTTGTTACTCGGTTCTCTCGTGTGCTTTACCTTGGCTCTGCAATGGGGTGGCCAGACCAAAGCGTGGAGCTTCGGTGTTGTCATCGCCACCTTGGTTCTTTGGATTGCCTTCACGATCATGTTTTTCATAGTTGAGGGACTCCATGGCTCTCGAGCTATGGTTCCATTGAAGCTGCTGAAACCTCGCATGACATGGGATAATGCTTTGTGGTGCTATATGTGAGTACTCAACCACTCCATTCCTAGCCTCTTGCCCCAGAGCTAACATTCCGTACTTACTTAGCTCCAACTCTTCGTTCTACCAGTTTCTTTTCAGTTCATCTATACATATTTCTCTAACAGTGCCCCGTTGCTCTCTTACTTAGTTATTAATTCGTTCTATACATACCAAAATAATATCCTCTTAAATTCGCAGCCTGTGCAGCGGCCAGGTCCCTTATATTCCACCTTGCCAAAGTGGCGGAGTGTATCTTTTAGTAAGATATTACAACCATAGCATACGAATGCCAATGCTAGAGTTTCTTCTGTGACTGGAAGCTCAATGGTTGGAGCCGGCGTTGTCATATTGATTTTCGGAATTGGAATCTGACTGATTATGGATAGTTGTAGATGTGACGGGTGACGAGAAATGAGAAATGAGGGGTTGTATGTATGGAATTAGTACGTTCTCATTTGATTAGTGCGTTCTTCTATATATATGTAGCTACCCGGTTCGGAATTACCTTATTCCAATATTACTATATGATACATCGAGTCCCCCCTATATACAGTGACTGGACATAAGTTTTTACACCCCTGGCCCCACACCCCTATGATTATATAATATACTGCCGGTATAAAACTCTATGAATTAAAACTATCTAGTACGGCGTATACCACCCCTGGCTCTCAATGATGGCCTCCACCCGGTGCGGCATCGTCTCAGAGAGATGCTCCATATGCCGTAGCTCCAATTCATCCCATGCCTACTGCGTAGTAGCCACTAAAATCTCTTTTGTAGTGTCATTATTACGTATATGTAGTAGATCAGGCCGAAGCTCATAGATCTTAGCTTTCAACAAAGCCCAGAGATTCTTAATAGGGTTTAAATCAGGAGAATAAGGAGGCTATTCTATAACCTCAATCTACATCTCAGCTAATACATCCCGTACAATATACGCGGTATATATTAGAGCATTATCATACTAGAAAATGCTATCTTGATTTACAATCAAGGTAGGTAGGATTCGGCGGTATAAATCCTTAATAATAAGGCCTATAATACCTATACGCTTAGCCTTAGGATCCCTAAAGAGTAGGATAAGGCCTATACGCCGGGTAGCGCTAGAAAATATAGCCCAAAATATCTGCTTTACTTACTTCCCTTATATAGGTAGGCCTTAACATTGTCCCTCTCTCGGCTAGTCCTTTAGACGAACAAAGGTCTACTCTCGACGAACACTAATCCCACGTTCAACTATACATTCATTAGACTAAAAAACACGGGCCTAATCCTTAGGTATAAAGTAGCGGTAACGAAAGGCCTATTAGAGGCGTTTAAGTGTATATTCTTCCTTAAGAAGGGGCCGCTAGCTATATCGCCATTTGCGTAGGTTTTCGGCGTTTAAAAGGCGTTATATAGAGCGGTATTTGACCTTATAATCAACCTTAGCAAGTAGATCTTCGGCCATAATCTTTGGATCTCCGTAGATAGCGTTTAGAATTCGATCTTTATCGGCTTTAGAAAGCTTCTTTAGCCTACTAGATCTCGACTTTGACACGCCTTCACGTCGCTCGCTCTCTTTTTTGATAGTATACCGAATTATAGGGAGGGGAATATAGGGGTAACGCGTATGAATCCGCTTATACCCCCATCCAATGGCATGAAGCTCGCATATACGCTCACGTATAGCAGGGGTAAGCTCTTTGGACCGCGCCATAGTAATTGAGAAGGTAGTATTAATTGAGAAGGTAGTATAGAAGGTATAGTAATGAATAATGATTTGAGACCTATATAAATACATTTTAGACCAACATACAAATTCGCGTACTAATTTAGCGTGATTTTGAACTACGCGTTTTAGGTAGGCGGTATAATAATATAGTGGCGGTGAGCTAAGTGGGGCCATAGGGGGTGTAAAAACTTATGTCCACTGACTGTACCTTTGGTTTAGCTGGTGCGGTAGCGGCCGTTCTCTTGACACTTCTCATTCCCCAGAAACAGCTTCCTGATCATCAACGCCAGAAGACGGAGGAGTCCGGAACTGTTTGAATGATTTGAGTTGGCAGGAAGGGTATGTTAGAACTTTCCATTACTATAGAATGGTCATATTCCTAGGAGTTAGTGGTATGTAGGTAGTAAGAGCGATAGTCCGTTAAAAAATCAACTAAAAAATAAAATAAAATACTAAACCAGATCTACAAACCATTCAACTAGAGCTTTCTAAGATATTCCTAGATATTATAGAACTAAAAGTAGAGGGTTGGGTCCGTAACTATATAGAGCTCGGCGAGGTTGAATTGTAGCATAGGTGGTGCATTTTATTAAGATGACCTACTGACTTAGCTACTCTCCCACTTTGCTCAGGCTGCTCAAGTAACGCCTAGTTAGTTGACTAGTTAACTAGCTAGTGAACAAACGGCGATAAGGGGTGAGCACTAAAACGGAAAGGGAAATCCAACTTGCCCGGCCTAAAATCCGGTGTGTATGTATGTAGGCCTTGACATAAATACAATAGCCATGATGGATAATTAGAACGACTGTTAAATCTTTTCTATTAGAAACATTCAATTCAAATTGACACTACAAGACAATGGTGGATAATCTTACATAACTATCTATAGGATTTGCTCTTCCACATAAACTTCGAACAGTAACGAAAGACACCTAGATAACATCAGTATCCAGCCTGCTGGAGTTTAGCCTGCGAGGAACTGTTTCGGGACCGAGCACTGCCGTAATTACAACACCCAACAGCAACAAAAAATTACACAGTCACAATCACGAGGTGCTACCGTTCTTATCGAAGACGAGCAGTTCTTGCGAAACATCAGAGGGCGTCTCCACCTGGTAAGTCTTCTCCTTTTCAAAGATCCGCGCTACCTCCTCCAGAGATAGACCTTTAGTCTCCGGGAAGAGGAAGTAGATCGTCGCACCAAAAATCACAAGACAACCCAGATACACCGTGAAGTATCTCCAGTGGATTGCCCCCAGTGCGATCGGGTTGATAAACTGGTTGAAGAAGCAAGCCATCGAATCGGTGGTCAGCGTGATGGCAAGACCCTTGGCACGAAGCTGGAAGGGCAGGATTTCAGCTGGGTATGCAATAAACAAGGGCATATATGCCATATCGTAAGCGCTGCAAAAGAGGAAAAGCATGGGAACCACCGCAATGCCAGCTTCCAGCACATGAAGCTCTTGGAAGAGACCTGACATGGTTGATGCGGCGGATAGATAGATGAACATCAACAATGTTGCGATTAGCCAGAGTTTTCGTCGTCCGTATCGGTTTGCAGCCATTGCTCCGCAGACCGCAAATGCCAGGTTCCACACCTGCATGCTTATATTGATGGCAGCCTGGTGAGATGCGTTATATATACCGACTGATTCTAGAATCGGTGCTAGATAATAAGAAACAACGCCTGGAAGGAGGAACTCGGTTAGAAACTGGGTCGGGACAAAGGGGGCTTTGTGTGTGTTTTTCATACCATTTCCAGACCACTCTTGCATGAATCCCAGGATAACACAAATGGATAGACGATGCAAGTTGCTCCGAGTTGCGAAAAAGGTGCTCCAGCGTCGGCAGCTCTTATCGGATTCCGCATTGATGCTCTTGCAAATCTGGTAGAATTCGTCCTGAACAAGTTCGTCGTTTTCGTCTCCATTGGCGTGATACCTTGCCAGTATAGCCATTCCCTCCTCTTTCCTGCCCCGAGAAACCAACCATCTTGGACTCTCGGGAACAAAACAAAGCCCTATCAATTGAAGGACCGGATAAAACACCTGCGTTAAGCAGGGGAGTTTCCATGACCAACTCCCTAGAATCGTGAGTCCAGCAAAACCAATAGCAGCCGATGTGATCGACCCGATGAACCAAAGTGCATTGTATAGACCCGTGAAGGCCTGTCGCTGGCGTGGGTGTGACGATTCGGTGATGAGTAAAGGCGCAGCAGTTTGCGAAACTCCAACTCCCATTCCAGCTAGAACACGAGCACCAAAGAAGACCCAATTGTTGTTTGTGGCGACTTGGATAATCGAGGCGACGATCACTAGCGAGGAGCCGATCAGAACGCAGATCCTCCGCCCCAGATTGTCGGCGATGTAAGATCCGGGGATGAACGCGCAAAAGGATCCCAGCGAGACAGCGGCGATAATAAGACCTCTTCCATTTGTGTCAAGGCCATCCAAAAACCTCGAGACTGTTTTCTTTTTGTTAGTCTTGTGTTCCCATATAACATAGAGATATATAGATACATACATTCGGGAAGCACCAGGAGGCCATTGATCATGCTAGCACAATATCCGGCTGTAGCCGATGCAGATAACATAAACCCGATCCCCAGGTTTAGTCTCCGCAGTCCTGGATCTTTCATCCAGCTGCTGTTGGTGTTGTTCTGTAAGAGCTTGGAGGCCATGTTTGGCGATGCTCTGCAAAGACAGTGAGTCTCGTGGAATATTTTTCCGAGACGTTAAAAACTCCGAGCTGTCAAGCTCTTCATTTAAACACTAAATAATTAATTGGTAAAAAAAAAACCTCCGAATGATAGTCCGCCCCAACATTCCTCACATTTATCTAGGATCCGAGCTCTCCGCGCGAGGTTGCAGCTGTAACTAAGGAGTAGGAATGAAGGGAGGGAAATCAAATGGTCTGATCACCGGACAATTTTCCTTAGTTTGTTCAGATCCAAGAGCCCTGGTGCGATACGGTTGTTGACATGCCTGTTTAAATATTGCCATTGGAAGGTGAGCTTCCAAGCTCTTGGGTGGCTCGGATGCTTGAGGAATGTCCGTAGCTCTCATAGCTCCCTCTCCTCACCTTTGGCCACGAGGATCGTTGCCTAAGTTTAGCTGGGGATTAGTAGCTATAGCCTCCGTCTGGATTCCCTTGGTTATTGGATTCGTGATAGATCGGCTCGCCCTTAATGCAGGGACTTGTCTCTGGGGAAACGCTGTAAGGAAAAGCTCCCCCGAAGACTTTCTAGGGAACGAACATGATTTCCTTTCCTTTCCTTTCTTGGCTTTGTGAGGCAGCCCGGTGTACCTCCTCCTCCCATAATACGTCACTTGATATTTGAAAAGCCAGATCAAGGAGAGTCTTGGATCAGGAAGGCATAGCGGCGTGGAATGATATTACTCTGAGTTCTTACGCGGACAGCCTTATGGCACCAATCGGAACACTCATCATGGTATCCCGGTGGCTTTTTATTTCCCCCTGCTTAAAAGTTGAAATAGATTCAGGAAAATATAAACCTTACTGTGTAGATATGACTGCTGATGATATTGCTAGTCAGTAGATGAGATCATGAAGCATGAATGAAGTATAATAGATAATGGTGTGCCATTGTACTGTAGATTGCAGAGAACTATGTAAGAGGAAGAAAGGAACTGTAGAAATCCTATTACTACAGAAAGTGGCCATGTGATATGAAGTCCGGATATTTATGATGAAGGTTAATCTTGCTACATTCGGAAGGATTAAAATACACCCTATTAATTTTTCCTCTTACAGAAAGCTCTGAAAATATTGTATGTTCATGAAATTCATAAGCATAAACCTCGAGCTAGAACCCAAGGTCAATATTTAAGGCTTTTGTTTGAGCTTGTTGAGTTCTTGGTCCTTGGTACCTTGGGAGGTTAGATCTATGCTTTAGATATTGAGCTAGTATCTTCGTTTATACATATCCAGCTATTCTATGCATTGGCTTTCAATGGGTGGCAAAATTGTGGATATATATATATTTGGAGAAATGTTGTCTGAGAGATTGCCAAACACTATGAATGTTAGAATCGACAATTTCCCCACATAAAGATTGATAGGTACTACAGGCCCTATACAGAGTGATAATTTGCTGATTCTTTTTCAAGAACAAACATAAAACTATGCTGTCGGCAAAATTGAACGCATATAAACCAGCGAGATGAGCATCAAGGTTGGAAGCTCTAGTCCACTCATTCACCGAAGAAACTCCGAATAGCCCTAAGAACCTCACTAATGCAACAGTATGCAATAGGTATCACCCCTCGTATTATAACTCGTCAATTTGATTAAGCCAAGAGAAACTCCGCTGGCACTGCCACGACGCCAAGGCGCTCAAGTTGTTCGAGACACCGAGTGTCTTGGCGTGAGTTGACCCCTAAACCTTAGATCGGCGGAAGATTTTTTGTCTCTTATCTGATCTTCATCTTGAGCCCTACCATCAGAGTCCTACGTTAAGCTACCTTGGCGAACCTTGACTCTGGCCTCGATCCAACCACACAAAATGTCACTCCCCGATGACCCTCTAAACCTCAACCAATATAAAACAACTATATCCGAACCAAGAAAGAACTGGGTCCCATACTCTTTCAATGACGAGAAGGAAAAGCTCACGGCCTTCTACAAGGACCAAAATGAAATGATCGAGGGTTTCCTCTCCGCCGGGGAAGAAGAGCGCCTCAAAGCCGAGGACGAAGCCCAAAATGGCGGTAAAGTGAAGCTTGCCGTGCGCGCCAGCTTCACAGTCAACTTCTTCCTCTTCGTGATCCAGCTCTACGCAGCCGTGACAACAGGCTCTCTAGCCCTCTTTGCCACCGCCGCAGACGCCTTCATGGATCTCGTCTCGTCGGTTGTTATGCTAGTTACGTCGCGCATGTCATCGCGCCCAAAGCCATACAAGTACCCCGTTGGACGGCGCCGCGTCGAAACAATGGGAGTGATCATGTTCTGTGCGTTGATGACTATCGTGGCCGTGGAGCTGATTATTGAATCGGCTAAGGCTCTTGCGGGGGGCAAGACTGAGTCCGAGAAACTGGATATTGTGCCGCTGGTTTGTGTGGGTGTTGCTATCTTCTCCAAGTTCGTCATGTTTTTGTACTGCTATGGCTTGCGTCGGTACCCGGCTGCTCATGTCTTTTACATTGACCACCGCAATGATCTGGCTGTTAATGGGTTTGGGTTGATTATGTCGATTGTGGGTGATCGATTTGTCTGGTATCTTGATCCTGTGGGCGCGTGCTGCATTGCCCTGCTTATCTTGTTCTCGTGGGCGTCGACTGCGTTTGAGAATATGTGGTTGATTGTGGGCAAATGTGCCCCCCCGTGAATTTGTGAATAAGTGTATCTATGTGACACTGACTCACGACCAGAGGATTCAGAAGATGGATACGGTGAGTTGTGGACGTGGACTGAGTGGATTTGTTCTCGGCATTTTGACTAACAGTAAGTAGTGTCGCGCTTATCATTCTGGACAACAGCTCTATGTTGAGGTTGATATCGTCATGGACCCCGAGACTAAGCTTCGGGAGTCTCACGATGTAAGCCAAGCGCTGCAGCGCAAATTAGAAGGTCTCGCAGATGTCGAGCGAGCTTTTGTGCATGTCGATTATGATTATCTGCATGATGTCAATGAGGAACACAGGCCGCTCTATGAGATTGGTGGAGCGAAGCACTCCATCAGAGCTCTGGTGAAGCGATTATGGTCTAAAAACAAGGAGCCGACAGACGGGACTGCTGTGTGAGAAGTTTTGGTTATATCGTCGTTGAGCTGGTCTCCAATGTCTCATAC
The DNA here is from genome assembly GCF_028828655.1 of Penicillium verrucosum. NCBI lineage: Eukaryota > Fungi > Ascomycota > Eurotiomycetes > Eurotiales > Aspergillaceae > Penicillium > Penicillium verrucosum. Next base: position 6,524,618 of record NW_026643210.1, read on the forward strand.
GGCCACAGAATAGAAATTCAGTAAACAAAATTAATATCATTCTTGGCTTTATGAAAACTTGAACCCCCTTTTGGGATTAAGGACTATTCTTTCTTGGTTTGTATTGTTTCCTTTTCCTTAATACACTTGGCATAGACAGAATATTCAGTCTGTGGATTACATGTAATTTAGAAACAAAGGGGAGAGCAAGAGCAATAGCGGGTTGAAACATAGAGCTCCTCCAAGGGAAATGATCAAATTTCCCTGCCATGTCTTTATCCTCTCTTCACAAGATCACAGATCAACCCTTCCTGCTGCACAAACCATGCGTTCCTGGTTCGCCATTCCTTCTCTGGGTGGTGTAGCCGGATCTCAAATTCAAGCAGCAACTGTGGCAGGACCTTGTGCATCTCCATGATAGAGACGTTCCTTCCAACGCAACTTCTCGACCCAAAGCCGAAGTTGAAAAAGCTCTGTTCCATCTCCTTTAACTTTTCAGGGGAGCTTTCGAGCCAGCGTTCGGGGATGAATGAGTCGGGATCGGAGAATATTTCGCCATTTCGATGCACAACCCACGCATTGATGCCGACTATAGTTCCACTAGGAACGTGCTTTCCACAAATATACGCTCCTTCCTTTGGGACTTCACGCTCCAAAATCAATCCGACAGAAGGGTGAAGTCGCATGGCCTCTTTGAGCACTGCGCCAATATAGGGCAGATGTGTGGTAGACTCGCGGTACGATACGGGATTGCTGAGCTTGCCCTCACGAGATGCACTGTCAATCTCGGTTTGGACTTTGGACATGACCTCTGGATTGCGCATGAGGAGATATAAGACAGCTCGAAGTGCTATGGCTGTTGTATCAGAACCAGCAAACACATTCGTCGAAAGGTGTACGATTACATCCCTCGTGGCGAGCTTCTCGGGGTTTGAGTGGTGAATAGCCATCCATTTGGAGAGCATGTCCTTTCCGCCATCTTTTTCCTCATTATTGAGCTCACCGTCACGCTGCAATGACGCACGGGAATTCACTGCTTTCAGTGTGAACTGAAGAACCTGATTCCAAGTCTCCATGCTGGGCATTAAGAGTGGGAACAGAGGATTTCCCAGTAGTAGTGGATGCATCTCAGGAATCTGACCACACAAACTGGCATACGATAGCATGCCTTGGATGGCTTCAATCATCCCATCAATGTCTTTCCCTTCTTCTAGAAAACCGAGTTTCTTCGCGAACGTAAATTCACCCACGACATCAAAGGCGTAGTACTGCAGCCAGATTCCCAAGTCGACCGGAGCATTCTGGTCCGCGAATTTGCTCAACTGAGACATGAAAATCTCGCTGCATGAGTCTACTGCTGGTTCAAGCTCCAGGAGCGAGGTCATGCTGTATGCGTTGGCCACAGGTCGCTTCTGATCACGATGAAACTTCTCATCGCGTGTGGAAAACAGATTCATTTGAGGCTTCTTATTCCATGATATGCATTGAATAGGGTAAAAGGCAGTCTGTAATTGTTAGCGGGATTCTCTTATCATTCTTTCAATGGCGCTATTTCATGTCCCCAATAATGCTCTAGGGCCATGCATACTTTGGTAAAACCCTTGTTCAGGCCATATATGACAGGAATGGCGCTGGGATCGCCAACAGATACATGATTTGGGCCAATACGAACGAGGGCTCCATGTTTCCGATGAAGATCGATGGCAGTATTATGATGATTACCCTTCCATACACTATTCAGCTTCCACAATCGAGTGTACTTTGCAAGTTCCGGGCCTGGTATATCGCGCAGGCCTTGTTTATATCGATTCGAGAGCAAACGGACAGCGAGCCCTGCCACGATTGTACAAATGATGTATGTCGTCAAGGAAATTTTAAAGGGAAAGAACGCCATTTCGAATATCATAAAGATAGAAAGGATAAAGTATCAGTATCTGAGATTTGTGCTCGGGCATTGGCAGAATGATGCAATAAATGAGAATGGGAGTTTCCGGTATTTAATACCACTTCAATTATGACTTTGTCGTTAAGTTATCGGCCCGAACAATCGGAAGCGCTACTCAATTTTTCGACTTGGATCTTCGGGTCTCGCCAATAATCAAACGGGTTCGACTGGAGGTCGGAAAGCAAAGTGCGGGGTGCGGGGGGAGCCGAATTCGCGGGGAAGCGAATATGCGAGACCGACACCTTAAATCGATATGGGAGGCTTCGGATAGGGGGCAAAAAGGAGAGAATCGCGGGAACGGCTAGCTTCCGACGCTCGTGCGGGGGATCGGAAGAGGAAAAGTCTTAGACAGAAGATACAGGTAAACTGGAAAGTTGTCTATTGCGCAGAGAGAAGAAGAAGAGAAGAACTATCTAAACTAAAGTTGTGGGGACCAAGTATGGTGCCTGAGGCAGGTCTATATGCCTTAGGCAAGTGAACCTTGGCTTGGCCAAGGGTTACTAAGCGCATAACAAACTTGTTGATATAAGCGAAAGGCTTAGTAAGGATTATATAATTAAGTAATGCCTACAGGCCCGCAGCTAGTCAACCAATTGAAAACCATGCGATCCTTATAGAATCTTATCTAGTAGTAAGGATCGATTCATGATTGGGCGAAAAATTCTGCGCCAAGCAGGAAAAGGTGGATCTAGGTCAAAGCTTTAGAAGAAAAGGTGCTAGTGGTCCTGCTAGCATAAAAAGGTGCTCATAACCTATTGTAGAATCTAATGGGATTGTATGAGAAACAATATGATAGATTCAGAATTATTGAGATGGACCGAGGAGAGAGGAAGAAAGAAGAAGAAAAGGGGAGAGAGAGAACTATCTACTCCGTACATAAGTGGATCTGTCTCATTGTGGGTCCTTGGGTGCCTGAGGCACTCAGGCACCCAACAACAAGACCTCCAATCTTCTCTTTGATTGACTCCATGACATCGGACATGCTCGAGGCCAGCCCAACATCAAGATCTTCATGCGATACTCCTCCCCAGAGCAACCCAGTTACAGCTCCATCTCCATTGAGAATGAATGAGCCCGAATATCCGTCGTAGCAAAAGGCTCGCCTAGGTTGGCTGATGAGCCAAACTCGTTTAGAACACCGTGCTCCTGGATAACCATAGTAGGGCGAGGAGGTATGAACTTTTCTGGCAGAAAGGCGGGAGGAATTTGAAACATGCGGTTAGGTCTGAAACATTGTTCCTCGGCCTCTCTGGAGAGTTGAACGAAAGCCCAATCTAGAAATCGGCGATTACGAAGTTGCTCTCCGGACACGAACTTCACTTCTCCTAAGACGTGTGGTATTCTCTCGACTGCTGCGTGCTGAGGCAAAAGTTTCTCCATATGAGAGTGGTAATTTTCTATCCATTCAAGGAGTCGGAGATGCGGGGTTGCTCCAACCAGTTCTCGTTCTTGCACTTTAGCACTAATCTCAGAGTGGTGCTCGCGCATGGCATTCAAGGAGGATTAAGGCGGGCAAGTGTAGAATCCATATCCATGCGAGCCAGGCATTCAATTCTAACCACCTGGTTCAGAGGCCGAGCGAGAGATGACCCATAACGATCGAGGCCTTTAAGGAACTGGGCGTTATCTTTAGATTCCGAAGGCCTGATAACATGGTAATTAGTGAGGAAGCCTCGGCGAACAGTGGCGCCGTGGGTTAATGTGACAAATCCGCCTAATGTACCTATATTGTTGACTCCTTCAATGCTGATCGAGTAGCCCATTCGAGGAATGGCATTTGGAGTGAGTCTGTCCGCAAAGGATACTCCGTCATTGGTCAAAAGCGATAGGGTACCCGGCAAAAATTCAATGTCAAACTTATCCGTGTTCGTGTGTGGCGTACGGGCGACTAAGTATGCCATCCGACACATAACTCTCTCATTGGTTATTACCTCGCCGCCTAGTTCATTACTGCCTTCTGGAAGCATTTACTATTTCTATACTATACACTTTATAGATTCAATTCAGATTCAATTCAGATTCAATTCAGATTCAATTCAGATTCAATTCAGATTCAATTCAGATTCAATTCAGATTCAATTCAGATTCAATTCAGATTCAATTCAGATTCAATTCAGATTCAGTTCAGATTCAGTTCAGATTCAGTTAGTAAGATGGTAAGCAATCAAGAGTCAAGACTTAACACTTAGGAGTATAAAGAGTCCGGTGTTAAAAAGTTAATATCGTATTTGTTAAACAATCCCCTATATATATATATATATATATGTTTGCTACAAACTAAGCCCTATTTGTTCGTTATTTACTAAATTACTATAATCGAGCAGAGTGTAGATGGTTTTAGTAGGGTATATAACCCCCTGCATTTCTAGTTTAATCAATTAATAATTCTTCCTCTGCTTTCTCCCCACATAGTACCCCACATAGTAACAGGTTGCTCAACAGTATTCATTTATGAAAAATACTATATAAAGTAACTAGTTATAGATTCAACAATGGTACTTGTGAAGTGAGAGTGGATCGAAATTATTGCCTGGCAATATGAACCAATGAGAGAGTTATGTGTCGGGTGGCATAATTAGTCGCCCGTAGTGGCGCCAGCTGATACATGATCTGAGCTCGTAACTCGAACCAATTTGCGCGTGTCCATGGCTCCACAAGTACCACGATCATCGGCTCCGCCTTAGCTTTCGTTGAACCAACATTGAAGGGACAAATCAAATGCCACTTATTGCCGATTGTCCTGTTGAGAAGCGAGATAATAATGCGTTTGGTTCGTTCGTAGGCTCATCTCACCCTCTGATTCTTCAGAATCACGAAGAAAACGGCGCGTTTGCGGGGTGACAACGGAGGCGTGGGACGGCCCGAAGGCCAGAGGACAGGAATTGGATTATCCATCACTGGTAAGCTTCAAGAGAACAATAAAAAACGTGGAGTAGCACGGCTGTAATGCTGTTAGCGAGAGGCACATATGAGGTAAGTGAGGTATGGGAGAAAAATTTGAGGATAGACAGCAACTGAGGTTGTAAGAGGGACAAACCTTCTGTGAGTAGAGATGATCAAAGACTACACAAGTGTCGTGAGCAGAGATGATCGAAGACTGCACAAGTGTTGTGCGGATAAGAAGAGCAGATGCGATGGAGAGTCAGAATCTGAAGAGAGATGGATGGCGAAGAAGGGAGAGAAGAAGACTCCTTTTATACTCCAACCTGATACCAAATCGTCCTGTCATCTCATTTGAAGGTCCTTCCCGCCATTGTACCATGGTTCATAGCCGTGCCAACTTGGTGTTGGTGCACCCCAGTAAACGCAAAATCTAGAAATTAAGTATCTTTTGTATGACTTATCGATACAAAAGGTACTTTGGTACCCCGTCAGCATAACACACTTTTTCTCAGCCCTCGAACTAGCTAGGGCAAATATAAGGAGATATAGATAGTATGAAGTAGGTCTATATTAGTTAACCAAACTTCGATAAGGAATATTAAGTATACGTAGCAGAATTCTTCGAATCTCCACTCTCCGGGCTCTTCGGAATGGCGGTTTTTTCCCTCGCTAATTTTATATTTGAAGTTTTTTTGAGCATTGTAAAGCGCAGCTGTAAAAAGGGCGAGGGTCATCCCAAGCCATTGAAATTCGATATCACTTTCCTAGCGCTCCTATTAGGACCAGTCATGGCATTCTTCCTGGGTTGGATCACGGTGTTTCTGACGGCGATGGCCTGCCGAGTGCAGGCAGCGTCCCTCTTTGCTCACTTCATGGTAAGTAGTGGTGTCTTGTGAACTATCTCTATTTGACTTTATTAACAGGACGAATAGGTTACCAACTCGGCCAACTATACACCTCGTGACTGGGAGGACGACATGAAGCTGGCGCAGGATGCACATATTGATGCCTTTGCACTGAACATGGCCTACAATGATCCGACAAACATAAAGTCTCTCCCTGCCACTTTTTCAGCGGCAGACAGCGTCGGCTTCAAACTCTTCTTCTCGTTCGACTATGCTGGAAACGGCAACTGGCCAAAGAGCGATGTAATCAACCTGATTAATCAATATAGCGCGCATTCTTCGTACTTCTTCTACAAAGGAAAAGCGTTTGTGTCCTCATTTGAGGGCCCTGGTCGTGCCGATGATTGGCATACGATCAAGTCTGAGACCGACTGCTTCTTCATTCCAAGTTGGTCTTCCTTGGGCGCCTAACCTGCTGTTGCAACCGGAGTTGTTGATGGTCTTTTCAGCTGGGCCGGATGGCCTGGGGTCCTCAAGATATGGACACTTATATTGATGCTTCCTACATTCAATATTTGTCCGGCCTGGCTTATGTGATGCCCGTTTCTCCGTGGTTCTATACCAACATTCCTGGGTACGAGAAGAACTGGATGTGGCGAGGAGACCACCCGTGGCACGATCGCTGGCACAGGAGGTACCCTACGTGCAGCCTGAGTTTGTGCAGCAAACTGATTCCGCCATGTTTGGCCATTTTATTTCGCTTCCAAAAAACGGGTAGGGGTTGGAGCGAGAATGACTCCCCACTTGCTGTATGAAATGTTAGTTGGGCTATGGCTCTTTAGGGCGCATCCAGATCATCCAGGAGGTATTGGCTAACTATAGTGCCTTTATTACGGCCACGAGGGGCGAAAGCTGACGTGATGTAATACGTAGACTTATCCTTTCGGCAACGGAACGACAATCTTTTGTATAGGTAAGTCATACAAAAGATACATAATTTACAGATCTTGCATCCTGTGAGAATCTGGGGGACCTGGTGTTGGGCGCTTGGCACGGCTAGTTGTACGATGCACCAATTGATGTATACATATTCATCCACCAATTAGAAGGCCCCAGTTACAATTTACGCTAAGCCATATCTAGACTAGCGCCTATTCTTATCCAAAAACCGCATATCAATCGACTCAGACAGCTCTCAAACACGAACAAGTCCAATTGATCCCAAGCCCAAACTCTTGTCGCCGAATCACACCACTCAAGGATAAATCACCTACCTCAATTACCTCACGCAACCCCACAAAAATGACCAAATACGAAACAGCCATCGAGCGCATCGACGCAGCGCACGCCGACGATCCCCGCGAAGCCCAAACACCCACCGGCCAAGTCCCATACGAACTACACTACGCCCAAAAAATGACCAGCTACCTCTCAACCCTGAACCCATCTGCACCAGAGCTCCTGCGCCTCGCAATCCGCGCCCAACATCTACGCCGCTGGGAAGTGCCGCGGGACAGCTACCCCGCCACGAAGATCGGGTATCACTCGTGGCGGGCAGGTCTGCAGAGACGACAGGCTGCGCTAGTCGAGCAGATATGTGCTGAGAGCGGGTATTCGGTTGAGGAGGCAGCGAGGGTTGGCGCGCTGGTGCGTAAAGCGGATCTTAAGCAGGGAGATCCTGATACGCAGACGCTGGAGGATGTTGCTTGTCTTGTGTTTTTGGATGATCAGTTTGATAAGTTTGAGGCGGAGCTTGCGGATGAGGAGAAGATGGTGGACATTTTGAGGAAGACTTGGGGGAAGATGTCGGAGCGTGGGAGAGAGGAGGCTTTGAAGATTCAGTTGTCGGATAAGGCGAAGAGGTTGGTTGGGATTGCATTGAGTGGGTGATTCTTTGCGTTAGGATTTAGGGGTTCCTTTGTTTTATATATCCATCTATCTGAGGTAACCAGTACAAATGTCTTTGGATTTGAAGTCATGTAACTTGATATCGTCAATGTGAAATGAATTATGTTTCGTCAAATGTGTATTTTGTAAGCAAGGCTTTTTGCAGCGTTTTCCGCAACGCCCGCTAATAGACCCATAAACGAGCCAACCCATAATGAAAAATAGTAGGAGTAGAGAGAAACAAAAGAAACTCCGGCTGCTGCAATGCATGAACGCTCAATGCAACGTGAACATCATCAGTACCATCACAATCAGGTTGTCAAGTATTGGCACTGCCCATATCAATGAACTGAACCAATCCAATGGCCGCACCAGCAGCGACACCTCCAACACAGCACATCTGTACTCCGCCCCAGATCGCAGCCTGCACATTTGCCCGGCCAGACCAGCCGCGTACAACACAGGTCTTAACATATCCAAACACAAGCAAGGTAATGGCCATAACACCAATACTCCAGTACAGCGCAATCGTAATCCGCTCGACAATGAAGTACGGAATAAGCGGAATGAACCCGCCAATAAAATAACCCAGGGCGAGAGTGATGGCCGAAGTCCACGCCTGGTTACAGTCAGGCGCCATCTCTCGATGATGGAAAGCAAGCAGGAACTCAAGGAGACGGTCTTGAGACGCATGCAGGTCACGCGTGATATCCGCAACCGCCGATTCTGAGAGCCCGTATGGAGAGAAGGTCTCGTGCACCATGGCACGAGTCTCTTGTGAGTCCGTTTGGATCAAATGTTGTGTTTCACGGACTGTTGTTTGATATGATTCACTGGTGTCTGTTAGTATATATTCTGATTTGGTTGCCATATGTGGAAAACTTACGCTTCACTCTTTGCACCGACGTATCCACCAAGTCCCATGGAGATGGCACCAGCTGCCAGCTCCGCCAGTCCACCCAGCACTACCACTTTTGTGTTTCCGAGTGCAGAAAGACCTGCGCTCAGCGCGAAGGGCACTGTCAGCCCGTCTGAGAGGCCGAGGATGGCATCTGACACGATGCGTGGGTTGATTCGCGAGCGGGTGCTGCTGCTGTTGCTGGCGGTTGTTGTTGTTGATTCGTCCGGGCTGTTGCACCGTCCGAAGGTGTCATAGGAGCGGCTGCTTTGGGACTCGAGATCTTGATTGGAGTCCCCATGGATGGTATCATCGTCGTCACTGTGGGCGAGGAGGCGCTTGCCTGGAGTTGAATTGTCATAAGTATATGCCTCCGTGCGTATGTATTCTCTTTCCTTTACTTACCTGAGTGTATTTTGTCTGTTTCCTTTGTAGGGAAGAGTTTCTGCTTGATGAAGAGGAATGCCATGGTGCTGATCCGAAGCTGCTACCACGATATGCTTTTGGATATCTCCGAGGTACGATGTATAGCAGAAGTTTCACCACTCAATTACAAGCTGGCGAGAGGAATAAAATGAGCTGAAGAAGATAAAGCTGGATAATAATTGCACTTTATTTGATCCAGCAAAAGCATCCGGAATGGGTGTCTTGGTCTTAGATGGATATCAACAAAGACACTATGAAACGAAGTATGAAGAAAAGAAAAAAAGAAATCATCTACAATGATCGGCCGTGTCTCACTCCTTTTAACACCCAGTTCCACGGACTCTCACCGGTCTCAGCAATCTAGGCGCCATAGAAAAAAAAAAGCACCCAGCAAAAAGCCCACAGTTTATGCAAACCAAACAGGAAATAATGGAGGTATATTCGCCAAGGATGGGTCCAGGACCAATCACATAGCTCTCAAATGTCAGCTATGACAGTCAAATGAAGGTCAAGGAGGTGCAAGGCATAAGATTTGTCCACTTTGATGAGAAAATGGCAACAAGTCACTTCAAATCCAATCGATACGATTGGTGAAGCATGTTGTGATGACCTTTGTCGGTGATGTGATTGGCTGTGAACGGCAATCCACATTCCCGGTGGATCCATTGGAGATCTGAAGACCCACTAGCTTATTCAGAGGATGCTGATTGGTTGACCACCTTAATAGGAGGACTCGGAAGGATCGCAGTTCTCTCCCATTTTGATATTAAGTCCGATAATGTACATTATACAACATAGCTCTGAACAAGGAGATCACTTTACTCCGTACTCCGTACTCCGTATATGCTTAGCTCTTAGTATTCGGATCTCGGAAAATTCACGGAGTTTACCATCTCCGAGAATTAACCGGAGAAACCTTGGAAAGAACGAATATCCCGAGATTCTTAAATCCGATCGGAGTTAGATACGCCTTTGGGATATATAGTGTCTGCCACAACTTGGCATTCGTCAGTTAAAACATCATTACAGTCTTTGTTTGGATTGCTTGGCATTATGGGAATTCAAAGACACTGAACAAAAAGCGTGGGAGACCTGATCCTACACACCCCTGTTGTCTTTCCCCTAAATCCTTGGAAAATTATGGAAATGTCTTTGATTTATTGGATAGGTTGGAGCCGAAGCCTAGTAATTTACAGCAGGGTTGCATGTTCAAACTTGGAATAGCACGATGTACATTCTCCTTCCTAGTCACACATGACATCATGTAAAACATTAGGGGATGATATCTAGGTGGTGCAGTCCTGCTTGAACGCCTGGTTGTACTGGAGACGGACCAAGAAGTAGGTAGTTAGCTTGGATTACATATCCAGGGAGGCTCTGCAATATGTACTGTAAGCTCACTTGGAGCAAAGGTTGGATATCTTGAATAGCTAGGTACATTTTTACCGGCCATGACTCATCGGCCTTCTGCACGTTGTACCAGCTGATCCTCCAGACCCATTGGCTCCCAAATATCTTTCGCCTTTTTATTCTGCACCCACACCACATCTCCTTGAACAAACGCCACGACTCCACCCTTGCCTGTGGCACTAGCCGTAATACGGAACAACGGCTGGCCGTTTTGTGGATGAGCCTCCCGCAAGGGTAGCATGATAAGCCCTTGCTCCAAACACCAGCCCTCGAGGATGTCCTTGAACGCAACTTCTTCCACAACTGGCGCCTTAATACGGGGTTCGGGAGCAGCCGCTGCGGCAGTAGCTGCGGCTGCCGCCACCTTATCTTCTCGGGTAGGAAGCGTCGCCCGTACCGTAGTTGGGCGTGGGAGTTCAGCAGCGGCACGGTCGCCCAGCTGTAAGGCAAGGTCCATAGTTTGCAAACCCTTGTTCCATTCTTCGTCGATCATGATAAGCTCATTGACCTCCGCCGGAATCTGAGTATGCCACCAAGAGTACCAGGATCCGACCTCCTCGTAGTTGGGGTCGTTGGTGAGCCAGATGTAGAGAATCTCGTGCCACTTTGGGAAGAAATCAGAGACTAGCAATAGTCCCATGACCTTAGGCTTGAAGAATACATTCCAGCATAGGACATCCTTGAGCGCCGTGAGATCTTGATTTTGCGGGTTCACGGTGAAATGTTCGCGAAGGTGGCGCGCAAGACGTGGCAGCAGGTGGTTGCGTAGGCATACATCGAATTCGGATCCTAGGGCATCCCGCCAGATCTCAACGTGATCGACCAGACCCTTGTGCAGACTCCACGTATCGAGTACCGAGCGGAACTTTCTCTTCGCATCAGACATGAGACCAGTGGGCTGTTTCGGGTTTGTATGTCGTTCATCCAAGTATTGAAGCCAAGTGAACAGCCACCAGGGGAACTTTCCATCTTGTTCAGAGTGGGCGTGTCGTCGGCTAGCTCGAGGTTTCCAGTTTTTGAGCGCCAGGCCCACCTTGGGAATGACCAATTGGTCGAGAACGTTTGCATACACAAATGGCGGTACAATTGCCTTCCAGGCCACGACCAGCGCGGTTGCCTTGGACGGATCGTAAACGTCCCAATCATTCAGAAGTGCTGAGCGCACTCGTGGAAGCCAGAGGGTATAGATCATCGTTTCGTAAGGTGAGGTGGATGCACGTTTCCGGGGCTCTTCTAACTCGTTCGTCCGAGACAGAAGAGGCTGAAGACGGGTGAGGTTGGACACGAGGAAGGTCGGATCCTGGAGAGGCTCCCATTCCTCCATGGCTTGGCGGAATAACGGATGTAGAGCCGCGACTGCGGTCTCTGGGAGTCGGTGCTCATCAACAGCATCTCGATATTTGGATTCAACATCTTCAAGCTTGGTCGTCAACTCATCTAATTTGGTTGTGATGCTTTCCTCATTTTCAAAGATGTCTAATTCTTCCACTGCGGCGATCAGGCCTGTTAGATGGTTGATCCGGGATTGATATGCATCCAACTCGTCCACGACCTGAGCCTCTTCCAGTTCGATGTACTGTTTTCTCTCTTTCAATCCCTTCCATTCATCCGCAAATGCTTCCAGGTCATTCCGGGCTCGCTGGGCGATCTTGAATGCTTCTCCTTCCTCTTGACTGACGAATTGCTGTGTCGACATCAGACCAGCAGTCGAAGTGAGAACACGCTGCTCTTTTCCGGTAGCATCGACAAGTGATTTGAGAACATTGGGAACTTCCAGACCCTCCATATCATCCTCAATTTCACGCGCTGTGCGGAATTTGGGCTTCGCACGCTGGATCGGTGTACCTGTGGCGCTCCGGCCCTGTGCCTTGCGCTCCTCCTTCTTCTTTCGCCGCTGCTGCCGTTCATCTTCGGAGCTGTCTTCGAGGACCTCGCCCTTCTGTGCAGCTGCTCGTCGCTCTTCTTCGCGAGTCTTTTTCGACTTCTCACTCACTGCGCCCAAGCCTGCACCCTGGGGTCGCGCCTGTACCTCAATCGGGTTGACGATACCCTGCCCAGTAGTTCCGAGACCTTGGCCTTCCTTGTAGCCCATCTTTGCCATCATGCGCGCGGCAAAACTGTTGACTCCTCCCCCTCCACCGCCACCTCCCATGCCTTTCCCGCCTCGTGACGATCCTCCACCTCGAGGGTTGGCCATGGTGTTGCGGTTATTGTGGGTTCCGCTACCTAGTCCACCCATGGTGGGAGGCGTCACTGAACGAGAGGCAGCTCTGGCGAAACCTCGAAAGCCGGTGGTCGGGCGCGTACTTTCTTCATCAGAGCTCATGTCAGCGACCTTGCGCTTCTGACCAGAGAACGAAGGCGACTCCATCTTTTCAGGGGGTCATTAGCAAGTTGTAGCCAAATCGACTGTCCCCCTCAATTTTCAGCGAAAGTGTAAAAGTAAGCGGTAGTGTCCTGGGAGAATGAGTCGCGGTCCAGAGCTCATGAAATTCACGTGGGGATCCGGAACGGAATTACGAACATCCGGCCTGACGAAAACAAGATGACGTGAGGGTGGTTAGGGTCGGTTACTTCATAGCTCGGCTGGCCACTTTTTTCCCTTTCAATTCATTCATCTCTCATAATTGACACCCTCTTAATTCCTTTTCACCGCATATTCATCTTCAATACGTACATTCACAATGGCTGCTGCTCTTCTTAACAACTCGGCCCGCGTTGCCCTTCGCTCGGGAGCTTCGGCTACCTCCAAGGCTGGAGCTGCGGGCTTGACCTTTGCCCGCGGCAAGGCCACCCTCCCCGACCTTTCCTGTAAGTTTGGTGTCGCAGTACCTTCTAGAGCCAGAGAAAAGCTATATCTATATATTTGGAGTAAAAAGAATTAGACTAACCTCTAAAACAAGATGACTATGGCGCTCTTGAGCCCTCCATTTCCGGCAAGATCATGGAGATTCACCACAAGAACCACCACAACACCTATGTCACCAGCTACAACAACACCCTTGAGCAGCTGCAGGAGGCCCAGGCTAAGGGCGACATCGCTGCTCAGATCGCTCTCAAGCCCGCTGTCAACTTCCACGGTGGTGGCCACCTCAACCACACTCTCTTCTGGGAGAACCTTGCCCCCAAGAGTGCCGGCGGTGGTGAGCCCCCTTCTGGTGCTCTGGCCAAGGCCATTGACTCCACCTACGGTGGCGTCGGCGAGTTTCAGTCCAAGATGAACGCTGCTCTGGCTAGCATTCAGGGCAGTGGCTGGGCTTGGCTCGTGAAGGACAAGCAGACCGGACAGATCGGAATCCGCACCTATGCCGTAAGTCATGATTGGAGATTACCCGCTTCGGCTTTGAGATGAACTAGTTATTAACCCCTTACTAGAACCAGGACCCCGTGGTCGGTCAGTTCGAGCCTCTGCTCGGTATTGACGCTTGGGAGCACGCTTACTAGTAAGAATTCCTCCTTTGACGATCCATTGCCTATACTAATCATTTCTCTAGCCTCCAATACCAGAACCGCAAGGTCGAGTACTTCTCCGCCATCTGGGATGTGATCAACTGGAAGGCAGCTGAGAAGCGCTTCGCTTAAATGACCCAGTCTAATTGATTTGTAAATGCTGCTCCAATGGCTTGCGCTTAATTACCCCTGTATTGTAGCATGTGTTTTTCAATATTATCAACTTTTGGGATGGACACCTGATTCATCAGGCCTAGTTTGTCAGGCTGGCCAGCTACATAAGTAGCTCTCCGTAACTATGTGTTTGTAGAAACCAACATTTCTTCTCTCGCTCTCTCTTTGGTCCTTAGAAGCCTAGTAGCCACATCATCAACTATTTGATAATATAAGATCATCGTATTTAGCTATTTCTTGTTCCATTCAAGTATCAACCAATGTTGTACAACTAGACCGGGCCGGACGGACCGACCGCAAGCATCCGAAAAAAGACCGCAAGCATCCGAAACACAAGACTGATATTCTCCATCTGGGCCTCGAACACTTCTATTCATCGGCAACTCCATAATGTCGGCAGAAAGTCCTGGCCAGAGGAATGGCTTCAAGTCATTCCTCTCCAATGCATTGCGTCCTAAGAAATCTCGCCAAACCCTCCGCAAAGGGAGCAAATCGACCACAGACCTGCGGCTGGCCGCGCGCTCCAGTGTCGAAGAAGCCCCTCCAATGCCAGAGATAGCTCCATTGCATGCGCATAGACTCAAATACAAGGAATTGCACGCGGCAGTAGACTCACAATTGGGTGAGCGAAGGGACTACACAGAAATCATCCATTCGCTTGGCACACTCGACGTCGACGATCCCAGCGCCGCAGGAAACGAGACCAATGAACATCGACCCCCAGGCGAGGGCGACATAGCAAGTCTCTCACGAAAGCTATGGGCGGAAATAGCAGAGTACCTGAATCCCGCCGAAGCAGCAAGCCTAGCAATCACCACCATCACATTATACCGAAGACTAGGCCCAAGATACCTCATGGCACTAAACCATCCAGACAACCACACCCACAAAATCAACTTCCTCTCCGGCCTCGACATCACCCTCCCACACCACCTCCTCTGTTTCCCCTGCGCCCAATACCACAGACGCACACAAGAAGGAAACGAACGCATCCGTCCAAGCCACGTCCTAAACCCGCTCTTCAACTGCCGAAACTCAACAAACGCTCTAAAACCCCCGCCCCGCCACCGAATAACCCACGGCCGCAATCTCCCTTTCACATTCGTGCAACTAGCCATGCGCGCTCACCGCTTCGGTCCCAGCTACGGGCTGGCCCCAGACGCCCTCGGCCGACGCTGGCAGCGCGATAACTGGTCACATACATCACGCTTCCACGTCCACGAAGGACGGCTCCTAATGCGCGTCACCAGTCAAACCTTCGCGGCGCCGGCTCTCACGCCGTCTGCGCAGCGTATGCTGCTGTACTCACGTGATGACTACTGTCCGTACTTTAGCGTATGCGCACACTGGCGAGACGGTGAGTTGATGCCGGCATGCAAGTGTGCGCTGGAGCATATCCCGCGACCGCGGAGTAGCAGTGGGTTGCAGGGACTGGAGCATCGGGTGAAAGACCGAGTTGCGGGACAGGTGTTTGATCCGAATGCGCTGACGACGCTGTGTGGGTTTTGTCGGCCGATGCGAAGGTGTCCTGAATGTCCAACTGAGTATTTGATGGAGGTTAAGCTGAGTGAGGATCTAGTGGATCGACGGTTCAAGCAATCTATCGTTGTTACACGGTGGAGTGATCTTGGAGATGGGACTACACCTGGTGGGATTGAGTGGGGGGCTATAAATGGGAAGAGAGATGATTATGATTCTTTTGCACACTATGCTAAACGTGGGATTGCAAGTATCTTCGAGGCAGCTTTTACGGCAGACACGCTTC
Organism: Penicillium verrucosum; assembly: GCF_028828655.1. Classification (NCBI taxonomy): domain Eukaryota; kingdom Fungi; phylum Ascomycota; class Eurotiomycetes; order Eurotiales; family Aspergillaceae; genus Penicillium; species Penicillium verrucosum. Next base: position 6,540,280 of record NW_026643210.1, read on the forward strand.
CTGGCCAGCGAGTTGTTTCCCTGAATCCGAAGAAGAAGATGCTTGGGGAGGAGGGAAATCGGTGGTATTAGGATATAGAGGGGGATTCGTTTTGAGCTCTTTTTCAGTGCTTTTCAAACATATCATGTCTGTCTTTTTGGGCGTTTGGTGAACTGGAAAACCCTGCATGGAGTTGGGAACAAAACCAATCATTTGGATGATTTGGATGGTATGGATGATTTCGTTTGGATGTTTGCTCCCAAGATTGGGGTGGCCAATTTGATATTGATATTTTTGCACTCCATGATGAGTATTGCAGTCTCCTCTAGCACACATATCAAGAACTAACCGTGTTCATGAGTGAATATCAGTTAAGTTCATAACTAATAACTAGCTTGTTGTGACTACCTCTTTCTAGATACCTGGGACATTGATAGAACACGTCCATCACCCTATTAACATTGTCTATTGACATTGTCTACTGACATTATTGAACACTGGCTGCCTGCCATTATCGAAAGTGCGATAAATTCTGTTCATTTCCGTTCCTTTTCCCTCACTTTTCCTCTTCTTTTCCCAGCACAACCACACGCTTTCAAGTCTTTCAAGTCGCACCAGCGATATCTATCCATCATGATGCCTTCTTTCCAACCAAACCCTAACTCAAACACTTACCCAATCCATTACTCAAGCGCTGACCCAGGTGCTGACCCATGCACTTACCTGGGCACTTACCTGGGCAATTACCCAGGCATTTACTCAAGCGCTGACCCAAGCGCTTACCCAGACATCGACAATGGCCTGAGCCTGAACCACCCCCCTGACCCGAGTCTGAACCAACCTGGCCTGGACGTCAACCCTGCCCTGAACCCTGGACCTGGTTCCAGCACTGGCGCTAATCCTGGCACTCCTAACACCAGGGCTAACACTGGCCCTACTAGCACTCCCACACCCACACCCAACGGCAGCTACTGGAGAGTACGCGACTCCCAGCCCCAAGGGTTCGCGTAAGTTTCTATTTCTCTCAATTGATCTCATCTCACTGACAAATCATCAGACAGCCCAACAAACTCTTGTGCAACTGCCCAGACCACCGCGAGAGGTGGTGGCCCGTCGACCATGCCGAGCTGGTTCGTATCTCAATCCAATAAATACTCATTCCCCCAAGTCATTGACACTAACCTCTTTCCTTTCTAGGTAATCTCCCCCTGTGCCCTCAGATGCCCCTACTGTGACAAGTTCAACAGGGCCGAAAAGAGGGTGATGGCCTCGAACCTGAGGCGTCACATCGCCATGACGCACATCGTAAGATATCATTCTTACTTCCTTCTTTGATGCATTGTTAATATCTACTTCTACTAGAAGAGGCACCCTGCCACATACGGCACTCTGCACGTGGCCCCTGGAATGATTCCAAAGAGTCAGTAGGGGCCTGAGGGCGCGGGGGGAGATTGGGATGGGTCACCTGGCCAGTGATCCATAACATCTGTCTCAACTAGGTAGCACAATGCCTAGTTGCATCCATTGAGATAACTTTCACTTCGTAATTACTTGTAGTACAATCCTTACTTTCGGATGATAGTAGCATATTGGACGATGTAACACGTTTCAGATTAACCTTAACCCTACCAGCGGGATTGACATCAAATTGACAAGATTGCAGAAGCCCAGTGTCGTCATCATTCGCATACATCAAGAAAGGAAGCATAACAGATGAAATGAGAAGAGCTCATAATACGCCAAATGCCTCTGGGAAGTGAACAAATAGTAAGAGCAAAAAAACCAAAAACCAATGTAGCATACAGCGCTGGGTATCATATAGTACAAAATGAAGAAGTGAGAGAATAATGAACTGATAGTGAGGCGGTACTAGCTTGGTCCTTCAAGGGTCCATAAGAAGCTCAGCCCCTGCGAGCACGACGACCCATATACCGAGGCCGTCTCGCATACTCATCGGCCTGAATAGCCGTCTCAGGGTGAGGTCTTACGTGGGCCTCCATGGAGTCCGGCGTCTCAGCACGGGGGATCCCAAGTCCATGTGTAGTTTCGTAGGCTAGACGCGAGGGAGCGCGGGTCTCTTTCTGTGTAGAGTCACCCGACTTCTCCGTCCCGGGAACAGTCACGGAATCAGAGCGTTTACCCTTGATCCAGCCAAAGATACCCAGCGAGCTGCGTCGCTTGTGTTCCACCTCAATGCCATGGGATGTGGAGGGGCGTCCTGAAACTGTGGCAGAGCCGGGTTGGTCGACATGTGTTGACATTGTCAAGGATTGAGCAAATCCTCGCGGTCTGAAGGCCGAGAGCGACTCTTCATTGTGGATGTGGATTGGGGGGTTGGACGGATAGAGGTCGGTTGGGGCGGTGGTTATTTGCGACATAGGTCTTCGGGAGGCGCCGCCCATTGTTCTGGTTTTGGGGATTACCGGAGATGGGGCGCCATCCTCGTCGTCGTCTTCGAAATCGTTTGGAATTGGGGAGCCTTGTGATTGACGGGGATTATTTGAGCGATTGAAGAATGGCGGTATGAAGCTGAGGCGTCGACGGGGCTCAGGACTGGCTTCGGGTTTGACCTGTGACTGGGCGATTTCGAGGGGTTGTTCCAGGATGTCCAGAGTGGTCATGTCAAGTGTTGGGATACCAGGGACCTCAGGCTCACTTGGATCCGAAGCGATGCTGCTGTTGTCGTGGAATGTAGCGGGACTGTTGATAGTGCGGGGTGACAGCTCTGTCTGTTGAATGTCGTGACAAGTATCACGTGGCCTAGGCTTGCGAGACCTTGGAGTCTGCTTTGCAGCGGCAACCCAGTCTTGAGGTGTAAGTGGTGAAGAGTCGCGGTCACTGGTATGCGGCGGCTCAGGGGTCATAGCCTTGATTGGGCTTCGAACACGTTTAATGGTTGGGGTTGATGCTGCGTTGACATTTGCGTGGCACTGAGCTTCAAAGGTCTCAATGACAGGGTTGTTGGGGCTTCCGGGCCCAAGAAGCGCGCTGGCTTTAGAAGAAACAGTATTGAAGGAGGGTAAGATGGTGCGCGACTCGTCGGCTGAGAGTCCTAGGCGCGGAGTATCACTGCAGTTGGTTTGCATGCTATCGTCAACCTCACTGCCATCGAAGCTGTAGTGACTGGCCATCTCTTCCGCGGAGCGTGGACGATTGACTCGTCTGCCAGGGAAAAACAAATCCTGCTCAGTTTGTGGACTCTTTCGGGCTCTAATGCTCCCATTTGAACCGTTCGACCCATGCGATCGGTTTGCCCCGGTAGCACCTGCCGTACTCATAGTGTCAGGGGTGGGAGGAAGCCTGACGCCCCCGAAAAGAGATGCATCCAGTCTTCCGCGTCCACGCGGCTTGGGAGCATACAAGTCTGTTGAAAAACTGGGAATGCTAGCCTTGGTGGCATCAGACGATGCTCGGGTCCTGCGTCGCGTGATGATAGTCTGGTTTACATCTTCGCGAGACTGAATCCACCGATCGATCTGGTCTTCTTTGGTTTCGTCCCGACGGTTGGGGGGGACATAGCTATCCAAGCTGCCGGCGGTCGACAACGATCTCCGAACAGGGATCTCGAGCTGATCAAATTCTTGCCACCTCGTAGGGGTGTCGAACGGGTTCAGCTCACTGCATTCGCTCAGGACGCTCAGTCTAGGTGACTCAGGCTCCATAATGTCGGTGGTCGTGTGGAAGCTCTCTGATTTCGAAAGCTCAGTCCTTGCAGAGCACTGGGTTTCTTCTTCAGGGGCATAAAGACTTCGCAAAGTGGCAGTACTTTTATTATCCGCGCGTAGGAAGGAGGGTGCTTTCGAGAGTTTGCGCAGCTCAGAGGATGTCTGGCGCTGAGCTACGCTCAAGATACTTGAATTTCGCTTGGAAGAGGTTCTCTCCGGGATATCGATCATAGCACGGGATTTTGGCGCAAAGGCTTCGGAGCCATCGGCAGTCATAGGGCGTGACATAGACAGCCTGGAGCCGCGGCCGCCATTCTCCAGCATGTCGATTTTCGATTCCAACTGGCAGATGAGCTCGACAGCTTCGGTAACAGCCAGGTCTCTCTTGTCAAGGTCAATGCGGAGTTGCTCGTTGGATTCACGGAGGGTCTGGTTCTCTTTCTCGGTGGTTCGAAGCTCCTCCACTTCTGCTACCAAATCGTCCATGTGCGCTAATTGTTCTTCCATATCCGCCATACGTTCCAGCTTCTTTTCATATACAGCCATCTGTTGTGTGCGGTGGAAAACCTCTAGCTTCAAATCGAAATTGAGCCTGTTCATTTTCGAGACATACTTTAAACAAGTCAGCTAGTGTACATGGGGGTTCTCGTGCTCCTGAACTTACTTGGTCCATTTCTCGCATGCCCATCTCTTTCGGTTTTCTCTGGCCGGCAGAGAAGACATCATTCACTTTGCGTGCTTTTTCGGATGCAGTATCTTCCTGAGTACGAGTTGTCTCGGGAGTCTGAGGCGCATTTTCTTTGTAATCCTCTGACATGGTTCCTCGGGAGCTTCGGTGTGCCCGTTCTTCTTTCAGTAAATCCTGCAAGAGGGCGGAGGCAGGGTTTACTAGCGTAGGGGTGCCAGGTTCGGGAGTTTCTGAGGCACAAATAATCAGTCACTTGCGCTCTAGAGCCATGCAACGTTGCTGGCAATTGGAAGACATACCAGATGAGCGGGTTGGTGTCCTTGTGTCCCGGTGAGCAGGTGACTGGTCTCTCAACCACGAGACCTCTGCGTTCATTCGAGGTGGAGTAAACATATTGATTCGGCCCTTGACGCGGGAAAGTGATGGGTGCTGAGGACGCCCTGGCAAGTCTTAAGGAAGAAGCAATGTCAGCTTTAATTTATTAACCCTGAGTTGTGAAACTCAATTCATCCAGGTGCAGGTTCCAGGATCACGTACTGGAGGTGTGATCTTTAGAGGAAACGCTTCGTTTGGGAGCAGCCCGGGGATGATATACGGACTGCGAAGGCGCAGGCTGACCAGCGGCCGAGCTCCTTCTTTGAGTTTTTTCATCCATAATGGCAGCCGGCATAATGTTTACCGAATGCGCATAATTGACGTGCCGCAAGAAGCCCCCAGTTTCCCTGTTTGGACGTGGCACAGCTGTATTCTGGACAATCAGTGGACACCACGGTAACAATTTCCTGCACGATCCACCAGCCGCATCGGAGGATTAACGGATGGATCCAGGTGAATCGATGTCAATTGGATAAGCGGTTGGATGGCGGTGGGTAAGATGCAGGCCCGATGCGAGGGATGCAGATGTGTTGCAGGTGGGGAGCAATCAGAAGCTGGTTCGGTCGAACCTGTGGAGTGCCAGGTAGGTTTGGTAGAATCAATAGACTCGAATCAAGGCATAGAGGGGTGTCCCAGTTCCAAACCCAAGAGTCAAGGGAGGAAAAGGCGGGACTGGGAGTCAAACGAAGTGAGGGTGATGTCGCAAACGAATTGTGACGAGTCGATCACCAAAAAAGTAAGAAAAAAGGGTTACAGTCTCAGGCCCCACTTATGTAGTTATTTGTTTTGGTGAAGTAGGGACAGTTGTCATGAAAAGTAAGGAATGGAAGAATCGAAGAATGGAAGAAACATTTACGGAGTAGAAAAAGTATGGAGTTGAACTTCAAACATGCCTTCACTATTCTGTTTTTTTTTTTGGGAGGGGGTTTTTTTCCCAGCCCCTTCGAGGCTAGATTCGATAGGCTCCTTAGCACGACGATCAATTCACATTCGCTCTCAACTAACATCACACTCACACCAATCGGATTGGGCCCGTGGGGAAGTCTCACTTTGGCCCTTACGCGGGGTTTCTCCTGATCGTTGACTTCACGGTTACAGAATTGTTTGATGGAAGTACAACATACAATATACTTACGGGACACTTCGTAATATAATAAGAAACAAATGCCTGTATATGAATTACCTCGATTCGGTTGATTTTATACTCAATTGAAGACAGAAAATCAAAATATGTATGAAACTGCTTATACAAATGGGTTGATATATCAACATTCCGTTTCCATGGGTCCAGATCTCATGTCTCCACATGGGGCATATCCATGAGATTTGGACTTCACCTGTCAGATTTAATACACCACTATATAACTATCATATTCTTCCTCTAGTCTTAAAATAGATTTATAGATTTATAGTATGTTGTACGGAGTACGAGAACGAAATAAAGAAAGACCAAGCCAAAATCCTGTCCTACGTCACATGCAGCCCATCGGATCGAACAATCATATTGTCACATCAAATGTATCATAACCATAATGAGCGAGCGCAGCTCAGAGCCCACGAGAAATGCTTCGTCACAAAGAACTATTGCTTACGTTTCGCCTCTCCCGACCAGATTCGCATGTCCTTGGCCCGATCATGAGCAGCCCGGAACACTATCGAACCATATATGTTAGTGACCTCATCCTCCACCCACACATCCAGGGGACAATCATAACCTACATTGTCGCTCAGTCTCATCCAGCCCACGAAGGAAATCAACCCCACCACCGACTGCACCACGCGAATTGTGCGCATGATCAGCGATCTCTGCCGCTCGTTTCTTAAATGCCTGACAGGTCGTTAGTCCCGGCTCGGCCAATGCGCGGTCTTCACCAGCGAAGATCATAGCCACCTACATCTCCGAGAACATCAACCATCTCTTCTTCCTCGAAAAGTTCGAGGATCCGCTCGCTCAGGTTGTAGAAATATGGTGCTAACGCCCGCAAGTCAAGCGTGCGGGGATCTGCCTTTAGCGCATTCATCACCCGCTCCGAAAGTGCTTCCGGCATATCAAGCGTAACTAGACGGGACGTTCCTAGACGTGCTCTGTAACGAACACATATAGCACGTTAGGAAAAATGACAAACTCCACGCCCAGTCTTCTGAGTAGACTGAACTGGGTGGGGCCTTACCCGATCGAGAGCATTTCGCCTAGCCATAGTGGAAGATCGATGCGGGTTCCGGCTTTGATCTGTGCACGTATCAGTAAGGTGTACGGCCGGGCAGTAAAAAAAAGTAGAGCATAGACTCACATCTTCGCCCGCATTGCCCTCTAGAATGCCGAGTCCAGGTACTTCGAGCTCAAATGTACACGGCAGTTTCTGGACCCAATATGTTAGCAATTGTTCATTTTTGCGGGTTCGTAGTAAAGACAAGTGATTACACTTAGCTTACCTGTGCATCTGTCAAGATGGAGTCAATATCATAGTAAGACATGATGACACGTCGGAATATTCATGGTCTGTTGATTGCAAAGTTGTGAGATTGAGGCGCGTCGGTAACGGCGCGCGATCACGTGCTACCCGCGAAACGGGAAATTGGTGGAGAACCCGATTACATCTACGGAGTACATCTACCACAACTGATGGGCTTTAGGGATCTCCGTCTTGTTTCTGTTTTTGAATGGCTATGTGAAACAGACTCTGGGTTGGCAGGTCGGGGAAATAGCTCAATTGCCCAAGTGGGCAATCTGGTACTTCCGAGTCAGACTCATCACCAGATGTGCTTGATAGTTACTTTGCCACTGAACCTGTTATCAAGCGAACCACTTTTTGTTTCTAACAATCTCAGAAGGACCGAGCAAAGCCTCTATAAGGCCAAGGAAATTAATGCAATATTGCGTGTCGGACCCGAGTTCGGAATTTCAGGCTCAGTCACTAACCTCAAGCATGGGATATCACATATGTACTCTACGTGGCGCTGCACACATGCACGCATGCACGCCTCAGCGTTTCGGTGTAATAGTGACTTGGCGGCATCATCAAAGTTAACCTATTTGGAACGCTTAATTTCTTGGACCTTGCCTCATTTCAGTATACCTATCTCCAGGCATTCTTTCCATTCTAACAGACGCCACTCCTGAAGTTGAGGCCGTAGCATTGGATAATGTAGCCTGGACTCGTCCACTGAAGGATAATACAAATTCATTGGATGCGGATTTGATGGTTCCTTCCCATACAAGGTAGCTTTGTATTATTCTGCTTTTCTAACACAATCAGAGGAATAATAGCAAAAAGAGATAAGCTGATGAGTTGAGCATGCAGGTGGCCTACATGCAGCTTTCTCGCTTCGGGGCATTGAGCAAAGTGAGCGTTATATATATAGTATGTCGCAATGGTCTAGATTTCCTTTCGTATCAAATTTCCGAGCAGCGTGAAGACCTTCCAGATATAAATATAGAATGTACAAACAGGCACTATCATGGCTACCAACTCAAAGCCCATGCAGGCTAGCAAACGGATCGTGACTAGGGTCCTCATGTCGAGTATATTCCATGCTATCCGAGATATCCCTCGCCACCTCACTCCCATAGACCTCTCCAATCCACGCAAGCGTAACATCAATGCCCGCACTAACCCCAGAAGAAGACCAAACATTACCATCAACGACCCATCTCGCACGAGGAACCCAGTCGACATTCACCCCGAGACCCGTAGTCTCAGTCCAGGCCATCTTATTCGTCGTGGCTCGTTTCCCGTCCAGAACCCCAGCTCGCGCTGCAAGCCCCGCACCAGTACACACTGTGATGAGATAGCCCAGCTGGGGATATGTGTTTCGGATGTATGAGATGACTTCTTCGATTACTGGATTCGAGCCGCGCGTGCCCAAGCCGCCAGGAACAAAAAGCAGATCCAGAGGCGGTGCTGTTGCGAAGGTATGGGTTGGCACCACATTTTGACCTATGGCGTTGGCGGATGTCGGTGGCTTCGTTGTTACTGGCTCTAAAGTTGAGGATATAAGTGCCAACGTCACGCTGTGGCTCCATGAGAGGATGTTGATGCAGTCCACTGGGCCGAATACATCCAGGGCTTGGAAGCCTGGGAATAACACTACGCCCGCGCGGAGAGAGAGAGGTTTGCCTTGGGGTTCTGGACATTTAATGTGTTAATATGCGGAATATATTGTGGAAGTGAGGGTCATACCGGGCATATCGTTTGTGGTTTCGCTGCTTCCAGGAATAATGTATGAGATCTCCTATCTATCGTTGAACAAGAAATATCCCCTATCAAGGTTCGCGTTCAAGCGGGTGATTTGGTCTTTAAGTACAGGGCCAAGTGTTGGAATGACCTAGCTACAGCCTTGCGTCGATTTTGAGCAGATTAGCACGTAAGCCGGAATATTTCCGTTTTTGGAGAGTGTAAAGTCGTGAAAATTAACATTGAGCAACAAAGGAAATCATAGGAATTGTCTCAATGGAGAAAATGCTTAGTTGTCATTTGCTGGATATACTATGTTAACCTGATGCCAGCGGCGGCAAGTCAAAATAACCTTATTTTTCCCGAGGAACGGTGACCGCCTTAATCCCAACTAGACCGCCGTAGAAAGCTTCCGACTCTTAGCTCAAATTGCCTAGGTAGCTAGACGGGGAATACATATACCTACTTGTGCCCGTAGCTGACCGATGGGCAAAGCACCCGGACATCACTCTACAGCCTACCCAGATCTCGACCACCCAAGCTAGCCATTCCTTCCAAAATGCTACTGCCGGCCCCTGGCCTTCCATGCTGCAGGAACTTTCGTCAAAAACGCCCCCAGGGCCAGATCTACGAAACTGCAATGGTCATCAAAATTCACGATCTCTTCAGGTGGAACTAGAAGAATGTCATTGAAATCAGGTAGAGTAGCTCTGACCTCCTCTTTTTGGGTTCTCGGGTAACGAGGTTTTCAGTCATGATCTATAGGAAAAGAATAGGAACTCTGTGCCGGCGATTATTTGAAATATGGGGTCCCAAAATATGTTCATCAGGCTTAATCATTTCAAGACTGGGCCGACGGCAGTACTGCAGTGGATTGCTGCTCTGTCCCTTTGGACGAAGAGAGGGAGAGAAGTGTGAGATGAGGGTTATGCAAGGTCGTTGTGTTTGCTGTCGGCTACCTACATAGGTCAGGTCACGCGACCATCTCGAGTCTCGAGCACCTGGGGCACGCAATCAATGGCTCAATGTGTTTCTATTAGTCAGATCCCAACGAGACCCTGGGGTAAAGCCCGGGCAATGCAAAAAAAAAAAAAAAAAAAAAAAAAAAAAAAAAACAGTTGAGACCGCGATATCTGTTGATGGCCTGATTGGTCCGGGGTTGTCAAGTATTTCAGCTCAGACGCAAAGACCTCGGGGTTTCCTATTTTGGGTTGCCTTTTTATGCATGTACTGCATGTTACCAGGAAACCTGCAGGAAGGCAACGAGAGAACAAATATGGGAGTGCTGTTAGTTAGTATATTCTATAGTTAGTTAAGGGGTTGTACTTCCTTATACTATAGATATGGAAAAACATGCCAAGACCTCTAGAACGGAGTGGAGAGCCAAAATCAGCCTGGGGGGCGTGCAGAACGTGTTGACTGGTCTAAGACATGTACGAAAAGACTCCCGAAATGGTTTAGTGGCTTAAATTCCTTGTTTTGGAGAGATTTGGGAGGAAATTACATCGATATAATTAGCATTGGCGATTATCATTTGGTATTGGGTATTCTAGGGCCAAATTGCTGTACGACGGCAAACTTCCAAAATTAGCCGCTATTATCCTCCCCCCCAACTTCCCTGGTTTTTATTTCTTTCCCATCCAGCCTGACTTCATTTCTTTGTCTGGTATCCTTGTTATCTCGAGTCCCTTTGATCCCGGAAACCCACTCTATCGATTTGAACTAGTCTGAATGGATAGTCGGTGACTAAGACCCATATTATGGCGTACAACGCCGTCGCTCAAGTCGACCACGAAGTGGCTTCTGTTTCTTCCGCTTCTGCATCACGCAGCCCTTCGCCCGCTCACGGACATGCATTTGAGCAACTACCGCTTGACACTGATCACATAGGGGGAGGAAGCCATCTAGAAACCGCCAAAACCGCGGATAACTCCAGTTTCGGCCAGTTAGGTTCGATGATCCGCTCCATGACTTCTACTAGCTACGATGTGGTGGAGGACGATGATTATGACGCCGATCCCTCCCCCGAAGAGCGATCCAATAGCCTCCACATCCCACCACTCAATACGTCTGTCGCGCGAAATTCTTCTCCCGAGACCCCCATCCACAGCGCATGCAGCGAGGTTCCCGTACCTCTCAGCCACCCTACCCCGGATTTGCAATCAATACAAGGAGCCTACAAAGGAAATGTAACGCGGTTGGAAGAAAGCGCGGAGCAGCTGAGTTCGTGTTCTGCAGACATTGAGAGCGAGATCCGTCGCCTTGACCAAGAGCAAAAGCGACGCTCAGTTAGTTCCGCGTCTAATTCGATCATTCATCGGAATGGCGCCTTCTCCCCAGCAGCGACAATTTCCTCCGCCCATGGATCGAATGTGTCTCCGGCGCGTCAGCGCTCTGTATCAGGGGCGCGTCTGGCCCGGCTCTCGGAGCCTGCACATGGTGAACACGAGCATGAAGTGGATGAATTTCCCGCGCTTCCTGATCTACCAGCGCCACAACCCCTTTTCAATACCAAGAGCGATTACTATTACGACCAATATGTTCCGCAGGTTGTTCCCGCCGAGGCAGAGTTGGAGCGCCGGGCCTCCGTCGCATCGAACGATACCTACCAGCAAGCGCGGACACTGTTCACGGACTTTGATGGCGTTCATTTTGCACCCTTGGAACCGGGTCGCCAGGTTTCTTTGGAGCAGCCGCCGCTCGCCCGCAAGCCGGAACATTACAAACGACCGCAAGCAGGAGAGAATATGGTGTTTTATCCTGCCCCTGTCCCACGCATGTTGAATCTGCCACCGAAATTATCGCGCAAGGCGAACATTGATCGGGATAAGCGCCGTACACAGATTGCAGGCGCCATCGCCGCCGACGATAGAAAGTCAACAGCTGTGCTACCTGATGCCGACAAAAACGACCCACGCGATGGTCAGAACGATAAACGCAAATCAACAGTGCCACCACATCTCCGTGCAAGTGTGTTTTTTGACCAGCCGAGTACATCACTCCAGGTTGCGGTTAAGCAAGACTCTGCGGTTGCTACGCTGGAGAGCATTTTGGACGCCTCTGCGAATGCGCCTGTTTCGGCTTTCACTGATCATCCGTATGCTGGTCATGCCGGCGCGACCGTCTACAACAAATCAAAACGCAAGACTCTGACAAAAGATCCCACAGGGGAAAGGAAAAACCGGCTTTCGCGAGCCACGATTGGCCAACCTTATAACGCTAATTATATAGACGAGCATGGGGACCCGGTCACTTCGCGACATGGATCAGAAGCCGGGAATGGCTCGGATAGAGATCATGATGAACACGGTCATAAGCGTGGGTCGGAAGGCACCGGTACCGAAAGTGATGAGCAATCTGAATACGAAGAGGAGGAGGAAGAGGAAGAAGTGGCGTTGGATTATGTTGGCCAACCGAACACTCTCATCGCCGAATTGGAGCTGCGGAAACATGAGTTGAAACACCGGCGGCGGACGGTGCCTGTACCTTTCCATGGGATGCAGACCACTTTGTTAGAAATGGACGAGCGAGCCCAAAAGCAAAGTGATAACCGCCGGCAACGCCCTATCGCTTTAGCCTGGGAAGGGCGGGACGAAGACGATGACGTTCCCCTGGCTATGTTGTACCCTGAAAACCCCAATGCCGAAAATGACGATCGACCTTCAGGGTTGTTGGCGAAGCGGCAACAAGAAGAAAATGAGCCTCTGAGCTCACGCCGTGCAAGGCTGCGAGGCGAACCACTTCCGCAGGCGGAGCAGCGTCCTGTTACAGTGTATACACCAGGGCCCCCCGCGCATGTTCCTGAGCCAACCCCGCAGAGTGAGGATGAGACAGAGATAGAGACACTTGCCGAGCGACTCCAACGGTTGAAGGGACATAACCGCTCGGAGAGCAAGTTCGCCAGCGACTTGATGGCCGAAATCGACACCCGGGCTGGAGTTGCGCCCACAGAAGCCCAAGAAGAGCCCGTCCCCAAGGAGGAAGAGACACTCGCACAACGACGCAGTCGCCTTCAGAAAGAGGCTGCTGCCCAACCTGCGCCCCCAAAGAACCCGCGAATGCGTCGGAGCATGGCCGCGCTTACACAGGGTCGTCCTCCCCAACTTAATCGACAGTCGTCGCATGATGTTTTCAATCAGCGGCCTGTCACCATGTCCCAGTATGGGAACCGCATGTCCATGCAACAATTCCCGCCACAGATGGGGTACCCGATGACACAGCAGTATGGGTATCATATGAACCCTGCGATGATGGGCATGAATGGCCATGGGTATACTTCGAACATGGCCCAGCACCCCGCCCCAGTCAAAACCGACGTGATCGATCGCTGGAGGCAAAGCATTCGTTGACAGCGTCTATTAATTTTTGCTTTATGTTTTGTCTGTTAGCATAGCATATGGTTTGAGCGTGTCATTTCTCTGATTTATTTTTCTGGAAAGGTATCTATGTAGCATATCAACATAACTGTACGATTTATAGAAAGAATTAGCTTAGCGCATGCATTTCCGGGGATTTTGGCCCATCTGAGGGCAAAAAAGAGTCAAGACAAAGAAGTAGGGGCAAGAATGTGACACGATATTGTATTTAGGCCCAGACACCACAGCAGGCAAGATGGGTGTAACCCCAACTTTTAACCGCGCGTTACTTTGATTTTTGATCTTTTCTATTTTATATAAATAGACATCAAAATCGATTGGCAAATTTATCTGCGGATTACCTCTATTTTTTTGATCAAATCGAGTTTAGTACGCTTACAAAAGTTCAAAAGTTCGGAGCTTAAGAACCTTGGAAGTTGACGACGGGTGGGTTTTGCATTCCCCCCACGGTCCAGTTATCTGTATATGACAGCGTCTTTGTTCAACATATGCAGTTGATAACTGTAATGGACTATTACGCCCCTTCTTAATATTCGCGACTCAATCTGGCGCCGTGAGGGCCTCAAATAACCATGCCGCCGTCTGCTGTCTTCTCGTACTGGCGCCGAGACCATCGACGTTCGTCCGTGTCGCCTGCTTCAATCCCCGCGCCCTCACCTGTCAAAGGGGCGAATGGAAGCCCGATTAGAAGCCCTCCCCAGATCCCAGAGATTCCGGATACACCGACTCTCACCACTACCCTTGACGGTAACTTATCCGATGGCCGCCCCTCGAACGACTCGCCGCTGGACATCGATACTTCCAAGCTCAACATCACCTCATCGGTCGCGCCGCTATCCTCCTCCATTACTCTTGCTGTCCCATCGCTGGCAGCCGAAAAAGAAAGCCGTCCACATTCCAGCCCCGGTGACTGCGGGGAAGAACAGTTTACATCCCAGTTGAATAGCTCTCAACTGTCTGTGACGGCTCTACGGTCTGACCAAGGAGACGGAGAGTCGAATTCCAAATCAAGCTCGCCCTTTCGACGTTCGTTTGGCAAGCAGAAACGATCGCCAACTGCGGCAACGGGCTCTGGTCATTTCCGGTTCAGAAGCTCACCCGACGATTCGCCCGCGGATAAACAAACAATGCAACAGAAGGATTTCAAGATGGATGGTAGCACAACTTCCCGGCGCACTGGAGATCGTGATGTGTCCGTAGAGCAGACACATCACAAGTCGGGCAAGGCGATGTTCCATCTCTTGAATCCCATGTCTCTTCTTGCGCGCAGGCGCTCCTCGCAGTTGGTTAGCTCCCGGGCAGAAGATGTCAAAATCAAGAACCGGAACGTTCCTGCTATGCCCGATGATTATGATCCCAGAATTCGTGGAAAGATCGTTCATGACTTCTCGGCGCCCCGGCCTCGTCGCAATCTTTCGGCTACCCAACAAGATACAGTTGTGAATGCGCAGGATACTTCACTACCACAAATACCTAGTCAACGGCGTGGGGCCGACTGGAATGATCAGGCAAAACGGCACAGTGATCATTCGCCTGTTTTCAAGGAACATTTTGAGGACCAGAATGTTCTACGGGTCGAAGATAAGGGTTATCTTCAGTCTTCACTTTTAACAGGCCAATCACTGCCTGGGCATGACAGCTCATTGCCGGTCTTTGCGCGGAACTTGCCTTCTCATCTACCAGAAAGAAGTGTAGGTCCTTCGGAACAACTTGAGCCAGAGACCGAGGAACCTCCCCCAAGCCCACCCAAAGCAATCTCCCATGCTCATCCTCAGCACCCCCAAGACCAAGATACTATCCCTAATGTACCCTTCAATCCCTTGGCCTTACCGAGACACCTCAAGA
Organism: Penicillium verrucosum; assembly: GCF_028828655.1. NCBI lineage: Eukaryota > Fungi > Ascomycota > Eurotiomycetes > Eurotiales > Aspergillaceae > Penicillium > Penicillium verrucosum. The sequence continues at coordinate 6,555,383 of NW_026643210.1, forward strand.
GCAATGCCTCTCGATTCAGCTTCGATATGAGCGGCGTAGAATCATCCACACAAGAGAAAATGTTAGAAGAGAAGCATAAGGCGAAGGAAGCTTCTCGCAGAATGGAGGATGGATACTTTGATGACTTCGACGAGGACTTTGATGATGACATGATGGACGACCTGGATGGTCTGGAAGAAAAGATTCCCGGCGTCAATGCAGATGCCGATGATGACGAATACAATGATTTCTCACTTGCGCGAAACATCAACGAGGCCAGGAGCTGGGCTATCCCGGGATTGTCACCCGTGGTTGCTAGCCCAGTCACTGCTGCACCGCCAGAACCCACAAACACCTCTCACTCTACGTCTCATCTCTTTGAGGCCACACAATTAGACGATGAACCCAACCAGCAAATGCCAGGGGAACAACCGTCCCTAGTTGCCCAATCTGACGCACCATCCACCCTTCCCCAGGTTCCGATTGCGAAACAAGCAGTCCCAATCCTTGACGACGACGATGATCTCTATTTTGATGACGGCGATTTCGGAGATCTTGATGCCGACAATCAAGATGGTGGATTTGATGAATCTATATTCGATGATATAAACAGTCATTTGTACGAACGGAAGCCAGTCGGTGCCCCTGCGGTACCTTTACCAACGGACACTGCTGCTCCGGGCGGGGACGACTCGTCGGAAGGGAAAGAAAGCCCCGTGGCAGAAAAAGGAATCCAGGGTCTGCAGCACATGTCTAGTGTTGCTAGTGACTATCGGGTCACAGGATCGGTCAAGCGTGGTCCCCTTGGCGAGCCAATACCAAATATGGGCCCTGTCCGTGCCCATGGTGGTGGTGTACTCACAGAGCAAAATCTAGATATTTTGCACAATGCTTTAGCGTTCGCGGCCAACGAAGCATCATATAGTGCACGATTTGAGCGCAAGTTCAGCACAAGCGAAGCATCTCAGGGGCAAGACAGCGCAGCCCAAACATCTCAGACAATAGTCTCGCAACCAGGTCTGGTTTCTGATGACAGCCGAATCAGCCAAGCTGCACATGCCATGGCCTTCGAAGACGTCTTCGATGATCAGGTCTCCGGCGATCACTTCTACGATGACAACGATGATTCGTATTTGGATGACGCAATCGTTGCTGCTGCTAACGCCGAAGCTCTTGAGAACGATGACGATGGCTTCTACGGCCAAGAGTTCGGCTTCTACGCACAAGCAGATGGTAACGGCGCCTCTGAGCTAACCAACGGTGGGTACTTTGGTCCGCGACGGGTCGAAGGCATCACACGGAACCACAGCAGTCGCGGCAAATTCCAGGAGCCCAGCTTGACCCCTATCACCGAACGAAGTGAATGGAGCACACGTAACTCTATGATCTCAGTGAAGGCCCACGGCGGTACACATCCAAATTCAGCTCTAGCGAGCCCTGGGCTGGCACAGCTGGTTGACATGGGGAATCTCGACGATGAGATGTCACTGAGTGCACTCATGAAGCTACGCCGAGGAGCGTGGGGTGGGAGCAACGGTAGCCTACGCAGCAGTACAGGTAGTCCGCCACCACATACGCTCTCGCCCTCTCACCGTGCAAGTTTGAATGGTGCCGAAGCAAGTCCAACGGTTTCTGAGGCGAGGCCTTTCAGTCCCGATGAGGCGGCCTCAAATGCTGTCGGTTATTTGCAAGATGACAACCACCCACGTACTGCTTCGCCCTTGTCGGGGAGGCCAGATTCTGAGGAAATTCCCACCAGTGGACCTCAGCGACTTAATGTCTTGTAATATTGTGCCTGGTTTCCCGCGTTTGGGTATAATGGTTTATTATTTATCTGGCATATTGAATATGCCCTTTTTTTTTCCTTGTGCGGTGATTTCGCATTGTCACGATTTCATGAATTTATCCAATGTTCTATAGTTTAGATGTTAATATTAATACAGACCAATATAATTAGATCAAACCAGATCTTATAAGTAAAACAAACCGGTCTTGGCGGGAGATCTATGATTAATAGTAATCCATTTTGGTGCCATTGGGCCGAAAACTCCCGTAAGAGAGCCCGAATTGCTTTAGCCGGACAGCGAGGAAACAGGCTCATTCGGGCACCTCCCGAGGTCCTCCACTACGAAGGTGGCGCCTGTTCCCCCGGGCATCGGCTGTGAGTCGGGCTGAGTCAGCGCACCAGCCTCACCTTCCGTGAGACCCGTCATTCTCGGCAGCTCTCTTCCTTTTGCGCTCTTCCTTTTGCTTCATCTTTCCTCTTAACCCCAACACACCTTGTTTTCTTATCTAGAGCGTTTGAGCTCTCTGATGAGTCCCGATTCTATACAGGTGCTACGGCAATACTAGTCGACACCTGATCTGTGATTTAACTCGTACGTGTACTTACGCCTCTCTGCTTTTCCTCCGTATTCCGGTTTGCTCGCGCGCCCTGCATGACAACTTGGCAATATTCAGGCTGACATTATAGCTTATAGTGAGTCTGACTCTATAACGTCTGATTTCACCAGAATCCTGAACAACCGTCTTTCAATTCCCCTTTCCTCTAAATCGAAAACTTTATTGGACCTTGATCCAAGAAAAATCCCGCAATGTTTAGAAACACTGCTCTCAAGGCCACCAACAGCGGTATGCTGCGTGGTGCGACCTCTTCATCATGTCGGCGCTCATTCCACCTCGCCACTAGCGCTCGCAGCTCTTCAAAAAGCTCCGGCTTCAGCATGACCGCCCGTCGGCCTCTTGCTGTTGTCGACCGTGCTTTCAACGGTGCCCGGTCCTACGCGGCCCCCGCGGAGGGCCCAAGTCAAGGAGTGGTAAGCAACACCAATATTTGTGATCGGTAGCGATCCGATCCGGGTTTCCGATAATCTTAAATAAACAAACGGGCATTCGACTAATGCGACGGCGCGATCTCGCCCTTACGTGAACAGGACCCCAACGATTCTTTCCTTACCGGTAGCACTGCCAACTACATTGATGAGATGTACATGGCATGGAAGAACGATGCTTCGAGTGTTCACATCTCATGGCAGACTTACTTCAAGAACATGGAGGAGGGCAAAATGCCTATCTCCCAGGCCTTCACTCCTCCTCCTACCCTCGTCCCCACCCCTACCGGCGGTGTCCCCCAGGACATGCCCGGCCAGGGACTCGCTGCTGGCGCTGACGTAACGAACCACTTGAAGGTTCAGTTGCTCTGCCGCGCCTACCAGGCCCGTGGTCACCACAAGGCCAAGATCGACCCTCTCGGTATTCGCGGAGAGGCTGAGGCCTTTGGCTACGACAAGCCCAAGGAGCTTGAGTTGGACCACTACGGTTTCACCGAGGGTGACTTGAGCCAAGAATTTGCCCTTGGACCCGGTATCTTGCCCCGTTTCATCACCGAGACCCGCACGAAGATGACTCTGCGCGAGATCATCGCCGCCTGCGAGAAGATCTACTGTGGCTCTTACGGTGTTGAGTACATTCACATTCCCGATCGCAAGCCCTGCGAGTGGATCCGTGACCGCTTCGAGATCCCCCAACCTTATAACTACTCAGTTGACGACAAGCGCCGCATCCTTGACCGTCTGATCTGGTCTTCCAGCTTCGAGTCCTTCCTTGCTACCAAGTTCCCCAACGACAAGCGTTTCGGTCTGGAGGGTTGCGAGACTCTTGTCCCCGGTATGAAGGCCCTGATCGATCGTAGCGTCGACTACGGCATCAAGGACATCGTCATTGGTATGCCTCACCGTGGTCGTCTTAACGTTCTGTCCAACGTTGTCCGCAAGCCCAATGAGTCCATCTTCAGCGAGTTTGCCGGTTCTACCGAGCCTTCTGATGAGGGTTCCGGTGATGTCAAGTACCACTTGGGTATGAACTTCGAGCGTCCTACTCCTTCCGGTAAGCGGGTGCAGCTGTCTCTGGTTGCCAACCCCTCTCACCTCGAGGCTGAGGACCCCGTTGTTCTTGGAAAGACCCGTGCTATCCAGCACTTCAACAACGACGAGACCAACTACGACACCGCCATGGGTGTTCTCCTGCACGGTGACGCTGCCTTTGCTGGCCAGGGTGTTGTCTACGAGACCATGGGATTCCACTCCCTTCCGGCCTACTCCACCGGTGGTACCATCCACCTTGTCGTGAACAACCAGATTGGTTTCACCACTGATCCCCGTTACTCCCGGTCTACCCCTTACTGTTCCGACATTGCCAAGTCCATCGACGCTCCCGTCTTCCACGTGAACGCCGACGATGCTGAGGCTGTCAACTACGTCTGCCAGGTCGCTGCTGACTGGCGTGCCGAGTTCAAGCGTGACGTTGTCATTGACATGGTCTGCTACCGTAAGCAGGGTCACAACGAGACTGATCAGCCTTCGTTCACCCAGCCCCTGATGTACAAACGCATTGCCGAGCAGAAGGCTCAGCTCGACAAGTACGTCGAGAAGCTGATTGCCGAGGGTACCTTCACCAAGGAGGACATTGATGAGCACAAGAAGTGGGTCTGGGGAATGCTCGGCGACAGCTTCGACCGCAGCAAGGACTACCAGCCTACCGGAAAGGAGTGGCTAACTTCCGCCTGGAACAACTTCAAGTCTCCCAAGGAGCTGGCTAATGAGGTCCTGCCTCACCTGCCTACCGCCGTTCCTGCCAAGTCTCTGCAGCACATTGCTGACAAGATTGCCGGTACTGGTGTTCCCGAGGGCTTCGAGCTCCACCGCAACCTCAAGCGTATTTTGGGTGGACGCAAGAAGGCCGTCGATGAGGGCAAGAACATCGATTGGGCTACTGCTGAGGCTCTCGCTTTCGGTTCGCTCGTTGATGAGGGTTACCACGTCCGTGTTTCCGGTCAGGATGTTGAGCGTGGTACCTTCTCTCAGCGTCACGCCGTCCTGCACGACCAGCAGACTGAGCGCACTTACACTCCCCTGAAGCACATCTCTGACAAGCAGGGAAGCTTCGTCATCTCTAACTCCTCCCTGAGTGAGTTCGGTTGGTAAGTTTTTTGAATCGGAACCCCCCCAACGTAACAACGATCCTAACACCCAATCTAGTCTCGGCTTCGAGTATGGTTACTCCCTCACCTCCCCCAACGCCCTTGTGATGTGGGAGGCCCAGTTCGGTGACTTTGCCAACAACGCTCAGTGCATCATTGATCAGTTCATCGCCTCCGGTGAATCCAAGTGGCTGCAGCGTTCCGGTCTGGTTGTGTCTCTGCCTCACGGTTATGACGGCCAGGGTCCTGAGCACTCTTCCGGACGGATGGAGCGTTGGCTCCAGCTTTGCAACGAGGAGCCCCGTGTCTACCCCGAGGCTGACAAGCTGGACCGTCAGCACCAGGACTGCAACATGCAGATTGCCTGCATGACCACCCCTGCCAACCTGTTCCACATCCTCCGTCGCCAGATCCACCGCCAGTTCCGCAAGCCTCTGGTTCTGTTCTTCTCCAAGTCTCTGCTGCGTCACCCCCTTGCCCGCTCTGATATTGAGGCCCTGAACGGCGAGTCCCACTTCCAGTGGATCATCCCTGATGAGGCTCACGCCACTGCTGCCATCGAAGCTCCCGAGCAGATCGAGCGCGTCATCCTGTGTTCCGGACAGGTCTACGCTGCCTTGAGCAAGCACCGCGATGCCAACGGTATCCGCAACACTGCCATCACCCGTATTGAGCAGTTGCACCCCTTCCCTTGGGCTCAGCTGAAGGAGAACCTTGACAGCTACCCCAACGCCAAGAACATCGTCTGGTGCCAGGAGGAGCCCCTCAACGCCGGTGCCTGGTCTTACGCCCAGCCCCGTATCGAGAGCTTGCTGAACGCTACCGAGCACCACCACCGCCGCCACGTCCTGTACGCTGGTCGCGCTGGCAGCGCCTCCGTCGCTACTGGTCTGAAGGCCGTCCACCTCAAGGAGGAGCAGGAGCTCCTGGAGGATGCTTTCTCTATTCACCAGGATCACCTGAAGGGCGAGTAAACGCCTTAGCGATTTGATTCGACTTCTGTTGATGAGCTACTTGGGATCTTGCACTGACACTTGCATTGAATTGGGTGTCATATATTCATTGGTCTTCCTAGAACCTAGCGTGTAATTCCGTGTTGTACTACCTCCTTTATTGTACTGATTTCTTTTGTGTGTTATCGATGTGTCCTAGGTTCACAGTCATAGGCTATGCTAGGGCAGTCTTTTTGGTTGTCCTAATGTAAAGTCCCGGTCTATACCTAGAATTCATGCTATATGTAAAATACACAAATCGTTGAGTTTTGAAGACGTATGTTTGTCTTTCTGTGTATAAATTTTCTAAATACCCATAGCTCAATAGTTAACTACAACAGTTAGTTAACTGTCGACTGACTACATCAACATTGTTCCTGATATGACATCACCCTCGTGCTTGGATGATTCAGCAATAGATGCCTTATCAGTGCCGCAGGCAGCAATCTCACCTGATTCGATTGCTCTTCTCCGCACTCAAACTTCCCAGCAGCAGCTTCTCGTGCATCGATGCTCTCCTATTGCTACACGAGGCGTTGACTATTGTACATGGTCTCAGATTATTGCTGAACACCATTGATTCTTCAAAACCTACTGTTTCCTCCTCAGATTGGGGAAGGCTCACCTCAACCCTCCTCCAACGGCGCAACTCCCAGTCCCGACTATGCCTTTCACCATGTCTGCCGTCTCATCAGCAGTCAATAATCCCCAGGGCCAAGGAATTCGGCAGTCCGCCCGTCAGACACGTACAAACCCGTCCCGAACCTCCAAAACCATCGGACGGTCGTCTTTCGCGTTCGGTCGAGGCTCGACAGCTGAAATTCCTTCCACGCCCCCTGTTCCCCACGGCTTCTACCCTGCACTCACGCATTTCACCGATGCTATTACAGCGCTTCCGCGCGAGTTCCGTCGCCACAACTCTCTTCTCAAAGAAGTTGATGCGAAGGCGTGGGCTCTCGAGGAAAATTTGCTGCAATTACTCCAGTTCTCCTCCCAGTCGCAGCCCGTCCCTCACCCTCCCCACCCAGCGCCTATTGTCGGGGGTGTAGTCCGGGAGGATGTTTTGCCCAAGGTGAGTTTTCCCCCGCTATTTGTCTACTTGTCTACTTTGGAGGTTTACTGATAGCGTCTCTCTTGCGCTAGGAGCTATCTCAGTCAGCGGAATCACCTGAGAGTAAAAGCCGCCGGCTTCTCTTCGATCGTGTACGCCAAAGCCTCTCGGACTTGATGATGACCGCCGATGAGAAGAATCACGTCATTTCGAACGCGAACGAGGAATTAGATCGTCAGGTTATCCGACTGGATACAGTGTTCCCGTACATTGCAGGCGAGATCAGCGAGGAGGCTCGCTTGGGCAGCCTGACACACTGGGCGTACTCGAACAAAAGTACCGCGAAGGCAGCGACTAACGAACGCCCGCGCCGGGAAGCCGTGGCGCAAAGACAGGATCTGTCGCACGTGCTTCAAGAGGCTGAAGCCGCGAGTCGCAGCGAGGCACGGCGCGACGCTGTTCTGGCACGGAAGCAACGTCGGGCGCAGGCCGACGCGGACTATGAAGATACGCGTAGCTCGGGCGCTCGCAAGACGAATAATGCGAAATCCCGAGGTGGAGATCACGCGGCTGACCCAGGCGCCGCACCCAAGCGTCGGAAGGTGGAACGACCACCACCGGTAGAGACTAGTGTTCCAATGGAGCGCTCTGCCAGCGGCGCTGTGAGCCAGAGAGCTGCGAATAAAGACCCAGCAGAGAAGAAGCGCTCCCGCGCTCCGAATCAGGCTGCTACTGCACGCAAAAAGTATGTCTCATTTCACTGCCCTCACTACTGCATCCAACTAACTTCATTTCAGGGCCAACGCGTCCAATGCGGCATCGCCCGTTCTGGCCCCGTCGCCTTTGATTGGAGCATTCAGTGGACCGCGGGGTGCGGCCAGTCCAGGACCCAACACAGCAAGACCACAATCTTCACGAGCCCAGCAGAATTCTGGACCTACAGGAAATTCGCGCGCCCGGCCATCATCATCGGCTTCGAACCTCGCCAACAACAGTATGCCGTTTCAACCACCCTTTCCGGAACTATCAATTAACCATATCCCCTCCGCAGACAAAATTGTCGATTCCAGGTCTACACCCCGGGATGGACCCATCAAAAACGAACTCATTCATGCAGAAACACACCGTGACCATGAAGGCGATGTAAACGGTAGAACATCCATTCCAACGGGATCCAAGCGCGAGGATCTGGATAGGAAAGCCGGTTCTGTCGAGGTCGAAACGACCAAGGGACGCAATTCCAAGACCTCGACCCCTATTCTCCCCGCATTCACAGAGCCCAGCCAACAACATGCACGACCCACGCGAAGTCGAGATTCGGCCTCTACCAAACGAACCCAGAAGAAGCCCATCCCACAGCCTATAATACCCTCCGACGACGAGTCGCTTCACGAGGGTGACGACGAAGACGAGGAGGGCGAGCCGCGCTACTGTTACTGTAATGAAATCAGTTTCGGCGAGATGGTGGCTTGTGATAATGACGCCTGTCCGCGTGAATGGTTCCATCTGTCGTGTGTGGGCTTGACGAAACCGCCTGGGAAGAATGGTAAGTGTCTGCTTTTCCTTTTTGTTGGAATCATCCAGGTTACTAACAGTCTCTATTAGTGAAATGGTATTGTAACGAGTGCAAGGATAATATGAGACGGAGTCGCAATGGGCGGTAACATGTCCTGTCCAAGGTTCTAGACATTGATGATATGGCGTTATATGGTGGTTTCAAATGGCACATACTCTAGCGGAGATATGGCCTTGCTAGTTGATATTCTAGACTTTATTCATCTGCAAATATCGTCTGGCCTTTCGTTTTGGTACTTATCTTTCTCTTGGATCGCCGAGTATTGTAGTATTCTATACCTATAGATTGGAGGCGTGTATTGCAAACGTGGGGACAGACACCACATGAATTAAGCGATGAACGTGTCAATATAGGGTTCTGAAGACGGGCTATATCTAATAGCAGCTAATGATCTATCTCAACTGTCCGTGGTACATCTATACCAGATAGACATGTCCCAACCAGCCTTGTATAGCTATCCAACTCAAGGGACAAGTACTCTACCAATCGCGCGTCAATCGATTAACAAACCCACTACCCTCAGCAGCACTATTCGCGCGCCTCTGAGCCTGCGCACCAGACCCCTCCAATCCCGAAGCCGAAGCAGCAACTTCACCCTCCAACCTCCGCCGTAGATCCTCATACCTCTCTCCCTCCGCACCACCAGACCCAGAACCAGAACCACCCCTCCGCTCCTGCTCACCAACCAACCAAGCCGGAACCCGGAGCCCGGTGCTGACCGGCGATAGACCCGGCAACAGCTCCGCGCGCCATGCTACACCGACGATCCAACCCAGTGCTGACGGGAGGAGCATTGCGGGGAACTGGGAGAGGGCTAGCTGGGCAGCGACGATGTAGGTGGTTGATTTGTCGGAGAGGAGGAGGGATAGGCTTGGTGCTGGGGGTTTTGGTTGGGATGTCTGTGTGGTATTGTCGGCGGAAGAGGGTTCATTGCCGGTACTGTTGTCCGGAGTGTTTGTTGTGGTGGGGGAGGATGTAGACCCGATGCGGTAGCGGTATGTGTGTGGGATAGTGGCGTAGTACTGCGCCAACAGGGCGAAGATGGTGGCTGTTGGGCCGGAGGGGAGGTAATTGATTATGTTGAGGGATAGAGGGCGGATTAGGAGGGCGAGGAGAATTGGCGGGAGGAGAGTCGTGTAGGGTAGTGTGGTGAGTAGGAAGGTCTGTAATAAGATGTATCATGGGTGTCAGCAATCGGTTTCCGGGTCGTATACCACAGACTCTGTTCAGATTCTCTGTTCCGTGGTCAAATATGTCTATGCATATCTGTAGGAACGAGGACAATGAGAAGAAAAAGGACTAACCGTGATCTTCCGCTTCCCCCATGCGCGTTCGACAACCCGTAGATGGTAGACTAGCATCGCGGCGAAGAGGGCTTCGGTGGAATTGGTGAAGCCGACGACCTGCCATATTAAGCCACGCCAGAACTGAGCATAGGGCCAGAAATGAGGCGATACATTGATCACGACGAGGTGTTTTATGTCGAAGAGGGAGAGGGCGACCGATGAGGCGATCGTGTAGATGAGGAGGGATTTGGTGAGAGGCGCATTTGTGAGGCCGGAGGTGAGCATCTTGAAGCCCCTTTTGTTTTGTTTTTTTCTCTCTTATTTAGTCTGATTCTGGCTTGGAAATCATCCAAGGTGGTGGGGAGAAGGTGAATTGGAGAAAGTTCAGTGCAGTTGAGGGGACAGATGGCACTAAATTCCCGAAGTCCGGGGAAGCTCGGCATGCCGACTTTATTTCGTCTCTAGGAGCTTTTGATGTTGTATGTTATTTTATATTTAATTCTCTTTATGAATCAAACATTGAAGTTCTTGGAAACTATCATATTATACATCCTATATCCATTATCAAACGCCCGGCTTGTTTCCTTTCTATGTCGCTGCCATCTCTTGACTAGCCATAGCCATGGCCGCTTCTTTATTTTGTTCGGCCAGTTCCTTTTGATATCGAGTCGATGCGACCTCCAGTGCGTGGAGTGTAGGACCAAGAAGCTGATGTACAACTTTTTGGCCTCCCTCAACGCCTTCTAAGTTGACTCGTAATTTTCGCCCGGTGCTCTCATACATGTCACGGGCCTGTTTCTTTAGCCGGTCAACTTCGACTTTCCGCTCAGCCTCTGCGTCATTAGCAACAGCCTTAATACGCTCTGCTGCTCGCTGAAGAGACTCTGCCAAAGACGCGACCTCTCCAGCGCGGTCGGGGTTGCCCGAGAGAAATGCCTGCCAGAACTGATGCAAAAACTCCGTGGTTGTGGCGTGTGTCAATGTCAAACGGTCAAAGAGTGCCGTGGACAGTCCATATGTTTCTGATGTTGCTCGCTCATACATCTGTGCACGGCGTTCATGCAATGCTTTTAAGATCTGGGAAAATGCATCATGTAGAGCGGCAGATGATCCGACAGGTCGACGGCTAGCAGGTGCATCCTCCATCTCCTCGTCTTCATCATCACCGGGGTCCACTAACTTGCCTAGTTGTGTATTGCCCTGTGAGGGGAGACTTTGATTGATCTCCGCACGGAGAATCTGAAGAAGCTGGTCCGGATCTTGTTTCGTGAACTCCTTGGTTTTATCCTCTTCCTGGCCATGAGTGAAGAACCGACTTTGATCACGAATGTTTAAAGTGATGCGACTTTGCTCTTCTTCTCCACGAAGATCTTGCAGCTGGAGCTTTTTCCATGCTTCTTCGTTGATGCCTATAGGGGCACTCATGTCACCGTCGGCCGGAGCCACATTAGCCATGATCTTTTCACTCAGGCTGTTTAGTGTCCGGATAATGGGCACTTTGTCGACACCAGAGGGTCTCATATCTAGGTCAGGTCGGTTCCCGCGACGTTGGCTGTGGTTTACTTCATTGCCAGCCAGATCCAAAAAGTGATGGATATTTGTGTCCCGGTCTGGCTGAGCAGCCTCGTTCGTTTCGAGGTATTTGTCCAGCACGGCATCGGTTGCGTCAGCTTCTGTAATCCGCTCTCCGCGTAGTTTTTTGAACAGCCGACTCTGGAAAAATCGTGACCAGAACTGCTGCTCGCTGAGTTTCGGCACATTCTCGTCATACACTCGTTTGACCAGTGCATGTTGTGTGAAGATGAGCTGGATTTGCTCTTTGCTGATATTCAATCGTGTCACGTTATCTTCAACTCGAGGCCTAAGTGAAGATAGCACATTGTATGAGCCACGGATTTGGCCCTGTTCGATTGCGTGCGCCCGCAGTAGATGCAGTCGTGTTGACCAGAACTGTGATACGAACGACCCAGACGACAAGGCCTCCGGTTTTGTATGTAACCCCTCGAAAAACATTCGCTGCAAATTCGAATCAGATCTTAATAACGACTGCTGTAGCTCTATATCGGACCGAAGCTTATTCTCGTCGTCCAAAGGATTCTTCGATGTCCCGGCGGACGAAACAGCGTTTGCAATCGCCATTGCCGCTGACAACCCCTCAGAACTGCCTCTAGGCCCCGGTGTCTGGGATGGTGTGCCGGCCTTCGCGGTATTGACCCGGGCACTCAATGTGTCTTTGATGACATCGGCCTGCGGGCGGGCGTCTGCTCCAGCCGTGAACAGGAAGACATATTGATCGGGAGTACTATCGGGTGGCGCATCGGGAGCTTGGGCAAAGATTTTGAGCATCACTTTCGGATTCGAGGCTGGGGTCTGCTGGAGATCTAGCATTCGCACGAGTCAGCAAAGAGAACGAGTGCACGGCCATGGAGTGGCTGCATACTAGTGATGTTGACCACGGGGATTGTGATCGTGTTCCCAGCTCCTGCAACCGCAGGACTCCATGAGACTGACTGCCCATCTGCGGATATAGCTAGGGTCCCATCTTTCTTTTTGTAAGAGGCCGCTCCGCTCGGAGGTGACATCGTCGCGTGTCTTGACAGCTTCCACTATCTTCAAAGGCTGCAACGAATCCACCCATCGGGATGAGCAATTCCCCAGGGCGGAAGTTAGCGAGGAGAGTCTGAGATCTTAGTGATAGACGGGCGCGCGTAGAGGTGAAACCAACGAGAAATGCGGCTCTTCTCCAAGTCATCACATGACGTTTGACGTTTGCCAAGCCTCACCTGGGGAGCCAAGCCCTAAGTGAACGAAGCTGCAATTTCATTTGTGAGTGTAAACAATTAAAAATCACGATCTGTTATTGATCTATGTTTAATCCGGTGTTATTTTATCTCTTTGTTCTTTTGAATAAAAAAAGTCCAGTAGAAAATGTTGGTTTGTGTTTAAGCCATCATCTTCTCAGTAAGTTAAGGGAGACAATTAACATTTGAACCATTGAATTTACTATTTCTCGATTGGATTATCATTTCTAGAATGATTCCACTGTTTCTACATCCAACTTTTTCATACACAAAGTAGTCGTGCGGGATTTTACTTAAGAAGCTTGCTTTCAACACATACTTAGGTTAGATATAGTAACGCATCTGCACCCTATCACATTGTGTCAGGGGCAGCTAGCTACCTATGGCATTTGTCCAAGCACAATATCAGCAATTTTGACATCAACAATGAAAATTAAGGCCCAAAAAAGGAGACACAAGAGGTGGCCTAAAATAGTCCGAGCCGCAGCACACGGCTGTTTACTTTGCACTCGACAGAATCACCACTCGTTTCGTTGGTGATCCGACTAAACCCATCCTTCCAAAGCCTGCCATGCTGAGCTGATTGTCTTTGGGGGTGAGACGAGGGTGTCCCTCCGGGAGCTATCCACCTTGATCACCGCGAACTGATCACCGCGGAAGACATAGTAGTGATCGTGACCACTCGGGCTCGCAACAATAGCGTCAACACAATCAAAGCCAGCCTGGACAAGACTCGGCCAGCCCTCTGCGATAAGTGCGACCTTGTTGACAATTTTGTCGGTGCTATTGTCTAGACGAACATAGTGCATGCCGCGGAAAAAGTACATCTCGTTCTTTGTTCCGGGGGTGAGCATTGCTGCATCCACGGAGTCAAAGCCCGCTTGAGCGAGCGACTTCCATCCAGAGGTAATGGGACTGGCCCCATCATTGACGAAGGTATCATCGTAATTTTCAAGCTTGATTTTGGCATATCGGCCTCCGAAGAAAACGTAGAGTTGTTTTTCTTTGCCAGGTACAGGCACAATAGCGTCCACTGTGCCAAAGCCCATCTTGGGAAGAGTGTTCCAGCCCTTGCTTAGGAGGGTCGGGCCTGAAGCAAGACTATGCTCGGGACCTCCTTTGCTAAATCTGACACGACCGTAGTGCCGGCCGGCGAAGATAAAGATCTCTTCTTTTCCGGCAATCCTACAGGCAGCGTCAACCATTGTGAACAAAGATAGTCGATGGAGACTTTAAAAGGGTAGAAGTGTGGTGTTGTTGTTGTAGGTGATGAACAGATACTCAATTGTGTGTAGTGTGAATCTTCAGACTAGCGGTCGATATGGTGGTATTTATATCCATCTGCCCTTGCAATATGGGCTTGTTACCAAATATTGCCCATATGACTTACTCCTTGCCTGTACGATGATAACATTTGGAATGGCACATTTGTATGACTGAGATCGAGCACCATCCACTGCATACTGTCTTACAGCTAGACTGGAGCAAAAGGCATTGGCTTTTGATCATATGCTTGACTTGAATTCCACCAAGTCGAACGAAATTTATGACACTTGTTGATACAGGACATCAATCAGCTCATCTAGCTAAGAGTTCTCACTCATATACCAAATTAGATAATTCCTGGGGCTAACCTTGGAATGCACATGGATCACGCTGCTAGTTACTGAAAATCTCAACTACCCATCATAAATATATATATATATATATATATATACACACTCCTTTCAGTAAATTCCCTTTGAGTGAATAACTCAAACTACTCATGATCGAAAGACACATACTAATTTAGCTAATCATGGTAGTCCCGTTAGGTTGTACCAAGGACCAAGGGTATATATGTGCAGTAAGAACCTCTCGGTTTAGGAGGATCAAGCTTTATTCCGCAACCCATGCAAATGAGGGCATGCAGTGCCTTATTGTGCAACGAGAGAAAAAGATCCCAGCCCTGCAAATCCACTTTCTAGCATTAGATCTCTCGGGCTCTGTGGCCCATACCAGTTAGTACTCCAGCCGCCGATCTGTGTGTAACGTCGAAGGTTAAAACAAAAGAGCCAGCTTTCTCGTCCGTAAGGGCTGGGTATGGATATAAAGGGCTGGGTATAGGAGAATGAGAGTACTAGCAATACCCCAAGAGGAAAAAGAAAGAAAAAACCACACAGTAGTTGTTTCCTTGCCTAGTTAAGCAGCACAGCGGATACATATGTATTGGTGCTTATTTTAGCATTAGACATTCATATTTTCAATAGGACTAAGGTATGTTTGATTTCACATACTACTGCAGTCCCACAGTTCCTATAGGGCTTGTTCAAATGTTTGCTCTTCGCTATTTCAGAGTATCGTAACTCTCTTGGTCGGATCATCTCCTACCTTGGTTTTAATTTTAGATGGGTCTATTCCCATCTTGCTTTCTAGCTTTTCGCCTGCTCCGATTATATATCCTAGCTACCTACGCCGAATATAGTCTTATAGCTAGCTGTATCCCTAGTTTTGACAATTATAATAAGACTGCTCCTGATAGATATCTTACGCCAACCGCCATCAACTTCTTGAATGTACACGCACTTTGCCGTACAAACTGTATATAGTATGAACATATTAGGAATTATAGCCCAGTTGTCCAATGTCTAGACTGATATATTCTTATATATGCGCTTTATAGTGATTTTCAACCAAACCAAGAACCTGATTTGCCATTCCCCAGGAGTAAACATAACCCAGACTACCAGCTCCATAAGCATGAATGATATTTCCTTCTCTCTCGACCCGAACTCCCCCTTCCGAGCCGGTCTAAAGCCGACAATATCCCTAGAAACATCTCTATCGGTATCAACCCAGCCAAAGTCGCCCTTCGTCATACTATTGACTCGCTCGAGAATATCCGTTCGCAGAGCCATATCAGGATCAACAGCGAAGTTCCCCGGTTGACTTACACCACCGAGGATGACTCCCCCACTTGCCCTGGGAATGACATAGGTATACTGGGACCCTTGCAGGATAACAGCGCGGTTAAAGTCATCGTCATCCTGCTTTCGGACAAACATAGTCTGGCCTCGAATGGATATCGAGCTATCATCTGAAGCAAGCTCCCGCGCACCCAATCCTGATGCGTTCACCACGATACTGGCCTGGCTTAGGTTCTGCATTTCTTGGAAAGATTCAACCTTCCCCCGTACAAATTTCACTCCTCGGTCAACCAACTTCTGGGCGATCCATGGTAGGAACATTCTCGGGTCCACGGTCAGTCCACTGTACGTGAATCCGATTGTCGCTCCTGGTGGCATGTCGGTGGACTGGATGGGGGTGAAATCGGGTAAGATTGATTTGTACCATATCGTTGAATCGTCCGCACGGTCGTCATAAAACTCGGTGATATTGAGTTTCTAGGCGGTCGATTAGTTTATTGAATTCGATTGATAGTAATTATATAGAAGTGACTTACTCTGATACCACTTCGAGGACCGTGATCCGCTAGTTCAAAGTACTTCTTGATTGAATATTCCTGGAGCTCATTAAAGCCCGTATCTGGATGTGGTGCAAGCAGAGCGCCTGCCCTACAGGACAAAAGAAACCGTCAAAATAAGACATAGATCTTTCAAATCAATGATTTCTAGTTCAGTGTACTCATGTACTCACCAAGGACTGGCCCATTCTGTTGTTTCATCGCCAGGGAGATTCCGGGCTACAATAATGACATCGTATCCAGCATCAACAAGTAACAAAGCACTGGTAAGCCCGATCACACCAGAACCAATAATACCGACTCGCGTGTTCTTGGATGTACAAGATGGCATTTCCTATATGAGTGTGGTTTCAATATAAAGAAACTCCGGGGTACAAACACTGAAACTGCTGCTAGATACCTGGATGCCCGAGATCGGATCGATAACAACGAATAGGAATACGAATTCCTCCTATCTTCCCCTCAATTCTCGGCTATCACTTAGTTGTATAAAGGGACCCCCGCTCGAAGGAGCCGATATATTTATTATCTGTCGGAACCTCGCCTCGACAAGACGTATAGCTCGATATGCTTCATTTCCCTGCCATATCAAAAACATAGTGTGATCAATGTAGGGGAATTGATAGAATTCCGAAGCTCTTGCTGCGCTCATTCTTCTCCCTTCGCCAGAACGTGGGAAACATTGTTGCTTCAGTGCTGGTAAACAAGCAACCTGGCACGTTCGAATCGCTGTACTCCTGCGCATTCGGGAAGTGAACAAAATCACCATTATCAATCGCTCGGTTGAGGCTCCTGTCGAAGAACTTCGGGATTTAGGATCAGATCACACAAACAAAATGGTTCAAACATACCAATCAACTATGTATGGTACAGGTCATTATCCCATAGATATATATGTATTGTTCATTTTCAACAGTGTTCCAAGTTCATAGTAGATTGTATGTGCCATAAATTGCAAATATCAATCCTCCTATTTGAAACGTTTCTCCAACTTCTTGCTGCGCGCGTCCTGAATTATATCGTCAAACACAGGCCTAATTTCCCCCAGGGTTGCCTTGCGGGCTCCCAGTGGAATAAAAGCACCATCAAACACCGTCATGAGAAGCAAAATGGTATGTATCTTGGTAGTTATTTCCGCTCCGACATTGTGTTTCAGCCGACTGTGTATATCGCTAGCATCAAGTATCATAATATCCTATAGGTGTCTGGGTGCACATACCTGGCCTTCCTTGGTCATGCGGAAAAACCTGAAGAGATCACCGTCCGTTGCAAGTGTGTATGTAGTGCGATTCTCGTTCTCTAGACGCCTCTGCTTGGCATGAAGATCACCTTTCTCCAATTAGTTGTGACAGAAGTACCAGAACACAGTAAAACACTACCCGTAAGAGCTGTCATCTCTAAGCCTATTCCCTTGCCACTCAAACCCCTCGAGGGTCGCATCACAGCTAGGAAATTGATGCTTTTGTCCTCTATCCCATACCAAAAAGAACATCCAGGACGTCTATGTGCACGAGCCCTAGTAGTTTCCTATTGGGACTGATTGAACACACCTGGGCACCTTCCGGATGAGGCAGGCACACGGGCTATATCAAATGGAGTCTACAAAACAGCTTATAAGAGATAAAAGTAGAGACTAGGTAGTTATTTATGAGCAGAGTAGCAAAATCCACATAGGTACAATAACGCCAGATGAAGCCAGTGATAATAGAGTCAAACCAAAAAATATAAAAAACCAGACACCGCTGAAGAGAGAAATCTCAGATGCTATGCAAAAACAAAAGACAAAACGCGACCGAGAGCACGAACCCGAAGCCAGTAGCCAGAATGCCGAAATTCGTAAACCATGTTGCGCGCCGCCATGCATAGACCGGATATCATCATTCATGATCGTCAAAAAAAAAAAGCAAAAAGCAATAAAAGCAAAGCCCCTCCAATGAAACGCAAACCGTGAAAATCAAGGATATCAAATCAAGGGTATCAGCAAAAGTGATAAAACAAAAAAAGATCCAGTGAATACGCTTTTGGGGAGAATAGAACGCTCATAGTAGATCATTTTTTGAACATGTAGTGGCCATAGAGGCCGCCGACCTCACCGACGGCCATAGGGATCTTGCGCATACCCCACCAGCGCGCACCCATCTTCCAGTAGCGAGCGCCATCGTCGGAGAGTTCGTGGGGCACGGAGGATGGCTCGCGGACGTACCAGCCACGGCGGCCGAGGTCTCGCACAGTCCAGCCAACGGAGATGCGCTGAGTCTTGGCACGCTCACGCAGCGGGGTGATAATCTTGTCACTGAACTCAACGACCTGCAAGGGGTAGCTTTGGTTCGAGAGCAGCATACAAGTGCTGGTGTTGAAGATGGCGCCGATGGTCATCTGCGGCACCTTGGCAAGATCAAGGTAGCAGAGAGTGCTGGGGGCATCGATTTCCACCCCTGTGGCTGGGTTGCGGTACCGGCCGAAGAACGAGTTCACGTCCGCGACTGAGAGATCCGCAGAGCTGAGACCCAGCTCCTCCAGGTACTTAGTCAGAGGTACCAAGAGTGGTACATGGTCCGAGGTGATCTTCGCTCCGCCTAGGTTGAGGGAGCGAAGAGTATCGGGAAGATTCGGCAGCAGAGCAGACACATCGGTCTCTTCCAGAAGACGGAAGCGGGTCGGGTCCGTCAACAGGTTCAGATACACGAGAGACTCATTGACCGACGGGTGGGTGGTCAGGAAGTTAACCAGGGCGCACGGGCGGAGGCGCGTGCATCGGGACAAGCTCAAGTGCGAGATACGGGCAGTCTCGGGGATGGCGACGAGAGCTGAATCGTTAACTTGAGTGTGAGTAAGGTCGAGGTGCGTTAAGTTGATCAATCGCGGGAGGAGGTAGTCGAACATGGGAGCGGGGATAGTGCTACATTCGTGAAGGGAGAGCCGTTTCAGGTTGGGCAAGGTCATGGGCAGCGCAGGCCCACCGACCAAGGCCTGCTGGAAAACGCCGGAGAATGCTTGGGTCGAGCAACCGCAGAAATCCACGGCGCGCAAGTTCGGCAGTCCCATGAAGAGCTTCCGGATCACTTCCACGCTGATGTCGCCTTCCAGATGTTCTTGCAGCAGACATTCCTTCAAATTGGGGAGCAGTTCCAGGCACTGCAAGAGGGTCCTGGAAGTCAAGTTCTGAATTTCGGCGTTCATCTGCTTAGTGCGACCCAGGCCGACGGATGTGAAGTGTGAGAAGTCCAGACGGCGCACCAATGTTCCCAAAGCCGGATACTGCGAGATATGATTCAGTGCCTTGGAGAAAATGATGGAGTGTGGGAAAGTCATGTTCCTGTACAAGACACCCAAAGTAGCAGCGTGCAATGTGTGGGATGTAAGCAGACACGAGACCAAATCCACGTTGCGAGGGGCGTAGCCATTTGGTGGAAGATCGACCGCCAGGTTAGAGATGATTTGATCTACCAACAGTTAGCACATGAGAACCCAAGAATGGCAAGTGCGACTTCTTACCAAGAACCTCTGGGGGGAATCTCTCCAAAAGTGATGTACCGGGAGGGGTCTGCAACACCTCGGCCTCCACCTCGGGGGCCTTTGGTGGGAGAAGCTCCATGGCTTCAGGTTCGGAGGCCTCCCATGCCCAGCCCTTTGCTTGTAGGTTTCCGAGCCCACGAAGATCGCTGTAGCTGCGGCTCAAACTCTTCCCACCCAATCGAATCTGCTTCCACCCGAGGAATCCACCACAAGGACAGCAAAAGTCCGGGGCTTGTTGCATCTGGGTGGGGCGCTCAACCTTGCGCTCTCGGTCTTGCTCTTGGGGAGATGGTACTTGTTGGGTGTCCACGAACGATTGCGCAATTCCTGTAGTATCGATCACGTCAGCCTCCAGCCTGGATCCGTACATTTTCGGTACGTACCGTCCTCGGTATCTTCTTTGATAGAACCGAAAGAGGGGCGACGCTGGCTGCTCGATCTGGACCCGTCTGGGGTGCTGCAGGGCGAGGGAGAGGAGGAGTCGTGTGAGTGGAAGTGGTCACCACAGGGAATTGAAGAAAGTCGAGGGAAGGCCGGCTTGGGCTGTGAAGGAGCAGGAGTAACGGATGTCATGGTGAAGAGGAAGAGGCCCTCTATAAAGGGCCCTTAGTGTACAGTGACTAGTTGAGGAGTACCTTGGAGCAGGTGGAAACACCACAAAAAAAATAAGTCTACCGAAATTTAAAAAAAATATGAAAAGGCTCCTCCTGATTGAAAAAAAGGGAAGAAAAAAGAAATGGCCCCGGTCAAATCAAAGAAAGTGTTAAGACCGAGGGCAGGTTTAGGGCTCTCTCTCTCTCCCAGAGGGGCGGCGGGGGAAAAAAAAAAAAAAACCAAGCTGTTAGTCACGGAAACGGGTGAACCGGCGTAGCACAATTTTGTAGGTAATATGGGGAGTATTAGACAGTTTTTTTCCGATCGGACAAGATTCAAGACTTTCAGTTTTGAGACTTTTGAGAAGATAATGAAATGAAAGTGAAAGTTGGAAAGTTGAAGATCCAAAAAGAATGAAATGCAAAAGAAATGCAAAGAAATGCACCATGGGTCATGGCCACATGGGGCGAATTATGAGGAAAAACAACGGGTGAACTGATTGATTACGGTGGCGGATCTTTTATTTTATTTTTTTATTATTTTATTTGGGTTTCTATTCTATTTAATTCTTAATTCTTAAGCTATATAGTATATAGTATATATAAAATTATATACTCCATAGTTATATCGATGCTATACTTCCTTATATCACAACTAGACTGATTAAGTTCGTGTTAGTTCCCCAAGCTACCCCTGCAGACCCCATTTGCTTTTTTTTTTTTTTTTTTTTTTTTTTTGATTATTTCTTGTATGCATGCGGAAAATGGCGTCATACCCCCAGGATTTGGACCTGACAGACATATTTTTTATTCTTCGAAGATACAAAAGTACAATCAGTAACTTGGGAGTACATATGCATCTATAATGTTGTATGGTCCCTATGTTCTCCGATTCTATGACATAATATAGTTAACTCACTAAATAAGAATCCACCGGTACCTAACTAGCGCCTTCACCAAAAACTTCCCAAAGTGACAGGTCAGCAGATCTCAATCCGATGCATCCGCTTTGAACTGTACAATGTACCCCAGACTACGAGTTCCTATTACTTAATATATTCCTATTCATGCAGTTACTATTAGTAATCTTCTCTCAGTCCTCGACATAAACCAGCCATATAACTGGAAGTCGCCTCTTTTGGGAGATCATGCGGGGGTAACCTTGGAAGACACTCTCTATTACATAATAACAATAGATCCCTGTCACCTGATGTTATTACGGCCCGTGTCCCTGGGTGATCCAAATTGGGTGATCCCTCCAATTTGGTACTCCGTATATTTGTACTCCATACACATACATAGTACAATGTCAATAAAAAAAAAAAAAAAAAAAAAAAAAAAAATTGTCTCGGAGTTCCGATGGAGCAATAATAATTCCCATTAGCTCATCTGAACTAGTCTACCTAATATTCGGAATAGTGACTCTTCTCCTGACTCTCACCGACTTTGCTTGTCTCCCATAAGCCAAGACCGGTGATCCACGGTCATCCCACGATTATGCAGTTGATCGTCAAAGCCAAGCCCGTAGTTTCCCCCTTAAATAGCTATACATCACCCCCCCGCTTTCTTCCCTCCTATTTACTTTTCGGGGGAAGAAAAACAGTTGGAATCCATCGGCTTCTCCCCCACCCCGGTCCTGCATTCTTGTCATCCTAAGTTAAAAGTCAACCTGATTGCTGACTAGCACTGCCTCGTTGGTACCACCCATGCACTTTTCAGACAGGTTTGGCAAAGGCTTAGTTCTCGGGCTGCAGCTGAACATCCTAGGAGCAATGCAACCCAGTTCAGATTCAAAGGCTTGATGGGGGTTGTTGGCGTTATTCGAGTCACATCTCTCTCTCTCCTGGACTCTTGCATTTGGCTGGTGGAGTGAGTACAGCAAGTGGGGGGGACAGTATGGGGCTTGACTGCATGCCGGCCAAGCCCTGGTCGTGTTGAAGGTGTACTTCCGCGGAATTGCGCTTGCCGCCAAGGCCTCCGCATTGCTCAAGTAGACAAGGAGGCGAACCTAAGTCTTGGTCCTGCTCTCCTTGCTCTACTTGTAGGTTCTCTAGGACTAATCCCAACGAAAAATGTTACTAGACTATAGCTAAATGGTCTAGCTGCGTTGAAACCGTGAGTCCATTCCCCTTGGTTTTGTCTTTTGAATCTGGAGAATCTTCCAATACAACTCTTTCCCTGATGAACGTTTTTCTAAGCGTTTCCTATTACCTGACACCCCAATCATACTATGTATTCTTGGGAATGTTGAAATCTATGTGGATACTGAACGGAAAAAGCAATGTCGTTGCGTGAAACCATCAACATGGCATATTGTGTGCGATGGTATCTTGTTTTCACAAATTACTTGAACATATGTTGACAATGGCAAATCCAGGGTTCGCTTCGATCAATACCGGCCGTATCTCGAGCCATAATCCGGGCCGCAGGGCCCGTAGGGGCCATGTGGGTTATAGATGATGGCGAACTCCACGTAAATTTGGAGCAAAGAGTTGCCAGAAAAACATCAAGACAAACCAACCGAATATCGAGGCCCTGAGGACGCGAAAATAAGACCCGAGGACGATGCAATTTTGTGTTATTGTCGGGGAAGGCACCACAAGTCAATTATCTCTGGAAAACTAAGGTAGACTCAAAAGAATAGTGTGCACAAGAAAGGGCAGTTTCCAATCACCATATTCCCAACCTCCTCTTCACTTGTAGCTACCCACAACAACTGCTCGCTTTGGCACATAGAGCAATGCAACTTACAAATGTACACTCGTCTATTTACCTTTTCTATTATGGCTGTGCTTGTAGCATTCGGCGTTGTGAAAAATGGCTTCTCTGAAATAATCAATTGGCCTTTCGCGACGTTGAAACGCGCTACGAGGCCTTGTCCCTTTCCTGGCACAGGCTTCATTTCATACAGTGGCAAGTTCAGCTCGCGGATTGGGTCGGTGCCGAGCACAAATTGTGCTAAGGTGGTTGGCACTTCCGGTTCGTCGATCTAATTATTGATAGATTAGAGAGCGGCCGTGAATCATAATCTTTTCAAGATAGTATACCTTCTCATAGGATCTAATTGAAAGTTTCACATCATCCAAAGCATAGTAGCCCAATGCCCCTTCGCCCTCATCCCAGTCACGCACTCTCGATCCGAACCAGCAACTGGCTACCCGGCTAACAGTATCGATATAGTTCCTCAATCCGCCGGTGTCCTCATTCGGGATCGTTGCGCCAAAACGAAGGAACTTGTGGCATTCAAGCGGAAGCAATAAGTCTGGGTCGGGCTTGAATGCAATGTAATTAGGCTTCACTTCGACTTGATCATCATTTTGGTAACGCTCTGTGATGGTTTTCAGGAGTCTTTCCCAATTGTGTTTGTCTACCAGCCCTTTGGTTAGACGCGGAACTATGTCAAAACCTGCGTAGGAACCCATAGCTATCGGTCAAGTTAAAGTTATTGAAAGAGAATCGTTATGGATCATCAAGTGTTAGAACGAAGCAAAGGGAGGATGTACTTATATGAGCAGGCTGTTGGTGTGTGGGTCTAGCTGCAAGCCAGGAAGAGAAGGAAGATATATGTCCCTACTGGCAAACTGAGGCTAACTATATAGCTAGTGGAATCCTGAAAATCAAGGCAGTACCCAGCCCAAGGTGGTGTTTAACCCCTGCTGGTTTGGGCCGCACTGGTGGCGTAATGTGAACCTTTGATTTTAGGTACGTTTTCTATGGGATACACATAGAAAAGGTACTTCAAATGTGGACAGGGCATTATGCCGGGTGATAGCAAATACACATCCCAAAGAGGGGTTACACCAGGGCTCCTTATATGAAAGGTATTGATTCTACACTGTTCGACGTAGAAGAAGAATGTGAGATTCAGGGAAACATGATGGGTCATTTTTTTATCAGCCCATACGTAAAGGTCCATCAATATGTGCGAGGCCCAAGCTACCTTCATAGTGCGACCCATTAATAGCCATAGAGAAAGTATAGCGAAGCAGATATCATCAGAACCCATTCTAGTCTAGGAAAGGACCTGTTTTAGCGCTCTTCTCTTGACATTCTCACTTTCAGATATTCAGCATATCCTATAATGTATGGGTGAGCGATACAGCCAGAGAACAACTCAACCAGCGCAAACGCAACCCGAGACAAGTCTCGTGCCCCCGGTACCTCGTCGCTGGGGCAAGACATGCATACCCGCTAGAACGCCATGATCTAGAAGGCTGGAGTAGAACGTAAATTGGTCTAGACAAGTGTGTCTACCCGACTCATAGCGGGCGTGTCTTGGGAAATGCCGGAAGTGACTTCTGGTGGTTAGATACTAGTTATATAGTGTGGGTTCTTGGAAGTGTGTCTTAGGATTTGACGAAAGTGGCTACTTGCTTCTTTTTTTCCCCTTCTAGTTCCTTGCTTTCCCGAGACATTCGTGGTCTAGACGTGGAAGTGTAGACAAAAAATTGAAGAACGTGGTTTTGATGTTTTTAGTATACATACATGTATGTATATTATTTATATTCTAGTTATATGCGGTTAGTTTTGCCTTTAATGCCGTCGACATAAAGACCTGTCTTAGCTGCTCACCCTCCCCCTCTCTCACTTTTAGTAAGAGCGTGGTTGTTAATATTCACTTGTGTATCAAAGAATTATGGGTTAAAGGACGCATCTTCCCCTTTTCCATTCTCTTCAACCTCCCCAACCTTTCCTCGTGATGAATGACATGGATTCTTTGTCTCCTCCTCCATGGGGGACACTGTCTGTCGAACAATATCTCATCGTATGTTCTGTTGTGCCTTTTTGTTTCTACTTCAGATGCTAATCCTGTGCAGACAAACTGGAATAACTCCTCCACCAAAACCCCCGACCAGCAACGAAAAATGTTGGTCACTGAGTTCCTCGACGTGGAATCTATTCCCCTTGAATGGGCCGAAGATTGGGATAGCCTTCCAGCGGGCATCGATCCGCCACGTGCGCCTACAACAGAGGAGGTGGACACAATTCTCCGACCTTACCGCAGCGACGTGCTTCGATGGCACGCAATGAATCTTTTCAATGACCCGACTTGTCCTGCTTTACTACGCACGCACTATTGCACCGACGAAGAAGAGAAAGCCAGACACGATGATTTAATGACCGAATGGGTCGATTCAGATCACTTTGAACCAGAAGCCTGGTGGGCCGTTCTCAATGATGCAGATCTCTTCAACTTCGGCGCGGAGTGGCGACGTGTGTACGAGATTCTTCCCGAACTTGCGGGCCCACTTGACCCCGAGGTCGATGATAAACTGAGGATTCCGCGCGCCCGTAAAGCAGAAGACCTTGAACCTTTCCGCTCTGATCTCAAAACGCAAACTGCCGAAGTAAAAGAAGAAGCCCCGGAGGCTTGGCGCGATGACCGAGACACAATCATCGATAGCCTCGCGATAGGGTTGCAAAAATGCGCTACGAGGGCGTATCTTATGCTTTCCGGTCTGGAAGTTTGTATGTGCTTTATTTAGATGGTTTCCGAAACGTCATTCGCGAAGGTCGTATGGATCCTGAGATCCACGATCTCTTTGGTGTGATTGGTACATGGATGGAAACCAACGAATTCCTTGAGGGCTCTACTGTTGGGGAAAAGTATCGAGCTAGTGCAGAATTAGGGAGGGAACTGTATCAATTGACGGAAGAAGAACTTGCAGATCCTAATCAATAGATGAAATGGAGAACATGGTGTTGCATATATACTAGATGGGATGAACTAAAAGGTTTATAATAGTTCTCCAATCTTCACGAAAGCTTCTCGTTAATATTCTATACCTCTAGATGTCGCTTTGTATCCACCATGGTTAAATTATACAAGCCATAAGCTGACTATATAGGCTATCTACTTTCCCCTATTATCAAGCCTATAAGTAGTCGTACCACAAACTCTAGAATCCCCTTTAGAACTATAAGATCGTGCTCTGCCCTTAGGGCCTTAGTAACTTTCAATCTATTGAGATAATAGACTTTCAATCTATTGAGATAATAGCTGTTTCAAATAGTAAACAAAATGTTAATTACCAAGGTTCCGGCTGGACGGCCAAAGTTATGGGTGGAAAGGCAGCCATTTCTGGCCTCAAAAGCGGTCATTTTCGGCGTCAATCCCACAGGTCCTCATATTCTAGTTGTAAAAGTCAAGTATTAATTAAATATTGTGTGGATCCATGGATAGATATTAGACGTGGAAAAGAATAGAAAATCCACAAGAGCTTCAGTAATAAGGGATGATATGTCATGTCGTCAATGACTGCTTTTTCTGGAATATCTAGGTAGAACCTTAATACGAAGATTTCACTAAAGAGAAAAATTACACAAATTACACGGAAATAAAAGGTAGAAACTGGGGTTGACGACATCAATGATGAAAATTGCATGTGGTATTGGGGGGGGATATAGCTGCATGCGGAAATGCATGCGGAAATGTGTCAAAAAAGGAAAAGATAAAACAAAAGGCTCCTTCAGGTCATAGCACATGATAATCCAGTCTAAAAAGGCGGGGGGAATTGCAGGTCGAAACCACCGACCATCCTCATTGTAAAAAAAGAAATTTTGGAAATAAATCTCAAGTCTTTTCTCAAATCGATGATCCGAATTGACATGACAAAGGATATCAGAAGTCCTAAAAGCCCGAAATTTAAGGCGCACATGCATCAGATAAGTGGTGCAAGGAAAAAAAGCAAGTCTATGAAATGACATGAGATGGTAGAAAACAGGAAAACGCCACGGAGATCCTTCTCAAGCCCAGTATCACATGTTTTTTGAGTTTCGTTTCAGCGTGAAAAGATCAGAAAGTGATCATTTACTCAATAGCGGAGGCATTGTCGCCGTGAGTGACGGGGTTGACCTTGGGGTTCCACTTGAGCTTGAAGTCGGCGCCAAGCTCCTTGGCGACGGCGGCCTTGACGGCCTCGAGGACGTTGTTGAAGACACCGAAGTTGGCAGGGGTGTTGGGGTCGTTCTCGCCTTCCTTGCCCTGGAAGACACCAGTGCGGACCAAGCAAGTGTTCCAGCCGTACATGTTTCCACCGATGATATCAGAGGCGGGGTTGTCACCGACCATGTAGATGTTATCGGGCAGACGGGAGACACCGTGGAGCTCCTCCATCCAGGCCTTCATGACCTCATCGGCGTAGGTGTAGGTAGCACGCTCGGGCTTACCGTAGACAACACGCTCAAGGTCGACACCGGTGAGAGTCTTGTACTGAGCCTCAACGGAGATACGGAAGGCACCCTGGGTGAGACGGGGGAGACCCTTGTGCTCGGTGGGCATGAGAAGATCACCCTGGGAGAAGTAGATGGGGATGCGGGTGGCGACAGGGTCCTTGGCCTTGGACATGAGCTTGCCGTCCTCGGCGAGCAGGAGATCCATAATGACCTGGAAATCGGTCTGGTAGTCACGGGAATCGGCGAAGACCATGATGGCGTCGAACTTCATCTGGGAGAAGTCGCGGGGCTTGGCCTCGGCGCGCTCGGCGTCAGTGAGGGTGGCCCAGGGGGAGATGGAAGGGTCCCAGGCGAGGAGATCCTTGGGGTGCACGACGGTCTTGAAACCGTAGTTCTCGGCAACCTCGCGAATCTTGAAGCCTTCACCACCGACAACCAGAACAGTCTCGTAGTACTCAGCCAAGGCCTGCATGGGAGTGTGGGATTGAATGAACTGGTCGGTGGAGATGGGCTGCTCGAGGATCTCGGAGAGCTGAGCACAGCGAGCCTCCTCGGTCTTACCACCACCGTTGGTGAGGAGAATGTGGGGGATGCGGATGCCGAGCTCGTTATCGCCGTTGAGCATCTTGAGGGCGACCTTGGCCTCCTCAATGGCGTGGTTACCGTGTGCCAGCACACCATCAATGTCGAAAGCGAAGGCCATGTTCTTGGCCTTTGTAGTCTTCTCCTTGTTAATATCCTGGACCTGGGAGGCCAAGATATCCCGGGAGACGGAAGGAGCACCGCGCTGCACAGATGAGAGTCGAGACAGGCGGGGGGAGCGGGGAATGGGGAGCGAAGTGCCGAAGGAGTTGCGCGAGCCCCGGCGGTCCTTCATGGAGGGAGAGAAGCTCAAGTTGTGCATAAATTGAGCGGCATCACTGATGGCGCTGCGGGTGGCGGGGATCTCGACGGTGTTGCCGCCCGAGGGGATGGCGAGTCCGGAAGCAGCACGCTGGTCCCGGGGGGAGAGAGCACCCTGGGGATCCTGGGTGCGGGGATCCTGGGAAGCGGGATCAACTGCGAGATCAGAGTCCTCGAAACGAGCCATGATGGAAGGCGTTGGAATGTAGGAGGAAGTAGAAGGATGGATGAGCTTCTACTTAGGGGGTCACTGGATTCAGGACTCAGGGAAGAAGGAAGAATTGAAGTAAAGGAGAAAAGAAAAGGAGAAAAAGAGAAAATTGAAAATTGACTGATAAGGAAACAAGATGGCAAAGGAGGGAGTTCAGCAGAGTATATATACAAGCCAATATCTAAATACCTGGGACTCAAAAAGAACAAACGAAATTGGGTATTTTGCCATTGAGGTTACGAGGGATCCACTCACCGGGTATCATCATTCCTAGGAATTATCGTCATCATTTGGCAAGATATTGAAGGGTGGACCATACCTCAGGTATTCTTGCAATGAGACAGGCTTGTATAGGGTACCTGTCTCATTTGTGGCTGACACACTGTCTCGTCATGTACCTAATACACGGGATACTCTTCTTCCCGAATTGAATCAGAAAGACATTGATTGGATAGGACCAGACTCGCTGGGCCGAATATGAAGCAACGCAGTACGCCGAGTGGGTAGGACGAGGACAGAGACGGACAGACGATTGGATTAGAGCGCAGTTCGCCCGTGGACCGACATGAGATCGATGGAGCCGATGACGATCAGGTCAAACGCTCAAAACACCGTTTCGGTTGGTGATGTCATTGGACTGGAGCTTTGAAATTTACTAGTGGTAATTTTGCGGTTTTTTTTTTTTTTTTTTTTGTTTTATTATTTCTGATTTTACTTACAACATACATATTCTATTTATTTTATTAATATTTTATGGCTTGATGATAAAGAACAAAAGTCAGGACAAGGGTCAGGGATTCTGATTAAAAAGGGAAAGTATGGCTAAGTGCATACATTGCATATATTACTCCGTACATATGCAAAAGTTCAATTGAAATGAAATTATTAGAAAAGAAAAAGATTATATAATTTCCCAATTCCCAAGGTTGTCCTGCCCCTCCTGCCCCTCCCTCCACCTTCCTCCAACCCCTCCACCCCACTTCCCAACATCGTCATCGCTCTCCTAGCTCTCCCCACTCTTCCATCTTCGTATCTTCTAACAACTCACATCTTTTCCTCTTTCTATTCTCCAACTATATCCAAGTCTACATTGCAATCATGTCATCTGGAAAGTCTTTCACATTGAGCAACGGGGTAAACATCCCTGCCGTTGGTTTCGGTACCTTCGCCAGCGAGGGCTCTAAGGGTGAGACCTACGCCGCCGTCACTGCTGCCCTCAACACAGGCTACCGTCACCTTGACTGTGCTTGGTTCTACCTCAATGAGGATGAGGTCGGTGAGGGTATCCGTGATTTCCTCAAGGCCAACCCTTCCGTCAAGCGTTCCGACATCTTCGTGACCACCAAGGTTTGGAACCACCTGCACCGTTACGATGACGTTCTCTGGTCCGTCAACAACTCTCTCGAGCGTATGCAGCTCGACTACGTTGACCTCTTCCTTGTCCACTGGCCCATTGCTTCCGAGAAGGATGGCCAGGAGAAGCCCAAGATTGGCCCCGATGGAAAGGTGAAATTCCCTGCAACGAGCACACGAGCAGCTCATAACTAACCTGTTAATAGTACGTGATCCTCAAGGACCTGACCGAGAACCACGAGGAGACATGGCGTGCCATGGAGAAGCTGTATGCCGATGGCAAGGCCAAGGCCATTGGTGTGTCCAACTGGACCATCCCCCAGCTTGAGGCTATGGCCAAGTTCGCCAAGGTCCAGCCTATGGTCAACCAGATTGAGATCCACCCCTTCCTGGCCAACGAAGAGCTGGTGAAGTACTGCTTCGCCCACAACATCCTGCCCCAGGCCTACTCGCCTCTGGGCTCGCAGAACCAGGTCCCCACCACCGGCGAGCGTGTCAGCGAGAACAAGACCCTGAACGCTGTTGCCGAGAAGGGCGGCAACACCCTCGCCCAGGTTCTGATTGCCTGGGGTCTGCGTCGTGGTTACAGTGTGCTCCCCAAGAGTTCCAACCCCAAGCGCATTGAGTCCAACTTCAAGAGCATCGACCTCAGCGATGCCGACTTCGAGGCTGTCAACGAGGTGGCCAAGTCCCACTACTGCCGCTTTGTGAACATGCGGGATACCTTCGGCTACGATGTCTGGCCCGAGGAGACTGCTCAGGGTCTTTCCATTTAGATTCTGTGACCAATTTACAAAAAGACAAGAATAATATTCCCCAAACGGGGATTTTGGGGTGGAAATGAGTTAATGAACGGACTACGAACTCTGTTAGATGAATTGGACATACCATTTGATCTCACTCTATTTACTGTGTTTCAGCTGTACCGTACTCCGTAGATTGTACGACCCATGTGCATACTTAGGTATAACTCGGAATCTTTTTTTGAGCTCTTTCGTTTGACCTGGCCCGGATCACCCAATCTCACACACCGGCTGCCACAGCCTTCATTCCGTAGGTCCAAACACCCACCTAAGATCCACCCCTCAAGAATGTTTACATCCAATGAACGAGGCGAGTCAAACCAAACCAATGTGGAATAAGATTACACTGTTGTATACCCAATATTAAGATAATGGTAAGGAAATAATTGAAAAAAAGGAACATTGCAAAATTTGCAAAAAAAGGACCTACAGTTGTAACAGTGTATATAGTACAGTGCATATATAGTACAGAGTATACGTATTCTTAGAAGTATGGCCTAGGATCCTCCCAACCAATGAGCAAAACAAACCTTGGAATCACCCTTGAATGAGAAAGCACAACCTTAGGGTTACACTGTACCTGACAAGGCAACATCTTATTCGGAAATAATGTTACCAAAGCAGCCCAGAAAGAAAAATAAAAAAAGGGAATATCCAATATACAACCGTTGTATAACATTTGTATACCAAAAAGAAAATCCAACTCTAAAAAGCGGATAGCCAATTCCATCCAAAATAGGAGCAGAGTGCTCCGAGCCCTGCAGACGATGTCATCTCGCGTTGAACTTGTGGCTCTCGGAAACCCCTGCGCCACTCAAGGGGCTTAGCGTTCTCGCACGCTTACCGCATTCAGTCTTAGCGTTGCTGACTACTGTTCAGACACGGGAGATGTCGGATGTTGTTATGGGGTGTAATTTGGCGATGGGAAGATTATATTCGGATGGGGATATTGGTTGGTGTTAACACCGAAACGCCGAATAGGGTAATATGGGGGGGTTCTTGGATTGTGTGGTCAGAGCACATTGTTTTTGGTGTTTACTTTTGTACGGAATACAATATACATATTTGCCCATTGAATGTTTTATTAGCGCTTTAGGTGTTTATCTGCTATTGGTTTACGCTGCGGTGTCGATGTATCGTGCTAGTAGGTGCTAGTATAGTGTAGTTCTCTTCAAATGTTTCCATTGGACCGATGAGTGACGGGATGCATTTACAATTTTGAAAAGTACTCCGTACTTCGTACCCCGTATGGGATTTAATGCCTCATTTCTTGGGTAATGAAACATTCTTACTTTCTGGTTCGGGTTCTATGATGCCGAGTGTTGACATCGTGTATCCCGATTCAGCCGATAGAGGACACTCGGGAGGAACTTCGGGGGATTGTAATACATAGTTGAAGTTTGTTAACCTGTTTCTTGGGTCCCAGTAGGGAGAGTGGTGGGTAGTAGTATAACTATGTTGTATGGATACTGCGCTATTGGGATGATGCAGTCTGATTTGATTTCGTATTCATATTTGGAAATACTTGTAGGACAAAGTACGTACATATATTCGCTGCCCGTGGGACGCCATATGAGATACAACTGCATCTACAATTTATATTGTATGAAAAACATTGCAAATCCCCAGCGTAGCCAACTTGCAGACTTGCTCTGGGCTTTTGCAAATATCAAAACAAGAGATCAGCATGTATCGGCTATCGGTACGGGTAATAACCTTGGAAGACAACAGTATATATACTTTGTACAATTGGAGGTAACTTAATTCAGAAAAGACCTACAACTCTTGTATACAAACCAGTGGCATGAAAGGGATCATCAACGGGACAGACTCACAGCCCGCTGCAATATTGTAGTCTAGGGCTTGTCAAAGCGGCTACGTGCATAAACTAGGACTGCGCAAATATTTTTCAACCCGAGGATTGTAGTCAGAGAATGAGAATACAAAGGACAACCTTCCAAAATTGGAAATTAGAATGCCCCTCATACAAATCCCGAAGTTTGGAGGGGTAGCGTGGCGCAACGGCACAGACGTCATTCTGCATAGGGCAGGTGAACCGTGCAGTTGATCTTATCATCTTATCTTGATCAAGAGGAGGTGAAAAGGTTTCAATATCACTAAGAATGCATATGTGAAATGAAGAAAACAAAACAAGCAATTGGTATCTCAAAACACAAGCAACTCCCCATATACATAAAGAGTGTCAGAATGGGAACCGAGGTATAAAAGGACCGTAGAGAAGGGGTATAAGAGTCGTTATAATCCAAAAATCCAAAAATCCAATGAGAATCGCGCCACATGGGGGAGTAACAATCATGATCTCGACCGAACACGTCGAGCTGTGGGCGTGCACCCTGCGCTCATCTGAAGCATACTCTGTCGCTGTGCATCGTCTGTGCTTTGTGAGCTGCGAGTGGGGATGCCACTGACGAAAGGCTGATCCGCGGTAGTGTTAGCACTCTTGGAAGCTCGTGCGGGGAGCTTGGACGAGCTGGGAGATCTGGGAGCAAGCTTGCGGCGACCCTTAGTAGGTGTGGAGGGGGCAACAGCAGCCACAGTGGGTGCCGAGGCTGCGGGAGGCTTGCTTGTGCTGCGACTTCCAGTCTTAACTGGGGTACCGGACCCTAAGATTCCTGAGTCGCCCAAACGCCTCACCCGGCGTGAGCGCGGGGTTACAGTAGGAGGTGCAGTAGTCGGGGTTGGGCCGCTCTCGGTAGCCCCACTGTCTGCATTATCGTCTGCCTTTTGTGTTTGGCTACGGCTGCTGCGGTGACCCGACTCTGCTTTCCTCGCTGAGCGCTTGCTTTCTGGTCGCGGGCGAGGCGTTGCGCCCACGTCATCTGTGCATCGGTCACCCTCCTCTTCATCTTCCTCGTCTATTGGCTCTCTGTACTCTTCATACTCGGCCATGCGCTCCTCGTTCCACGACACTTGCTTTCGCGGTTTGTTCAGCCCGCGGAAACTAGTGTCCTTGGAATTAGAGTTCTCATTCTGTGAATTGTCCAGTTGGAGCTCTTCCTGGCTCGACTGTTGAGCCAGAGCTTCCAGGGTGACCATGGGAGTTACA
The DNA here is from genome assembly GCF_028828655.1 of Penicillium verrucosum. NCBI lineage: Eukaryota > Fungi > Ascomycota > Eurotiomycetes > Eurotiales > Aspergillaceae > Penicillium > Penicillium verrucosum. Next base: position 6,589,131 of record NW_026643210.1, read on the forward strand.
GATTTACCCTTGTTGAGCCGAGTATTGCGCTTTGTAGCCATAGCCACCTGCTGGCTCTCAGTTCGCTGTTGAAAAACGAATTCTGTCCCTTTAGCTCGGCGGAATGAGATAGTGTTGCGCATGGCAGGGGTACTCGAGCCTTTAGTACGGGTGCTTCGACGACAGGCAGGGCTTGAAGGAGCCTCTTCTTCCTTGATTTCTTTGGGGATGATATCCTCCCGGTCATTGGCACCATCGACACCACGCTTGAGGCCATATTTACTAGGCGAGAATTGCAACTTGACAGGTGAAGGTGAGTTGACTGTCAGCTCCTCTAACACGCGGCGTGGTGGCGGTGTTGAGCATTCAACCTCTGGCGACTCCTCTGGACTGGAAGACATCTCCGCTGATTTCGCATCTTCAGGGTGCGTGGCCTTGGCGGCCCGCTTCGCATTCGCCCTGGACAGGAAGTCGTTGAGGAGATCTGCATCCTCTCCATCCAAAGAGCTTCGCAGTGCCGATCGTACCAACTTGATCTCTTGCTCTTGCGTCAGGTCTTGCACGGACTCTGTGGTAGACATGGCGTTGGCCTTGTCCTCTCCTGCACTGTCGATCGCACCCAGAGCGTCTTGGCTGGATGGTCTATACTGCAGATCCTGCGCTGTGTTTGCGTCGGATACTGTAATATTCAAGTCCGTGGCCATAGCGTCGTTGTAAACCGGCGTCTTGGAAGTCTTGCACAAATCGCTGAGCGGCTGGGGTGACGCATTCGTAGCTACGTCGCCAACAACATCATTGAGCGTTCCCTTAGTTTGGTTCGCAGTGAAACCAAACACCTCCTGGGAGCCCTCGTCGTGGATGTTGAAATTGAATTCGGGCAACTTGCCTACAAATTATCAGATAAAAGGTCGTTCTAAAGGCGGGACAGTGAGATGTGATACGTGATTTGTACACGGCTCGCATCGCATAATATATAAAAAGAACTTACGTCGTTTCCGAGACGCCTGCATCTCCCATTTTGTCTCAAGGAAAGACCGACCACGTTGCTCGGCCTCAGTCTCGTGGCCCGCATCGGCGGGGTCAACACACTGGCGCTTCACGCCGCGCTGATAATCCGAGGTTTTCGAGGCGCCGATCGCCGAGGTCTGACTTTCTGTCGCAGTATTCATGCTGGTAAACGGAAAGCGAATGCGCTTCCACAGCTTTCGTGTCTTGTCTCCGGCTCGGACAGGCGTCGAAGGTTTGCGATCCCACAGTCGCGGCAACGCGCTCAGAGCTTTGATAGGCGTGAAACTGAAGGAACTTTCAGTGGGAGGGTTGGCAGAACTGCTAGTGCGTCAGGCAGTTTGTGTTAGCCTCAAGTTTATATGGCGGTGTATCAAAATAAAGGGGAAAGGGGAAAGGTGATAAAGCCCCTGAGCAAGAGGTGCGAATGACCCGTTTGATACAAAGGAAACAAAACAAATATCGAATCCAACATCAGAAAGAAAGAAAGAGTTGACATACCATGCTTGCGGTGAGGGAGGATGATTCTCCATTGTTGTTGATGCGCGTGGAATGTGTCAAAACCGTTGGAATTTTGATTTGGCGAGGTATGTTCGAGTGATTTATATTAATCAAGTCAAGTTATCTAATATAATGCCGGGAAAAAAATAATGCAAATCAAAGATCGCAACTGAGCGTGCCCCTCAGTAAAATGTCGGATTGTCGTGATGGATGCGAAAGTTATGAAGCGGGCCGTTGTGGTTTTGCTTTGTCTTTTAGCCCGTTGCCCTGCCAACCACCGCATGGGAGCCCAACGTGGACATAGTGTCGATCATGAATACCCTAGATGTTGTATATGTTGTATAGAATCTCATTTCGAAGTCGCGTGATATGTAATAATTCAATTCCAGTCCATGCCAGACCTCAAATGGTGACGAATGTGGTATATCCATGGATATCTTGACTATCTATATCTTAGCCAATGAAAGTACTGGCAAACTATGGCGAGGCACGAATATATATATACTCTACAATACTAGTAAAAGGAGGTTGAAATCATAATGGCTCGGAGGGTTTACTACATCTTACATATTGATTCCCCCGAAGCTCGGGCATAGAATGTGTTTATAGCAAAGCCATCTACCTACAAGGATGACAGGCGATGATGCTTTTAGATAGCATGGACTGATCCTAGAGATAGCCTTGAATAGCTTTCTTTTACACTGCGACAGTGACTTGAAGCAGTTTCGCCTACAGATGTCCCCCACAGGTAAGTGAAGACTGTCTGGCCATTTTAGACCAAATGTACTCCAAGGACCGTGAGCTAAAGAATCAAGTCGTATCTCATTATTCATATCGTATGCTGGCAGACAATCTCCCAATACGCAGAGACTCATAGCAACTTCTCTGCCAAGTCACGTTCATCGAACGGGTCCCCGAATTCATCTGAACAGAAACGAGCCAGTCAGCACATTGTACAGCCATCCATGAATACCAAAACAACCCCAAGCTCGACCTAACAGAGATAGGAAGTCACATACCTAGCTTGAAATCTTTATCAATAATATATTCCATAGCACGCTGGTACTCCTCTTGAGCACGCTTGCTTTTCCATGCGGCGACACTTGCGTCAACCGTCTTCTCCGCAGTCTGTCCACCGTGCTGTTCCAACGCAGTCCCAATATCACCAACAGAGGCACCAGCCTCCTGCTTTGTCTGGGATCCAGGAGGGGAAAGCTCCGATACGTCAGCGCCAGCCGAGGAAGCTTGGGCGATGCCGGTCGGAGTGCGGGCGCCGGTTCTAGCGCTGTCGTCCGGACGGATGGAGTCGACGGAGGAGGTCATTGTGGAGTCACCGTCTGGGTCTTTGTGATCTGGTAGGTGTTTGTTAATGAATGTAACCCCCGGGTTTGTAGTTTGTAGCGAGGTAGAAGAGGCGGGTGCATATGTGGGTAATAGAGCGCTATCGATATCGCGGGCCCACTGTGCCTCTCTCGGCTACTTCGTATAGCTTTTGCAGGAATAGAGGAAACCTACCAATCGCCATTGTTGGGCATTAAAACGAAATGGGTTAGATGGTTTGTAGTTTCTAGAGTTCTCAAAACTTCCAAGGCGTGGGGAGTGGAGAGAGATCAACGGTCGACAGGCGGTGGCCCCCCGAGGCTCTCGCATGAATTTTCTTCTTCTTTCTTCCCCAGCTTATATACTCCATGAACATACCAATCATTGCTGGCCTTTGTGATTAGCGTATTTTCATTAGATTTGTTTTCGATATTTTCCTTTTCTATTTTTAACCCTGCTATCGTCATTATACGTGCAATGAGCGCAAACTCCGGTGCAGTTCCCGACGTCTGGGAGGATTCGTGGGAAAACCAAGCAGATGTACGTAATATCAGGGGAACTATGTGGCGTTTGGGACAGACTCTAGCCTGCCATTCAAGTCTATTTAATGATTGGAAGTTATGAATGATATGCTGATGGCCATCGTTTACAGAAACTCGACTCCAAGTCTACCCCGCCGTCTGAGAAGAAAGTCTCATCCAAGGTCACCAAGGCGCAACGCAGGGCGGAACAGGCAGAGTTCAATCGCCAGCTATGGGCTGAAGCGTAAGTTTCAATTGCCAGCTAGCACCATCGCATTTATTTGGGATGTTCAAGAGACTGAACTGGGTTGCAGCGAATCCACAGAAACATTCCATTTCGTTGAAGCGCGCGCCGATGTTCCCCTGAAGCAAGACTTCAAGCCCGCAGTTACACTACTGAGTCGGAAACCTCAGCTTGTGACAAGACATTCGTCATCATCCCCGAGAACAATTACCGCCGCAACTGCTGGACTTGGCGGACTTGGACTAGACGATGACGAGGACTCGGACGATGACACCAAGCCGCCCCAGCCAACACCCGAGGAGCGCCATGCTATTGCATTGAAGAATCGGGAGGAGAAACAGCGGAAGTACGAAGAAGTGCGCGAACGTCTGTTCGGAAGCCCATCTGCTACAGCTTCGAGTACCTCGTCCCCTGGCAGCACAACCCCGCCTCGTCAAAATTCTACAGGCGAGGGCAAGGGGAGAGGCAAAGGACGTGGCGGCGGAAGAGATCAGCAGAAGAGAGATTCCTCGTCGACCTCGAGCAAGTCCTCTAAACACCTCTACGATCCCTCCACTTCGGCCAAGTCAAATGCACCCTTCCTACAGAGAGGTGGCCGTCCGCTAGTTGAGCGAAGCGGCTCTGACACTCAGGCTCCGCAGCAGCCAGTGCGCAGTCCCCGAGGCCCTGATGCAAGTGGAAGAGGTGGCTTCAATTTCAATCGAGGTGCTCGAACAGGCTAATGTACATTTGGCCAATATCTTTTCGTCCTAGGACGCTGGCCGCCACATACCTTGGATGTTTTCTGGTTAAGGGAGGCCTCGTCCTGCGTTAATTGCATTTGCGACCTGGGATGTGTTTGGACGGTTTTCTGTGACATGAAGTGTTAACAGCGCCATGGAAAAAGCGACATGCAATACTCACGGGCATATCGTTCATAGCTGTCATGGTACAGCTCATCCGTACTAGTCGTCGCCTGCACATGCTGGTTGGTCTCGATTGCATTCATCCAAATGGCCAGTCTGCTTCCCTCCTCAGCATCTGGCCATCCTCGGTATGGTTTCAGGACCCGCCGCAGCCGAATAATCCACGGGGCAGCTTGAACGTCCACAAGGGACATCTGCGGGCCCATGAAGAAAGGCCCCTTAGGGTGCGCTACTTCGAGCAGCTTCTCCATCGCACCTCGCAGCTCCTGTGTCTTCTCGATCTGTTTCTGTTGGTCCTGCTCTTGCAGTATACGGTAGAAACTCGGCACGATATGCCGATTGACCTGGAGGGTTATCAGTGATGATCACCACAATAGACCTGTCTGCCTACTTACATGATCCGCCCACAACCGGCAATGGGCGCGCAGCTTTGGGTCTCCTGGAAGCATTGCAGCTCCTACGCCCAAATCCTCCAGCTTCGAGGGATTGGTCAGTAAGGTAAATGGGGAATTGGCCATTCGGTTCTCTTACATATTCCAGCAACACGTTGCTTTCATAGCAGCCCCAGTCATCGTGCCGCAAAGCAGGAACAAGCCCTCTTGGGTTCACCTCTAACAGCGATTGGGGCTTCTCGTACGGATCCACTTCGATGTATTGGTACGGGATACCTTTCAGTTCCAATGCGATCCATACGCGTTGCACGAAGGGGCTTCAAACATGCAGGTCAAGTCAATACACAACAAGATTTCGTCAGAACAAGTCAAATCTGAGGGGATCTCACCAGAAGCAGCTCCCAAATAACTTGAGATTAACATCGGCAGAATGGTTGATCGCAGTTTCAGCGGCCAGACCCGTCGCTTTTGTATGGTATGACTTTTGGCCTGTTCGGGACATGACTCGGTCCTATTGTGTATTCTGTGTTAAAGCTGCACAATCCAAAAAGCTAGAAATGGAAGCAAAAAAAGATGAAGACTTGGTCTTTGGCAAGTGGGATATATGAAGTCAATGTAGACATGTGACGTAGCCGAGATCATGCGGGAATACTCGTCCACAAATGAACAGAACAAAACAGGATTGACATACCGTTCTCGTTCTTTTGTCTTTCTTTTCCTTCAGGACATATCGTTGCACACTACTCTTCTTGACACGGTCGCTTTCTTCAAGCGTATGTTGATGACCGCCACTCACTCCGTCATTCTTTCCGTTGGCACCATTGCCGTTCACCCGCTGTATAGTGAAATATCTCCCGCCATTCGATCCCGGATGATTTGGTGGTAGACCAGGGTTCGGAGTGAGCATACCGAATGTTTGGACATTTCGGATCGCAGGGTCATCATTCAGAGAGAATGTATACATACCAGGCAGGATGTTAGATGGCAATGGCTCGACTGGAGGGGTTGTATTTGATATTTCCGACACTGGGAAGTATTCCACGACTTTGATTTTGACATGGCAGAGATCCCGTTCTCTGGCCGTACGCTTGCGCTTCTTTTTTTCTGGGTCATCGGACTTGGGGGTTCCGGGAGGCCGTCCTTTGAGTCGACAGTCCCAGTAATGAGAAACGAAGGGTTTACGCTTGTACCGTTGGGTTGAGCGATGAGAGTATACATTGTCAACGTGGGGGAAGTATGTTTGGAATCTATAGAAATTCCCAAGTCAGCCTCTCGACAGAGTAGTAACAATCCCAAGAATGGAGTCTGCATACTCCTCTTCGCTCAGGGTGATCATTTCATCAACATTGAACAATCGATCTCTCCAGTAATCCAAATGCGGAGGATTTGGAACCACTTTGAAGCCTTGCAGCTCCCCAGGCCCAGTAAAGGACACCGGATCCGCGGAGCCAGAATCTAGCTCGATAAAATCCGATTGAAACGGTTGACCTGAGGACTGCAACGTTGGTAAGCCGTTATTCCGAGCTTGATGCGCGTTATTCCCCATCGCTAGCTCGTTCTGTGACAGCGACGCTGGAGGTGCCATTTGTCCAGTACCAGCAGCATGCAATGCCGCGCTCATATTCGCTGCATGAGTGACACCATTGGTATAGTCCTGCGATTGGGGTAAACCATTGGAGGATTGCCCTTGCGGTTGTAGGTGCGAGACAACGCCATTGCTATGATGACCTTGGTGTGATTGGTGTTGTGTGGATGAAGACGCGGTGATGAAATTGTTCGCTGGTTCGCCTGATCGTGGAGGACGAATAAACGCATGCGTCGCATTCTGGAGCTGTGATTCAGCTTCTTCGGTCGGGGGACGGAATGAGCCGAAGGGTTGTGATTCTGGGTCAAATTGACCCAACTGTAGGTTGGACTCGTTTATTGGCATGGAAGGTCCTAAGCGGGGAGACGACAGTCGCAGTTCAGAGTCCATCTTGTAAATAATAAAGTTGTGGAGAGGCGTGCTGCTTTTGGAGAGAAGAAGGGCGGTTGAAGCGGCATTGTGGGGTTTGAGGGAAGCTCGGATCATCTTGAGGTTCTCAGGTACAAAAAAGACATGTCTGGGCATCAATGGGGGTTCTCTTTATTTTTGAATTGGTTATTGAGATACATATTTATTCTATTTCAAAAAGGATTAAGATATCAAGATATTACCATCTATTCGCATTGAATCCATAGATGCAGTATTGATTCCAATGAACATCCTTGGCAGCTTACAGACCCTTGCCATGTTTCTTCGCTGCTTCCGAATTCTTGAAAGGGAACCCAGTTGTCCTCTTGTCTGCACCCGTATAGCGACTGATCCTGCCATTGCTGCTAGCAAAGAGCATGCACCACAACCCAATGGCCGCAATACTAGAGTATCCAGCAACACCAACAGCAAAGAGACCCTGTCCACCGGTAACATACCAGGTGTACGCGTAGAAAGCACATGCAGCATGGAAGATAGAGGTCACCATAAGAGTGGGTATAGCGTATGGCGCCTTGGGATCGTCTTCATCTGTTGTTACAGAGTCTTTAATTTCGGATGTCAGAGGGATGGAGCCGGTTAACATCATGGTCAACACGGCGATAGTAAGAAGACTGAAGCCGAGGCACCGGGCGAAGTAGATTTCCATGGCTTTTGAAGGGCGAAGGATTAGCATGGGTCGTAAACGGGTGCGTGCGGTATTTTTCAGGATGTGTGCCACATACGGGAAACAGGCCGAGTCTCGTCGAGCAGCATAGTCACTATCATGCTCGGTCCAGCAATCAAAGGTAAACTCTGAAGTGCCAGCCATGCGGCCGTCGAGTATGTGTAGGCGCGAAAGACCTGTCAAGTTAGCTTTTAGCTCCGTCTATCTTCCGTAGCCTCTGGAAACAGTAATAGGATTGGCTCACATCCATGATGGCAGTCCACTGGTATATGGTCTTAGAACCTCCTTGCGCAATTGAAGTATGTAGCTCGTGTCAAAGATGGTCGGGTCCTGCGAAGATGAACCTTGGAAGCTTCCAAGCGAACGTTTCTTTTTTTAAGGCTGAAGCATTATAAACAAGTGACGTCATACATTTCTAGTGCTGTTTGACTTGTTTGAACATGCAAGACGAAGACAAAGATGGGATCAAGATGATATTTGATTACTTTTGATATATTGACTAGGATGAATGCAATGAATGAAATGCACCTTTTAAGACCATAAACTCCTAAAGACCGAAAGAGCCCATTGAAAATAAACAAGACCCAACAAATGCTGTTTTGCGGGAGTTGTTCACTGTTGCATATTGCTCGCGCGCAAATATCTTGTGAAGCTGTTGTCATGTTCTGTTGCAGCACTTTGGGAGCCTGACAGAGCCTCCTGATAACGTTGGGAAAGACCCTCATCATTGTCAGCATTAGGGCCCACATAGTCTTCATAATCACTGTCTTCTCCATCTGCCAACCCGCGCTTAATGATATCATCCTCTTCATCTTCGGCTTCACTGACAGTTTCAGGCTCTCTGGCAGGTTGCCTCGGCTGCCCGCTTGACCCAGACACACTCATGTCTTTCATTAATTTTCCAAGTTCAAGCTCCCGCTGGGATGATGTTTGATCTTCCCGCTCTTTCTTCTTGCGCTCCAATTCGGGCTTGTAATCGCGTTCAAACTCCTGTCGCTTCGTCTCCACGGCCTCAAAGAACTCTTCGACACCATCACCGGTCATTGAGCTGACGCCAACAACGCTGAGGTGTCGATAGAATTCTTCCAACATGAGACTCATGCTGTTCAGAAGCGATCCCATGTATCCGCTGCCAGAACCAAAGCCACCGGCACCGCCTTCAGCTCCAAATGCACCTGAGTCTTCCTCCTGTCGCAGAGCCTGCTGGAATGCATCAAAGTCGGTCATCCATTCCTTGGCAAATTCAGCGTCCTTCACGTCAGTCTTGTTGAAAACCAAGATCATGGGGAGCTTGGTCTTGTACAAGATACTGCATGCGTAGAGCATGTTGCTCATAAAGGTGCTGGTAGAGCTTGCGCGAGGTGTATCGATAACATATGCGATTACGGTCGGGAATGATGTCGCCATAGTCTCGAGAAGGATACTACCCGATGCACTCCAGACAAAGACTTCGATTTGGCCGGGTGTGTCGACCAGAATGTGTTCGATTGGCTTCACAGAAGGGTTTTCGGGGTTTGGAGCGGTGCGCTTCTCCAAGAGCGAAATGATTTGATCGACCTTGGTGGCGAAGAGATTTAACGAAGTCAAGATTCCTCCATTAGGACCCAGGTTGTACTGCTTCATCACTTCTTTGTAATTAATGGAGTCACGGATATCGATGTTGCTCTCGAAGGGAACCGAATGCACCGCGGGGTCGAGATTGACCACATATGGTACGGTCTTCTTTTCATGCAGATAGGAGTTGATTCTTTGCATGAAGGTCGTCTTGCCTGAGCCTATTCAATCCATAATATTGACGATTAGATCACTGCAGATAAGTGAGGGGCGATCAGCATATCAGCATCCTTACCTGCCATGCCCACGCAGACCACGGACACCGGAGATGCCATAGTGAAGGTAGTTTATGAAAAGAAAGACTTGATTAAGCGATCGAAATACAGAGACCTCTGTGACCGAAATGTATTGTTCAAGGGTGGAAGACAAGTGAAGAAAGACAAACTTCTTTTTTCTGCTCGAAATCTTTTTTTTGTCGCGGGGAACGATCTACGGTTTGGACCGCCCGGCATTTTATCAACGTCATTCCAACATTTTTGCCCTTTGCTCTAGTTCCACCCCCTTTTTCACATATCAGGAGCACCATGACTCTAGAAGACTTTGAGAAGACATTGGCAGAGGGGAAAGAGCAGCGACACGAAAAAAGCGAAGGGCGACACCATCGAGACCGAAATCGCGATCGCGACCGCAGCAAAGACCGCTCGAAACAACACCGCCATCGTTCCAGCAACCATCACCGGCGGCATTCCTCCAGATCTCGCGATCGGGCCAGCGAGCGAGTTCGTGAGTCCCGGCATCGCGACGACGATGGCCACCGGCACAAGCGTTCACGTCGTTCCGACGACCAAGGAGACGAGCATGGTCATAAACGTCATCACCGGAGCTCCAAAGACGAGGGGGATCCGCTGCTCCCCAAGTAGTAGTACAAGAGGAGCCCACTAATCCCAAACGGGATGCCTGGATGGAAGCTCCCTCGGCTCTCGACGTTGATTATGTTCATCGACCGGATTCGACGCGACAGGAGGAGCCAAAACCAATAATGCTTTCGGCAGACTACGAACTCAAGATCCACGACAAGGAGCTCAACGACCATTTACGTGATCTCAAGGATGGAAAAACAGTCGACGAGATAGCAGATGAGCCTGCCCTACACGAGGTGGACTATACCTTTGGGGATTCTGGATCACAATGGAGAATGACGAAGCTCAAAGGCGTATACAGAGAGGCGGAAGAAAGCGGCAAGTCTATTGAGGATATTGCTATCGAGCGCTTTGGAGACCTTCGTTCCTTTGACGACGCTCGGGAGGAGGAAACCGAGATTGGTCGGCGCAAAACGTACGGCAACTCCTACGTGGGCAAAGATAAACCTAGCGGGGAGCTGTTCCAGGAAAGGAAGCTTCAAAATGATATCCGAAGAGGTCCGCTCGAGCATGTTCGTGATCCAGAGCAAGAACTCAAGACCGAAGGCCAAGGCAAGAAACTGGAGACTGCGCCTCCACCGCAGACTACCCGTCACCTCGATATGACGGCGTTGAATCGTCTGAAAGCCCAGATGATGAAGGCAAAGCTTAGAAAAGCACCAGATGCCGCCGGTCTTGAGGAACAGTACAATACAGCCGCGGCAGCAATGTCAAACCGCAAGGAATCCGATGTCGTGGTCCTTGATGTTATGCATAACCCAATGCTAGCAGGCTCAAGGAATGAGGTCAAAGCCATCGATACTAAGAGAGGTCGGGAAAGAGGCCAGGTGGAAGCAAACGAAGATATGAGCATTGAAGACATGGTGCGAGAAGAGCGCAAAACCCGTGGCCAACTCGGCGGAGAGGGCCGGCGGTTGGCAGATCAAATTGGCCGTGATGCCAAGTTCGAGGTCAGTCCTAAATTTATGTGCGATGCTCCCTGTTTCCCCTGCTAACCTATGTCCAGAACGATTTGGAGTATATGGATGACAATGCGTCCAAGCTAGCCAAAAGAGTCCATCGATCTGAGGTTGACCTCAAAAATTCAACGATCAATGACTTCCACAAGATGAACCGGGTATTGGACAACTGTCCCCTTTGCCACAACGAAGACAAGGGCACGCCTCCACTTGCCCCAGTGGTATCCCTCGCGACCAGGGTTTTCCTCACACTTCCTACCGAGCCCGAAATCAGTGAAGGAGGTGCCACCATCGTACCAACCCAACATCGCACTAATTTGATGGAATGCGATGACGATGAGTGGGAAGAAATCCGCAACTTCATGAAGAGTCTCACGCGCATGTACCACGACCAAGGTCGAGATGTAATCTTCTACGAGAATGCCGCCCAGCCACAGCGCAAGCGACATGCGTCCATGGAAGTCGTGCCTTTACCCTACAGCCTAGGAGAGACCTCTCCTGCATTCTTCAAAGAAGCAATTCTCAGTGCCGAGTCGGAATGGTCGCAGCACCGCAAGCTTATCGATACTCTTGCCAAATCGAAGCAAGGCTTAGGCCGGTCTGCATTCCGCCGAACTCTTGTAAAGGAGATGCCCTACTTCCACGTTTGGTTCGAACTAGACGGTGGCCTAGGTCATATTGTGGAAGACAACAACCGCTGGCCTCGTGGAGATCTCTTTGCCCGAGAGATCATTGGTGGAATGCTGGATGTTGCGCCGGATGTCATCAAACGACAAGGACGCTGGAACCGTGGTGATCGCAGGGTTGACGGTTTCAGAAAACGCTGGAAGAAGTTTGACTGGACCCGTATTCTGATTGAGGGCTAGTGAGCTTGGAATTGGTCCCTCGACACAATTGTATTTTACACGGAAATTTACGTGAACCGTAGCGAGTTTCATTTTTAAATTTGAAAAAGTCGCCATGGTCTTGAACTTTCTTTTATTCCACAAGTATCACACAGGACTAGGATAAACACACCACTCATGGCCAACATGTTAGTATGTCAACAGATAAGGACCTCGGCATTCGAGCCGATGGCTACGGGACGAGACACCGAGCACCAGATGTTTGTTTCTCTATAGAACGGAGATCAGCATAACAGCCGATATCAGTCAGATCTTCCAAGATTTCGAGTGTTCATTATACAAACACTAAAGCCCTGGAGGAGACGGGGAACTGCCCGATAAGCGTGGGGCACTTTTTCTCCTTGTCGGCCGATGCTTAGTATAACTATATAATCTATGAATTTATCTGTCTTCTCTTTCTTTAAATCTGTTTGAGTCTCAATCCTCCTGCAACAACCAAGTCAATTGGCTAGATCAGACATCGGCTGTGAGCTTTCTTATCGGTAAGTTGAAATATGTCAAGAGAAGGCGTCGGGATACTTTGACCCGACGTAAAATGGGAGGGAGAATCGTTTGAATACCACACATCTCTCGCCTGCTCAAATAACTAATTGTCTCGCTCAACACAGAATTAACTACCAACATATCAGAATGAGCTCTACCAGCCCCAAACCCAAGGTTATTCATCTTGGGACTATCGACCAGTGCGTTCCCTCCTTTTTTCTTTGTGCCATTGATATCCAATTCACAATATTAACAATCTTCGAACACAGTGCGCAGGCAGCCTGGAGTGCATTGGGTGAAATCGCAGAACTAGTTGAGTCATCGGCAACCAACCGAGCCGAGTTCATCCAAGAGTGCAAAGACGGCAAGCTGGACGGCGTTGTTGCGATATACCGAACAATTGGCTCTGTGACCCTAACAGGGCTCGTAGACGATGAGCTATTGAATGTGCTACCAAGCTCACTCCGATATATCGCGCACTGTGGTGAGTCGAGATTGGTATATGAGTGTTGAAATGGGTACATGTTGACGTGCGACCTCCATAGGAGCCGGATATGACCAAGTGGATGTTCATGCGTGTAGTGCACGCAACCCTCCAATCCGGGTTTCCAATGTCCCAACTGCAGTGGACGATGCCACTGCCGATGTGAACATGTTCCTGATTCTTGGCGCATTGCGCAACTTCAACGCCGGTATGAACGCCTTGCGCGAGGGAAAATGGCGTGGCAACCCGGTGCCTTTTCTCGGCCATGATCCTCAAGGGAAGGTCCTTGGGATTCTGGGAATGGGTGGTATTGGGCGTAATTTGAAGAAGAAGGCAGAAGCCTTTGGGATGAAAGTCATTTATCATAACCGCCGCGAACTCAGTGATGAGATGTCTGCAGGTGCTCAATATGTTTCTTTTGAAGAGCTCTTGTCCACCAGTGACGTGGTCAGCTTGAACCTGCCATTGAATGTAAGTGATTTTCCAGGTCCAAAGAAAACGAAGTATGTTATGATGCTAATTAACCACTTCAAGAAAAATACACGCCATATCATCGGCAAAGCCGAGTTCGCCAAGATGAAGGACGGCGTGGTAGTGGTCAACACTGCCCGCGGTGCTGTCATGGACGAAGCTGCTCTGGTTGATGCCCTGGATAGCGGTAAAGTGTTCTCAGCTGGTCTCGATGTTTTTGAGCGAGAGCCTCAGATTCATCCTGGGCTGCTCAGTAACCAGAATGTAATTCTGGTTCCCCATATGGGTACTTGGACGAGTGAGGTGAGTTGTGTATTTTCCCATAAAAGATGACATGGAACTGACTTGCCAAAAGACAATGCTTGCCATGGAAGAATGGACAATTGGGAACATCCGTATGGCTCTTGAAGTTGGAAAACTGAAGAGCCCAGTTCCGGAACAGGCCGACCTTTAAAGACAGGGCTTTGAAGATGTACATTGTATCTATGAATAACCTTGGACGACCCTCAAACTCACTCGGGTTTTAGGCTCTTGCTGGCTTGGGACATGAGAACTGTGAAAATTGCAGTGAGGGAGGTGTGTATGTAGGTTTCTACTCGACGTACGTATGTCACTGGTTGTCTCAATAAACCTCACACCTACTTAGCCTGCATCCTCATGTAAGCGCCCCTTATTATCATCCACCTGGGGATAGATTCAGCATCGGAAGGCCGCCGCCACTACAAAGCCCCTATCATCCCGAACTACCAACAGCGCTCAAAAATCTCGTCTCACTTCTGTCCACGTTTATGCAAACGGGTCTGTCGAATATTCACTAGGACCTCGATAACAATAGTACAACCACGTGATTATCCATCCGCCAATCCTTCCTGTCTCCTGTCTCCTGTCTCCCAACGGAATACATATATATATATATATATACCGCAAAAGATTTATTGGTGATGTGATACCTTCAGACGTGCTGAAGATATTACTTCAAATGATGCTTCATGGACTTGACTACCTCCACTCTGAGTGCCATGTTGTTCATACTGGTTTGTCTTGTGTTTCTGGTTAACAAAAATGTTAAACTAATTGATCCCAGATTTGAAACCAGACAATATAATGATCAAAGTTGAGGATCCATCTATTTTGGAAGGATCCGCCAGAGATGAATACCAACATCCTCTGCCGCAGAAGAGTTGCTCGGATGGCCGCACAATCTATCTATCTCGGAATGACTTCGGCATTTCCCAAGAGACCACAGGGATAATCCAAATCACTGACTTCGATTTATCTGTGCGTGGGGATAAGCCGAACAGAGGGTGTATCCGGGCGGAAATATATCGAGCTCCAGAGGTTATTCTGGATGCAGGCTATTCGTATAGTGCCGATATCTGGAGCTTGGGTCATGGTATGTCTAGAACTATATTATTACCATATTAAAGCTGACGTCGTTTTGTTAGTTATGGGATGTTCTTGAAGGCAAAAAGCTGTTCAAGGACGCTGATCCCCTTCAAGTTCAAGAGTATGATGAGCTTAACCATCTTGGTCATATTGCTGCATTGTTATGCCCTCCTCCAAAGGAACTCCTAGGCAAAGGAACAAGAACTGATCTCTTTTACAAACCAGACGGTGAAAGCGTTCGCTGACTTACTTTAATAGGGCAATTCAAAGGCACAACCATTGCACCATCGAACTTCAACTTTGAAAACTCAATATGCCACATACATAATGAGGATAAGAGGATGTCCATCGAGTTCGTACAAAGGATGATCAAATGGCACCCAGAAGAACGAAGCACTGCAAAGGAACTACTCCAAGATCCGTGGCTTTATGCGGAGCTTGACGATTGAAATGAGTGTAAGAAGCATACTGGATCTGTTATCATTGTCCAGTTTAGTAGAGAAATCCCGCTCTCCAGGATAAATAACTCTCTTCGCTCTTTTTTACCTTCCATATTTTGCCTCGAATAGGAGTGTCTAGCCTTGTATGTTGTACATCGTAGATCGCAGGTGGTGTATAACTCTCTCATTGGTTATTACCTCACCGCCTGGTTCATTACTGTTTTATTTGTATACTATACACTTTACAGACTCAATTCAGACTCAATTCATATTCAATTCAGATTCAGTTCAGATTCAGTTAGTAAGATAGTAAGGTAGTAAGAAATCAAGAGTCAAGACTTAAGACTTAGGAGTATAAAGAGCCCGGTGTTAAAAAATTAATATCGTATTTGTTAAACAATCGCCTATATATATAGTTATATATATGTTTGCCCTATTTGTTCGTTATTTACTATTTGTTAGCTTGTTTACTATGATCAAGCAGAGTTTAGATGGTTTTAGTAGGGTATATAAACCCCTACATTTCTAGTTTAATCAATTAATAATTCTTCCTCTGCTTTCTTCCCACATAGTAACAGGTTGCTCAACAGTATTCATTTATAAAAAATACTATATAAAGTAACTATAGATTCAACATGGTACTTGTGAAGTGAGAGTGGATCTCAATTATTGCCTGGCAATATAAACCAATGAGAGAGTTATGTGTCGGATGGCATCGCCCGTAGTGGTGAACGGAAATTCTGTTTGATTGGCCAAAAGAGTGGGGCAGTTTTCTGCCGGGCAATATCAATGCGATCCAAGTCTCGATCAATCCACCTACTTGTCTTATTTGAACTCAGCACTCCGTCATGTCTGAATTCTGGAAATCAGCAGTAAGTCCATGTTCTTGCCTGTCTAGAAACTTGCTAACCATGTCACAGCCGCGCTACTGGTGCAAACAGTGCAAGATCTTCATCCGTGACACGCCCTTCGAAAAGACCCAACACGAAGCCAGCCCAAAACATCAAGGCAGCCTCAAGCGCTTCCTTAGACAAATCCACAACGACAATGAACAAAAACAACGAGACTCACAGCGCGCGAAATCCGAAGTCGAGCGGTTGCGACAGGCCGTCAGTGGCGAGCCCTCCACTGAGAAAGACAGTGCGAAAGGAAAAGCGCCGCCAGCCCCCAAATTCACAGAACGCCCTGCTTCCCTAGAGGACCGAAAGAAACAGATGGCACAGCTTGTGGCAATGGGGGTCGCCGTCCCTCAGGAATTCCGCGCCGAGATGGCCGTAGCAGGGGATTGGGAGACGACATCAGAGACAAGGATCGAGGCCAAGCAGGGATTAGAGGGCCCCACAAAGTCAGTCGGAATACGCAAGCGCAAACTTGAAGGTGAAGAGGAGGGGGATGAACATGCGCCTGAGGCTATTGTCAACAAAGGCTGGGGTTCGAGGATGAGGCAATACCCCGGTGCACAAGAGGAAGTGGGCTTGGATGACCTGTTTGCATCCACGAAAGATATCAAGAGGACGAAAACCTTCGTCCCGAAAGTCGAACTTGATGACGAGGAGGCAGCCGCCCAGAAACCTATCCCTACCGCAAATACAGAGGATGTTCCTCCCAAGCCAGAAATCCAAGAGACGAATGAGTCGGTTGTGGTCAAGACCGAAGAGCCCACGCAATCTGCAGTAGAGCCAGTCATTGAAGAGAAACCGCATATTGAGGATGCTGCGCCCGGTGTCATCTTCAAGAAGCGCAAGCCGAAGGCAATGAGGAAATAGTTGCATCTTGAGGATGTGATGTCTGCGAAACTTCCTTGTCATTTCTCAAATTGAAATGCAAGCCTATCTCCTTGATCATCCTAACTCCTCGTGGGGCCTGATACACCCAATCTGTTGGCCTTTGGTCTGTGACCCCCAAATCTGCAAGTCTGCGACTGGTTGCTTGTAGCAACAGACACACAATGCATGACTTTCACTATTCCAAATGATACCAGAGATGTGCCGAGTCTTGGACAAAAGGCTTGTGGCAGAAAGTCCGTTCCGAAAGTCCGTTCCGAAAGTCCGTTCCCCAGGATGTACTTCGAACCCATTCACCCAGAGGATTATTTGCAAGCCTAACCCTTCTGCATGGAATGCCTGTCTTCAAACGCGTCACCCATTGATTAGCAGACCTGTGGCTCTGAAGCATGAGTCTCTGGCTATGTAGGGTTGAATCATGCCCACGCCTTTTCGCAGGATGATCTACAGCGTTCATGGATCCGTACATTTTGGACCAAAAAACCAAGTACAACACTATAAATTCGAGCTTATGTTAATCAATTCTAATATAAGAGGATAATACCAGCCAAACATTCAGCAATATAAATAAAATATAAATAAAATAAAAGTAAATAAGATTGAAACAAGTGTATATAAAACCTCGGAATATGCAATGTTGGGGTAGAAAGCGGACGGAGGTTTGCCACTATAATTTTTTTTCCCTTCGCAATCAAAGCGGAGAGTTTCAACGCCGGAAAGGAAAGCTCCTTAAGCCTCTCTTTCGCGCTTTTCCTGACCGCCGACCCTCGCATTTGCATAGTCTCCCTGCGATTTGTGTTTCTGTCGATCTAATTTTATAAATTTATCTACCTGGTAAGTCTTGGACATCTTGGAAATTCGAGAGTCGCGATCCCCGCAGCCCTGTCAATCCCTCGACATGCGCATCGTCTCGCGCCGGAGCCTCAACTACCTTGTGCGATATTATGTCCAGTATTCCTGCTGTCAAAAGAGGTCATTGAGTGCTGGATTCTACCTTGCGATACTTTTCGGAGACCCAGTGGGAGTTGTGTGAACAGATGGTTGCATTTGAGCCTGGTCGGCCACCGCGAATGCGACCTACAAAACCTCAATTTGCTAGCAGGATATCTGGACATGCCACGAGGTCTCTATATCTTTGATGTGGAAATTCGTACAAATGCACAGTCTTTGCGCTCAGTACTATATCCAGCACATGGTTTATCCACCGATTGGATTTAAAGACGTGGAAATGGAGGCCCTGCGCTAGCACGGTGCTTCTTTCCTGGCGATGCTCATGATCGACACCGAGGACTCTCTGCCTTTACCGCACCCTATCACTCTCCACTGGGGAACACTCATGAGATTGCAGTTTGAATATGTTGACTAACAAATGCTGGACCCCACAGATCATAGGGAATAAATGATTTCTAACTCCCCATCCGTTCGACCTGGTGTGATTTCTTCGCTCAGCCACAAACCAGACGACCTTTGACCTTGCCTACTCGATTAAATACCTTATCTTCGAAGCCTACTTGCAAAATACCCACCAATTTTCCCATCCGATCGACAGTTTCATTGGGAGACTGTGAATTCCAATATGGCGGAGCCGACGGACTCGAGGGCCCCGCCTGGCGAATCCACCAATCCTGCGACCGAACCGAATGCGCCGGCTGTTCAGACAGACCAACCTTTAGCCCAGAATGAGCTGCCTCCCGTGGAAACAAGCCAAGAACCGGTAGCGCCAGCACAACAAGCTCAACCAGCAGATCCAGCACCAGCAGATCCAGCACCGACAGCACCGGCAGAACCGCCAGTTGAAGCTGCACCGCCGGAAGTGCTACCCATACCAGAAGTACCAGCAACATCAGAAGCACCAGCAGAGCCAAACTCGTCCGCTGCAGGCCCACCACAGGATGCGGGCACGTATCAGCTCGAAGATGCTACTCAGCCAGCACAAGGTCCAGATGTGACTTTACCGTCTGTCGAGTCGTCACTTCCAGCGATTGATCCATCACTTCCACCCATGGACACGTCAAACGGCTTCGATGATTCAGAATTACACTCCTTTGATGCGTTGCCTTCAATAGGTTCATCTGCGCCCCCCGATATGTCACTGCCTGCGATTGATACAAGTCTCCCCTCTCTCGACCATTCCTTACCAGCAATCGGAACTGATGATATCCCAACAATGGATGGCCATGATTTTGGCAACGATAGTCATCTAGATCATCACGATGCGAACGTCGGCATGGCAGACTCTACGGGTGGACATGATAATGGGACTGTGAATGGTGCATCTCATTATCATTCGACCAACGGCTACCAATATTCGAATAGTCCTGCTCAATCACAACAACCGGGAAGCCAGCAGTCACCCCAGACGCATACCCACCAGTTTCAGACACAACCACAACATTATCAGCAAAACGACATGTATCACAATTCCGGTTCCCAAGGACAGGTGCCACAGGCACCGATTGGATCGCCGCTCCCAAACAATATGCCTCCGATGGCTTCTATGGGACAGTACATGGCTGGATATCCCTCTAATATGGGGAATGCGCAAATGCGATACCAACTTCCGGGGGATCCGAACAAGATGTTATCAGGCAATAGACACAAGAAAGAGGTCAAGCGACGCACAAAAACCGGTTGTTTAACTTGTCGCAAACGAAGAATCAAGGTGAGCGCAAATGTAGTTTTCGCGGGGCGGAGTCTTTCGCTCGCTTGTGCCCGTCAGACCCCGCCATTTTATTTTGTCCGCTTAAATCCACCTCCCTCTCAACCTCCAACTTTTTTTTCATTCTGTTTTTTGAATATCTGCATATTTCTACAAGTTCTAACTCTCTTTTAGTGTGACGAAGCACATCCGGTCTGCAGAAATTGTGTGAAAAGCAAACGTGAATGTTTGGGCTACGATCCTGTGTTTCGGACTCAAGCATCTACACCATCAGCTATCCAACCAGCTCCTAACCCTCCTCCTTCGCTGGTCGTCAATCCACAAGGCCCTTCTACCTCATCAGCACCTTCATATCCTTCCTATCCTTCTGCGCCTCCCGGGTACATGCCCGCTTCGTCTCAACCATTCGCACCTTCCCTCCACTCCGAATCGCCCACTGCCTCTGCCGATCAACACGAGCACGGGGCTTCCATTGATTCTTCTTTGGCGACAAACCATCAATCCAATCATACAGATATGCAGAACACTGGCGTGCCACGTCAACAGGGCTCAGACCCTTCGTATAAAGGTGAGTTCATATAATTTGTTTTCTGAATCTGCGCATTGCAGCATTGTGCATGAGTAGCTAACAATTTGTCTGCACAGCCAAAAACCTCTATGTCAATGACCTCTTCTCTTTGAGGGGAATCGCCCCTCCTCCTCCCCACCCTGTCGCAACTCTTCCCCCCGGCCGCCTGGAGGAGATCCAGGCAGTTTTCCTGGCCACATACGCACCTGCCATCGACAAGCTTCTCGAGGTTCGCTGGTATTCAGAGAATGCTCTCTCATTACTCATGGCCGATGCCCAGCTTATGGCCGATTATTCAGCTTTGATCATCGCATTCAACGAATGGGATCTTCAAGACGGTGAAACCCTTGCTCGTCTAGAGAGTTTCGAAGCCTCCATTATCTGGAAAAGCATGTCGTTGTGTCGACAGGTACCGGATGGGGAAACAGGACAACAGGGGCGAGACTGGAATCTCTGTGTGTCTTGCGCGCGATTGAACGTGGTCGAGGCATTGCTTACTTGGAACCACCTGGACTCCAACCCCTTGTCGCGGGAGCTAGTCATGGATGCGGCCAACCCCCCGAACACTCCAGATCAATTCCAGAGCCGCCAATTGGATTTCTGGGACCAGGTCGGAGAATTCCTTACACTTTATGACAACGAGGCAAGCTCGGCTAAGCAGATTGACGACACCCTCAGCCGGTGTCGACAATTGCTGGACACATACGAGAACCGTGACATCATATACTCCATCTCCGTCGCACGTCACTTAGGACAGCGTTGGGCTGACTTCCCCAACAGCCTGCCCAAGGTGGGCTACACCACCGAGAAAGAGGCGGGAACCAGGCTTTTCGTCGCACAGAAGTTCCTCGAAGAAGAAGCCGAGGGCAAGGGCACAACACAAGTCTACAAGCGGGTTTGCTGCATGGCAGTCCGTTCATGGTGGGTTGCTCGCGGGTAATCCACTTTAATAGGACTAGCATCGCTTCCCAGCGTTTGCACTGCCCCTCATACTCTTTTCATCCCTCCTTGCATAATGAGTTCCTAATCAAGGGCCATTACACCCTCCTCTCGATCCTGCGTCCTCACGGGGTTTTCATCTTGTTCTTTTGCGGTCGATAAAAAAAAAGCATCATGGTCAGGCGTTGTGTTTCTTTTGCTCTGAATGATACGATGTCTATTCTCTGCCTGTTCACATTTCTTTTTTTTTCTCTCTCTCTTTTTCTATTGGGGGTTTAGGGGATTGGGCAGTGAGCGAGCAAAACACTACGGCGTTTTGGCCTTTTCTTCCCCCGAACATGTGGAATCGTAGTGATTCCACCTGTCTTGTGTACATATAGACCGCATAATGTCTGTCACTCGAATTTGTTTTTTTTTTCTTTTTTTTTCTTTTTTTTTTCTGCTGTAGCGCTTTTACCATCACTTCACCTGAGATATTACTTTGATCTGCAAATGCGATTGGAAAAGGCAAGCTTTCTGTTTCAGCTTCAGATCCAACAGAATTGCAGATTAATGGCGTGGGGGCTAGTGAATTAGTCTAGTGATTGCAGGCAGGGGCCCTTCCATAGGCTCTCTCTTCCTACTCTCACATTTCAGCGAATCAATTCCCGTTAACATGCATAAATATTGCAAATTATGATCAATTGCTTCGTGGTGTAGACCGAATACCATTTCAAAGGACTACCTTGTAGACGCATAATCAAAAACCTCGACCCGAATCCTAACCTCGCCCACTTCACTCTGAAACAGGAACCCGATGTCCCTCGTTGAATCAACTAGCTCCACCTCTCTACGCACAAACCGACTCTTGTCAAGACCATCCCCATCCCTCGCTGTCTCAAGCCCAGAGCTAATACCAGGTCGATCCTCATCTTCACTATCCTCATCCCATTCAACGACACCCTCATCCCCAACTTCCTTCTCCACAGGATCCCACTCATCCGTCTCCCAGACCAACCGGAACCCAAACGCCGGTAGCCCGAAGAGCCGCGACACAAGCGCCTTGACCTGGTACGTATCGAACGAACCAGGAATCTCCTTGACTTGGCTCTTGGAGTCGTCGTTTCCAAGCGGCAGACGGAACGCCATTTTAACCAGACGCGCTGCTACGGACCGCGGATGAATGACTCTCGCACCGGAGGAATCTGACACAACTGCTCTTGCGATAGTCGGCTCGACGTATAGCTCACACAGTTCGCTGTACCGCGGGTGCGTAGCGAGGATGGCGGGCTCTTCTTCTTCAGTCGTGGCGGAGAGCTCCTTGCCGATGAGGGATAGGTAGTACATCTCTGCGTTGGAGCGGTCTTGGGGTGAGATGGTGCTGTAGTTTAGGGTGGTGAGGGATGATGGGAAGCGAGATAGGGTTAGCATGAAGGCTTCGTCGACGGTCATTGGTTTAGAGGCTTCTGTGACGGAGGGTGGGAGGGGTGGTTGGTCGAAGAGGGGGTTGGCGGTGATTCGGAGGGTGGTTAGGCCTGGGAAGACGGTGGGGAGTTTGTTGAGGATCGTCCAGGAGGTGATGCTGTTGCGGGATATATCGAGGGAGCGGAGAGTTTGCGGGAATTGGAAGTCTAGGATTGTTGTATCTGTAGTGTTTTGGTTCACAGTGCTGATGTTGTTCCCACGGATGGAGAGGTGCTCTAATTTTGGGAGTGCGGCGAGATGTCGAAGGGCTGATATTGAGGTGATCTCGTTGTGCTCGAGGGTTAATGTTGTGATAGTGCTAGGGAGTGGACAGGTTATCTCAGTGAGTTGGTTCGCAGATGTTGCGAGAGATGTCAAGCTAGGGAATCGATATGCAATGACAGCAATCTATCTCTGAAGTCAGCTTGCCTCGAGATTGTCTGTGGTGGATAGGGCACATACTTCATCCCAGCTAAGCAGGGTTTCTTCTAGATGTAGCTCGGTGATCCCATTGAAGGTCAGGTCATCCTCCAAAGCTTGAAATCGGTTTCCGCTTTTCTCCAGTTAGCTCTGCCATTTACGCGATGACCGCATTTGAGACTCACTTCAACTTCAGCTTCTTCAGGTGCTTAAGCTGGTTGCAAATATCCCAAACATCGCGCCACCGGCTCAATAAGCTTCGACTAAGATCAAGTTCTGTGATCTTGGGGCAAGTTTCTCCAATCTTTTGTGCTTCCTCGCTATGTAAGACTTGAACCTGGTTGTAGGATGCAAGAACCCCGACAACCCGTAAGCCATCAAGCAAGACAATGCGTAACTCTTGGAGCTCAGCAAGCTGTTTCCGAATCTTGTCGAAGCCAACTTCTTCAACAACCTTGCCACTAATTTCAATTGCCTTGCCTCGAGCTGTTGCCCCACTGATCAAATCATTTTGGGCAACGCTGTTCACAGACTCAGAAGCATACTTCTCCCGCAGGGCTTCTAGAAAGCTCAGGGGCTGGTCTGAAGGTCTGTCGGGGCGAACAAAAGACCCCGCCATTGGATGTTTGCTTTTGCCTGAAGCTAGGTTAGCAATAATCGGAATGTAAAAGTAAGGAATTCATACATGAGAAGTACCTGATGCCTTTATGCTCTCCTGAGTGTTTGCCACGACTTGCATCGTCCCATTCGACACCCAACCAATTGCCGGTGGTCCCTTGAACGGTGCCCACATATCGAATAGTACTTAAGTGACCATCAAATGACCGACGTTGGCCTACAGCAGGGACACTCATAGCTCAAGCCAGACCTAACAGGTCATTTGTTCCAGTGGTATGGTGAGTGCTACTTTGTACTGTGTGATCCATGATATCGCCCAAACAGCCAGCTTATATAATCAATGGCATTCCATCTGTGGACTTCACTTGGATTAATAGACACATTCCATGCAATTATGCCTAAGACACTTATATATAGTGTATTAAGTCACACTACAAATAAGAATGCTTATTTTTGAAGCCTTTTTCCTAAAATAAAGTCAATGAAGGGGACATGTTCTAGTATGTAAAGCAAAGCAGCATCTAATAACTCACCATTACGGGCGACTAAACGTGCCATCTTTGACTTAATTATTATTGGTTCATAGTTATTGCCAGTAATTTTTAAGGTTAGTCATCTGAAGGCCATTTGAATGCCTGATTTTGTACAACATAGTGTTTATGTCTGAATTAGTATTATGATGGAGGGTTCAATAAGCAAGGTATCTGAGGCTATTCCCACCACAAAAATCCCCGTATACACATATTTCTCGGCGTTGAGTTTTTGTTTTTTAACTATACGAACTTGTACTGTTATAGGAAGTGCCAATGGCAATATATGGTGGTAGAGCGGTTAACGCCTGCTACGTGACCGTCCCGTAATAGGTACGACGACGAATACCAAACCGGAGCCGGAGCCTTTGTAATATGCGAGGACTAATACTGAAGCCTTCCGCCTAAAGAGTAGTAGTAATTTGCTTATTAGAAGGGCCAATTGTCTTTATCGTGAATAGAGGGCGTTTGTGGTATATGGTTAGGAGATCCGCTCAATTCCCTATATCTGAATTCGTGCGTCTCCTTATTGTACGGTATCAAGGTGCGCATAAAGTATCGCATATAGAATTAAATGATATAACCGCCCTAAAGAAGAGTACTAGTAATTTCATCTTTGTAAGGTTCAAGAACAATAGAAGGGCGCCCGGCTGGCATAATAAGAGTATGTTGTATATGCTTCGAGAAGGCGGTGGTGAAAGCGGGACGGGCAGTATAAACCAATACTATTAGCTACGATAGGAAGGCGGTCGCTATAAATACCGCCTTCGTAAAACACCTAGTTATGTTGTAGATAGTTCAACTCCCTCCAACTTTCTTCACTCCAGCGTCGACAAGATGGATTACCAGGTATGTACTCGCGGAGCTTGCACGTCTCATATTATTAATCGATCACATGCACGATGCTAACACATGTCACAGAACCGAGCAGGTTCCAAATTCGGCGGCGGCGGCGTGGCCTCGAAGTCCGCCACCAATGCTGATCGACGCGAGCGACTGCGCAAGCTCGCCATGGAAACAATGGATATTGAGAAAGATCCCTACATCTTCCGAAACCATCTGGGCACATTCGAGTGCCGACTCTGCCTGACGGTCCACCAGAACGACGGCTCGTACCTTGCCCACACCCAGGGCCGCAAGCACCAAACCAACCTCGCTCGACGTGCCGCACGCGAGGCCCGCGAAGGCAAGAACCAGGACCCATCGTCTATGCCTGGTGCCGCGGGCGTGCAGGTCAAGAAACAGCTCATCAAAATCGGCCTGCCTGGATACAGAATCACCAAGATCAGGGACCCTCTGACGCGCCAGCTGGGCCTGCTGTTCCAGCTGCAGTTCCAGGAGATCACCCCGGGTATTAAGCCCCGTGTGCGCTTCATGTCGGCCTTTGAGCAGAAGGTTGAGCCCCCCGACAACCGGTACCAGTACTTGATTGTTGCTGCGGAGCCTTACCAGAATTGTGCGTTCAAGTTGCAAGCTAAGGAGATTGATCGTCGTGATGAACGCTACTGGACTTGGTTCGATGAGGACCTCAAGGAGTTCTGGATTCAGGTTATGTTTAAGACTGAGCGCGAGGAGATGTTCAGTGGTGTGCCTGGTTTGGCCCCTACCCAGTCTTGAACTTGCTTCCTATTTGCCCTTGTTTCCCATCTATGTCTCGCTCTGCTTTCTTTCGGACACGCATCAACAGATGGGTGGTTGGCGCCATGGCGGGAATCGGGATAAGGCGTTTCGGGGTTGTTCTATGTTCCTAGTTTTTATCTGATTCTCGAGCGACTCCCTTTTCATGACAATGAAGTTCAATTTTAATGGCAGACATGCTATCAACAGTTCCAATGTTTTTTTTTTTTTTTTAAGGAAAGCTGTTTTCTGACTCTACAATAATGTTAATAGGGGATTGGTACATACAAGAGACCCCCCTCTGTAGTTATAGTTAATGGGGCTCTCCTGCCTGAAAACCTAGGCATTAGTCCTACCGCCTTCTTATTAGGAAGTGGGTCATGCCTCGATACCTATATATGTGCCTACCGTCTTTCTCACCGCCTTCTAGAAAGAGCTTTCACACCGCCTTTTGTCAAACTACCCCTAACACTAGTTATAGGACGATAGCAGATACCTGCAATTTGTATGCAAAATACATAGTAAAAACAAGTAACTTTAGTCTTATGTATGTTATAGGACTCGAGTAGCTAGAAACTTCATCACCCAGGCCAGCACCCAGGCCAGCACGTAGCAACCGTAGTCTTCCCCTGATACTCTCACGTAGGATCGTTCTATATACCGAGATCCTTCGTCGTAAGAGGAGAGTCGAGGACGCGGACGAGGACGAGGAAGGCCGCGGGGACCTGCATAAGAAGCATATGCATGTTCACCCTGTATGAGTAAATAAATGCTTAAATCAATGAAATGTACGATTTTTTCTGATTAAAATGCATGTTTTTTTTACTATGTAAACCGGAATTCCTATAGTGGTGGCAGAATTATATGGCAGAAAACTCTGCAATGGCAGAATACATGGCAGAATTCAGTGTCGCACCCAATATAGAAGGCGGTAATTTGGGTGCCTGAATTTTCAGACATGAATCCCATTACAGAGGGCCCTATCAATAGTCAGCTGTTTAGTTATTATTGCTAGAAAGGCAGATATAGTTAGAAAAGACAAATGCAGTGTATTTTTTTTAGGGTAATATCCTGATATCCTAAAAACAGCTGGGTCTCTCCGAAAATTGACAAATAGTGTGTGTATCGTCTTGAGGAGGATGCAAGGCGTTAGTTAACTAGATACATGTATGTATCAACAATGAAACCGAAGATGGGTCATGATTCGGGAAAACAACATCGCTGGTATGCTCAATGATAATGGGCAACGAAGTGAAAATGAAACCGAGCTTATTTCTGACCGACAAAAGAGTACCATTGAGAAACGGAGGATGCAAGCCCTGCTTGCTTCCGTTGTCCTTCGAAATCGGTCAGTCTCGGAACACAACAAACCAATCTAAGTGGTTTGGAAGGCATTGAAGGCCTTATAGGTGTAGCCGATGAATGGCAAACTCATCTCGGCTTCCTGCGAGTCCGGCATGGCACGGGCTTGGGCACGGTGGATCGCGCTGGTATCCTCCTGAGGAATTTCATCAATCGGGAAGTATGACACATCAATGTTTGAGCTGAGGCGTGGCTCGAAGGGAGCACGGATGCCGCGCAGTTGGTCCCAAACAACACCCCTGAAGAAGGGGTGGTTCTTGATCTGCGTCGCGCCTCCGTGCTGACCACCTTCGCTGCCAATACGGTGATCTGGGTCACATAAGAAACTAAGCAATTTTGTTAGCGGGTGCTCCTTTTAGATTTTCGATAGACGTCTAAGAACTTACCTTCGGATCAGGGCCTCAGAGTCACGCCCAAGAACCAGTTCATCGGGGAAGTACAAGCACTCTCTCCAGTTCACGATTTTCCGGTAGGTGTCATTTGTGTCTTCAGCACAGAAAGGAGGCCAGCCTACGAGGCATTCAAACATGATAGCACCGACAGACCACCAATCACAGAGATAAGTGTAGCCTTGACCGTTGAAAATCTCAGGAGCAATATAATCGGGAGTTCCGACAGTCGAATAGGCCATTGCACGACGAGACTTTCGCCAGGTGTTGATCTGACCACGGTTGGACACTGTCAGATTGATGGCGTCATTGAAGTATCCAGAGTTGCGGTTCCGATCCTTGGAAGTAGAGTTCTTGAGGAGGTTTTGGTAGTAAGCGTTGTCATGAGTCTTCTTGCCTCCGGTGGATAGACCGAAGTCAGTAAGCTTGACGTGTCCACCGCGGTCAAGCAAGATGTTGTCAGGTTTAATATCACTGCACAAGAAAGATTAATTAGTATGGATTGTCTCTTATGTCGTCTATGCGCCCTATTCTTCTGTAGAGAAACAATAGTGCACATGCCGATGTCCCAACCGGGAACCGAAAACAAAGCATCACTTACCGATGGAGGAAACCAAGCTTGTGTACGGCTTCGATTGCCATCACAACCTCGGCCATGTAGAACCGTGTGATATCCTCAGAGAAGATCTCATACTTGATCAACATGGTCATCAAATCACCACCGGGCAAAAACTCCATCAGCAGGTAAAGGTACGCAGCATCCTGGAACGACGCGTGAAGCTTCACAAGCCAAGGATTATCCTTCGAATCCGCCAGAATATCACGCTCGGCACGGACGTGGGCTAATTGGTCCTTCTTGAACATTTCGGTCTTGATCAACGACTTGAGGGCGTAAATCTTGCCATCAGTCTTGCGTTGCACGAGCTTGACCTCACCGAAAGCACCCTTTCCGATAATCTTGATGGTCTGGAAGTTCGCCGGCGTCTCCTTTGTCCGCAGGAACCGAAGGAAATCGGACTCTCTCTTGGAAATCAAGTCGGCATCCTGGCGCTTCTTTTCGATGGGGATATTGGGTTCACGGATTGTTTTGTCAAGTTCCGCCGATCTGTAGGGGCGGACATCATAGGTGAGCCACGACTCCGGGAAGAAATTCCAGGCCTTCCATTTGGGAAATGGATACTTACCGCATATTACGGTCACGGGCCCGTTCGATATTCTCGTGGAAGAACACAGTCACCAGCTCCTTTGCTGCCTTTCCTCGCTTGTGCGTATTCTCGGAGTACCGGTCGGGGAAGCGTTGCAACTCTTCATTCTCGGGAAGTGGGCGAGGGCTGCGGGGCACAGGGGGGATCAGGTGTGATGCTTGGGCCTGTGTTTGGGCGGGGGAACCACCGGCGGTGCGAGGCCGCTGGGCTGGGGAACCAGTCCGACTATTGAAAAATCCTGCACGGCTTGCGTTAAGGTCCTGATTGGAGAATTGCTGGATCAGACCGTTGGTGCCGTCGGGGTAGCCTGGACGTGCTTGGTAGGCGGGTTGGGGCGATTGCAATGCTTGCTGTTGCGCGTACTGCTGCTGCTGCTGCTGTTGCTGTTGCTGTACATACTGCGGCTGCACCTGCTGGGCTGGGTAATTGTTGGGCATGAAATAACCCGGTGCGTAAGCTGGATTGGAGGGATCGACGTATTCCTGGGCCCCCTGAGTTTGATAGATGGGCTGGGGGAAGGCAGAGGGGGTAGTGGGATAGGCGCGGTTGTTGGCATTGTAGTTACGGTCATAGCCGTAATTCATGTTGTTTCGATTGTTATTGTTGGGATCCATCTTGACTCGAACTCCTAAGGGACTTTTCAAGATAGATGGGGGGAGAAAGAAAGTTGGGAGGGAGGGAGTTGACGAGGGCGGGGAGTTCAAAGAAGCGGTGGCTCAGGAGGCAATCTAGCCCCCGACTACTGGTTGACTTGTTTACATGTTACATGTTTCCACTCGAATTGAAACAACTGTGTGTTTGTGTGTGTTCCCAATGTCTGTGATACTTTCCTTTTTATCCAATGAATCACTCAGAGTAGGCGGCTAAATATTTTGAGGGGAATTGCCAGTATGCTAGCGTTGTTGGGGCTAATATTGAGATTTTATAAGACAAGAAGGCCTATTCTCACTTAGGGGTTCTTTTTTTTTCCCTCAGTTCCCGAGTCTCTTATAGGCTTAATGAAGCTGGAACCCGTAAAGCTGGCAATATTCCTACGTAGAATATCCCTTCCAGAATATCCCTACGGAGGATATCACTGGATATCACAGGATGTCACTTGTTCAACTCATCGTGGGGTTGATAGGTCACGTGCCAAATTCCCCGCTTAGTCATATTTTGGTTTCGGGGCCCTCTTCCTTCAACTCGACACCACTTGTGACTAACCTCTGTTACAGGGATGTGAGTGATGTGCATAAGCGTCCAGTGGGATCTTGTACATTTCTCTAATATGATATCCAAAAGACCAATCCAGTCTAATGAGTGGCTTCCAAGCAACGCCTTCGTGGCAGGAGCGAGTTTCAAATTTTTGGTCGCTCGGGGCACAGCATTCGATCCAACGGAATGGCGCTATTTACGAGTACCGCCACTCTAGTGAATGCTTTCAGCCAATTCGTTAACCCGATTGCACTCCAGGCTATTGCATGGCGCGTAGTCTTGATGTATGTATCTATATAAAGATTTGATCACTCTGGTTATTTGGTCACTTTTCAAGCTATCTCAGCTATATTTGACTCATGTAATAACAATTTGGGACCGGGGTGTTTTTTTTTAATCCCTAGGTAACGAATACCTCTTTAGAGACATCGAATTTACCGAGTTATCTTCCTCTTTTATTGCTTCCTTTGGTCTTAAAGTATGTTTATGATAATTGTCAGATTTCCTGACTTATTAACACTTAAATCTCCATCCAGATAATTTTCAACAGATAATTTCCTCCATACATAGTTACACACCAGGCAAGATTATCTTGATGATCCGGTCCTGTTTGGCATTCTTGCTTTCAATTTTCAGGAGCCTTCCAATATCGGAATTGCGTTGTAACGTTTCGTCGTTCGCCCGCTTTCGTGACTTTCGAAATATCGTTTCCAAGCAGCCCTGGCATAACAAATATGTGCGAAGGGAATAATCTCCTATCTTGTGCAGGTACATCTAATTCCAGTCGTTAACCTTCCATATTCCTATCTTGGCGACATTCATCCGCTTGAAACATGATTGTGCTTACCAATTAAATGGTTCATAGAATCATTGAGACAATTTGCGTTTTATCAGCCGGAGTTTATCAAATGAATCCTCATAAACCTTAAGGGAACATTTGTCCTCTGTCGATACAATCGCATGCAATGGCATATCTTGACCGGGTTGACACCATTCCGTTGCACTCGAGGGAGATTCTATTCGAGAAATTGCTCTGCCCCGAGGCCTTTGTTCCAAAACAATACTGCGTGAAGGTGGAGTGAAATATATAGCAGATCCGTTTGCAGCAGTTGGCGTTGGCGTAGAGGGAGATTGGTCCAAGAGATAACTGCAGGTATCCGGGCAAAAAGAGCCTTGCGATGGATACTTGCCGCAGGTTAAACATGGCCAGTATATGCAGGGCATTTTGCGAGACTTGGGAAATGAAATTGACAATTCTTACTAGGATGGGAACACGGAATATAAATCGTTGGACTATACCCAATTGATATCCTTATCATGGTTCTGGCAGACCACGGATCTAGCTAATAATATGAATAATGCAATCGATTATCTGGTAGCGATTATAAACTGTCTAATCTATATACTACCTGGCCGCAATATCTACCTAGATAGACCGCAGCGATATTTTAAAGTTTAAATGTCAAATCATGCAATTGGCTGGAAATAAATGCCACCCGGTTCCGACCATTTAGGAGTGGTCGGATGCAACCTTAATCCGTGGATGAGCACCTTGCTTACCTATACACTCGAGTTTCGAACCTCATTAAATCCGATGACCACAGCCACACGCTAGGCCTCGCTAGGTGAGTGGTCGGCAAAACTGCCGCGTCGATATGAATAACATCATTGATTCCATTGAAGTCCCCATACTTGCTACGGGCTAGGCCCATTGGATTTGCATGAGGATTTATTATTGCTTCATAGGGCCTCTCATGGCACCCTTTAAGGGCCACACCTTCATTCTGCTATCAGGGAAGTTGTTACCGTGAAACCACATAAATAAGGGGGTCGTAGACTCTTGAAAGCAATATGTGTGGGGAAAATCTTTCTTTTTTTTTTAGAATAGTCACTCCTTACGGACCTAAATCGAGCAAGGGATGGCCCTCATGCGATATAGCTTCCCGAGACCACCGCCTTAGCTCATCGAGGTTTATTCAAATAGACCTGGACGAAGCCCTAAAGTCCATGGACCTTTTTCCAACTTGGGCTTGGCACGCTTATCTAGGAAGCTTCCGTCAAACAATGTGCCCTTTCCGATAAAGAATTTCGGGTCTTGATCGTCGTAGACTTGCTCAATATCAAGACCATTTTCGATCATAATTTGACAGATTTCTCGAAAAGCAGCCTTGAGAGTGCCAGCCATATCAGCCTTTGTCCCTGACGCAACTGAGAGCCAGTAGCCTACCTAGCAGCGAGTAACTGCAGTGGCCCCTCATAAAAATAACTAAAGACTCAAAGTTCCAGCATTGCCACCCCAGCTCTGCCGCACCAATAAATAATACATAGGGTTCTAACTCTCGGGACTCCAATGCTCAGAATTGATATTAATGCATATGAAATGAAGGTGATACCTGGCTCCCCTTCGAAGCGCCTGTCAATGTTGCCTACTTATTTGTTTCCATATAAATGAGAGTTGCGGATTTAAACTGACCTTTGAAAGTATTTAAACTTTGGTATAGTTTTTTGAAGGTTGGTGTGTAGAGTACTTCTGAGCGGAAACTAACACAATAGAAGAGAAGGTCGTTTTGGCATTATATAGAGGACACTAGGGATCCAAGCGTATTCGGCTTTCACAACTACAAGCTTGGTACTACCTAGGTATGTTGTTGTATATCAAAATGGACCACCCACACGTCGATGTTGAACACTGAAGTGTGGGTCTCGAAGTTGGAAGATCTTCATCTGTACTATATATCATTGTTTAACTAGTGCTTATGCTTAGTTGGCAACAAGCACTCCTCCACTTGTATATCAGAGTTACGCGCTCAAATTACTTGGCTAGTCTCAGGATATCTTTGGGCCACGGCAAAGGGGTTGATTCCTTTCCTTTTATTGGAAATGATTTTTTTTTTTTTTTTTTTTTTTTTTTCAAAACAGCACCGTTGAGATAGCAGTTCTAGCTGACCCAATTTCTATTTGTAACAACTATATGATCTCAGAGGTGTAGGCGTGGACCTGTGGCCCTTGGAAGTTGATCGCCCAGGTGGACGCTAATACTGCGGAGTCATCTACCATACCGCCCGAAGTGTCTTATGAGTTAGTTCCCTTGTCGGCATTCCTTCTATCATATCTTTCTTTTACGTGTGTGTTGAGGCACTTGCTCGCAAAATGCTACGCGCGCTCAGGAATTTTACTACACATCGATATGGCAGACCTGGATCATCTTTATCGATAACATGTCGAGGTAAGAAGGGAAAGGGGCTTGGTGCAAAGGCAGCTGCTTTCAGTTTCTGACTGTTCAAATAGGTGCATCGATTACACAGGAGGAACTTTTCGCTTACACCAATGGCCATTTCCTTGCCAACGAAGAATACCAGCTAAGCAGAAGATATGTCCGGTTCGATGTGGATGAGCTTTGCAATACTACTGCGACAGTCGGCGGAAAGTCTAGTCAGGTCACAGCTATTGACAAAATGGAAGGAGGGTTCAGCAAGGCTTTCTTGATGAGAAAGGAAAATGGATCCGAAGTGATAGCAAAAATTCCATGCCACATTGCTGGCCCGCCCACCTTAACTACAGCTGGTGAAGTCGGCGCTCTCGAATACAGTACGTTATATTGGTATAATTCTACTTCCAGTGGCTAATATCCTATAAAACAGTCAGAAAACACACTAGCATCCCTATCCCTCGTGCTCTTGCCTGGTCTTCGAACAATTCGAATACTGTCGGTGCAGAATATATTATCATAGAGAAAGCCGCCGGTGTTCCACTATTTCAAGTTTGGGGTAGTATGACCGAATTTGATCAGCTACAGTTAATCAGAAACTTGACCCAGATCGAGGCTCAATTATCAGCCATTCATTTCCCTGTTTATAGAGGACTGTATCTTCGAACGGATATAGAGCAACCAAATAAGCCCCTTGACGATGAACTTGATCCATCTTTCTGTATTGGACCTTCTTATGACCGCGGGTATAATCCTAATCCAAGTCTGGACTTTGATAAAGGACCTTGTAAGTCCCCTGCGTATTTTGATAGTTTATATACTAACTGTTCATAGGGTATTCAATTTCAACCCTTGGGGTTTCTATTGCAAAGCGCGAATTACTACGAATACCAAAGAACGGCCAGCAAGATCAAGCACCCTTTTATAAAGGAGATATCGAAGAACAAACCGAACTCTTACAAGCAACAGAGAGTGTCATAGAACTTTTAGACTCGAACGAAATATTGAAAGGGGGAGCTTCCCAGCCTACTCTATAGCATACCGATCTTCATATAGGAAACATTTTCGTCGCCCCTAACGAGTGTTCAAGAATAGTATCCCTCATCGATCTCCAGTCGATTTCCGTTCTCCCTACATTTCTCCAGGCCCAATGGCCAGTCTTTCTCAAACCCCCACAGAACTATGATTACGAGAAGGGGATACTTGAGGTGAAACTGCGCGATGATTTCGATACCCTAGATGAGGATGGCAAGATGCTTGCAATGCGCGAATGGTCCCAAGTGAAGTTAGCAAAGGCCTATGAGATCTCAACCTTACTTGAGGATAAACCGGCACATAGGGCCATGAACGTACCCCGTGTCTTCCGAGAGTTATTCCTTCGATGCGGGGAAGTCTCCGAAATTGGCGTTCTCCCGCTTCGTGCGTGTTTGATAGAATTGTTTCAGAATTGGTCGGACCTTGGATTCACTGGAGAATGTCCTTTATCCTTTACGCAGGAGCAGGTCGATACGCACGATCGCCAATTCTCTGAGTATCAAGCTTGGTATAAGATTCAGGCTCTTGCGCAAGAATGCCTTGACACTGATGCGGAAGGATGGGTCGCACCAGGATTGGATGTGAATGAAAAGAGGAGGCAGAATGAGGAATTGTTGACTATGTACATTGAAAGCGTTGCTGGGGAGAAATCTGCAGAAGAGGCGAGAGCCATATGGCCTTTCCCGGTCAAGGCAGGAGTATGATTTGATCATTTTGTTATGCTGGATTGACAGATGAATAGAACTCTGGAGGCTGTCATGATATTTTTCACCTCCATAGAGAAAACCGGAGGACCAGCTGACTTTGGCCATAGGGGGAGGATGAATACCATTTAGCAATGGATATAGAAACAGAGAGTTTACCACTACAGTCGACTTCCACCTGCGACAAACACCGTCCTTAACGGAAGTGTCAACATAGATGCTGATTATGGTCTAACTACTGCCATGAAGCTCTCTAAATAACTTCATGAAGACAAAGGGATAAAGGCCTGAAGTCCACAAAGGAGCAACGAAAGGTCTCTGAAACTACATACCAGCAGGCAAATCCTCAATGGATATGCATCAGGAGGTATTGCTTCGTATCTTAATCCGTATATTTCTAGCAAAGCTGTATGTCATATTTTGAGCTCTATATGGAAGAAATAATATAGGAGGAATCTGATTTCCCTTAATCGGTACCAATGATGTTATAGCAGGTGATAGGCTAACCAGTTCGTCGAACAGCAAGTGCAATGGTCGGTCAAGTTGAAGAAGCCCAGGAAAGATAGTTGCTGTCGCCCAATTTTCTGACAAAAGATTAACACCTGGGAGAATATTCCAATGGGAGAAACATACCTGGGTCGAAGTGAGTGTGCAATAGTAAATCCAACTCCCAAAAGTACACAGAGCCCACCAACAACTACATACGCAATTCCGAAAACGGGGTTCTTGCCTCCCAACGCCGTCCTAGTGGATATCAGAATTGCCTTGGTCCCCTTGTACTCGATGACCGGAAACCCTGCTCAATACTTAGCGAGTGATATGGCAAATTTAGAAAGGAAACATACTGTCCTGGATATCCAACCTGTAAAACCCCTTGGGCATTGCGTCATGATCATTTCTTCTAGAAAGCTTGCTGAATGACGGCAAACCGGCCGGTCTCATCCAAACCATAAAATCTTCATCTTCATGAAGATTAGGCATACTCTCGTAAGTGTAGTTGAGGCCGTAACCTGCCCAATGTGGTGGGGGGACAACCTCCCACGGTTTGTATTCCGTCTTTTTGATCAATTCCCGGTCACTTGGCCATGCAATCCCCTTCTTTGTCATGTTGTAGAAAGGTGTCCCCTCCTCTTGTAAATTCTGAGGTTGACCAATAGTATCGTTGAATTTGGAGTTTGCAATTAGCCCACAGGGATAGTAGGCTTTTTTGGTCGCATCATCAAGCGCGCAGGGTTCACATGTGCCGTTAGCCAAAGTGTGGTTAGAAACGGCTTTGCCCTTCAATTGTTCCTGGTCAAGCGACTGAACGTATCTGCGATGGTTCTGATAGAAGTTTGTAAGCCGATAATATAGATATACCGGTGGTCCTAGGGTTTCTGGAATATCAAAGAACAAAGAACACGTGGTGGTATTCGTCGCTGGGTCGAGTCTTCGCTGCCAGCGGGCATCCTGTCTAGTGTTCGACTTAAATGTTGTCTGTACCCTATCGGGGATGGCCTCTGATGAGTCCAGCGGCGCCTTCGAGCAATCCGAATAGTCAATCACGATCTCCCGGACCTTTCAAATGTACAATATTAGAGAGGCCTATGATGAAAGGGAGATCATATTCACCAAAGAGTTCGCCCAAATGAGAACACCACCGATTGGGATCAATAAAAACCCAATGACCAAGAAAATGGGGAGGATATTTTTAGGGGTTAGAATTGGCCTGCCGAAGTGTCAGGAAATACATATGCAGTATTCAGAGAAGCCTGAGTAGGATGAAAACTAACTGCCAGGCTTTCAGTCGCTGCTGCCGAAGGGCGGTACCTATAGGAAAGCACATCGGGTTAAAAAGGACGATCTACGACAATGAACGTAAGGCGCGTACCGACTGGTGGTTTCGACTTGGCGCTACTATCTGCCTTTCTTGAACGAAGTTGCGCATTCGTGGGATTGGACTCATTGGAGACAGCTAACTCAGCCCGATTCATTTTGAAAGCCGGTTATAGGCGGAGGGATAATTGGACATGAGAGTTGAGAATAGCGGAAAGTGAAAATGAAAAGAAAACCATGAGGTACACGGCTCAGCAGTCTTGATAAGCGGGGATTCATCTGATACTGATCGGCATAACACTGGCGTGGGGGCCAGATTGCAAGGAAACCACTTGTTTGGTCCATAAAAGCGACCTTGGCATTAGTTCAATCCTTAATATCATGAAGTAATAAAATGAATGCTTCGCCGCAAGGCTGTGTGCCCAGAGACGATCTTCACCAAAACTGTTAGAAGTTCACGTGACCTCAATGGTTGCTCCCAGTAATTTAGTCTCCACCACGTAGATAGTGGTGGAGGGTCTACGATGTAGAGATTCCAGCGTCGACCCACTATTCCAATTCCCGAACCCCTCGGCATGTTGCGATTAAACGGCATCGTCCTTCTTTTTATGAGCTATCAGCCTGGAAACACGCTCACCAATGTCTGGCGGACTCTGGATAAGGCGCAGAAAACGTCTATTCAGGAGCAGCTAGACAAGGTCCTAACAGATCTTAGATCCCTGCCCTTTACTCCCGGTACAGCGCTTGGGGGTATTGGGGGCGAAGGTTGCAAGGATATTAGGAGACATCTACGTCGTAGTGATCAACCGATCACGACGATCGACGAATTCGAGCAATTTCTTTTCAAGGGCTACCGGACAGGTGGGAATGCCTTTGTGTCGTTAATGAATGAACTACGTCCGCCAGCCTCATCATGCAGAATTGTTTTCACTCATGGAGACCTCCGCCCAGACAATATTACAGTGGAGATGACAGAAGATCACGGCTACATTGTTACTGGGCTGATAGATTGGGAGTACAGTGGATTCTATCCAGAATACTATGAAGCTGCCAAGACTACCAATTGCCTATCGCCATATGAGGAGGACGATTGGTATCTATTTCTACCAGACTGTGTCTCGCCAAAGAGATACGCTCACTGGTGGCTCCTTGACCGCGTCCGGGAAACAAGAGTGCTATAGCGGTTTAGCCACGAGGGCTCTAGCCGGCTGTATCTAAATAATAGCGCCTCTCTTAGTCCTCAGTTCCTTCCTTGCTTCCTGGTAATCTTTATCATCCTCATCCAAAACATAATCGTTCTGTAGTCGGTCCAATATCCCTAATACGTAATCCTGACAGTCCCGAGGTCCCATTAGCTGGTCTTATGGTTTTTGCGGCAAAGAGAAAGCTTTTTGAGGTCATGGTGATTCCGTGTTAGTTGCCAGGTAGTTTCTTCTTGTATGATTCGATTCGCCTAGATAATTTAAATCCTCATAGGGAGGCAAAACCAAGGCACCCAATTGACCACAATGCCGAGCAACATGATATTCACATTTCACATGCCTAACGCCGACGAATCTAACTCGGGTGGGTTTTATATAGTCACGTGAGGTCGGGATAATATAATCCCGAAACAACAATTTTCCCCGAACGAGCATGCCCCGGGTGTACTCTATTGATACATATAGACCATATTTCTCCATTAGACAGCCCAATGGCAGACTCCTCGAGCTCTGCTGCGCCCGCGGGCGCTGGCAAGCCCCAGGCGGCCCCGAAGCCGCCTAACCCAGCGTTCAAAATGATGGGTACGTCTCTGTTCCCCAGATTTGAACGATCCAAAAAAATGCTAATACTGCTGTGATCAACAGGTCTCCCTAATATGCGGTTCAAATTACCCTCTCGCAACTGGATGATCTTCCTTACTATCACTGGATCATTCACTGGTGCCCTTATATACGATCGTCGAGAAAAGCGTCGCGTTCAACAAAAGTGGTCGGAGCTCGTGGCTCATATTTCGAAGGAGACTCTACCAATCGACCAGATGCGCCGGAAAATGACAGTTTACTTGGCTGCGCCACCAGGAGATGGTCTGCGTGTGGCCCGGGATCACTTCAAGGAATATGTCAAGCCCATCCTTGTGGCGGCGGCGTTGGACTACACGGTGGTCGAAGGGCGACGTGAAGGCGACGTGAGAGCCAGCACCGCGGAAAACATTCGCAAGCTGCGCCGAAAGGCCGGCGAGCCCAGCTCAGCCGTCGAAGAGGTCGGTGTCGATGCAGTCGTTGCTGCCACCCGGGAACACATTGGGGTCACTGACGAACCGGGTCCCAAGGGTGACTTGGTCATCGGCCGACACACCTGGAAGGAGTATATCCGGGGCTTGCACGAGGGATGGCTTGGCCCGTTGGATGCGCCAGCTCCGCCTCCGGAGGAGTTGACCGCGGATCCATCGAAGGATGTCAGTGCGGAGAAACCCGCTAGTCTCGCGAATCCCGAGATTGCGAGCATCGATTCTCCCGAGTTCTCTGAAGAGAAAAAAGACGAGATCCCTGAGCCTAAGATCGAAGAACCCGAGAAGGAAGAAGAAAAGGAAGAAGAGAAGCCCGCTAAGCCGACCGGTCCTACTCCCGCATACATCTACCCCAGCGAATACTCCTCCGCCATCCTCCCCCATACCCTCCCCCAGTCCTTCGACAGCTCCACCCCAGTCGAATTCCCCCATCTCCTTGGCTTCCTAAACACCCCGATCCGAGTCTACCGCTTCCTCACACAACGTTACCTTGCCGAGGAAGTCGGGCGCGACGTTGCCGCACTTGTCCTCGCGAACAGGGCACGGCCATACCACGAAAACGCTGTCAGTGCTGACTCCGAGCCCACTGCTGCCAGCATTGACTCCACGTCTTCTACTGACAGCTCGTTCACCGACCTCCCCCCTCGCAACTATGAGCAGCAGACCGTAATGGAGGCTGCTGAAAGTGAGTGGCACAAGTCCGTGCACAAGCCCAACGAAGACGAGAATGTGAAGGAGCGCGAGTGGCTCGATGATATCGTGCTTGATCAGCGCATTGCCTCGCGCATGCAGCGCGCCACCCTTTCTCCGGAAGATGACGCACGCTCTCAACGCATCGCCGAGCAACAGGAATACATTCTTGGCGAGGAGCGGCCGGCTCCCGTGCCTTTCTGGAAGCGCATGTGGGTCGATTACGGCTATGGCGAGAGTGACGAGGTCCTGAGTCGTAAGCCCATTTTGGGTAACATCGACGGAGAAGACGGACAGTGAAGAGGTCTTCGAACATTTTCTGTTTGATCTTCACAATTTGAAATTTGGTTATATACTATAACGGTTACGGGATGGATTTTCCCTGGCATTCAGCACGGCATGTGTTAGTCTTTTTGTTTAGCATATTGCGACTCCCTCCTCGGCTTGTATATTAAAGGCGTTTGATGTCCCAATTTTAGAAATGTACATTGATGGAAACAGTATTTTTGAATTTTGGAGTAGATTGTTCTACGTTTAGTCCTTGCTTGGTGGGCAATAGATACTGGTACATTGGATTCTCCCGGCACCTGTATACTCACTCCAAATTGGCATTGGCCAATACCAGAGTATATTTGCTCATTCCCGTGTCTTTCTCTATGTTTTTGTGCTTCTTTTGTTGTCCAAACTCCCGGCACTGTGTTATATTGTTAGGCTGCTAGGCAACTCGTGATCGAAGCGGAGATGGGGGCGGGAGTCCTCACGGTCCTCCACTCGTATCAAATCAGTTCAGCTCGAAGACCGAAGACTCGGGCCACTTGCTGTTCGCCTTCTGGGCGTAAGCAGTCTTATCACTGCCCCACTTGTTCAGAATGTCCAAGGCAGTGACAGCCTCGTCGATGGTGATCTCGGGGGAATCAAGGGTAGCAAGCAGGTCTTTCTCGCACTGCGGTTTGGATTCAGCGTTCAAAAGTTGACGACCGGATAGGCCAGCCTGGACGTGTGCGACGCTGCCCTTGCTAGCAGAGAGATAAGACTCGTTCCACTCTTCGAGCTTCTGGGTCTTTGGGAGCAGCTTGTCAAATTCGGCATTGACAACCTCGGCAACCTGTTCGGGAAGAGGCTCGGCAATGCTCTCAAGAGACTTGCGGAAGCGAAGCAATTGAAGGTGGAGAGTAGGGTTGGATGGATCGATGGAATGGGCAGCCACGAGACACTTGACGGCAAGGAGGTGCTTGTCTATAATCGCATTAGCATGAGGGTCCTGTCTAAGAATCTACCAAATTAACTCACTTTTTCTAGAGTAAACCTCAAACCCGAGGCACTGGGCTTCGATGTTCTGAGGGCTAGACTCAAGCAACGGCGTCAAGAACTTCATGGCATCCTTCAGGGGATCCTGAGTCTGGACCAGGTTGTTGCCCAGGGGATCGTCATCTTCCTTCTTGGTCTCTCCATCAGCACTCTTGGCAGTAGCGGCAGCTGCTTTCCTTGCTGCACGCTTGTCGGACTCGACTTTTTCCAAGCGCTGCTGCTCCTTCTTCGCCTTCTTGAGAGCCTTCTTCCTCTGGTTCTCATCGGTAGAATCGAGTCCATTAATTCCGCTGGGCATCGGTCCGTGCACGAGATCCGGTTGGTCATGAAGAAGTAGATGGGCCTTGACGGCGCCGATAGCCATTCTCGTGTAAAAGGGATGCTCGCGCAGGCGGTCTTCCCAGCGTATCATGTCCACGTAGGCCCTGATCATTCCCTTGCGGAGAGAGAAGCCGTGGAAGTCGAACTGATCCTCCTGCCAAGTATCGAAGATGTTGGAAACCGAGTGGAAGCGCTTCAGGGCAAGACCAAGCTTCTTCTGTCGGAGGAATGCCTCGGCGTCCTCAGTCAAGAACCAGGTGCATTGCATCTCGTGGAGATCACCCAATGCGCCACCGACAGTCTCGTTGC
The DNA here is from genome assembly GCF_028828655.1 of Penicillium verrucosum. Classification (NCBI taxonomy): domain Eukaryota; kingdom Fungi; phylum Ascomycota; class Eurotiomycetes; order Eurotiales; family Aspergillaceae; genus Penicillium; species Penicillium verrucosum. The sequence continues at coordinate 6,630,665 of NW_026643210.1, forward strand.
GAGTGAACTTGCTCATGAGTTCTAAACCCTTCTCGTTATCGTTGTTGCGGAGCACGTATTTGGCCGCCTTGGTGTTGATATGGCGATCCTTCTCATCTAGCAGACGAGCTTTCTCCATCTCTTCTGCTGCCTTCTCAGGGTTTCCGTAGTGCTTCCAGATCCGTGCCTTGGTCATCTGATATTCCACGGCCTTTGGTGACAATTCAATGGCCTTGTCGACGTTTTCCATGGCCTTTGAGAGGTTGCGGCTGAGGTGGTAGTTGTAGTGTTGAGCCAGGAAGTAGTATGTACATGACAGGAACTCGGTGCTGTCCCCGTTCGACTCCGCGGAGCCGTTCGCTGCCTTTTCAGAGATATATCCCTCCACCAATTCTTGCACCACGTCACGCTTGGCTGGGTCGACGTAAAGCTGCTTGATGTTCACGAATAATGAAGGAACACCCTTCTTCAGCATGCGCTGCAGATAGGCGTCGGCGGCCTGCTTGAAATCCTCTCCTTCTAGGAAATCGAGAGGAATGCGACGAGCAGCATCACAGCGGGGGTTCTTCTCCAGCCACTCATCGTATAGAGCCTTCAATGCCTTGTGATCGCTTTCGGGGATAGCCTTTGCCTTAATCAAGCCATTGTAGTAAATAGAGTTGTCTGGGTTGCGCTCCAGGAGAGCTGTATATGCGGCCGCTGCATCAGCCTTGCGGTCCAGTCGCAAAAGATAATCCGCCTTCATCTCCATGACTGCGAGTACATCGGTGCATCGGTATCCAACAGCCTCGAGGTGCTCCAGAGCTCTTTCGAGGTTTCCAGTCTCCGCAATGATCGTGTTCTTGTACAAGGTGGCCTCTGAGTTCTCCATATCGGCGACATGTGGTGTGGCACCCTTCAAGGTCTCCTCGTAGGTAGTCAGAACCTTCTCGGCCTCTGCAAAATCCCCGGCTAAGTGATGAGCGATCGCGAGTGCCGTCCAGTTCTGGCGGAAGCCCGGACGAGTTTGCAGCATCGCACTGCGGCTCTTAATGTATCCCTGGTAATCCCGCATCTGCATCTGCAGCAGTGCCAAATCCCGCTGAATAGGTTGCGATTCAGGCTCGAGGCGCAGGGCAAACCGGTATGCTTTGATAGCCTCCTCGTAGTTCTTCTCCTGGCGCAATAGCAACCCGTACACGTGCCATGTGATATGCGACTTCATATCATTCTGGAGAGCCTTCTTGGCGAGCGCAAAGGCGTCCTCCAATTGTCCTATCTGACTCATATTCAGAGCCTTCATGGCTTGGGTATCACCATGCTTGGGATTTTTGCGAAGGACCTGGTCTGCTGTTTTGATGCCTGTGAAGTAAAACGTGGTTAGACGGGCCTAGGTGGTTTTAAGGACACTTCAGAGGCCCACCTTTCTTATACTGTTTCATCTCAAAGTGGTGAACCACTTGACGAAACAAGGAATGGTCCTTGGTGCTCAATGTTTCCGGCATTGTGGGCGATGCTGACGTCGAGAGACCTGGCTTGTGCGAGTGAGGAATCGATGTGTGCGGGGGACGACTTCTCCGAGTCCGATCTTGGCAGAGTAATAATAGGCCGATAAGATAGCGAGCACCATCCAACTTCTTCAGCAAATGAAGTAGACGAAGCAGGTGAAGCAGACTAGATTTTGGTTCTAGATCAGGCTGAAATATATGAATTTATTGACCCTATACTTTTTAGCCATCATAGGGTGTAAAATGGATATCTCGTTATACACACGTGGTTTGTTGTACCTGTCATGCAACTTTTCAGTGACTTAAGAAGTCAGCCAAAAAGGAAATACAACTCTTTTTTCTATATGTTGAACTTGAATAGATGGTTATTGTGACTTGCACTCCGAAACGTTTGAGATCGACTAATCTATGGCGCAAGCCACTTCTTCTCTTAGGTAGTAGGTAAGTATCGACAGACTATAACTATATTGTATCATTCTCTCCCTTTCTATTCGAAATCAAAAACCAATATACTCTATTGCAAACAAGTGAGGATGCAAGATAACAGAAGAAATTTGGTCCGGACTGTTCAAATATGTACAATTTGGGGCGATGACTCCCCGAATCTAAAGAGTTGAGTTACATAGTGATCCTGGTGTACTGAGGCAAGCTCCTACCAGATGAGCTATTTCCGATGCAAATGGCGCCAGCTATCGAAAGCTTCTTCCCAAGTAGAAGAAGGTCCACTGCATTTTTCTGACACCATCCCCCACGTTCGAGCCCGAATAATCTCTTCAATAGTGCGCTCATTGCGAATTAGATTGGCCAATGACTCAGTCCGTGCTTCACGTGGAAAGAAGCGAGCAGAGTAAGGATCCAGACGTTCATCGACTTCTCGTTCCCGGTCTCGGGCAGATTCTGTTTGCCGAAGAATCAAGTCGGGATCGTCGGGATCCGGACTCGTGGCTACACCAGCGCAGTAAGTGAGAACGTCTGATCTCGTCTGCCATGACGGGAATAACCCATTATCCTTGAAGGTCTGGCATGCTGCGGAGCTGATCCGAGAGCTAGAGTCGGTTTGTCGCACCGATGTTGATGATGGGTCAAATCCTTTTTGGGCCGGTGTAATCAATGCATTTAAGTTCTGTGTAATCGAGTCATCGATGGTAGATCTTGAGAGTCGGAGAAAGTCTGAGTCAAAATGGGTCATGTCAATATAAGCTTGTATCAAGATGGCACATTTCAGACGAACCTCTGAACAATCTCTCGTCAAAACAGAACCGAGGCGTCAGCGCCGGAGCAGCTGTTGATGAGGCCTGTGACATCCTCCCATGAATTTCCTCCCCAGATTCCCGATTCGATTTGACCCAGAGCCACTCCAGTTTGTAATGAGGATGTGTATAGCGTTATTTATGGAGGTAGATCGTCCAACAGAGTTGTATAACGTACACCGCGTTAATCAATGTGATATCGAAGTGTATTTCACTGAGACGCAATATGGCCTTTTATGTGATAGTTGTTGGCATGAGCAACCTTGAAAGCTCGTGGACGACTGGTGTCATGCCGTAATCAGCCCCGGAGCTGCCTGCTTTGGGACTAGCGCATTCAATTATCTGCACGTGACAGCGCGTATCCGCGTTTAGGAGAATCGCGTGCTTATGCCAGATCGTCTTTCGAGAAAAGGCACTTATATATTCCCTTGAAGTCATTTATTGCATGTTCTTACCATTGATACTGGAAATACCATACCAACATGCCTGAACTAGCAGAGATCCACCGCATTGTGCATTTCATTCGTGAGCACCTGGTTGGGAAAACGCTGTCCAAAGTACAAGCACAACATGATGATATTATATTTGGCAAAGTTGGCACTAGTGCCGCCGAATTTGAAAAGGCAATGCAAGGGAAGAAGGTCGTGGGAACAGGCCAACAAGGGAAATATTTCTGGATCATAATGTCCTCACCACCACATGCTGTGATGCACTTTGGGATGGCTGGCTGGCTGAAGATCAAGGATGCTGATACATACTACTATCGAACCGACAAGTCTGCAGATCAGGAGTGGCCCCCTAAATATTGGAAGTTCCTGCTGGAGACAAGTGACGAGCCGAAAACAGAGGCAGCATTTGTGGATGCCCGCAGGCTTGGCCGCATTAGACTGGTGGATTGCCCCGCTGATGAGATCCGAAATCATACTCCGCTCAAGGAAAACGGGCCTGATCCAGTCACCGATAAAGACGTCGTGAATGAAGCATGGTTGACAGAGAAGCTGGGAAAGAAGAAAGTGCCGATCAAGGCTCTTCTTCTGGACCAGGCGAATATCAGTGGGATCGGAAACTGGATGGGGTAGGTCTTTTCGTCAAACAAAAACCATGGAATATACAAAAGCTAATTATTTTCAGTGATGAGATTCTCTATCATGCCAAGATACACCCAGAACAATACAGCAACACTTTGAGTGATGATCAGATCAAGGCGCTACACTCTGCCATTCATTATGTCTGCTCCACATCTATTGGTGTCCTGGCAGATTCAGAGAAGTTTCCCGAGCACTGGCTTTTCAAGCACCGTTGGGGCAAGGGAAAAAAGAACCAGCCCGCCGTCCTACCCAATGGGGATAAGATCACTTTCCTTACCGTTGGAGGTCGAACAAGTGCTGTTGTTCCAACTGTCCAGAAGAAGACTGGTCCGGTGGCCAAAGATGTTGATGAAGACGTTGCAAAATTCACACCAGCCAATTCGAAACGGAAACGTATGGCCCTAAAGAAAGAAAACGACTCCGAAGCGGAAGAAACGACACAGACAAAGAAGCGAGAAACCCCAAAACAAAAGAAACCCACTGTAAAGAGTGAGTACTTTGAAGAAGAGAAGCCAAAGCCCGCCGTTGTTGGCAGAAGACGATCTACCCGTACATCTAAATGAGGTGTATGTATCTTAATCTAGAATGGTTCTGTATTTTCTATCAGGATCTCAATAGTCTCCTGGAATGAAATAGACTCTACTTGAGTAAAACGCAGCATCTGACAGACTACTCTCATCTGCATGGGATTGATGCAGTATATATCCTTAGTAACTTACAACAGATGAATCCAGACAATCTAATTGCCATAAAGGGAGGCAATATATGAGTATATATATGTGAATCATAAAAGTAGTCATTGCTCTTCATGCTTTTACTCGCCTTGGTCTTGGGGTGGCACATATCTCACTGGCAGGTTGACCGTATCCTGAAGAAATCTCAAGATATCTTCGATCTCATCCTCCACGCGATACCAATGTCCCAACCCTTCATAGGCCTTCCAAGTCACATCCATCCCAAAACCGGCTGAAAGGACATGCGACATCTTTCTTCCAAGTTCCACAGAAACCTTTAGGTCTTCGGAGCCGTGGCCAATAAAAATAGGCGTCTGGAGATGATGGAAGCTTGGTTGTGGTTGCGAATCCTCCGTTGAATAATCGCTTGCAGAGATTATTGGAAGATCAAGAATATCCCGAACATGGTTGATGGCGTGCTCAAGCAGTGAGGCTTCTTCGTCGCCATCCGCAAAGGGATCAAAAGCATCATGCGAAGAGCTGCTTTTTTCGAATGGATCATCATCCAAGTCCAGTTCCGAGAAGGTATCTGCATTTGCGTCTAACTCTTCGTCACTGCTCGACTGTTGCATATCTGCCACTCCGTCGTCTGAGTCTGAGTCATGATCGGATCGAGTCTCCTGGTCGTCTCTAACCGACGCAGGAAGCTCGCCACATTGCAGAATTTCATGGAACTGCTGCTCAAAGGGCAGCCATCCACTCATCCCAACAAATGCCCCGATTGTGCTTGTTTCAGTAGCGTCGGGCCAGCCACCTAGCAGAGTAAAAATACCCGCAGCACAACCTTGACTCAGCCCCCATAGGACGATTTTTCGATGGTTATGCGCACCCAAGATGCGGACCTCTTCGTTGATTAAGTCACGAATCAATTCAGCAGTCCCACAGAGCCCTTCGACCTGTAAGTCTGTTCTCTCTCCGGGATCCTCAATGGAGTAGTTGTCAAACCACTGGTTGATGTGCATCTTTTTGAACCTCGTTGCCCGCCGCTTACTTGCAGTCGGAAAAATGAACTTCACCGTGGGAAGCCGAGCTTGTAGGTTCGCAGCGGCAAGAAGCTCATAACCGAAGCGTTCAGCATTGCTACCTTTTCCATGGAGTGAGATAATAGTGTGTGTATGCTCTTCACCCAGAGGTAGGATAACTAGAGGAGCGGGGTATGTATTTCGTGACATTTGGGTGGATTTTGGGGGGACAGAGAGGGTAAGAGGAGAAGATACAAGAAAAGCACAATTTCCAATAGTTATCTTCGAGTGAATGCCAAGGATCAATTTCGAAAGTTCTTTGTTCTTATATTTTATATTTTTTCTTTTGTTAATATGAATAGCCATCCTATGCAGGGTTATCGAATAGGCAACAAGACAAGACATGCAACAAACTTATAGATCAACCATGACTATACTCACTTCAATGCCAGTCAATGGGCCTTATATCACATAATTCTTAGAGTAGACAGCGAAACATGGGTAAAAGCTATATATACCACCCCAATTATCAATGATTATACTCATACCAATCCCAGACAATAGGCTTTATGTCGCATAGTTCTATTTTCCGCTCATAAAGAGTGGTTGTCTGTTATTGTATACGAGGGGATAACATCAACGAAGGGACATATATATAAAGCCTGTAGATGGCCCCAAGCGTTAAAATATCACTCTCAAGTCTCATTTGAATACTAACAAACCAGCCTACCATCGAACCATCACAATCCCGCCCCCAGAAAAGACAATTATTTTACACGACCAGGACAATTAGTTCGTCAAACATGGCTGACTCATGGGACGTCTATGTTACATTCTGTCAACGGAGAGGTAATGACCCTTTGCATTGGATGCTTTTGCTTGCTAACCCTGGGTCGCTGCATTGTACATGGTATCACGTCGTTGGAGGTCCTATGCAGAGTCGAGACTACGAGTGCAAGATTCAGGCTGGGAAGAGAATGGACAGTTTCGGTATATCAAAAAAGCAGTACGTCAGCCGTATTGCCGCAAGCGATATCAACAAGGTGAAATCAGCGGTAGTAGCAGTCCCTGCACAGGATTGTCAATACTGGATGGTGGAAGTGCTTGCCGGGCTTGAGCGCAAATCCTTGGTTCCTCCTGGCACCAGCGTTCATTATCATAACCAGATTGAGCCTTCTATTGCTGGGGAAATGGAGGATAGCTGGGTCTTGCTTTCCGGAACTTGTGAAGAGGAACTGACCATCGAAGAGCCTGGTAGCAACTAGATGAAACGGACTAGTAGATGGTTGGGGTTGAAGATTTCCTGGTAATTGAAATTCTGAAGGTATGCTGCACATGCCCTTTGCCATTGATGTTCTTCTTTTTTATATATATACATGAGAGTCTATCGTTTGTTTTTCTTCACAGGTTTATCCATGGATATATCACTCACTCTCTTTTTACTACCTTTACACATTTTTGATTTTATGCTCTGTCTATGTCAAGGTTTTATTTGGATTTCATAGTTCAGATTTGTTAACAATGCGATTTTATACTCTGGTCAATCTTAAGTAATTCATAGAAGATGTAGATATAAATTCCCATCAACCAGCCCAGTTGTATATCTTATATCTCTCCTGCGTAGCGCGGGTGGGCGAAGACGGACACGAAGACATGCAAGGGGAGTACCTATTCGCGTTCGAGAATAGCAATAACAGTCGAGGTGAATTCATGTGAAGGTACTGCTTCATAGTACCAGTTGGTGAAAAGTGGCAAGGAAAGTCACCAACAGTGACAGATGAAAATAATGGGTGAAACCTGTTGAGATGGTGTATCAGGGCAAGGAATCAGAAGAGATCTATGTATTGTCGAAGGAAATAACTATAGGGAAGCCTACATTGTATATACACACAGCCTGATTCAAAAATTCCTATATAGTTTGCGCCTATCTCAAAAACCCCAAACCTCTCCCAAACGTGAAAAGCTAACGACGAGAAATAAAATTGAGCTTTTGAAAGGCTTGTCAAATGTTCAAACCATCCAATGTCTCTCTGAAAATTTCAAAATTGTTCTCCTTGGGAGCGTCTCTAACTGCAAAATAAATCCGCTCAAACCAACCCTTGAACTCTTTTTTCATGAGAACATCGTACCAGCACTCGGCCACCTCCTGAGTGGGATGGCGAAAGGCTCCACAACCAATGGAACCAAGGATCAAGCGGCGGTGATTGTTGTTCGCTGCCGTGCGTAGAATCAATTGCATCTTGGCCATCATGAGATACCGCTGTTCTATTGCCGCGTACGTGGATTTATCGGCGGTCAATTTAGGCTGGTTCCGTGCTGCCATGCTGATAACACTGACAGTGGGGTTCAGGTGTAGTTCTTCGTCCTTCGACATGAAAGCATACTCGTTTTCCATACTCTTTCGGAAAACGATCACATTGGGTGAATAGAGGCACTCCAAATCGTCCATTGGGTAAAATCGGGTATGGAGAGTATCAATGAGTGTGCTTCGGTAGCAAAGCTGCTCCTCCTGGGCTCGAGCACCATTGAGCCAGCCTCCACCTGGTCTGGAGGCATTGGCAAAGTTGAGAACACATACTGGCATGTGATCGATGGTGCTGCCCGCTTTCTGCATCTCGAGGGCACGGTCATACGTGTCTCCCGCCACCACCCTAATCACAGTGTTTAAGTTTGGATACTCCACGGAATTAGGGTCCAGGACAGGAGCGGTCCATCTGTTCGCCAGATATCCAAACCGAGTTCCCTCCAATTCAGTTCTGAACAGAATTTCGTCCGTGGCTCGCTGTGTCATTGTTATGACCTTCTTCATTGCGATTAATTCAGGCTTGTTGACCCCCTTCCGCTTGGCCGTTTTTCCAAGACCAAGGGTGCGCTTCTTCTTAGGCGAATCAGGCTTTTGGGCAGGATGTTTCTTTTTAAGTACCTCAGGCTGACTTTCTGGTGATATAAGAAGGTCAGGGCTCTCTGCCTGACCATCAAAGTCAGTCATGATTATATCGCCGGACGACTTGGAGGTGCTAGAGTGGCTAGAGGCAGAAGAGAATTTCTGGGCAATGGTATCGATGATCTCAGTAAGGCCACTACTGCTCTGATGGCTTCTGCTTGAGGCAGGTGATTGGTTCGCGAACTGGGAATCCGTGGAATCTGTGGATTGTGTAGACTGTGATGACTGCGTCGACCTGGAGGTATCGGACTGGGCAAGCTCCTTCTTTTTGGGCATGGCTTTCTCTGTCTTTAAGGTGATCGATATGCGAGAAACAGTAGGGTTGCTAATTTGATAAAGACGAGAATTCTCATGGCTCTTTATGGCCCATGTTTACTCCCCTTGGCTAAAGGTAATCCAGTATAATTCTTACATAGTATGGATTGAAAGAATACAGAACACAAAGACTCGAGGCTCGAACAGTGCAAAGTAGAGCAGTTGAAAGAAACATCAGATGGATCACGTGTATACTTCCAATCCAACCAATCAGAGTAAGCGCAACCCGCATCAGGGCGGTGAGCTTATCTCCGATCTCGCCACCATGACAAAGCGTGCAACGCCGTTGGCTTGTCGCCTTCTTGCAGAACTATTTTTAATCCTCCAAGGTTTCGATGTCTTTATTCTGATTATTCCTTGCAATTCCAATAAGCTAAATCCAGGCCATTTCTTTCTCTTCATTGAGAACCGCCCAAAGCAGTACTCCGCCACAATGAGCGCGATCCTGTCAGCAGATGATCTGAACGATTTCATTTCGCCGGGGGTCGCGTGTATCAAACCAGTTGAAACCCTTCCACCGAAAGACACAAAGAATCAAGAAGTATGTCCACTTAATGGCCTCATTGAAACTATGTGGCATTTGAGTTTCTTTTGCTAATTTCCCAATAATAGGACGCCTATGAAGTAACAACGGAAGACAAAGTCCAGCCCGAGAATCTACCCCCCGCACAGATTTCTTTGACAGACTGCCTCGCTTGCTCTGGCTGTGTTACGTCTGCTGAAGCTGTGTTGATATCACTTCAGTCTCACGCCGAGGTCCTCAATACACTTGACGCGCATCCAGAGATTCCCTTGAAGCATGAGCATCATGAGGTCACGGTCAATAATACCGAAGATTCTGGAGAGGGTAAGATCTTCGTCGCGAGTGTCAGCCCGCAAGTCAGGGCCAGTCTGGCAACGATTTATGGAATTTCGGAGAAAGAAGCGGGGTACATGATCAGTCAATTACTTAGTGGCCCACAGGGCTTGCGGGGTGGGGGCAAACACGGCAATGGATTTACATGGGTTGTCGACACCAATGCCATGAGAGAGGCTGTACTGGTGCTCACTGCAGACGAGGTTTCGGACTCACTGAGCTCAGGTGAATCGTCAACAGCGAGCCAGTCGGATGACTCTCTTCCCAAGCGACCTATTTTATCCTCAGCATGTCCTGGATGGATCTGTTACGCCGAAAAGACTCACCCTTTTATACTTCCACATCTTTCTCGACTCAAGTCCCCGCAGGCTCTGTCGGGGACATTCCTCAAGACCGTTTTGAGCAAGTCTCTCGGGATCCATCCTTCTCGGATTTGGCATTTGGCCGTCATGCCCTGCTTTGACAAGAAGCTAGAAGCTAGTCGGGAAGAACTCACAGATGTGTCGTGGCGACAGGGAGATTCCACGGACTCTGAAACGCAGCCCGTTCGTGACGTGGACTGTGTTATCACTGCTCGTGAGCTTCTGTCTCTAGCTTCGTCCCGTGGGTTCTCACTGCCAAACCTACCTTTGCAACCTCTGCCTTCGTCTTTTACCCCACTCTTCCCTGAAAAAACCCTCGATTTTTTCCTTTCCCCCAAACGCTCTCGCGCAGAACAATCTCTTGCTACCGGCACCTCTGGGGGCTACCTACACCATGTTCTCATGACCTTCCAGGCTCGCAATCCAGGCAGCGAACTTGTGATCAACCGCGGACGCAACGTCGATGTCGTCGAGTACGTGCTCATGTCTCAAGAAGGTCAAACCATTCTGAAAGCAGCCCGTTATTACGGTTTCCGAAATATCCAAAACCTTGTCCGGAAGCTCAAGCCTGCGCGCGTGTCGAGGCTTCCGGGCGCAAAACCCGCTGCCAGATCTGCCGCAGGTCGGCGCCAGCCTTTATCTCGTAGCGCCGTGTCCACAAACAGCTCAGGGTCAGACTACGCCTACGTGGAGGTCATGGCCTGTCCTGGTGGGTGCACGAATGGCGGTGGCCAGATCCGAGTCGAGGATGCCAGAGAAGCCATCGGTTCTTCCCAAGGGCTGGCACTAGACGCATCCATGAAGCCATCCCCACATGAGCAGCGCGCGTGGCTTGCTCGTGTCGACGAGGCTTATTTCTCCGTGGAATCTGAGTCTGAGTCTGAACTAGAGACTCAGCCGTCTCCATTGGCTGACAAGGAGGCTAAAATCCATGAACACTTACGATCCTGGTCAGAATACATGGACATACCCCTCTCTAAGCTTGTCTATACTACATACCGCAAGGTAGAAAGTGATGTTGGGAAGGATCAAACACCTGCTGATGATACGAGTCGGGTTGTCGAGCTTGCAGGGAAGATTGGTGGTGGTTGGTGATTTTTGTCTGCTTCATTTTGTTGCTACAAGATCCACCCTTGCGGTGTTATTCTTCATGGCCTCTTTGTTTCATTTACATGGCGCGGGATCTTGGGTTTTTCTTGCATTTTTCTTGGGGGATATACCATATTTTTCATTTTTGAAGTCGCGGTCGACGATCCATGACGTGCTGATTTGTTTCAAGCTTATGACATGATAAAATGCATAGAAAAAGGCGTAAATACCTTCAAATACGATCAATGATATTAATGGAGCTATCGAAACACATAAATCAAAGACCTTTCTAAATTTCATACAACATAGAATCGGAGGCCTTTTTCTACTTTTAGGTCATGGAGATTGCCCACCTGGGCAGGTGGGCCTGTGTATGATGACTAATCTGTCATATGCATGACTAAGCACCTAAAATCCCGCGCTCCGAAAAGAAAAAGAATCGAAGTATCTCAGCCTCCAAGCTAATTCCCACCTCACAACTCTCATCAACCTGCCGCTCACGATTAACTCGCGCGCAAAATACCCAACTTACCAAACACCTCGTTCTCAACCCCAAAATATGTCTCGCGAAACCTACCAGGTCCCCTCGATGGGCACCCAGAACAACTTCGACACCCAAGCCGGAGGTTTCGGTAACGCCATGGCCATCGACAGCCCCTCAGTCACCTACCTGTGCGGCGAGTGCTCTGCCCGTGTTCCCCTCAAGCGTGGCGACCAGATTCGCTGCAAGGACTGCGGTCACCGTGTGCTGTACAAGGAGCGTACCAAGCGGTAAGATTTTCTTTCCTGGGCATTATCATGCAATATGCGCGCGACATGGGCTGACTTCTCTGTTCTTTGCGTCTTAATAGTATGGTCCAGTTCCAGGCTCGGTAGATGTTTCATTTACTCCAACAAAAATCGGGACGTTTGGAGGTTGCGATGGCTCAAGCGGAATCGAAGGAATTGGCCTGAGATCCTTCGAAGTCTTTATTTTATTTTTATTTTTTGACGAATTATGCATACAATGGCGCTTTGGGGTTGAATTACACAAACCAGGTTTTCTATGGTCTCAATCTACAAGAACCAGATACGATATTTTATAGCCATGCCATGTCCTCTTAGTCCTAGTCAAAATCTAGACTTGTGAGGACAGGCTTCAGCTCTTTCTCATTAGAAATAAGTATATTTTATTTGTTTCAGAGAATCATAGACATAATAGACATTCACTCATGGACCCGAAATCTGGACCCGAAATCTCATAGTATTTAAACGTACACGTATACCCAACCCGAAAGCTTTTTAAACACTTAACAAAATCCAACCCTGCGAAAAAGAAAAAATAGTCACAAGATTCTACTTTAGAGCTGATTAGTTACTTCAATGAATTGCTCCAAGTTCTTCAAAGACTGCCCGCTCTCGATTGCCCAGCGCGCGCGACGAACACCTTCTTTCCAGCGACCACCGCCAGGGCCACGCTCGGTGATGACCTGACCATCATCGCCAGGTCCCATGTTGCTGGTATTGGCCTCGCAAATGCCCGAGGTGACAAGTAGACCAGCCACATTCATGAGAACAAACTCCAAAATCGGGTCATCCCGTGGAAGCTCATTCCGAAGTATACTCATCAGCTTTTCTGCGTTTTGCTTGGGCATTTTACCTCCGCCAACATCACTAAGAGGATGGCTAGAGAGCCCAAAGTCCGCTGGCTCGACCTGGAAGGTGTCGACCTTGACGATGCTGCGGGGATTGTCGATATCCTCTTCGGTTGAGTCATCGGCATCGTCTTCTGGTGCTTGGTATGCAGGGTTCGGGTACGCGGAGAGTCTCCAGCAGTTTGTCTTTCCAGCACAGCTGATTTCGTCCATGTCCTCTGCGCCACAGACAATCATGGCTTTCTTCGCTCCGCTTTGTCTGAAAGCCTCGGCAAATACTGGACCAAGGCTCTGGTATGCGACGCCAACTACGCGTGCTTCCAGTGCCCAGTCAACGGGGTTTGCCAGTGGGCCCATTAGGTTGAAAATCGTTCGAAGGCCGAGGCCCCTGCGGACAGGGTTGGAATGCGTCATGCCTGGGTGGAAATTCGGAGCAAACAAGAACGAATAGTTGGTTTTCTCGTAGACCTTGGATAGGTTTTCAGCGGTGATGGCTGCGATCTTGGGTGGCAATGGCTGGATGGCATTGAGGACGTCAGCAGCCCCAGAGGTCGACGTTTGAGCGCGGTTGCCATGTTTAGCTGTCAAGAGAAGAGGAGATGCAACGATCGAGGAGGTCGTTGAAATGTTAAAGGTCGAATGAGAATCTCCTCCGGTTCCAACAATATCACACTATACATCGCAGCTTGTCAATATGACTCATTAACAAAATATAGGTGTTGCGCATACCAATCCGCCCTCATAATTCCCTGCTTTCAGATTACGAGACTTCATAATCTTGATAAGCGGGGCTTTCTCAACTTGGCAAGCAGCCTCTCGCATGCATTGAGAACATTTCGCAATCACATCTGGCTGTCTATCCTTGCCGGTTGAGTGGAGCAATGTGAGGAGGGCAGCGGTCTGGATATGGGATAACCGGTCCTCGAAGATCAGCGCAAAGGCAGAAGCAATCTCCTCTGCACTCACGGCGGGGAGATCGTGTGCGCTGACTCGAATGCCGGCAGCCGCGGGGTAGGCGAGTCGCTGGAGGAGGGGAGCGATCGAAATGGACTCAGGCCGCTGAGATGGAGAGGATACAGGTGTCGCCATACTTGAAATATTCATAAGCGACAGTGTGTTCGCAATAGCCCAGCAATCCCAATGATGTTTCACAGGCTTAAAAAGATACCTGCGAACGAGGTAACAGTCAAGTGACTCAAGAGATTCCGATATAGACGGCAAAAATAACTCACCGCCATCGGGGCGCTTTACCCTTTTGGGACCCTAAAAATATCATTTGCATTTCCCGGGGGCTCGTCTTAACCTGTCTTGTCTTGTGTATATCGCCTTTTTTTGAATTGTTTTGGGAATTGGTAAATTCACCACCTAAATCTATTATTCACAATGCCCCCTCGTTTAAGAATCCCGTCGCTTCAACAAATCCCTCGGTGCCAAAATGAACTCCGAATTATCAGGAGCGCATCCAGCGCTGCGGCCCCGGCAGTCACGCCAGCTGCTTCAAATGAGCAGATGGCACGCTCACCAGCTCCCGTATCACGATTTCCTCCTACCCAGCCACCTTCGCACCGCAATCCCGAATACCGCCGGTCGCAACTACTGCGGTCATACACCTCCCTTCTCCGCACATCTCCTCTCATTGTGCTGTTCCAACACAACAACCTCAAGTCCATGGAATGGGCCGCCATCCGACGAGAATTAACCATTGCCCTGCAAAAGGTGGACGAGAAGATTGCCGCCGAAGGCCGCACGGCGCCTGCCCTCGCTCCTTACATTAAGATCCAGACTATCCAGACCAGCATCTTCGAGGTGGCTCTGCGCATTGTCGAGTACTTCCGCCCCAGCGAGGCTTCCTTGGGTTCAGGAAAGCCCCCAAGTGCAATTGACCCCGTGACACAAACCTCTGCCGAGCTCCCTGCAATCTCCGGGTCGAAGGATGATCCGGCTTTGACACACGACCTGTCTCGTACCGCCCACGAGGCAGTCAAGAACTTGAAGGGCATGCACGAGCTTTCTCCTCTGCTCATCGGCCCCGTTGCTGTCCTTTCCATCCCTACCGTCTCGCCCGAACACATGAAGGCCGCGCTGTCGATTCTCACCCCCAAAGAAGCCGGCTTCAAGGCCCCTACCCGCAAGGCAAACCCGGAATACCACGAGCCCATCGTTCAGAACGGTCTCCGCAAGATTAACTTGCTGGCTGCCCGTGTGGACAATCAGGTGTTTGATATCGATCAGACCAAGTGGGTCGGCAGCATCGAGGGTGGCATGGACGGTCTTCGCTCCCAGCTTGTCACCGCCTTGCAGAGTATGAGTTCCAGCGTTGCAACTACTCTGGAGGGAGCTGGCAAGAGCATTTACTTTACCTTGGAGAGTCGTCGGAGCGTTTTGGAAGAGGAAGAGAAGGGACCGGAGGGCGACAAGAGCGAATCGTCATAGTCTGGTCATGGTCATTTTGATTCATTTTCCTGTATAATAGATCATATTCTGCGTTTAGTCCTCAAGGCACCCTCTTCCTACTTCGGGATCAATGTATACTTGAAATCAACTTTGGTGCATCATATTTCCTGTTTAACCCATGAATCATTGCATTTCCTGTATGAGGCAACATACAGACTGCGGCTAAAAGACAAGTTTCCTCCCGATCTGTGCCCATCACGTCCACCATCTAGTTCTGTCTCAAACGCAGTTTGGCATTCATGCCAACAATACAGCGCACAAGATCCCAATCTCCATTCAGACCAACCCAGTCCGTAACAAGAATACCCGTCGAGCAGTCCGCATCATGCTCTTTACCTCGGCGACAGATATAATCCACAACCGCCGGGTTAACCTTAGCAGCAACCTTCTCGGGCCAAGTATCCGTCTTCCAGAAGTTACTGGCACTCAAGAAATTGACGTAGAAGGGAAAAGCCTTGGTCGCATGCATATCAGGCTGAACACCAAACGGATAGCGACAACAGCTAGCCCGATCGATCTGTTCCGAGACGAACTTAATCTTCTTTTCGATATTCATACTCTCCAGCACCTCATAGAAATCCTGAATGCAGAGCTGACCACTGGGACACTTAGCATTGGGAGTATTATCCGCCCAGGCAGCAGCATCAATACCCCAACCATTGCCACCATGTTCGTCCTTCAGCTTCTGCTGCAAGTTAAACCGACGCATGAGGATAACCTTTCCACGCGCCTCGCCCAGAGTCGGGATCTTAGGCCGCACCCACCACCTACTACCAGCCTTGGCGTAGTGATCGTGCAGGATCCGCGAGACCTGCTCGTCAGTCGCGTTACCGGTTCCCTCCCGCTTAACAGAGACGATCAGCGTCTCGGAGGGGTTGCGCTCGAGGAACCCGTCCACTTCACGCATCAGGTCGCGGAAGTACTTGTTTCCTGTGAGCGAGATGGGGAACACGCTGTGTACGAGAATCAGCTCGTCGCGCGCCGCGTCCTCGGGGTACTGTGGCTGCACGCGGATATCGAAGAACCGAACGCCGTTCTCCAGCTGCTCTTTCGGGCTTACAGCCTGGCAGCGCACTGAGGGCGGCGCGATGTGGCAGGTGGGTGAGTTGTGCGTGCCTGGGATTGAGAGGGCGGAGACAAGGGTGTCATCGCGGAGCTCGCGCATCCAGGCGTTCAGGTTCGCCGAGGAGAAAATTGCGAGGAAGGATTCTGCGACCACAAAGACGCCGGTGAAACGGTGTTTGGGGTTCTCGTTTAGTGCTTTCATTCCTGCAGACTCTGTTGTTGGGACGGGAGCTTGGATCTGGTATTTCTGGCCTTCGACCTCGAAGATTAGACGCATGCGCTCCTTGTCGGAGTGGATGAAGGAGCGTAGCTCGGTCTTCTTCGTTGTGAATGGCTCCACGTGAATGTCGACATCCTTCTCCTCGAAGGGACGGCTGTCCTGTTCGATGGAGGAGACCTCCTCATTACGGGTTTGGTTGGTCAAGACCTGGGTGAGGTTCCTGGCCATTGTGCTGAAGGCATTGAACCCATCCTTCTCCGGTGCCGGAAAGCGCTCAATGCGCTTCAGGACGATTGGAGTGGAGGTGTTGTTGCGGATAGTGAGGTGCTCGGCAACCATTGTGGATTGGACAATTTGGTGAATTGAAATTGGAATCAACGCGAGTCCCTGGGCGAAGGGTGTTTGTCTCAAGATGGATCGAAATCGGCTGCCTGGGGAGCTGAGATCGAAGTGGGTTACCCCTCCACTGAGGATCAGCGGACGATCTCCGATAGGGAACCCCTTATTCTTGGCGCGTAAAGCTGATTCGAAAGGACATCGCACTTGTGAGACAGAGCGGAGATTCTTAAGGTCTGTATGGAGTATGGAATACTCCGTACGGAGTACGATATACTACTAGTACAATACTACAAGAACATAGGCGCCGCGCGCTGCCGCGCGGCGCTATAATTTTTGTCAATTTGTTCCATTCCAATTAAAATACAAAAGATAGCCGTATTCCAGTTTGTCACTTATACTCTATATAAGCAGAGGTTAATACTAAGTATAGCTAACTACTTTCTATCTATAGATCCGGGTACTCGAAGCTAAATCCGTAGGACTACCTCTTCCGCGACGACCGCTTGGCTTTTCCTTTCCCTTAGCCTAGTATAGAACTATTAGCGGTAGTTATAGAAGAAGAGTCCGAGTTAGAACTTAAATCCGAGTCCGAAGAGCTAGTATCGTTATCGTTAGATCTTTAGAGGGCGGGGTCCTTACTTTTATCTTTACTTAGACCTCTATAGGCGTTACTAACAACGTCTACTACCTTAGCCGTCGAAGGTAAACGGGAGGGACCGGCGTCGGTACGGGCGACCTTAGTTAGAGAAGACTAGCTAGTATCGGCAAAGCCCTAATAGAATCGTTTAAGCGTCCTAGACTATAAACAATTATTAATTAGTAAGTATAAAGATATACTGATACTAATAGACTTACTTAGATATACTAACTACGGTAGATATAGAGACCTTAGCGGCGCTATTAGTACCGGTACCTCTAGTAGGCGCGGTAGAAAACTAACTTAGGAATATATAAAGAGACTTCCGACCCTCCTAGGTATACTAACCGACTAAGTCGCCGAGGATAGTAACCTATCTCCTAATTTTCGGTAGATATACCTTACTCTATCGGGGAATCCTAAATATTATATAGTAGATATTAAAGATATAATAACGATAGTTACTATCGTTATCCCGACTAAGGTATATATTAATCTATAGAGTAAAAATTCGATCGTCGCTAGAGGGAATAGGAATAGCGATAATAGCTCTACTAAAGTATAATCGGGAGGAGCGTAGTATAAGTATACTATCCCTATACGCGTTATATCCCGGATCGCTAGGTTAACTAAGAAGAAAAGAAGGTAAGTTAGTAGTATAATATAATAAAAGAATAGTAAAATAGGATACTAACGCTTATAGATTCCTTATAATAACTTTTAGTACTAGAGAATCGGTATCGTTATACTTAATAGTTAATATCCCCTCCGCTTCTACTAAAGTATTAAGATAATAAGCTTTACCCCGCTAATTACGCTAATTAATAGCGAAAGCTATATTCTTATCGATAGTAATACTTAGAACGGATCGAAAGAGATTATATTACCCGATTATAGTAATATTAAGAGGCGAAGCGAAAGTACCGGAACCCTTATAGGATATAATTACTAAAGGACTATTAAAGGAAATAAAGGATTAGGAATTAGTTAGAGTAGAAGAAGATATATTAGATAAAGTAAAGATAAGGGGAAAATAGAAATAAAAGTTAGATATCTAGATAGTTAGGCTAAGTAGGGGATTTAATAGCTCGGAGGACTTCTAGCTAAATAATATTATCGGTCTCTTTATTAAGGTTACCCTTATTTATAAGGATAGAGACCTAGCTAATATCGGTAGCTCGAGAAAGTACTATATATAGCTAACTATAGGAGAAGTAGGGTTCTATAAGTTTTATCCCTATATAGGTAAGAGATTACCCCTAAGCCTTATTAATTATTATTATAAAGGCTAACTTAATAAGGAACTAAAGCCGGGTAATTATATAGATTATATCGCCTTTATTACTTATTAGCTCTACCTATAGAATAAGCCGAACCCGGCTATTAAAATCCCTACTATTAATCCGTACCTTAATATAATTTAGTGATATACGTAATATAGTAAATCGTATTCTATTATATAGCCTATCGCGAGGACTTATATTACGTAGTAATATAATAGGAGTACCTACTTTAAGATTTAAAGTAGATAGTAGTAAACTCCTATAGTTTATATTAGCTAAATTCTTACGGCTAATCGTATTCGCCCTAAGCCCGGCCTTAATACCCCTAAGTTCTTTACTCCGATTATTAGATATAAAGATATATAGAGCCCTTAGAATTAATAAAAGCAAACGCTTATTAATCTCTATTATAGAGGCGTTAGTAAGGAAAAAGATACCCTAGCTAATAAAATAGCGTAGGTTAGTATAGTTAGCGTAAAGAGTAGGGAAAACCCGCTCTATAAATCGCTCTTCCTAAGCTAAGCGCTAGATTATTCCTAGAATAAGACGGGTACTATACCTAGACGGATTATAAGATATTTCGCTAAGCTATTAACTAAAGGATTAATTTAGAGAGTTAGCTTCTTATAAATATATATTCTATATTAAAAAAAGACGTTTAAGAGCTAGCTAGATTATAGAGTACTAGAGATAGGCCTCTACTATCTCCTAATAGCTTATATACTAAATTATAGATAAAATCTATTAAAAGTCCCTATCAAGGATCGAAGGGATACCTCTAAATAGTCGGTTACCGCCGTCTATATCCTTCCGGATATTATAAAAAGAGCGGTTAATAGTATTAAAGATATTATAGTAGATTATTAGGGTCTTATCCTAAATAATTATATTTATTTACCGGAGGAGCTCGGCTATTTAGCTCTAGTATAAGATATTATATATAGACGATAAGTTAATAGGGATTAGAATTTTAAAGCGCTTATAAATAGTCCTTCTACCTAGAAGAAGAAGTATAGCGATACCGATAGAGATAATATAAAGAATAATATTACCCTCGGAATATAGTCTCTCGTAAAGTATTATATAGAGGAAGGTTTTACCGGTTCTACCGGGTCTATTAAGAAAGAAATAGTACGAAGTAAGGTTATAATAGAACTTATCTAATATCCGGTTATAAGCCGTATATTAATCTCTATTTAGTTAGTTTTCTTATATAGCTACGGATTTAGCTAGTAGGGCGCGGTTATAGGCTAATTCCCGCTTAATTAGGGGATTCTTTCGAAACTAAAAGAATTCCTAATTATTTTCCTAAATAGGAAGGCTATATCTATATATATAATTAGTATTAGATAGGAAAATATTATAATAATATAATATTTATCTTATTAAAGACGTTTCTAGGTACTCTACCTCCTTTCTTTCTAATATTTAATAAATTAAATAGAGTCTATAATCTAAGTCTAGCCTTTCGATTATCTTAGAGTAGTATAAATTTAGATTTTTAATCCGAATAGTTAGATCGTCGTAAAAGATATCGTAAAAATAGTCCTAGATATCCCGTATATTATAGAGACCCCTATATATTATACCGGAAATAAATACGCGATAGAGGGACTTACTAGTATAGAAGTTCTTAGCCTTAGCGAAGAAGTTACCCTATATATCCTTTAGATAAAGGACTCCCTAAATATAATAGGCTTTCTTAAATATCTTATAGATAATACTATTATTAAGTCGGAGAAGATCTTTATAGTAGGTAGAGCTAGGAATTCGCGTAAGGAGATAGCAAAAGAAGTATATATCTCCTTAAAGTAGGCCTAAAGGGTATATCCGTCTAATATTAGTATCTTTTATCCGTCGGCTCTAAATATCCTTTATCTAAATAAAATAATTAGGGAAATTATAGTAGAGGATATATTAGTCCTTAAGATACTCCTAGTTCCGACGAAAGTAGGCTATTAGTTTCGAGTTATACTTTATAATTCTTTTCTTTATATTCGTAGCGGATTAGTTATCCTCGTACGTAATAATATATTTTCTAGGTAAGTAGACTACTAAAGGAGTAGTCGGTAGGAAATATTTATACGTCTTATTTCCGAAAATACGCTATATAGCTTCTATAGAGCCGATATATCTCCCGCTAATATATTAGTTAATTTTATTTATAGAAGACTTAAACTCTATAGTTATATAGTCCGGCCCTTATAGTAATTATATTATTAGTAGAATAATAGGAAGACAAATAACTAATCTAATAATATCTTATATATATATTTATAAATATAGTTAATCGACTAAAGGTTATAATAGGCCTTAATATTAATATAGGACTTATATTTCTAGTAAAGGAATAGATTATAAGGAATAACTAACTCGTTTCCCTAAGTAATCTACTCTTTCTTATTAGTTAGGTTTTTAGTATATATAGTAGGACTATTAGGCTATCGGCGGTATAGCGGATAAGTATCCTCTCCGATAGCTATACTATTAGAGAAATCCTTTAGAAAGCGGCTTTTATAGAAGCCCGTCTTTCTTATATATAGCGACTTCGGATTATACTTTCTATAGAGGCGGTAGATTATATTTTAAGTAATAACCTATCCGATACTATTAGTATAATACTAAAGAGTAGAGTAGAAATAGTACTATTATAGTATATATTATAAAATAGCTAGCTACCTTCTCTATTTAGATTAGGTATAGACGGGTTAAAAGACGTAATTTCGGGGGCGGTAGGATTATAAAGATCCGTAAATAGGCTAGGATATAGGATTTTAGCGGAAATAATAGAGTTAATCTTCTCCGGGGTATCGTATACCTCCTTTATCTATAAAAGAGTATAAGAATATAGTAATCTATATTTCTAATACTTAATAATAGATACGTAGGCGATATAGTCGCTAAGGACGTCTTTAAAATATAGGTCGTTTATTATTATATTATATTTTATTTTAAAAATATAGGATACTAAATTAGCGCGATCGGACTAATCCTAGGACTTCTTTCTATTAGCGGTAATAAAAAGATTATATATAATCTCTTCCTATTTTAGATTAGCGGTAAAAGTAATAAAGAAAGATAGCTTACCGAAAGTACGTATAATTACTATAAAGTCTTTAAAATACTTTAATATATTCCGACTACTACTAGTAAACTTAGTAGGTAGGATTATATAACAGCTAATCTTCGAGGAAGACTCTATACCGATATCCCTATAGAGTTCCCAATAGGCTATATCGTATAACTCTACCCGTACTTATTTCTAATTATAGTAGTAGTATTAGAGGCGCTATATCTCTATATTTATCTAGATATCTACTAAGTATTACTAGAAAAGGCTACTTCCCCGGTAGATAGTATTAAAACTACCTAGGCGAGTAAAGATATAGTATTAATAGTATACTAAGATAATTAATATAGTCTAGGTCCGCTTCTATCTAGACCGGAGGTCGTTATTAAGCGTTATATAACGTCTAAAGCTATAGCCCCTAGTAGTATAATATAGAATATAACTTAGCGGGAGATAAAGAGGGTATTTAAAATAGATAAAGCTTAGGAACCTATTACGCTCCTCCTAGATCGGCTATAGATCGTCGAACTCCGACTACGGATCTATATTATAGAACTCGTATAAGAATAATATACTAACCTTATTAGGATCGGTATCTATTATCCTATTACGACGCCGTATAGACTAAGAGGGAGTAGTCTTTCGGTAGAGATATATATTATAGTAATCTAGCTTAACGTACTCCTCGGCGATAGTAGGGATAAATCTAAAGATCTCCGTCTCCTAAGAAGGAAGATCGTATTAGCGACCCTTAGCGTTATTCGGTACTATCTTAAATAAGGATATTACCCGAAGATAGTCTAGATCGGCGTAGCGTTCGAGGACCTCCTTAGTACGGAAGAAAATTTGCTAGAAGGGGTTATACTAGCGTAAAAGTCGGTCTAGGTTAGCTATAAGGGGCTTTATTAGGCGAGTCTTATAGAAGGTACTAATTCGATACCGTAGCGCTTTCTTTAGGTTAAGAAAGTATAGCTAAAAGAATACTAGGATATTACTAATACCGCCCTATAGGCTAAATATATAGTAGATACCGCCTTATAACTAGAAAATATAATACTACTCCTATTCGCTTAGATATTAATCCTAGCGATAGCTAATCGATATAAAGGCTAATATAGAATTAATAGAACGGATATTACGCTAGAACCGCTTAGCGTCCTTAGTATTCTCGGAGAAAAGCTTACATAACTTAGAGGGTAGGTTAGGAATATATTCTATATTAGCCTTAATCCTACTATTCTTATAGTATCTTTTAAAGGAAGGAGTATCTTTATAGTCTTT
This sequence comes from Penicillium verrucosum, assembly GCF_028828655.1. Taxonomy (NCBI): domain Eukaryota; kingdom Fungi; phylum Ascomycota; class Eurotiomycetes; order Eurotiales; family Aspergillaceae; genus Penicillium; species Penicillium verrucosum. The sequence goes on from NW_026643210.1 coordinate 6,653,714, forward strand.
ATCCTAACGCGGATTAATAATCTTAGCTCGCTAATAAAATACGTCGTACTTATCGTATTTCTTAGTTATTATTCTTAGCGAGAGCTTTTCCTACTATTAATAAAGCCGCTAAGACGCCCTAAGCCTATAAGTAGAATCCTACTCGGTATAGAGAGTAGTAATATAGGACCTATAGCGGGATAGCCGATAAGAATTCGGGAGGTAAGTAGAGTAGCGATTATATAGAAAGGTCTAAAGAGCCGCCTAGGCCGCAGCTAGCTAGCGAATTAACCGATGTAGCGCGTATTAGGCCTCCCGCTTCTAAGAAGTAAAGGTATTATCGTAGTTACGATAATCCTTTATAGTAGTCCCGATATATAAGATATTAGTACGTTAGGCACGATAGTCGGGATAATATATAGACCGGTCTATAAAAGGGTAGGTATCTAGATAGGCCTTATAAGTCCTAAATATCCGAGGGCGGGCTATAGTATTACTTAATAGCGAATTAACGAAGATAGATAGAAATAGTAAATAAAAAATAAGTAAAAAAGATAGCGAATAGGAATATTAGTTAGGGGTACTACTATAATATATATATCTATATATATCGTATTCGATTATAGGTTAAAAATAACTAAGATAAAAGATAGAGCTAGTTTATACTATTAATATCTTATTACCTAGAACTCGGGAATAGAATATATATACTATATCTAATATAGGAATAAGACCTAAATAATATAATTAGCCGGAAGCTATAATATATAAAGAGGGATATATTATAGAAACTAGTACTTATTTATTACCTATTCGATCTTATTTAGATCCTATTTATTATATTATATTATTATTATACCTTTTAAAGTATAGAATAATCGAAGTCTAAAGAAATCGAAGACGCCGTAAATAGCTTAGTAAAGAAAATATATAAGGGATCTATAGTCCCTATCTATACTCTTTAAGCCGAATTACGCCGCCTAGTAGATAGTATTATAGAGGTAATAATATCTATATTTTATAATAATTTCTTTCTAGGACTTCTCGAGTCCGATACCCGAGATATACCGGGGTAAACCGAATAATAATAATCTAATCGCTAAGGCGAATCGATATAGAAGAGAAAGCGAGAGTCGATAGAATAACCGGAGTAAGTATCCCGGATTAGATATTCGAAATATAGATAGACTAGATATAAAGAGACTATAAAGACCGAGATAGTCTATATTAAGTATATTCGGGAATAGTCCTATATAATACGCGATTTACTATATTACTAAGATCTTCCTCCCTACTAGGGGGCTTAGCTAGGCCTATTATATAAAAGATACTAATATCTAGGACGGAACTATATACCGGTACGTTAATATTATATTATATAATACTATCGAACCTACTAACGTTAGTTAGGTACTACGTAATCGCGGAGGGGCCTCTATTATTATCTTCCTCTAAGGTACTATTCTTACCCGAAGTAAGAACCGATATAATATATCGGATTAGAAGTAGTTAAGAAGGAAGGTCCTAGATACGCTTATTAAATATAATATTAAGTAAGATAGATAGTATATAGAGTACCTAGATATACTCGACCGACTTAATAATAGCTAGAACGAAGAGAATAGAGCTAAATTAGAAGAGGCCGACTAAATACTTATACCGAAGTAGAAGGAAGAGATTACAGTAGTAAAGTAGGAGAAAGAGATTGCGGTAGTAAAGTAGGAGGAAGAGGTTAGGGTAATAAAGTAGGAAGCTATAAGCGAGGAATAGGTCGTAATAATATAATAGGAGTCTTATCTATCTAGTATACTAAGCCTAAAATATTAATAGGGCTCCTACCCTTATCTAGTAGATATATAGGCGAACCCGATAAGATAAGTATAATTATAGAAGCCTAAGATATATACGTCCTAATAAGATCTAGTTCTTTACTTAAGATAAAGCCTATTAGTATATTAAAGGGAGACCTAGGCTTAGGCGTAGGCGTAGGAGATTCGCCCCCCTAAAATAGATATAAAGGGCTAGGTAGTAGACGGCTATATAGAGGAGATATAAGGAGTTAAGAGGAATATTTTAACTAATATAAAGAAAAGAATAAGAAGTATAGATAAAGATAGTAAAGATAAAACTAATACTAAAGGAGTAGAAAGCTAGCTACCGATTAATCCGGGGTAAAAAAGTATATATAATATTAGTATTTATCTAATAATAATTAAAAGACTAAACCTTTAAAAGAGATAATACTATATAATATATATATAATATACGAGTATAGTATAAGAAGAGCCTATATATTCGAGCTAGGTAAATAATATTATTTTATATATAATAATAATATATAATATTAAACTATACTAATACTACTTATATTTATTACCTTTTAATTTAATATATATACCTAGCTATAGTATTAGGCTTATCTATACTATTAATCTTCTTCCTTTCTAACTCGACTATAGAGTCTCGCTTCTTATATTAAGAGTGATTTACCTTCTACCTCTTAATATCGAATACTATACGATAAAACCGGAGCTAGAGCTAGAGATAGATAATAAGCTAAATATAAAAGCGATAATATATAGTAGAATAAAGAGATTACTATACCTAATACCTATCGAGGATATATTTATAATAGGTTACGTACTTCGCGCCGGCTATTAAAGTAAACCTTAGCTCCTTAAGGTCGTCAAATATAGTATAGTCGATAGGTAGCCTTCCCTTAGAATACCCGCCCTAAAGAATAACGAACTTAAGAAGCGCGATATAGCCTTTATAGAGGAAAAACCGGTCCCTAGAGATATAGGAACGGATCTATTTATAAACTAACTAGTCTATAGTAGAGTTAAAGCGCTTAAGCCGTTTCGGGCTAGTAGGGTTATAATTATTAAGTAGAATCTTAGGCGTAGAAGGCTCTATAGGACCGGTAGGAAGAGGTAAGATAAAAATATCGGTAGGTAGAGAGTTCGACTATATAAGACTTAAACGTACGAGATTCGACTATACGAGATTAGGGATAGGTACTATAGTAAATATAGGATTAGTCTATAAAGATTAGTAATATAATAGAGAACCTATAGGTAGTATAGAAATATATACTAGATACTACTATAAAGTTCCTAAGGGGTAAGATAAAGAAGCCGGATAATCTAGTAAAGGATTAGTAATAGACAAAGGAAGATTATATATATAGTTCGAAACGCTAGGGAGGGAGCTAATAGGAGGGGTTATAGAGTAATACGCTACTATAGGTAAAGGATAGGATATATACTCCGCCTATCCTTAGGTAAGATATATAATATTAATACCGCTTAATAGGAAAGGATTATTCGGAAGATATATAGAATTAGGGAGGCGAGGTTAAAACGAAAAAATAGGATTATTATTCCTATATAAATTATCGAAATTATAGGACGCGTTATATATATCTAAAGAGTACGATAAAAATAAGTTAGTAGAGTAGAGATACTTTAGGTAGAAGAGAAATTAGGTTAAAAAGGGGTTAATTATAGATATATATATTATATATAAGAAAGTAAGCCGTAATACGAATTAGACGTATAATATAGTATAGGTACTCGGAGACTCGGATTATATATTAATCTATACGCTAATAGCTAGTTATACTACCCCTCGGCGGTATATAATCTCTATATCCCCCCTCTATAACTATCTAGTTAATATAACTATACTATCTTAATAACAAATTATAATAATATCGGTAGTCTAAACCTAGCAAATTCTAGGCGACCGAGACGATTATATCTACGTCTATTACGGTTATAATATTATATTACGGGATATAACCTATTACTTCGATAAGATCGTATATATAGGCCTAAGGCGCTACGTCGGATACTAATATATAATAGACGGCGGGTTCCTCGTAAGTATATATCGCGAGTAAGATAATTCGAATATACTTAATAGACTAATAATATAATAAGTTAAGAACGAAGCGAGAGAACGAATTAAGAAGTATCGTAACTTTATAAAGAAGGAACTATACTAGGAGCTTAGCTAAGAAGCGACGAACTATTAATACCGATAGGAACTTCTAGATAGGGCTAGTTTTATAGAGGTAGCGTATAAAGATAGGAGATTTATAAAGAAGGAGATATAAACTAATCGAGGAATATATAATAAGGATAAATTATAATATAATATAATATATCGCCGCCTATTAGGTAGAATAACGAAGGTAGTAGAGCTATTGATAGGGTATATAGTTAGTATAGATAGGCTAACGTAGCTAGTAGATAGATTTAATAGGGTATATAGTTAGTATAAATAGGCTAACGTAGCTAGACGAATAGTAGTATTAACATTAAAATTTTACAAAACGGCTAAAATAACAACAGCTACCGGTCGTATATAAACAAAAATAACTTAGTTTATAAAGCTAATCCTAACGATTATATTGATATTAAAATAAAGTTAAATAGATAGATAGAAAGGGTAGATATAGGGGGTTAAAGATTAGTAGATAGATTTGATAGGGTGCACAATTAGCATAGATAGGCCAACGTACCGGGCCGAACAGAGCTATAGACCAATCAGAAGGGCAGAACCGGGCTTAGATAAGCCAGCGAACAGGGATTGGGACCAATGAGAAGGTTTCTATAGGTCCGGGGCAGACGGTTGAGAGCCGCTGGCGTATATATATAATAATTACAATATATGATGCAGACAATTAGTGTCGCGCCTAGATCGGCCCTAACGATCTAGGCCTAATATCCTCGGGCTTACTCTGTACTGTTGCATACTGTACGCATTTGTTTCATTATTTGCTTGGATTGAAGCCATTCTCTCTGAATGTCTTATACTATGAGAGGAAAAGTTCAATGTTGTCAATATTCTCCAGATTATTCCAAGTTGAGGTCATCGACTTGATAACCTTGGTCCGATTCACGCCTACCATGGATATATCTTCATAAAACATAGTATATATTGACTACATACATACATCTGTTATGTATTTATTGAACCATTGGGGTCCCTGAATTGTCCCTTACAAAGCTTGTCAATCAGAAGGAAGACACCTAGTAGGGAACCTGCTGGTGGAAGTAGTCCATGATGAACTTCACCTGCTTTGGCTTCGCAATGGGCACATTTTTGAACTGGTTACCCAGTTCCATGACAACCTGGGTACCATCCGCACTGTTGGGGCTCCAATGCGGTAACGACTTGCTACCATTGTAGGAGCCGCCACTGTTGGGGTTGAGGGTCTTCGCAAAGTTGGCCCAGTAAGTAAGCCCTAAGCCCTATCATTCCAATCCCCATGATTGCTGGTGTGCGAGTGGAAAGCAGAGCAGTCCGCCCTGGCTTTGAAAAACTGCAATGGTGGAAGAGTGTTCAATACGATATTTTCAGATGAGATTCTTGGTTTCACCACTCGCCAGTCAAATACTGCATATCTGACCTTGAGAGAAAGTCCATTTTGGGGGTGAACGCATTGCTGGCATCTGAAATTGGTTAGTCCTCATGATATGTATTATGACATGTCACCATATCCTAAGTTTACAAATGCGCCACTCAGACGCATTATCTCCCCTGTCTAGACCTACGAGGACCTTCGCTGTAGCCGCCTTGAAAGTCAAAAGTAGCAATGATCAACGTCTTCTTTTCCTGTGATTATAATTTCAAATATTTGCATCGACCTAATAATAGTCACTAATGAGCTAGAGAGCTTCCATCTTGCTCAATCGCTTTTCGCAAAGCTTACATAATATCAAGTCTGCTAGAAGGAACTTAGAGCTGCCCATCAAAGGTCTACACAATCATGAGACCGTCTTCAAACCCCATTCCGACAATATGTAACCCTTCTAAGAAGTCATTGCGCTTTCAAAGATTACCGACATTTAGAGGCGGAAGTCACAGTGGCTAGAGTACAACAGCCCAAATCATAAGCTGACTAGCTTGTTAGGGAGGTATCAAATAAATTGATCACTATACCCATCATCACTCAAGGCAAAAAAATTATTTTTACTCGATATCTTTCATTATCGTGGGCCCGCCCCCGAGGTCCTAAAGACACACGTTACGGCTGTCACTGTTTCCCTCACCAGTCAACTCCTGCACGAGATATCCAATATGTGCACCATGATTCACGCTCCTACCAAATATAAATGTGGCCATAGAAAGGATATAAGCTCAGTGGAGCCATGCGATGACCCCGACTGCGGTATCATCATGAAGGAAAAATGGCTTGGGCTTAAAACAAACCGTCAGCAAAACTGTCCCGACTGTCCTGTAGGTAGCCAATTCTCTCCATACCAATACATACGCTTACCCCAGTCAGAGGAGCTCCTGAGAACGAGAAGCTGGAACAACTTCGACGGAATGGTCACTTGGCTAGAATCCAAGCATCATCTTACCAGTACACCGCTAGGCCAGCGTTTACCCTTGGAAATTGCCCTTGTCTTGTATTTAGAATAACTGCAATCAAACCAAGCGTCGATCTAGTTTCTGATATCACCGAGAGCCAATGTTTTTCAGTTCAAGTTAGAAAACTGGTCAGTGTCAAGGGCGTGAAAGCTGAGCCTCGTTTCTCCCCTTGATTGGCAATCTCCATTATTTCGGCCCTACTTAAGAGAAATAACACTAAACCTAACTAGATGGTCCAATATTAGCACGGGCCGCCTCCAGCCAGGGGGTAAATGATAGTCATGTGATCTTAGATATAGAATACATGGTCCAATCCTCTCCGAGGTCAACTTCGGACCGCTTGAGCCAAATTCATAATGGACCAATACCCCATAATTCTTCGACCAGAGGGTGGTTCTCGCATCATAGCTACTGGGGCTACAGGGATCATTTGTCAGAATTCCTGTCTTCCCGATCAAGTCATCAAAGCCCCTCTCAGATATGACCTTCGCAATTGTGATACAGAAACTAGGGCTACAATTCTGCACAACCAGGAGCATGCTCAGTTATGTTTTGAGCGTGAAAAGTCTATCTACCGAGCTTTACCAAAGAATGACAACATACTCGACTTCATCACGATTACGGATACGTCTATCCACCTCCCCTTTTTGCGACTCGGCAATCTACGCGAATACCTTGAACTCTACAACAAAAAAATCGAAACCGAAACTCGAGAGCGGTGGGTTGAAATGGCCGTGAGTGCTATATCATCACTTCATAGTACTGGCGTTATTCATGCCGATATTAGCGCGCGGAACTTCCTCGTGGCTAACGACTTATCGATAAAACTTTGTGATTTCTCTGGGTCTTCGATCGGCGATCAGCTTCCCCTTGTAGAGGAAGAAGATCGATACCGTACGACACCTGACTCCCCGAGGTCTCAGGCGACTGACATTTTTGCTCTTGGGTGTCTCATTTTTGAGATTACTACGGGTATTCGCCCTTACAATGAGATCCCCGACGATGAATTTGAGAGGATAGAGTACCTTTACTCTATCGGGCAGTATCCATGTCTCAGAGGGAATCACTACGAGGCGATTATTCACAAATGCTGGACATCACAATATAAGGATATTGGGCAGCTCCAACATGATTTGAAAGAAAGACAACAGAAAATACTGCGCCAGGAATCTAGAGTTCTCATGGCCGTCGCCCCAGCTATTCTCTTTGTAGCTGGCGCACTTCTCATCTCTCGGCGTGGTAAACTGTGGAGCCTGTTGTATGAATGAGTGAATTCTTCTCTTGAAGCTCCCCAATTTCGCCTACAAATGACTTCATCTTAATTGTTGGAAATTATGAAATTGTGTATTTTCAGTGAAACTGAAAAGATCCTTCGCAGAAACTACACATTGGGCCGCAGACCGTCCATGGCTTTGCCTTATCTAGAAATTCAGTTCCTTTTTCAATCAGCACAGAACAGACTCCTCGCCAATGGGGTTTATGACCCCGATGAAAGCCGTTACATCCGTCTGGCTGTTGCCCTTTTCAGAAGCTGTGAAATTTTCGTCCCTGAAGCCAAAGTTTTGGTGAATACGGACAGGTGATAGATCTCTACCTGCAATCTCCGGGGTCTTGGAGAATGCAGGCAATGCTGTACTATGGAAAGGTTATAGTGAAAGAAGGCAGTCTAATGCAGCTTGCGGACGCCATTCGGTACTAGTATTGATATATTATTGGGGCAAGATGCTTGATATAAAATTTGTTTCACCCAAAGGACTAGTATCCAATCCTCATTTTCAATATCACCCAAACATCAGACACTAGGCTTAGTCGACATGGATTTCCCAGAAGAGCGTGCATTATATGAACATGACCCTCGACTCAATCACTACACCCCTAACAGTCTTCGCGCTCTGAAAGAGACGTTGCTTTCGGGCCAAGGTGAAAAAAGAACTACTTTTCTGAGAAGCATTATGGCATACATCGAACGGTCCGACCGTGTAGACCCAAAACCATTCCTGGAGTATCTATTGAAAGATCATGAGCATTGCAAATCCATCGCTAAGATCAATTCGTACAACGCTGCGCTCTTCTTAAATCGACTAGGAGTTGTGGATTGGTTGACAAGTCATTTTATGGAGACGCGTGATCTTCGCCATGCCGTCAAACAAATCGCAAAATACCAAAATAGAGAAAGTGCAAGAATGTTCCTCGAAGCAATGGATAGACTTGACTCAGATTCAAACGTTCCTACTCTTATCACAGATATTTTGAATCTGACTGTTCAGCCCGCATCCTTTCAGATCCAAGCACTTCGAAGCGAGGAAACGGGCCAGGTTGAATGTGAAAAGTTTGCAATTGAGAAACCCGAAATTCTGTTCACCCATTCAAAACCCTCATTTGGTTGGCCTGGCGGATTCATAATTTATGTTGTAAATCTGGAGAAATTATCTTTGTATCTCGAAAACAAATGTCTCCAGCTACTAGCCATACGGCAGTGTTACCCAATCTGAGCAGGAACTATCTTCTAGTCACAACAGACAGTTGGGTACCCTTTTTAGACTTCCTTTCACAAATGAGGACCGTTTACATACTTCACAGTAGGTATCTCCCAAACGCTGACATTACAAGCTTGCTAGGAACTACTTCGGGCAAATTGGCAAGTCTTTTGCAAGAATGACTTCATATATAAAGAGATAAATCTTTATATCTCGTCAAATCACTCTGCGCTACCCATTCGACAGTTACTCAAAATGCAGGTATCAGTTATGATTCGCCCTAAAGAAACCATTGCTAGGTAGGTTCTATGCCGTAACTGGAGACATTTAAGCAATCTAAATTGAGCTTTATAGACGTGGCATATACGATACAACAGGCGTCAAGAAGCCGGGTGTTCTGCCTCCACCGCCAAATTAATGCTGAGAAGTCAGACTTGGTTGATAATCAAGCTTGATCGAGGTTTCATTGGTGGCAGCATAAGCTCTGCTTCTGGAATGAGAAACTTCGCTTGTAATATATATATCCATTGCTCTACATCCGGATTGAAGTAGGATCATTCTTTATTGATTACTTTACAGTTGCACTATTGTTGGTTTATTCTTATGCTCTATGCACCTGCCTCTCATTTCTCTGCAGTTGAAGATGTATAAGAGCCTGCGAGCTATGTGTTTAGATATGTACTGACTTGCTTCGTCTGCAAATAGTTCGAGCCTCACATCTCCATTGAAAGCAATCGACGCACCATTGTATAGGCCTTTATTATTAAGGTTCGCGATACCATCAATCCAAAGTGTATAGACGGAGGCTAATATAGATTATAAGCATGTGCTTTCAATACACCTACAGATATGGATGCGGATGCGTGGAAACTGTGCTATTCCCATGTATCGACAAGGTCACCAAAGGCCTCTGCACGATGGGAAAATTGCTACCAAGAAAACAGAATTTCAAGCATCGATGTGACGAGTGTCGTGTGGCTAAGTCTTGAGGTTTGAAGCCAGGGCTTATTTTCGCTTCTAATAATGAGCACGGTGAAGCTATAAGGAAATTGATGGTGTGAATTTGAATGATAAGTCACTAATTGGACTGGCAACACCGATACAACAGCTCTCTAAAATTGCTGAGTAACGTAGGAATTATATCTTTTATCCATGATGTACGCGCCGAGGGCGTCGATGTATGATGAATACTTACTCCTGTAAGGGCGCTAAAGCTAACTTGGCTAGTTTTGTATCCAATGCTCCAACGCGAGCGCTGGGTGAAAAGACCACGATTTCCCCTCAAAAGACCACGCACAATCGTGGTCTTTTCGCCGTCACCCCGAATTACTCCGTACTATCGATAAGTAGCTATTTACGTACTTAGGTATATATCCGGAGAGCTAACTAGTAAGCTAGCCGAGACGGGTTACCTACAACATAGTTGATACGCCTGCCCACGGTCAGCTGACTAGTCAGCTGACCAGCTGGGAGGGGTAGAGTTAGTTGCCATCAGAAAGAATCAACTCTTTTATCTCCCCAAATTCGCCATACTGCGTAACAGCTGGGCTTGGGCGACAGCAGCACCCAGGGCCAGTGAGGTCAGGGTCTTGGTCAGGGGAGCCATAATGGCTGGATCACGGTAAAAAAGGGGATTGAGGCGATTGGAAACTCGAAGCACAAGGCTAGGAGTTGGGGGACCGAGGATGTTTTTATACCTAGGCAAGCTTCTTCACCGGCGTAATCCACCTACGTACCTGGTAATGTAGCGTTATTGATACGCTTGGCACTGCTATAGCTTAACTGGTTAAGGACCTCTGTAGCAAATGTACCTCGCCATCCAGTACCTCGGTGTCTAGTATAGTGGATTTCGGGCATTGCAAAGTCGGCCTCAGTTTCTGTATTGAGTTAAGGTATGGCGATCATGTTGATATCGTCTCCACATCTGACACGCGGACAATTCGGACGGGTTCCGATATTCCCGAGGTTTCTTGTTCCTTGCAGAAGTAAATCGGATTCTTGCAGTGGAGTATTGGAAATGAGCTCAGTGGTTATTGCCGAGGGGCAACCCCCAGATTCGGGTAACTGACAGGCACAAGTTGAATATGAGAAGACAAACTTTGGGTAGTCCTGGGTGCAGATCTGCAAGCTGATGTGGTACTTGCATATAATGGGATAGACAGCAGTTGACCTCGGAGGTTGCATATCCGTCTCATTACACCTATATTGGTATAGCAAGATTGTCAGATCGTGAAAATCAACCTGATGTGATGGCTAAGGTGCTCCTTGGCCTGATAGAAAGATAGATTGATGGGATCATGGTCTTATACTGGTCTCTTTTCCTGTCAAGCAAAATGCAAGAAGAGGAAGGGTTAAAAAAAAAAAAAAAAAAAAAATGATCCGTACCCCAATTACTCCCAGCGCGGGATCGAAATCCTGTCCGGTTTCACCATTAACTGGACTTCCCAATGCGGTATCACCCGTGCTCATTGTTTCATCCAGCAATCAGATGGCCTTGTGTCTCTCACCCACTCAGCCACCCAGGGAGGATTCTGCCCAACTGTCTTGGACTGTAGTTAAGTAAACCAATTCCCATTGTTTGTGCTATACAAATTCTGCTCCAACTGTCTTTACTGGTAGTATATAACTGGCCATTTGAACTCTATTCCTTAGTCTACTTCATCTTATGCTGTCTAGCTGTCCGTGCGATCTTTGTTTGGCTGACACTCTTCAATTGACATTTTACAATAATCAAGCAGCAATAATTGCGTATCGATATAAAAAGAAGACAAGGAAATAAAAAATATAACGTCAGGGCCATAGTTCCCCTACTTCCCCCATATACGGGCGACTAAGTATGCCACCCAACACATAACTCTCTCATTGGTTGTTACCTCACCACCTAGTTCATTACTGCCTTCTGGAAGCATTTACTATTTCTATACTATACACTTTATAGATTCAATTCAGATTCAATTCAGATTCAGTTCAGATTCAGTTCAGATTCAGTTCAGATTCAGTTCAGATTCAGTTCAGATTCAGTTAGTAAGATAGTAAGAAATCAAGAGTCAAGATATCGTATTTGTTAAACAATCTCCTATATATATGTTTTGCTACAAACTAAGCTCGTTATTTACTATTTGTCAGCTTGTTTACTATAATCGAGCAGAGTTTAGATGGTTTTAGTAGGGTATATAACCCACTTGCATTTCTAGTTTAATCAATTAATAATTCTTCCTCTGCTTTCTCCCCACATAGTAACAGGTTACTCAACAGTATTCATTTATAAAAAAATACTATATAAAGTAACTATAGATTCAACAATGGTGCTTGTGCCTGGCAATATAAACCCATGAGAGTTATGTGGCGGGTCCCATACTTGCATAGATGCGGGGAGATCACGTGGGTAGCGTCGGTTAGCATCGGCGTGCGGGCAGAACAGTCGATGCTCGAGTGCCAAATAAAGTAGACACAATGCTCCTTTTCTCTTCAAGAATTTTAAAGAACATCCTTTGAATTTGCTACTACCACCCTGCCCTTTCAACCATGAGTTTCAGCCGCAGCGGGGGACTCACTGCCCGCAACTTCAGACCTTGTCTACCCCAGAATCGCCTCCGCATTCGCTCCACCCTACCTCCACTCTTGTCCCGAAGATTCCATGCCAGCTCTCTACTATGGGGGATCAAATCACAAGTCCTAAAGGATGTCGGCGAGGGTAATCTCTATCTAATTACCACCTCATTTCTTAATTTGTTCACTCACAATTGCTAGGTATCACCGAGGTCCAGATCATTCAATGGTACGTGGAGGAAGGGGCTCATATCGAGGAATGGAAGCCTTTGTGCCAATATCAGTCGGATAAAGCTGTCGACGATGTGAGTGCTACCTCCTTTGTTCCCTTATTATGGGATGGGTTAATGGCTAACGAACCCAGATTACTTCGAGATACGAAGGCGTTATCAAGAAACTACATTTCGAGACAGATGATACAGTGCCTACGGGAAGGGTGTGTACTACCTTCACTCTTGCCCATCCGACATTCACACTGCAATTACCATACTAACAGGCCTTGGTAGGCACTCTGTGACATCGAAGTTGCAGATGGAAAATATCCCGCTGATGACCCGCCACACGGATCAACGGCAGCGGCGTCTGAACCAACCCCAGCTTCTGAACCTACCTCGGCCTCTGAGATCACACCTGCAACTCAAGAAGCCGAGGCTTCTCTAATAACCCCTACTCCTACCCAGGTTACAGAGGAGACACCCAGGACAAAGCATGCATCCCTTGCAGTACCCGCCGTGCGCGGGCTACTGAAGAGCAACGGGGTGAACATCCTCGAAATCAACGGAACCGGCAAAGACGGGCGGGTGATGAAAGAAGATGTCCTAAAATTCGTAGCAGAGAGAGATGCTCCAGTTCCAACATCAGTACCCGCCCCCGTTTCCGCGTCAGCAGACACACGACAAGCAGAGTCAATTGTCAAACTGACCCCGATCCAATCACAAATGTTCAAGACAATGACCAAATCCGCGAACACCCCACACTTCCTCTACGCGGACGAACTCAAAGTCAACGACATCACGGCCATCCGCAAGAAACTCGCCAGCGACAAACGTGATCCTACCAAAATCACATTCCTCCCCTTCGTCGTAAAGGCCGTTTCACAAGCTCTGACCGATTTCCCAATCCTCAACTCGAAAGTCGATGTCACAGACCCCACCAAGCCAAAGCTAGTCATGCGCGCCAAGCACAATATCGGAATTGCTATGGATACGCCGAACGGTCTGATTGTTCCGAACATCAAAGACGTCGCTAACCGATCGATCTTCGATATTGCCGCTGAGGTCGCGCGGCTAAGTGCCCTTGGTAAGGCCGGCAAGTTGACGCCCGCTGATCTCGGTGGTGGCACTATCACTGTGTCGAATATTGGCAATATCGGAGGTACATATGTGGCTCCGGTGATTGTGCCGACGGAAGTGGCTATTCTCGGCGTAGGTAGGTCTAGAGCTGTACCGGTCTTTGATGAGGATGGACAGGTTACACGCGGGGATATGGTTAACTTCAGTTGGAGTGCGGACCACCGTGTCATTGATGGGGCAACCATGGCGAGGATGGGTAACAGGGTTAAGGACCTAGTTGAGTCGCCTGAGCTTATGCTTCTAAATCTTAGGTGAATTATATCGGTCACCTCTTGATCAAGTACTTGTATCTAAATATAACAAATTATGGGTACATCATAAGACACTGCGTGGTTTATGTAGTTTGCTAGCTCCAATATATTATAGTTGAGCTTCATAGTACAGAGAATAGAGAGAAAAAAGATATAGACAAGTCAATTGATATGAATATCCACAAGAACAAAGGATATCACGAAGTCTGCCAAGCCAGACAGTTGATATATCAAAACAGCATGAAACAGAAGCTCTGGATGCGAGCTTCAAGAACTCCAGAGCTAAAACAGACCGGTGACATAGCCAAGCCGGCCAAAACACCAAACACCATTGGGAGGAACCACAAAATAACAAAAAACAAAAACAAAATGCTAAATCCTCCATGCATAGATCATACCCATTTTCGCATGGCAATGAGACATCACCAACAATCCCAGTGGCCTCCCCCGATCAACCCACAGAAAGATGCGAGGGCAAAGAAAAAAAAGGGAATCATTTATACTCAGCAAGCTTCTCAACAACAGCATCAATAACATTGCGCTGCACCTCCTCCATCGTCCCCTCAACATTGATTGTAATAGCATCCCACTCACCCTTGGGCTCCTCCAGCGCCGCAAGCTGCGAGTGCACCATGTCACTCTTCATATAATGCGATTCACGCTGTGTGACACGCTGCATCAACACCGTCTCACTGAGCTTGAGGTAGACGAAGTGGATCTGCACGGAGGACGAGCCGTACGCAGCGACGCGCATCACATCCCGGTACTTCTGCTTTAGCGCGGAGCAGGCTACTACGACGCCGGCGGGTGGGTGAAAGTTGTCGTCTTCTGAGGAGAGCGCGTCGATTGCGGCTTGGCGAAGGGAGATCAGCCAGTCCCAGCGGTCCTCGTCTGTGAGTGGGATGCCTTGACCCATTTTGTCTTTGTTTGCTGTCGGGTGGTACTGGGAGTGGTGTTTTGTTAGTTATTTGTAGTTAGGGTTGGGCGCAATTGGATGGTTTGGATGGTGTGTAGTGTGATTTGGTGTATAGATGGGGAGGGGGAGGGGATACTTACGTCGTCGCCTTCTAGGAATGGTATGGCTAGCTCGGTGCGTAGGACGTTACCGACGGTACTCTTTCCGCACCCTGCTGGACCGGTCACAACCCAGATATGTTGCATTTGTGTTGGTTTGGAGGTTGTTACTCCGTTGGTTCCATTGATGAGATCCGGCATGATGCGCGCCTTGCTCACGGTAGAATCTACTATGGAAGCGTGAGGAGGCTGGGGTCGTTCCCCTGCGGAAAGCATGATGTAGGAAGAAGATGTTTTTTTGGATTTGGGATGATTATCCAAAAATAATAATTTGGGTCGAGGTGGAGATTATGACGCTGTAGTGATAGTACACGGGGGGGAATGTGTTTTTATAACAGCGTGAGATTTATTGAATAAAAGGTCAGAAATATAAAAAGCGTATGACTTTTTTTCTTTAAGTGTACTTATATATTTTTGTATCACAGTGGGTCGGGTAAGGAAAAGATTCCAGAAGCCGAGTGGGGGGAGATGGGGTACATAACTAGTTATGATATCTTCAACCTTTGTGATCTCTATACCCGAGTTGAATAGCCGTTCAGATCAAGTTCATATATAAGATTATATATATATTATAGTTATATATATATACATATATATATACACATTTACATATTAATATATTAACCCCAATCAAATACCACATATTCTCCATACAAATCCATGATGTCACGGTATTTGGTACGGTAACTCACCCCCACGCTAGAAACACAAGAAGGGACAAGAAAGACACCGCCAGTTCCAATCCAAGTCAATTTCCTTTCCCACCCCCCCCCATTTCCCCCTGACTTTAGCTGAGATTTTGTATTCATCCCACTAACATCTGCGTATCCCACTAATATCTGTGTCATTCCCTTCCTTTATCTCTCACATGTCCCGTGCCGAACAACACTCCGAGGAACTCGACACCGAAAGGCGGCCCCCCACACTCTCGAAAATTCGCAGATCCACCCGATTATTGAAAGATTGTACTCCGTACTCCGTACACGGATTGCCGATACTCATCCCGTGGAACACACACAGGGGGGAGGGGACAAACATTCCGGGAAATACATACAATCTCATCCGATAGAATACAACCCTTGAAAAGACACGACAACATGAGCAGGGAATGAATATGCATGGTGATTCCCACAGTCACACCGACTATACCCGGTGTGTGCCTGGTAAACATGACCAGGCCGTATTTTCCCCCCTCAGAATCCGGGGAAGAAAGGAACTTCCCGCGGGGTAAAAGGGTCGAATCATTTGCTTGTACGAGAAAATTGATTTTCCGCTGGTTTTCTTCATGATCACGAGGGCAACTGACTGTGGCGGGAAGCGGATTCCGACATATCCGATCTCATGCTTATCCGGTGTAGTTTACAGGGTGTGCTGGGCCTTGATCCGTATGGCTAATTTTGTGTTTGGATGTTTGGATGTTTGGAGGATAAGGACAGCGTAGACAGGCTTCAGGTCCAATCGGTGGGTAATGTTGAGGAGGTACCTGTCAGTGGATCTGACATGTCTGAAGAGCCCATGGAGTCCAGAGTCAGAGTCCGGAGTCCAACGGGTAGTTGTAGATCAATGGTATCAGTAACTAGTTACCTTTAATGTTAGTTCTGGAACTAACATTGATTTAACATTGGAGGAGACGAAGTGGAGTTAGAAATGAAATGAATATCAAATATCGCATGTAGATATTGATTCAAATCAATCTTATACTGCAATCACCATTTTCTATACAAAAACATGTCAATCAGTTCATGGGGGCGGGGCGGGGAGGCGGTATTACATAAGCCATCTCCAGGCCACCGCGACAGCTCCAGATCATCAAAGCTCCGACTTATTGGTTCGGGCCTCGATAGCTGCAGCCTCAATTACCTCCACAATGGCTTCCCTCTTCTTCTCCACACCGGTCGACATCGATGTGGTCCTCGAAGACCTCGATGAGCGCCAGACCGTCGACGTCAAGCTCGACAAGGGCCGCCGCGAGCGGGTCCCTCTGTACATGGACGGCGAGTCCGTCAAGGGTGCCGTGACCATCAGACCGAAGGATGGCAAGCGACTCGAACATACGGGGATCAAGGTGCAATTTATTGGCACGATTGGTGCGTTGGACCATCCACCCAGCCTCTCCCAGCTGGATTTCGCCATCGCTGATTCGCCGCTAACACCTTGCTATTTCGGAATACAGAGATGTTCTACGACCGAGGCAACCATTATGAATTCCTTTCCCTGGTCCAGGAACTCGCCGCCCCCGGCGAGCTGCTCCACCCGCAGACCTTCCCCTTCAATTTCAAGAACGTTGAAAAGCAATACGAGTCTTACAATGGTATCAACGTCAAGCTGCGCTACTTTGTCCGGGTGACTGTCTCGCGGCGCATGGCGGATGTCATTCGGGAGAAGGACTTGTGGGTGTACTCATACCGCATGCCACCGGAGAATAACAGCCCCATCAAGATGGACGTCGGTATCGAGGACTGCTTGCATATCGAATTCGAATATTCCAAATCCAAGTATCATCTCAAGGATGTGATTGTTGGCCGTATCTATTTCTTGCTCGTGCGGCTCAAGATCAAGCATATGGAATTGTCTATCATTCGGCGCGAGACAACGGGATCCCCGCCAAATCAATATAACGAGAGTGAGACTTTGGTGCGCTTTGAGGTATGTGGTATATTGAACAACACTTGATGTAATATTGGGGGTATGAAACGCAGAGCATAGGAATGCTGACTTGTGTACAGATTATGGATGGTTCGCCATCCAGAGGTTAGTGAACACTGCGCAAACCGTGGACCCAACGGCCATTAACCCGCGGTCTCAATGATTCTCGCGAGGATTGATTGGCAAGCTTGGGGTAACCTTGAGCATAGCTGACTTTTCATAGGTGAAACCATTCCAATCCGTCTGTTCCTTGGTGGATTTGACTTGACGCCGACATTCCGCGACGTTAACAAGAAGTACTCGACAAGGTACTATCTCAGTCTCGTACTGATTGACGAAGGTACGCTCCAATTACCCCCCATTCTTTCTCTGTTTCTTTCCCCAGTCCTTGGCAATCTTCAAATCACAGTCCATGGCGCATCCCAGAATGCGGGGTGCAGACACGGAAGATGCCTGCAATAGCCGTCGGCAATTGAAATTACCCCATCCAAGTCGGCCCGGGTTGCGTCATGTGTTTCCGATTTGCATCCCCCCCAATTCCCGACACCCCCACGCTAAACCACTTCTGGTTCTAACCGATGCAATTTACCATACTCTTCCCTTCTGATACATCATTGGTCTACAATGTCAATGTCTCAAACTAATCAAATAACAGATGCCCGTCGCTACTTCAAACAATCCGAAATTGCGCTCTACCGCCAAGCCCCCGAGATCGCCCCGAACGCCCAGATCGCACAGCAACAGCAGATCCAGCAGCAGATGATCCTCGAGCAACAGCGTCAGCAGCCCGCTCTTCCACCGGGCTCTGCTACCGCTGGTCCCGGCAGGGAAGTCACCACGCCGCTTCGGCAGGAGCCGCAGCCTGTTCCTGCGCCTGCAGCATAGACTATCGCATTCTATTCTCATTGTCGCTCGCGTCTTTCTTACAGCTTCTTGGTACCTGCGGATCTGTTCTTCTATACCCGCCTCTTGTCTCGATCTCGAATTTCCTCTAGTCCTCTACTTCTCTACTACTCTACTACTCACTATTCCTTTTGTGTCCGTTAGTCCTGTCTCACGGCTATGTCACGATATCACTTCTGTAGTATACTTTACTCTGCCTACAACATACATTCGTGCCAAGCCTCATTCTAAATCGAACCTCACCTTAAATTCAGATTGTAGAATGTCCTCCTTTCCGATGTCTTGGTCCGGGAAGATCTTGAGTCTAGAGTACAACATATAACCATAAAATAAAACAATGCATTGATCGCCACATAGTACATAATACACACGCAGCCGGGCCCGGGGGTCATCCTTTCTTTATCCACAACCAAGTCCTAGCTCTAATACTCCAACTGACCAATTTCCTGCAACACCTTCCCCAGCGCCTGGAGAATCTGCCCATCATCACGCTCTTTACCAGCAACCTGCACAGCGCGCACAACCAACGGATAAATCCACTCAAGATGTTTCCGATAGTGATGCTCCTCCGCATCCTCACCCTTAACAGCCGAGACAGTCTTCAGCGAAGGCGGATCTGGGATAGCCGACGGCTCACTCTTCAGCTCGACCATGCGGACGAGCAGATGGAGCAGCGCCTTGCGGGCAGGCGTGGGCTGAGGCATCAAGCCGCGCAACGGCTGGTCTGCGATGTAAGACTTGAGCGAGACCGCGCAGCGCAGGAGGAGGTAGGGTGAGATCGAGCGGGCGAGCAGGGTCTGCGGGGACGGGGCGTCTGCTTTTGTTTCGGTCTTGGCTTGCGAGTGTGCGGCGAGCTCGAAGAGCGTGTCTATGAGGACGTATGCTATTCCCGGGCGCAAGGTTGGTGGTGGGTTGAAGGTGCGGCCGGGGCGGACGTTGTAGAAGTCCTGTAGGGGTGTGTCTTCGGGACCGGTGGTTGGTAGGTCGAAGCGGAGGGGGCGTAAATGAAGGAGGAGCGGAAGAGAGCGCGGGCGAAGTCGCGGCGGACGGCGTCTGGGATTGATGCTGCTCCGAGGGATGGGAGGATGAGAGTCTTCAGGCGGGTGAAGGCTTTTATGTCGAATGTTTCGTCTGCGGTGAGTCGGGCGTTGGGGAGTTGTTGGGATTGGAAGTCGCGGGCGGAAACTATTCCATTTGTGATGTCGACGATGCGTTGCCAGAACTGGGATGTTTCGGACTTGTTTGTCTTTGTGTATTGCTTTTCCACGTAGGGGACTGCAACTTGGAGAACGTTCAGGGACACTGTCGTGGCCTTTTGCCAGAGGAAAGGTTCGCGGTCCTTGCCTTGCCAGGTGTACTTTTGCGTAATTAGAGTACCGAGGTGCTCGAGGGATTTCGCAAGTGCACCATTCGTGAAGACATCTTGCTTGATGCCGAATTCGGCGATGTACCAGCTGACAAGATCGATGGTGCGCTTCGAGAAGGCCACGAACGCCGGTCTTCGGCTGTCGCTGTCAGGGCTCCATTTCGATAGTGCTGAATCGGACAGTTCGGCAAGACACAAGAGAATATCCGGCTGGGAGTCCTCTTTCTCCAGGCAGAGTGTCTTGATACAATCAATGACCAGGGTCTGCAGGGCCGAGGGTCGGTCGACATCTGGAGAGTAACGCGGAGAGACCGAGTTCCACGCAAGTAAACTGAGATGATGGAGGACCTTTTCGATGTGTTTCGTAGTCAGCTGGTCTTTGTAAAGGCGGTAGACCTGCTGGAATGCATGTAGATAGGCCAAAGCAGCATCCTGGTTTGGTTGGTCCAAGTCGAGCGTTTTCTCATCGCCAGCAGGGTGTCCGTTTTCCCAAAGGAGCCATGCACATTCAAGAGCATCGTTGCTAAGTTCATCTCCATTTTGCACCAGGAGGAGAATTGCCGAGAGGCTAGAAAATGTTGCTTCACTGAATTCCAAAACATGCAAGTCAATCAGACTTTGCAAGTACTTCAAAAGTCGCTTCCAGGATTGATCGAACTTCTCATCCTGCACCAGGGTCTCGAAGAAATTCGTCATCAGATTCGACAAACCCTTGACCATCACCACTGTCGTATCCACCCACGCCTTGAAGTCATCGGATTTTGCATTGCTCCGATTGTTCTTGGCTTGGAGGAGAGGGGTCTCAATTCCCTCGGCCATCTTAAAGAGGACCATGTTTAGACACAAACGCCAAGCTTTGGGTGAGAGCTGCTGCCCGTAGGCGTCAAAGATGCGCAAAAGCGTATGGACTGCGCTATTTCGAATCTCAGGTCGACTATCTGTCGTGATATCAACGATGCGAAGCAACAGCAGCAGCCACAACGAGTTCCGAGAAACAGAAGGGTCTTCGTCATGGGCTAATTTAGCTAGCTCTTCTTCGCTGACGGATGCATCGACATGGGCAAGTGAGATCTGCTCAATCTGACCCTGGAGAAAGTCGGAAACGTTCCAGAAAAATGAGGTGGTGGTGAGGGAGATGTTGAAATCTTGGATTTGCGACGTAAAGCTGGAGAAGGCATTCACCAAGCTCAAGAGACAAGGCGCTGGCAGTAGAGAGAGGAAATCGGATGCAACAAGGTGCAAAGACTTATACGCAGCACGTACTAAACGAGGGCCTGCCGGAAGAGCTGACGATCTGCGCTCTATTAGAGTGGAAGGCCTATCGCCAGCCCCAAGATCTGGGGAAAATTGGAAAACACCAGATATCAAATCAAATATCAGGTGCCATCCGTCCACGAAGGTTTCTGCATACTGTTCTAGGATGTTATTTAACACTTCCAAGGTCTGTTCGTGAATTTCAATGACGGTTATCGGTAAAGACTTGGAGGTGTGCATATCCGATGCATAGAGCGAGGCGACCTGAGCTTTCAATGTCTGCAAATTCCTCGTCTGCACTTGATTGTAGACTTTCTCGTCGTCTTCTTCCCTTTGCTTCATTGTTGAGAAGGCGAGTGAATTCAAAATTGCGCTTGCCTGCAGGCGAAGATTTGGACTGACGGTAGTATTTGCGGAAGCCGAGATGAGACTTTGCGTCAGTAACTCCCATGCTTTGCTGTCGTCTTCTTCAAGCGAAGACAGTCTCCCAAGGTTTGCCTTGGCTAGTTCGTTTCCTCTCTCAAGTACAAATTTGAGTTCCTCGTCTTGCATTCTTGATTTTCCGACAGTATGCGACACGCGTCGGGAACCTTGGTGCAAGCGTCCACCTGCTTGGGAGGATTGTGGCGTTCGAGGCATTTCTGATACTTCCTGGGCATCACCCCGGTTGCGACGCTGCTCCGTAAATGTTGACAGATTCAACAAGGCAAGTAGTATTTCCTCGAAAGATACACTTGGGAAATCGCTGGAGCTTTCGAGCATTTTGGTAGAAGCCGCCTGTACCGCGATCACTTCAGGCCCAAGATTAGCAGTTGGCACATCGTTTCCTGGGGTGACTGGAATCTCCCCAACTCCACTGGCCGATTTTACCATTGCGCTTGAGGACATGCCAATCACTAGTCCAGTATATTGAAGTGTTTCAAAAATAATGGACCAGGCTGGCTGATCTAATGTCGGCCCCAAGGCAATTCCGAGGTTGAGCAAAGCCCGCATGCAAAGCAGGTTCCTTGTGCTTAAAGACACCGGAGGCCCTTCCCCGGCAGTTGTCCCTGCAGACTCTATTGACAAAGGGCCGGAATTTGACAGATCCGCACTTCTCCGTTTCTTTTGGGCCGCGTCACTTTGCTGAGAGCCAGTGACAGACACATTATGTGATTTGGCACCACCTGCACTCACGGGCGTGGCAGCTTTTCCAAGAGTTGTCAAGAAAGCATCTCGGGGAACAGCTAATCTTAGAAGACCGGCCACATGAGCTAATTTTTGAAATGCTCGAACAAGATTGTGGTAATACTCATCATCCAAGGATGCGCGCAAGAAGATGGAGCAAGCTGCTAGGACAGCGGGCCAACAGTTCTCTATTATCGCCGCACAAGTCTTGATGGCGGGATACTGTACATGAGACTGCAGATCCAGAGGATTGATGGGAACATGTGGCTTTTTCGACGACGAGGTAGACTGCACTCGGGTGGGTTCTGCTGTGAAATCTTGAGAAGACCTGGCGGAGTCGGGTCCTTGAACTGGGCTCATAAGTCGATTCTTGCGTCTTTGCTTTAGGTCTGGGACCGTCAATGGAAGAATAAATTTCGCTAGCCCTTCAGCAAAGCTGCTGATACAATTAAGAACGAGGCTGTAAATGTAAGTGTCCGGCGGTGTGGGCGGATCTGTCTTGTCTAGGAGATCGATGAATGGCGCACGAACAACACTCCACTGGGTGCTGATTCCAGGCACCTTTGTCTCACTGGGAGGAACAGTTGACCCAATGACACCAGCAACACCACCTGTTTCGAGAGTTATTTGATCCTCTGTGGTAGATCTTGAATGCTCCGCGCGGGAAGGTACTGTTGATTGATTGCTGACGCCAATCAAAGCAGGCTTCTCTGAAGCTAGCCGAACAAGCGCAGCCATGTGGTCGCGGAGGATGTTCTTTCTGCCTTCCTCGCCGTCATACAAAGTATAGATCAGCCGCACAGCACCCGGCTCCGAGTATAGCCCCCGAAAAACTTCCATGCAAAGTAATCGTTTCCAAGGAGCGGTCGCATCTGGTTCAACGAGATGGGTTATCAGACTCAATGCCATCTCGCATTCTGTAGTCAACAGAGACATATAACGCTTCAGAAGAATGAGAAGAATTCGAGTGACTCGGACAGTTTGAGCGAATGAATACCTCTCAGATAGACAACGGACGGCTAGTGGTAACAACCGAACGCGCAGCACTTGCGAAAGTTCGGGATGTCCCACAAAAAGGCGGCCGCTGTTCAGAAGGATACTCTCTATAAGTTCGAGCACAAAAGTCGGGGATAGGGTTCGAGTTCGCAGAAATTGCAGTGGTTCACCATCGATCAGACGACAGAGATCATCCAATACTTGCAGTGCATCATAGGCGAAGTAGCCGATGTTAAGCGACTGACCATCGACTTTGATTGTTGTGGTGATTTTGGCATCATTGGGAAGATTGTCTTCGCTCGAAACCCTTTCAAATGTAGATACCACCAGCTGCTGGAGAGTGGCAGCGGCAGTACTAGAGACTGCAATTGTCTTGCTTGCCTGTAACGTGGCGCATATTTCCAAGGTGTTCGCAAGAAGCTCCCCGCTCAATTCATTGGAATAAAACTGCAAAAGCGAAGGCAGAGATTGTAGAATTTTCAGCTGGATATCAAGGCCTAGCAAGCGTTAGCGCAATTAAAACATGTTGATTTGTTTGGTCATTTACTCAAGCTCGTTGTCTCCTTCAGGCCTGCGAGGACATCTTTCAAACGACTCGAGGGTAATGAGCGAGATGCAATTAGTCTCTGTAAACAGATAACACCAATACCGGCAAGCTTTGCATGTCGAGTATGGCATGCAATGATGAATGGCTCGACGAAATTCGGTTTGCGAACAAGGTCTAATGGCAATTTAGTGGTTGAGAACTGACAAAAACATTGCCATGTGAGAAATTACCTGCTGCTATCTGAGCCTCTGAAGTTGAGGGCAGTGCTTTGAGCTCATTCAACGATTGTTCAGCGGCCTGTCAATTCATCATTAGTGTGCCATGGCCGATGATGCCTAGAGAGTGATAACTAACATTTCGTAAATCGGAGTTTTTCCTTCGAGACTCATGAATCAAATTGGCAATCTCCGTCTGCAAGAATTGGGAGGACATTTCTATTATAGGTCTGTTGTCTCAAAGCATGGCCAGCACAGGCTAATGCCCGAGGTCCCGATGTCAACAGTACGGGGAGCTCTCGATCGCAGATGAATGTATCGGTGTTTCCACACCAGACTAGTTGTAGAATTTGAGCTTTGATGCTGAGTTCATGTGAGCAGCAAGAGAACAATGACAGCGATTCTGCTATTACAACGATTCCACGATGGGATCAACAAGGCGTGGCATCTCCAACAGGTGCCAAGCCATAGATAAGCTGTATCGCACGTGATCGTGTTCTGACTTGACCGCCTAGCGCATTGCCCCTCTTGTCGCAACATCCCTCTTCGGCATCTATTCACACTTGTCGTGATATTTCCAGCCTTTGAAACCACTATTCAGTGCTCAACATGGCTGCTAAGGTCCCAAGAAACTTTCGACTCCTGGAGGAGCTTGAGAAGGGTGAGAAGGGTCTGAGTGCAGGTACGATCAACTCCTACGATCTCCGACAATGTCCGATCTTAGATCACTGACGTATGTGTCTTATTTCTAGATGCCTGCTCATACGGACTTGCTGATGGGGAGGATATGATGATGAGCAACTGGAATGGAACCATTCTCGGCCCGCCTCACGTTAGTTTCTGACTGTACCTCACGCCACCACGAAACTATCGCTAATCTGCCGTCTTTCAGAGCGTTCATGAGAACCGGATATACAGTGTGAACATTCACTGCGGACCTGACTACCCCGATAACCCGCCTACCATTCAATTCGTCTCTCGAGTGAACATTCCATGTGTTGATTCCAGCTCTGGCAAGGTATGAGGAGAGTGGATACGAAAACACGAAGCCATTACTGAGTGTTTATACTACAGGTCGATCCGACAAAGCTTCCAACCCTTGCGCAGTGGAAACGAGACAACACCATGGAGACAGTTCTAATTGAATTGAGAAGGTAAGCACAAATAATGGCACAAGTCGACGGTTGAGGTTGACACTTTATCCAGGTACATGGCCTTGCCCCAGCATAAGAAGCTGCCGCAGCCCCCAGAGGGCTCAACTTTTTAGTCCAGCATGTGAGACCCACTCAGTGCAGGCGGATCTCGGAGTATCAGGGTCGGCTTCATTTAAATTTCCTGGCTTCTTCTCTTTTTCTATGACCCTAGAGCGTGTACAGTCTCTGCATGAAAGCATCAGCAAGGGTTCTTTTGGGCCCCAACTTTCAATTTCCATCCCTACATTAGGTATCTATCTCTAAAGTTTTTTGTTTTGTGGAACTGGGCATTGCGGCAGGCGCGTGTTTACCAATAACAAAATCAAATGATCGTTATTCTTTTATTGAGTGATGACATACTCCGTAGAGTGATTCACTTAGCCAATGATTGTCTTTGTAGGCGTAAATTCTTGCTGTCTAGTATGAAGCAACCATAGGGTCGTGAGACACCACATCAAATATAGGGACAGGGCAAGACACCAAGAAGACCAATCCATGCTCTAGTTCTCAGTGTAGTTCTCACTGGATGGCGTTCGTGCCCTTACAGTTCCCACCTCTCTGACCCAACCCCATGCAGGAGATAAAACACAGCAGAAGACAACCAGACACAAGAGGGTGTAGACTGCGCCATGAAAATTGAGAGAAATGTTAACCAATAGAGGGTACATCATCTACGTTTACTGAAAAACTTCTTCTCCAAGCACCCGGACAAGCCGAACAGTTGATGAAAAAGGAGTTCGCGTCGATCGGGGTCAGTGTAAGCCCAATGACACTGTGCAACGAGGCATGCGCAAGCACAGGGGCCAAGCTGCGGGTTCCAAAAATAGGAATAATCAAAGTGTTTCCTGGACGGAAACTTTCAGAGATTAAACTGAAAAGAACAGATACTACACTTGATCTAAGCCAATAGGCAAAGAGAGCTAAAGAAGAAAGAAAAGAAGAAGAAGATTTGCGGGGGGGATGTGGGTATATATAGACAAATATGGTCACGTGACCTTCGCGCGGGTCCCCTTGCCGGAAGACGCCAGAATTGTATACCGCCGTCTAGATTGGATCCGGATGATTCCAAAATTGTATACCACCTTCTAAATCGGATGCCGGAAAATACCAGAATTGTATGCCGCCTGGATGCCGGAAGATGCCATAAGTCTCTACTACCGAGGCAGGAGCGGTACCCAATTAGGAATGTGAGACTGATTGGAAAGTCTAGACACTGGTATGTGGCTGGTTGGGTCTGGTAGCGAAAGCCATAACCACCGAGCCTTATTTGATTTGGTGAGCCGATAGCGGTTGATAAGACTGTTTAACACTTGCATATCACAGTATGAAAAATTACACTACCACAGACCAAAAATATACTCAGTCACCAAATCATTAAATTTCTTAAAACTCCCTAACGAGACTTGATATCATATAAGAACCAATAGGTCAAAAGACAAGATTCCTATAGACAACCGTTGTTGACATGTCAAGTTGTAATTTATCCTATTTACTATGGTGTTCTTGGGGTGTTACGTATGTTGTACAACATATTCAGGCATCTTTAGGCGGGTCCCTAAAATATATTGCCATACGCTAATGCATTTCCAGTAGGCGGTAAATGGGCGGTGTCCACCCCAGGCAGGAACAAGATAAGACATAACTATGGTTGTTTAGCTTTGGCTTCATTATTGGTATAACTATTCAACACGGCAGAATGCATAAAGTGCTGGTGCCGAAGCATAACGGGGCTCATCGCTTTGCTTGTGAGAGATGACTCCCTACCTTTTCAATCCTTCCAGCTGACAATCTGTCTATGACAGGTTTGGCGCTTTATCGAGCACTTCTCCGACAATGCCGTCCTTCAGCTGCAAACACTCTGTGGCTAGGTGAAGCTAAACCTCTCATTCGACAGAATTTTCGAAAATATAAAAAATTACAAAGCCCATCACAAACAGCAAATGCTCTGAAGGCAGGCTATGAGGTATGCGCGTCGAATCTTCCTCCAGGCTAAGCTTATGTGTTAATATCTTGTCGCCGTATGACAGGCTCTAGATCTCCTCTCCTCGTCTCATACCAATCAGCATGATGCACACCGGATCACGACTCTCATAGCCCAAGCCAGATCACAGAAAGATAAATATGCTGCGATGCAAAGGAAAATTCGGCTGGCAGCGCCACCTGCCAAACCACTTACGCCCAAGAAAGCCCGAAAAGTAAAGTCAATTCGCTTTCAGGAGGAAACAAATCAGCGACATCCGAACGCTACCTCGATCCTAGACAGACCCCGGCCGTTAGGTGACAAGAAGCGCAATGTCCCTGTACTTGTCAATGCACGCGGACTTCCGTTCCTGCGCTATAAAAAGCCGCAGCCGAGAAACGTTAGCAGCGTCATTCGAACAAAACTTGGGCGTCGTTGGAACTGGATCGAACGTCGAGACCGGCTGAAAGTAGAACTTCTTTTCGCTAAGGATGAAGAGGAATGGGATCGTGTCACCGAGACTAAGGAACCATCCACTTGGTCTGAGCATCCCGCAAATGCCATTGTCGATGTCAATGCGAAAATCGCACACTTCGATATGCATTCCAAAGAGCTTGCAGATAACATGTGGAAGATCGTTCTAGCTGAAAAGGCTTTGGCGGAAGAAGAAGCTAACCAAAAACAGCTAAAGCAATGAACCTTGGAAACCAAGTGGTCCATCTTGCCGCGCAGACGTCATTGCCATCACAAAGTACATTCCCCTGGCTCTTCGGGCAGACGAACGTGCCATTATAGCTTAGGTCAATGCCCAGCTACATCACAGCCACCGTCCATGGCCATGCGACCAATGGGCACCATGGACTGCTAGCATTGTCAAAGTCACTGGACTTCAGCAAGCAGCTCCTAGAAAGACAACGGTTCTGTTTCAGGCCCTTTGTTGTCTAATGATTTGAGCATTATCTTTCCCTGTACCATAACCCAAGTCCATGCGGACTTTCAGATCTGTATATTACTCCGCCTACCTTTAATACCAGTTCGCTGGTTTCTCAGTATAATCACACCAATTCAACAAGGTTATAATACATAATTTCAAAGTAATGGCAGGTCGTTAACATTTCTATGTATTACTTATGCAGCCACTTTGAGCTTCTCAACAGCTGGCAGGGCATCCTCGTCTTCCTCGTCATAATCACCCTTGGCCAAGCCCTTCTCCCACAACTGCCGACCTGTGAGCTTTTTCTCCTCTTTCGTGGTCTTTTTCTTCTTGTCCTCCGATTCCTTTTCTTCGCGTACTCGAAGCTCCTCGTCCTCCATCTCCTTTTTGAACTTTGCATGCCACTCCAAGAAGGACTGGACGGTGACTGCTGTGCCGTGGAATTTTCGGTTCTCCTCCTCTTCTCTCTTCGCGGCGACTTGGTCCATTTCAGCTTGAATGGCGTCTGCTCGCTCGATCATAAGCTGCTCTGCGCTTTCCTTAAGTGCGCTGACCAGTGTGAATATCATCGGCATTCCCAGGTTCTCCTCGATGGTGGGCTGAAGAGACTCCATCAGTAGGTCCCGGTCTTCCTGGACATCTAGCCGGGGATGCTTCACGGCATTAGGTGGAGAGGAAATGCTGAGATTTGGGCCAACATCGGGGTATTCTTCCGGGTAGGCGACTTCCAGGCATATGACGGGTTGTTCTGATTCATCGCCATCATATTCGAGGGCATCGAGAGTTATGGATACACGGTACGAGGTTTCGGATATGTCTAGGTGCCAGGTCTCGCTGTGAGCAAGGATAAAAAGAAACTTTGACCCATCTGAAGAACTTGTCTATTACTTACCGGTAATTTCATCAGGGAAGATTGAATCGAGCACTTCACGCTCTTCAATCTGGTCTTCGCGACCCATAGCTGTTGATCCGCCCGCGGATTGGAGGGGTAACGATTTAAGCGCCGGAGGTGCAGATTCTTCGGGAAACACCTCGTGGGCAGATGAGAGTGGTTCTAGCGGGAAGGATTGAAATATTGTCTAAGCAAGACTTTGAGATATCGTAGTATTAACCAACTCAGAAAAAAAGATCGGAGCGCAAACCAAGTCAACGCACCAAACGTCGGGGCCAAGCCGGGTCACGTGTATCTATCAATTCGCCGTCATCCTCGATGGCTTCTACTATTTGCTTGAGAACACTCTGATCCGCTCACTAACATTCACAGAATATACTCCCCAAGCTAGGTTAACATCGAGGATATATATAAGACATATAAAGAGACATTGGAGTTTTACATATAACGTCCATCGTCTTAGATAAATCAAATTGTTGAAGTTCTACGTCTTGAAGGGTAAATACTGCATACATATATATACACGGCATTATTCCTATTCCGGGTGGCACTTCTAGGTATGGCTGATAATTAATTCCATCTAGCTATAACACACAAACGGTATGGTAGTGGTGTTGTGGTGTGTTGTAGTTCTCACTCCACGACCAAGGCGGTCAAAAGCATAAACTTGACAATATTGCGGTCCCACATGCAAACCCGTCAAACAGCCGCCTCAAATTTTTGGAGGTACACTTTTTTCTAACTTCTTCCAGATACCCTGCAGGTTACAATTGTCAATCACCCTGCTTAGTATTCCAGTCGACGACATAACCAGTTTTTGACTGCGTCCTGCCATGGGAAAGCCTAGACCGCAAAAGAAGAAATCATCCAAGCCCCGCGAAAAGTCCGTACTCGGCCCTGGTGGCTCGATCTCGAAAGGCAACATGGCTCAAGATCCCTCGACGTTACTCGACCAAGCCACAATCCTCCTACAAACTGGTCGAGCCGATGAGGCACTTGTGGTTGCACAGCAGGCTCTGGATTTGACCGCTGAAAATACTACTGCACAGCTCCCCGCCATTAACCTGCTTGGAGAAATCAATGTCGAGCTAGGCGACATCGACACCGCTAGAAACTGCTTCCTTCAGGCTGTTCAACTCGATCAGAATGGCTCGATACCGGAATCTCAGGGAGGGGGAGCTGAGAAGTTCCTATGGCTTGCACAATTGAGTGAGCAAGGTGGAAAGGACAGTGTCCTGTGGTTCGAGATGGGTGTGGCGTCCCTCAGACAGACTATTCAGTCTCTTGAGGGGAAAACATCACCGGAGCAGATCGCCGACATCACACAGAAGAAGACCAAGATGTCTAACGCACTCTGCGCTGTCGCTGAAACCTATATGACCGATCTTTCGTGAGTTTCTCTGTGTTCTAGATTCTATGCGGGCCAACACTAACATATACACTCAGCTGGGAAGAGGATGCCGAAGCTCGGTGCGAAGCACTTATTACGGAAGCCCTCCTTGTCACACCCGAAGAGCCGGAGGTACTACAGACCCTCGCCTCCATCCGGATTTCACAACTACGTACCGAAGATGCGCAAGCCGCGCTCACTCGGAGTATGAGCTTCTGGAAGGATTTGGCTCCAGAAGATCTCAAAATTCCCGATTTTGCGGTACGCATCAGTCTTGCGCGACTCTTGATGGAAGTGAATATGGAGTTCGAGGCTCTGGAAGTCCTCGAGCGCTTGATTCTAGAGGATGATCAAAGTGTAGAGGCCTGGTACCTCGGAGGCTGGTGTCTCTTCTTGCTGGCAGAAAAGCAACAGGCACCTAAGGATGCGACCGCCGATGAGCTTGCCGAGTCCCCGCGACATGCATCACTAGATGCTAGTCGTGAATGGCTCAAGCAAAGCTTGAAGCTCTACGATGTTCTTCAGTACGAGGATGACCGGCTCCGCGATCATGCCTTGGAGCTTGTACAGGAAATGAACAAAGAAATTGGAGAGGACGATGAGAGTGAAGCTGAAGGAGAGGGAGAAGGCGAGGATTCGGATGTGGAGATCGAAGTCGACTCCGACGACGAGATGGCGGATTTATAGATACCAAAAGTAACGACCACATGAGATGATGTACATGTTCATTGATTTGTTTGATTTGATACCACTAGAAGTAGTTTCTTTCATTTTTTTTCCCAACTTTCTCTTTCATCGTCGACCCCTTGAACCACAAACCAAAACTTCTTTGATATCGCCACCGCAATTCATTCATCGGTTCCGGATTAAGTTGCCTCCGGTGAAGCAGATGCCCGAATTTTTGTCAGAGCAGGTTTCAAGCGCGAGTGAAAGCGAGTTTGTCTCCGTGGCTGGCATCTCAAACTCCTGCAAAATGGATTTGGTACCAGCCCCAAAAGGAGAGGCTTCAGTAAAGACCACCGTGGTCGAAGTGGAGGCCGTGGATATGGGGGAACAGTACGATATAGAGGACGACGCGCCGGACCTCGCGCTTGAGATCTCGTCAGATTTGGAGTCGGACAGTGATGATTCCGACGGATGGGATAATCTGTCTAACTGCGATGAGGCGATCCAGTTCTTACGCGATGACCAGATCCGCGACGGCCTCGGTATGTAACTATATCCACCCTCACGTCTTACCCCGGACACCCCCGCTCTCGGAGATCTCAGAACGAACATTGGCTAACGCGCTGTGCTTTTCCGTCGCAGTTCCCGGTGCCTGTACTCTAGAAGAAGCGACTGCATATCGACAACGTCTACATGCGATTGGTAAGGCGGCGTTCGTGGAGGAGACCATCATCCGCGAAACCGTCACGGCCAAAAAGCTATGCACGGCATTTGGAATCGTGCCCCCGGCATTCCTCGATGGTGCGCCAGATGAGTCTTACCATTCTCTTCTGGCGGTCGCGATCTCGCGCGAGTTCTCCCGGAGGCCCAAACTTCCCCAGTACAACTCCATCGACGATGCTGTTCGGCTCCTTCGCGAGTCTCGAAACATCATCGTTCTGACGGGCGCAGGTGTATGTTTATATTGAAGATTATCCAGAAGATCCTTGATCCATAAGTTCTAACGGGTATTTTATCAGATCTCGACAAGTCTGGGCATTCCCGATTTCCGTTCTAAGGATACCGGACTCTATTCAAAACTGGCGCATCTAGGTCTGAGCGATCCACAAGAAGTCTTCGATATCCATATCTTCAGAGAGGACCCGAACATTTTCTTTTCTATTGCCAAGGATATCCTTCCAACGGAAAAGAAATGGTCGCCCACCCATGCGTTCATTCGGCTTCTACAAGACAAGGGGAAGCTGTTGACCAACTATACGCAGAATATCGATAACATTGAAGCAAATGCCGGGGTACGCCCGGAAAAGATTGTACAATGCCATGGATCCTTTGCGACGGCCACCTGCGTGAAGTGTGGATTCAACGTTCCTGGCGACGCGATCTTCGATGAAATCAGGGCGGGAAACATCCCCCACTGCACCGCCTGCAAGGAGAAAATCGCAGAAGAAGAACTAAAGCCGCAAGGTCTGAAGCGCAAGCGAAGTTCCAATGGTCAACAGAAAGACCGCAAGGTCTCCGACGACAGTTCAGATGAGGACGACTATGAAATCCCGACTCCTGGAGTGATGAAGGTCAGTGACCATTCGGTCCCTTGCTTGCTTTCTTCCATACTTACGAATAGTACAGCCTGATATCACATTCTTTGGTGAGGATCTACCCGATGAGTTTGGCCAACGTCTACTTCACCAAGATCGGGAACTAGCAGACCTAGTCATTGTGATCGGTACTTCGTTGAAGGTAGCCCCCGTGGCTGAAGTACCGGGGATCCTACCTCGCAAAGTCCCGCAGATCTACATCTCGCGCACGGTAAGTCATGTTCACAACATTGGCATTGTATCATACTAACCATGACATATAGCCGGTATCACATACCGAGTTCGATATTGATCTCTTGGGTGACTGTGATGTGGTGGTATCAGAACTTTCTCGTCGGGCGGGTTGGGATCTACAACATCATATGATACCAGCAGACGAGGAGGTGGATATTACCTCGGTGGATGGATATGAATCACGACATGTTTTCAAGGTAGTCGATGCATAGGGGCGGAGTTTAGTTTTGGGCATGTCTTGCTTCTATCTTAAGGGAGGGCGTATCTTCGGGTTTCTGTTCATAGCTGGATGTGGTGATATATCTTAGGCAGCCTTGGTCTCTTTTAGTTTTTTTGTGCGATTATATTCACACCTGGGTAGATCTGGGTTTCATCTGTAGTTTCAATCTATCGTTTTATTATCTTTCTCTTGATACACAATGCCTGTAATTAAAACATTTTAACTAATTCATATTCTAATAGTACAGTACTTAGTTCTCACTGAAGATAGTATTTCAAAACCTATGATTACTTATTTCGTTGAGGATATATAAATCCATACATATGTACCTGGACTGGACAGAGTCTGTCTCCGTGGAGTATATTTCTGAAGACCCGAGAGAAAAAAAAATTATCTCAACCCGCAACACCCCGCCTTCAAAGCAGCAACGAATTACATGAACTCCCACTGAAGAGAAATTCCTTGAGGAAAAACCAGATATATATTCGTCTTGCTAGCCATGGATTATCTGGTTCGGTTCGCCCAAGTCCATGAGACCTTCCGGCGGCCGGAACTCCAAGCCTGTGCCACACTCGCAGGCGTTGATATCGAAATCATCGCCTACAATGAATATGTATGATATACCTTTTCCATCGATATTCAAAGTGTCCAAATCATTCCATGACCATTGATCCAAAACGATGGTACCCCTCCTTTCTTCCTTACATGATCATCCCCAATTTGCAGAAACTTGACTGACATAGCCTAGTCACCATACTGTGTTGTAAGACTACCAAACGAAGCTGCGGCACGGGCAGTTGCCAAGCGCAGTATCCTGGTTAAAGATATATTCGAGCTATGGGGCGAAGGCACCAACTATGAAGAGCTACATGCGGATGTCCGTCAGCGAACCCAGGATCGTTGGAACGACTATATTGCTGTCCCGTTCAAATTCACAGTCGACTACTTCGCAGGAACTCGCAGCACAGTTCAGAAGGGAGAAATCATTCGATCCTTCTCATATATGGGGTTCAAAGGCCCAATCCGGCTAACAAACCCCGATGAGGAGTTTTTCGTGATGGAAGAGTACGTCGACGATGTTGAAGTCTCATCACTGGGCACGAAGCGAACAGGAGATCCACGAAAGATTTATCTCAGTCGCAAGGTTGCCGATAGCTGTCGCGAAGCCGTGCTTAAATACGACCTCAAGAAGCGTCGTTATATTAGCACGACTTCCATGGATGCCGAGTTGAGTCTCATTACGGCGAACATGGCTCTTGCAGCACCGGGGAAATTATTTTTCGACCCGTTTGTCGGAACTGGAAGTTTCATAGTTGCTGCTTCGCATTTCGGGGCTCTGACTCTGGGTGCAGACATTGATGGCCGTAGCTTCCGTGGTAAAGAGAGCGGAAAATTGGGCATATACGAGAATTTCGACCAATATGGGATCAAGAGCAAATTCTTGGATACGTTCACTTCCGATCTTACCAATACCCCACTGCGGAGAACTGCCGTTCTTGACGGCATTGTCTGCGATCCGCCATACGGCGTGCGTGAAGGACTTCGGGTTCTGGGAAATCGCAGGGGAAAACCTGCGGTTAATGTGATCATTGATGGCGTCCCTGCTTATCTGTAAGTTTTTCTATGCTTTCATTGGCCTCGCGACTTATAATACTGACTTGGACTTATAGCCGACCTGGTTTCGTTCCTCCCAAAAGGCCTTATGGCTTCGAGGCTCTGCAAAACGACGTTCTAAACTTCGCAGTTCGCTCCTTGGTCCCCAATGGCCGTTTGTCAATGTGGATGCCAACAACAAATGATGAGAAAACCGAGTTCCCTGTTCCCATGCATGAGAATCTCGAGATTATTAGTATCTCTGTTCAGAGTTTCAACACTTGTAAGTGACAGGTTTTATGATATAAACATGATATTGAAGTGGATTGGCTCATTCTGTGTCTTATAGGGGCTCGCCGACTTATAACCTACCGCCGTCTACCCGAGGGAGAATTGTCGGATATCTCACTGGCCCGGAAAAAGATGGACGACCAGGGTACTAGTGCAGATGATCTCAATGCATTCCGACGTGTGGTACGTATTATCTGTGAGTTGATGGCCCAGTACCTGGCTAATTTGTTGCACCAGCATATGCTCCCAGGCCACGGCACCAGGGTTGAGAAGGACCAAAAGACGGCCGAATAAGGACTCCGATATCAGAAATTCGATAGGAAGCTATATAGCCTACCCAGCTCGGAGGCTTGCAAAATTGGGGGTAATAGGAATATCTATATGCAGTGAATGACCCGAAGATGGGACCAATGATCAGATGCAAGAACAGAGAAAATACCAGATACAGTGTACTTCACAGCTTCCCTCGCTGGCTTCCTTCTGAAACCAGATCTGCAGCCAAGTCCACACCCTCGTCCCTCAAAATTCGTTTGACTTCCTCCGCCAATTCAATTCTCAACTCACGAGCCAAGATTTCAGCCTCATCGTCGTCGAGCTCCTCTCTCTGTCCACGACCGAACATAGCAAAGCTTGTTCTCTGATTGGCCCCTTGAGCAGGGCGTGGGATGATGTGGAAATGGACGTGGGGTACTACCTGCGCTGCTCTTTCGCCTGTCCCTCAGTTAGATGATTGTTGGTGTTTTCCTTCTTTCTTCCATAGACATGAGATCCCAAAATGCCGTTTTGGTTTTAGTGACAAATAAAACAAGATATCGGTCAGGGGCATTCGACCTCCTTGAATACCAATATTGATACATCAAATACATAACAGCATACAACATCGAAATACTCCGTATTCAATCAAATGCGATAAAGATCAAGGGTTTCCGAAAATGGAGAAAAAGCAAGGGCAAGACATACCATTGTTCTGTACAACATTCCAATGTCTATCGGGGTCATCGCCAAACACAGTCTTCGTTACAACCCTGGAGAGAATGGGTAGCCATTTCCCCATCTATGCACCAAATCAAGAAAAAAGGATCAGCGGAAGAAGCTTTTGTTTTTGTTTTTTGCTTTTGCTTGTTGAATAGACATAGATGAGCTGATGGGAAATAACTACGTACCTCCTGTCCTGCTTGAACACCCATGTCACCTAGCAACTTGTAATGATTTCTTGGCGCTACGAGCACATGGCCGCGGGTAAGAGGCATTATGTCCAAGAAGGCAAGAACATGCTCGGTGGAGAGGATGATATGGGACAATGGACCTGAATCCGGGACAGTAGAGACTGGATTGGACTTAGGATCATTGAACGGGGTTGGGGGATATGATGAGGCGATATTGCAGAACGGGCATGGCGGGGGTGTAGTGTAATCCATAACGGATAAAATAATGTATTTCCTGAGTCCGAATGTAGAGTGGTGAACCTGTGTAAAGTAGTATCAACGTCAAAGACAGATGGAACTATGCAGTAAAGTTGGGAGGTCAGGGATTCCACGGCTCACAGAGCCCCGGGACCAACCTCGGTTAAGCACGCCCAAGTGAGCTTAATTGGACGCATCTACAACCCCCGATATATCCCCCAAAAAAGAACAAAAAAGAAAAAAAGAATTAAAAAAGAAATGGTTTCAATAAGCACGCCATACACACGGATCCAGTGTTAGAAATCCAACTATTTTGAACAAAACAAAAGCAGTCCAACTTGTCACTGATTACCACCTCGACCGTCCATCCGATATCAATCTTGTACGCCTGGAAGACTCAGCTTCAGTAACCAATCGAGTCTTCCAGCCAATGAATTGAGAAACAACCGAGAAACAAAAACAAAACCATAGCCACCTTGGCCCCACAAAAGATTTCCAATCCGCAATGCCACGCAAACGTGCAAGCCTTCGGAACTTGCATGATAAAAAAAAAAAAAAAAAGAAAAGTGATCCAAAGGGGGATAGCACTGTATCCTCCAACCTAAGACAGAGACGACTTAGGGTGAAGCAAGGTAAAATTGCGATTTGAAGGAAGAGAAAAATAGATCCCGACGCCTGCAACACGTCGAGAATGTTAGAGATATGAAGGCAGGCGGGGAGACAGATGCTCATGCAGGGAAAACAAGCAAGCGGTGGTTGAAGATGTAGGGGTAAAAGAAGAAAACAATAGCACACAGGGCCGAGCGCCGAACACCCCATCACAGAAGAAGACAAATGCGGAAAGCGCAGAAATTCAATCAAGTCGTCGTAAGAATATGCAAAAGGTAGTGTAGTGAATACCAGCACAATGAAATGCCAACATATGTAGGAATTCGATTTCCCTCCTCAAGTCGAGTCGTCGCAAGGGCCTTAGGGAGTCATGAAAGGCATCGACGTTGGCGAGACAGGAGTAGCATGACATCGTAAATGGTACAATTACTGTTCATTCTTGGCGTAACTGCTCTGCTCGGAGCTGTCGACGTACAGGTGATGATACTTCTTGGCCCATTGGCGAGTCAAGATAGAAGCTAGAAGACTGGTTAGCACGCCATCTCACGAGACAAGGGAAATTATTAATATAGCTTACCCTTCAGGAACTTCTTGCTGGCGTATTTCTTGAAGAAGGCTTCGTGGGAGACAGGGCGGTGGAGATAATCAACCATCAACTGGAAGACGGGATCTATCTCCTCTTCGGTGTATCCAGAGTAGTGGGCGAGAGTGGCATCCTATGATAAGTTAGTTGAGAGGCGCGGAACAGGAGAAATGCAACATAACATACCCAAGGTCCACGCTCGAGGATGAGACGTGCAAGGTACATGGCTGCGGCAGAGATGTGACTCTGGGGGAAGCCCATGAAACGGTGATCAAGAAGACTGATCTCCATCAAGTATTTGCCCAGAGTGCGAGTTTGGATATCATAGTTGTCGGCCTTGGAGATGCGTCGCAGGAAGTTCATCGGGTTGGGGAAGCTCATGTTGTACTCGAGGGTTGCGAGGACGTGACGTTCGGCATCGAGAATCTCCTTATCCGAGAAGGTCTCATCGGCGACATGGCTGAAGTTGGCGACGTGAGGGGAGAGCACCTCCTCATACTTAGACGCAATGAACATGGCGGTAACACCAACGAGCTGAAGACGATCGAGGGCGACGACCTCGGCAGACAGGAAGCGATCGATGATGTTGACAGCAAGGAACAGGGTCTCGGGCAGGAGACGGAAACGGGTGTGCACTTCGATTAGCCAGTCGACAAGGATCCCACGCATCTTCCATTCAAGGTCGGGCTGATGGTCGATGTAATCAGGGTTGGGCAGGGTGATGATCTCAAGGTCCTTGAGATACTCGAAGATTTCCACCACGTATTCGGCGGCCATTAATGGGTCATCCAAGTCCTCAGTGTCCAGATCCTGCACAGCGTCATTCAGAGCATCCTTCACGCTAATCTCCGCCTCTTTCACGGCTGGTTCTTCCGTAATCTTCTCGATAGTTCGGGTCTTTCGCTCAAGCTCGGGCTTCTTGCGGGGAGGCTCATCCGCTTGGAGGGCTGTATCCTTAAGCGATGGACGCTTGGCACCAGGTTTCTTGTTCGAGTCGCGGGGTTGAAGGGCTGGTCGTGTGGCTGTTCGTGAGGAGTTGGTGCGGCTGAGCTTTTGAACACCACCAGTCTGGACGGTTGCCTTTGAGGTCAAACCAGCCTTGGCGGCAAGCGGTTTCTTCCCAGCTTTCATCTCAGCGCCGTCAGTCTTGTTGACATTGCTGACATCACCGAGGGCAGCACGGGGACGTTGGGATCCATTAGACGCGGTAGTCGACGTGGTTCGCTTGGTCTGCAGGGGTTTCTTAGCCCCAGCGGCAGACATATCAGTGCTGAGAGCTGCTGTCTTGGCCCGCGTCACACGCGCCGACGGACCATTCTCATCGTTCTCGTTCATCGTGCCTCTGGTACGAAGGCTGCGGGCCTGCAGTGGAGTCAGTGATCAATGTAGTGAGGTTATGCAATATACTCGGATCTAGATGCAATGGTTTAGATATCCCGCAGCCAGGATATCAAACGCGTGTTTTGGCAGGGTTGAAGATTGCTTACCTGCGGCATCGTGAAGAAAATAAAAGGAAATCGACGCGTAGGAAGGGAAGAAAGAGGACAGGAATATAATGATCCTTGTCCTGCTCGGGAAATCAGGTCAGCATTCCATTTGATATTACCTCGGTGGGGGGCGCTCATACCAGAGGGCTAAGGACAAGGTGCACGTACCACGCGTGAAAATGCGGTTGTTCTGAAGAAACTACTATGCCAGTAGGCAGAGGCAGCTTTCAGGCAGGTGGAGATGATATGAGTCGATAATTACGGCCCAAAGATGACTATGTTGATGTGTATCAAGACCGCGCAGAACCCTGGTTCTGAAGATCAAATGGCGCGCGAATTGGGGGAAAAAGATATCAAATGATACGGAAATGATTCGGGGACACTGTACGACAGGAATCCGCACGCGATAATTTGTTAGTTGGGGAGTAGGGGGGAAAGATGGAAGGGTATCTTTAACTGGAATGATGAGGGAAAAGGAAGAGAGCTTGAGGGCAAAAGGCGATGTTTGGCCCTAGTACTGTTCTTAGCGTAGAAAACAACTAGCCCCACTCAGCCAGTCGCGTGGATCACCAAATTGACCTTCGAGCCTTTTTTTTTTTGGGGGGTAAATTTCTAAAATGAAGAATTGAATTGAGCAATGAAGAACGGAATAGAAACAAGAAAAAGATGTGTTCAGATAGGTTGAGAAAAGTAGATCCAGCAATGAAGGGAGATACGCGTGAGTATGGCAATGGGTAAATAAACTGGTTGCTCGGACAACGACTTCGTTTCGGTCTCGTAAGTATCGGACCGCATGTAATAAAGGAGTCACGTGTCAATCTGACACAAGGCGGTCAAATTGGATCCATGGATGCATACCCGTGACCAGACGTCAGCCACATTAGATGGATTGTGGCCGTGAGAGAGGCGGTGCAGGAGAAACTCACGTGACCAGCGAACTTTTTGTTTCCGTGGAGAGTCGGGTGCATATCTACAAAGAAGAGGAGAGGTGCAGTTGAGTCTTGGTTGGTCTGCTCTATTGACATTTGGCTTTTTTCGATTGCAATTATATTCAATTGATTCACTCAAAACCCGTCTTTCCCCCCCAATTCTTTGGTAGCAATGCTCCAATCCCGAATTGCCCTACGGGGCATTCGGCTGCCCTTTAGGTGTCTATCCTCTCTGCCTTCGCCAGTTCGTGGCTATTCGACAATTGTGAATGAAATTGAGAAGAATAAGCCTAAGTCTATCGAAACACCAGTCAACTCGTTTATTGACCCCAACGTCTCGTTCGCTCCTCCCCCCGGCCGCGATTCGGCTGGCATTCAGCTGCGCACCTTCACTCCGCGCACCCCCGGTGTGAGACATTTGCGACGTCCTGTGAATGATCATCTGTGGAAAGGCCGTCCAGTGCACAAATTAACGTTCCCCAAACGTGGTCACGCCAAGGGTGGTCGAAACAACTCTGGCCGAGTCACTGTCCGCCATCATGGAGGTGGTGCCAAGCGTCGAATTCGGACAATCGATTTTCTGCGCATGGCTCCGGGGCCACACACAGTGGAGCGTATCGAGTACGATCCCGGACGCACTGCACACATCGCTCTGACTGCCAGTAAGGAGACCGGCAAGTTGAGCTACATTCTCGCAGCGGATGGGATGCGCGCCGGCGACGTGGTCCAGAGTTATATGTCCGGAATTCCCGAAGATCTGTGGAAGAGCATGGGCAGCACTGTCGATCCCGGTGTGCTCGCGGCCAGAACCGCCTGGAGAGGAAACTGTCTGCCATTGCACATGGTTCCGGTGGGAACATTGATCTTCAACTTGGGATTACGACCCGGGAAGGGTGGTCAACTGTGTCGGAGTGCTGGAACATATGCTACAGTTGTGGCCAAGGGTAGTGACTCGCGCCAGCAAACAATTCAAGACGGACAACCTGAGGCCGAAAAGAAGCCCTTGTCGCAGCGTGAGCAGCAGAAGCAGGAGCGTCTGGCCCAGCACATCACTGTCCGTCTCTCAAGTGGTGAGACTCGGCTCATCCACAAGGACTGCTGCGCTACCGTTGGTATTACCAGCAACCCGAACTACCAATACACCCAGCTCGGAAAGGCCGGTCGCTCACGTTGGCTCAACATTCGTCCGACGGTGCGTGGTCTGGCCATGAACGCTATGGACCATCCTCACGGTGGTGGACGAGGAAAGTCTAAGGGTAACATCGACCCGAAGAGTCCCTGGGGTATTCCGGTATGTATATCCTCTTGTTTTGCACCCTTCGAACTTCAATGTGGCTGACTCTTCTTTTTTCACCTCTAGACCAAATCCGGCTACAAGACCCGCCCGAAGTGGAAGATCAACAAGGCTGTTGTTCATGCCAGACCTCGCAACCAAGGAAAGCGCCGTCGTGGATACAACTAGAGATGATGTTGCTTTGCCGAAATGGCCATTTCACTCTGCTTTGTCTCTTAACCATTTGTACCTCCTCACCCTATACCTCATCCCTACCGCGCAGAGGATGACTGTACGATATCTTTTCCTGTTTCTTGACACATTAAATGTCTCATCGTTTCTTCTACCACGCGCTATTTGGGGATTCTTGTTTTGCGCATCTGCCATCTGACTGAAACTCGGGCAA
This sequence comes from Penicillium verrucosum, assembly GCF_028828655.1. Taxonomy (NCBI): domain Eukaryota; kingdom Fungi; phylum Ascomycota; class Eurotiomycetes; order Eurotiales; family Aspergillaceae; genus Penicillium; species Penicillium verrucosum. The sequence goes on from NW_026643210.1 coordinate 6,695,532, forward strand.
TGGGCACTGTACAGTACGATGGCTCGATGCCATATACATTCAAAGCGAAAGAAAATAGATTTATAAAACCATTTTATCTCTCTGGACCTAGTGGATATACATAATCATCATGTACAACAAGATAAATTGTTGTATATAAAGTAGAACGTACTTCATTTCCACTCTGATTAGCCGTAGATCCCCGGCTGGGCAGATACATGCCAAGCCTTTAGGCAATCTCGCTGGTGCGTGGCCCTCTGCTGATCCGCACCTGTCAACGCCCTTGTTGGGAATTAGCATGGAAATTAAAGACTCCCCCATGGTTTCAATTAGAATCCGATCGAAAACAAACAATAGGGGTTCTTTGATTTAGCTCACTATAACAAGCCCAGGGCCGGAAGAATGCTCAGCCTCTCCTGTTACGAACTTCGTCATTCATAGAACTTCCTTTTCACATCCCCACTTCAGCACATTTGGCCAACAGTCGGATGTTCCTGGCTAGTTGACGCCCCAGGGTCTATACTATTTGCGCCATCTCTGCCCTTGAAAAAAAAAAAACGCGCCCGGAAAAACCAGAGTTCATCAAACCATCCCTTTGAGTTACTCAGCTACTACACCACATCCCGTTGTCCAAGTTTGCGATCAAGCCCGCCATGGCGGCACTTCCGACGTCTAATTTTGGACCCGAATCGTCGCAATACTCCACGGAATTTGGCCAGTCTCAAATGGAATTCATGTCCGGTGAAAGTGGCGCCGCTGCCGAAAGCACTACCACTGGAGAAGGCAACTTCGTTCCCCGCCCCAAGCGCATCGCATGTGTTGTCTGTCGGAGGAGGAAACTGAGGTGTGATGGGAGACGACCGAGCTGTGGGACTTGCTCACGTCTGGGACATGAATGTTCCTACGATGAAGTGCGCAAGAAGAGTGGTCCTAAACGGGGATATGTCAAGCAGCTTGAAGCGCGATTAGGTACGAATTCATCGGAAACAATGGTCGCTAGTGCCGTATTGACAGTGAGCTATGTCGCTAATAACCATGTCTGTATCAGCTCAAGTAGAGACTCTTCTCAAAGGTCAGGACCCGGAACCCACCCAACGAACCTCCCCACCTCAACCATTGGAGAATGCATTCACAGCACCTATCGCCGATGAATCTATACTGAATTTGCCTGACCTCTCGGGCTTGGGAGGGCTAGAAGGCATTGGAGAAAACATGGATAACTCGTACTCAACTTCTACTGCTCCCAGCGCAGGAATGTTATTCCCTCCGCCGCCAACTACCCAGGGTGGAGGCAACTCTCAATGGGACTTGATCAGTCTAGGACTGGAGGAACCCCTTCCTTCACAGGATGTGATTGATGAACTGTACGTGTTCTACCCGGCTTTTTATATGAACTGGTGTCTAATACAATGGTACTGTCTAGGGATGCTTTATTCTTTGAGAAGATATATCCAATGATGCCCATCATCCACCGCCCCCGTTACTATGCAGCCCTGAATCTCGCCCCTAATATGCGCCCACCGATCTGCCTACGATACATTATGTGGTGCAATGCCGCATCTGTCAGTGACAAATACTTCTTTCTGCATAATCATTTCTACCAGCGGGCACGCAAGTACGCCGAGGCGGACGAAATGAAAGGATTCGGGGAGAACATCGTCAGTTTAGCACATTGCCAAACATGGATATTCATCGGCACATATGAATTCCGAATGATATATTTCCCACGAGCCTGGCTGAGCGTTGGAAAAGCTGCAAGACTAGCACTGATGTTGGGATTGAATCGGCTTGACGGTGTTGGCCTCGATGTCAAACAATCCATTTTACCACCAAAAGATTGGACAGAGCGTGAAGAACGCAGGAGAGTCTTCTGGGGCGCATTTGCCACAGATAGATATTCAAGTGTTGGAACCGGTTGGCCCATTCTTATTGATGAGAACGATGTCAGTATCCCCTTCATGAACCCCGGCGCAGAGAATGGTAGGCTGACAACAAGCAGGTCATGACCAACCTCCCCGCATCCGAAGAAGCTTTTACCAAGAGCAAGCCACAGCGAACACTTCATCTAAACGATATCGCCACCGGAGCTGTCTCTACACTAGCACCTTTTGCCTGCGTGATAGTTTTGGCAAGTCTTTTCGGTCGTAACCTCATACACATTCATCGGCCTCAGCCCCAAGACAACGATCATGACCTCAACGGAGAGTTTTGGAAGCGCCACAGAAGCCATGATAATATTCTCCTGCACATCTCGCTCTCGTTGCCTGATCACCTTCGACTTCCAAGTGGTATGTCGGACGTCAACGTCATTTTCGCCAACATGAGCATCCATACTTCAACAATATGTCTTCACCAAGCCGCAATCTTCAAGGCCGAAAAGAACAAGATGCCGAATCAGATTACGACCGAGAGCAAACGCAGATGCCTTGTCGCTGCCAACCAGATTTCGAGTACCATGAAGATGATCAGCCACGTTGATTTGACAAGCGTGAGTTTCTATTGAGCTTCCTTGCCTAAGTCATTTGCACTAACACCTTGCAGCTAAATCCTTTCATGTCATTTTGTCTCTATATTGCTGCTCGCGTCTTTGTCCAGTATCTTAAATCCCGACCAGAGGATTCCAGTGTTCATTCCTCGTTGCAATTTCTGGTCTCTGCTCTGAACGCTATGAAGAACAAAAACCCTCTAACAGAGTCGTTCCTTGTTCAATTGGATGTTGATCTTGATGGAACTGGCATTCGCGCTTTGGACGATAAACATAAAACCAACACGTCTGCTGCACATTCGATTTCGATGGTAGTACGTTCCCCTGGCTTGTTCCCCGATGGCTAATCGAAGCTAATCGCAATTTCTCTAGCAAAACTGCCATGATAATGTCGACTGTACCCCTATCTACAGCATCCGTCAAACACAGGGGATCGCGAAGGAGGTGTCTCCACAATACAGTTCAAATCGCGGTGACAATCAACAGTCTATGTCTGCCGGTTTGACCAGTTCCCTCCCTAGCCGGAACCGGGACTCAACGACACAGCCCACCGCAGGACAAGTCTTCAATGGCGACGACACGCGTCGTTATTTTGGAACTTCCACTCAGGCGACAGTTCCACAAATGGACCAGGCCGGACAACCACGGGCCATTGTCGATGTGGACATGGATTTTCCAACTGATTTTGGCAACCTCAGCGACAGGAACAACCCACCATCAGACCATCCCACTCCCTCAACTTTGAATTCATCCTCCAACACCTCCTATTCAATCAATGGTGCTGACAATCCCTCACCGGGGAGCAACAATCAAACGATGAACCCGGGATATCCGAATCAGGCGTCCGCCGCCTCCTTTGACAAGGCCAATCGAAACATCATGCCACAAGGAAACACAAACCCACAGGTCACTGATTTGGGCTCTATGGCTGGTCGGTTTTATCCAAACAGTTCCGATAGTCCATCAGTTGGCACAGGAGCGTCGGGAATCTTTTCCATGCCTTCTGCTTGGGACCTTCCAACCCCAAATCCAGAAACAGGCAATGGGAGCTATGGCAGTCTAAACATGGAGACTTTTAGTGAATCTCAATGGGCTCAGATGTTGAATAACCAAATCCAGAGTGAACATAGAGCCGACACCGGCTGGGAGAACTGGCGGCCATCATGAGTGCAGCATGTGGTGGAATATACTTTTCCATGAAACGATCTCAGTTGGATAGTCTCCGGTGTCGATAACACAGCTTGAGAATGTTCCAACAAAAGAATCTCTCGCTTTGCCCCTGCATGGACGACATTAGGCTTCGTGTCCCCCCAACCTGTTCAAAGTCCGAGATCCTAGGCTCTCACTAATTAAGACGACCCATCAACGCCTTTACCAATCCTGGCTGGATATCTCACATACGAATCGAAGCAGGTCATCCTATTGGAGATGCTTATCTCTTGCTTTCTGTTCCCCTCCCTCGCCTCCAAGCTGAGATTGATACACATGAGGCATCGGTCCCCTAGTCCCACTTATTACGATATCTGGGTGCTTTCTTTTCCTGGGGTTGGTTCACTAACCACGGAACTACAAATCCCTTTGCAATTCTCTTCTTGCCACAATGCCCGAGTAAAGTGGCAGCCTGATAGGCTTTCATTAAGCCCTGCTTTTGAATGATTTTGACGACGAACGAATGAACGGTCTTTTTGGGGCGGAATTCTTCACTTTTGGATAGCTTAGTTACACGGTTGCAATCAGGGTATATGGGGCCTGTTATTCCATGTTAATAAACAATCACTACAATATTACATCAGGATCTTAAGGAATATATTGCTCTTACTTAGCGGTCTTTAGTCTTTTTTTTTCAATACGTCTCTTCATGATAATTTTTGATAATAATCCGGATCATAGAGGTTAGAGCCAAAAAAAGTTTGCTGAAGAAGAGGAAATGCAGTATAATGCTTGAGATTACAGGCCACCACCAGCAGCACCAACAATCTTCAAGCCTCCAGCGCTGGAGCTACCAGGTCCATCGGTGGTAGTGGAGTAAGCCAGCCAGTAGCGAGATGGATGCCACGCAACAGCAGAGACACCAGCATTGATGCCGGCAGTAGGAATTGTATAAATGCTATCACCAGACTCAGCGTGGAAGATCTCCAGTCCATTGCCACCACATCCAAGCTCGTCACATGCACCAACAATGTAGCGGCCATCGAAGCTCCAACTTACGCCACGAATAGCACCACCATTCTCGCTGGACAAAGTGCGACGGCAGATCCAGTCGGTTGTGTCCCAGAGGGAGATGAGAGCGTCGCTTCCGCCAACTGCGAGGTATCGACCTGTCGGGGCGAGCGCAATTGAAAGGCAGGCTGAGGTGTGAGCGTTGAGAGTGTGAATAATATCGAAGGAAGGGTAGGACATGATTTTGACCTTGCCTTCGCCTGTCGTCACGAATGCTTGCTGCTCCGGACGTTCGGGTGTCGGCATGCACCAGGAGAAGGTTGTCGCATTTGTTTGGACGGTCTGAGGGTGAGGGTCGAGAGCTGTGTATGTGGTTGCGCCGGGCGTAGAGGAGGGGAGGTTGAGAGCGTTCACGCCATCGGGGTGGGTGGAAGGGGAGGAGGGGAATTTAACGGAGACGGGGATTAAAGTGTCGTCCTGTTTACATATCGTGTATTAGTATCTTTGCCATGAGAGAGATGAAGGCTGCGGAGTCGCAGCGCTGCATGATTACCTTCTTGCCGACGATCATTGTGCTGCCATCGGCAGACCAGGAGAGTGTAAATGCTTCGCCGCCGACATCGAGACGGCTCACACATGTCTTGGAGCGCACATCCCAGAAGCGCACTGTACCATCGCCCGAGCAACTGGCCAGCTCCGCATCGCGGACTGGGTTGAAAAGAGCCTTCTCGATACCAGCTGTGTGGCCACGCAATTCGGTAGAGTATCGTACATGAGGACGTTCCGGGTTCCAGATTCGTAGAGTGCGATCTGCTGAGCCAGTCGCAATCAGCTGGCCCGTGGGGTTCCAGGCAAGAGTGCGGATCCTGTGGTCCCAGACCGCTGTCAGTAAGTTGTACATGAACAACAGCGCCTGGCGCAAAACTCGACTTACGTGTGAGAGCCTGGGCCCTTGGAAACAGGATCTAAGTAGTTTTGCGTCTTCACGCTCCCAAACACGAATGCGAAGTGATCCTTGTGTAGGAGCTCGCGACGCGGAGCGGGCGCCATGTCTTCGTCTTCCTCCTCTAGCAATTGGCGCAAGACTGGACGTCTACCTGCATCCAAGCCAGCGGCAGAAGTAATGGTAGAAGTAGAAGCGAGAGAACCTAGCAGCTTAGGCTTGATTTTATTCGAAGGACGATGGGCCGACTGAATCGGAGAGTACTCAGATACCGCCTTTGGAGAGCCCGATACTGCCGGGGAATCCTTATCGGGTGTTGCTGCCATTGCGATATCGGCCTTAGGCACCCAATATTTTCTGCCGAATTAGATTGGATTTTGCGTCTAACTTGCGTTTCAATCGTCAGAAAATTGGCGAAATATTTGGGATAGAAGAAAGCCATGCACAAGAAGCCAGCAATATCTGTATGTGAATGGGTCGCATGGTTATCCCACCTTTAAAGGAAGAAATGCGCTTTACGCACTACATACCAAGGAACACCACCAGGAACTATGCGGTTGACATAAGGTTGCTTAACCTACAATTGGTACATTATAATTAATTTGAAGCTATTCTACATATTTTGTTTTATTCCAGATACATTGTGTGCTATACATAGATACTTTTCTGGCATTATGTATTCAAATGTTTTAATTGACAGTCTATCTTGTTTGGTCTATATCACATACTGCATGTGCTCATCGGGAGTAGTTGGAAAGGCTGCTTGCATTTGTTGGGTAGGCTGCTGGACTCGCTGAACTGCTACAGTTTGGGATCGCTGGGGCTGTTGCATCATAAACTGTTGGGTGGACTGCTGAACTTGCCGAGCTGCCAAAGTTTGAAGTTGCTGGGTTTGTTTCATCACAGACTGCATGTGCTCCTTGGTAGGGGTGAAATGAACCCCCTGGATTTGTTGGGTGGGCTGTTGCATCGCACACTGCCGCCCATCCGGAGGAGTGGGAAAAGCGGTGGCATAATAGAGATTTCTTGAGCAAATCTCAATCTAGAAGAATTGAGATTAAGGTCTATCTCAGTTCAGATGTCTCTTATAAGTCGACATAAAAGCGAGGCTAAATTGAACTATTATACTATTATATTCATCACAATCAATATTGAGGTTGTTGATATTCATTGATACCTTCTTTCATGAATTCATATCTGCCATTTAGACCCCATACATATATACCTAGGCATGATTATCCTGTATAATACTCCAATATTGTTACCTTAAGATACCCCCAATACCAACTCACCCGTGGACCATTTGAATGTGGAACGTTTGATAGCTGCAGCCTTGTGGGTCCGATAAGCCCGAGCTTAATCAAACCTCACCCTTCGGCTGAAAAATTAACCCTCCAGAATTCAAGGGCCTCGATTATCAACATTAAGCATCACCTCGAAGGCCATCAGAAACAACATGTTTGAAGAAGTGGACGACGCATCGCGTCGTGAAAAATGTTTCACAACCATCGCTCAACTGCCGGCATTCATCGACCCAAAGCAGATCCCGAGCAAGAGATCGCCCTTTTCAACAATTCAGAATCATGCATTTGTACACTCAGTAAGTGACCTATGGCTTGATTTGAGAATTGAAAGGTCATTGGACTGATCATTGGGTATAGGTCGAGGTTATCTTGCCAAAGGAGGTCTACTCACAGTTCAAAGCATCGCTCGAGACTAAACTAGAAAAACCTCGGTATGCACGAGTGTTTATGGCTCCTTCGGCTCTGCTTGAGCATGATTTCTTCAACACATATATCAAGTCAGGTAATTGTGCCTCCGCCAGTTCAGCCCAATAGCTCTCCCATATTTGAATGGGCATCGGTTGCACCAGCATCGGACGGCTTTTGTGCTCAGAGAGTTCATTTTATTGAAGACAGTAATCTGACTTGGGACGCAGGGAATATTTTGATGATATCAGAAGGACGCTCGGGGTCCGATAATGTCTTCACACTCCAAGATGGTTCGTTCTGCTATAGCTGCCCCTGGAAGAGTCTTGCTGCGGAACCGAAAGCTGACCCGAATGGAAACAGGGATTCTTCGAATGGAACTAGGAAAGGAGATCTATGAGCGAACAGGTCTCACAGGCAAGCCTTTCCGCAGTGGCGGCAGAAAACATGCAAAAGAACGATTCTGTGAGTACAAGCAGAGCAAATTGGGCTGAATGAATATTTACTAATCATGTCATCAGTGGTAGAATTGAACTTACGGCTACCCTCGATGCTACATGGCAAGAAAGGGTTTGAAAGAATTGTATGGGCATTCACCAATGTTCTGACTCAATCAATGGCCTGGCTCTTCCACGACCTGGAAAGCAACTCCGGTCTAGATGAAGGTAATCATGCCTCCGAAGCCAAAAAAGGGAAACGGCAGGAATAATATGCTAAAAGTTAGAGCAGGAAACAAGCCGATCAATAAGGTTCAACCACAGTTGATAACCTGTAAGCCACAGGAAATTGATCACGAGCAAATACTCATTCCGCCGTTTTACGAAAACGGGAAAGTACTCGAGGAAATGTCGGAAGGTGATCTGCAGGAACATTCTGGCTCCCTGTCCGAATGGCTTGCCATGGTCCAGATGGCTTCTCCACGGCTATCTGGGGAAGATGACGTCGATCCGTACCTGAGTCGTTATGCAGTTCCAGGCGCAGACGAAAGTCAGGCCTGTGATTTGATGAGTTTGAAATGGAATGGGTTGATATCGTCCCGTTGGATCATGCAGCTGTTCATCAATCTGCTGTGAGTTGCGAATATCTGGTATAAAAGTCGGGGTTGAGAACTGACATCAATGAACAGGCAAAGTACCAAGGCAAGCAATCTGTCGTGGTTTGCACTTGCCGTCGCTACTTTGGGTAAAGAAGCTGTGGAAGGAAGGGACGGATTCACGGTTATGGTCCTTCCTAGTGGACGTGGACAGTCCAGTGAATCCAGCGAAGTATCCCAAATCAATAAGGAAGGAACCACTGGACCTGGTCGTGTGACTTTATGTTGGGAGTTGATGGGAGCATCAGTGACCGAACCCTGACCTAACCCTGTGCCCTTTGTGACCCGATCCGACTACCGCATTGGGGACGGAGAGATTCATCCAGGGCTTCATTCATGTAAACCCCCATCATCTTCCCTGACTTACCCTTACCCTGACTTACCGCATACCTTCCCACAATCCCCTATTCCCACAATCCCCAATCCCACAATCCCCATTCACCATTCACTCTTCATCCTTCTTCTTTCCTTCTTCCTTCCTTCTTCCTCTCCTTCCTTCTTTCCCCATACCATCTTTCCCCATACTTCTTTCCCCATACTTCTTTCCCCACACATTTCCCCATACTCGCATCATCTTACCCATTCATCCAATATCACTCATCCAATATCATTCATCCAATATCATTCACTGCAAAATACAATTACCTGTTCCATAGTCGTTGCTTTTCGAGCCTGCCACTCGAGCAATTGACACCCTTCGTTCATATCTTGTTTTTATCAACTTTCGTGTCTCTGCACCTTCCTTGACCCTACGCTTCCATCAGCTGTACTATCATTCACATTCATCCCATCATTCGTTATGGCGTCTCCCGGACCCACCCAATTCTTCACCGAGGCACTTGCCGGGGTGTCTTATGACGAAGATCCCCAGAAGGCTCTCCAGGGTCTCGACGAATGGAAAATTCCCGAGTCAATTTACCGCAAAGATGGCTCCTGCATGTCCATCTGGGAACTTGCTCGTGTCAATGGTAATTACATCTCCTCTTTTAGGACCATCGGACCGAGACTGACTTGTGTTCCTAGGATATCACTTCGAAGGAGACCTCAATGAGGCTTCTGGCTCGGATTTCGACAAGGCCTTTGTTGAATTCGGTGTAAACCCTGTCGTTGGCCCAGCGACCTTGGATCACCTGGAGCTTGACCCTGAATTGTCTACTCCCATCGTGATCGATGATGTGATTCCACCCAGCACTTGTACCAACCAGTCGCAGTCGGACACAGTCTACCCACTGAATACCCTCAATTATCTCGAAAACGCCAACTTGGGTCCTCCCATGGCAGTTGTTCAACTTACTCCCGCCACTCAAAAGGCTCCGGTCACCATTGCTAAGGCCGTTGAAGTCGGTCCTGTTATTGCTGGTCCAGTGGCCCAAGTCGCCACCCAAAAGGCTCCGGTCACCATTGCTAAGGCCGTTGAAGTCGGTCCTGTTATTGCTGGTCCAGTGGCCCAAGTCGCCACCCAAAAGGCTCCGGTCACCATTGCTAAGGCCGTTGAAGTCGCCCCCGCCCAAGTCACCCCCACTACCGGTACAGCAATTGGAACGGTCAAGGTCTTTGACCTAGCACAAGGCAAATCGCGCCCTCAGCCTGCTAAGCGACCACCCAAGCAGAAGGCCAAGCGGGCCCCCAAGCACAAGGAGAATGACGAGCTACACACAAAGCAGAAAAAGGCAAAGGCCAACAGCACTCCACGCAAGGCGAAGGGAAAGACAACTGCAGCCCCAGTCACACCACCTCAGAAGATTGCGCCTGCCCCGACGACACCAATGCCTGTACCAATGAGTCGTTTCCCTGCCTCAATGACCCCGGTGACTGGGGACGCTCGCAAGACATCGGTACATTCCAGCCAACAGGAGATGCTTCGAATTCAACAGCGCCTCCAAGATCAAGAAAATCTTCTTCGTATTGAATGGCACCAAGTGAAACAACAGCATGCTCAGTTGAAACAACAACAGCCCGGAAATGAACATCAGCTCCAGATCCACCAACAGCAGTGTCAGCTCAACCAGCAGCAGTTTTTGCTGTGTCTTCAAAGGGTTAACCAGCACAAAGCTCAAGTCTGTCAATTCCGGAATCAATTCCAAATTCCAGCACCTCAGCCCGTCCAGCACTCCACCCAAATGCAAGCAGTTTATCCCACTCCTCCTAAAGATCGCATGCAGTTTGTCATGAAACAGACCCAGCAACTCCAAGCCGCAGCGGGTCAGCCAGTCCAGCACTCCGCCCAAATGCAAGCAGTTTATCCCACTCCCCCTAAAGATCGCATGCAGTCTGTCATTAAACAGACCCAGCAACTCCAAGCCGCAGCGGGTCAGCAAGTTCAGCAGCCCGCTCACCAAATGCAGGGAGTTTCCCCCATCACCCATAAGGAGCGCATGCAGTCTATTATGCACCAAACTCAGAACATCCAAGCCACGGCAGCTCAGCGAGCTCAGCCCACCAAGCAAATGCAGTCTGTTTCTTCCCTTTCTGCCACTTCGCCCAAGAAGCGAGACTTCCAGTTTATGGAGAACATTGTGCCTACCAACTTTGTGGCCAACCCAAACAACCACGCGCGCTGGGGTATGAGCCCCAATGGCGACCGAACCTACTTGAGCGGACCTCAGGCGAAGAAGGCACGAACTTCCCGCAAGTAGGGGGAGACGGAGACGGTGTTTGTGCGGCAGAGCCGCGACCTCAATTTTTTTCCGTTTTTTTTTCTTCTTCTTTTTCTTTTTCTGTTTTTCTGTTTTTCTGTTTTTCTTTTTCTTTTTCCCTTTTTTTTTTGTTGAGGAGGAGGAGGTCTTTGCGGGGGAGGGGGTTGTGATGAGTAGGAGGAGGAGGACATGAATCCAATTTTCTTTTTTTTCAATCATCAATTCCTACTGTAGATTGTAGATTGCCTATTGTCATATCAAAGAGGTAGGCTTTGGACTACTACTGGAACCCTGCCTAGTATCATTTCCTGGTGAATTAGTGGCCTTCTTTCATTGCGAAGAGATACTAGTGCTCCGGAAACAATCGTCTTCACAATAGTCAAGTAACTATTGATTTGTTGCTTAAACTGTATAGATACCTGTTAACTACCTGTTACCTACTTCTGCCTACTCAATGTGACGAAAATGATCTTCAGACAATACAAGATTTAAATGATAAGAAGGTTCTTCAGATCTATTTAATCTCTGAAGACATATTCATTCAAGCCATTCTCTATAGGTCCTGGGACTGTCCCTAGGATTGTCCCTTACACAAAATGAATCCTACTTTGCGTCAAAAGAAACCCTACAATCGGAAAATGCGATCTAAAACAGCCGATGATGTATGTCTTGTCCCTCGATTCAGATCAAAAGTGCCAGAGATAAAGGCCTGTCAGTAAAAGTAAGTAAACCTCTCCCACTGGTGTCATGATGCTCATCGTCTCAAGGGAATTGTTCCGGTTGGCGGGTTTGGCACAAGCCCCTATGGGCCCTATCTGTCTCAGCACTTAGAGGGCAGACCACCCTCAACTTAATGATACTGTCACTGGGATTTACAAAGTCTCGTGGAGCACGAAGGGCATTAATTACGATGATCTTGACTTCCAATTTGGCAAAAATGGACCGTATAAGGATCTGGATTATGAGATTGAGGTACGACCATCAGGAGCTTCCAATGATTTTTACTATTTACTATCAAGGTGACATGGTTTATAAATTGAAGTCTGAGACTCCTAATGAATGAATATATCAATTTATTATTCTTTTCGACTTCACACTCGGGTTCCTGAACACAAATATGAACGGAAACAAGGACTTGGATGGAAACACTGTATGCTAGCCCGTCACATCATTCACTATATCTCGCAGGATGGGCCGATTCCCAACCACATTGGTACCGTTGAACAGCTTTGCACCCGTCTTTGAAGGCCTTCGAAGGCCGGACGGTGGCTGTCGGGAACCCAGTGGGCTCAGTGGTTCACGGGTAGAACGAGAAGAAGGTGATTTATTCTTGCTCTTACCTTTGCCCTTAGCAGAGCCAGGAGTCAAGACCGCTCCCGGAGACATGAGCTGCGACTGGGTGGTACAAGAAGGGAAAAAATGCTTGTCCATGGCTCCGCTGGGCAAGTTATAAACCCAGCCTTTGCTTTCCATCAGACGAACATATTTGCAAAGGAGCTCGTTACCATCACGGAGAGTGGATCTGCTGCCGACAACTAGGAGCTTGGTTTGGGCACGGGTGAAGGCGACGTTGACACGGCGCCAGTCGCGTAAGAGCTCGCCGACGTTATTTTCGGCGTTACTGCGTACGCAGCTCAGGATAATAACCTCTTTGTCGCGACCTTGGAACTTGTCTGTAGTGTGCATTTCTAGATCCGGGGTGTAGCGTCGCAGGCTCTGGCGAAGGAGCGAGAGTTGACTGCGGTAGAAAGTGATCACACCAATGTTGCGCGCGGGGATACCAGAGGCAATGAATGACTCCACAAGTTGCGAGCAGAGGAAGACCTCCATGTGATTTACGACTCGATTTCCCTGTGCTATCTCGAGGGCTGCAGGGCCGATGGGATCGGTGTTGACCAGGCGTGTTTTTGCAGATGGTGTCAGTAAGTCTCGGAGCCAGCAGGGGGTACTGGGGGTACCCGGGCAGATTTCTCGTCGTGACTGTGACGGGGCATGGCTCAAGTCCTCGACATGGAATTTCTCGAGGGCGTTGATGTTGGGTATATCCAAAGATCGGGCCGCTACCTGCGGTGTGCCACATTTGAGACGGCCCGAATAGATCAGAGTATTGGAAAGTAACATGATTTCCTCACACATGCGGTACTGGTGTTCTAGGTTGACAACCGAATCTGGTTGTGCGTCCGAGAGTAGTTTGAAGAGACTGATATCAAGCCCTCCTTCCTGGGCCGCTTTATTCTGCACAAGCGGCGGCAATTGATAGTGATCACCGACCAGGATGAATGTCCTTGCCATACGAATCGGGCCGAGACAGACCGGGAGAGTGATTTGTGACGCCTCGTCGACAATACAATAGTCAAAGATGCGCTGATTAAAAATGTTATGGTTGACTCCGAGGCATGTAGTGGCAACAACCTGCGGCTTCTCGTATGAATCCTTGAGTTCTTCAATTGTTGATTTCGGGATTGCAGCAAGATCCGCAAATTCCTGAACATCTGGATGGATTTTGGCGGTTGCACCTATACGCAACACACGAATGCTGTCGTCTCGAATCTTCAGCAGAATGTTGTCCACTGCAGTGTGGGTGTAAGATGTAAGAAGAACACTCTTGCCTTGTGCGACAAGGGCTCTAATAATATGGGCAATGGTTGTGGTTTTTCCAGTCCCAGGCATTCCGAGGACAAGGGCATAATCTTTGGCACTCATCACTTTATCAATGGCTTGTCTTTGATCCACGTTGAGGTTGTCAGGATCGGAGATTGTGTATGAAGATGATGTCGTCTTGAAGGCGGGAGCTTGACCCTCAACAATAAGCCGTCGAAGCTGTCTCGCTTGGAACAAGTCTTTATCCATCATACAGATGAGGTTGTTTCGAACAATGGCCATGCCGTTGCTAAACTCGTCTTTGTCGATCCGGTAAACGAGCTGTTCACCTGGGTTTTCGAGAGCAGCAGGCTCTCCTTTTCCAACCTCCATGATTCCCCTGAAAGACTGATTTGTGACTGCATCGAAACCAGCCGTCTTTGATCGTGCATTGTGAAGTTTACGGTCCACGCCAACCTTGATGTGTGAGGAACTAGTATGCACCACGTATCCATTGGCGAGAGCAAAATGGCCCTTTTCATCCGAAATTACAATCGGTTCACCGACAGATATTTGAGACTCAGCAAAGGAGAAACCAGGAGGCGCTTGTCTTTTGACGAACGTATACTGGTAGCGGTTTATCTTGGTCCCAGTGTTCTCCTCATACACCGAATGAGGATCGATAACGACATCCCCGAAGCATCGGCCCAGGGCTTCTCGCTCACTGCTCACCAATGTCCAAAGCTCTCGCCGGAACTTCACAAGATTACCCTCTTCTTTAGTCAGAAGTTCATCCCATTTACGGAAGAAGTCCCGATCACCGTTGTCCAGATGGCCGACAGCTGCATCGAAGTCCTCACCAAGTGCGCTGGTTTCGCCATTGCCATCCTCGGAGAGTTTGTGATAGATAAGGCAAGGGGTCTTTGCATAGCATCGAATACATTGACGAGCTTTCTTCAACATTGGTGGAAGCTGCTGCCTTTCGCGAATATAGCCAGCAAGGTGATTGCGCACCTGGATCATCTGGAGCAGCTCGTGTCGAATCCCACGGATACTGAGTGTTTTTGTTAACTCGAGGTAGTAGAGAAGCCCAAATGTAACATCGAGATCTGCAACAGTTTTTAGCAACTAGTCAACAGCCGAACAGGATGGGCGGCTTGAAAGAACATCTCATCACTTACCATAGCGGTCCGACAGGAGTAGAGTGTAGAGAGCTGTTTGAGCCCTGTGTGACTGGTTTGTATCCCTTCGCCCAGTCTTAAGCTCCAGCGGAACCACCAGGTTCTTCTCCATTTTATCTTCACGACAAGTAACTTGTACCGTCGCATCGATGTTACCTTTAAGGCCATACATTGGCGACCAGATGTGCTCCTCGACCTCAAGCAGTTTGTTAATACTCAAGTTCATTTTAGAGCTGTTGCGATCTTCAACCATAGACTTGGCCTATTGATCTTGATTAGCAATGCTCCTTCGCCAAAAGAAGCCACCATCGGCCGTGAGACATACATGTGGTTTGACATGCAAAAAGGCATCTGCCCAGTCGAGAACAGCAGGCATCCTGCTCATGAGATACTCAACAGCTTCAGGGATACTCATTTGGATAGAGTACAGCTCTTCAACGTGTCTGCCCATGACGGTTTCGACCAATGTCTTCAGTGACTCCATGTCCCATTGGTTCGCCTTGAGCGCTTCTTGAAAAACTTCGTGGAAAAACACTCCGAAGGCTTGCGGTCGCTCAAGTGCGGCAATGACTTTAACTCGGTCTTGAAGGACAGCTCGTCGCTGGCAGTCTATCGAGTCTGCTACGACTGTAGCAGAAATGAGATGGTCGGGGTGAAGGATGATCATGTGGTTCAAATTATCCACAACGCATTGGCCGGCTGCGTTGAAGTCCCCGACCAGATGGATATACGAGTCCTTGCTGCAGGGAGTGTCAAACCATGACTCTCGTAGAACAATAACCTTGCGTTCTCGGGTTTTCTCGTCTTCAACTAGCAAGACCTGTATTAAAAGTCAGCGGACGGGACTATATCCGGGGCAAGGGCAAGGTATCTGACCTGCTCTGGCTGAGTACGCCCTTTCGGAGTAACATATGTGCTCTTCGTGATGTCAACGATCTGGTAACGTTTGATAGCTTGTCGACCTTTTAGGTTCTATTTGTTTTGACTGTCTTAGCATATATCTAGAAATTAACCGACTAAGAGTGACTAACATAAGGCCCTCCTTCACCTGCTTGCTTCATAGTTTGCTCGATGGCCTCCAAATCAAAATCATCATCAAACTCATCATCCGATGATACCATCTCAGGTTTGACAGGTGTGGCGGTTGGGGGTTTGCTATGCATACTACCATTCACCGGGACATTCGCAGCATCTGATTTTTGCAAGGATAGTCCAGTGATTGTTGGCTTTAATGAATTGACGGACACGGGATTTGTGTCGCATTTTGCAAGTATTTCCTGCAAGTTGTCAGGCAGATCGTCATATTCATCTTCAAAGTCATCGAATTCATCGCGTTTTGTTTCGTTAGTCGTAGTGTTATGGGGTATGGGTATGGAAGGTTTGCTGTCGAACATCGAATTCTTTTTGGGCTGCGATGAACGAGACTTTTCTGCGTCAAGGGCAGCCCAGTCAGAAGATCCCAGAGAAGCAAACTCATTAGATGCATGTGCCGGCCCAATGAAGGGATCCTCTGAGGGATCGGCCAGGTCCATCAGACCTTGATCAAGATCATCATCTCCGAACTCGGAGGATGACTCTTCAAGAACAGGCAGCGTTCCAGGTCTTACTTTCTCAAGCAGTGCAGCAGATGGGGACTCTGCGGTTTCTTCGTCGGCCTCGTGAAGCCTACGGTCCTTCGTGGGTGAAGACGATCGACACCTTCGCGCATCCATATGTTGGCGCAGGGGCGACGACCCTGGAGGACCCACATCGGCAGGGGCCATATGTATACTTTTCTCGATCTTTTCCATAAGATAATTGATCCTTGATGACTTGGGTCTTCCAGATTCAACATTGCTGCTAGTTCGTTGAATGCCGCGACTGGGACCAACATCTAGTCTATTGACTCGTCGTCGTTTTGTTCGAGAGGTGGGGAAATCGGTAGTGCAGCTAATCGCACGTCTCAGCCCTGACGAGTCTCGACTTGTTCTGCCTGAGCCCGGTGTCTGGGGCGACGAGGAAAGAAGATTTGCGAACCGTGGCGGTGGAAGATCATCCGGGCCATCGATCATGTTTTTATCCATGTAGTTATTCCACAATTCAGCAGCCATATCATGCTGAGGTGTCTTGAAGAGGGCTTGTATTGAATGAAGATCAAGGGGTTCTTTTTGCATCTTTTTCTTATTCCCATTCGAGGGAGAGCCAGCAGGTGAAGAACTGTGCCGGCGCTTCCTGCGACGACCTGCTGGCGTCTGGGATGAGGTGTCTGGGTTTGAGCTGGCAGGCACATGCTGCCAGATGACATGCTCGACTGGCGTCACCTCCGGGCCCGGCGCGGGATCAAACGAATCCTCAGCATTGCTGATCAAATCTGCCAGGGGTATCCTGTTTCCTGGAGTCTGAGGGCATTCTTTGATAGGCTTTGATGCTTGTACCTGAGGCTCCGACGCTTGAGCTTCGTGCGGCGGATGGCATCCTCTGTCAGAAGAGGCCTGCATCAGCTCTGCCACACCGTTGGGGCCCGAGTCTTCGAGTTCTTTGCTCCCATTAACCGATTTCGTCTCGTCTTTCGAGTTGGGGCCTTCGGGAACTACTTCGCCTTCTTGGAAGCGAAAAGCGTTCAATTTTGTTCGTGAGTTTGAGGATATGGGGTATGCATTGTTCGTTGCCATTGCTTCGATCTGGAAATATCCAATGACGCGTTCAAAATTGGTAATGATACATTCCGCGGGAAGCTGGAGCAGGACAATATCAGAAATGGGGATACGTTTGGGGTTTGAGATGAAACATACCAATTAAGAGATGGTATTTACCGGTCCAATTAATTACTTTGGATGTTCGTGCATATGGAAAGATAAAACGAATGGCGACTCCAGCGCCCTGTTGGTGACGTGGGGGGAGGGCCAATTGTGATAAGAACGCGTCGCGTGTAGCCCTGACACCTATTTTCCAAGGCAGGAGCGTAGTTCTGCCTAAAATATCAGGTGTGAGAGCGGACAAGAAAATTGCCGAAAGTAGACTAGCGCGATAACTGGACAGCTTCCCGGCCTTTTACGGCTTCAACATCAACCCGCCGAAGCACCCCTCCACTCTCCTACAAGAGGCAACATATCAATTGAGACCGTCCTTGCCACTTGAATTTAAGAGGACACTCTCCCTTGTGACCCTCGCCAATTTCCTCGCACGCCAGTATCGGCCTCAACCCTCCTTGACCCCCATCTTCAAGATGACTGCCCGGCCATTGTCGCACATCCTCCGGGCGCGCTGCCTGCTTCGCCAGCCTCAGAACACCCAGGCATTCTCTACCCGGTCCAGTCTCCGTGCCGCGGACCACGGTGACCACTATGATCCTCCCACCGGCTGGCTGTTCGGTGTCAAGCCCGGCCAGAAGTACGTGAAGGAAGGCTGGGAGAACATTTTTTACTACGGATTCATTGGAAGCTTTTTGGTCGCTGGTGTCGCATACGTCTTCAAGCCTGATACTTCGTACGTACAACCCATACCTAGACCTAACGCCTCAATATTGGCGTCTATGCCCCTCGCACAACTGGAATACTGACAATTGCAATAGTATACAAACATGGGCTCTCGAAGAGGCCAGACGGAGACTCGAAGCTGAGGGAATCCTTGAGGACCCCGACAAGGTCAAGAAATAAACGCCAAATTTGTACACTGTACATAGAGATCAAAGAGGGACTATTTCGATTTATGCCTGTACTACCTGCGACGGCAGATATGATGTTCCGGTCTCGTTCTTAGACAGGGTTTTTTCTTTTTGCATGCTCATCTATTTTCGTTTGTTCCTTGTTGTATCACTTTACACTTTTCGAAGTTTCTTTCCGTCATGTTGGCTATAGGTGCTCCGGTAGCAACAAAATGCTTATAATTCGCACTGAGTATATCATGAAATAATCCAAGTTAACGGCACGAAGGTTGATAAAAAAAAAATGGCCGGCTGCATATGCGGCCTTGTGGCATCTTTGGATAGTGTTTTTGGTAGTCCTTAAAGATGTCTCTTTTGTGGATCTTCTATCCTCTTCTCAGTTTCACGGCAGGAAAGGGGAAAAGGCCTAATTCGTGAAATCGACTATCGACTTTTCTATATATAACCACGGACCAGGTGTATCTTATAGAATATATGAAAAAATGTACTGGAAAAAAAGGCTGACTGACATTCGCTTCCTTGCTATTCATATATTCACGTACGGTTCTCAAATCTCTGGATATAGATCATTTCTCCGGAGCAACGGCATTTCACGCCTAATCTTCGCCACAAGATCCAGGTCAATATCGGCTGTCGCAATTTGTGGTTCCTGGTGCTCATCTTCCAGCTTTGCTACCACTTCACCCCACGGGTTGACGATAATAGAATGACCGTAACTTCGTCTCTTCTCATTATGGGGGCCTGCCTGCGCCGCTGCAATCACGTATGATTGGGTCTCAATAGCTCTTGCTCGGAGCAAAGGCTCCCAATGAGCTCTGCCCGTCGGAACAGTGAATGCTGATGGGTAGGTGATGATTTCAGCATTCTGCCGTCTCAATGCCAGGCTGATCTCTGGGAAACGCAACTAGATACATAATCCAGCATGAGTAAGATGTTGAACCAACTGATGTTCGATGTAATGTCAACATGCACTGTACTTACGTCAAAACAAATGCTTAGACCAACACGCCCTATGGGGGTATCAAATGGCCTTGGAATTTGTTGCCCAGGTTGGACGTTCCTATGTGGTTCAAGGTTAGCGAATTATAAGTCACTATCGAATCTTAAGTGAACCCTCTTACGCGCTCTCCTTGAGTACAGGTCCGTCTTTGATATCAACGTCAAACAGATGGACTTTCTGGTAGGTTTGAGTAATGACTCCCTTATCATCGATCCAAATCAATAGATTCTTGAGCCTGGTTTCAGAAGCTACTTCATGAATTCCAACACTGATGTGGATGTTCTGTTCCTCAGCATCTCTCTGTAAAGATGATACAAAGCTAGTCCTCTCTTCAGATTGTGCGAGTGAGTAGGATTGCTCTGCCGAGGATGCGATATAGTCCGATGCCTCTGGAAGAAACAGCACCTAACATATATGAGCTGTCTATCAGATAGTTGGCAATAGAATACATATAAGATTACCTTGGCACCTGCTGCAGCAGCCTTTCCAACCAACACCTTGCACTGAGCTAGATTCGAAGTTATGTTGCTAGTCGAGCATAGCTGCCCCACGGCCTATATCAAAGCAGATTGTTAGTCGTGTGATTTACGCCTGATGGATGGTGTATATACCGCTAAAACCATAGTTACTAAATTTCAGGCCTGAAAGGAACCTAAAAAAACCCTCAAAAAAAGAACCAAGAAAGTACTTTGTTATAGCAATCGAATGGCATCTTTCGACCCCAAAGTGACGAGCCCGTATGCTGACTCAGCCAGTTATCGCGGGCGATAATCTTGCGATAACCTTTCTTCCCGCCAAGACTCTCACCTCGGATCTTTCACAAGACACACAGGTTTTGACAGATCCAGCAACTGCTAGACGGTGGAATCCTATCGTCGCGATGAAGAGTTTAAGGAGAGACTTGTCTGCCAACCCACAGGCCGCAAATGTTACCAGCAAGGTCTTCGTTAGGTCCACAAAAAGTGGAAAGGTGCAAAAGATTGTCCGCGAGCTCTACTTGAGAGAAGATATTCCTTGCTCTTCTAAGCTCTGCTCACAATGCCCGACGATTGCGCCGGCTGATGCCAATGGAAACAGTAAGGAACTTATCATGGTGATGGTCAGGCAAGTTGCTAATGCGAAACAGTTGCGCCGTTCGTCCTATCCGATCGCCCCGCCGGCACAACAGCATTCCCGCGAGGTCACTACCTTGTTCCAGATACAAATGCGCTGCTTAATGGAATGGATCTTTTCGAGCACACTGGGGCCTTCTACGATGTGATTGTCCTTCAGACCGTCCTCGAGGAGTTGAGAAACCGATCACTGCCACTTTATAACCGTCTTCTGGCCCTCGTCAAGTCAGACGAAAAGCGCTTCTACCTATTCTTCAATGAGTTCCGCCGAGAGACTCATGTTCGGAGAGGCCCGGAGGAAACAATCAACGACAGGAACGATCGCGCTGTGCGCATGGTAGCAAGCTGGTACGGTTCCCACCTGCAACAATCAGCGAAGAAGGGAAAGAAAGAGAAGGCGATTCCAGCAATTGTAGTCATAACTGATGACAAGGAGAACCTTCGGAAATGCAAAGAAGAAAATGTGGCAGCCTTGTCGCTATCCGACTATGTCTCCGGTTTGGAGGGGTCCGAAATGTTGCTGGATATGATCAGCGAGTCAAAGGATGCGCGAGATTCCAAAGAAACAACTCGCGGGGAATTATTCTACCCAGAATACTTCTCAATGTCAAAACTCACGACTGGCCTGCGAGCCGGAACATTGCACCAAGGAGTGTTCAATGTCTCTCCTTACAACTACCTGGAAGCCTCTGTCAAGACCGCAGCTTTCGATAAACCTCTTCTCATTTTGGGCCGTGATAACAGTAACCGCGCTATTGCAGGCGATTCTGTCGTGGTCGAAGTACTACCAAAGGACCAGTGGAAGAGCCCTTCGACTAAGATCGTGGATGAGGAGGCTGTGACCCGTAATGATAACCCTGATACTGAGGAGACCGAGGCTGTGGTGACGGATAGAGAACGCAAAGCTCTCCAGGAAGAAGTCAAAAAGGCCCATGGCAAGAACTCGGATGGCAAGCCACAACCTACTGCCAAGGTTGTTGGTGTGATCAAGCGCAGCTGGCGTCAATACGTTGGTCACGTTGACTCGAATTCTACTGGCTCACAGGCCTCTGGCAGACGGCAACAAAACGTTTTCTTACTGCCTATGGATAAGCGTATCCCGAAGATCAGAGTACGCACAAGACAGGCTAGCGAGATTATCGGTCAGCGTATTCTTGTCACCATCGATTCTTGGGACCGGGATTCGAGATACCCTACCGGTCATTTCATTCGGTCTCTGGGAGAGCTCGAGACCAAGGGCGCCGAAACCGAGGCTCTATTGCTTGAATATGACGTGCAGTACAAGCCGTTCCCGAAGTCTGTGCTGGACTGCCTTCCATCTGAAGGGCATGATTGGAAGGTCCCTGCCTCGAAGGAAGACAAGGGCTGGAACGGCCGGAAAGATCTCCGAGACTTGCTTATTTGCAGTATCGATCCACCTGGCTGTCAGGATATTGATGACGCACTTCACGCGCGTCTCCTGCCAAATGGAAACTTTGAGGTTGGTGTCCACATTGCGGATGTGTCGCATTTCGTCAAGCCCAACAACCCAATGGACCTCGAGGCCAGTGTTCGCGGAACCACTGTTTACCTAGTCGATAAGCGTATCGACATGCTCCCGCATCTTCTTGGTACAGACCTGTGCTCTCTCATGCCCTATGTTGAACGATATGCCTTCTCGGTTCTGTGGGAGATTACACCTGATGCCGAGATAGTGTCTTCGAATTTCACGAAGTCGGTCATTCGCTCCCGGGAAGCATTCAGCTACGAACAAGCTCAATTACGCATTGACGACAAATCACAGCAAGATGATCTGACCGAAAGCATGCGCACCCTCTTGAAATTCTCCAAGGTTCTCCGTCAGAAGCGTATGGACGCCGGCGCCTTGAACCTTGCCTCCCCAGAAGTCCGCATTGAGTCTGAGGGTGACGAAGTGGGCGATCCTTTGACGGACGTCAAGACTAAGGCTATGCTTGACACTAATAGCTTGGTCGAGGAGTTCATGCTTCTCGCCAACATCACTGTTGGCTCGAAGGTCTACGAGTCCTTTTCTCAGACAGCCTTGCTGCGTCGACACGCCACTCCCCCGCCCCAGAATTTCGAGGACCTCCAAAACCAACTCTCTAAGAAGCGGAACATGGAGCTTGATGTCTCCAGCTCGCGGGCTCTGGCTGATTCCTTGGACCGCTGTGTCGATCCCAAGAACCCATTCTTCAACACCCTGGTCCGTATTTTGGCGACCCGTTGCATGACCTCTGCCGAATACTTTTGCGCGGGCGCCTTTGCCGAATCTGAATTCCGTCACTACGGTCTTGCCTCGCCCATCTACACCCACTTCACTTCGCCCATTCGACGATATGCCGATCTGATGGTTCACCGCCAATTGGCTTCTGCCATTGGGTATGAAGGCGAGGATGGACACGCAGTCATCGAGGGTGTCAGCACCCGCAACAAGCTAGAAGACATCTGCCGCAACATCAACGTCCGTCACCGCAACGCACAGCATGCCGGCCGCGCTAGTATTGAATACTACGTCGGTCAGGCTCTCAAGGCCCGTGGAGAGAAGATGGCCGCCAACGGTGTTGATGCGGGTATTGAAGAAGAAGGATACGTCATGCGCGTGTTCGAGAACGGTGTTGTAATTTTCGTTCCCCGCTTCGGTATTGAAGGTGTCGTTCGTCTGGAAGACTTTGTCCTGCCTGGTGAATCTGGAGCTCGTTCTGTCGCCGAAAGACGGGAGCTAGCTCCTCACCGCACCACGGAGTTTGATAGTGAGGAATACACCCTTCGCGTGGAAGAGAAGGGTCACCCGGAGAAGGAACGCAGTGTGACTGTTGAACTCTTCCAAAAGGTCCGTGTTAATGTCAGCTCCGTCAAGGAAGAGGGTCGTGGCGCCGGCAAGAGAAGGGTCCGGATTCTGGTTACGGAGGCATGAACCAAGAACTACATCCATGTAGATTAGATCTAGTGTTAAAACGGCGTTCAAATCAAATGAATGACAGACAATTGTCTATTTTTGTATGTTCAGTTTGTCTGCCATATCTGTACTCTGCGCTAGTTATGCAATTATATTCAAACCTTTTTCAAAGTTATCATTCTGCGAACCAAGCTGACCGGGGCCCATAACGGAGCATCTATTCCAGCCTCCAAGGCCGGTGCAATAGCCGTAGGGTGGTCTTGCTTCTCGTTTCCACCATGATTTCCAGTCAATGGGCCAGGCTGGACAGGATCACGGCGTCCCTTAGCACGCTCCAACTCGCCAACTTTCCATCCTCGGACGACCCACAAGCATAAGGAAGCACCAACATACATGAATCCAGTAAATAACTGAACGCGCAGGTATGAAGTCCCGCCACCAATATCATGGCTACGGAGCTGAAGGGCGATAGCCTCGGAGACAGTGCAAGGAGCAACAAGCGTGAGCCAGGTAATGCTCAATCCGGAAGGAAGGTCTCTGATACCAATAATCTCCGCCAGGACGGGAGAAACAGTAGCCCAATACGTGCCCGCGACAGTGCCAACCAAAACGGCGAAGAAGCATACCACGCCCATACTATCAACAGAAGTCCAGATGGCGAGACAAAATAGACCGCAGAGGAAAGTGAGGAAAGTGGCAATATTAATGCGACCAAGTCGATCACTGAACATGCCAACAAACGGACGGCCGAGACCCTGACCGAGGTTGAGCAGCGCTGAGACAATACTCCCCTGGTGCGACGAGAGACCAACGGAGAGGGCGAAGTTGGCAACGCTGAACAACAGTGCCACATAGCCTAGCATGCTGAACACACCCCATCCGAGGAAGAGCAAGAACTCCGGGCGACGTAGGAGAGGCAGATGGAAAGCCGTGAATCTACTACCGACGGCCTTGTTGCGATCCCGGAGCAAGTTACAGCAGACCAGGTTCACGACGCAGGAAATGATACCCAAAATGCGGAACGCCCAGCCCAACCCGTAGCGCGGGATAATAGCGCCCACTGCGAGAGAGTATATCAGACCGCCGAGACCAGATCCGGCGGCATTGATGCCCATCGCTACTCCACGGTGCTTGTCAAACCATTGCGGGGTGATACCGACGCTACCCACGAAGAGGAAGCCCATGCCCCAGCCGAAACAGACACCTTGGCTAAGGAAGATATGCCATTTCTCGGTCGCGAATGAGGACCCTATTAAAGAGAGGGTTTCGAGGAAGATGCCTAGGTTGAGTACAAACCGTACACCCCATTTGTGGATCATGTGGGTGGCTAATGGGGCCACCAGGAGGGCACAAGATATGCTCAAGCCGCCTGTGAAGGCGTACGATAGAGCAGATGTGTTTGGGAATACATCATTTGAAAGGTAATAGCTCAGAAAGACTCCGTAGCTCTGGATATTAGGCCTGTTAGTAAGATGGTAGTGCAAAGGCGAAGATATATGACTCACACTATTGATGCCCCATGTATGCGCATTAATCCAGAAAACACAGGCGACACAGACCCAGCCATAGCCACCATCCGGGGCGACATCGCGCTTATATTTTTCATCTTCGTCGACGTCAAGTGGTACCGAGTCTGGATGCAACTTCTGTTCCTGTTTTGCGCTCTCTCGGTCTATATCGTCTTGGTGGGAACGGATGATATCAATTGGCACATTATCTGCCATGGTAGCTCAGATACAAGCCCAGCTTGTTGTTATTTTTATGAGCTTCTTGTAGGACCCAAACCAGTTGCCGTTTTTCTCACGACATGGAGGTATTATGTACTTTGTAGTGAAAAGAAGCAAGAGACCTAAGTTATCACGCTAACGACAAAAAGGGACTAGATTTCGATCAGATTATCAATTGGTAATAATTGGAGTCATCGGACTATCGGACTAAAGGCCGAATCCAAGCATGGAAGGAAGATTGTTCGTATAGAGAAATGATGGCCAGGATCTCGTGGTTCATTATTTCCATTCGGCGATATCTGACCAATGAAAGAAGCTGATATACAACTATCTGCATACAACATAACTGCAGTTCTCAGTCGAGGCGTCAGCGCTACTTGGCTGTGGAGTATCTTGTGCCGAGAAGCCGATGCGGAGAGAATCCAGTCGAGTCTCAGTTGGGCAGATGTGGGGGATTTTTGAGTTATTCCCAAGGTTTGAAGAATGGATGTCTTAGCTTAAATAGAGAGATGTCTCCATAGGGCTGGTTCTCTTATCAAATATTGACAATAGTATTGTATATGTTGTATATTGTATACGATAACTAACTATATATTTGAATATGCACCTACGTTGTCCAATTTAGGGCTTAATAGGGCTAATTATAATCAAACCCTTATCTATCGATAAAGGATATATGATGAGTCATCCGTTGCCTCGCGACGGACCTTAGGGATTTGTTTGGGAGGGGGACCAGCCCAATGACGCTAGCCAGCTCAGACCGTCAAGTGTAGATCGCAACTAGACTCTTCTCATCTTAGTTCATCTTGGTCCCTCTTTCCTGTACTTATCCGTATATCTCCTCAATATCCTTGATCCTTGCAATTCCATGATGCATAAACATACCACTGGCCAGAGGAAGGTTTCACCTCCTGGTCCATCCTTCATGTCCGATGATCAAGTTTGTAAGTGATTCTTTGGTGTTGGGCGACTCAGAGCTGATATGAGTCAACAGCAACGTACTTGAAGGACTTGCGGGCAAATCGTCCTGCTCGTCCGACAGGATCTCGTCCATACCCAGGCAGAACAGCCGCGTCAACAAGCGATCTATCTGATAGCCTTCCGCCAAGGGCATCCTCGGCGTTCTCCATGCACGCCCCAGTCGAAGATGAAATTAAAGATCATCGACGATCAGGCAGTGCAATGTCCCATCGTCGGACCAATTCCCATGTGCCTGGCGGCGGCGCAATGGGTCGTCCTTTAGCTCAGGAGCCACGTACGCACTCAATTCGAAAAAACGTGTTTCCAGCACAAATCCATGCACGTACCATTCCCATTCCAGCATCTCCAGCTCTGTCCTATCGTGAAGATGGTCAACGACGACACGAAAAGGAAGAGGCACGGTCGCTACGAGATGCCTTGCAGAAAATGGATGTCCAGGACGATGTCGGTCTTCACCAAGCAGCCCAGGATGAGGCCACTGAGCTAGTTTGGATGCACCAGAATCCTGGCCAAGCTTTCAAAAACCCTTATGCACCATACCAAAACCCCGATGCCAACAAGGGCAACCAGAGCCCTGTCCGAAATGATTCGCGAGGGTCTAACCCCTCGACCAATAGATTCAGCCAGTCGAGCGTTTCCTCTGATGGTAACTCTAGCCCTGAGTCGATTCGGAAACGATCATCTCTCGCTGGACCATCGAAGAAGAACCTCAAAGTCAACTTTAAACTACCTGACGAGGAACCCGAGCAGCCTGTTGCCCCCAAGCCACGGACCGTCAGCAGTGATTCATCTAAAGGGGTTTTCAGGAACCCTAACGACCAAATTTACGAAGAGCCCATTGACATTCAAAAGGAAGCCGAAGCAAAGCCAGACTTCTCCAAGTCTGACTCGTCAGCTTTGAAGAACAAACCGCGCAACGCTCTCGGGCGTGTTCCTAGGCCGCTACCTTGGTTGCAGAATAGAGCTCACAGCAGCCCTGTGATGGATAAAATCTCCCGGTTTGAAACTCACAAGAACCCTCCCACCCAGTCGCGTAACTCCGGCTACACTCGAAACGAAAGCGCTACTCCTCCTCCTACTCAGTCGAACAACGCCAGTTACACTAGAAACGAGCATGCTAGTCCGACTCCTCCACCCGAACAAAAGGATGAACCTGTCCCCACCCAGGATGGAAGAGAGAGGCGCAGCGATGATATCCGAGCGGCTACCAGCAAGAGACGAGGTGACCGCAGTGAGAAGCTGCCAATGCCTTCAGCGGTCAGCGATCGAGTTGGACGCCCAATCGTGAGCTTTGACCAAACATGGAAACCAGTTGATCAGCCGAAGCCTGAACGTCCAACCCTACCCGTAATTGAAGTGGCAGCACCTACCATCGAGGTCTCAGCCCCCACAATTGAAGTCTCCGAGCCACCTCCAATCCCCGTGATCAACGTCCCAGACACCAAAGTGCCCACTATCTCCGAGATAGAGGCTCCTTCCAAGCAACCGACCAGACCGGTGCCCCAACCGACGAGAAATAGCCCAACTAAACAGGCTTTCCCAAAACAGCAGGGATCTGATTCGCAGAGCCGTTGGTACTCGCCCTATACACGATCCGGTGTCCCGACTGCAAGCTGTGAGCTATGTACGCTTTCCATTTCGGGAAAAATTGTGACCGCTGGCGGATGTCGATTCCACCCGGAGTGCTTTACCTGTTCCCACTGCCACACAGCTCTCGAATGTGTGGCTTTCTACCAAGAACCCGCGTCCAGCAGAGACGAGAGACTAGCAACAACCGAGGCTCATGACCAAGAGGCCCGTGTGCCGCGGTTCTACTGCCACCTGGATTTCCACGAGCTGTTCAGCCCCCGTTGCAAGAGCTGCAAGACTCCCATTGAAGGAGAAGTGGTAGTAGCATGCGGTGCCGAATGGCATGTCGGCCACTTCTTCTGCGCAGAGTGCGGTGATGTAAGTGTGAATTTCCTTGCCAATACTTCCACTTCCACACGCAAGACAACTAACAATTTTCTCTTCATATAGCCCTTCGATTCCCAAACTCCGTTTGTCGAGAAAGACGGCTTCGCTTGGTGTCTCCACTGCCACTCGCGCCGTACCGCGCCACGTTGTCTGGGCTGCAAGCAGCATGTCATGGACGAGGTTGTCATCAGCGCAATTGGTGGTCAGTGGCACGAGCGCTGCTTCAATTGTCACGAGTGTGGCGATGGTTTTGGTCCGGAGGGCCGATTCTTCGTTCGTGAAGGCGAGCCCAAGCGTACAGCCAAGGGCCGCATTATCGGTGGCCCGGTCCAATTGGCTATCTGTGAGAGATGTGAAGGTATCCGTCTTAAGGCGCCTGGAATGTGCTGAACTTTTGCACCATCTAGTTGAGTGAGGGGTTTCGACCACAATGTTTTAACGAGATTACTGCTTTTATGATAGATTCACGCATGATGTCGGTGTTTGATTGTTGCATCAGTTGATTCTTGATTTGTCTGCATGTGTTCTACAACCCTTTTCTTGGGGTTCATTTCGGGAGTTTGTTCGTTCTTGTGTTTGTGTTTTTTGTTAGCCAGCGAAGATTGTTAGCGATGAACATGATATTGGCCATGGCAATGCATTTAGAATGGGAGAGAAAAAAACGCCTCAAAACACCTCTCTCTTATCGTATCATATAGATGAATGATTCTAGTAACTTCCCGAGGTCCCATATTCACCTCCCTAATTAGGTATCTAATCCTCTTCACTCCTTTTCAAGCAGGCCATTCAGGATCAGCCTTGCGTCTGAAGACAGCGACATACTTGTTTCCCTTATTTCTCGTAACTTTCTTCGACTCCTCCGTCTCAAACTTCATAACCCGCACACAAGGATCAAGAGCAAGCTCCTCCTCAGAAACCCGCTCAAACAGATCCTTACTGCTCGCAGCAGGAGCAGGCCCACCCTCCGGCTGCTCACCATGCAAGAAATGCCGCAGAACCCAGTGGTGATACTCCTCGACATCAGTAATGGTGTACAGCAGACCGCCGGGCCGCAGGACAAACGCATACTCGGAGTTCAGGGACTCGGAGATAATACGGGCCTTGTGCTTACGGGCCTTGAAATGCGGATCCGGGAAGCAAATAAAGATCTTGGAGAGTTGGTGGTGGCCGAAGAAGTTGGGGAGGAACTTCATTGTGTTGCTGCGGATTGCGGTGATGTTTTCGAAGTTTCCTGGGAAGAGTTTCTCCGTGCCGATTTCGTCGTCGTTGGCTGGGGCTGGGGCAGAAGTTGATTCGGTGTTTTCGGGTTGCGTCGAGGCATCTTGGGGTTCGGTTGATGATGGGTTCGCGGCTTTATTCTTGAGTCGTTGTTGTTGGCTGCGCAGGGCGTGGATGCGAGAGCTGAGGTATTCCAGCACTGAGATGCGGATTTCCATGCCTGTGGTTTGTTGTTAGTTATGTGGTGCTCATTATTCATTCGGGCGAGTGTGAATATGTATAGTGTTGAATATCGCTGCGCTGTACTTACCGACCATGAGGGTATCTGGCAACAATGGCGCCAGACCAACCATCAGCCCGCCGAATCCACATCCGATATCCACGACTTCGACTTCCTTGGTCAACTTGCGCCCTCCGCTGAGGTTTGTTTTGGATGTATCTGGGTCCACGAATGCAGGATAATGGGGTGACCAGTCCATATGCGCGGGGCTGATAGGGCTATTGGAGTAGTTAGCTTTCCGTTTGCGATCGGATGGGCGTAGGAATTGTCGCCAGTGAAGCTCGACAACCCAATGGATATTCCCATAGAAATGGTTTGACGTGCAATAGGCAGAAGAGGAGAATGAATACATACTACTCTAGCCGGTGATCAGAGAAGGGATTCGCATGCGCGCGCTGGCGGAAGAATTTCTTCTGCGGCATCTTGATGACGGAGTCATCGGTGGATTCCTGCTGGGCCTGTACTTTGCGACGGTACTCTTCGCGCTTGACGCGCTTTGCAGGTGGGTTTTGGGTGGCCATTGTGAAGATCTGACAACCTGGGGAAGCAGAGAAGCAGAGAAGCAGGGAAAAGTCGAGAAACCGAAAAGATCGAAGTCGGCGAAATTGAGAAAATCCCGGCCCCACCTTTTACTCCACGTGGAGTCTCTCGACTTTCGACTTTCGACTTTCTTGTCTTCTTGTCTTCTTGTTCTCGACATTTGCACTTGTTAACTTGACTTGTATTTGCATTATTTGAGCTATTGTCACTCTTTAATACCCTTCAACATGACAACAATACCCCCCTTCCCCTTCCCACCAACCTACAATTTCCCCCCTTCTTCACCCCGCAACCAAACACAACAACCCGCCAGTCACAGCTCGAGAAATGGTCTTCTCTAATCCAGTCCTGGTGCCGACATCACCGCCAATACCGTCTCTCCCTAATAGACGCCGTTGAAACTCCGCTCTTCCACAACACAGCCCTGCGCAAGCGCCTCGATATGCGCGATGCCCGCGAGGTCATCGACTGGATGACCAAGAGCGAAGAGGAAGGCGGCGGTGGGCGGCGAGCGGAGTGGATCTCTGATGCGGGCGGTGCGTCGTCTTCAGTGAGCTTGATAAATGGTGCTGGGCAGGGGCCGAAGTCTGTTGCATGGATTTGGTGGAGGAGGCCTGAAGAGTGGGCGGATGTGTTAGTTGAGTGGGTTGAGAGCACTGGGCAGAGGGGATCGGTTCTGACGGTCTATGAGCTGATCCATGGGGAGGGGGCTATGTCGCAAGGTGAGATTATGCCTTTGGTTGTGGGTGATAGTGTCTACATTTTATACTGATCCCCGTCTACAGAGTTCCATGGTATGGATACTGATGTCATGCTGCGCTCGCTGAATGTCTTGGTTAAGAGGGGCAGGGCACAGGTTTTTGGTGGTGAAGGCCAGGAGGGTGTTAAGTTCTTTTGAAGAGCTCAAGATGAGATACTGGGATTTCTCTATGAGATAAATCGTGGCTATTCGTGACAAAAACAAAGCGCTTCTCATGTGCAGGTCAAAAGACAGGGTAAACCACGTCGCCGGTACTCCAAACTTATACACAGTATTCATGTTCTTAGGCTGCAAGCCCAAAGTGGAAGGGATGTGGACTCGATACCTTGGTATCAGTCTACTGGTCTGCGTTCTCGATCATCTCCTCGGTCAGCTCGTATTCGTCGGTGGGACGTGTCTCCTGCGACATGGCCATGTCCAGAAGCCAGTCAACTCGGACAATCCGTGGAGTTTTCTTGATATCGAGCGCCACTTGACGGAACCGAGGCCAGACTCGACCATGATTAGCTCCGGCGCTGCTGAGAAGAAAGACATCCTTGCTGGCAGGCTTGTCGTCTTCCGCTTCGCTTTCTTCGTCGCTCTCCTCACGCCGAGAATGGTGCGCTATAGCCAGACGCCCACGGAAAAGCATGCACTCTCCTCCGTTTGTTTCAACAATAGATTTGAATGCATCAAATCCACCCCGAATGTCCTCGACGCAATAGATGCGATAGCCTTGCAGCATTTTATTCTTGTTATTCTTTGCATTCGTTGTGACAGAAGACAGGTCAAAATTGTACTTCTTCTCGGCTTCTTTATCCTCCAGAGGGAAATCGGAGGGGTCAAGCAATTCCTGCTTCTTTAGGCAACTGGTGATGAAGTCTGTGCTCACGATCATCGGCGCATACGCGAGTGCATTGACAAATTTAGTGGTTCGCAAGATCGAGGGTGCGGCCAAGTGAGTGCATCGTCGGGCATCTTGGACCACCATAATACCGAGATCTCGAAGGCCTCGCTATGAAAAGTATTAGTACATAGACCTTGAGTCAATCATATTTATGACTGCAGTAGCCAAACGAACCTTATCTGCATCCTCTTTCTTCTCGTTGCCCTTCCCTACCCATCTCTGATAGCCAGTAATTAAAAGGTGCATAGCAATTGGTGGCCGAGACTTTTTCTGTCGTTTAGTCTCCACTGCTTGCTCGCCATCGCTCTCATCCTCAGCTTCAAGCGAGGCACGCTTCTTGTTCTCCTGAACCCGACCTTCGTCTGACTTGCGTCTGCCGCCGTAGATAACACCGCCCACACGTTTCCTTTCCTTTTCGTACAAGGCAAGATCCGGGGCATACTCATGGAGCCGGGCAGTTGCTGCCTCTTTTGACTTGCGGCTACTGGTCGACGATGGAGTCTCATTTTCTTTGCCCTCGGACATGATTCGGGTTCGTGCCGGTGTTTGGATGGGTTGGCGTGATTTGCCATTGCCCTGCGGAGTACCGAGCGAAGTCTCAGGGGCATCCTCGTCAATCTTCCGTTTCTTCTCGGCGGGAGGCTGCACTGAAACCATATTTTGGTTCTTGCTATGCATTGCACGTCGTGGGCTATGAGCAACAGTCTCCCCGGACGAGAAAAATACCTGTTCCAAAACATTGCGGTCGAGCTGAGTCTGGCCTGCGACTTCTCCGAGATTAGTTCGCAGAGGGAAGTGGCTGTAGCGCGGGTTTGAGGCCGGCTGTAGCTTCCATTTTGCATAACTGTCCTCCAGCCACAGGTGGTTGACAACTTCGAGGCCCCATTCCTTCGCCGCATTGCATTTCTCACTTGTTCCATGTGCCGTAATCAGATGAGTATTTTCTTGTTTTAATGTTTTGGTACACTCCGCGCCTGCCGCTGCGATCAAGTTCTCCAAGTAGATTCTTGCTTCGCCAACATAATTGGACAAACTGATCTTCAAGCCTTCAAACCCGGGGATGCCAGTGCGAGAAATTGGGTAGTGCAGTAGTCGTCTGAGGGGTGAAGTATATGTGTTGAATGTCATGAGGCGGTAGAGCCATGCGAGGTTTCCAACGTCTATGTTCAGTCGCGATGCCGTGCGGTACGCAAATCCTTCCCGGTAACGACAAATTAACATATCTGCTCCATCAATATTTGAGGCCATTGTGGCGCCGCCTTGTTCAAGGACAGTTTTGATTGATTCCTGCAAATGCGAACCGATTCCAAGATCCGGAGATAGCATAATAGACTTCCCTTCGAAGACACTCCGTTGGCCTGATTTATGTACCGAACTGGATGGCTCGGGTAGCTTAGACGGGTCGGTTGTCGACGCGCCGACCAAATCCTTATTATCTTGGCATCGAATTGGAGTATCAGGGCCCACGCGCAAGATTTCTGGGTCTGGAAGTGTATATGGACGTTCATCGATTCGTCGACCAAGTTTAAGGCAGTCGTCAAACCTGTTCGCGGTCAGTGGGGGTCTCTAACTGTTGTGCCATGAAATCTCACCAATGCGGTAGTACAATCTTCACGTTTAATTTCTTCGCCTGGACAATGCGCGCCTTGTCGGAATCGGCTGTGAGGTCCACCAAGTGCGTAACCATCTGAGAAACTCTTGGGGCGTACAATCCACCTTTCGCGACGACACCACCTATGATTGCATCCTTGTCTCCCTCGGGGATATCGCCGCAGGTAACCACCACATCGTTCATGAACAGACGCGGGTCTGGGCTGTATTGGCGGGGGTTGGCCAATTTTCGCTTCGTCAATGAGTTACTCACCCATTGTGGCTTGACCACAGGGATCAGCGCATCGCAGGTAGTATCGTAGGCTTCAAAGTCAATTGTGGTAGAAATCAAATGGCTGAACTTGGCCACATCGGGGACCTCGGCACCAGGTTGGACGATCAGAGGCTCGCCGCCATTTTGCTCGAGAATAGTTGCCAGCTAGGTAATTTTATTTTTGTCAGTCTAGTTCAAGCGGTACTAATGGTAGGAAAACACGTACCTGCTCCGCGGAGTCACTCGAGAGATCCTTGGAGCATACAATGCAGAGGCAACACTGCTCGAAGAGCTTGGACTCTCCATTTTCAGTTGCCATGGCCAAATTTGTGGATAAATTATGCGATTAAAGACTGGGGCGTTGAGTAAAATATCTCCAAGAGAGTCACATCCAAGTGTAGAATCAAAATGAGGCAATCGGGGACGCGCCCACGCGTGTCAGGAACGCCGGATCACGTGCACCGCAGTGCGTGGGTACTCCGTACTCCATAACGTCAGCCTTTTTTTTAACTATGTTATGATACATGTAATTTTGTTAAGGCGTTCGACTTCGAGGATATTCTGCAACTATAGGATTTACTAAGCTCTAGAGATGAGGACCATCCGATAATCAAGTTATAAGTTACTAGTCCTCGAGTAAACGGCTCTATTAAAATATTGTTTCGTATTCTTTAGGATCAATTCTCTTCTCTACCGGTCGAGGAGTAACTATAGTTCTTATCCCAGCTATTTTAGGGTACTTTGTCCTAATGCCTCTATGCTTTATGTGTGATGGGAAGGCTTCAACGCCTAGAAATAAGGTAATCATAGGATTTGTATGGGTGCGAATACCGTCAGAGGAATTGAAGACTGGAAGGGCTGTGTAATAGTAATTCAGGTATCTTTGTTTTCTGCCAGCTTTAGTGCAGGCACCATCCGAAACTTTCAGGTACCAATACCGTTACAAACCGCATCGGACCCCCTGGCAACTATACACCTGCATACAACGCCCCACTCCAACTTCATCTATGGGTTCACCTCTCCACCTTGTCAAAACATATCTTCACTCTTTCATATCTTCACTCTTTTGTGCTTCAACGATCTCCTGAATTAACCACACCCCCTTGAACGAACAATGCTAGCCCCAGAGATCGCTAACTTGGTGCAATTCTTCTATCCTATTGGCAACACCCCTGCTGTCTCCTTGACTCAGGATCTGCCATCAAAGAAGAAGGCTGATCTACTGCTTCTCGGCTGTGGAGATGTGCGCCACGTCCTCTTCACAGTACACACGGAGCAGCAGGGTCGCGATCCACGTCCTTTAGACGTCACATGCTGCGATGTAGACACCGCTGTGATTGGTATGACGACTGATTCCAATTTCAGGTTCTAGAAGCTAATTAGAAAAAATCATTCACAGCTCGCAACATCGTGTTGCTGTCCCTGGTTCTCGATGATGTTGATGGTGCCAACGATCAACTCATTTGGAATCTATTCTATCATTTCCGCATTGATGAAGGTTCACTTAATCTGTTGCAAAGGCAAACAACTAAACTGTTGTCCCTGTCAACATCGCTGCACACATGGCAACAGAGTGAGTATGGCCGAGTGATCAGGATGTGCGATCGTATCTCTCTTGAACGGGTCCGCGACATGTGGCGCTTCTACGGAGAAAAGAGAGAAGGCGATGCGCTTCGTCACTTTAAAAAGAAGCTCGATGATGGAATGAAAACTTCTCAACAGTTTCAAAAGTCGGTTGTTGGTGACAAGATGAGTGTGATAACAGGAATCCGAGCTGCTGCCCCTGCGTGCTTGCAAGCTGCCAGTGCTCTCGGTAATTTGTACAAAAATTATTGGGCGTTCGGTACCACCGAGACTGATAAAACAGCTCGCTCCCTTGCCATAAATCCCAACCCCATGTTTGCGCCCAAGGATGGAAATATGTTTTTGCATTATGGGACTGACCCGGTGCTTGGATTCCACATCGGCTCTTGTTATGCCCCGATTAAGCCAACGTCACCTCAGTCAGGTTCTTCTTCCGTGACACCTGATTTGCATGAAATCGTTAAAACCGCCAAGACAGAGTTCAGTACCTGGACGAAGTCGTTCAGGGCGCATTCCATGGCTGACTTGGTCATACTACGGTTCTTTGTTGGAGATGCGGTGGCATTTGCATATGCCCTCCAGCAGATCCGCATCACCGGTCCCTCAAACTCGTCTCATTGGTATCGTGATCGTTATCATTTCGAGCCGCTGGTCTTGGACGATGAGCACTATTCGGACGCCTCAGCGCCACTTGTGTTTGACATTATTGACACGTCTAACCTTATCGATCATCTTGGGGCCTTGAATCTGCTCACTGCCACTTCCCCGCTTCTTCGCAATAGCCTCTCGGCGACTCTTTATTCAGAGAAGCTCGTGCGGACTCAGGAAACTCAGATATCACTTCTTGAAACTCTTCTATGTGGAGACATGCCTACGGTTACCTCGCTTCTCGGCTTGGTGCCCGTGGAGGTGGCGACAAACACCGCCTTCTCGTCTGCAGGAGATGAAGCTTTATGTCAGAATACGTCAGGCCCCTCGTCCAAGGCCGGACAAGTGTTCTCGAGAATTGCATGGAAGAGACCATTGAATCCGGGTGATGTAGCTGTCAACACGCTGGGCCTTATTCACTTTGATTCCGCCGGCCTAGCACAGGTGCTCTATCGTGTTTTCTTGACAATGTTCGCCGACGAGGATGTCTCGAAGTTGCTTGCCAGAATGCGAAGCGCACAAATACAACATCTGCCTACTTACAACCGGGCGAGCTTTGTCGCTTTCCTTTGCCTCGTCAAGACACGGACCAGCACTAACTGGGATAAGACAATGAAAGAATTACTTCATCTCATGGATCATGACACCGGTCTCGCATTTGCCAATACCTACATGCAAGAGCTGGTTCTGTGGATGCATCTGAAGGGTCTTTATTCTGTTGATATTTTAAAAACCCCACCACACAGCCGGACTGGCCATCCCCAAACTGGGACCTTGCAGGGCTGGCAGAACATGCCACCTATGGTGAGTGTCACCCTTCGTGTTCCTCGGAGTAAACTAGACCCCTTTATCGCCGAAGCCGTCAAGGCCGGCGGTACACCTCCGCTCCAGGCTGTTCTGCAATCTTCCGCACGAGCTGCCAGGCAGTGGCAAAACATGTTTGCGGAAACTCAGATTGGATTTGGTAACCTTAAAGCTAAAGGATCCAGATACAGCGATGAGTTTGAAGTGGAAATTGATGAAGACCAATTAGGATGGAAGGGACAGTCACCGATGTTTATTTCCTTCTATGTGCCAAGTTGGATCTTACTTCAAGAACCATGTACCGCCACTGTCTCGCTGGCTATCCCGCACTCTCTTGCAACCGCCCAGATATTTGGCAGTAGCTTGGGACACAACCTGAGCATCTTTACTGCCAAACAAGAGGATGTTGAACATGTCTACGTCACCAAGAGTCAGCCACACCAGAGTGATTTTATGTCCATCCACGGCTTTTATTCAGAGGACGTCAAGAACGAAGTCGGCCCCGACCGAAACTCAGAGACAACCATTACTGCCACCGTCAATGAGAAAAGCGGCCAAATTTCATCGTTCACTGCCCGTGTCCAAATTCTATGCGAGCAATCAAAGGCTCTACTTAGGGATGGCAGCGTGATCACTCGATCCTTACGATCACCGTTCAACTATGCGTTATCTCTCAGAAAGGGACCAAGCTTCAAAGTCAACTTCCCAGCTCCGGTTTTGGACTCCACCGCGAGAGTGAGAATAGCTCGGAAATCATCTTACCTTGAGCTCGTCGCAGATGTCGCCAAGGCCACCGACTGGTCAGCCTTACGGTCTTTTATGTATCCGGTGGTCTTGGATTCGGGATCGCCCACTCCGTGGAACATGCCGCACGTCAATCTCTCATCACTTCCCGCCATAGACCTAACCAATCCTTCCTCTGAACGTCTAGGATTGCTACGGACCCACCTTCCAACTATGTGGTCCGCACCAGAGACTGCCCTGAAGTTTAACCCTTCCTTGCCAGCTACACCGAATACCCGGGCCAGGGTGGACTTCAAGGATGGTTTATTCCACATGTTTCTAGGCTTCAGTGGAACAGCAGGTCCTCAGGCCTCCATCTACGGTATCGACTGCCCCGAAGAGAAGGGCGTGCATATGCTGGTTTTCGTATCCAAGATGTTACTCGACATTTCGAATCGCACTATTGTTCTTGACGCTGCAGTTCTCCCTTTGTACACTGATCTCATGCCGCAAATTATGCCTACTCTGCAAGCCATGGCGGATAGCACCCATTCACCCAAATCAATCCGCACCTCCAAGGACGAGCTTTATCTGTGGAAGGAAGCTCTGCCTGCTTGGACCGAGCGATGCCGATCTTGGTCCCATGAACCTAATTGCGAGTACGTTGCAACGGGCAAGATTCCACTCTCGATCAAATTTGGGGAAAGAGTTCTGTGCTCGTGCGGGGAGGGCACCGTACCAACTGATTTCATGTCCGAGTTTGGTGGATGGAAAGCTCTTGCCAAACACTGTGTGCGGGTAGCCATTTCTCCAGCTTTTGCGTCTGCACTTGTTGATAAGCCTATTGATTTATCCGCACTTTCATCGGTTCGCGATGCCAGTGGTCAAAATTTGATCGGCTGCCAGGTCTGTGGCAAGGACGAGGAAGCCAAAGGTTCGGCTTTGAGGAATTGCTCGCGATGTCATAAAGCAAAGTACTGCTCCAGGGATTGTCAGAAGGCCGATTGGAAGAAACACAAAAAGGTCTGCAAAGCTGGTGGAAACTGAGTCGGAAGGAACACTTTTTCATGTACTGGAATGGCCACAGAAATTGACTTGTAATTTTCCTACAGTAGGTATCTTAAATGGATTATCTGCACTGTTTTATGGTAACTGTAAATGAATAATATTAGTGTCTGACTGCTTGTGGAAGTTCTTAGATCGAGTCCAGTTGGAATGTACCTTCGTAGAGGTGGACAAGGTGAACCTGTCACGCACAGCTCCGTCATTAATCCATTCCTCGATCCAGCCAACGGTCATTCTAGATGTTGTTAGTTCGAACTATTCTTCTCGGGTAGATCTGCTGTATATACTGGCTCCGCTTTGTATCTGCAAAGTTATCGTGGTCGCCAAGCAAATGCTCTTTATCATACGGATCCTCTTTCATCATCCTGTAGTGTGCAACACTCTCAAACACCACCTGACTGAAACAATCATACTCGGCAATATTCCACATTAGGCGATCGTTATAGTACGCCGTGGGGTAGTTCGGGGAGTGGCTTTTTGATTCTTTGTTATACTCTTTGTTATACTTACCTAGGTATACTCGCATTATCAATCAGGGAAAAATCTAGGAAAAGGAGCCAGGTTTAATGCCCCTCGGGTAGTACAATGTCCGAGCAAGTTTACCCAACAGTAACAGACTGGCTAGTTAGCTACCTAGGTACGTAGGTATTAACAGCTCGGGGGTTAGCATGTCCGGCGGCCTTCCAGGAGTACCAGTGGGGCGATCCACCTTAGTGTTATTGGTTGGATATGCTTCGAGATTCAAGCTTGGCAGCGCCACAGACCCACCTGTACCATATCATGGCAAAGCCAATTTCTATACACCAATGTAGTATGTACTTAGGTACTTGGAACAAAGAGGACTTAGGAAGTCCAATTTGGAATCTGGCTGCCTGTAAGTACTCACTATATAATAGGAAGAGAGCCAGTATGAATTTACATCCCCGTCAATTACCAATCCTACGGTCTTTCTTACCACAATACTATTAACTCGCCCCAATCAAACGTTTGTCTCAACTTCAAGCATGTCCATCCGAGCTCTCAATCAGAACTTCCCCTCCTTGGACTCTGCCGCAAATGCAGAAGAGCAGGGCCCCTCTCGCCCTTTCTTCCCTGCCCATGGCGCAGGTGACCATCCTTATCCCAACCCGTGGTCTGTAAAGTCTGGCAACGGTGGTGTCGGCCGTCCAGGCCATCCCTACCCATCTCCATGGACGCAAGGCGAGTACGAAGGCCAAGGTAACGAAGCCAACGACGAAACCGGTGGTCTCACTACCTCTCGCGGGCCATATCCGTACCCAGGCCCCGCGGAAGGTCACCCACCATACACATTTCCTGGTCCCTTTGAAGGCCGCAAACCATACCCTTTCCCGGGCTACGCTCAGCAGCCGCACACCTACCCTGGCCCTCTTCCATGGCACCAGCCACACGCCTATCCAGAGTCTGGAGATGGTAGAAAGCCATACCCTTCCCCCTGGGAAGAGGATGACAAGCACAGGCCGTCCGCTCCTCGTCAACCATATCAGTTGCCTGGTGGCTCGCATAACGCGGCTCCATTCCCCCAACAACCGTACAAATACCCAGGCAACCCTCACAGTGCGACTAATTTCCCTCACCCGTACCCATTACCTGGCAGCCAACATGGAGGACACGGTAAAGGATGGGGCGGAGACATCTTGTTCGGCAAGTCACCTTTCGGCGGCCCTTCATCTGACAGGTACGGGCGATGGGGCCTCGGAGTTCCCCACAGGTCGCAGGGCCCCTGGCCATCCAGTCAACAAGCCCCCTTCGCATTTCCGTCCACTGGATCCGACAAATATAAGCCCGAAGTTGATGTATTCGACACACCTGAGAGATTTCTGATTCACATGCCGCTTCCTGGCGCTAAGAAGGAAGATATCGAAGTCAACTGGGACCCGAAGGCGGTGGAACTCAGTATCACTGGATTGATCGGCCGACCTGGCTCTGAGGACCTGGTCAAGAGGATTGCGCTGGATGAGCGGAAGGTTGGGGCATTTGAGCGCAAGGTGCGATTGGGGAACCCAGTGGATCCGCCCAAAGTAGATGCGGATGCTATTTCGGCCAAGTTGGAGGATGGAGTTCTTGTTGTTGAGGTGCCGAAGACAGAGCCAGATGATGTTGAGGTTAAGAAGGTTGAAGTGGAGTGATTGCTGGTTGGAGACCGCATGGGGCTTTCAGGTAGATAGGACAGTAATCATACAATATTTTCAGTATTTTTGGGTCTACTTGCCTTGCAACCATTTAAAGCATAAGATATCAAATATCTTCTGGCTTCTGTACGTAACACGACCAAGCTGTTGTAACTCACCCGCTAACTCTGTGATACAAGGTATGAAGTTTTATGCGGATACTTAAAAAATGAGCAATGAGTCTATCTAGACCTCGTGGAGAGAAGTACTAACTAGGTACTAAGAGAACGACTAACTGCACACCCCTTAACGTCAGTTTTTACTAACCTCACACCCCTAGTCCATTTTGGGTATGGTATTTCTTAGTCAACCATTTGTCATGCTCTGTGTATTATAATATGGTATTCTCATAGTAAATGACACATTTATCACATGACCTTTGACCTTGCATAGCCCTACCCTCGAAGTCCTTAGCCGAGAATCCGCGCTTGGCCCACATTGACAATTCCACCTTACTATAATTAATCCAATTCCACTTTTGAAGCTATTCACAGATTATGGATCCCTACTATAAAGCACCACCCCTCCCTACCGAGACCTGCGAACCATGGGATTCCGCCCCCCTAGTCCATCGATTCGCCTCTTTAGAAGAAGCCCTTCTTACCCTCAACAATTGGGCCGCCACCGAGGGCTTCTCTATCGTATGCGACCGTACGAAACTAGGGAGGAAGTGCTGGTTAAAATGCAGTTTGACTCCATCGAAAGACATATAAATAAACCAGCGATGAAGTTATACAGTATACAAATTGAGATCTATGAATAGCTTCAAAAGTGGAATTGGATTAATTATAGTAAGGTGGAATTGTCAATGTGGGCCAAGCGCGGATTCTCGGCTAAGGACTTCGAGGGTAGGGCTATGCAAGGTCAAAGGTCATGTGATAAATGTGTCATTTACTATGAGAATACCATATTATAATACACAGAGCATGACAAATGGTTGACTAAGAAATACCATACCCAAAATGGACTAGGGGTGTGCGGTTAGTAAAAACTGACGCTAAGGGGTGTGCAGTTAGTCGTTCTCAGGTACTAATTGTCGATGACTGCAACCGATTCACCGAGGGACAATGCTTTCGAAATAAAGATGAGATTGCACAATACCTCAATGTGGAACTGCCAAGTCTACGCTAATCTTTGCTAGCGCGGTGTATTGCATATACCATCTACACCAATTTATAAGTTCTTAAGTAGGAAAGAAATTGCATGCGGATGAAATAAAACGCCAAGTTTACTAGTTTAAAAGGTATATGCAGGATCCATATTGACAGAATTCTGACTAGGGAGGGTACTTAATCATATTCTGTAAGAGACAGAAGCTTCTCCGCAGTCAATAGCGAATTGACAGAGGTACTAAATTCCACCAATTTCAAAGATAGGCAGTTCTAACATCGGCTCGGAATTGTAGGCAAATAAGAGGCCATTCGGTATTACTGTATGGACATGCTTACATGTATATCTGCCAGGTAGCAATTTCACTCGCAAGTTTGGGTCTGACAGTCATTTAAAACACTAGCTAATGATAGTCTCTCTTCATATAGAATAGAAAAATAGAAAAAAAAAAACTGGTCTCCCTACACAACTATATTTGTTTCCTTTTACGAGGTTTCGTTTGTATATCCTAGGCGGTGTAATTCTGCCGAAAAGTGGGGTTATATTGAACTTTAAGGATGTCCTTTCGCCCTTCGGGGCATATGGTCAAATGAAAATATACAGAGAAGATTAGCATGGCCCCTGCACTAAGGATGACATGTCTCAATCAAAGAGAAGCTACCTATTTTTTTTTCCTTACAGATCATTTATTGAGGGTATACAAGTGTGAGTCTTTTGACAAGGATATAATTGGTCCCGCCCGTTTGGTAAAGTCACATGGTATCACGTGGTGTCGCCGTTCGACCCACCGCCCGAGCACTTGGAATAACGGAATAACCCTGTCGCCCTTCAGGTTCAGGGTATATATGTGATTATGACTATATATGTTTGTAATTACATTTCATAACGCATCCTAATATTGATGAACGATTGCCATGAAATCTCAATCAGACAGACCACACACATTTCAACTGCTTGTCACAGCAATCAACCAGGTTCAAAACACCCATGGGCTCTGATTGGCTACAATCTTCCTTCCATAACTACCCAATCCATTTCTTCGGACATAGGACCATATGCCGCGTCCAATTTACTTGACGGTAGGCTAGATACAACCCCTGTGTTATAAAAAAAAATATGGTTATACATGCATACTTCAGCTGCTATGTACCAATGAATATGTAACCAAAGGTCTGAGAATATCAACATTAAAAAACAAGGTCCAACAACTCGCTCAGATAACCACCAAGCTAGATGCAAACAGCGAACAAGCCAACGAGAAAAGAGAGAGAAAAAAAAAAAAAATTCAAGCCGCCATCGTCAAAACATATGAGGTAATACTATCCATGCGTTCAGTCGTCAACTTCAAGCTAACAGTCAACAGCTCACGGGCAATGCGCGGCTCCTTCTCCTGCATCGATTTCCACTGCACTCCCGTCAAACACCAAGTCACACAATCACGCTCAGCCTTAACCGTCGCCGTGCGGCGCGTATCACTGAAGAAAGGCAATTCGCCGCACGGTCGACCAGCGACAATGAGCTCGAAGTAGCGGCCCTGTGGGAGGTCATAGCCAGCGCGCAACATGCCAGACTCGAGGAGGTAGAAGGCGCGTGGGGCGTCGCCTTCGTGGTACAAGACTGTGCCGGCGGGGTATGATTCGCGGGAGAAGTAGGCGCAGGCGGGGAACCAAAAGTCTTCGTTTTCGGTTGAGAGGCCTTGGAAGGTTTGGAGGAGGAGGGGGAGTGGTTGGCGCATGGCGGACCAGGCGGGGGAGGCCATCATTGCTATTTCGTGGGCTTGGATGGTTGAGGGTCGCTACGCGCTGTAGGTACTGGCGGCGGGGGAGCTCACGATGTTGTCGGCTAGGGTGGGGGGGTTGGGTCCGGAGGGCACGGGGACTGAGGCGGGGACTTGGAGGAACTCGGAGTTTGCGGTTGGGTCGGTGGGTGTGGCGAGTGCTTCCTGGCGGCTATAGAAGACTTTCAGGTAGTTGTTCTCGCAGAACTCAAGGGCTGAGTTGAGGTCTTCGAAGATGGGGACCGCGGACTCCGGCTCGAAAAGTCCTACGTTTTGTAGGGACTTCCCTACATCACCCTCGACATTCAAGCCGGAGATGGCTATCTGTACATTGCGTTTTTGAAGAACGCGGTTGATGCGGGTGAATGCTTCTGCTGCTGAGAAATCGAGTCCGTAGACTCGAGAAAAGTCGAGAATGACGAATCGAATGGGGCGCCGGTCGAAGGCTTCCTCCTCGATCAGGCCACGCATGGTGTTCTCGACA
This sequence comes from Penicillium verrucosum, assembly GCF_028828655.1. NCBI lineage: Eukaryota > Fungi > Ascomycota > Eurotiomycetes > Eurotiales > Aspergillaceae > Penicillium > Penicillium verrucosum. The sequence continues at coordinate 6,739,545 of NW_026643210.1, forward strand.
TTCACGATGGTTCCAAAGAAGAGATATCCGCCAAGTTTGATCATCAGGGTCTGCTGTCCAGCCTCGCGCAGAAATTGTTGTTGGATAGGAGGACGTCGGACCGTCGATCCGGAAATTTCGCCCGAGAATGTTGCTCGAATGGCAGATTTGCGAGATGTTTGGACGACAAAGTTCACGCAAGCCAAAATGATTCCAACGAAGATTCCAACCACGAAGTCCCAAGCGCCCATCGTAACGACAATAATGACAACGGTTAAATATTCAAGCCGGGTGAGTTTTCCCCAAGTGTCCACCAATGCCTCCTGCAAAAGCTCAATGCCCAGCAAGAAAATTAAGGCACCAACAACCATAATGGGAATATAGCCGATTATGACTGGACCAATGACCATAATACCTGCAGTGGCTGCGGCCAACATCAGACCAGCTAACCGAGATGATCCACCACTTGCAATGAAGAGAAGACTATTGGTATAGACAAGATAGTTCTACTTTCGTTAGCTCATTGACCACAGCTCTATCACTGGCGGTCACATACCTGAATGCTTCCTACGAATCCTGAAAGTGCATTCGTCACGCCATGTGCCATAAGCTCTCTGTCTACATTGAGATTGTCTTCACCGGTGGAAATTCCGAGAGCGGGCACGTTGATGGGTACATGAAGCACACCGAAGAAGGTCAGGGCAAACATGGCCGGGATTGTTTCACCAAAGGCAGTCCAATTGACCTCCGAGAGATCTGTAACGAATCAGCATGGCAACTCTCAAAGCATTGCAGCCGATTGACTTACCATAAAGAGAATAGAAATGATACCACGGGTTGTTGGAAGATGGAGCAGCAAAGACCCATCCATTGTGGCGCAGACCACCCATAGAGATCCTAGCGCTTAAAATAACGATGTAGAACACTGCAGCAACAGCAATGAAGTACCCGCCGACAAGGAAGTTTGAGCGAACAAATCGCTTGAGAACAAGAAGGCCAATTGCGAGGAACAGGGGTATCATCCAAAGAGGGAAAGTGTCAAGGTGGAAAAGTTTCTGGATAGTGGGGAGGTTGTACTCCAGAGACCCGGGAAGTCGGGCTGAAACCTCCACTCCAGTTTGGAGAAGAAAGTAGCCGACGCCACCGATACACCCGATGAGAATATGACGGGGAAAGAAGCCAATGAGCGAGCCCAGCCCGCAGACACCCATTAAGAAGAACACTAAGCCAGTGAGAATTGAACTCACCGAGAATGCTAAGATGGTCGTTGCAATCACTGATTTCGGGTTGTCCTTGCCGATTGAATTCATTATGGTGAAAGCCATCTGGTGGAAGAAGGGTACCACTTCAATCATCTCACTTCCTATTCCTCCTTTGAAGATCGAGCCTCCACAGGAGAATACCACTTGGGAAATAATGGTACTGACATAGAACATCGAGATACCGTCAGTTCCCAGGTGAGCGAATAGGGGTTCTCCCAGAGGGAACAAGATCATTCCATAGGATAAGGCATCAAGAATGTTGAGCAGTAGTCCTAGCAATACGGCAGGAACCAAACTGGCCGGATATACCACAGCCTCTTTCCATATAACTCGCCTATCCCATGACTTTGGGTTCGATAGGGCTCGACTATAGTGGGCGACAGATGAAATTCCTTTCTTTATTAAGTCTGGAGACCGTTTGACAGCCGGCCCTTGGTTCTCAGCATCGCCTGCACTTCCATAATTTTGTGTAGATTTGGATCGTGACTTGGATAATAACGAGGTGTGCTCAGTGTCTCGTTCAGGTTCGTCATAGATCGCCGACGATGGAGGGAAAGAGATATCATCGGTCCCGGGTTGCGTGGCCTGGTCCTCCTCCGTATCCGTCAATGGACAGCGAATCATCTCTGTTAAAGCCGAAGAGCCTGAAGATGAAGCAGGGTCGACAGAGGTATATCCTGGCTCCAACAATCCCTCCCCCGCAGTAGTATGAGAGCTTGTAGCTTCATCCTGGGGGTAACTTGCAGAATTCTGGCTGTCGTGAAATATATCCAGGCTAGGGGGTAAACCGGGCCCGTCCTTCAAGAGGGACTTTTTATTCAGCGATAGGCCATAGGTAGCGAGTTCCGCGGTTTGGTCACGGAGACCGTCCGAGGCATAATGAGCCGGATCTGCCATAGGTCAAATGGTCAGTAAAAAATCGCGCGATGTCTCTAAATTTACAATATGCACAATGACCCACCCATATTGTTGTTGAAGGACCGGTGGTAAAATGAACGATTTGGTGTTCTCGTTGTCGATCCATTGTAACTGGATGATTCCGCTCCCATTGGACCGGGCGGGCTGCCTAGGGTTGCATGTTCCACCAGCGATTCTGACGGGGCGTTACCATAGACGTCGCGGTCAAACATCAGGTTGCGTGACAGAGCTGATGCGCGGGAGTCGCGACGACCACGAGGTTGCAAAACCCCCATGGTTTCTTGCGCAATTGCTGTCCAACTAAGTGATGAAGTCGAAAAAGTTTAGGAAATCCGGAAGATAAACGGGGCCACTAGCGCATGGGGCGGCCGTTTGGACAAACAGATGACGCAACGGAGACGAGCATTGCACAGACACACAGAGGGGGGGGACTCAGTGGGATTATATGGATACGAAGTAGTAGAGGGAAGTATAGTTATCAACACAAATATGAATTAGCAACGGACCAGATAGAAAGAAAAAAAGAAACCCCCGAGGTACCGGAGTTTTTGACTAAACGGCCCTTATCTCTTTCTAACAGTCGAGCTAAACCACATCCGGACTGATACAGATGAAGATAAGTGATTGGTCTGTGCGGGTGACCATCTCCCCTAAGCTATGGCTTCCAATCTTCCAAGGTTGTCTCTTCAAATGCACTACTGCACTAACTAGTTAGTTAGTTACCTTGGTAAGTCTAGACTAAATTACATAATTGAAATAGTATGTAACTAACTAGTAAGCTACATCTCCGTAGTCGGACGCAGTGTTATACACTACATGATCGGCATTGACACCATGCAGTAGCCTCAGCCTTGTTATTTACTTGCATAAAGCGATAAGCCAATGAGCTACTACATGGTTATTGGTCGAGATTTTCCAAGGTTACCTTAAAAACCTGCCTAGCTTTGGACATATCACCTCGATAGCTTAATTCTTTCTCGCCTTTCCAAGGTGATTGTCTTAGAGTAGATCTACCTTCGTAGGCTCCACCTCGATTGGTATTTTACCATAGACCAATCTAGCCCTAGAGAATAAATTCGAGAAAAAAAGCCAGCAAACCAGTAGTCATACATAATCAGACTGTTGTCACACTATTTCAATGCAGAAAATCATCATATTGGCCGTTAGGTCTAGACACGCTAACGGCGGGGGTATCTCAAAGTTCATGGTCCCTTCATAAAACCACTGTAGATAGCCAACGCCAATTCATGTTTCTTTTACTCATATAGAACCCGAAGCAGCCAGGTAGTCCCAATTCACATTCAAGTCAACCGCTCCAGGAAACCCTGAGCAATCAGCCGTTCCACATCACCCTGACGAACATAGAGTTGACTGTTCTTGGTCAAGTTGATCACACTAAACCCAAATTAGCCACCAGATGCCCAAACAATATACCAGAAAGTGAGATAAAAAAACATACCCATATTCTGTCTGGATCTCACCAGCATCCTTCAACACCCGTACATCAATAAACAAATCCTTAGGCGGCTCCAACGTCCCCGTCAAATCAACATCCGTCCACTGGCCCTTGTACGCAGCAAGCATATCCCCATACTGGCGAAAATACTCCTCCTCCTCAGGACTCAGCGAGCTATGCCCGTTAGCCCCAAGAGCCGTGTGCTGAGCCGCCCCACCATCCTCGGACGGCTGCTGCTGCTCGAGGATATCCACTCCCATCCAGCACAGCTCCTCGAGTTTCTCAGTGCGCACACGGTGGTACGCGAGTAGACAGCGCTTGTTCCGGCGCATGCAGAGGTGGTCGACGAGGAGGGCACAGGCGATGGCTGGATCGGCCGAGGGGTTGAATGCGCCCTCGAAGGGCTCTAGGAGGCGGGTGACATCGCGGTCGAGATCGCGGACTTCGCGCGTTACTGCGCGCACGATCTCCGTTTGGTAGGGGGTAGATGGGCGAGGGATTGGGTGCGTTTGGCATGTTGGACCTATCGTGGGTAAGGTGTTGGTCAGCTGGTTGCTTTTTTTTCCCTTGTTTTGCTTTTTGGCGGTCGGTGTTGGGGTTGAGATTGTCAATGCCCGGGGGGAGCAAGAATAAATCTATAGCTCACGTACCAATTTGTTGCCGAGTTCGCCGTACATGGTGGCCACGCGGTCGGGGTCCTGGTGAGGGACGCGACTTTGATCCATTTCGGCGAGCGCCAAGATTAGCTCTTAGTCAGGTGGAGTGATCGGCGCCAAGGTCAAGTATGGAGTCACTTCTTGGGCAAAGGTTCTTTATCTCCGAAAGAAATGAATAAGAAATGCATTGGAAGCAACAGTAATACGTTGGGTGCTGTGTAAAAAGTTGGAGTTTCACAAAAGACTGCCAAAGGGGGAAAAAGGCAAAGAAACCGGGAAGGAGCACAATGGCTTCAATTTTAGACAAATCGGGTAGGCACAGCTGGTTACGAATGTCTCCACTCGTCAATCTCTAGAGATGCCTTTTTACATATATAGACCTTAATGTGGTATCTATATCGGAGTGGTGTATTCGTTCGGTTCTGACGAGAGTGAAGATTCCCCGCTTTAAAGCTATAGACCGATTACGATAGTGAAAGGCGGGCTCAGATAGGAAGTGGAGTTTGGACGGTTGAGACGGCGTGGCAGCAATTGATAAGTTCTATACAGATAGTGCGATAGAGTATGGATTCCTTCTGAATCTTCTGACTGGTAATATCCAAATATCCAGTGGTTTATCGAAATATATTCAGATGCCCAATCAACCTTGGAGGCACCCAAGTAACAATTATTCAGCAGTTGGGTGCCAAATTGTGTCCCACGTTTTGTTTCACAGATTTATATTTTAGTAGTTATTGAAATTGGTTTAAGAAATATTCCCATTGCTCTCGCATTAATAGAAATTAATATAGAAATTAATATACCATATACCCTTGGGCTTCGGGTCTAAAGGGTCGGGCTGCGGTTGCTGGGGCACCCCCGGTGGAGATTTGTGACCTGACCTAAGAACGAAGGAACTACATCATTTGTTCTTTAAACCCTGATCTTATTTCTAGAATCCCTAAAATCTCCCTTCAGACTGCAAGTATCCAGGTATCTTGAAGTACCGAGTCTTCAATTACACCCCTCGCGGCCGATGAAAGCTAATTTTACTCCTTCGAGTAGTTTGTTGACACCCGAGTCCAACCCCAGATAACGCCCCCAACGACGAAACGAAGCATGAGAATGAAAATAAACCATTAAAACTTCCAATTCAATCAATTCAATCAATTCAACCAAGACCTCGATCCAGCCCCTCAAACCAACCATTCCAACCCCGCCCCCAGACCCCGAGAATGCGGGCCTCCCGATGGATCTGGATTGCCGCCACATTCCTCACCTCAACCGTCCACTCAACAGAGACAGCACCCTTCACCGCAGCAGAAAAGGCCACAGCCAACAAACGAGCCTTTGAAGTCCTCCGCATCCTCAGACGAGACGACAACAATTGCCCGAGAGGCTTCAACCCCTGCACCGAACTGGGCAACGCCAACGCATGCTGTAAGCAGGGAACGAACTGCTCGCGCGATGGCGCCAACAACATCGCCTGCTGTGCGAGCGGCGCAAGCTGCACCGGCAGTCTAACAGACACGAAGACGACAGGCACAGGCACTGTGTTCATGTTCCCCAGCGGCGCAACCGCAACCACCACGGAGTTCGGGGCACCGTCTGTTACTGGGTCAACATTGGATGGCGCATACCCATTTGTCGTCGTTCCAACCACTTTCAAGAATGCCGAGACTTGCTCGTCTTACTACTCCGTGTGTCAGTCTGAGTACGCGCTGTGTACTGGCAATCTGATGGGCCGCTACGGCGTCACTATTGGCGCCGCCGGGGGAGGCAAGACAGTTCAGGCTGTCACGGCTGCATCGCAGGCGACTTCCATTTGCTCGAGCTTGAGTGTTGAGGCTTGTCATGGTATCAACCTGGCGTATTGTAGCGGCGTTGCGACACAGACTGGCAGTGCGGATGCGGATGGGAATGATGCCTCTCCTGCGCGGATGTCGAGTCTCCATGATCTGGTCTTCGGACTAGCAGTTGGAGTTGCGGGGATGTTTATATGATTTACGGTTTCGAAACGATATTTGGATGCGTTCTTTTTGTTTGTACATTCTTTTTTTTCCCTGTGATTTTATATCACCATGTGGAGCGGACAGAAACCCTTGGGATTTATGATACAATATCGAGTTTAGGTGATGGTTCGCTCGGTATATATGCTTTAAAAAGGCTAAATATTTGATCGAGATAGACCTGAGTTACCATCATCTGTCAAGGAGCTGTTTATATCCCCTTTCCATTTTGACCAGGTATTCCTAACGGGAAAGCTCCGAGGTTAAATTGGTATATTTATCCGCGTTATATATGTGCCAATTTTCACGTCTGTTCATTCTATTCTTTATTACCACTGAAAGAATAAGCTCTATAGTTCTTTCTTATAGTGATTCTATATCCCCTTGTTGCTCGGCATCTTCTCTCATACTACCATCGCCGCGTCAATCGATGTACATATGCATCCAATGTTTATATCTAGTCCGTATTTTTTCTACGTAAAACATCGTACTTTCCGGGTTCATTTCTTTGGGTGGAATGGTTTTTTCCCTGCCCGGATGTGAAACCCTAGGTGATTAGCCCGAAGGATGCGGCGATAATAACTATGTAGTTGTCTTAAACGGCTAATTAGCGACACTAGATGTCCTTACTTGGAATATGAACACTTATATATATACATCAAATGCCGTAGAGAAACGTCGTTTTCCTTCGTGCTCCATTGAATTGTTTTTGATTCATTGCTTTTGATTGAAAACATGTGAGGTACTTGTAAACCCGCTCCATGCTCAAGACACAGAAAAATTTATGATTCCATTGGGGAATCATATCTTAATCTAGCCTGGCTTGGTAGCTGCACTGAAGATTGATTAGATGAACCTTCTGCTAGTACCCGTGGATGTGGTCTGTGGGCTGTGGTTGATATCCGTGGATCCGCCATGGCGTTAACCTTGGAAAAAAAAAAAAAAAAAAAAGGATCGCCCCACTATTTATTTCGCCCAACACGGGATTCGTACACCCGTTGTGGAGATACAAAAGGCACGTGACTTTCCCAAAAGCGTAGGACCAATCATATCAGATCAAAATGATCCACATCTGTATAGCCTCAAATCGAGTCTAAAGAAAAAAAAATAGGTAGCTGCTCTTTGATTGAGACATGTCATCCTTAGTGCAGGGGCCATGCTAATTCTCTGTATATTTTCATTTGACCATATGCCCCGAAGGGCGACAGGACATCCTTAAAGTTCAATATAACCTCACTTTTAGGCAGAAAATGACCGCCTATTTCGAATGATAGAATCCGGAAGGAGCGTTGTTTGTCGTGCATACTACTTGCATACATGTATGTAGTTTGATCATATATTCCCCATATATAATGCTTTCCTTTCACGGTAAAGCCAATGTTTTGTACTATAGATGTAGCTTATTTATATTTAAGTCCAAGGATAAAGGGCAAAAGAAATTGTCTTAGCCCAATAGACGGTTGTTGTCCAAGGCTGCTAGACCACTGGGTTATATTGCAACACATAGTAAGTCGAGGGCTCCGAGGCCAATGGATGGTCGAGTATTCTCTCATATATTGGAAGGCCGCATCTGACCCTGCCACATTTAGTACTCGCATCCGGAAATGCTCCGCAACATTGGGTTCTGTTTGAATTTCTTTGTTGCACGGGGATCTCTTGCCTGGTATTGAGATTCTTGCTCTTCAGACTCTCAGAACATCGCGAGGTTTGCCCAGTTCATCGTATCGAGTACGCATGGCAGCTGGGTTATGTGGCCGGTTTCGGAATTCCATGCAACCCACGTACCAGCTAAGAATATCTCACGCAAGGCTTTGGCAGTACGCTCAGCACTAGCACCCATATGAACAACAAGTGGGTTTGTGGCATGCAGCACCATGAGCCGTTAGATGTATTTCCCTATAGCAAAAAAAGGAACGATATATATAACAAGTGAGTGGCATGACAGAGTGAAAATTTCTTATACGAGCATTAATATTGTAGGATCACCTAGATAGTGGTAATTCTCCATTAGACTCGGTTTGGGCAAACACCCTCCTTCATTTATGCCAATATATACGACCTTATCGCAACTATGGTTGGCTTAGTAGCGGAAGGGTTAACGCGCCGTACTACTAAGTTTGATTTGGCACAAAGAAAAAAAAAGACACACCTACTAACTTTCCACTAGTTAACTAGCCTGTCCGTTAGTTTTCCCGCCCTAACATCTATATTCAAAATAACTGCCTAGAAAAACAGGGGGACCTTACCTATATGTAGGTATTAAATATAACTAGTGGGATTAGCTTTAATACGAAGAGATAAGATTTTTTAGTGGTTTTCGATTTATTTCTATACTTACTACGTAGTCTTTTAATTAAGATCATATAGTCTAAAGCTGCTTGATGTTTTGGTCCCAGTCATCGTCAGATGTAGAGATACTTTAGGGGATGTCCCTTGGAGAGATGCGAACCCCTATAGACAGGATGTCCCTCCATAAGCTTTCCAGGAGTCTGGCTGCAGGTTCGATCGGATCTCCAGGGCATTCAAAGGATTGGACAATTCATCGTTGGGCTGCTACTGGTAGCACGGAATATCCCCATGACATCCACGACATCCACGGCATCCACGCTTTGCTACGATGTATCGGATGGCTGCCCAACATATACACAATCCAATTGTTGTTCCTCTTTTTGAGTAGACCTGAATTAGGGCAATCCTAAAATGGCGGTGTTGGACTTAAAGCTGATTGCTGCCATGCGGGGTGGAGAAACCTGCATTCGACCCGTTGATCGCTTCTGACAGGATGTAAGTAAGGGGACAACCCACGGCTTCCAAGGTTGTTATTCGAGGGGGAAAAAAGTATTGGACTAATCAGAATCAAGTAAAATAAATTTAATGTGAAACCCAGCCACCTTGAAATAAAAAGAAAGTCTTGGGTGGACTCGGGCGATTGGTAGGAAATGGGGTGGTTGGGTATACAGAGGGAGAGGCTGGGAGATGCTGTGTAGCTAAACAAACTGGAACAACCCTCCTCTCGACTTCTCTCATTCTTCTTTATTCTTGTCCACATTCCGATCTTGACGTCTCAAGAATTTGAGATCTTTGTTTAATTGTGGTCTCCCAAGATCTCTCGAGTATACGGGTGAGACAAGACTACCGAGAGACACTGTTCCAGTCCAAATCCCACGCTCTCCGACTCGTGTAATTTCACCACTGAATTTTTGGCAAGCGTTGCCTCGCCATTCCTTTGCGATGCGGTCTTTATCCGTCCTGCCGGTGCTCTCGACACTTACCCTACTTCTCAACTACTCGCTCCACACAGCCGCAACCCCGCTCGCATTGGAAGCAAACGTCCTCGAAGGAAACAAGCTTGAAAAGCGCTGTGCAAACCCCTGTGGCTACAACGACTGGCTTTGCTGTGAGACCGGTCAAACGTGCACTACCAACAGTGCTCAAGAGGCCGTCTGTGCAAATGGCGGTGGTAGTGGCAGCGGTGGAGACTATGAATATTACACGACCACCTACGTGCTCACCAATACCGACCTATCAACGGTTACCTCTGTGTGGAGCAGCCAGATTGCTGCATCCACAAGCACAGGAACGTGCAGAGTCGACCTTGGCGAGACAAAGTGTGGCTGGACTTGTTGCGAGGCTGCGCAAGAATGTTCGGAGGGCCAATGTGTCGCTGAGAGTTCTTCGATTGTTGTGACTGCTACAGGAACAGGAGGAGGATCAGAAGCTACGCCGGGCGTCCGAGGGACGACCAATGGGGCAACCACCGTAACAGCAACCTCGGCCCCCACCACCACGGAGGGATTCACAGCGCCAGTTGGAACAGACGGGGCAGATTTGATCGGGGCCCATGCCGAAAGCAGCGGCGGACTGAGTGGCGGTGCAATCGCAGGAATTGTCATCGGCAGTATCGTCGGTGCGTTCTTATTGTTACTCCTCTGCGCCTGCATCTGCTTTAAGGGCGTTTTGGAAGGCCTGCTTGCAGCACTCGGCATCGGCAAGAAGCGCCGCAGACAGGATACAAGCTATATAGAAGAGCGCCATTCTCACCATTCGCATGGTAGTCGGCCTCCTCCCCCTCCACCTGCCGGCCGACGGACATGGTTCGGAACTAGACCAGCCGCGGGAGGCAGTGAGGTTAGCGAAAAGAAAGACTCCAAATGGGGCTTGGGCACAATTGCCATCATTCTCGGTGCTCTTGCTCTGTGCTTGGGATTGAAGAGAAAGAGAGAGAGAGAGCACGATGACGGCAAGACCGAGTCCTCTTACCCAAGTTCATACTACTACTATTCCGACTATTACTCAGGAACAGGGAGTACGTCTACCCCCATTTATTCCCACAATCAAAAGATATTTACTGACCTTTTCTTCTTTCACAGGTAGCCAAAGTTCTGACAGACGAACTAGAGATACGCGACGGTCACGACGATCGCGCACTCGTTCTGCCCGTCCATGATAACGTCTGACATGATGGAACTTGTCTCTTATTTGCCTCGGTTTGATTATGCATTTATGGCGCCTGATTTATGATGTGACTAATGTACCACTACGACCTGCACGATGTTTTTTTTGTTTTTCTTTTTGATTTAGGATTGACGATTTTTTTTTCTTTTTTCAATGTCGATATGAAAAGATTTATGGCACACTATGATGTACATATGAAATTATGAGTACAAACTCGACATGATAATATGATTCTTGAACTTCCAAGGTTGTTTATTACTGTCTAATAAGCATTGAAATGATATAATGGTCCTCGGGCACCGGCATGAAATTGCAATGCGGAAAAGCAAACTGCTTGCAGCAAACAATGTGCTCTGTTTGGATGGCCTGTAGGTTTGACACAAAGTACGCCAATCCAATAGATCCGAGTCAAATGAGAAAGAAAGAATAGAAAAAGACTAGAAAAAGACAAGAAAGAAAAAAATAATAATAATTATAGAACATAGAATAATAGAATATAGAATAGTTATGCACTCCATACAGAGTCCTCTGTAGGTAAGACAATGCCCAAGGCCAAAATCGACCACACAAAAGTTAGGGGAGGCACTTTAACTCCCCGCCTTCACTTCCGCCTTTTCCCTCCTCCACACTCCTCTCTATTCGACCTGATCGACCTGTTCTACCCATTCTAACACTATTCTTGCAACTTGTCTTCAGTCATCAATGATTTCAGTCTCGGGATTAAACTCCTGACGTTATTAACCCTATCTCAACTTTATCCCAGCCCCCATTTTGCCGTCGCTTCGCCAGAGTTCCGATCCTTCGGGAGTATTACGAGTCTCCGAAACGACTCATCACCCACCATGCTTCAAGCGCAGACCCAACACGTCTTCTCCCACCAACATCAATACCCCCCAGGCTGATCCTTCGTGGATGCAGCATCAGCAACAGCAACAACACCACCAGGCTCAGCCGCACCCACACCAGTCGCAGCAGCAGCACGCTTCCCTGGTCGCCCAACAGCATGCCCAGGTGCAAGCTGCTGCTGCTGCTGCACAGCAACAACACTATGGCCGCATTGCCATGAGTGGCAATGGCGCTGGAAACCCCGCGCAGGGAGCCGGTGGCGCCGGCGGCATGGGTGGAGATGGTATGTCAAATGCGGTCTCCGCCATGGACGGTGGAATCAGTGAGGAGAATCGCAAAGTCTTCATTTGGGTCGCCGAGCTATTGGATCCAACTCGCAGGGAATCCGCTTTGATGGAACTGAGCAAGAAGCGGGAACAGGTCCCCGAATTGGCTCTGGTTATCTGGCACTCTTTTGGTATGGCTCCATTCCCAACGTGCGCCCAGCCCCATCTACAATAACTAACGGTCGGAAACTTGCAGGTGTCATGACTGCCCTCCTTCAAGAAATTATCTCGGTATATCCGCTCTTGAACCCTTCTCAGCTGACTGCTGCCGCGTCAAATCGAGTCTGCAATGCGCTGGCGCTTTTGCAATGCGTCGCCTCCCACAATGAGACCCGCACTCTCTTCTTGAACGGTGAGCAATATACCTACCATGATCCCCATGCAAAATCGATTGCTAATTTCCCTTCGTTTAGCCCATATCCCTCTTTTCCTCTACCCCTTCCTCAATACCACCTCCAAATCTCGTCCTTTCGAATACCTCCGACTAACATCGCTGGGCGTCATCGGCGCATTGGTGAAGAATGACTCCTCTGACGTGATCAACTTCCTCCTAACTACAGAGATCATCCCTCTTTGCCTTCGCATTATGGAGACGGGATCTGAACTGAGCAAAACCGTTGCTATCTTTATCGTACAGAAAATTCTTCTTGATGATATTGGCCTGGGCTACATTTGCGCGACATATGAAAGATTCTATGCCGTGGGCACTGTCCTAAGCAACATGGTCACTCAGTTGGTGGAGCAACAGACCGTCCGCCTTCTCAAGCATGTTGTGCGCTGCTTCCTTCGGTGAGTCCTTGCGCGATCTCCCCTCTTCCTTGGCATCTCTAACAGCATACAGCCTCAGTGACAACAGCCGGGCCCGAGAGGCCTTGCGGCAATGTCTCCCCGAACCTCTCCGGGACGCCACATTCTCCTCCGTCCTCCGTGACGATGCAGCCACCAAGCGCTGCTTGGCTCAGCTCCTTATCAACTTATCCGACACCGTCTCGGATGGAGCCCCGACAGCCATGTAACATACGAAAAGCATCTGTTTCTTTCTCCCGAAATATTTTACCTTATGATATGCATGGGAAAGGCTTCTGGCGATTAACGGACACAAGGCGCAAAATTGTGGTTGAAGAACTGGATCCAGCGTGTGAGGTATGTCATTCGATTGAGGGCATCAGATCCAAATCTTTTTTTTTCTTCATTCCTGGTTGTTTCTCTCTTTACCGCATTTATATTGGGTTTCTTGAAGGTTCGGTGATCTGCGTTGGGGGGAGGTTTAATGTATTCTTGTTCCTTTCTTCTTCTTTCTTCTTTTTTTTATATCTTTGCTTTGCATTTTGCTTGTGGGAAATATGTTCTCTTCTTTGATTGCCATTGATTTTCATTTTCGACAGAAGTCTTCTGTCGCGTGGCGCGAATTCTGATTGGCGCTGTCGTCTGCGTGCATTTTCTCCTCGTCTTTAACGACCCCCAACTGCTCTGTGTGAGATAGACCTTTGAAAGCGAGAGATATCCAAAGATCCAGGCGTCTGCTTTGTTTTTTTATTTGTTCTTTTTTCTGTTTTTTTCTGTTTTTCCTTGTGTATATGCGACTTTGTTCAAAAACGTCAATGTACTTGTCTTCGATTCATGAATACAGGAATAGTCCGCTTATGCGGCCTTGTCATGTCTTTTTAAAAGTCTCTAAGAGGCTTTTGATATCCTTTGATATATCTTTTCAGGTGTAGGTAGACTTTGGATAAGAGACTTTCCTATTTATAAGATTTGATTCGGTCTTCTATTGTTTGCACAATCTCATTGTATATATATGTAATTTTGTTCTCTAAAATTAAGATTACATCGACATCTAAAATTACATCTATATGATCGACTAGGTCAATTTGCTTTGAATTCCCCTTTGCACTTCTCCCCTTGTTAAATTCGACAAACGCATATACTCACGTGACACGGCCCTTGACGCGCCGCCTTACTGATCGTCTTGCCTCTCGACACGAAAAAAAGCCCAGACTGAACCTTCATATTTCTTAGGCTCTTTTTCAATTTCTCGCTCGAATTTCTCATTTCAAAGTTGGACACTCTTTGGCTTTCATCTCCGCCCAAATTTTATTTTATTGAATCCCCTCATTGGACACCTCTGAGAAACCCGGTTTTAACGGTTGTCCCGCCGCGATGGGATCGCGAAAGCGCACCCACTCCGAGGTCGCCCCGGCGGCCGAGCAACAGGCACCAGAAGAGCCTGGCTTGCTTTCACAGTTGAGGAGCAACTGGGCATTTGCAAGCCTCATGCAATACATTGCCATCTTTGGCCAGGTCATGAAGATTGACGAGGAGTTTGGGATTGAGGTATGTCTATTAGCATCGTTTGGGATGAGATAAAATGCTGCGCTTCGTGTCGCATTGATGAGAGCACACATACACGAGCACATCTCACTCGATTGAATTATCGCTAACATCCTTTGCCCCTACGCTAGGACCTAGAAGTCGAATGCCTGAAACCCGAGCCCTCTCACAAGCTACTAGAGATTGGATTGTGTCTCCTCAAGTGGATTTCGTCGCATCGCGGTCTTACGTACGTATAGTGGAACACCTTTCTTGCTATCCTACACGGTTTCACTGACACCACTGTGTTGACAGCTTCGACAATTTCGATGAGTACACCAGACGCCAGTACAATGCGAAAGCACCCAATATCACCAATCCCTTCGGTCATGAGGAAGAACCCAACAAATTCCTGCATTTCGATGTTTTCACCAAGATCCACGTCCTCCGTCAGCTGACGGTATGGACATTCTGGAACGCGGACCGCATTCGCGACAAGATGCCCGAAAAGAAGGAGACCGAGCAGACTGAATGGGTAAGCTAGCTCTCGCATGACTTTAACTCCTGATTATCGGATGCTAACCGTCCCCAGCGTATTGAAGAGTTTGGCTGGGACCGCGAGGGGCGTTCATACTATGTGCTAGATGACAACCGCCTTTACCGTCGCACCGATCCTCCTCCACCTCCCCCTGTCCAGCGCCCCAAGAAGAAGGCAAAGAGCCGGTCGTCTCGAGCATCAAGAACGTCAAAGCGTACCTCTACAGCAGCGGCGGAAGAGGGCTCCGATGAGGATAGCAAGGATACCAACGATGCAAGTGTCGCCGCGGCCTTTGCCGAAGACCCTTTCAAGTGGGAGTGCGTGGCTGTCACACTCGAGGAATACCAGGCTTTCTTGGAGACTCTCCAGAAAACCAAGGACGCAGATGAGAAATACTTACGCGATAGCATTGTTGAGCATGTCCTGCCTATTCTCGAGAAGGCAGAGGAAGCGCAGCAGCGTAAGCGTCAGAAGCGTGAAAAGGAGCTTCTTAACCTGCAGCTTGTCGCAGGTGCTAAGAGGTCCAGTCGACTTGCTGCCAAGGAAGAAAAAGAACGACAGGATCGAGATGCTGCTGAAGCCGCCCAGAAGCGTGAAAACGACCTGGCTGAGGCTCGCAAGGAGCAGGCGAGGCAGAGTCAGCTTGAAGAAGAACGGCAGTCGCGCACAATGACTCGCGAGCACCGTATCAGAGACCGTGAACAAAAGCGATTGCTGCACGAGGCGGAGCTGGAAAGGATCGCAGAAGAACAGGAAAGAATTGATAGGGGTGAAAGCAGGGTCTCTGCCCGAAACCTCCAGGCTGACCTAGAGAAGTCCCAGAAGAACCTGGCAGGGCTTACCCAAGATGATCAGTGGATCTTTGATTGCTCCGGCTGTGGAGTGTATGGTGAAAACTTGGTGGGTCTCAGTATCCAAACGTATCCCAGCCCGAATCTAACATTTTCCCCAGGATGATGGAAGTCACAGTGTTGCCTGTGAAAAATGCAATGTTTGGCAGCATAGCAAGTGTCTTGGTATCTCACAGGAAGCAGCCGAAAAGGAAGACTTCCACTTTGTCTGCCGAGACTGCAAGCGAAAAGAAGAAGATGCCAACAGACCAAAACTTCCACCCCTCAAATTCCGAGTCAGCGCTTCTGCATCTCCTTCAGCTGCTCCAGCTAGTAAGAAGCAGAAGTTAGAGGATGACGGAGACCAAGCTCCGCCCTCTCCTGTGAAGAAATCACATCTGGCTTTGTCTAATATTCAAAACGAACCCTCAACAACACAACCTATTCTACACTCGTCCACTGTTGGTCATGGCAACTTCTATCCTCCTCCGTCCCCTCAGCGACGGGTCCATCACACAGATCACACTCCCCTTCCATCTTCAAGCCCTCCTCGTGCACCATTCTCCCCGCCAAAGGGCATGAATGGCTTACTGCATGCCACTATGGAGCACCACCCGCGGCCATCCTCCCAGCATTCTTTGCCGCCTATGCAACAAGCTCCTCACCTTCCCCCGATTGGATCGTTCCCTGTGCGGCCCTCTTCCTCACATTCTGCCCAATCTCCTATTCAAAATCAACCATCTATGTCACCTACACAGGGAAATCCTGATGTTGGCCCTATTGTGGGCTTCCCGTCTGTTGGTCCAAGACATGCACCATCTCCATGGAGTTCTTTTGAGACTCCGCGTCCGCAGTCAGGCCATGCAGTCACACCGTCGATGTCTAACCACTACCCGTCCTTCTCTGCCGCAACGCCCAACGGTAACCACTCTTCGCCTCCTCAAAGTTCTCACGGTGTGGCTATGTCGGGGATTAGCCCAACCAAGCAGTCACCTCGTCCGCTTACTGGCAGTGGCTTGGCAGGTGCACCTGTTCTTCCGCCCATCCGCAGACTGGAGCCGAGCCCGAAGCTTATGGGACGTAGCTCTCCAGATGCTCCAATTCCCCCGCCTGTCAAATGCATGACTCCTGAGCAGGAGGAACGGCGTCAGAGAGAGAATGCTTCAATGCTACATCAGGCTCAGCACTATCAGGGCAATGGCCAGCATCTGATGTCATCGCCATCGCTGAATCGCATTCCTCCCTTGGCCTCTGGGGCCATGTCTCAGTACCCTGATCCTGTTCCTTCGCCTCAGCGCGAAACCAATGGCCAAAACCAATGAATTTCTAGCGCAATGGTGTGAACAGCATGTGTTTTCTTTTCCTTTCAAATACCCTTTCTATTGACCCCCCTTTTTTGAGTTTGCAAACATTTGATCACCGTTTTGGATACATCCCGAAATCACTATCGGAATCCAACCACACAAGTTGTGCTGTAGTGCATTTTGAGCAGGTGTGATCTGCGCTTTCACGCCGTTGTTGTTCGACGTCTGTTATAGCTTCTTCGGAACGTTGGATAAGTGGGTCAATGTGCATTCAACGCACAAATGACATCCATCCGGCTATGTTTTTCCAGGTGATCGTCCGATGTCATTTTCCCTGAGACGACATGTCATGGATCAAACCTCAATATCTGCCAGATGAAGCCCTTTTGGCCTGACAGACGCTCGTGTTCTTTTGTTCTTTCTTTCACCTTCCTAAAAGTTCTGCTATTGCAGGCCAACCTTGTTCAAGTACCGTGTTTTGATAATGAGTTTCCCCTTTCTCGTTGGTGTGTTAGGGCTCTGTCTGGGAACATTTCTTTGATTCTCTTTGGGGCTGCTTGAGACTGTGATGGACTGGCGTTTTGAATCCCTTTGTTTCTTTTCCTGTTTTACAATGCATCAAGATGGATGGGGACTCGAATGGCGTTTTCAGATGGTCTGGCCCTGGCCGCCATTGTTTTGGTGGGTGAGGACATGTGTATTCTAATAGACAATGTTATTTGATTTCAATCTCGAGCCATTGGTATTAATGGAATTGGATAGAAGGGTAGATGGGAAATGTTTGGACATGGTTGAGATATGCATTCTATAGTTATATTTGCAGGCCCCTGTCCCAGTAGTAGAACAATATATACAAAGCAGTAACGCCAATGTTTGTGGTCTCACCTATTGTAAACCCTTTCGGCCGATTTAAACAATCTACTTTACTACCTATTTCCTTTACAAGCTGGTTGCATATCCATCCTATCGACCATCTAAAAGAACGTGGTAGTCAACACAAAAGTATTATGCCCCAGTCCCAATCGAAATTAACCAATACGTCGATCGACATATACCCCCCTGGGTACAAATGCAATGCCCAAACGCAGTTCTGCCCAGCTGAACAGCCAACAGCCAACAGCGCCTGCTGACATACCGAGCTGCATACTACCTACATCCCTGTATGCCAGACACCAACGCGGCTCGCAGCATTTGAACCCTTTCTCTCTGTCCTTCAATCATATTATGCCCATTCCTTTATTAATTGTCTCATTACTGAAAGGATCAGCTAAAATAATAATAATATAATAAAATTAAAATTAAAATTAATACAAGGAGAAACAGAAAAGAAACAGAAAAACAAAATATCGTCTTCCCGCTTCCCCGTCGCAATATCCCACTATGTATATTAGGGTGGTAGTGAGATGTATTCAGTAGATGCCCGATGAGTTAGGTCCAAAGTTCACGATACTACCCCCTCTACAGCATAGATAAATTACCGATGCGCTAAAAAAAAAAAAGGGATTTAAACCTACTCTGTCGGGTTTAGCATGCGGCGCAGTCAACTTACATACTTGCGAGCGACTATCGCTGACGCTAATTGGAAGCGATCGATGTAGATCATAGACTAACTTGCAGAGCGTTAGCTGCATGTTCAATCTCCCCCTATCTCACGGCAATTCGGGAACTGGGAAGACCCAATCTGGAGATCGGAATAGATGACTAGTGTTATCTGTCATCTGTCATGTCGGTGTCATGATTCATAACTAATGCATGATTCCACTTTAAAAGGGGCGCTTGGGGAAGATGTTGAGATTTACTCTACATTGGAATAAAAAATACGAGAATAAAATCACATAAAATGAGGGATTTAGGAAATAAAACCAGGGTGTTTCTACATCCTCACAATTAAGATGAAGGTGAAGGTGAACTTCCAGGGTTTGTGAAATGTACATGTCATTTGCCTCCTCTCCACATGTTTACCATGGATTCTCTCCCGATGAACAAGATCAGATCTATGTGGGACTTAACATTCTGTACGATCCAAGGGTATACAACATATTATCCCACGGAGTACAGAATACGGAGTAACCGAATGGAAGATACTATGTACGGAGTTGACCGTGAATTCAAATCCCGGTCATATTGATTGGATGTCTTAGCGTTAAACATCCATCTATGAGTCTGCCTAACCCGAGACCAACAGGCTCGTATAATAATGGGCAATGATTAGCTATTAAAATGCAGTTCAATGATCCAATTAGATATTAGATTCTGGTTACTCCGGACTACCCCGTATACTAGCAACTAGAATAAGCTTAGGGTAATTTAACTAGGGTATATCCAACATATCAAGACACGACCATTTCCTCCCTTTTCTTTTCTTTTTCTCCACTTATGCAGCTCATATCGTCTTGTCAAAAAGGTGGAATTGGGAAAATAATACAGTGGAGTCCCGGAGTCTGGCCCGGCCACTCGTGGGGGTCTCCCCGGCTCCGACGCTTTGGAGGTCTGGACTACTGTTTTACACCTTACTGACTATATATTATAGCTCTGGAGATGCGGGAAACTGGTAGATGTCATGACTATAAAATATAAAATATAAAGTGGCAAGGGAAAGTTTAGGAATGAAAATGGGGAGTTTCCCATCGGAAAAGGAAGTAATTTGTCACGCCAATTTTTTAGTCTCAGACACGGGTGGCTACTGGCGACTATTTTATCCGCTAAGCTACTCTGAAAAGGAAAGACAATTGCATTTTGGCGCTTTCTTTGAAGTACCGAGAACTCCATAGTTAGTTCTCTACTTCCATATGGAGTACTCCATATGAGATATACCTATAAGAGATCATAAATGAAAGCATAGACACTATGCCAAGCACTGGTCACTGCTTCAAGACCCAACTCTCTGCAATTCTTAGCCGAGAATCACCCACCACCAGACCAAACTAGGAACCTGACCCGTTCTACAAATTGAAGACCGGCGTTCCCGTTTTCATTTCATTTGGATATCGACCGGGATGTTTCGCGAGGCTGTCATTAACTTCCCTTGGCAGCTATACAACTTCTCATAACCCGCGTTAGTTTAGTTATGTACTCCATACTCCGTACTGTTTCTCAGAAATCAGTGAAACTCCAAACACAAGACAGCCCGAAAATAGCCGAATATCCCGCGTAGTTAAATTTAATCCACTTCTAGTGCACCAATATCCGCGGAGATGGAGCAATATACTACGCTAAGCAATTCAACGCGCCGTTGGATGTGACGGAAAGACTATCACATCCAACATATGTCGCAAAAAAAAAAAAAAAAAAAAAAAAAAAAACTTTGGTCTCCACGGATCTCCCTTCTTGTCCTTGCCCTTGCCCCTCTCGTCTGTTTCTGGCCTGGGTTGCCCTCTCAAACTTATCCTGCCCCGATCTCCGGTTCGTTGCGAGTCATGTAATTGAGCTTTCAGTGAACTCTAAAGCTCTGACCTACCGTTATTTGAATCAAATGAAGTAACTCCCCTCGCCGATCTGTTCATATCGAGACAACGTACATTGTGCATAGCACAAAGTAACTAACAGATTACAGATTAGGGCTAGAGAGAGAGTTCCGAGACCGGGGATAAGTAAAGTCCGCTGATCTCTGAACAGGTGACTGAAAGCCAAGCCGACAAGGGTCCGATAGATGATGTTAGGTATTTCCTAGACTGGTATGGTCTCGGGTACGGAGTACATATGTAGGGATTGGTTATCCATGGATACATAGAATGGATTACTAATACTGGGAGGACTGCCCAGGTGGGCTCGGGTTTCGGTTTACCCGATTGCCAATTGCAATTATTGATTTTGGCTGTATGTTGCCATCTCTCTCTCTCTCTCTCTCTCTCTCTCTCTCTCTCTCTCTATCGTGGTTTACACTCCCTGGGGGAAACCCGGTTCCATCTCGATCTTGGCCAGTACGTACTAATATCAGTCCATACTACTCCGTACTCTGAGTTGATTAATAATAAGAAACATGAGCCGCACTTCGTATTTCGGGGATTTCCGAGAATGGGTCGGGCGTTAAAGTTGAACCAAATCGCACATATCAACTTTCCACATCTGAGGGGTCTATTCCCCGAATTGTCCAATATGAAGATCGACATCCGTAACGGTCCGTTACTACCAAATTGTCAATATGAAGATCGACGTCTGTAACGGTCCGTTGTTGCCACTATGTAAAGTTTGTGAGAATTAGCCAAGAAAAGAAGAAAAGTAAAGAGAGAGAGAAGAGAGAGGGGAAGAAGCGAAGACGTGTGTATTCAATGTCCCCGGTAAGGATAAACGTGATAACATGACTTGTTCTCTATGCCCCGTACATCAACCACAACAGGTTAAATGCAACAGCACAAAAATAGGAGACAAAAGATAGACATCTACAGTGTAAGAAGTACGCTAGTTAGCTCAGAGACTACGTTTACATAGCTCTGGCGCCCGTGCGCCAGTCCGGCATAATTCTGGCACATAAACTGTCAACAATGTCAGTCTTTTGAACCAATCGTGAGGAAATCCAACTGTTGGTTAAGAATCCCGCTTTATTATGGCTGAAGCCTGCAGGTTATCTCAGGCATTTCTTTCTCCTTTTTGGGTATCAAGCGCATTACACCCTGGTAAATACCAACCGACAAATGAATTCTAGCCGCTCCTCTAAGATTGTGCAGGAGATTCCTCGTGGCGGTCTGGGAATTGGCAACACAAGATCTGATCTCACCATCTTACCCATGTCAGTTCGTCGCTTGACTACTGTTCCAGGGTGTTTCCTCCCCGGCCTCCTCCCCCGAATTAGTGAATGGATAGGGTTTGATAGGGTAGAGTTAGGCTTTATGGGGCTCGAAGACGACAACGGACATCGAATGGTGATCCGCCATTTGCGCATGAATTCATCGCCAATTTCCGTACTTTCTGTTTTCTTAGCTCTTTCGTTCTTCGTTAGTCCCGGCGAGATCTGAGCCCGGCATAACATCTCCCCGCCTTTCTCTCCGTAGTAGGAGTAGACCTGACCGCAAGCCGTGGACTATGGATTTTGAGTGTTGGCGGCACTCGCAATTGAGTTGGATGAACCTCTTGAACAGGATGGCGTTTGTGGCGATGGTTGAAAACAGCTAGGCTCAAAATTAAATACACAGACTTAGACGTTCTTTCACAGTCGTCTATTCTGTTAGGTAAAGCCAAGCTGATCGCAAGATCATAACAGCGGCAACCACACTCAGCCAGGGCAATCGAGGTCCCTGCAAAAATGTGTCGAACCATGAGGGACCACAGGGGTCAGGGTTCAGTGTATCGGGGCATCGGGGACATCCATGTCGAATAGAAATATGAGTACCAAAGTTGCTTAATCCAGTCAGTGTCCCTTTACCTTTTTTTTTTAATGCCGATCTTCATTACTCCGTATCAAATGTAGATCTTCTTCCCCATGACACTAGTTAGTGCCCCGAACCATTCTTTCTCTTTCTCTCATGCTGTTCCTACACTACGAAAATAGCATCAACAATGAATATGAGAAGAATGACTTGAAACGAAGATATCTTTAGAAACACATAGGCGATCAGGGGGTGAATGAGAAGGGTTGAGATGAAACGTCGTTTAACAGTGAGACTGGGGAGATGGGTGTATTCCCAAAATAGTCGAGTCAGCAGACTGAACTGTGACCAAAAAAAGGTTAGAGTTGGAGCTTATCCTCTTCTGTCGAGATATCGATCTTCTAGAAGGTCTTGGAAAAGGAATTAGTGGAGGCTTGAGGGGGCTTGAGCGGGGTGATCCTGGCTGTCAATCTGGTTCACACACTCATTAGAGAATACGGTACCTTGGAACCTGGGAATAGTTCGTGGATGGACCAGTTGCAGCAGTGGCTCGAAGGTCCAAGCGCCTTTTATGAACTTCATTATTTTGGGGAAGTTAGGGCACTCCGGTTGGTAGGGCTGTTGTTGCCTATTGGTTCCCGTTGGGTTTCCCCCGTTACGGCGGAAAGTACTCTATTGATCCCCTCAATTTTGGTCCCAGAAAATTGAACTTCGAGGATACGCGCACATGTATTAAAAGGTAAAAAGTCTGATAACTATGGGGTACCAACTATATAGCATAGGTGAGGAATTAGACTATCGAATGGGATTCGGTATACGAAGCACTCATCACCAACTTAATTTGACCAGTTTGATCCCGATGTTATTTCCCCCGAGTCGGCGGAAAGAGATTTGTTGCCCTCTCAACGTTTATCTCTTTGATCGTTTCCAAGGTTGGATTATTCAACGCACGTGGAATATATGGTTTGGCTCAGCCCCATAACATCCAGACATATGGACCAGGACGAATAAGATGCTTACAGGATACATGACAGGGTCATCTTGAGATTTTAAAAAAAGTAAATGTAAAAAAGATAAGCTCAGAGCGCAGGCTTGTGTCAATTCCCCACCTTCTTTGAGCGAGGGGTAAGCCACATGGACATGCAGCGCAGGTCTCAGTCTTCGAACAGTTCGTCGATCAAAACATGGCATCTGCACGGTCCCCCACCATTCAAGCAATTGATTGACATTCTGCGTCCATCCAGGTGGTTATCGAGTGCCCGACAGGGACAGGATGCAGGGGTCAAACAAAGAAGAAAAAAAAACACATGGCCAAGACTTTCATGCGACGAGAGCCATGCAATAACGTGGCTGGCTCCTGCATCCAACATCCCAACAGCCCACGAGCCAGTCCATGGGGAATAATAATATCTTCTAGAAAAACTGCAGGGCATGGTTGGTCTCACCGTACATTGCAAAAGAAAGCCACATCCAATCCTTGAAACATCCTAGTAACCGGTGACCTATCCTGTAGTCTCGTGAGAGCCACCGTAAAAGCAATCTCCAACTCCGGAAAATGCGTCTGCTAGTCTCCATCCGGTAACAGGTATGTCCCCGAGTAAGCGCGAACCGCCATGCATGTCTGGAGTAGCGAGCATGGTTGCGTCGGGGAGATCTTCCAGGGATGTTGAGTTTCAATGAGTCCATGGCTTTCCTGTGGCGTTAGATGGATTTAACCCTTCACCGATGGGATCTGGAGATAACCAGGCCAAAACTCGACATGAAAGATTACAAATTATCGATCGGTCCGCAGGTCCAATCTAGTACGATCTCTATTGTAGTACAATCTATGTAATATGAAATAAGCGGGGGAGTACTACCTAGGTAGGTAGTATCCACAGAAGAGGGAAAATTCGAGAAGTGAGGGCAAAGCTCTCTAGTACCAAGAACGTGATTCAATTCCACCAATTCCTGGCTCGGGCCTTTGCGGATACATAACCCCGGCAAAATCCAACCAATCAAAATTCATTTGTGGCGCTCTAGACTTTGAGCCGATTTAGGTATCTGTTGGTCATATCAATTTTCAACCTTGGGATTAAACCGATGGTGGTAACACCGTCGATCAACGAGGGGATCCACATTTACTCCACACTACAGCCGCCATAGGACGGGATCAGAGTCTCCTCCACTCCCCTCCTCCCCGCCGAAAGCTCGGACCTCGACATCTCCCCTAACATTAAATACCTATTAAATGAGTTAGAAAGGGAACAAATCCCCGAGTCCCCGAGTCCCCGGAACCAACATTACAAACCAAGTACTCCGTATACCTATTAAGACTGTTGCCTTTTTCTGTATAGCAATCCATGGTTGACGATCTGAGCGGGCTATCTGGGGAATTAGAGGGGAATAGTTTTATCACCTGGTTGGTTGAACCGTAGGGTATGTCTCTCTAACCTTGGTAGGGAGTAGACGAACTAATTGATCTACTCTACTTAACTAGTAGTTTACTGGTACTGTCGTGATCATTAGCATGACTCGCAGGCTTAGCTTTTACTCTGTTAAATTTTATCTACAACATAGAGTACCACGTAACTATACTGTGATTAACAGCAACTACTTCATTTTCCAGTTTATCTCCAAGCTAGCATCTTTCTAGATACTTGCATGATATATACGCCTCTTTGTGATTGCTTTTTTTTTCCAAATGTCAAAGTGTCAAGAGATGTTCTCCGTATATAAAATATTGAAAAAAAGAAATATATAAAAAAAGAAAAGAAAATATCCCAACCCTATACTCAAGCTTAGACCTATGACATCTCCAAGCCCCTCTTACCCCAGCCCTAGATGTCTCCTTTCTATTTGCCATTTGAATCTGGCCTATTGCATCCCCGGGTATCGGGTTATCGGGCGTTGGAAAGTTCCTACAGGTCCATGGGTCTGTCTTTCCTGTGCAATGGCTCCATACTGGATCTTCTTGCCGGGGTTATTCGGTGCATGGCCAATCTTCCGAACCCTTTTCTTTCTCTCTATGCTATTTGTAGTTCTCCAAATTTGGCACAAAGACTAGAATGTTTGAGATATGACTGGGATAGTTAGGAGGGCGTAACATAGATGGGATGTTCAACCAAACTATTATAGTCATGGAATAGAAATGTAATAGAAAATAGAGCATATCAAGCCAATAGCAGATGAATGATGTGTCTGGACTAGGACCGATATGGTAAACCGTCTGCTATGAACGCCTCCACTAGTTTTAGAGTAGAAAGGAAAAGGGAAATACATAAAATGAATAAAGAAATAATAATAATAATATATATAATATATATAAAATGAAATAATATTAATATTAATATTATAATAATTAATATTTCCAAAAAAAGAAAAAAAAAACACACACTAAACCAAAGAGAAATAGATCCACGCCATGCGTATTGTATCCAGGCCTTCTTCTTAAGTCAGTTTCAGCCTCTGACTGTTTGCGTATGGTCTCTACTCCTCTCTAGTTGACTCTATTTATCTATTTATTTAGAGAGATCCGCCCATATTTTAATCTTCAATTCTTCAAGTCTTCAAGTCTTTGGCTCTTGTATCTTCATCCCTTTGAACTCATAATCCACATATCCACTTCATCTTTATCTTCTCAGACTTAGTTACTTTCATTACTTTCATACTTATTATATTCATACATTCACACTTCATCCAATTGGATTGTTGCAGTGTTTGTCTCACCTGCCAGCAGATTCATCTGCAGTCGTGTTTGAGACCTTTCTTTCAGGGGAGCTCCAACTGCAAGACAAACCCACCATCTGTGTAGGACGACAGAGAATATCTTTATTCTACCTCTCTTCCACTTCTTTCCTCTTTCTGGAAATTCCATTTCTCTTCTTTACTATCACTGGACTAGTTTCCTGGTCATTCAACCAATATCGGCAGTCTCTTTTTTATCCTGTCTACCAGGACCTGAAAGATCATAACAATGACTTTGGTGGCAAGACCCATTCCTCCTACACCTCCCCAGTCTACAGACGGACATTCCTTGCCTGAAGAGTTCGGAGGCCCTGGAGTCTACCGACCTGCATACGACAACATGGCCATGTCTGATGAGGAAATCAGCACTCGCCAGCAAGAAATGGTGAGTCTCTTATCTTGTGACCGTTGTTGCCTGGTAGCAAATGCTAACCCGTCTCAGCACTACGGTTCTCCTCCATTCTACAACGCCCCCGGTTTTTCTCAGAACATGCCTCCTCAATCGGTAAGTTTGACTCCCATGGTTGTCATTTGACCCGTGTGTAAAACTGACCAGGATACGTAAATCAGATCATGATGGCTGGTGCCCAGGTCACCACACCTCCCCGGGGATCTGATGAGGATCTCATCCCAATGGGTTCACCTACCATGATGACCCCTTCCCCACCTTGGTCACAGTCCCCGCACAATCGCCCCAAAGCATCATCAGCTAGGGCAACCAAACAGCGACGCAACCGTGCCCGGAGAGAACTCTCCGATCCGGGTATCAAGCTCGATGGACCAATCAGTCAACTTACAGAATCTTTCCACACTACTCCTATCAAGGACATGGACGCCTGGGTGGCTCGATCCACTCTTGAGAGACAGGACGAGGTCCGCAAGAAGAATGGGAAGATCTCTCGACCCATGAATTCCTTCATGCTTTACCGGTCTGCATATGCAGAGCGCACCAAGAGACTAGTGGGTGCGAACAACCACCAAATCGTCTCAAAGGTCGCAGGCCAGGGCTGGAAGCTAGAGCCCATTGAGATTCGCCGAAAGTACGAAGACCTGGCGAAGCTCGAACGTGACAACCATGCCGCAACACATCCAGACTACAAGTTCTCGCCCAACAAAAACACAGCCACTACCACCCGACGCGATAGCGGTTCTCCTGCCTTTACACCAGGACCTACCGGCGACGAAGGGGGTTTCTCTGACCTGGAAAGTGACCTTGGATCGACTTCATACCATGGGTCTTCCTACGCCCACTCGCGAACCCAAAGCTTCGAAGAGCCCTACTACGACAGTAGCCGGGACTCCTCGCCATTTGGACCTGATTCCATGATGACACCTGGATATGTTAACTCCTCCTGGCAAAACACAAGCCACCCAAGTGGCCTCCCAGTGATCCAACCCAGCTCTCTCCAGGGCTCCGAATCCTACGGTGCAGACATCTACCGCTCCACCAGCCCAAACCAGCAGGATATGGGATATGGCTCTTCCCTCGCCGGTCTCCCTGGTGCTGCTCACCACGAGCTACTCCAGCCCCAGCCATTCAACGACCTAAACATGCACGACATGGATCCCCGACTTCTTTGCCACGGCGGCGAGTCTTCTGGAGTTGGCATGGCCGGTCCTTCCTATTCCGCCGCTCCTGGCTCATACTCTACCTGGGCTGACGAGACTCAACCCGGCTTTTACGCAGCCTCATCGGGACCATCCATGCCTCCCAGCACCGTTTCCTACGCTCACCCTAGAATGGCCTCTGCCTACCTCCCCAGCATGCAGAGCCTCGAGGGTCGGGATCCCTCATGGGATCTGCCTCGCCACGAAAGCATGGCCGACCCTACTGGCGCTGAGTTCGATCTGTGGTGCTCTCCTGACACTAACTCTAACGGCTACTAAACGCTGTCAGAGAAATCAAACCATGCCCATGGCTATCCCAAGGGCTTTTCGTACGTCTACGATGTCATTGAAGATCTGGGCTGACCAACTTCTTGCTGAACGAGAACATGAGCAAGAGTTGGCCACGCCGATGGGCTTTCCGAAAGGAAAAGCTCAGTGGGAAACGGAGTTCAGGCTTGGGGCGCATGGTGTCCAGGAATGATCTCCTTGGTTCGGTCTTTTACTTTTCATACTGTCTTGCCAGTCAAATCTGGCTTTTGTCTTATTTTCATTTGCTTTTCGGACCTGTCTGGAAATCCATTCGGTGCCTAGGGTCTTTAGATTTCTGTCATTTTCACGCCGAAGGAATTATGCACTGGAGGGAATTGTGATCTTTTTAATGCGCGCTGTTTTTACCAACTCAAATATCCATTCCAATTTTCTCTACTCCTTAATCTCAAACTCCATTAAATATTACTAGGTAAAAGGCTGTGTTTCCCCGGGCATTATCACCAATCCCGGCCGGTTTAGTACACACACGCGGCCCTTCTCAATCTCAATCATCAGCCCCTACTCTATGCTGTAAACGGCAGTGAGACCCCTCCCAACAGGATCTCGGATCTTGTGGCATTTACGTCAAGTATTATTCTATTTGTTCTATCACTCTCTGTCACACCGCTACTTGAGAGAACCGCGTGCGGTTTCCATATTTTCCATATACTAGAAGGCCCCAATGGGGCAATATGTTCTTTCCAATATCTTTGTCGGTTAACCATATTTTCTGAACTTGCCTAGCCCTTTATAACAGGAATATTAGACGCCTTTAGGCATGAAGGCTTGAATTGGGATTGTCTACTTTGAATGAAGCCATTCAAGTTCAAGGCATCTGTTGTGTAAGGCTGGTACCTACAAAATTTGTATGGATTTATGCCCTCTCTGCTAGAGAGCACCTATCGATTCTCCTATCAGATGGCTTTAAACAGAGAAATACCTGTTTATTATTTCCTTTTCTTCCTCAGGGGGTTCTGGGCAGCAGTAAGCACCTATTAATCTCGCCCTTCCTAGACATACTAAGTTCATACGGTATGAATGGCTGATGTCAATCTTGATCGAATCTGGTTAGATCCTCGCAACAAAAGATACACGGGCAGAAACAAATACATGTTTCTGCCTTTGTCAACACAAACTCCATGCCTTTTCTCTGGGACTAGACACATACCTCGTTCGTATCCCCCGAGCCCTAAGTCAGGCAATACTCCACCGCCACGCCTGCCCACCGCCTTGACCCCAAAGGCCTCGCCGAGCAAGTCGAATTGATTCTGTTGATCAAGACATTGCACAGAGACACCGTGCGAGACAGTTCCAATAAAAACCAAATCGGCCAATACAGATTTACTTCGGGAAGAAAAACAAACGACTAATCCGGAGTCCACGACAACAAAACAATTTCATAACTTCCGCCCGTTCCTCCGCACCCCTCCTACCCCTCAACCACATTCAAGCCCTGAAGACGACATCCACAGCCAAGATGTCGATTCCCAACGAAGCTCTTCAAAAGGTGTGTCTCATGCTGAATAGATTCACGTCTCTGGGTCGGATACTGCGAACAGATGACCAGGGGAAGCGGTGTGCCAAGTCAATTTGGTCTCACTCAGCCTCTTGTCTCCTGTCTGGTTTCCGATTGAGGATGTAAATTTCAATCAATATGTGCAAATACTAATAGTTTCAACCAATATAGCTCCTCCAGGAGATTGAAACCCGTGCGATCGCCTCGCAGCAGCAGATCAGTATCACCAAGGCTCATATGACAGCTAAGCAGCGCGATATCCGCATGCTGCAGCTTACATCGAAGGAGCTGTCTGAGTTGCCTTCCGAGACGAAGGTATATGAAGGTGTCGGAAAAATGTGAGCATTTTTTATTTTTTCCTCCTGTCTTGTCTTTTTGTTTCATATTTTTTTTTCATTTCACTTCTCCTTGTTTTCAATTTTGCGACTCCGAAACAGTGAGAAAATCGGGGAAATTTCTCATTGGGTCCATTTCTCATGAAACTGAGACTGACTTATCACCCTGTTCCAGGTTCGTCAACGTTCCCATCAACACAGTCAACAAGCGTCTTACGCGCGAGAGCGGCGAGGCCACCTCTGAGATCTCCAGCCTCGAGAAAAAGCTGCAATATCACGAGACGACAAACCAAAAGAGTCGGGAGAATCTCGAGCAGATTCTCAAATCTGGTGGGAGATCGTGAACAAAATGTTGAACTAGGAATATGAGACGAGAGCGAGACGTGAACACGATGCGCTCCCAAGTGGCGGGTATCCTTGATTGTGGTATCTTTATACCAAAGCTTCAGCGGTTCTCGCAAATGTGAATCTTAATGGGAAGGAACAGACAAGGCTGGTTCTGCTCTGTCTTTTTCTTCCGGGTGGACCTGTGACACAGGTGGATGGGTTGAAGATATCGTCGTCTCGAGGCTGACGAGTGAATATGGCACACTATGCCCCGGGAGATACAGGAGAGGTACGAATTCCCTTCTATACCCGGCTGGCCTGGTCACATTCTGGCGACTATACATATTTGGCTTGCAGGCTGGTGACTTAGATACCCGGAGTTATTGTTTGCAAAAATATCTTGGATGAACCAAACGACCAAACAGCATGCCATGATAACCTTTTGCATATACCCCCTCCATTTTGTCTGTGATTTCATCGTCCATGCCTAAGGCGGATTCCACGAATTGATTGATCTTTTCCTATCTAGCGAGAGAGGGCCATGGAGAGAAATACGTAGTCTCGTGCTGACATCCTAAATTTATATGTTTGTTGTACTAGTTGCGTCTCAAAAAGCGCATTGTGGGGCCGGTGGTAGCTTATCGTGCTGCATGCAGCTGGCATTGTCAACCTTGGAACGATGCAAGGGTCCTTAAATGCGGTTAAATTTACTTCATTCTCGTCCTATTCAGATAATGTGATAACCTTGGATACAATATGTGTCTATATAACCCTAACATTTTCATATTGTCTCGCCAAATGCCAATCTAGTAGGTCTGATATGCCAAGAACGGTATATTCGAAGCTATACTTCAACATCTGCAACGGCCTCCCAAGAATGCATCCATAGATATCTTGTCTGCAGATTTCAAATTTCCTGGTTGAGCGCCCCTATACACTATCCTGAAAAGACCCGACTTTATCCCTTCGACTGTTTTATCTATTCTCGTAAGCATTGTAATCATTGCTAGCCATTTCCTGTTACCCCAACCCCCACCGACCGTTGCGTATTGGCCCGGCTAATTTAAAGATAGTTGCGTAGCCTCTGCTTTCTCGATGCTTGACCCATGATCTAGATTAGCGGCAATGTACTCCGTATGTCGGTGTGATTCGCTCTAGCTGCAGCTCTGCTTTGACTCGACCCTAACCCGCCTTTTTCTTTTCTTTTCCCCCTCGCCCCCTCGTCGAACCAATGTCAAACAACCCTACACGTCTGGCCTAGTGATACTCTATTCAATCAACATGTTGGGGGCTCCTCGGTGGAAACAATTCCAGCGGAAAAGCAAGCATCGCTAAGGGAAATGACCCCAAGCGACATGGACGAAGAGGGCGAGGACGAGGACTCGAGATTCGAAGTCCCTTTAGGACGCCGCATAGCCAATGCGAAGTGTCCTACCTGCCTATCAAGCATTGACAAGTACGCTAGGAAATCAATCTAGTAAGATCTGGCAAACCACTTCCGACGACACCTATACTACTTCGTAGATGACATGACGAGGGGTCGAAGTACTCGAAGGAGACATGATGATGGCATGGAAGTCACATGCTATAAAGCCAGAGATCCCTGAGACCTACAAAATAACCTCTTTGTATATACCCTCTCTATCTTCTGTCATTTTATCGTCAATGCCTAAATCTGGATTTAAGAACTGGTTGATCTTCGGCTGTCTAGCAAGAGAGGGCTATCGAGAGAAACACGTTGAACTGGGGGAACTGATGTGACTTGATACCAAAAGCTTACAAGTGGTAAAATGAGAGTGATTTTGCAAGAAGCAGCAAGCTGCTGTCTCTATAACCCTTAAATGCTTACTAGGGTACTCTAACAAGTGGGTCCTATATAACTAGTAGTTATGTGATCCTTTCCGAATCTCATTAGTCTAACCTCTAGATCATTATATAACCCCCGGCTAAAAACGTATTTAGTCCCTAAATATAGGTTTATTATCGTTGATATAATAATTAACCACTCGCTCTTCCTTATCAGTATTAAGCTACCTCGAATTGAATCAGTCCACTCATTCTAGTTACTATTTAAGCCTACTTGCAATATGCAAGAGGCTAACCCGTGCGAGCCGTTAAGACAGCAGATCTTCTAGGTACTCATATCAGTCGAGTATCTTATGTTGTACACTTCATTATTAAATAAAGACGGCTTCGAGTGATACATATTTATATCACGTGATGATACTGAACCGCCCGGACTGAAATATACCTACAAGCCTGCCCCTCATTCCCCCCCAAAGCGGCAACTAAGAACCATGGATAAAAAAGCCCCACCCGAGGAGCTACCGTGTGTTGAAAATGGATATAGATCAAGGACAAAACATGAAACACCGTTGGTGCCCAATCCATCATCGCGACGAATAGTATCTCGATTGCCCCCGTTATAGGGAATCAGGTAGGAAGATCAAAAGAACCAGCGCCTAAAGGAGCCCCAACTCGAGTCCTTGTTCAAGACGCGAGCGACAAGATTATTCCACGGGGAAAAGGAGTCGATCGTACTGTATGGTTTCAGTAATCGCCTTATCTCTTTTAGATGCGTTCTCAGCGTCCCATAGACAGCTTGGAAGTTAGCGCGAAAGGGTCCGATCGTGACTATTTTAAGTAGCCTTTACGATGGACATGGTTTCACGTTTCGGGGGTTTGTGCAGTAGGAATGCCTAATGTGCGGTTTAGGAGAATTAATATTAGAGTGCTCTGTTGTCAAAGGCGTTGGCATTTATCTCGAGTCTGGACTCGAAGTGGACCCTGACGATGCTTTGTATCCTAACCCTGGAGTTGGAGAAAGAGAGAGAGAGAGTGTGTGTGTGTGTGTAAATAGGAAGTAGAGAGAAAGGATAGAAATCGTATATCAAGTCTTGAAAGAATGAGATATAAGAGAGAATATAGAGTATATAAAAGGGTAAAAACATTATCGAGTCGAATCCCAAGATGATGCATGAGGCTGAACTGCAGGAATTCAAAATGACGCCCATTACGCCCGTGAATAAATAAAAAGGGACTCCAAGGCTGACCTCTCTCCTTTTCCTCTTTCACTTTCTTCCCAGCCCCTCCCCCGCTTTGGCTGACAGTACTCCGTATAAGCGCACACTTCTCGTATACAAATATTTCGACTATTTTGGCCCCCATTTTTGTTCTTTTCTCATTTCTCCCTCTCACTTTCTGGTGTTCACATCTATATATCATCTGCCATCTGCACCTGACCTGCACCTGATAACCCCCCCGCACAGGCCCCTCTATCAGGGCCCCCCCCAATCTATATTATCAATACCTCCCATACTTTTCGCAACCCCGCCAAAATGCCTGTACGAGCAATGTTTGACGATGACGACTACTCCTCGCATGATTCGGAGTTCGAGGCCGACTTCTCCTCCACCCGGCGGACAGGTCTCAGAAGCCATATCCGCGAGCGCTCTGTCTCTCGCCACCGTCGCCCGGAAGTCATCTCTCGCGAGTTCCTAGCACCAACTCAAACCCGCGTGCACCGGTCGGCCTCGACAGGCGGCGGTCGACGCCGTGAGCGCGGCCCACCACTAGCACCACCTCCACCACCAGCGGTGATGATTGTCAACGAACAAGGCTTGCAGTCAGAGAGTCGTTCGGAGAACAAGCCCCAGTCTCGACGGGTGCAGCACCAGTTCAACGAAAAGAACACCAACACCCATAACCACAGACACAACCGCTTCGATGATGAATATGATGAAGTGGTGCAAGCGCCGGTTGCTCCACGCCGCCGTGCGCGCGCTGCCAGCGTCTCGCGCGATATCTCCCCCTTCCAGCGGGACCACGAGCTAGCCATGGGCCAGCACCTGCTGGAGCGCAACGACATCCGACAGGACATGGGTCAGCATCTGCTGGAGCGCAATGATCTCCGGCAAGACATGGATCTCTGGAAACACCAGCAGGAGATCGAACGGCTGCAGAGGGAGCTGCAGAAGTCCCATGGCCGCAGCGACAAAGAGCGCGAGAAAATGATTGTGAACCCGCAACCCAATCCGCATGATACTCGGCTGCTCAAAGAGGAGCTAGAGTACGAGGAAGAGATTGCCGAGCGGCTGCGTAAGCTACAGCGGTTGGAGCACAAGCAGCATTCTGCGGAGGAGGAGCGCAAGGCTGAGGAGCGCTATCAGCTCAAGAGACTCGCGGCGGAAAAGAGAGCTGCTGCTGAGGAAGAGGAGGTTAGACATAAACTCCAGGAGGAGAGGTTGAAGGATATTGCACGCATGCAGGATGAGAAGGGGCAGAGGGAAAAGCTCGTGCGGGAGGAAAAATGGAAGGAGCTTGCAAGGATGAAAGAGGAGGAAGAGGAAAGGGAGAAGCTTGTGCGAGAGGAGAAGTGGAAAGAGCTTGCACGACAGAAGGAAGAAGAGGAGGAGCATGAAAAGCTCGTTCAGCAGATTCGAGATGAGGATATGCGGAAGGCGAGGGAGGCCGAGGAGAAGAGGAAGAAGGAGCTCGCTATGAAGGCTGCTGCTGTTGAGGAGTGGAAGCTTGAACAGGAGCGGATAAAGCAGAGACAGGCGGAGGAGGCAATCCGGAAGGCGAAGGAGTTCCGCGATCACCTTCGCAACATTGGCTATTCCGAGGAGGAGATCGATGGTATCATCAATAAGAAAAAGGAGGACAAGAAAGAAGAGAAGAAGAAAGAAGACAAAAAGGATGAGAAGAATGAGAAGAATGACGAGAAGGATGTTCAGAAGAAGAAGGAAGAGACCAAGCTCACATGGATTAAGGTATGGAGTTACCATATCCTCTCTATATACTAGGAGGTTGACTGACACTATTCCAGGTCCATCGCAAGCACTTGCTGCCGGACAGCTTGATGGCTTACAGTCTGCCTTGGGACTGGGACGAGGTAAGACTCATACCTTGTGTGTATACGACGAAAACTAATATCTCTTCATAGCACGACCCCAACTACATCATCATCAAACAGTGGATTGACGACGACTTCCAAGAATTGCTCTTCGCCCACACCCGACGTATACGCGAGGGCAAGGTCCTCGCCCAGACATCTCACTCAACGACCGAACTTAAAGTCAACGACCGCAAAAAGGACAGACTATACATGGTTCGGAAGAAGAGCCCTTCAGGCCGGGTGCGCATCTTCGGATAAATGTCTTCTATCCTACGCTGCCTTGATTATGCATGCATGGAAAAGAGATTTGGATTCACGTATATCTTCTATTTGAATACTGTTATTGTGTTGTTTTGTAAGATCCAGTCTGATTGGACTGTTTCTTGTTGAAATTGTGTTGAGTTATGTTGTGTTGAGATTTTGTTTCGTTTTTTTCTTTTTATATCACAGAGTATGTGGTAGTACAGTAACGCGATATGAGCTGATGACCTTGTTTTTTCTAATTCCAATTCTATCTTCCCTCTCATTGTAACCACCCTGCCTTATGTATCCAGTCCACCGTCTCCTGTCTAATCTGGGGGGTTAGCGAACCTCTCACGGGTATATGTGCTTGGTACAGCTAGATTGGGGATACTCCTAGTATAAATGGAAAAGCTGAGGCCGGTGAATTATATGATTGGCGATATGTGCAGATGTAGTATAATATACATGTCGGGCCTCAGCCCTGTGTAAAAACCTCCCATTGGGTCAATCTCAATGCAGTCATGCACGTCTGGGCACGGACCAAGATGTGAGCTAGGGCGGGGCCTGAACGGACTATAATACAGAAAGTGGAATATGCATGATGTAAGGGAGAGTGATAACCAAGGGCAGGTAGGGTGCAAGCCTAAAGGCCCATCTGGGAATTCGTCTCCCATCGCCTCTCAGCGCGCAGGATGAGCTCCTCATAGACAGTCCATGCCAGCGCGGAGCTAATGGCCTTGCGAGCCATGCGGATACCAAGTCCACCAAATAGACTGCGCAATCCATCCTCGTGGATCATCAAGCGTGTAGCATGCGCCATGTTCCCGTATTTGGCAGGCATCAGCTGCAACCGGGTCTTGACGGCGTCAAAGGGATTGGTGATTGCAGTCGCCATTCCGGCGGCCGCCCCACCAGAGACGAAGTGTATTGACGAGGACGAAACAGCAGTTGGCGTCTCGCCATTATTAGAGGGTTCTGCGGCCAT
The DNA here is from genome assembly GCF_028828655.1 of Penicillium verrucosum. Taxonomy (NCBI): domain Eukaryota; kingdom Fungi; phylum Ascomycota; class Eurotiomycetes; order Eurotiales; family Aspergillaceae; genus Penicillium; species Penicillium verrucosum. The sequence continues at coordinate 6,775,662 of NW_026643210.1, forward strand.
CAAGGCGAACCGTCGCTTCAATTGCTCGTAGAAGAGAACATAGAGACCCGCATAGGGGGCATCGCGAGCGGCAGTCGCGCCGAATCCTGCGAAGAGCCCACGCAACCCTTCGGTGCGGACGATATCCCGGCCTGCGCCTATTAAGCTGCGATATGCGTAGAAATCTGACTCATAACGGACCTTGATCACGGTCACGGGCATCATTACGAAGCCTGCGGCGACTCTTGCGACGGCTCCTGTGGCGAGATTGGCTGTGTTGGAGAGTTTGGGGAGGACGGAGGATGATCTAGCGCCTATTACCGGGCTGGCTAGGGCCATTGGATTGGATTGCGCAACGGCTTGGCGCAATGCGTTGAGACTGGTGAAATATAGTGCCGATCCGAAGCCGGTTCGGAGGGCTGAAGGGAGTGTGCCCCGCCATAATCCACGGATTGGATTCGGAGAGGAGATGATCGCCTTCAAAGTTGGGAGGAGGGCTGCTCCCTGGGACTGTTGGACTCGAGTCTTGAGGAGGTCCGCGGGTTGGAGAAGGATGGAGGAGGTAAGGCCAGAGCAAAGACCAGCGGCAAAGTGGAAGGATGTTTTTGAGGCTAGAGCAATAAGAAGATCATGATTAGCAATGGAATGGAAATAATTGGGGCTTGGACAGAAAGCATACTTCTTGAGGTGTTCGTTTTCACCTGCGGCACCGTCAATATGTTATTGTTTGACATTGCTGGTCAAGTCGAACCGCGACGTTGGCGACAGTGAATATATTTAGTTTAAAGATAAAATATCCAATGCCAGCTCGAGGTCCATGGGCGTGGTGTATGCGTAACGGTCAAGAAGGTGTCAAGATCCAGCATCCACGGGCCGGATGCGTAAAAAAAATAAAAAGAAAGAAAACAAGAGAAAATGCCACGAAGACGGTCCCAACCAAATATGGGCGGCAACTTGTATCCCACCAGGGAATAAATCAGAGTAAATAGAATTGAACAAGATAGAAAGCAATTGCAAGTGCTGAATCTGCCGAGGTAGAGGAAAGACGTTGAAAAACAGTGAAGTCATCGTCAGCAATGGTTATCGATAAGCGCACACCGCTGTACAATATCTACAACATAACAGAGTAGAAGAGTAGAAGAGTAGAAGTTTGCTATTAATCCAATTAATAGTTCATAGCTTAAATAACTAATACTATTCCAAAGTCAACTACCAAGTGTATCTATCGTATGACTGACATCCCATCCTCCATGCGGCTCTTTTGAGCTTTGAGGCCGTGTACGGAGTACTTTATACTATGTAGACTATTTGCAGGCCAAGCATGCATGTTGTTTTGTAGATCAAATGCAACAAACAGGAACAGGAACATGCATATATAGTATAAATAGATATCGAAATCAATACATTGCCCTGGAGAGAGAGAGAGAGAGAGAGAGAGAGAGAGAGAAGAAACAAACTGCATTCGGCATCTCTCGGAGTGCACGGACCAACCAGCCCCGTGGGCAATCAACGTCATGTCACTGGGAGGCTTCTTTGTTTTTGTTTCTCTTCTTTGTTTCCTTTTCTCTTGAGATTTAGCGACAATCTTATAGAAGTTGACACATATTTACAGAGTTGATATCTCTTCTTCACCTTGGTGTACAGCAGAATGCCTTGGTCTTTACCCTTCTTTCCGTATCCGCCCGCAAGGAACGGATACTGGGAGCCTGTTACCTCCACCTTGAACTGGTGCGAAGAGGTATGATGTGAATCGTATAAAGACAAGAACTACGCTAATATACCTCCCTGTCCAGGACTATTATGCCACTGAGTATTCTGCGGAGATTGTCAACACCCTCACAAATTTGCTGTTCATGTGGCTTGGAGTACAGGGCATACGGAGCTGCCGTCGCAATGGACATGACCAAATCTTCACCGTCGCCCTCATTGGCTACCTAGTAGTCGGAACAGGGAGCTTCCTATTCCACTCGACCCTCAAATGCAAGTCCCTATACCCCTCCCAAGCCCAAGGTCTGGTAACACTGCGGCGGACATTCACCAATAATACCTAAAACGATATATAAGTGATCGAAAAAGCAATGCTGACCGATGTCCCCCCACAACAGATCCCATGCAACTAGTGGACGAACTCTCAATGATCTATACCACCTGTCTTATGGCCTATGCCTCATTCTCGTACTCCCGCACCACCACCGTACGAGTCTGTCTCGGACTTGCGCTCACGGGTCTCGCTGTATTCATCACCCTGTACTACCACTACCTCCAAGACCCGGTCTTCCACCAGAACGCCTACGCACTCCTGACCACCGTCGTCGTCCTGCGCAGTATACACACTATGGAAGTGACCCTCCGACCTAAATGGCGCCACTCGACGGAGGAGGACCGCCTAGCGCGCCAGAAGAAGGGACTCCCCGTTCCGACGAAGGAACGTCAGCACTACGAGAACGTGCGCGACCAAAAGACCCTCAAGACCATGTGGTTCATGGTGACGTATGGCATAAGCATGTTTTTGGGCGGCTTCTTAATCTGGGGCTTGGATAACGTGTTCTGCTCTGAGATCCGTCGGATGCGCCGCACCGTTGGTCTTCCATGGGGTCTCTTTTTGGAAGGGCATGGTTGGTGGTATGTGTTCAACCTTGACCTTATGCATACTATTGGACTGTTTACTAATTCATACTTGCAGGCACATCATGACTGGCATCGGTGCTTATCTCTATATCACATGGGGAATCTGGCTCCGCCACTGCCTCAACAACCGACAAGAAGAATACCACCTGCGCTGGGCGCACTTCTGGCAGATCCCCGAAGTGATCCGCACCTCGGGTGGATCATCCGAGAAAGTATCCCGAGCCAAGAAGTCAACGTGAAACAGCCGTCTAGACATTTTCTCTCTTCCAGTTGGTCCATTACTCGCACCGATATACACTCTTGCAAATGTGACCCCCCAACATAACATGAAATAGATACCACACTCCTTCTTGTCGGTCCTTTGCCGTGAGACTCGGAGCAGAGCACTGTTTTTAATTCCCTCTTGTCGTTACTTCTACACAGCTTCTACGAACACAACTCGTCCCGGAGACGGATCTTTTGGCTCTGGCCCATAGATATACGGTACCCTTTTTTCTCTTTTTTCTTTTTACCTGAGCGCGGGGTGGTTGCTATAGATGGGAGTCAGGCTTGTGAACTGTTATGATCGTTGATCCGGCGTACTCATTCACAGGATCTGAGAGCAATAGAAAAACACTCAGACGATGCGGTCTTAAAACATTCTATATTCTCATCTGCTAGAATAATTCGCAAAAGCAGACTATGTATGGTGTCTACGAACAAAGCAGGCACAGAACCAAGCAACTATACAAACCACCCGCTTACAGCTTCGACTCCCCGTTCTGCGCCGCCTTCTTCGGCCTTCGCGCTGGCTCAGGAACATTCTTCAACCACTCCGCATCAACAGTGACCTTCTCAATCTTGGACTTCTGACTCCAAGCCGCGCGGAAACTCTCCTCCTCGGCGTGCCAACGACGGATCTCCGGCGCAAGCCAACAAACCGCCGCATCAGCACACTCATTCACAGCCTCTTGTGCAAGAAGATGACCAAAGTCCTCGAGGAATACATCACGTACACGGCCCGCAGCAACACCGCCACTGCCTCCCACCTCAGTGCCGGTGTTGGCGAGCTTATCGGCGCGCATGGCAGGAATACACATGTCCGACTTTCCGGCGAAGATGTACAGCACGCTAGGACGCAGGAATGGGAGCTGGGAGAAGATCCTAGCTGGTTCTGGGCGGTAGAAGGGGAAACTGTGTTCGTGGGTGGCATCTAGGTCCGGGTGTGTTACACGGTTGACGGGCTTGGTGCTGTTCGGGATGTTTGTGTAGTTTGGTCGCGAGAAGGTGAACACTTCTTGGTGCAATGGTGTTCGAAGTGTCACCGGGGGCCCGGCGGTTTGGTCTATCGGGGTCTTGGGGTCTAGTGGGTGGATGACTGTTGGGAGGTCGCGTAGACCGTGCTCGATCCAGCGGGAGAGCACTCTTGGATCCCAAGCTTGGTAGAAGGGGCTGCGACGGAAGCCTTCTGCGGCGGCTTGGCGGGAGGGCCAGATATCGCGCCGGTGGGTTGATAGTTGGGTTGTTTTGGCGATCGCGCGCTTGTTAATTTGGAGGCTGAGGCCGTCTAGTTGGGTGGTTTGGCGTTGGATCACTGGGTCTAGGAGGACTAGTGTGTGGATGAGTCGGGGGTGCATTAGACACAATTGTGTGCTAGGGGGTATATTAGCTAGCTGCTGCGTGGATGTTGTGGTTGTTGAATCTTACAGATGAGCGCCTCCCATGCTATGTCCTATGCCAACGATCGGCCGTGGCATTTCAGCCCGCTTGACGTTGACTAAGTGGAGGAGATCTCGCGGGTGGTCGAACCAGCTAGCTGTAATGAAGTTAGCATCACGAGTGCTCTTATAAGACATGCATATGCCATACGATCATTTCCGAGAGAATCTTCATTGATCACACTGCTTTGGCCCTCCTGCGCCACATCGGCCATCCAGATACTGCGAATACGCATCCCATTCTGCTTAGATCGGGCGTGGATTTCCTCCCAAAGTGGTTCATATAGTTCCTGTGAAAAAACGATTAGTACATTGCCGATTCTATGCTTCGAAGGCCATCGCAATGCGCGTAGTTGCGAAAGCGGGTCTGGCGGTTCTGGACCTCGGCACTTTGCATCTCATACCTTGGGGAAGCCATTCGCGTGAGCAGCAAGGATAGTAACATCGCCTGGTTGTGGATTGGGATTGTCCAGTGGAATATATTGTTTCACGGCCAGATGTAAGGGCTCTTCTTGATCGTTGGCTGTGGCTCCAGGATACTCCCTGATGTGCTGAGTAGGCACGATGTGCTCAACGATGCGGAAGGGGGACGACATGATGTGCAATGTTGTCCTTTGAGGGAGGAGAGATTGTATTTATTTCAGTTCAGAATTATTATAAGATGTACTCCGTAAAGGAGAAATAAAGTCAGTAAAATTCCGAGAGACCGCGGTTTTGCGGGGGGAAGTGAGCCGAGGATCTTTGGGGGTTGAAGGCATTCCCCTTTGCTCAACTGCCGACCATCTTTGCATAACAGAGTAAGTACACTTGGGTGTGGATATAAATATGTAAATTCTATTGAATTCTATTTGAAGTTTGAAGCTGCAATAATTGATAGTTCTGGTTGTTCTGATGTGGTGTAATTTAGCACAGATAGATCATCCACCGAAACTATAACCTATAGTTATATACCCTACGCTGTACTGGGCGAAAGAGCAGGAGGTTATGAGTTATCTTTTTATTTACTTTCAAAGGCGAGAGACATACAGCATTGCCGCTAGGACTGTTCCTGACATGATATTCCCGAACAAGCAAAGATGCTACATTATTCTATATACTACTCTGCACTGAGAGCAAGGCAAGCATCAACAGCGAGACCAACCCTGCGAGAAACAGTTAGTCGAAACTCAATAGAAATATTCAAACATCTGCAAATATAGAAAGTACTCACCTCCCCTCTTTCATCTTAACGACGTCATCAATAAGCTCCCGATCTAGGTTGGGAAACATGTTCGAAAGTGTCTCAACAACATTCTTATGCTCAGCACGTTGGATACGGCGCGCCTCTGCATCCTCAGCACTAGCCTGGCGTGCGGCGGCATCCTGGGCGTCGAGCACGCGGGTTAGATTCTTCTTGGCAGAGGTTCCGCTACCATGTGCGGAGTGAGCCCGCTCGTCGCCTGAGCGACGGCTATCCTCGCTGCTTGCACGAGGGGGCTGGTAGACGTTTGGGGTGAGACGGGGCGGAGCAACACCAGGTTGGGGCGTGGGGATAGGCTGGGGGCGTTCTTGAGAAGCGATAGAACCTGAATCTGTGTCGTCGGAGAAGATGCGACCAATGGTGGAGAGGGGTTTTTGAATTGTGCGTAGTAGTCCTGCGACTGGGGCAGACATTTCGTCGTCACTGGACTGGGTAGTTTCCCTGCGGCTTGGTCCGGCCTGGGGTTGAGATGGAGGGGGTTGGTTGGAGGGTTTGTCTTCAAAGGTTTCAGTTTCGCGGTTCTGTTCTGCAATTGCGGAAACGGCGGCTTCGACGTTGCGTTCAAAGTCCTCGTCGCTGACGGTTAGACTTGTGCGGTCGAGGCTCTCGATGAATTGGATGGCTCCAGACTAAAAGAGGTCAGTTTTTGATATTCTAGGGCAGTATAGAAGTCAAACATACCAACGATGAGATGTAATAACCTGCTTCGCCGCCAAGTTTATCCTGGTTGCGGAATCGAAGAATGTATTGAATGTTAGAAACAAGATGGTCAGGGTTTGCATGCAAAACCACATAGATCAGGAGGGGGATGAAAGAGTCGGCAGAGGTGTCGGCCTTTTTGGAATTCTTTAATAGACCAAAGATGACTTTGCAGCAGTTCAAAATGCAAATGACCTTATCCCGAGGAGCCCGGTAGCCGTTGATTTTTGATATTTCTGTCAAGCAAAGTCAGCAAAAGTTGAAAATATCCCCAAAACAGCCTATAATACGTACCTTGCTGTGCCAGATTCAAGAAACGGCGTCCACTGCCGCTCACAGTTGGGATGTCCAGATGCGCTTCGTTGACCCAACTATAAATGCGAATCTTCTGGGCCAGGATATCGTCTCGCTCAATGTCCTCCTGATGCTGGCCACGTCGCCATGGCCCATGAAGTCTCTCTAGCTCTCTCCGTCGGCTCCGACTTGCACTTCTGGGTATCGTTGGCGGGGCTGGAATGGCTGGGGCAAAGGTTTGTGTATACAGACGATTCATAACAAGTTTCTCCATGCCTTCCTTGGCATTATCGAATTCGCTATCCGATACATCTCGCCAGATCTCGCACATGGCCATCTTATTTGTGATAAACGTCAGGAAATCGCTGATGATCTTGACTTGCTCGTGAACCATCCATTGCTTCTTGCCAAACTCCATGAGGAACGACCGCAAGAACTTGGCTACGGGGTCGGCAGTGCGGTGACGCAGCTGTTCTAAGAAGCGGTGGAAATCGAATGGTTGGTCAGACTCTGGTTCCGGCAGTGGTAAGACCGTTGAGGTGGAAGCTCGTCGGTTTTCTACCGGCGATTCGGGCTTGTGAGGATGTTGGGATACAGGCTGCTTCTCCGGGGATGTAGCGACCGGGGAGTCCGCAGACTCGGTAGGAGGCGCATGGTCCAAACTGGATTTGCGTGGCGGGAAATATGTTGGAGCGCCTCGGAATTTATCAGCAAGCTCGAGCCGTGGAGACATGATCTCTTTTTGGTCGGTGCTTCGCGCGGGGTCCTGGAATTGTCCCATAATATTTTGAATCTCCGCCTGGGAGCCATTATCGTCCTTAGTCCCTTCAACCTGACCACCTCGTTTAGATTCCGGGTCACCATTACTGGGCACATCCGGGAGCTCCTTCTCGGGGCTGGGGGTCCGGCTTGTATCGATGGGTGGGAGTGATGGCGCAGTAGTGCTTGAGCTTCCGTTGAGGTTGAGGTTAAGGTAGACATCGTCCTTCTGTGGCGGAGGGGGTGGAGGAGTATTTGTACTGGATGACAGGTTGGGTGTCGTGTTTTCAGAGACCGACAGTCCTTCCATCTGCCCCGCAAGCTGTTGTTGCTCAGCCTGTGGTGGTTGGGCAGCTGTCGTCACGTCCATCGCGGTGGGATCGGAGGTAGCAGCCTCAGCGTGTGGCTCTGTTGTGTCTTGTGCACTCATTTGGATTGTTTGACTGCTGTCTTGTTTCGCAAGATCGTCTTGTGTTTGAGCTAGGAGATCGGTTGGGGCGGCCGGCGTCTCAGTGTGTTCATGGATATACCGGACGTCTCTCGTCTCGGGACCCGGAGAGGGCGGGGATTCTGTGGCAGACATAAGCTATATTAATCATATGCGCCCGGGCAAAAGGGATAGATTCAGGGGGGTCATAAAGGCTCCGAGTATGCTCATGCGGCTCTCTCATGTTGATATGCGGATCATCATTCAACCGAGGTAGTCCGCTTCTCGATTCAGCCCTGGAGGTTACATTGACGTATGGAGGAATGAGTGCCTACGTTAATTTCTTTCTTTTATTTGAGACAACTAGATCAGCAAACAATAAAGACCATTTAATACAGCATTAAGGATTTGTGAATCAGCAACAGAGATCTATCTACTACCTGCATACAGTTCTAACAATGGCCAACCTGTGTACCTTCATACTACATGATACTCTTCACCTTTCACTGATTTCAAAGTCAAAGGCAGTATGAAGAGAGCAATGTCATCTAGCAAGAGACCATCAGAATTTCAACATATTACAATCCATTGTGAATGCATCTGCTGGAGAAGGCGACCTCATGGGTGCCCACCTGGACAGGTCACGGGTGGATCTATAGACATGACTAATATATTAATGCCTCAGGCATCAATATATCCAAGAAAAGCTACCAAGCTAACCATCTCAGAATAAACAACACTCCCACTCTGTTCCTCCGCCATGTGTGGGATTTTCTTTTCGTTGAGCTCATCAGAGCCCACACCATCCACACAGGAGACATGCACTTCACTCCAAAAGCGAGGACCAGACAGCTACAAAACTCATACGGCGCAAAAGGATATTCACGCACAGGATGGAGTGTCCCCGCCCCTTTCCTATTATCTCACCTTCACATCCACTGTGCTGGCATTAAGAGGTGACCATGTGTATACACAGCCACTCGTAGACCCCAGAACACAGTCGGTGCTCTGCTGGAACGGAGAAGCCTGGAAGATCGCTGGGGAGCGCGTTCAAGGCAATGATACCGAACGCGTTTTCAACTTATTTCTACAGGCAGTGGGCAGTGACCAGAAGGATTCTGTTGAAAGAATGGCTGAAGCTATTGCAAGTCTCTCTGGGCCATTTGCCTTTGTCTTCTATGATGCGGTCAACTCAAGACTCTTCTACAGCAGGGATTGCCTTGGGAGGCGATCTCTCCTCGAGGGATTCGATGAAAATGGCAATTTGAAGATTTGCAGTATTTGCGACAGCGCGTCGATGGATTGCTTTAAAGAAGTGGGCACCAAGGGCGTTTGTACGATTGACCTAGCTCACTATCAAGATCCTTCTTTATCTCCCAGAGAGTTGTGCCAAACCAGGACCTTGCCATGGAGCTCTGCTGCTTCGCCGTCAACTGATCACATTGTATGTTCTAAGGTTCATATCTTCCCCCAAGAGCAACAACTGACAAGAGACCAAAGAGAAAATCGATTCCACCAATGAATACAACACTACCCACAGAGCAGCCTCCTGCATTGACAACGGACTCAGCATTCGTCAAGGAGCTCGAGTCAAACCTGCGTCAATCACTTGAACTGAGAATTCAGAACGTGCCCGAGCCTCCGGGCTACATTGCAGGCGAGACCGCCAAAACAGCCGTTCTCTTCTCCGGCGGTTTAGACTGCACACTTCTCGCCAGACTCTCTCATGATATTCTCCCCCTCAATGAACCAATCGACCTCCTCAACGTAGCATTCGAAAATCCCCGCGTGGCAGCAGCCGCAAAAGCCAACCAACAAAAATCCCCCTCCTCGCCACCACCCCTCTCCATCTATGAAAACTGCCCAGACCGGATAACCGGTCGGTCCGCGCACACCGAGCTCCAAGCAACCTGTCCAGGCCGCACATGGCGCTTCATCGCCATTGACATCCCCTACACAGAAACCCTCACACACAGAGACCAAGTCAAGCGCCTAATGAGACCCCACAATACCGAAATGGACATCTCCATCGCCTGCGCCTTGTACTTCGCATCCCGCGGCCAAGGAACAGCCCAAACAAACCCCTCAGCCCAACTCCCAACCCCAGGTACTCCTCCATCTCCGCTTTACACAACCACATCCCGCGTCCTCCTCTCCGGCCTAGGTGCCGACGAGCTCTTCGCCGGCTACGGCCGACACGGTGTCGCCTTCAACCGAGGCGGATTCAAAGATCTGATCGCCGAGATCGATCTCGATGTCAGTCGACTCGGCTCGCGCAACCTCGGCCGCGACGACCGCGTCCTCTCCCACTGGGGCCGCGAGACGCGTTTCCCATTCCTGGACGAAGAGTTCGTGGCTTGGGTGCTACAGGCTCCTGTGTGGGAGAAGTGCGGGTTCGGACTTCCGCAGATTGATACTACGGCTGGTATTGATTCCGAGAAGTTGGCGCTGCGACTTGTCGCTCTGCGGTTGGGGTTGGTGAAGGTTTCTCGTGAGAAGAAGAGGGCTATTCAGTTTGGTGCGAGGACGGCCAAGATGGAGACGGGGAGGTCTAGAGGTACGGATGCTTTGAGCTGAGACTTATGGCGGATGGATTTATGCTATCTGCTACATGTTTTCGGTCTTTTGAGGTGCTTTTCCGCATGCATATCCCCATACATCTTCCTACTTCCTACTTCCTACACATCCATCCATCTACTCTTTTCTTTCTGTCTATTATAGATTCCTCCCTTTTTTTTCTTTTCACTTTTGTCCTCTACTATGACCCTTTCTCCCTCCCCCACCACTCCTCACCACCAGCTATGATGACAAAACATGGAAACAGATACTTCCGAAACCTCCACCCCACCCAACAACCCAGCCTTCCTTCATGTCAATACACACAACATCTACAAACACACCTGTCCTTGTCAAATACCCGACCCTGCACACCAGAACTTCAAATGCCCCATCTCTCCTAGTGTCTCCCGCCCTCTTTCGTTCATCCATAGAGCAACCGCAGTTCTCGGACGGCGTGTAACTCATGCTGAAAGGAAGCGGGCGAGGCGCGGGGGAATGGAGTGCTGTTTGGCTTTATGGTACAGACAGGGGATTTGGGAGGTTGGGTTGTGAGTGTGGATGGTATGAGATGAAGGGTGGTTGGGGGGATCGGGGTGTGTTTATGAGGTACTTAAAAGGCAAGTCTGAGCTGAGTTAGATGAGATTATAACTATACATACCTTTCCTTTCACCTTTTGAGGGATATGGGATATGCAGATAGATCATGGTGGTGCACTTGACTACAATCATATCTATGAGGGCAGAACATAGGCCAGGGAGGACATGGGGTAACTATACATGAACTTGAAGAGGTAGGTGTAGGTAATATATAGTGGACTAGAGCAAGGTTTACAAGTAGGAATAAGAGATAGAGCAATATAATCGATTCGAACAGAAACAAATACCATATTAAGATAGCCACGAGTCAATCCCAAAGGGAGACGATCAGAACCGGCCCAACAAAAAAATAAAATAAAAACCAAGGTGTAATCTGAAACAGCAAAGTAGAGAAACCAAAATGAGAATCACAGATCTAAAGGAAAACAAAAAAGAAACATTGACTGAAGAACTTGTCTCAAAACTTTTCAAGAGAATCAGATGAGACGAACCGAATCGCGTTCATCTGATCTCGGTGAGACGTCGGGGCTAGGCTTTACCCATCACCCGCGCCTACCACAATACCCAGAGGGTCAAGAGGAAACACACAAAACAAGACAGAATGTCTAATCATTACAATCGTCAGATTCACCAAGATAGGCCATAAGCCAAAGACCAATGCCTCAAAATTAGGAATGACCAAGATCAGATGAAAGCATCACCATTACTGGTAGGTGTTTTGAATCTGGAGCTGAGCCTTAAGCTTGGCAATCTCCGCGTCGCGCTCAGCGATGATCTTCTGAAGATCCTCGATGCGACGCTCAGAAGTGTACTGGCGTTCCATCTTCTTGGCACGCGACTTCCGCGCCGCCTCGGTGTTGCGAGCACGCTTAGCAGCAATAGGATCATTGGGATCGAACTCAACAGGCGTCAGGTTCTTGCGCGATCGCGCGTTGACACCTGCGACGCTGGAGTGCTTGACTGCACCGGAAGCGGGAACAGGCGATGATGCCACTGAACGCTTCTCGCGAGGAGAGACAGGAGACACGGAGACTGGAGGTGCTGGCTTCTTCTCTTCGGTAGGGAAGGCAGCTGCGACATCCAAGGTAGCGAGGTCAAAAGCATTCAGGTGGTCTGACGAGTGATCAAAGAGGGAAGGCCATTCTTCGTGGCCGGCAATATCCATGTCGGTGAACATGGGCGAGGTGTTTTGGCTGAAAGTGCCAGGCGACTCAAACGAGGGAGTGCTCAAGTCAGTGAAGGTGCCGGATGGAGGAACGGACGCATCCATCATCAGGTCCTTTGGCGAGATAGTGCCAGGAGGACCTTCGGGGGAGTAGTCCAGACCAAGATCGTTGAAGAGAGGCGAAGCCATGCTAGCAGAGAAGTCGGCAGAGGGAAGACCGAAAAGATCAACCTCGTGAGCTTTGATGGGGTTAGTGATATGCTTGCTAGGATCTGGTGAGATATGTGATAAATTACCTTCCATGAAGTTGGGAGTGGACATGACACGTCTATATGTTTGCGCGTTGTTTGTGTGGTTCTGTTGACCGTTGAAAAGTGGTATGGGAGGGCGGTTGGTGTTTGGAGAATTGGAAGGCACAGAAGCCGTGTTAGGACGGTTGTGCGTGAACGTGGGACGGGACCAATAAGAGGGGGACCGGGCAAGCTGGGTCACTCTGGGGTCTTGGACAGGTGAACCAGAGAACTGCTGCTGGAGATGTCGGTGCAACTGCAGACTGAAGGAGTGTCGACGAGGGTTATTCTGCGCCAGGAATGGCTGAAGTGCAGAAGGTCTATGGGTTGTGTTCACAGGCACACGCAAACGGGGCTGCGGGTGTGGTGTTGCTGATGGATAGAGCACAAAGTCCTCGAGTGCACTGTTGTTGTTGTTGTTGTTGTTGTTGCTGTTGTTGTTCTGATTGGAAGCCAAGGGCTGTGGTGGTGGGGGTGAGGGAAGCCATGTTTGCTGGTGGTAATCCGTGGTGAACGACGTTAAGTCGATCGGGGTAAAGTTGTTGGGAGAACTCGAGCTACGCGATGCGATGCTGAAGTTCAGAGGTCCAAAAGGAGACTCTGAAGGGGGAAGAGAGGAGATAATAGGGTTGGTTCCGGTTGAAGAAATGATGTCTGTCTCAGTTGAGATAGACGGGGTATTGAAAGACGGGGAGCTTATTGGGCACCCATTTTGGCGATAGTGAAGTTGAGTATAGTTTTGGTCTGATATCAATATGGCGGTTTATGTGTATGTATGGGTGTGAGTGAAAAAAAAAAGATGTGGTATAAAAGAGGAAGAAAAATCAGGCAAACGGGGAGGGGGAACTCAGGCACTTCTTAAGGGCTGTGTGCCCTGGTGCTGACCAATCGGGAGTCCGGAGCCGCACGGGGCTTAGTTCTGAAAGTCACGGGGTGTGAGTCACAGTGTAATCCATGGCTCTGATTGGTTTACATTGAGCAAGGCATCCACAATACGGAGTACATCACAGTACATCGCATGATACCCGTGCATTCGCTTGCATTTACCTACATAGTCCAAGTATCTTACAAGTACCTGTCTCCACGATCCTCTCCGGTTATTTCCAGATTGACCAATCATCGATCAGATACCTCTCCCTCCGGAATATCCAGGCATCCTACATTTTTTTTTATTTTGTTTTTTTATTCTTTTTTCCTTACTCCTTATATCCTCTCCAACCATCCCATTATTACAACATATATTGTCTTTCTTGGTTAAAGGAAATCAATTCCATCCAAGAACCAAAACAACAATTTCAGCTACCATACCAGCGTATCTCTTCGGGGAGGTCCAGCCGTTCTCCATGAGGATAAAGGAAAATGCAAAGGATCCACCGATCTTTTCCCAATTGTGTCCCCGCGGTGGGCTGAGTCTAGGGTCAATGTCCTATAAAATGCTCACGTTTCATTAGTCTTGCCGAAGGGCGTGAAATTGACTTTGAGACGTTTAGTCCGATCTCTGAAACCGAAATACTTTGAATGCTCAGAGTACAATTATATATGTTGTAGATATATAAACGCCATATTAAGCTAGTGTTTCTTATATATACTACTTGGTTTCAAGCAGAAAAAAAAAAAAAAAGAATCACTCAATAGGATATTGACACATACGGAGTATACGGAGTACTTTGTACGGAACACTCCGTACGGAGTAGTCCAGACCCAATTTATTGAAATTTTTGCTGTGGATTTTCCTAATGCCGACGTACCTTGCGAGGAGACTACGCCGAAATAGGAGTCCGCTGGAGGACACCTTACATGTTGTGATGGCCTTGAAAAAAGAATGTCATCATTATTGCCTACAACATATAGGATGACTGTTGATCTTTGAATCTAGACTTTTTTCGATCTTCTTACAATCAATATAACATCATATTGAAAATTAAATCTGCTCTCTGCCTAGTCGAATTGGTGGTGTCCTAAATGAGGCTGTTAAGACGCACCCCAGGCCGCCAGCGCATCGCTATGGGGTCGCTGGATCCTCAACTACGAGTTATTGCTTGCAGATACATATGCAACTATACCCGCTGGATGTTACCTCGGTGGGGCTTTCTAGAATATGTGTAATTGAGCATTACTACGATTATCCAAGGTGATAGATATGGAGAAAAAGTTCTGTACAGTTTAGAATTTTTATTGCCGTTGTATGTATCTAGAACGATATAGTTATACATATGTACTTACATATCACGTCCCTGGTATCATCTTGCGCCAACAGATCAGATTATCCAAGTCTTACCTACCTAGTTACATTACGGAGGCGGCATAAAATATACGCGGTCGATTACTCTGGTGTAAACGATATTTCAAAATCTAACGCTTATATACCCTGTAGTGTGGATGGATATTATGTCCCTACCTGACCGCTCCTTTGCACAGTCAGCCCACACTTCACGACTGCTTCTGCTTAACCGAGCGCCATTCAATCAAAAGACTTCCCACCATCGTCATACAAGCCAACGCGACAGAAACGTACCAAGTACGAGTCAAGCTCCGATCGATACCACCCAAGACCTCATCCCAACGCTGCATAGGAACCCCGTTCTTAATATCGCCCAGTCCATGCTCTTCAATAAACTTAGGAGTTAAGCCTGTCACAACATCTGCCAAATTCGACGACAACTGATTCGTAAATATAACCTGTGCAATAGCGATAAAAACCGCCGGGCCCATACTCTGTCCGAACAAGATGACCCCAATCCCAAGATTGACATCTGCGACGCTTAGCGTTGTCTGAACAGCTGCTTGGGGCGCTTGGAAGCCGATGCCTCCGCCGAAGCCTACGAATCCCGAATAGAGGATGATCTTGGGTAGGGATGTGCGTAGATCGTATGTTGTCATTAACCCTGCGGCAATCGGCATGCATATGGAGGCGAAGATCATAAAGGGGGCGTAGTAGCCGAATGTGGTGGTACCGATGCCTTGGAGAAAGAGCCCAAGCATCATTCCAACGAGGATGGGGATCATTAGGTAGCCGCTCTCGCTTGGGGTCTAGCACGGTATAACATTGTCAGTGTATTTTCTTATACGTATGAATTGGCCACGAAGTCTTACCCGAGATCGAACGACTTGATAGTATGTTGGTAAGTACCACTCCAAGACGTTCGTCATCGAATTAGTGCACGTCGCGAATATGAAGCCTGCAATGACACTCCGGCTTTTGATAACTCGGAAAGGGAGTGCTGCGGAGTCTCCGCGACGGTATTGGTTGAAGATAAAAGCTGCGAGTAACACACCAAATGCAACGAATAATGTAATCACTTTCCCATCTGACCAGGGATACTTTGTTCCCGCCCAAGACAGCGCGACAAAGAGCGCTGTTAGGGATGGGATGAACAAGCAGTTGCTGACGAGGTCCAGCTCTCTGATTTTCTGGGATAGTGTCAAGTCGTCCTCTTGGAGGGTTCTAGGGTCTGAAAACAGGAAAAACATGGCCAACAGCGATAACCCGCCAATAGGAAGATTGATCCTACCTAGAAGTCAGTATCAAGCTACAAACCCTGATCATATCTATCTATGACTATAACAACATACCAGAAACACCATCTCCACCCCAAAGACTGCGTTAATGCACCACCTACTATAGGCGCCGCAATGATAGCAAGCGATTCCACACACCCCATCAGACCCGCAAACACAGGTCGCTTGTTGAGCGGTAGGATGTGCACAATGACTGCAAAACATCCAGCCAGCTCACCCGAGAACCCCAGACCCGTCACTGCCCGCCCTACAATGAACATGAGCGAAGAAGCAGCCGTGGCACAGAGTAAAGAGCCGACGAGGAATATAACAATACTTATCAAGAAGATGGTCTTGATTGAGAAGAGCTTATACAGCTTGGCGAACCCGAATTGGAACGCACAGGTACAGAGTCGAAATGCAGATGAGTACCATCCCACGTCCGCGACAGTGTGGAAGTGGTTAGTGATGCTCGGTACGGCTGTAGCGACGATGCTGGCGTCGAGGCCTCCAAGGATGAGGACGACGCATAGTGCGATGATAGTGAACCAAAATTTGGTGCCTGTTGGATAACTGGCCTCTATGTTTGTGGTAGATTCGATGTTGAGGGGCTCAGCTATTCGTGTCGAGGCTGCCGTAGGTAGTGGGTGGTTTGGTTGTTGCTGTTGCTGCAGGTCGGGCGAGACGGTGGACGCTTCGGGCTCGACCGAAATGACCTTTGTCATAGTTGTAGTTGTAGTCACCATTATACGAGACTCTAGAGAATGGACATATGAGAAGAAAGATAACAGAGGAAGGTCCCATTATCTTACTCCGTACACCATGGACTGAGCATGTACTCCGCAGCCATCTTTGTAGGCCAGTAGGGATTAAGTAGGACCTCGGCGCCCCCCGAAGGGATTCTGCTCACCCTACTCCAAACTATTTATCGAGCTTAAGACTACGTAAAAATCACAGAATAGAAATATAAAGCAAAAACTGAGAGATTCTATTAAGTATTACCTATCGCAAGGTGTGCCACCTTCACGGGCGGAATATAAACCATCCGTTCGGGACAATAACGGTAGACAATATTACGGGTCAATTTGGGTTGCAGGAAGAAACAAGTCAAAAGACTAGATCCGAAGCTCAAGCAACAAACAAAAAGAGCACCCATCCTCCCCACAGGGTATCAAACACAAAAGCAAGAAACCAAAAAAAAAAAAAAAAAAAGAAAACGGCAGAGTGGTATCAATCTAGTCGGACGACACACCACGTAACACATAGTCGCGTCGCGAATGGAGTCACAGACGCGAGACGCAGGTCGTAAAGGAATGAGCCGCAGTCCAAAGGACTTCTGGCGTCGTTGGCGCCGAGGTATTATTTTAGAGAAATAGAGATCGAAGGGAAAAAAGCGACAGCGGGTATCTCATTGTCGCCATCTCAGTTCAAGCCCAAAAATAAGGGGGGCCGTACTGAAAATAGCGACAGTGGCGAGGGAAAAACAAAACAATTAGAGCGATGTGGTATCAAAGTTGCACCTTCAGGACTCAATTAGACCGTCAGGGATATCGCGAGCAGGCGATGGATAGGACATATCCCACCACCGTTCAAACTCCACGACAGGTCTCCGAGTCGCACTTCATGCGGCAGCCTGAACGGGGGTGGCGGTGGCAACGTTGACGTTCTTGGTCTCCTCGGTGGTCTCGACAGCCTTGGGGGCCTCGACGACGGGGGCGTTCTCAGTGGCAGTCTCCTTGGCGGGGACGGCGGGGGCCTCCTCAGCGGCGTCAGCCTTAGCCTCGGTCTCAGCGGCAGCAACTTCCTCCTTGTCGAGCTTGACAGCCTTGCTGGGCTTGCGGAAAAGACCGCCGAGCTTCTTGGCCTTGGTCTCCTTGGCCTCTCCATCGGTGACCTCGTTGTCAGAGTCAGCCTTCTTTTCCTTCTTCATGCCAAGGTTGCCGAAGAAGGAAGTGCGGCGCTTCTCCTTGGGGCTGGAGACGGCCTCAGCCGCGGGAGTCTCAGCAGCAGGGGTCTCAACGGCCTCAGCGGGGGGCGGTCACAGCCTCGGCTTCGGTGGGCTTGGCAGTGGCCTCCTCGACGGGGTTCTCGAGCTGAGGAGCAGTGCTGGCGACAGGGGTCTCCTCGGTAGCGGGGGCGGTGGCCTCCTTCTCGGACTTCTCCTGGGAGGGGCTGGCGACCTTCTGGAAGAAGTTACCGAAGATAGAAGCACGCTTGGCCTTCTTCTCAGCCTTCTTCTCGTCCTTAGCCTCCTCCTTGGCGGCTTCGGTAGTCTCAGCGGGGGTCTCAGTAGTAGGCTCAGCAACCTCAACGGGGGCAGGAGCAGCAGCCTCGGTGGACTCAGCAACGACGGGGGCAGGAGCCTCAACTGAGGGCTCAGCAGCAGGCTCGGCAGCCTTGGTCTCCCCGGCAGCGGGGGTCTCCTCCTTCTTCTCCTCGGCGTCCTTCTTGCCCAGGAGGGAACCGAAGATGCTGGTGCGCTTGCGAGACTGGGAACGGCTCTTGGCGGCGGCCTTCTCCTTCTTCTCCTCCTTGGGTTCTTCCTTGGGCTCTTCCTGGGCGGCCTCAGCAGCGACAGCGGGGGTCTCCTCCTCCTTCTTGTCCTCCTTCTTCTCCTCGGGCTTCTTGGCGGCGGCAACGGCAACGGCAGGCTTGGTCAGCTTCTCGAGCTCAGCCTTGTAACCCTCGCTGGAGGTGATGGTCTCCTTCTCGGCCTTGGCTTCGGTGGCCTGAGCCTCGATGGCGACAACCCAACTGTCACGCTCAGCGGCGCTAGAGGCCTGGAAGGTGTGCTTCTGACCAGCAACCTTGAAGAGGAACTCGCTGGTACCCTCCTTGGTCACATCAGAGACATCGGCCTATGAAACATGTTAGTGTTTGTCAAATCGCGGCACAGTCGCCAGAGCACTTACGAGGTTGAAAATGCCAGCCGGGGTGGCCTTGTCCTCAGCGCGCTTGGTGAGGAAAAGCAAACCCTTGCCGGTCTGGCTGGCCCAGGCGGCGGTGGGGTTGGCGACGGCAGCCTTCTCGTTCTGGTGGAAGACAGAGAGCTGCTTGCTCTCAACGGCCTCCTCGTTGAAGTAGAAGAAGCGCTTGGCGAAACGGAAACCCCTGAAACAAAAAAAAGAATACCTGTTAGTTCCTGTGTCGCATTCGCTATCTCACTCGCAACTTACTTGACCAGACCAGGGGCCTTGTAGCCCAGAACGCCCTCAGTCGCGGGCTTCACTTCCTCCTTCACAGGCTCAGCAGCCTCGGTGCTCTCAACAGCGGGAGTGGCGGTGGGCTCGGCGGCCTCAGTGGTCTCCTTGGGAGTTTCAACCGCAGCCTCGGTGGCAGGGGTCTCAACAGCAGTCTCAACGGCAGGGACAACCGCGGGGGTCTCCTCAACAGTCTTCTGGACTTCAGACATAATTAAAATAATAGACGGGGTATTAAAGAAGCAGAGCTTCGTAAGTAGAAGAAGGCGTGTTGGGTATAGGGTATCTCAAAGGAAAAGCAAAGGAAATTAGAGCACAATAGCTCGGGGTATCACGAAGTAAGTTATTTTGCTTTGTGGGAGGAAGAAGAGAGAAGAGGAGAGGAAAAGGGAAAAAAAGAGTCAGAGGGTTGTTGATGGCGTCCGCCCAAAAATGGAAAGGACCTGCAGGGAGCCCAGAGCTCAGTGGACCCACAACAAGATTAGCTAATGGCACTTCAGGGGTTAAATTTTTTTTTTTTTTTTTGTTTTTTTCAATTTTCAATTTTCGTTTTATTTCATGTTTTTATTTTTCCCCCTTAGTTTCCTATGATTTCTTTTTTAATATCATCATTACATTTACTCTTTTTTTTAAACTACTGTATTCTCCCTTTAATTTTGCAATATCAATAATTTACGATGTACAATAACGTAACTTGGGATATGGTTTACCAACTTTCCAAGGTTGTAGTTCCGGTGGAACATATCCCAATCTATACCTGAGGTTCACGGGATACAGAGTACTTCTTCGTAAGATACGAACTTCCTTTGTCTAGCATGGCGCTAGACCTGATCTAACTCAATTTAGTTCCTTAACATCAAGAAAATAGGAGAAAGAAAACTCTGCAATCCTTGGCTTACAACTGTATGTTGTATGAAACCATCACACCATGGCCACCCCGAGTTATGATCAGCCATGCAGCTTGAGTCAACGGTCCCGTTTTGTGTCTCCTAATTAATCCGTGCATTCGGATCCTCTTACCGATTTGATAATATGTCTTGCAACACTTCTTTTTGTTTCATGTTCATTCTATTCTATACAACATACAAAAAAAAAAAAAAAACAAAACAATATATCATCAGCGGGGTTATCTCGGATGGCGTCAGGTCATAAGACTATCAAAATAAAGTATAAGTGCACAATTTCATACTTCCTCGCCCCGTAAGGAGGTTCTATGATTGTTCGGTGGGCCGCCACACCGTTGGCGCTCATTCCATCATCGCTTTGAACTATCCCGTTACACAGTTCAAGGGAGGGAGTTACCGTCAGAATTACCGAAATGATCCCATTCATTATTAACTCAACTGAAAGTTTCAATGGTTCTTTCGTATTACTCCGCACCATCAACACCTCGATCTGAGCTTACAAGGCTCTCCATCCCTCGAAAGGGCCATATCAGTACTAGAATATCCCAATATCCCTTTGGAGGGGCATCCCTATACTCCATACCCCTCCTTCCACAAGGCAGTCCGTCATTTTGCTTCCTTCGTGATGATCAGCCCAGTAGCTCAGTACATATGAACTTTGTCGCATTAACTAGGATACCGGGGTTATGCACTCATCTTTAGGTTCTGCAGAATGGTTGGCCATCATGACTTCCTGGTGTAATCTTTACTCAGACCCCATGACCTGATATCAGCTCTATGATGGAGTGGCGTGGAAACCCTCGTGGACAACCAACCAACAGTGACACGACCCCTCCTTGTTGGCTCTAGCTTTGATGTACATATCTCCTATCGGCGTATCAACTATCTTTACCACGCTGCGGGAAGGATCCCATGATGGTTTTTTCTAGCCAATCCCAGCACATTTACAGAGTGTCGCCTCTTTACGTGAGAAGCGCATCATTACATGCGAGGATCGTCTCATAATTCCAATTCACGAAGTACAAAGTATACTAGTTACGTTGTATAGTTCACAAAATAACATATTTGAAATTAAAAAAAAAACAATATCCATAGGTATGGAAAATAATGCCCCTAATTGAACCCCTTTTCTTTCGCCCTTTACAACATACTCCGTACCCCGTACGCTACTTTTTTTACTTCTAGATTCATCTGTGACGATATGTACTCCGTACTCCGTACAAACAAGAAAGTACGTGGTCCCACTAGACTATACATTTAGTTCCAAGTCTTAGCGAATAGGGGGCTAGGCAGCCCTACAAACTCTGCCCAGGTGAATCAAAGCACTTTATTTAGCATCGCTTCCACGGTTCATCTTCAGGACAGTTGTCTACCGGCACAACCTAGAACATGGTACACACAACGTAGGTTTTTTTTTTTTTTAACCGGCTACACAATACATTTGTAGATATATCTATATCCGTAGGAGGGAAGTGGTATGGTTCTGATCTACAACTCCCATCAAAACAACAACCGCGAGGGTCCCAACACTGGGTGCCAGAATGTGGTCATCAAAGCATTTCCAGTAATGATAGCCACACAAGAGGAATCCACCCCCTGCTCGATACCCTATCATGGTTCCCTTTTGCACCCGTTAAAGCCTCCAAACCCATATATCGTGCCGTTTTTGCCCTTTTTTGCGGTCGCAAGTCCCGAGTCTTATCCCTGCTCCTGCTGCGTCTCATGAATGGTTGGAATCCACCGGTCATAGACGATCATACATTATTCCAAGTCGGGCTTGTCGATCTTACCTCCTCTCTTGTCGACGTATGTTGTATGGACTAAATCTTGACACCATGCAAGTACCATGCGTAGCGGGGACCGGGCGCTTAGGGACTCTTTCCCGCTTTTTCGGGATGCATATTCCTCCATCTGACTACATTGTAGTTTGTGATTGTCCCAGGAACATACATTGTACCGTACATGATGCAGATAGTTAACTAGTTAGTTAGCTATAGTTGCGTGTTTTTGTTTAGCAGAAAAAAAACAAAAACAAAACAAGAATATCGTGCCACAGCAGCAGGACTACAGGACTACAGTTAGGTCCACATAGGTACTTCACTTTCGAGAAAGATAGAACATATCTCCCGAGCACATTACGGAGTAAATTAATCTTAATACTTCGCGCCAAGCACCAACTTGACCTGCGGTGTACACAGGGGACGGGTTTCCCGTCCATCCAAGCTCTCCGATGCCCCCCCGAGGACTCTAGCGTCCACTAGATTAACTTAACCATGGCACACTTTGATGAGGATGGACATTTGCTTCATATTAGCTTGTATTAATTGTGGGTTTTCTCACCCGATTTAATCTTGTAGAACATGCTGAACAGAGGTATACTTCCGACGGACAGTATCCGAATGAAATTGTGATTCAAACGTCTTTCGGTCTTTTGGGTGGTACGGGAGGTGAGAGGTGAGAGCCACAATACAAAGTTGTGGAATAGGGGAGGATCCACACAAGCTCGGGTATGGAGTCTGGCTTGTTTTTGAGGCGTCGAGTCTCGAACAAGGAAGGAGGTTTCAATTATTGATTCATATCTGTGGTCTGGTATTGATTCGGGATTTCTCTTCACTTCGGCGCCAGTATTTACTTAGATCCTAGGGGATATATGCATGGTACCTATGTCCTGCACGTTGCACAATATAACTACCTATGTTGTACAACAACATACGATGTATAGTAGGGCCATTCCCTTAGCCTGATAGGTCAGAAAATTCCAAATAGGGAGGGCGGTAGATGACTCATATCACATGCAGGTGGGTCTTGGCATAATCACATGACCTCGCTTCTTAAGCCAACTAGAAGTTGCCACCGGTTTCTAAGATTTGCCACCGCCTTGTAAATTTTGTATAAATACCCCCAGCTCACCCGGCCCTTCCTCCTCTTTTTCTTTTCTTCTTCATACTTACCTTGTTTGGGTGGATGCGATCATCAAGGCAGCTCACCACAGATTGGTCCCTGCATTGCACATCGCGGCGGAACAGTCCGTTCAATGGTCTTCGTGACTATTGACAAGCGTTATTTTTGGCACTCTCCATTCGTGGAACTCTTTTCATCAAGTTTTGAGCCTGTGGCTCGAGGTTGGAGATGAGATATGTCCAGTAGATTTCAGTACAGTCACTACACAAAAGCTTAGTCTCCCAATTTCTGCCGGTCAGATATCCACCAATCAGCAATTGACGGACAATGGGCGGTATCGCAAATTAGGAAGGCGGTAGTAGAAGGGGTGCTAAAAATTTTGCGTAGTGACTGTAAGGCCAGTAGCCATTGATTACTCGAGGTCGTACACATTGTACTATGTCCCGTCAGTCGCTCTCTGACTCGGACTTATATTCATCACGTCTCCTGAACGCAGCTTAGTGCCTGTCGGTCGTCGTGTCGAGTAATTGATAGCTCATTCACCTTGTTTTCATTCTACGATGCTTTAGTGTCCAGTGTCCTTGCTCCCAATCCTGAACTGCTGGACTCTCACTTCTTGGCCCCGTTTTGTTGATATGACGTCTGACTCGATAGCTTCGCCACATGTGTGGCGACGAACCACCAGGCCAATTCTTGCCGGCATAAAACCCAGCCGTGACATCCTACTAAGCCAAACTCATTAACAGCTTGAATTTAGTTTACCATCATCACTTCCTCGAACTAATTCCCTCAATCCCACTACGGCAATCACAACCAAGAACGAACCTCCCTCAATCTCAACTAAAACCAAAATGCCCGTCCCCACTGCCGACCTCTTTGACAAGCAACAAGACGAAGCCAACTGCACACAACCTCCCAGCTCTGCTACACACACTTCCCCTGACCACATCAACAACAACAGCTATTTCGGGACCGCGCCTGGTAGCTCGGCTAGTGCGTCGCAGAATGCTGATAGTGGTCGCGCTCTGACTAAGGAAGAGGCCGATCGCCTGTACGAGGAGCGGATGGAGGAGGAATACGCGAAGAGAGATGGCGGTGCCTAGGTCAGGGCTTATTTGAGCGGATGTATCATTGATGTACCATTGAACATATCTGTTCCTCGATTCCAGTCGATAGGAGCTCGTGTCTACAAACGATGATGGTGGTGTTGGGCTTTCCTTTTTCCTTTTTACAACTGTTTATTATGGGTAAAAATTATCAACCAATTTTATTTTGAATTCCCGAGCTTCCGAATTGATGAGGCGACACTGTATGTTGTATGTTGGAGCTTCAGATGAGTTCAGCGTGCTGGTCGGACTCGGATGTCAATATATGTTTCTGTCGGATTCTATTAAAACCACGGGTATTAGTTGTCCTTTTCTGTCGCACCATTCTTACTATGTATTGCATATATTGCTAGTTAGTATATTGTACTCCTGGTCTAGGTCGGAGTGTATTAGACCCCATAATGACTCACACGCAATATTCCAAGATTCTACTCTCTGCTTACTTGGATAAGAAATCACGCTAATGACCTGAGATAGGACATGGCCATATAGTAACTTACAATAATAATCTTGTCGTGGATCTTCAAATCAGATATTGTGAACGAAGAGAATTGCAGATATATATAATTGTCATTCCGTTATACAACTCGAACGTCGGTTCCGAATTCATCACATATTCTGTCAAAATGACCTTCTACCCTAACCAAGCTACATCCGTGATCATTCCGGCCGACTTGGAATTTATTCACACAACTCGCCTGTATCTACGACCGCTGAAGGTGGCCGATGCTGCAGCCATCTTTGAGATCCGACGACGACAAGACGTGGCAGACTGGCTGTAAGATCATCAACTACCACGATATCCCAGGATAGACACTGATCTCTGACTATTTGTAGCTGGCCCAAAGTCCCCCATAAAGACATATCGGAGTCCGAGGCTGTCATTACTAAAAAAACATTCACAACACCGGATGCATCAGGTGCCGTTGGACGGAAGTTCTTCTTCGCCATAATCCGCTCCGAGGATTCAGTACAGAGAGTTATTGGAGCAGTGGGAATCAATGCTCTCAGCCCAGCCCCGTCAGTGGGGTACAATATACACCCTGACTTCTGGGGAAAGGGCTATGCCACTGAGGCAGTTGCTGGTGTGATAGACGCGTGGTGGGAGCTTGACAGAATGGTTCTCGACGGGACTGTATTGGAGTTGGAAAAAGAGAAGTTGTTTGCGGCGTGCAATAGAGCGAACATTGGCAGTGTGAAGGTACTGCAGAAGACTGGGTTTAATATCTACCACGAGCAGTCGATCGAGGGTGATGTGGTTGCACATTTTGAGTTGGAGAAGCCCACAAAATAGCATGACCGACAAAGTACCGACCCACTCAGTGATAGTCTGGCGTTTATCTTGCTGTGCCTTGTTGTGAGTGACATTAAAGTGGGGAATGTGAACATACTCGGGATATCAAGTACTCAATATCCCGGTGAAAGATAACTTTGACGACCGTGCAGCTTTTTGATGCAAGATAATAGCTGGTAGACCCTGACGCTGACTATGATGCCTTTGACATCTCGATTGCATCTTAGGTGCAGTGACGGTAAACATATAATGCTCAATAGCAAATAACAACTGAAAGCCTGAGCATTCACACTGTGCAATCCCCTCCCTTTAATGTATATAATCCATGAAAGATGTTGTTTCTTCATCCTTCGTCAACACCCCGGTCCTTACAGACATCCTCCACATCACAGATCTACACATCTGCATCAACATTTGCCTATCAGTGTTAGATCTCCAACGCAATCATGTGAGCCAATGAACAAAGCTGCCTTTGAGAAGGTAGGATCTCGGGAGCTGAACCGTATATAGGGATCTGACAGGAATCGTCATGGAGTATAGCGGTGGTTCACCACAAGTGAAACGGATGCGCGAAATGGAACCCTCACGAGAAATTGTCCTTAGTGAGATGACACCGTTGGAATTCTACAACGGTATTAGAGAGAGTAAAAATCTCAGGGCAGCAACAGTTCAAATTGTGGGCACCAAACCCCTGGTATCTTGCCGCAATTGTGAAAATTCTATCCGGCCATTCACAGAATGTATAATGCTCCCAAACCTGTCCAATGGTTGTTGCGCAAACTGCCTATGGAAAGACGGTCAAAGGGCGTGCAGCATCACCATTGGTACGCTCTCGAATCCAACGGGTATCCTATGACATTTTATCTAACAGCTATTCTACGAAAGTCCGGCCTAGGAGCCACCCGAAAGTCAATCCCGGCAAGGTGGTTCTCCAAGGAAAGGTGACCAAGCTGAAACAAGAAGTAAGGTATTTTGATCAGACCTTCAAAGTAATCCGGACTGCCATGCTCGATTTTCTCAATGGAAACCCCAATAAAACACAACAATTTCAAATCAATGGTGGGTTGATCTCTCTGAAATCCCATGTTGATGGAGTGTTGGAAGCCATGGAGCGTGTTTCTTTGAAGGAAGAAAACGCAGGAGACGACAAGAAAGATGATGAGGAAGACAACAAGGTGGATGAAGAGTCAGATGAAGAGTCAGATGAAGAGTTAGAGGAAAAGCTAGAGAAGAAGTCAGAGGCAGAGGAGGTGGAAGAAGATGAAGAAGACGAGGAGGAAGACGAGGAGGGAGACGATTGATCAACTATCACGACATGTCAGTTGGAGAAGGAAGCAGTCTTTCAGGTCACCCGCCAGATCCGTGGTCAGGTATCCTTGGTGTAGCGTTTGCTGTATGAGGTCAAAGGAAAAAGAGAAAGAGAACAAGGGAGTGATGTATGGGATGTGATGTTATTTCCAAAGCTTAGTGAGCCCTTACGGCCTGGAGTGGCCGCAACTGATATCCAACGAATCAAGACTATGGAAAGTGCGTCGTAGATAATGGTATATTTCATATATTCTTCATAGTAAACATGGTACTATGGACCTTGATGGATTGTAGCGGATACTTATCGTCGAGGCAGTGAAGTGGTGAATCTAGTCCTTGTGTACTACGCAGGGAGCCCCCTTCTCCTTCTATATGAAAGGTTTTAGGCAAAATAATGCGCCTTGTGTCATACATATACCTAGGTAGAACCACAAGAGATATGCAGCTAATCCCAACAAGGAGATCCAATAAGGAAATTCAACTATGGACTCGATCAAAAGATTATTGAAACAACATGTACTCCGTATATAGAGAGAAATTACCAGATTGTTCTGATGACACTCTTGTAGTATATGTAGGCCCTAATAGCCCTCAGGGGCCACTTGTTTTGTAACATGCATGCGATATGATCAGTCGGGGACATTGGTTTAAGGGCAATTACAGTCCACGGTTGAAGACTTTGTTTAGTCATGGCATCACGTGTAGAATAGATCACGTGGCTGGATGCAGCCAGCTTGACAGAGCCACCTGAGAACGAGTTCAACTAGACCCCCGGCTATCATTATCTGCAACAACAGAGCCGAGGATCTGTGCCTTTCATTGAATATATCTGTCTACTGTCGCTCTTTAGCCACCTTTCCCTTGTCTTTTTACCAAAAGACACGGCTCCTGGTAGCCTCCTCACACCATGGCTCCGCGGGACACCTTCTTCCGCTCGGTGGATATGAGCTTGACCCAGCTCTACATTGCCAACGAGATCGGAAGAGAAGTTGTCAGCGCTTTAGGTGAAGTTGGTCAGGTTCAGTTCCGAGATGTAAGTGACGAAGAATGCTTTGCTTTGATGCTCCCCGCTGACCTCTTTCTAGCTCAACCCGGACACGAACGCTTTCCAAAGAACCTTCACCAAAGAAATCCGTCGCCTGGACAATGTCGAAAGGCAGCTCCGCTATTTTCACAAACAGATGGAAAAGGCCACAATCCCCATGAGATCTTCCTCGGATTTTTCCGATACATTGGCTGCCCCTTTAGCGTCGGAGATCGATGAGTTGGCTGATCGCAGCGAGAGCCTCGAACAGCGGATTGTCTCTCTGAACGATAGCTATGAGACTTTGAAGAAGCGCGAAGTCGAGCTGAGCGAATGGCGATGGGTACTTAGAGAGGCCGGTGGATTCTTCGATCGGGTATGTGGCTTCGAGTATACCAATGACAGACGAGGCTAACTGAATAGGCCCATACACAAACAGAAGACATTCGTCAATCCTTTGACAACGATGAAGCTCCATTGCTCCGCGATGTTGAGCACCATGCCCCTCGTCAAAATGGAGACACCCAGGGCCAGCAGAGCTTCTCGGAAATGAACATTGGATTCGTTGCTGGTGTTATCCCCCGGGATCGCATCGGAGCATTTGAGCGTATCCTTTGGCGCACCCTGCGCGGAAACCTTTACATGAACCAGTCTGAGATCCCGGAGCCCATTATCGACCCGATGACCAACGTGGAAGTCCACAAGAATGTTTTCGTCATCTTCGCTCACGGCAAGAACATCCTTGCCAAGATCCGAAAGATCTCGGAGTCGCTCAACGCATCCTTGTACGGTGTCGATGAGAACAGTGAGTTGAGAAGAGACCAGATTCACGAAGTGAACACCCGCCTCGGCGATGTTGGCAATGTGCTCCGCAACACCAAGAACACCCTTGATGCGGAACTTTCCCAAATTGCTCGCTCGCTCGCCGCGTGGATGATCATTGTCAAGAAGGAGAAGGCCGTTTACGACACCTTGAACAAATTTTCATACGATCAAGCACGGAAGACGCTGATCGCCGAGGCGTGGTGTCCGACAAACTCTCTTGCTCTGATCAAGTCAACCCTTCAGGATGTGAACGACCGCGCAGGCCTCACTGTTCCTACAATTGTCAATCAGATCCGAACCAACAAGACCCCTCCGACTTTTGTCAGGACGAACAAGTTTACCGAAGGGTTCCAAACAATTGTGAATGCTTACGGTATCCCTAAGTATTCGGAAGTCAACCCTGGCCTGTACACGGTTGTCACTTTCCCCTTCTTGTTCGCGGTCATGTTCGGTGATTGTGGTCATGGTGCACTGATGACCATGGCCGCTTCTGCTATGATCTTCTGGGAAAAGAAGCTGGCGCGGACTAAACTGGATGAACTGACATACATGGCATTCTATGGACGATACATCATGTTGATGATGGGCCTGTTCTCGATCTACACCGGTTTTATTTACAACGATATTTTCTCCAAATCTTTCACCATCTTCCCCAGTCAGTGGCAATGGCCCGAGGACATCAAGGCCGGCGAAATGGTCGAGGCGACATTGAAAGAAGGATACCGGTATCCGATTGGTCTGGACTGGAACTGGCACGAGGCGGACAATTCCTTGCTCTTTTCGAACAGTATGAAGATGAAGATGAGTGTTCTCCTTGGATGGTGCCACATGACCTATGCCCTTTGCCTGCAATACGTCAATGGACGGCACTTTAAGTCTAAGGTTGACATTTGGGGCAATTTTGTTCCTGGGTTGCTCTTCTTCCAGTCAATCTTCGGTTACCTTGTCCTCACTATTCTCTACAAGTGGACCGTGAACTGGCAGGAGAAGGGTGTGAACCCCCCCGGTCTCCTGAACATGCTCATCTTCATGTTCCTGAGCCCTGGTACGGTGGAAGAACAACTCTATCCTGGCCAGAGCTCGGTCCAGATTCTCCTTCTCCTTGTCGCTGTGGCACAGGTACCTATCATGCTCTTCCTCAAGCCGTTCTGGCTCCGATATGAACACAACCGTGCTCGTGCCCTGGGTTACCGCGGCCTTGGCGAGAACTCCCGGGTGAGCGCACTTGACGCTGATGGTGACTTGGACGGCGGGCCGGGTCGCGACAGTCTGGCTAGCGATGGGGAAGGCGTGGCTATGCTTTCCCAAGACATCGATGACAGTGAAGAGCACGAGGAATTCGACTTTGGCGACCTCATGATCCACCAAGTCATCCACACTATCGAATTCTGCCTCAACTGTATCTCTCACACTGCCTCCTACCTTCGTCTTTGGGCTCTGTCGCTTGCCCACCAGCAACTCTCGATCGTTCTCTGGACCATGACCATTGGTAGTGCCTTTCAGCAGGAGAACCCGGTGACCCGGGTTATCATGGTTGTTGTCAGCTTCTACCTTTGGTTCGTGCTAACTCTTTGTATTCTGTGTGCGATGGAAGGTACTAGTGCCATGTTGCACTCACTTCGTCTTCACTGGGTTGAGGCGATGAGCAAGCATTTCGTTGGTGAGGGTATTCCTTTCTTGCCTTTCAGCTTCAAGACCCTGTTGGAGGAGGACCCCGTGGACTAGTAGGGGGTTTTTTTTTGGTGTTTTCTTTTTCTACAACGCATGGGATTGTCTCACTCCCTTTCTCCTTTTTTGTATTGTAAAGGGTCTAGAACTATACATTATCTACGGAGTATACAACATACAGTACACCGTACCGACCAGTCCCACCTGTTATTGTTCCATTGATGTAGATCCGTACATATACCCACACCGAACTATCAATTATAGTGTAGATATTCCCCTTATAATATCTCCCCCTTTAATTAGGTACACCAATGACATTACCTAAATCTCACGATCTTTTCAAGTGCGCATGACTACGAGTGGGGTATAGGGAATTTATTCTTCCGTTGCTGATCCCGAGGCCGAGTCAGGCAAGGAATAGACCGGGAGGAATCTAGACCATTGGACAACGCATCTTGGATTTTTATCTTTGAACATACTAGTATGGGAGATATAGCGAATTGGAAAGAGTCTGGGGATCTACGTGGGTTATCTCTAAAATATCCAAATATCTGCAACAATCAACAAATGATATTTGATAGGGAAGGTCTATAGTTAAAAGAGACGGGCGTTCCCGGCAAGGGGAAACCGAGGAGGGTCCGGGCAGGTCACGCGGGGCAAAATGACGAAAACGGGGGGTCTGAGGTCACTCCCCATACTCCCGTACTCTCTCCCTCTTGTACTTCTACCCGGTTTGATCCTCTCTCCTCTCAACTATTTTTTCTTGTTTCAATATTGCCACTTTCTACTACTTAACCTACTCTTCATTTGGATCTCAATTGCTATATCTTTCAATCTTCATACCATAAATCCTCCCAACAATACCTCAAAATGGCTACAGCACCCCCCGTTGGAGCGGAGAACATCAACACTGATATCGTCACACTTTCCCGCTTCTTTACAGAAGAACAGATTAAATACCCTGAAGCCTCGGGTGACTTCACTCTCCTGTGCCATGCCCTCCAATTCTCCTTCAAGTCAATTGCCTACTATATCCGTCGTGCCTCCTTGATCAACCTTACCGGACTGGCTGGTTCCTCAAACATAACCGGTGATGACCAGAAGAAGCTGGACGTGATTGGAAATGACATCTTCATCTCTGCAATGCGTGGCTCTGGCAAGTGCCGTATTATCGTCTCAGAAGAAGAAGAGGAAGTGATCCGGTTCGACGAGCACCCCAATGCTCGTTACGCTGTCGTCTGCGATCCCATTGACGGTTCCTCCAACCTGGACGCCGGTGTGTCTGTCGGCACCATCTTCGGTATCTTCCAGCTCCCCGACGAGGTCCTGGGTCCCAACAAGACTGTCGGCCCAGAGGACCTGCTCCACCCGGGTACCAGCCTGGTGGCGTCTGGCTTTACCATGTACGGCGCCTCAGCGCAGCTCGTTATCACGATGCGTGGTGGCGGTGTCAACGGCTTCACGCTCGAGAACTCGCTGGGAGAGTTCATCCTCACCCACCCCAACATGAAACTGCCTCCAGCGCGCTCCATCTACTCCGTCAACGAGGGTAACAGCCAGTACTGGGATGAGTGGTGCAACGCCTACTTCCACAGCCTCAAGTACCCCGAAAACGGCGGCAAGCCTTACAGTGCCCGTTACATTGGTAGCATGGTTGCCGATGCCTACCGTACTCTGTTGTACGGTGGTATCTTCGCCTACCCGGCCGACTCGAAGAGCCCCAAGGGCAAGCTTCGTATTTTGTACGAATGTGCGCCCATGGCTATGGTCTTCGAGAACGCAGGTGGCCTTGCTGTCAACTCACGCATGGAGCGGTTGATGGAGGTTGTCCCTGAGCACATTCACGATAAGAGTGGTGTCTTCCTTGGCTCCAAGGACGAAGTCCAGAAGGTCATTGATATGTACAACAAGTACAAGAAATAAGCGTCTCGCTGAGGTGTTTTTTCTTCTTCTTTCTTTCTGGATGCTTGTTTCCCCCGGCATATTCCCTATTAAAACTATTTATTCATCCATCTCATTCTTGGACATGATGATTTAACTGGTCGGGGTTTACATTTTGGTTACCCGACCTCTGCCTCGTTGCAGTCTTGTTGTTTTCAGCGCTTTACGATACTTATACCCGCCATAGATCGGGACTAAAAATAAAAGAAAAGAAAATCTTTAAACTGTACTGTTCTTTAGTGATACCAATTACTCGTATACTCTGTGGCTCAAACGCCACTAGATCGGGTTCCACAGACAATCTGGCCATGCAGTTAAAGCTAACATCTACCACAGACCCTGCAGCAACACCGGCTTTCTTCAAGTGAAACATAAGACTCACGCATTTATTTCCCCAACGAATCAGAACCGAGTTTGGAAATTGCTTGATGCGATTTTGGTGATAGCGTCAGTCTTTACCGGCAAATTCAATGACTCCTCATTCGAGCGGTCGATGGCGTGCTCCGAATCAGCCCTATAATAGTCCAAAGCTCCCAAGAGAGAAAAATAAAAGAAGTAATCCCAGAAAACCGGTGGTGTCATATCCCCATACCCCCACCGGCCAGTGTTGTTGTTAGAGGTAGATATTCAATCATGTCTTCTCTACCAATTGAGAAAGCCCCGTGGACAGTGGAAGCCGAGGAAAACCCCACGAAATCAGAGAACCCGGCTGGCTCTGAGCCCGCACGCCAGAAATGGTATGAGTGGTTTGCGCCGACAGATACCCCCGCCGAGCGGCGACTGATTCTCAAGCTCGATGGACTGATCATCGTCTTCGTCTTCCTGGCGCACTGGGCAAAGGTCTTGGATTCTTCAGCTACAAGTACAGCTTATGTGTCTGGCATGAAGGAAGATTTGAAGCTTTATGGGAACCAATTGAATTATCTCCAAACGGTCTACATGTATGTCAATCCGACGGGTTGGTGATGGTGCCTGGGAAGTAGGATTTGAGGGTTAATGCTAACTTGGTATAGGGTTGGTTTTATCACCATGCAGATTCCTCTAACTTTGTTGGTTCGTTGTCATTTATAATCCATCCCATGGAGATACGGATTTGCTGACTGCTTTTCATAGATGACTCGTTGTCCCGTGAACTATTTCCTGCCTGCCGCCGATCTATTCTGGGGTGTCTTCACCCTGGCGCAGTACAGGGCCAACAATGTCACCCAGCTCTACGCTCTTCGCTTCTTCGTCGGTGCTCTCGGCGGCTTCTTCTTCCCTGCCGTGCAATGGTACCTGGGCAGTTGGTACAAGCGCTCGGAATTGTCCCGTCGAGGTGCGATCTTCTTCATTGCCTCCCAAGTCGGCAGCATGAGCTCGGGGTATATTCAAGCGGGGGCTTATGCCAGGCTTGATGGTCGGTATGGGATTGAAGGGTGGAGATGGCTGTACATCATTTGTGGGTGTATCACAGGAACAAAAAAAGAGACACAGACTAACGACATCAGGCTTTGCATGCACAATCCCCATAGCATTCCTAGGCCTATGCGTCCTCCCCAGCACACCCGACAAATGCAAATCTCGCTTCCTCAGCGCCGATGAAGTCCGCCTCGCGCAAGACCGCATGGCATCCGAGAACCGCGAAGCCCGCCAACCCTTCACCAGGTCGAGGGTTCTCCTGATTCTGAAAGGCTGGCGGCTGTGGGTTCTAGTCGCCTTTGCATTCTTTTTCTCGCAGGCAGATGGTGTATCCTCGAACAGCGGCTTGCCGATCTGGCTCAAGGAGGAGGGATACTCGGTTGAGAGCATCAACACGATCACGACAGTCTCGCCGGCGGTCACCATTGTGGCTTCTGTGATCTGTGGGGTTCTCTCTGATGTGTACGATGCGAAGGCTAGCTTGATTGCTGCCACTGCTGTGCTGAATATCTTTGCTTGCATTGTACTAGCTATCTGGAATGTCCCTGTTGGACTGAAGTTCTTTGCATTCTTCTTGTCTGGTACGGCTGATGGTATTGCGGCTATTATCTATGCCTGGGCAAATGAGATTTGTGCTCATAGTGCTGAGGAGCGTGCTATTGTCATCAGTGCGATGAATACTATTGGTAATACTTTTGGGGCTTGGGTGCCGCTTTTGTGAGTGTGGTGCAACATACTGATGTCGGACTTTATACTAACTAACCTGTTTTTTGTTTAGTGTGTGGAAGACTGTTGATGCTCCGAGGTACCTTATTGGGTATAACTGGACTATTGCGCTTGATGTGTGCATGCTAGCTATGCTGGCTGTTCTGTATCAATTTTGGGCCCGTGAAAAGAAGCAATCTCATGCGTAGATGGGTATAAAACGTAGATTGATGTTATTTAATGATTAAATTCTGACCTTTTGTTCCCTGTTGTATATTGCAGCCTATAAATGTATGTTGTATGGTTCATGCTGCCCCGGGCGCGGTGGCACATGACATAAGCAGAACTCGCGTATGGCAACGCTAGTCCCAATGTGAGTTAGCTCCGGCTGAAGGTGATTCCGCGCCGTTGGAGCTTGAAAAAAGTACAAATTTCTGTTTTCACTCTTTTCTCTTCCATCATCCTACGCTCATCTTCAGCATGGTTAATGTTTCCAATGCAAATGGAGACTTGAGGTCGATTGATCTCTGGCCTTGAGCCAATCATAACTCTTGACACAATGTGTTTATCACTAACCAACAGCCGCTCTGCAGGATCTGCGACGATGGTAAGATTTTGTCCGCTCCATTCTCCAACACACATCCACGCACCTCCCAACATGATGATACCTTTAACCAAATACAAACTAGAGTCTTTGACCCCAAGGGGAATGAAACTTATGTTATTGCACGTCAGGCTGATCTCACATCATTGCTTTGAACTATCACACAAACTTTGACTTGGACTGCGCTAACTTGCCTTTCCAGAAATGATAGTACACATCTATCTCATCGATTGCAGATACCACCCCCACAACAAGCGCAGATGGTGAGTTACCTTTGTCTCTTTATTCTACCCTCTACACCTTATACCTATACCATGATGAACGCGATGTGTATGAAAATACGCTGGAAATTACCGTCTCAGACCTTCGGGTCGGTGATGATACAAATGGCTATTTCTGATCTTTACCTTACCTCAAACATTTGCATGAAAATTCTTTTCAGACCACAAGCTAATGTTTCGAAGACCCATTAGGTTACTGCGCTATTGGCTCAAATGGTAAGCCTAAAGCACTTTCCCTACGAGAATTTGTCGAAGATGAAACGGCACTGGGCTCCGACGGCGTTTTAAGTAATGTCCGGTCATGATTGGAGATGCCCTTTTTGCGGCAGGCCTAGAAAACCTCGCCCACTGAGACATCATATATTCATCAACTTGTGAGATGGTTGCGTGACACAGTCACTAACCCTTTTTTGAATAGAAGCCTATTTGCTTGTGACCGATTTGAGACCCAACTGTAACTGTAGAAGGTATGCAACTGAGTCTTGTTTATTTCTTGCCTGCCCTACCTTCTATGATGATACCCTTTAGATGACGAGTCTGATTCGAGTTTTCGATGCTGACACAATCTTTTTAATAACCATTCATGCCTTTCTGACATCCATTCCCACACAATATTTCACTCATCAAATTTCCTTGGCTAGTGCTAATGATTCTTTGAAGACAGATTTTTTTTTTACAAAACATAGCTTACAAGAAAGTTCTCTTGTCTTGATTGTGGGTGTATGTACACCTTATCTCTTTTCCCTTCCCGACTTTACATGATGAAACGACACAAAAAGACAAGCATATGTCCTAGTCAGCTTGCTGGCGAAGACGATAAACTGTCATGCCTGATCAATTCACGAGTCTCATACATTGCTACAATGTCTATTCAGTACTCGACGCTGATGAGATTTCGAACAGAAACGATTGAGCGAACTAATAATTGCAGACACCATGTTAGTTGGTGATCTGCTTTATTCCTTTCTGTAAGTTTTTGACTTTGTTTCTTTCCTGCCTTATCCTTTTTATGATGATTCACTTCAATTTATCACGACGGTCAACGTAAGGATTTAACATTGACGACCATCGCCTGTGACAAGGCTTTATCTGAAATCCATCCATACACATATTGTTTCTTGCCATCGCTTGTTAGTCTTGATACTAATATCGATTTCAGAACAGTTTCCAAAGATGTCGGAAGCCGTCTTGGGTCTTGGGTCTTCGGTTGATGCATTTGGTAGATAGCAGTCGGCAGTAGTTAGGAGTTTAAAATACCCCAATACCCAAATACCCAATAAACTACCCATTATATTTCAAAAGAACCTCTGATCCTTGCTTAAGATGTATCGAACTATTTATCTTTTTTTAGATATTTTCTACCCTATAAACACACCCCTGCATACTCTAGTCATACAACATAGGTAAGATAAACCCTCCCCCCCAATAATCCTCTTGTGGTTTGTTGTTTCATTGCGGGGACAACAGGGTACAGGGGTCACTGGGCCTCTCATAACGATAGGCGCCGAGCTTGGGCCCCGGATGTGATGAGAACCTCAGCAGGTGCATAACAATCCCCGCTTCGGACAGGCTCATTTGTTCTCGATCAAATTCTTCTTTTTTCTGTTCCAAATATAGATTTCCTTCTACAATGGGCGCACCGTCCATCTGCCTCTGCCGTACGGAGTACTACTCCGTATGGGCCAGACTATCGTTTCCCCCCTCAACCTTGCCCTCCCGCAGTTGCAAAGAATAGAAAAAATAAAAATTAGTGTCTCGTCTGTTTCGAGCCAATAGCTTTTTCTCTGTTCTGTTGGGCCATCCTCTTCCATTCCAGGTGGCCATGGCTTCGGATCGGGCCTCCTAAATGGATGCACAGCCCAGTATGAATAGGTGCGACCCAGCTTATTCTCGGGCATTTTCTATACCCACGATACTGATGCTCTTCTAGCTGGTTGGGTTCAAATCATGCAGGTGTCGAGCAGCCATTGAGTAATCATTATCCGGGCTGGTCATCGACAGCTGCGAGTCCCAGCAATCAACCATCACCAGGTCGTCGAGAACATGCTGCACAGCCGCCATTGTTGACAACAGCACTGAGCGGTCCTCAATATCAGAGTCTTGGGTCTGGTCTTGGGCTAACACCGACGCCTATATCATCAACCTCGCTGTCGAGCCCATTTACTCACGGTCTATCGTCTGTTGTGCCATCGCCGATTAACGGTAGATCCGTTTCGTCGTCTTCCATGGCGTCTAGGAATGCATACAATGTTCCTTATAATCCCCAGGACTGGGGGCCTCCGGGCAGGCCCCAGGCGCAGGCCCCGTATCTTCAGCCAGGCACTATGCATCGCGTGACGCCGCAAAGAAATAATCCGGGTGAGTCTTGCTCACAGTTCATGCCTGCAGACCTGTGGTATCCCAAGACCAGCTCTGAATTGATATTGATTTTTTGGTAGATGTGTCGCTGTCAGCACCTCCTCCACCATACTCACCTCCCAGCAACCAAAATCAAATGTCCCGGGACTTTTCTGGTCATACAAATCCCAATTTTGCCGGAACGCCTTCCCCACCTGACAACAGGGAGGGCGCGTTTGAGATGCCTGTCCAGTATCAAAGACGATCAAACCGGCCTCGGCCACTATCTATGGCTTACCCGTCTGACTCTGGGCGTCAATCGCTACCTCCTCCGCCTCCCCCACAGGGACATCCAGCGAGTAGATCTGTTTCTCAAGGTCGAGTGGAGTACCATGGCATGCCCTATAACGACCAAGCTACACCATATAATGCTGCACCTAGCCACAGGCCTCGGCTCGCACAATATGACCAGGCGCAACCCTCACCTGGATTTAATGAGCATATGGCTGCAACACCTGCTCACTTCGACTTCGACACACCCTCCCGGGCACCTGGATCCCGAAGAGCCGCATCTGCCGGGGCGGTGGTAAGCAGTGCGGGATCATCAAGGGCAACGAGTCAGTCGCGAAATCGATCGCCGTCAAATAGTAACTGGGAGCCCGGGATGCCACTTCCGCCACCACCTCCTGGGCCTCCTCCCGCTGCGAGGTCCGTCAGTGTGAGTGGCTCGTCGGAATCATCATCTATGAG
The DNA here is from genome assembly GCF_028828655.1 of Penicillium verrucosum. NCBI lineage: Eukaryota > Fungi > Ascomycota > Eurotiomycetes > Eurotiales > Aspergillaceae > Penicillium > Penicillium verrucosum. Next base: position 6,813,741 of record NW_026643210.1, read on the forward strand.
AACGACCCCGAGCTCCAACAGGACGACAAGAAGAGGACCTCCCGTGCTAGGAACAGGACTGGGAAGCATCCCGCCTACACCGGCTGACTGGATAGACGAGGGATATTTGAACAGTCGACCAGCGGAGACTTTACATGTTGACACGGCAAAAGCGGCCGAAGCACCAGAGCCGATGGATGGAGATCCACACGATTCATCTAATCAAAGAACCCCTGGTAGTGGCGGTCTTTTCCGCAGCTCAGCAGTCCGTGATCCAAGTGCCAAGGGCATTCGTGAAAGGCGAATTGAACGACGAAACCGACAAAGCCAGGTCTTCGAACCCCCGAGTGCGATATCGGCAAATGGTAATCCTTGGGCCGACGCGCTCGAGCAGATCAAACCATCGAACCTGATTCTACCAGACCAGACCAATAGCCCGGATCAAGATCGGCATCCGACGTCGGGCAAGTACAATCAAACCCCTGGTAGTACCCGCAGCATTAAATCAGAGGGACAATATATTGCCTCACGGCCTCGAGCATCATCCAGCGCTGTCCTTCCAGAGAAATCACCCTACCGGACTCCCAGACAACACCCCAGCTCTGCTGGTCCCTCCGCTGCATTTGCGCATACGCCTCCCTTTTCGCCAAATCCAAATGGAGTGGGCTCGTCACCATACCCCAAAGAAGCCAGCCAACCAGTACCGCCAAAGGCACTACCAACTCCGCCTCTGAACTCAGCAAAAGAGGCCCGGCCACGCTCACGCTCCCGTGCACCCTCCCAAGGACCAGAAACCCGTCCACTCTCTCATATTCTCCACATGCCTAACGATGCAGTGTCGATAATGAAACCTTTATCGCCACGCCGAACGCCAGGACAGCAAACGACGCAGGTGTCGATGGAATCGATCCTTCGACAGGATCCTGCTTTCCTACAGGATGCGATTCAAAGACACAAGACGTTTATTGATAAAGAAGCCAGCGCCGAGGATGATACCGAAGCACTCAAGATTTTTGCGGACTATATGCTTGCCGAATCTCAGATCCGGCGCCAGCGGTACTCCACGGTCTGGGAATCTTTCCAAGTAGACGATGTGCGCCGCAATCTCTTCGAGTTGCCGGTCAAGCAACCGCCGAAGCTTAAGCCCCAGCCAAAGCTAGATATCCCACAAAACCGAGCAGGTCGACCGGAGTCTGCGTGGTGGAATAACTATCAACCTTGCCTGTCGCCGATTGCCAGTCTCAACATGAGTAACGACGAGAGCTCTCGAGGCCGTGCGCCAAGTCGCTGGTGGGAGTCGGCAACTGGTTCTAGCGGGGAGGGGGCCGAGAGAAGGGTTCAACGATCCAAGCGAGAGTCGAAGTACATGGGGTTGCCTCGGGAGGCCATGCATGGGGACCAGGAGTTAACTCCTTCTCAGCCCAAAGATGTGAGCATGAACTATGGGAGTACGGAATATGGCTCTGATGAGTACCCGCCTGAGAAAGTCGGGTGGCATGAAGGGTCTCCTGCGAATTCCACGGGGACCGGATATCGCTACGAAAGCCGCAATCTAGACATCTCGCGGTTGATCACCCTGCCTCCGCCTTATCCCCGCCACCATCCCGCTGTGAATAACAGCCATCCTGACTTGGTTACTCATCGAACCACAGTCCGGTCAATTACTGATCTCGCGGAGATCAAGACAACCAGACATCGGTATAAGGCTGACGTTGAGCGAATGCTTCAAGAGCACCAGCAACAAGTCGACGAGGGTCACCGCCACTTCAGATCGAACATCCAAAGCCAGATCCAAGAAGGCAGTCTCACCTTTGCGGAAGCAGCGGAGGCCGAGGCAGCGATGATTGCCGAGGAGAACGAGCGGGAAAGGGCAATGGTCAAACGTCAGCTAGACACGTACCAAGAAACAGTACTCAAACCAATGCACGCCATTCTCGTCGATAGAATCAGCCGAGCAACAGCCTGCATCGACCAGCTGAGCAGCATGCTCTCAGACGATGCGCAGAGCGGGACACCAGATCAAACACAGGAAGAAGGCGACGAAAAGCCCGAGCTCCTCGAGAAACTGACGCAACTAAAATGGCTCTTCGAAGCCCGCGAACAGCTGCACCGCGAGTCGTTCGACCTAATCAGCGACCGCGACGACAAATACAAAGCCGTCGCCCTGCTCCCGTACAAACAAACGAAACACGAAGATAAGCTACGAGAGACGCAAGCATTTTTCACGCAAGACGCACTGGACCGCCGCGTCCAGTACGAAAACGAGGCGCTAACCCGACTCGAGACGTTCCTGGATGTCATTGAGCAGAACGTCATGCGAGGCGTCGAGGTACAGCTCTCTGCATTCTGGGATATCGCCCCGTCCCTCCTGGCTCTTGTGCAGCAGGCGCCTGAGAACCTGCGCGGCTTCCAGGTGCAGATACCCGCGGACGAATACGAGGAAAATCCGAGCTACTATGAGCATCCACTGCAGTATCTGTATACGTTGCTTTCGCATGCGGAGAAATCGAGCTACCAGTTCATTGAGTCGCAGACGAATCTGCTGTGTCTTTTACATGAGGTGCGGTCTGCTGTTATGCGGGCTAGTCGGAAGCTTGTTGAGGCGCAGCGGATTAAGCGTGGGGAGGCGGAGGAGGATGTTCGTCGTGAGATGCAGGAGTCTCGTGCTGATGAAGAACTGACCCTTACCACTGATCTTAAGGATAAGGTTGCTACTGTTGAGGGTCAGTGGACTGAGGCACTAGGAAGTCAGATCGAGGAATTGAGAGAACGGGTGAAGGAACAGCTTATGAATGAAAATGGTTGGGAGGAATTGGAACAATTGGAGGAATAGAAGAGTGGTTTTTTGTGATTTTATTTCTTTTTTGCTATGTACTTGGCAGCGTGATATCCCCATTCGTTCGTTATAGATCGAGTGATGCGAGGCAGTGGCCTGCGACACTTGAGTTTTTGGTCTCCTTTAGGGATGTGAGTGTTGAATATATATGTAAACACATATTTCAACTAATAAAAGGACTTAATTTGTCAATTGGCGTGAAATCCCCAATAATATGGGAATATGGCTGGTGGTGAAGAAGAGTAGAGAAAGTCGCTAGCGTTATCCACAGTCACGTGCACCTTCTAGAGTCTTCCGCCGTCCTTCAAATAGCTCTTTTTCCCCTCGACTCTCCTTTCTTTTATTTCACCTCCAGAGTCCTTGATGTCCTTGATGTTCTGGACTTGATTACACCAACTGTAAGTTTCAATTATCTTTTTGCTTTTATTACATTCCACATTGAGTGAGAAGAGGGTTGTGGTTTCAACCTGCCCCTCGACAGCACTCAATGGCCTTACATGAAGAGACTTCAGCTGGCACCAGTCTGAGAGATGTTTCTCCATCTACTTGCGGACAACGCTTAACAAGTCCGGGATACGCCCCGAGACCTGACATTGGCCTTTCCTTCACATGCAATTTTCATCCACGGCGAGAAAGAGATCATGGCTAACAGGAATTTCCAACAGAACGTTTAGCACACTTCTCTTTTTTTTTTCTCCCCAGATTTATTTCTTTAAAAAACAGGAAACAACCCACTTTCCAACCCCAAATCAGAGTTTTCTTTCATTCCCCTAGTCAACATCCATCATGGTCCTTCACAACCCCAACAACTGGCACTGGGTCAACAAGGATGCCTCTGGCTGGGCCAAGGATTACTTGGAAAAGAACCTAGTCGGCGTCAGTGTCGAGGAAGGGGGCGTGTCAGCCAAAGTAGCCAAGGTGTTGTCCATGGACGGCGACGTAGATGTCAGCCAGCGCAAGGGCAAGGTCATCACTCTGTTCGATGTCAAGGTCTCGCTAGAATACTCAGGTTTGTAGTCCAATATCAATTTCAGTTTATTTCAATTTCACGTTTTTTTTCTCTATTTTTGTGGACCTGGCAGCTGAGACGCTTCCATAGGTAAGACCAAGGACGATGAGGATGTCACCGGCACCATCAACATTCCCGAGGTAGCCCACGACACCGAGGAAGATGAGTACGTCGTATGTTCACTTGTCCCCATTCCCCATCGCCAAGGTGATCTGTAATACTAACCATGTAAAACCCCCGTCTGCAGTTTGAGATTGAAAACCACGCCGACTCCAACTCCAAGCAGCCCGTAAAGGACCTGGTGCGCACAAAGCTCGTCGTCGAACTCCGCAAGGCCTTATCCGGCCTCACCCCGGCCCTGATCACCGAGCACGGCAAGGACCTTCAGCACGCCCCAGGCGTCAACCCATCCAGCGGCTTCCCCAAGGCCAGCCTCCACCCTCAAACCAAGGCCGACACCCCAGCCGCGCAGTCCACCACCACTTCCAAGACCGGTAAGGTCGCCGTCAACACAACCACCGTGACGGCTTCGGACGAGTTCCGCACCACAGCTGGAGAACTCTACAACACCTTCACGGACCCGCAGCGCATCACTGCGTTCACGCGCGGCGCGCCGCGCCAGTTCGAGGGCGCCAAGGTCGGCGGTAAGTTCGCTATCTTCGATGGAAACGTAACTGGAGAGTTCGTTACCCTCAACGAGCCCAAGCAGATTGTCCAGAAGTGGCGTCTTGCTCAGTGGCCCGAGGGTCACTTCAGTTCGCAGGAGATCAACTTCGATCAGAATGATATCGACGGTGTTACTCAGATGCGTGTTTCTTGGTCTGGTGTTCCGGTTGGACAGGAGGATGTCACCAAGCAGAACTGGGACATGTACTATGTTCGCAGCATTAAGCAGACTTTCGGGTATGTCATTCCACTTCACCTCTCCAGTGCTTCTTCTTTTTCTTCTTCTTTCCTGCACATCCATCTTCTTCTGATTTACCCACCTTCGTCTTTTTTTTTCTGGTCTCATTTGCCAATCCGGCCTCTGTCTACAGATCTCAGCATTCCTCAAAAACTTCGCAATACTGGAACCAGTTACTAATCATACTTGTTATTCTCATTGGTGTAGGTTTGGCAGTATTCTCTGATCGACTACATCTCTTACCGATGACATGAAAGACACAAAACAATGCATTCGTCCGAAAAGACTTCTATCCTCTTTCTCTCTCATGAATTGGCCACAGATAAAGATTGCAAAAAGCGCAAGCAACTAGATGATTCGCCTGCTTTCTTTCTTCAATTCGTGTCTCTTTTCTTTTTTTCCCCCACCCGTGTGGCCCTTGCAGTTGTGTGTTGGGTTGGACACAATGATGCTATGATAAGAGGAATGGTGTTATGTCTATGATAATGAAGATAAGTTTACGTTTTGATCTACTCAAGCTGCTTTGATAGATAGTATGCTAGATACTCCGATTGCTGGGCTTAGCCTCGGGCTTTCGAGTATATGGGAGGTTCTGAGATGGCAGATGGCCGACTCGAGATTAGGGCTGTCTCTTGGGAAGAACACCTCTACCCGGTAAAGAGTCAAATAACAGGCCCATTAAAGATGGAATCTATCATAGAAGCCGCCAATGTCTATCTAGGTGACTAGCCTTCGGGAAGATGGATCCAAGCCTTATTGCAAATGATCACTTTGATCTACCTATCCTCCCCATTGATAGAATGGAATGTAGAATAGCAATGCACATTGTTTGTTCATTCATCGTCTATGTCATGCCTATATTTTTAACCAGCCGAAAATCTATTTATTTTAAGATTCGACTACACCCTTTACAGAGTGCGCTCAATGAGCTCCATACCGTAGTCCTCCTTCAGAGTCTTGATAAGAGGCTCACAGATATCCCAAGTAACGGGGGCAAGAACACCCTATTATATATCCGTCAGTAAAAAGAATTTCGAGAGCAAAAGAGAAATGGATAAACATACAGTCTTGCTGATAGTACCATCGAGAACCTGCTTAACGGCAACACCGCAAGGAATACCAACAGTGCGGGCCATAGCCGAGCTGACGGGGTTACCGTACTCGCACAGGGTGGAGGTACGGGTCTCCTTGGAGCCGTCCTTGTTCTCGATCTCGAACTTGTGCTGGAGCATAACAAGGTCACGCTCGTCGGGGCCGTACTGCATCTTCTGCTCGAGGGTGGCGCAGAGGGTGTCGAGGGCGTTTCCGCGGGGGATGGTCTGCTCGTCGGAGAAGAGACCGATCCAGCGCAGGCCGGAGAGGAGACGATCGCGCTCGTCGTTGTTAGGGAACTTAGTCTTGGAGGCGATGGCCCACTGCAGATCCTTCTCGGAGGAAGAGGTGGCGCCGAGAACTTCCTTGGTAGCCTCCTTCCATGAGGTGGCCTTATCGAAGACGCTGTTGGGGGCATCGTTGAGGAAACCAATGTCGACAAGGACCTTGATCATCTCGGGGAAGCCCTGGTAGCGAAGGGTACCGCGGATAACGGTCTGGGCCTCGGGGATACCGTAACGCTCGCGGAAAGGAGTCTGGGAAAATTAGTTAACCCAAATCAGAGACTTTGAATGCATAGGTGTCATACAGAATCACGGTTGGGGTAGCCGACGAAGGCGAATCCGGGGTAGATGAAGAAGGGCTTGGCAGTAGCCATCAGATCGGGGCCGTCGATGGACACGATCTCACCATCTGTATTCTGAATTAGCATTCTTTGGTTCCTGTCAAATTTAAATAGAGTACGTACCTTGGTAGATCTTGGCGGCGTTACGGAGGGCAAGAAGCACACCGCGGCTGAGCTAGTTAGTCATTTGTTCAAGCAGAAACTCAGCATTGGACGTTTGCTAACCTAGACCATGAGAACTTGAAAAGCCATTTGTTAGTCATTTATCAAATTGGTGAGAATTGGACTTTCACTAACCTTGTATCCCAGGGGGTTGTTGGAGCATTCGGGAGCGGGCAAACTGTTGTTTGTTAGCTGTATTCCTTATATAACATGAGAATGATCGAACGAACCCTCCACAGAAGGAAACAAATCCGGTAACCTTGCCGCCAGCAGCGTGGACCTCGTGAATGGTCTTGACGGCGTCTATTTCGTATAAGCATCTGTCTGTTTATATCCATGGCATAGACACTTACAAAGGTGATCAAGACCAGGGTCGAGACCGATCTCGTTCATGACTGTGATACCAGCCTCACGGCACTGCTCATCCAACTCCAACATAGCAGGGGAAACGTAGGATGTGGTGACCACATTAGTCTGTTGTAGTGAATTAGTCAAGTGACCGCTTCATCCATAGAAAGAATAGTTACCTTAGTGCGGATAGCAGACTTGATAACGGTGGCGTGGAAAGTGTATGGGATAAGCGAAATGACAACATCAGCCTGGTTCAGGGCAGCGTCGAGGGCGGCATCATCGTTGACATCCAGAGAGATGGCCTTGGCGTTCTTGAAGCCAGAGGCAAGAGCCTGGGCGCTCTCGAGAGTACGGCAGGCTGTTACAGCATCGTCAGCTATATCCAATGCAATGTGGGTCCGCATAGATTCAATTGAACATACCGACAGTGACCTCGACATCGGCCTTGCTGAGGACCTCAACAGTAGGCTTGGTGACTATTAGTGATCGGAAATTAGCAAATGTATGACTCTCGAAGCTTGATGCGGGGCAGTATGACGCATTTAGGTCAGTTGTCTTTGGAGAGGCGGGAGGGAGGCGTACCGAAGCCCGAACCCAATAGGAGGGCCTTGGAACCGGCAATTTGCTTGACCATTTTGATTCAATTGGTATGATAGATGATGTTGGAGTTGTTCAACTCGAGCACATCCGGCAGTCCTTCTCTGTGGGACCGGTATACGGCAGATGACTCAACGTCACGTGAACCGGTATCGGCGCGGGGTGAACATCAAAAGATCACTTTTCACCGCCTGGTGTTTGTGGCCAATTGTTTTTACTAGGAAGGGAAAAAGTCGTCGATAAAGACATCATGGATCCTTGTATTGTTATCTAGAGTAATGGACTGGCCTGTAAAATATATTAGTACATTCGTAAGTCGTCAGTATAACTAGTGTATACTATGTTATACATACCAAGTATATGGCGAAGCCAGTCGCCATTCCCTCTCTCAAACAGGTCCACCCCAAGGCTCAGCATTTCGATGTGGCTCAGGGGCCATGGAGTTTTGATTTCTCCGACGACCTTAATGGCGGAATTGGCGTTAAGCATGACTAGGTCTGGAACTCTTGCGGTTGCGGTTTGTGCTGTTGAACTTCCCGCCTTGGAAGTCCCCACATCGTAGGTTGTGGCCCTGCACTTGGAGGCAGGAGGTTACCGCACGACAAAGGCGTTCATTCAAAACGCCCCTGAACACCATTCTCATCCCCAACTACCAGCTGCTCTTGCGATACCGAGTCTTCTACACCCTGGCCACTCATAGCCACATCAAGGGTGCGACGGCTCCAACGTATATTGGAGGAGAGAGAGATGGAGATAAAACATAGTCTATGATCGTCATGGGGAAAAGAAATGTTAGAGAAGCAAAATAGGCACCTATTATTCTTATACATCAAATGTGGACAGCATCCATGAATGGATCTGGCATATAGGAGGTGGCGGATTAGGAAGTAGATGATATTTTATTTACCGAGGACCGATGTAGTGTACGGCGATGCATAGATATATGCTGATATCAAGTCAGGCGTGCCCAACAGAAACTCCGCAAAAAGCAAGACGCCAGTGGATGCTGAAGCTGAACAAAAACAAGTAGACACAGGGTATATAACAGACAATTTACTAGATGTCTTTGACCTTTCCACCTTGACGCCATAGCATCGCGTCTGGGCCTTCCTCGCTCGATTTTGCGTCGCCGGCAAAGTTCCCCTCTGCATTGGGGTCCTGTCGAGACTTGGAAATCCGCCTCTGCCATCCGAGCATCACGGGTAGGAAGTGCCACAGGTCGAATTCTGGCCACATGACGTTGAGGAACACAACTTCGGTGTTCTCGTGGGTCTGCCAGAGCATAAAGTCGCTCAGGCGTTCGACGCCTGACGTGCGGATCAGGATATCCAGAGGGGGAGTTCCCTTGGTCAACATGTGATCGTTTAAAGTCTGACGAGAGATGGTTTCGGGGGAGATATAAACTGGGCTATCTGCCTCAGTTGCAGACCTCGGTGGTGAGCTGCCCTTGGGGTCTTGCTGGTTTCCGAGGTGGAGGGTTGTGGAAGACGAGCAGGAAGACATCGATCCGTAGACTCGGTCGGAGTAGTCCTGCCGAGGAAATGCGTCGTCATCCTGTCCCGAAGAGCCCGATGTAGACTCAGAGTCACTTTGTGATTCAAGTGTTGTCGAGCCGAGCGTCTGGGCGCGGATATTATGTGTGATATGGGATTCCGAGAAGCGGGAAGCGGCAGCCGCGGAGCGTCCCTGTTGTATGGGGGTGGTATAATCCTCGACCGTGTCGCGGATAGCGGAGGTGATCTCGTCGCGGGAGGTGTAGGGGAAGCAGATGTTGAGGACGCGGTCGCCATTGCGGCTGGTCATGTCGACGGCTTTGTTGACCGCCTCCAAAACGTCGGGTTTGAGCATGTCGAGACGACCCAGGACGCGAACCTTTGCTCCGTATCGATCGAGCAGATCTCCGTGTTGAGCCATCTGCGACAGCTTCACCTTGGCCATTTCCATGAGCGCATCCACCTCGAATTTTGACCGTTTGAAGTTCTCGATGCTGAACGCGTAGATCGTAACTACCTTCACTCCACTCTTATAGCAGACTTCGAGGATCTATCGGTCGTTAGTATCGGGCCAAAATACGGGTGCTGTCGTGTAACGCCGAGCTGCCAAAATGGTGGCACTCACTCTTGCAAGAGCTTCAAACCCCAGATTATGTCCCTCCACTGTCTCAATTCCATGCGACCGGGCAAAGCGCCTGTTTCCATCCATGACAAAAGCCACATGTTGGGGGACAGGGCCCTGTTGAAGTGCGCCGATCAGCAGTTCCTTGAGGCTCGTAATGGCATACTCGGCAGGCGGAGAGGCGAGGAACCAGTTCCGGAGACGTGACATATGTAATGAACCCGGCATGATGAATATGTGAAAAAGATATAATGCCCCCTAAACTCCGCAGAAAAATCGAGAAGTTGGGGTAGAGACTGGATACGGAGTAGAAGATAAAAGGTGCCCGGGTTAGCGGCTGGCCGGATTCGGCTTCGTACTACAAAAACGCGACGTGGTCAATTATGACAGTCTTTTTTTCTTTTTGCTATGGGCAAAATGGGCAATTTTTAGAATAATATTGAGGCGATGCAATTCAAGTACCTAGGCTACACTATTTTCATGTGCAATTTTAGCTTCTAAAGGGGGGGCCTCTTTTTTTTTTTTTTGCCCCCTACTCTCAACGTAAGTCCTGTGCAAGTGGCGAGAGCAAGAAAATGAATCAGCCAAGATCAGCCCTGCCCCCGGGCAACAGCCAACATCTTCATAATTGGTTGACCTTGGTTGACCTTGGATGATGCCTATTGGGTTTAGAAATATGTTACTTTCGGCTATGTGATTCGTATCTACATCCTCTAAGCCTCGTACTGAAGAGACGTAATTGCTGCCTGAAGGGCACGAGAATACACGATTCTCCCTTACTGATTACGCTTATTATTAGATTCTTCATGTATAAGTAGTTGACCCCCTAGATGGATGTTTGGTGACATTCATAATCATAAAAAAAAAAAAAAAAACACAGACAGGATATCTTGAATGGTTATATAAGAGCAAATACGTACACAGCTTTGCACAGCTTTGCACCGAACACCGTGCTTAATGGTCGGGATGATAAATGATTAAATGATCAATGCAGTACACATCTCAATGGTCTTTTCGGGACTCCTCAGTGCTGGATGGAGTTCCCGGACCTGAGCTGGCCATATCCCAGCTTCCATCTTCGCTTCGACGCCGACGACGCTCTCCGCGCTCTCTCATGGCATCACGGATCCGTGAACTAACGTCCTCAAGCGGGTCTTTCTGGGTGAGAGTGCTGAGCGGCTTCAGTCCGTGCCGAGAACCAGATCGGGTGCTAGCAGATCGGCTGCGGCTACGATCACGACTAGGAGGTCGTGTGGAGAAGAAGCCAATGTTGGCGAGGTTGTGGAAGGACTCGTTGCGGGGAAGGGGCTCTGATGAGGGCATTTTCTCGGTATGGTCTGACACGCTGGTTCTTCTAATCTCTGGCAAGCCGCTTTCGGCCTTGGTATCGGTATTGCTGGCTTCTCGGAATGGATCGGTGACAACCCGAGCGGCGTCAAAGTCGGGGAATAGCTCAGGTCCCATGGTATTGATCGCCTCCGTCACTTGGTGAGCCAGTGCAGCGCGTCTCTCTCGAAGTCTCACCAGCGTGTTGGCCGATGATGGGTTCAGGGATAGAACAAGCGGGCGAAGTGACTTGATGATGTCCATGCCCACTTCACCGATCCGAAGAGCCGCAAAGGTGATTGTGGGGAAGAGTACCATGCCGATCATGACCACCGACCAAAGTGGTACCCAGTCTGGAACCAATCCATTAACTCGGTTCCAGTACGTCCAATAAGTGAGGGAAGCAGTGTAGAATGCATACAGTGCCGGAGCAAATGCAAGGGCAATAAGAAGCTTCCACGTGGCCATGACATCTCGACCTTGAAGTTTCACGGTAGAAGCAGCCAGTGCTTCCTTGGACTTCTTTGCAGAGAGGTACTTGGTCGCGATGAAAACGGGGGTGAAGAGCAGGAAACCGGGGAGAGTCCCGATTGCCAGGAGTACTAATTTACCTAGGCGGTAAATTAAGGTAGCCACCACCTGCAAGATGGAGAACTTGGCGTAGGTCACTTGGTGATCCCGGATTCCAAGAAGGCGAAGCTGTTTGTTATATCCTACAATAGACTTGCGTAGTCCGACGATCCGGGGGTCGTCTTTGAAGTGGGCATAACCTTTCACAAGACGGCGGTTCAGCTCCACAACCATAGGGAGAGGAAGATTTTTGCCTTTGGTGTTGTACAGACGACGGGCAGCTTGGATGACCTTTGAATTGTCAGCGCAAGTAAATTCCTCCAAATAGAAAGAAGCTTACCATAAGAGTTTCATAATCGGGACTAGTGACGGTGACCGAGACGAGACTTCCGTAGATGATTTCCAGCAAAGCACCGACAGACTCCCGTCGTTCACCTTGCTTGAATTGCTCTACCAATTCCGAGGGGATGTCAATTGGAGTACCGAACTCAATAACGGCTCGGGAGCGGAACTTGTGGGCATGGAAGTAGTTCATGCCACAAGGCACGATCTTCAAACCACAGTCCGGGTTCTCAGCCAGGGTGCCTAGAGCCATCAGGGCGACACCAGCTGTATTGTGTCAGGAAATCTTTCGGATCTATTGAACACAAAGAGCTTAAGCTTACCTTTCAAAGGAAGCAGTGTAGTACGATCATGGCTTCCACCTTCCGGGAAGATACCGACACAGCCGCCTGTGCCTAGTCTTTTGAAGACTGCCTGATAGACTGCGGTCTGATCCACATGCGGAGCAACCTTGAATTTGGTGCCCTTGAAATCTGGATCCTGCTCGGATGCCTCTCCAGTGAAATTTCCATCACGGTCAATGTCTTTCCGTCCAGTAAGCTGGGCTATCGCATCCCTGTGCTTGAACGCTTTCTTGAGCACCAATTCCTCCGGTCCCTTGATCTCGGCGATCGCGGTACTGTGTGAAGTTCCGTTGATGGTGGGCAGGGCAATAGTTCCGTCCTTTTCGAAGTCCTTTCCTTCAAAGTTGGTTCCAACACCTCGTAGCAGAGTTGGCTCGTTGATCGGGTCGGGAAGGTAGATGGTGCCGGCCCCATGTTTCAAGTTGTCCATAGCACGTGCCACGGGCAGTGTCCCAACTGCTCTCGCCAAAAATCCGATGAACCTGCGTTTGAAAGACTTGTCTGCAATAAGCCATGAGATCCGACGTTGCGCTTCACTGCGAATGACGCGCATCAACACCAAAGAATCCACGAACTGAGCGAACATCTCTCATTAGCATCTTGTGTGGTGTGTGTCGTGACCGGAAGCGAGCGGCATACCTGGTTCGCATGGGGAGCTGCCACCAGAATGATGGGACCGCGACGGGGGATTTTCCATGAGCCTCGAGGATGGACTTCGCGGAAGAAGAGGTCAATGAGCACGGAGAATGTCCAAAGGACCAAATCATACATCCACCCCACGAGGGGTGGGATATACTGGCCTTTGTCTCCCATTGTGGGGTAGAAGCCCGATGGGCAGTTTCCCGGGGGAAATAAAGCTAGAGGGTCGTGAGAGGGTCGTCAAAGGGTTATGATTGTGTCGACATGGAAGTCCCTAGAGAAAAGATAAACATGAGTACGGATAACCGGAATAGCTTGGGATCCACATACTTGGCTGTTTCGAGCCTCAAAACTCCATGGACTATCCAATATATTTGATAGGCAGATTATCAGAACATGAAAGCAAAGAAAAAAACATGAGAAGAGGGGAAGAGTTGAAGTTCGAACCTGGAAGGTTTGAGAGCCTTAGCGCGTTTTCACTCGGACGCTTCTAGAACGTGACATGTTGGACACAGGTTAGAGACTTACAATTGAAAGTCGATTTGGAAAAGAAGTATTCTCTTGTTCTTCTTTATGTGCATGCAAATGTTACATGCTATAGAAGTGAATAATATGATCAGTCACACTGAGAAAAGCTCTGAACCTCTGAACCTCTGAACCTCTTATAAACCCCCTCCAGCTGAGCACAGGCCAGATCATTGCGACATGACAAGTCCCAATATGAGATCAACTTTCCACTCCCAACACATATATGCAGAGTACCTGGCTGTTGGGATTCGGGTGATCAAAGCGTCATGCGGCTATTCCAGGTTTTTGATGGGATCGGCCTGGAAGCTATAGCCAAGCGCATGGAAGAGTGCGCAAAGCATTAAGCTTAACGCGGTGGAGACAATGTGGTTTATATACATACCTTTAAGAATAGTCGATAACTAGTTAGTTAGTTAACTATAGTTTACTACATACTATATTGGAATTAAGATCAAAATGATCTACACATATAAAATTTCCAAAAAAAAAAAAAAAAAAGAAGCGATCAGTCTTCCACACCGTATAAAACGTAGAAGTTTCCCCTGCACGTTTGTCTCTCCCCGCCTGCCCCGCCTTTCCACTTCAACTTCCTTCGATTTGATATCGCAAGTCTACACTTCACTCGAGACCCTCTGAATAGTTACTTTTTGCTCTTGTCTTTGGGGGAAATCTACAGGCCTTGTTTTGGTCCCTCCCAACGCCCATCTATACCCAATATCCACACACCACCACCTTTCATCTTCCAACTCGACAACTTGATCACCATTCTCCTGCCGGAGGTTGGGCTGATAAAAAATAGTGTCACATGCCCCTGGAATGATCTCACATCATGTCTCTCAAGTATGCCTCTGCTCCCATAACTGTTTCTTCCCCGGAGCCGGCCAGGACCAGACCCATATAACACATTGAAGCATCTATACTGACTGCCTAGTTGGGTAATGCTTGATGACCAGGACGGATTCGTCCGTCTTCCCAACGAACGTTTGATCTACTCCTCCCCGCCTCGTACTAGTGTCTCTTTGACTCCACCGTCTGGATACAAATACGCAGAAAAGCTTTCAATCCAAAGCAGTGCCGGCTGCATCCACCTCACCAACCAACGAGTCAGTATTCATTGATATCCATGTCCCTCCATCATTTTAACCCTGGCTAGGTTATCCACCTTCCCGCATCCAGAAGCAATGACTTCCAGTCCTTCTCGTCACCTCTCTTGAATGTCCGTGACTCCCATGTATCAGCACCATTCTTTGGACCCAATGTATGGACAGCTCTGGTCCAACCAGTACCCGGAGGTGGCATTTCACCGTCCCTCCCTGCCGTTCAGTTGAAAGTGACTTTCAAGGAGGGTGGAGCCTTTGATTTCCACACCAACTTCGAGCGGATCAAGGAACGACTCGAGCAAGCTGTTGAGAACACAAGCGAGGGCACCCGAGGACAACAAAATTTGGATCTCTCAGCAGTTCATTTGGAAGAATTGCCTGCATATGAAGCTCCGCCTAATGCTAACCAAAGTGCTAGACCCAGTCAGACACCAGAAGAGTCTCAAAGCAGTCGGGCATCTGATACGGGTACTGAACCTGTGGAGCCGCCTCCATGTTATGAGGAGGTTCAGTCGCAAAGTGTTGCCCAGGAGCTGGAGGAGAGGCTGCGACGGGCCACCTAATCTTTTGGGAGTCTATTTCAACATGCCATTCTATCACTTATTTGAACTGGCCTCATTTTTATTCTCACCTCATGTACATTATGTCCCCATCAATTAGCAATTAGCAATTAGCGATACGAAAGCGGTGATACGCATTTTAGAAATGGAGACAGGAAGAGTTGATATGCTCGCCAACATTGATTCCCGGCAAACAATAATAGAATTATCCCGTATTGGCGAGATCCCTAGATCAAGCAGAAATAACTCCAAGATTAAATTCCTCATAAACTGCAATCGTCAAGTCTTGAATGGGGTTGGAGCCCATTGGCCAATCACGTGCGGTATAATTGGCGTCTCTCAGCGGCCGGGCCTTTCCGATTTTCCAGTCCGAAAGAAGCAGCTCTTGGGCAAAACCAACAACCTCCCTCAATTACAACCCCCTTCCGCTTTTCCACCCCCACACAAGACCTCCGGTCATCATTCAATTGATCTCTGTCGCAATGGGTCTCTCCGACTTTTTCTCTGACGTCGTCTCCTCCTTCGGTTTCACCGAGGCCCAGGCTGAGGCTCCCGCTCAAGACACCGAGACCGAGACCACCACCCAGGAAGAGCCCGCTGAGAAGGAGGAGCCCGCTTCCACCGAGACCGCCGAGACCGAGTC
The DNA here is from genome assembly GCF_028828655.1 of Penicillium verrucosum. Lineage (NCBI taxonomy): Eukaryota > Fungi > Ascomycota > Eurotiomycetes > Eurotiales > Aspergillaceae > Penicillium > Penicillium verrucosum. The sequence goes on from NW_026643210.1 coordinate 6,829,463, forward strand.
CACCGAGGAAACCCCCGAGGAGACCCCCACTGAGGAGGAATCTTCCGAGGAGGCTCCCGAGGAGGAGGAGGCTGAGGCCGAGGAGGAGGAAGAGGAAGAAGAGGAGGAGGAGGAGCCTGAGGACATCAAGCCCAAGCTCGAGGAGGGTGAGTGACGTTGCTGTTTTTTTCTGTTTTTGCTTTTTTATTCGCGTTCCATTGGCGCCTATGTCATGCGATCGATGGACGCGAGCCGTTGTTCACACCAATTGGCCTTGTCTGTCAGGATCCGCGCCTGGGTTATAAAACCGCCAATGGCATTGCAAAGATGTATTTCAGCGGCTTCCTCGATCGGATACTAACTATTACCCTCAGAGTGCGCCCACTCCGCCGTCTGCGCTCCTTACAAGCACCACTACGACGAGTGCGTTGAGCGCGTTACCCGCCAGGAGGAGGATGAGGATTACAAGGGCCCCAAGGAGGACTGCGTCGAGGAGTGTAAGTGCAATTGCTATTAACGATGGGACTAGACAAAACCATGGAATTGCCTCCCATCGAGTCCTGATTGTGCGACTAACATAACCCCCCAGTCTTCCACCTCACTCACTGCGTGACCGCCTGCGCTGCCCCCAAGCTCTGGAGGGAGCTGAAGTAAACGACTCTTCCATTGAGTCTTGATTTCGGCGTTCCATCCATCCCTCACATCGACCTGGCCCACGAATAATCTTCGCTCTCCACCGCATCGATATGGGGAACCCCTTGGACCGAAACGCCGGAAGAAAAACCAATCCCGCTTTTATGATGGCTGCTAAGGCGGACTGATAGCCTGGTAGCTTGCCGCCTTGGATTGAGAACGCAGGATCGATCCAGAAACATGAAATCTTGTTTTCTGGTCGTTCTTTGCGTATTTGTGAGCATATGTATTGTGTTTTCAAGGCAGGGAGGAGGGCTCAGAGGAAGCAACAAAGAATAATAGATCATTTGCCCTCCTCTTTCAAGCCTTGTGTGTACAGATAGCTGGTCTTCCGCCTGTTCGAACTGTGCTTTTGTTTATTCTGTTGTTTTAAAACGAATCTCATCTGTCTAGATTGGCATTGTGCTTCTGGTAGGCTAGGCTTATAGCTATCACCCAACTACAGGATGCATATAAGTCGGTTCAGTATAGTCATGGCCAGATTGTTGACCCAAAAGTATGGTCAATTTGCCAGCTAGACTGATATATCGATCCAAATCGCATTAGCTCCCTGTGGGTGGTCATAAATTCAAAGATATCAGGGTAACATAAACGGGGTATAACTCGTGCTGATCAGGACAACAGAAATAAAGACTCGTCAAGAAGCACCATATGCATGGTGCAGCAACAAATAAAAAAAGAGCAAACCGTTAAGAAGGACAAGTCGCACATTCAAAAAGAACCTTGATAGCGACACAGACCTCAAGTCTTGATCAGAGTGTCAGTATCCACAGCAGACTCATCAGATCTAACCCTCTTAACATTATCATCCGTGGGAGCCACCTCCCCAACCTCCCCAACCTCCCCAACCTCCCGCAACTCAATCCCACGATCAACCTCCCACCTACGACGATGAACATCCCTCCCAAAAAGCCCAATCGTTAACGGAAACGGCGCAGCCACCACAGCAACAACAGCCGCAAACACCAACGCATTCCGCATATTATATGGCGGCACAGCCGCAGCGCCAGCCTTCAACGCATCCTGGATAAGGATAAAACAAGCACCAAGCAACTGCCCACCCGTCCAGCAGATGGTACTCCCAATCTCCGACGAGAGCGGATAAGTAATCTCAGCCAGGTACTCTAGCGCAATGGGCAGCATAGCAAACGACGCCGCGCCCAGCAGCGCCATAACCACATACGAAGGCGGGATTCCTGCCGCACTGCCCGGCGCGAAAATAAGCCCGATGTATGTAACAGCCACTATAGGCACCAGCACGCGGATACTGCCCAGATAGTGTTTGTACCGGTCTGTTATTGGTGACATGATTGCCGACGTGACGAGTCCCACCACGATCAAGATGGCGCCTGCTATGCCGGCTTCTGTCTCGGAGAACCCGTGCGGACTGAGGATTTGGTTTAGCAGCGAGGAGACGCTGTTGAAGAAACCCACGTATACCGAGAATGGGATGAAGATCTGCCAGAATTCTCGTGTGCTGGTTAGTTCGCGCACTGCGGCGCCCAGTGGTGTTTGTGGCTTTGCGGAGGATGCGCTTGCGGGTGTTGGTGGTGAGGCTGGGAGGAAGAAGGACGGGAGTGCTGCGACGGTGGACTGTTGGGTTTACTTGTGTGAGTGAAAGGTAGAGAAAGGACCAATGAGTGGGGTGGGATATTTTGGGGATGGGTTTCACGTACGATGATCGAGATGTACAGGACCATATTTGGAATATCGGAGGGTTTCGACGCCCACTCTGAGTCGATTAGCTGGCCCAGGGCTGCGCCGAGTGGGTTCGCTAGACTGGCCACTGCTGTTGCGCTCGTACGCCCTTTATCTGAGAACCAGAGCTCGCTGTATCGGGTTGGTGCGCAGAGGCAGAAGGGCTGCGCAAATCCTATGAGGATCTGGCCGAACATTGCGAGCCCGAAAATGCCGCCGTTTGCTCTTGTGCCGGCATATCTAAGCCAATTACCAACTAGTAGGAGTGTGGCGGTGATGATTATAGCTGGCTTGGGGCCGCCTTTGTTCAAGATCCAGATAACGATGCTGGGAATTTGGTTAGTGAATGGGATACTTCGAGCGGGGGGTTTTTTTCCCTTATCTTTCTTTTCAATATAGCGATTCATGCATACTTACGGGCTAACAGCACAGAAGGCAAAGAGATAGCCAGTGCTCATCCAGTTAATAGCGCTCTCCGAGACATCGAAGTACTCGGCGGCTGTTGTCGAGATGGACGAGAAGGTTAACCACTATATACAAAAGTCAGCGCACATGTAAAGCGATATATGGATTAATCGAAAAGCAAAAAGAAGCGAAGCGCATACATCCCAACTAACGACGATATTCAGCAATACCAGCTGGGCCAAACCCCAGAAGCGTCGCTTATAGACCTTGTAGATAGGTCGAGAGCCCTGCTCTGCATCTGGAGAGCGCTCAAGAGTCGACATGTCCACAGTGAAGTGTGACAGAGCAAATGCATTCTGTGCGGGCCTCTATAAGAAAATGAAAGCAAAGTGGCAGCTCACATCTTTTTAGTCTCTTGGCCTTTCTGATGTTACTCTGGGGATCCGAGGTACACGCAACCGGGGTACTTGGCGGTACTTGATCAGCCCTACTGCGACGTTGCATTACAGAAGTACTATCAAGTACTTTTAGGTAGTACACAGCGGGGTTGATAGTTGAACCATGTGAGGTCTTAGGTCGCCATATGTTGATTTATCTTATAACTGTTGAATCTTGTACAGTATGTTGTAGGTATACATTGGAATGTGTTTCTACAATATAGTGGATTCTCTATAAACGAATCATCTCTTGAGACAAAGAAAGTGGTGGAACTAATCTCGTATACGTATTCAGGGGTAATCTCCATAGTTGTACATCTACAACATAGTTATGTTGTATGTATCGCAAGATATCTACGTGTACAATTATTCAAATCGAACATATCATTTACAACATACAAATGTATACTGCAGTAGAAATTGCTGTGGCGGAAACCCTAAGTTGATGCCGATCTTATGTTTTCTCCTTCGCTCCCCGCCATCTTTCTTTTATTTAACATTAGCCTCTACTTTCGCTAAATACATCGAATCCCTCTCTTCACATCTATTCTCCTAATTGAGAGGGACCTACTACCTCTTCTCCCCCGATCGCAAACCCCAGCGCCCGAATTTCATAATGCGTAACGCTTGTTCCTGAATTTCTCCTACCCCATTCTACCCGGAGAGACCCCGGCCATTGAACGACCATGAATAATATCAGTATGCGCTCCAGCCAGTCCTCCTACGGGGACCCGCGGTATCTCTCGACCATGACCGTTTCCGATGCTCCAGCTCCGGTACCACCGCACGGAAAGACACTCGTGGACGGGTATCGGGATGCCCTGAACCCCCAACATGAGGAGCGGTCGCGATACAACCCAGTGAGTACGGACACAAACACGCCAGCCCGGGACCCCAGCTAACCATGGCTTCTTCATTTCTGTTAGCTAAACTCAACTCACCCGCGAAGCTCGGCTCTCCTGAACGCCAACGACCCTGTGGCCATGTACCTGTTGACCGAGACCGCCATAGGGGATAGCACGAACTACGAAGTCCTATCCTTCGAGGAGGTGGAAGAACTCAAGAAGGAAGTCACACTACTGTCCACTCGCATTCAAGGCACGAAGCGGAAACTGGCGCTCGAAACGAAACTACGTGACGCGGCGCAGTCCCTAGGTAGACTTTACAGCCCGCCCAGCCCGCGGAGCAGCGGCGAGTACGGTGCCAATGCCGGACCAACCTCGAACCGGATGAGCCGGGGTATATTTGGTCGCAATGGGGCCTCTGAGGCCCTCGATAAGAGTGACTCTGAACTCGCAGTCAGCCAGCGGCGATGTGAGGAGTTGGCGCAGGAACTCTGGAAGCTCGAGAAAAGGTCGCAGACGATCAGCCAGCGCTTGCTGGAGCACACTGCGGGTGTTTTGCAGATGACACACAAAGGTCTGAAGAAGGGTTCTAAGAACCCTACCACTTCGGATAGCACCTATGATGATCAGAAATTCGACGACCGCAGTCTCTACCGGACAACCGAGCATTTGGATAACTTTGGCGTGAACGGAAAGATTGAGACCAATGCGGCCGCCGCAATGAATACCGAGGCTATGCAGGTTACCGAACGACGATTGGAGGAACTGAGCGAACGCATGCATGATATGATGATACAGTCCAACCCCGGTGAATTCGTCGATCCCTCCCCACAGCTGTCAGGGGGTGGAGGGCCCGTCAATCCCACATCAACGGTTGACGCTCATTTGGCCTATATCGAGAGTAGTATGAATAACATCGTCTTGCATACGGGAGAAGTTCCTGCTCCCTCGGCTGCTCGCAGTATTGCACCTGAAGCCGAGGACGCCTGGAAACACCAACTCACCGAAATCAACAACCAAGTGCAAACCATCGTTGATCGGTTTGGTTTGACCCGTTCACCGACCTTGCCTCCGCCCCCTGATGCGTCTCGCGGCGATGGGCTAGAAGAACAACTCTCATACCTTCAGACTGGTGTAGATGGCCTGGAGAGCCGAGTGGATGGAGTACTTGAGCAAAAGAGTATTCTCACCACGCAAATCCAGCAGCAGCGCGAGCTCAACTCCAAGTCGGACGCCGAACGCGATGCCCATATCGGCGACCTGACGGAACAGTTAACTCAAGTTCGCAGAGACCTTGAAGTATCTGAGCGTGAAAGCAATGCCAATCGCGATGAGCTGGCTCTTGTCATGGGACAGCTCAACGCAATGCGCCACAACGGCACTTCTCAGGAAGAAGCCAAGGCGACTCTGGTTCAGGCTGAGGGCGAAGTTGCGCGTTTACAAAGCGTTGTTACCTCGTTGCACAGCGAGGCTGATGTCAGAGCCCACGAAATCAGAGAAGCCCGGGATGCCCAGGATCAAACAGAGACCGAGGTTAAGCGCCTGCAACAATACATCGACGATCTGCAAAGAGACAACGATGCCAAAGCCGAGGAACTCAGTGATGCCCGCGACCGCGCAGAAGGTGAGGTCAAGCGCTTAGAAGTTGTCATTACATCATTGCAAAGTGACACCGACGCTAAGAGCGAAGGGGTCAGAGAGGCCCGCGAGCATGCGGAAGATGAAGTGAAGCGTCTCCAGGTGGTCATTACATCTTTGCAGAATGATAACGACGCCAAGAGTGAAGAACTTAGAGAAGCCAGAGAGACCCACGGCCATGCGGAAGACGAGGTCAAGCGCCTTGGGGTCGTCATCGCATCATTGCAAAATGACAATGACGGTAAGAGTGAAGAGGTCAGAGAGGCCCGTGACCATGCGGAAGATGAAGTGAAGCGTCTTCAGGCCATCATTACATCGTTGCAGAATGATAATGACGCTAAGAGCGAAGAGGTCAGAGAGGCCAGAGAGGTCTGCGACCATGCGGAAGACGAAGCCAAGCGTCTTCAGGTGGTTATTACGTCTTTGCAGAATGACACCGACGCTAAGAGCGAAGAGGCCAGGGAGGCTCGCGATCACGCGGAAGACGAAGTGAGGCGCCTAGGGGTCGTCATTGCATCAATGCAAACCGATACCGACGCTAAGATGGAAGAGACCATAGAGGCCCGCGCCCGTGCGGAAGATGAAGTCAAGCGTCTCCATGCCGTTATTGAGACTTTGCAAAATGACACCAGTGCTGGAGGCGAGGACGTCAAGGAAGCCCGGGATCGCGCGGAGAATGAGGTCCAACGCCTGCAGAGCGTCGTTGAAACGCTGCAGAACGAGACTGATTCCAGGTCCGAGGAAGTTAGGGGTGCTCGTGACCGCGCAGAGCAAGAGGTGGCTCAACTCGAAGCCGCAATCCAACAAATCCGAATTCAATCCGATGCCCGTATCAAGGAAGCGGATGATCAGCGCGCGCAGTCTGACCACAACGTCACTCGCCTGCAGAACGAGTTGACTGAACTTGAAGGCGAGATTGTGCGGGTGACAACTGAATTGACAATGGCCAAGGCAGAGCTGGATGGTGCCTATGGTACTCGAGCCGAGCGTGCGGCAGAGGTGACTTCCAACCCTAGTGTCCAAAGGGAGAACGATGCTCTGGTTACTCGAAACATCGAGCTCACAGAAGAACTGGCCGCTCTGAAGAGCCAACGAGGTGGTGGTGACCTTCAGAAGCGGGCGGATACTCTTGAGAGAGAACTTCGTGAGACCATCGATGACTACGAAGCCATGACGAAGGCCAGCATCGAGTTTGAGAAGGAACGCGAGCGCTTCGAAATTTTCATTGACAGTCTTCGGGATCGTTGTGAGCAACTCGAGACACAACTAGCGGAAGAACGTATCAGCTGGATGAACTTGAGTAGTCCCACATCTGTGGGCCGCGATGGTACTTCTGAGACGACATCTACTATGGTGCTCAAGAATGAGTTCAAGAAGATGATGCGTGACACGCGCAACGAGAACATGAAGATACTGAGGGTGAGTTGTTATTGTACCTTTCTCTCATTTCGTACTAACTGACACCTCCCAGGCCGAACAAGAAGAGCGTCGCAGAATTGAAGGATTGCTGCGAGCCCTAAGAAAGGAGCACGCCCAGGTGTCTGGCAAGCCAATGCCCAGCCCAGGTGGCACTCCATTATGATTATGACATTCAACGTTTTCGGGTTTAGAGCGCATATTCATTGGAATAGTGTACATATAGGCTGTTTTGTATAATATATATATATATTTCTTTTTGGGGACTTGATCTCGGCAGGTACGATGAGGATTTGAGGATTGAGGATTGTCGAGGAAATCACATACTCAATCATCTTTGGTAATTTCATCTACTACTTACACTCCAAGCATATTTTAATCTTACCAAGCTTTCGCTCTTTTTCTTTCAAGATGATTCCCCGAAGAATCGATCAGTCCAATAACCCTCATTCGCACTATTTTTCAGCATCACAGAGCCTCCGACGTGGAAAACACCCTCGCGATTCCGACTCCATTTCACCATACGATAACCCAGACTCATCCGAGTCTATCCTAAGCGATGAGCGATCTATATACAATGCGGTCAGAGTCGCCACGCCAAACAATTCCATGCCTCGTTTCTATGCGTCTCTCCGTGAGAACCCCGTTCACGAGCAAGGCTTAGCGGTCAACATGGCCAGATTCGTTCCCACAGATTCACAGGATGATCATAGCCCTACTACTATGCCAACCAAGCGAGGAAGACGGCAGAGGATGGTAGGGAGGCTTGGGAACCACACCAAGCTGCTATCTGACCAGTGCTGGCAAGCCACACACAGGTCGAGACCTCCCTTGGGTAAAACAACATCGGTACTAGACCCCCGTCGGTCTTTACATCGCAAGGCGGCTTCCCTTGATGCAAACAAGCGTGGTACCCGCAGGCCTAGATGGCCTGGGAACTTGGAACCTGCAGTGAAAATCGTCCAGCCTCCATATCCACCGCCAGAAAGAACGCCTACACCCCCTGGCCTTCCCTCCTTCGGCACGTCAGAGGCTGTATCCGTCTCTACATAGTTCATGATTCCAGACAATATTGCACGGTCACCTGCAAACCCGCAAGGTAGTGGTCCTGCTGGCGGTCAGCGTAGCAATTCGTATGGCGACACACTAAGGAGATTATTTGGCTTACCGCCTTCTGCGTCTCATGGTGGGCTTTCTGTTAATGGTATAGGAAGAGCGGAGGATGGCACGCTAGTACAGGGCCGGTTCCCCCATCGACAAAGCGGCCATGGAATGAACATCGGTCGACCACTGCATGACCACCCATTCCACCAACGCAATCTTCCCATTGCTCTCCAAGAAGCCACAGATACAAGCTACGATCCTTATGTTGAAGCTGCACAGACAAAGGGTGGTCTTGGGCGAAGTCCAAACAGACATGTCCAGCCTCTAGCCAGGCCACCGAGACGACGTTTCCCCTTTCCGTCGAGCCCGGCCCCTGCTGTGGTAAACCGCCGACCGCGGCCCAGAGCCACTGCACTTTTCAGCTTGCCGCGCAACCTGACTGGATCGGACGGTCCTGCAGATCCAGCGGGATCTTCTGCTCAAGGGACGAGGGCAAGCGGGGACCACGTACCTCCCAATCCATCACGGTTGCATTCAGTTTTGACAATGGCTGGGTGCGGCGGCGGTGCAGATGAAGATCCTCACGCAAACACGTCTGTCTGTCCGGATGTTTTGGCGTGGGTGAAGACTCAGAGATGCCTCTTCTGCTGCTGCTGCTCGGGCAGCCACGAGGAGCCGGATGATTCTCTCGGGGCAACCAGCTCGAGGGATACATATGTAACTGCCCATAGCCAGGTGTCGCCTACTGAATCTCATAATGAAAACAGTGAGGGGAATACTCGTTTCCATGGCTTCCAGACATGGATGTCATCTCTGTACGGTGCCACGTTTCCGACTCTTGGGAACCCTGCTGCTGTATAAACTTTGATTGAAGTATATGTGCATCCACGACCTGTTGTGTTGCTACTGCGATGCTTTGTTCTTTCGTTTCTGAATTCTCAATGCACAAACACTTGCTGGGTGGTCTTATTATTAATTCGAACGTGTCCTATCATTTTCTCCTGTGACATACGGGATTTCTTCATTCACGTCTTGTCGTTCCCTTTCTGTTTGCTCGCAGCTAAATGGGCTCTCGATATCAATCCCCAAGCTAGAATGCGACTGGTCTTGTGCAATAATAGTGAAGTCAGATCCTCCATGGGTCGATCTAAATCATTCGTTCCACGTACCTTTTCTATAAGCATGCTTAAAATATAAATTTTGATAAAAGCATGGTATACAGGTTTACTGCTTATGAGAGATTCGGAGATGTTTCACGGATTTCCACATCGTCTTATATTACACTGATAGCTACATATGTACCTAGTCTGAAAGAGGTTCGATCCAGTGAGAGGGATGGTGTGATGGCCTGAAGCGTTCACTATCTCTTCTTCCTCCTTAATAGCCAGTGAGCAACATCCATGCCTCCTCCCTTTCTCAATCCATCAAAAGAGGAACCCGAACTTAGCAGGAAGAAAGAGTCAACTGTCCCTTGCAGGAATCAGTCGAAGTCAGCTTGGGGCTCTCCTTGTCATCGGACTTCTCAACACCCTCGAACTCCTGGCACACGTGCTTGACGTCGGATCCACAAGTATCGCTGATCTCAGCCTGGTCGCCGTAGTTGGAGTTGATTCCAACAAGGGTAGGCACGTTACTGGCCTGGACGTTCTTGACCACGACGGTGCGAGGGCTCTTGCTCTTGTTGTTGCTGCAGTTACCGCATGAACGGTACAGCTTGCCGGCGTTCACAACGGTGAATCCATCAATGGTGACGGTTCCGACGCCGTTGTGCTGGATGACCTTGTCCTTGGCCTCCTGGGCACCTCCGCCCTGGATGAGAGCGTCTCCAGTTCCGATGATGGAAATGGCGTCCTATAAAAGACACATTAGCTTTGCTTGACCAGATACATACACATGGCCACATAGACAATGGGACGACTCACCTCGCAGACGTCACGGAACCAGACGTTCTTCAGGGTGCAGGATCCCTCGCAGTGGATGCCCTCGAGTTGGTCCGCTCCAATGATCACGTTGCTCAGGGATGCTCCGTCCTCCAAGACGAACACGGCGTTGTCGGAGCCTATTCAATTAGCTTCGTTTATTTTGGACGTGGCTTTTTTATGTGCACATACCGGTGTCATCGTCGTTGTCGCAGGGTTGACCACGGTCGTACTCCCCGTTACGAAGATCAACATCGCCCTTGATCACACTGGGAGAAGGCAAAGAGACGATGTCGCCCACGCGAGAGGGAATGTTGAGAGTCTGGGCACTGGCAAGGCCAATGAGACCGAGGACGATGGCGCTGGAGTGCATTTTATTGAGTTGATGATTGATGATGGTTGGTGATGGTTGATCAAATCGAGGGTCAACGAGGGACCTTTTATATCTTTGGAGAAGATCATAACAAGATAGGACAGGACCCAGGGAGTACTGTATCAGTTAGATTTGTTGTATACAGCTACTGGACTCCTCAACACCCTTGAAGAAATTCAACGACATCTGACTGGAGGGATTCGATGCATTACCCCACGGCTGTAAATTGTTATGCAGAATCCATGTCCCAATTCGGCCGGGGTGCACATTTCTACCTCAACCTTTTTGTAGGAATAAGACATTTTCTGACATTTTCTGACATTTTACCTCGATATCATCCGCCTCGGCGCTTCACTCTACTATGGAGCCAATACAAAAACACAATTATAGTGAAAATGCAAGCCAAGATTCCGAAAGTATTGGCATTGTGGCTGTGTATATCATCTTGAAACTACCCACGCCGTTAAAAGATCCACCAACCAAAGGGCTAGACCTCTTTTTAGCAGGCTTTCATAATTTCATAAAAGATAGATATCACAGCTTACTGGGACTAGGAAGGCTACGAAAAGGAATCGATTGCATCAGGGAGGCGAGAAAGAAACTATGAAAAAGCCATGGAGATTGATATGACATCTAGTTATGGTCCCATCTAGTTATGTAGCTAAGAGCTAGATTCATTCCCTTGTCGAAGGTCCACTCTTAAAGCATGCTAGGGTTCCTTATACGCACCCCACCACGCGCTAGCGCTCTTGAGGTCGGTTTGGGGACCCTTGGAAGACCTCTGCCGGAGTTTACCCGCAAGTAGCAAGAGACCGGAGCATACGGAGTACTCCACACAGAGAAGTGAAGATATCAACGTGGGAGGGTCCAACTCTGCCATCTAGAAAAGCTGCTGAAATTGGTGGAAATATAACCTCCCCTTTCGGCCTTGGCGCTGAATGCCAAGATCGGGATTTTCTGTTGAAACCCCGGAACTCTTGGCAGGAACTTACTCCTGATGTTTCGAATCATTCCAGGTTGTTCCGACGAAGAGGTACGTCAACAGAAAGAGAGTTAGGCCTCTGTTGAACTTGCCCTTGCACCTTTGCCTCGTTTTCTCTTGTGAGCTTCTAAGGGTTGGATTTTGCTATGGAGTAACTATATGATCTTTCGGCAATACGGAGTACTATATAGCACTGTGGGACTGAGTACCCCTTTAGGTATGATCTGCGTATGTGGGCTAAATACTCCGAGATCAGTAGACATCCACTTGGATAGGTCGACGGGTAGGTCGACGGGTACTCCGGACCCCTGGGGACTATCCAAGTGGGCAAAGAGAGCGGAGTCTGACTTCCGGACCCGGGGATGATTCTGATCACTCGAAGAGTCCAGGGGTATGGCCTGTCTGGTGATGTGTCTCAGCACAACATTGGAAGCTGGCCTGATCCCGGACCGAACCTTTTTACTCGGAAGGAAGACCCTACAGCCCTGGAGGTACATACAACATACTTCAAACATGAGGTGGTTCTCCTCTACGCTGGGAACTGTGATTGTTTCCTTACCTGCTTATTAGAGTAGCGGGTATATAGCCCGATGAGGTGGTAGTCTAGGGTTTAGGTGGCGATAATGATATAGAGAAAGGAAGTGAGGTTCTGAGTCTGAAAAAGTTCCAAGTAGTTACCGCGGACTATGTCATATAATTTTCAATACACGGGTCCCACATTCCAATTGAGAAGAGACAATTTTGCCGAGGTGGTTTTATATAAAAGGAGATTGTCTTGAGTCGAACCTTTCTCATTGATCCTAGTCATAATGATATGGATTAAATGCCACACCGGCGCCATGCAGGAAAGATAACAATGAGAATGAAGAATAAAAGATAGAAAAGAAACTCCGAAAAAGATATGACACCTTGATAGCCAGGAATGACCCCTAACAAAGAAGTCAAAATAAGAAATACATCATTAAATGGAAAGCAAGGGCCCATCGTATGTATGACACGACATTGCGAAGATGGGTAAGGAGAGGACAAGGGGTGACCGGGGAGAGAGACAGAAAAGCGTGAGAGCAAAGAGCAGTGCACCAGGCAAAGAAAACACAACGCGATCGCATGGATGCTAATAATAAAAGGTCGTCAAGTGAATTGAGCCATCTCTTCATCAGAGAGTTCGCAATTCACGCCCAGCAAGGGCGATGCAAGGAGATGCGATGCACCGAAGTAAAACAAGAGCAAATGTTGGTATTAAAAGACGTAAAGGTGAGAGAAAGATCAAAGGCCCTTGAAGAATGGACTCGCCTCAATAATATCTTCATCATCGCAGGCAAAATCCCATCCCACAATGCGAGGGTCCACACTGGCACAGATGAGCTTCCGTGCGTCAAACTGGAGTTTGAACACCCTCGTAGCTATGGCGGACCCTTGAGGTCTGCGTTGGTGACCGTGGTGGTGATGATGGTGAACAGGAGGTGGGTGGACTGGCACAGAGTTGATAATCAGAGGAGGCACAAGTGGTGGGTTGTCACGACCAGCGACCAGCTGCTGGGGGTCGACATTGCCATTTTGCCCGAGTGTCGCCAGAGCCTGTGCTGCTTGCAATTGTTGAGCCTGGGCAGAAACAGTGGTTTGCGCCAGTAGGCTGAGGCTCGCACGAACAGAGTTCGTGACGGCATCATTGTGTCGCAGTTGATGACCCGCTGTCCACCTGTTATCACGGTCTTTGTGCCAGATTAAGATTGACTCGTCGTAGGAACCGGACACGATACGGGCCCAGCTACTACCTCCACCACCGGGTGGGATTTTTGCTCCCAGAGCAGGGATATCGCGAGGGTCCCGTGATCCCGTAGTGTTCGGTTGGTAGCCATTGCGGCGTTGCTCCCGACGACCCATGCCAACGTCCAATCCGGCCTCTTGAGCGGCGAAGAACGCATTTTCACAATCTTGCACTTCTCCGCGCAAGGTTTCATCGGCACCTGGACCATCACCAAACCCTGCTTGAACGGTGCGAACGAGATTACTATGAGCCCGCAGGCACGCCACCTCAGCTCCGGTGACATGATCGTAGATGCGAACAGAGTTATCATTGCTCCCACTGACGATTCTTCGGCCGTCGAACTCAACACATGCAATGCCTTTCTCATGGCCCATCAAGGTCTTCGAGCATGCACCAGTGCGGATGTTCCAGACCTTGATCACTCGGTCTCCAGATGCTGTCACAATATCATCACCATGAATCTGCATTGCATTCACGGCAGCTCCATGTCCTTCCACAGTCATAAGCAACGTGTAAGGCTCTAGAGTTTCGTATGTACCATTTGCAATGCCGGCTTCAAGAAGGCTCGGTCCAATTTTGCTGGTATCTACTATCCATCTAGGATATGTGGCGCCTGATCCATGGCAGACACGCGGATAATCCTTGCTAGTTGGTAGAAGATCTCGGCGGTTCCATACCTTTATAGTTCGGTCTTTGGAACATGTTACAAGGTAACGATGGTCGAATTTGAGATTGAGCACCGAGTCGAAATGCGCGTTTTCAATTTGACGAATCATTTCTCCCGTGGAGAATTCCCATATGATGATGGACTTGTCGCTGCTGCCAGATACGATGATGTCTTCTTCGGGTCGAGGATCAAATTGCAGGCAAAGTACGGACTTGATGTGTCCCACCAGCGGGGGGTGCCACAGTCTTTTGGTATCCAGGTCCCAGACTCGCACAGTCCTGTCTCGGCTCCCACTGACTAGCCATCGGCCTTCGAACTGGATCGCATAAACGCATTCCCGGTGGGCCTCGTCTGGGTGACATGGGTCAGGAAGTTGAAAATTGGTATAGCGGCCTTGATGCCAATTTGCTTCGAGGCGCCTACGTTGCTTGTAGACGTGGAAATAGTTGACTTTAGCGCTTCCATTGGTATCCCGCATGAGAAGTTGCGATTGTAGAGGTGGGTACAGCGGCGAAGAAGATTCGGGAACATTAGTTGGCAGAATGGACTCTGGGGCATCAACGAACGAATGTGCAGATTGGTCGTCATCATCAGTCATGTGGTGATCGCCTTCACTATCGGCCACCGGTGGAACAGGGTCAAACACGGTCGGTCTTTGGTTTTCATCGTTTCGTGAATCGAGCCAGGTTGACGGCACGCGCTTTTTCTGCTTAGGTTCCCCGACATCTAGTTCCGAGTGTCGTAGGCGGGACTTCCGGGTCTGAGGCGACATGGCCTCGGAATGTTCTTGCTCAAACGCACGAATCGCGCCCGTGTCCATTTCCCAACCTTCATGGATATACTGGAATTTCCACAGACCCGAGTCAAGGATACGTTCACGCCATTCGCGGGATGCAAGCGATGCATTCAGAAGCGTCCGAACGTCGAGGTAGGTAAAGATCTCCCCTGTGATTTCCGGGGGAAGCCTGGTACATGGGTCAATATGGAGGATGGGGTTAAGTCGTTCAACTACTGCGGCGATGTTCGAGGTTCGTAGAGATCGAAGAAGGCTGTATGCGAGCTCTAGAAGTGGGGAAACGGTCGGTTAACAAGGAAAATCGCAAAAGCGACAAGCAAACGAAGCGAATGCTGCGCGCTCATAGTAATCACCACAGGGGGAAAGGGAAAGGGATATCTTACCAGCTCTGCCGGCCTCGGACTGGGCGAGCACCCAATTTGGAAGTGCCATGACATTGTCCGATCCCAGATCTTTATCGGCCTGACTTCGAGTATCATCCGAATAGCCTTCATCTAGCCTAAACGAGGGTGACAGAGAAGGCGCGGAGAGCTCGGGGACTGTAGTTGTCTTCAATTGCAGCGTAGGAGGGGCTTGAGCATCGGGAGCATCGGGAGCATCGGGGGCACCGGGCAAGGGCTCACCCTCCATTGATGCGGGTCTTCAGAGGGGTCTGCACCGAGCTGATGGGTCGCCGAGATTAATGGGGTTGTGCGATGGCTGCGAAAGGGTAGGAAATTTTAAGCCTTGGAGTGATTGTAGAAAAGTAATAAATGAGAACAGGGTTGGGAAAGGGAAGGAGGTTGAGTAGATGGATTGATCTCGGTGCAAGTCACGTCACGTTTGAGCGAGACAAGGCGAGACAAGGCCCACCTGATTGATAGAGCGCAATTATCGCAGTTGCAAAGTGGGAATAAAATAAAAATGGAGAATCCGAGAAATTCAATTTAAATCAGAAGAAAAAAGAAGAAAAAAAAAAAAAAAGGAATTTCAGAATTTAAATACACAGATCATAAAGAGCCCATCACTCGAAGTAACCTTCCAGAATGAATATGTAGGCGCGCGTTAATAGATGAATAGGTACATTGTTTCCTTTGTGAGTCACGTGGGTTGCGTCTATAGCTTGCTTATTGATTATTGAGAAAAGTGGGTTATTGACAAAGAGAATGGAAATATCAATCAAAGAATAGGGTCCATTCATTCCTCCATGTCTCACATACCATTGTGTTGCTGTAGAAGTATGTTAGGAAGTAACTTGTAGTATGTAGGCTGTCCCATAGCCTACGGTTAGAGGGCATACCCCATAGTTAACTAACTCGTTATCTAGTTAGTCCGGGGGGGGAGAGTACTAGTACTATTCTGGAGGAGATAATAATGTTCTAGAGCAGAAATATTCTAATAACTACCTAGTTATTGAGTATGTATATATTTCCCTATCTAGTTTAGTGGATGTACCTTTTGTATGCGAACTCTATATAAAATGTACTACTGTACGGAGTACTATGCATGGGTATGAATTCTCCAACATCAGTATGGAGTACCGCTCTCTTCTCCAGCCTTCCTGCATTTCAGTCCTCCAGCCCAAAATCAGGGTCTTGGATTACCCAGCCCCAAGGCCTTCCAAGGTTAGGCCGGGGTGAAGGGCTGCTGACACAAGCAAAAGCCAACTGCCCCTCTCTATATCACACCGCCCCATAAAACACACGCTAAACCCTTTGAGGCAACTGAACAGACTCCTTCGGCTCACCCTCTCTCCAAGGATCGTATTCTTCTGTTTCATCAGCAGAATTCTTGTCTGTTGTGCTTGCTCTTGTCGTTTTGGTTCTTGGCCTCATTTAACCTGCCGAGTCCGTCTTGTTTTTGGGCTTCTCTTATTCTACCATTCCGTGCGCCCCCCTTTTTCTCGGGACGTCGATTGTCCTCCGCTGAGTCCTAGTGACTTACCTTTTCGCAAAGGTGTTCCTCCGAACTCTCTTTAACCTGATTTGACTCGTCTGCCCGGTTGCAGCAGTCATTCAACACACCTGAATCCACACACCCCATCGATTGGGACTGGCTGCAGGTCGGAATATATAACTCGAGCCCCTCCTTTTCTTCCAGAAAGTGACGGTGCGTCGTATTTGATATCCGTGCTATTGGTTCAAACATATACACTTATATTTATCACCTGTTGTCTCTGGTTTCGAGGGCGCTTCCCGGGATACGCATCTAAAACAATCACGCCTGCGACCGAGAATCGATCGTATCGCTGTTGGTTTCCGGAATTTGGACCGAAACCCCTATTTGACATTCTCCCTGCGCCGCGCAGCTCACACCCACCCGGGGAACTCATGATCGTCATCTCTCTACCTCCGACGCTCGTCGATCCCTCCGAACCTATCCCTCTTGGGTCTGCTGTGCAGATTTAAGTTGAGCCTGGCTGGTCTAACTTATCTATATCTGGCCCTCGAGGAAATCCGATATGATTGACTCTTCAGCCATGAGCGGCGCTCCGGTCGCCGAAGATAACATCATCAACCGTCGCGGTGGTGAATCGATCTACCAAAGTTGTGTCAATCTGAGGAGGCGGCTATCCGAAGTTCCCAACTTTGAGTCATACCTGCAAGAGATGGATGATGATGATCGCATAAGAGGAAATACAGACCCGGTGGCTTCCTTGTGGAATTGCCTCAGAGATGGCTATCCACTGTTGAGCATTTATAATGCATCTGGTCCTGAGGAACCACTAGAAATTGATACTGGCAAGGTAACTGAGGCAAAGCGTCCCAAAGCGGCGACATTCAAGTTCCTACAGGCCTGTTTACAAGAGCTGGAATTTCCTCAACAGGATTGCTTTTTGATCACTGACCTTTACGGCGAGAGTACCACCGGGTTTATCAAAGTGATCAAAATGGTCAACCGTGTGGTGGACATCCTCGAGATGCAAGGCCAATTGAAGCAATCTGAATTTCTAGAGGCTCCCTCCGCGAAGGCCAATGTGAAGCTTACCAAGCGAGAGCATATTCTGAAGGAACTTCTGGAGACGGAGCGTGACTATGTTCATCACCTGCAGAATCTCCAAGCGCTCAAAAAGGAACTGGAAGAGACGGGTGCTTTGACAGGCGATGCGAGCCATCAGATTTTCCTCAACTTAAACAACTTGCTAGACTTTGCCCAACGGTTCCTGATTCGCATGGAACAGCACTACGCCCTGCCAGAAGAAATGCAGAACTGGGGTCAACTTTTCTTCCTGCATGAGGATGCTTTCCGCCAGTATGAGCCTTTCATTGCCAATCAGATGCGTTGTGACGAAGCCTGTATGAAAGAATGGGACAAAATCCAAAGTGCGCCACGCCATATAGATCTGCAACAAATGGTCGCTCAGCCGAAAACGCTCAATGGATTCTTCGTGAAACCTTTCCAGCGTCTGACTCGATACCCGCTGATGCTCTTGGTAAGTTTGCTAAATGCTATGTTCAGGATTAACGAGCTAATATTGAGGGTGTCCTTCTCAGGAGCTACGCAAACAATTAGAAGACGAGCAACTCCAGGCTGATATCACGCATGCAGTCAATTGTATTCAGAATGTGTTGGACTTTGCCAACGAGGCAATCCACAAAGAACACTTGGCTGCGGCCGTAGTTGATCTGTCTGAGCGCGTGGATGACTGGAAAGCACTGAAGATGGAGTCATTCGGAGACCTTCTTCGATTTGGCACTTTCCAAGTCGTCAAGGGAGACAGTGGAAAGGATAGTGAGAGAGAGGTATGTGTCTTATGCTTTTTGGTTCCCCGAAATGGCACATTACTGACATTGCCCTCAGTACCATATCTATCTCTTCGAGCGCATACTTCTCTGTTGCAAAGATATCAATCCCAACAAGCAAAAGTCCAAGCTTATGATGCAAAAAGATAAGCCGTCTTTGAATGCGAAAGGAAAGGCTCGTCTTCAATTGAAGGGTCGAATCTACATGGCCAATGTCACAGATATTGTTTGCCTTCAAAAGCCTGGTAAGCACGACTCTTGGCCTGCGGGGTTAAAAAAAAACATGCCTCTAATTGATCCCAACAGGACTCTACCGTATTCAGATTTTCTGGAAAGGAGACCCTGGTGTCGTCGATAATTTCATCATCCGATATGTAAATGAAGACACCATGCGGAATTGGTACAAGGACATTGATACCCAACGGGCGATCCAAGCGGAGAGACGCACTTTGCGCAATACTGGTACATCCGACAGCGAGTTTACATACATGGAGGGCATGGCGCATATGCCCAACCCCTATCAACAAGAGTATGATACCGATGACGCCAACAGCAAAGATGCATATCATTCCGAATTCCCAATGAGCCGAAATGCATCCAGTACCAGTCTGAGAACCCGATCTGCCACCGGTGGCAGCACCACCTCTGTTCCTCACCCCAACACCCGACCACGCTATGCAGGAACCGATCCCACGCTTTCGGTGCACACTCAGTTCCCCGGCAACGGAAGCATGTCCCCTGGTGATCGGAATATGAGTTCCTACTTTTCCCCCACGGCGGAGACTCCTTCCACGAGATCGAGTTCTCAATCCGCTGGATTTTCTTTCAGTCGTCAGAATACAAATTCCACCACCCCATCCTCGGTTTGGAATGAGGAATCCCTCCGCTACACAGCACCAGCGTTGTCTCGTGTCACATCGCGAGAAGGGTCGACCTCTGGCGGATATTTCCCACCTCAGCCTCCTGGAAGAGGTGCTCAGCGCCCGTCATTGCCTCCACTTTCGGGCCCGCAAGCTCACTCTGCAAATGGCATGACCCAACGGATGCGATCGGCTAGTAGCCCTGATATTCACCACCACAATAACAATCCCGAGTCACGGCGTTACATGGGAGTGCACACTATGCAGACAGTTGACAACGTCCCCGTGCCACCGATTCCTGCGCACATGGCCAACATGAAAGCCCCCGTCAACCGTAGCCAGAACGGTTCGCCTACCAACAATCAGCTCCCCATTCGTACCCAGCCCCAACTCCACACCACGCATTTCAACGAGCCAGAATATAACGATAACCGTAATTCTGGGCAAATCTCTGATCATGCCACCTCGCCTTTGACCCAAGAGCCGCTAGAGGAAGGAGACTACATGCCAACTCAACTCAAGGCCAAGGTGAATTTTGAGGACAACTATGTTACGCTGGTAATCGCGACCAACATTTTGTTCCGTTCATTGACGGACCGCGTGGATGCCAAACTCGCTCGGTTCACCGATCGATCCATCGGGAGCAAAACCGTTCGACTGCGCTACCGCGACGAAGATGGTGATTTCGTCACGATCGATAGTGATGAGGCAGTCCAGCTTGCTTTTATGGAGTGGCGGGAACAACATCGTGATATGCTCTCCAAGGGTTTGGTGGGAGAGATTCAACTCTACTGCCAGGTGGTCGACTAGACCATTTCATTTCTCTTGTTTGCTTTCCCGCTCATTCTTGACTTAATACCTCCCCTTTGATTCCCCCGTGAGGATCGCATCGATCCCTGTCTTTTCAACGCTTTGCATCGCCTGTGGCGCTCGTTCTTCCATCCTGACCCTTACTGTTCCAACCGGATTGGCTTGAAACTGTTCAACAGCCCGTTCCTCGGCGGAGATACTTCTTTCTATCTCCCCCTTCTTCTTTGTGACTTTCAGCGAGCCACGCCGTGGCAAACATGTAGTTGGATTGTTCTCCGAGCATCTAATGATTTGTTTATGGCATGAATGATGTCCTGGTGACGAGGTGAAGGGATTGTCCTATGAAAGACCTCCCAATTGTTTTTGAATTTGCGTTTCCATTTCGCGGATTGTTATCTCTTTACTGATTTACTAGTATCTCAATGTCCACGAACGTATGAAGCTTCTATATGATGTATATGTCTATTGTTTTTTTTTTTTTTTTTTTTTTTTTTTTTATACGGTGGAATTCTACAGCCTTTTTCCCATATATACTGCGTATCCACTTGCCTATCTGATCGGGATGCCGTCGGAAAGCCGATAATTCTTGGCAGGGCCAGATCCAGTTACAGCTAGTAGAGCTAGAGCTAGAGTTATAGATCTATAGTTCTAGCTTATAACGATATTTATAGTTGTTGGAAGTATATCTAGTTATATCTATATCTATACATAGATATATACCCAAGTACCCAAGTAACTCCCGGCAATATCGGCTGAAAGATCGCCAAAAAGAATACTCCAACAATCTAGAAAATACCTCAAATGCACTATTAATGGATTGGAAAGCGCCTGGTGGTCCTGACATCCCGAGGGAATTCTGAAAGGGCCAAAGTCGGTGATTTCGTCGAATCGTCGCCCAGTATTTGCTGGCAAGCGTCATTTTATAAAACAAACCCGATTCGGTGTAAAAATTGTTCTGTTCTGTTCTTTTTTTCTTCTTTTTTACTCTTTACCTTCCCACTTCCCTAACGATTTTACTATTTTTCATAGAAAAGGGCCTACAAGCATTTTATACCAAAAACTCAGGAAATCCGCCAAGAATGTCGTTCTCCGGCCGCCGCCTGAGTATCCTTCGCCCCTCTGAGAACCGCCGCTCATCGACCACCAAGGATCTGACGGACAATGGTACGTGCATATGCATTCAATAGTTATCAGGTTTTTGATATGTCTGACTTTCAAAATTTTCAGAACTCCGATCAGAAACCCATCGGCAATTTCGAGCCGCTCACGAAGGTCACCGTCCCCACGCTGGTCTCGACGCTTCTCGTGCCTCCACCGGTGTCGTCTGGTGCACAGAGCGAGCCTGTGAACATGGCTACGCTGAGGATCCTACCGGCTGGGCCAATCTAGGCCAGGGAGCTCCCGAAGCTGACGACGAGATCGAGGGCAGTTTCCCCCGCCCGACTTCCATTTCTATCACCTCTGCTTCTCGGGAATACGGCCCGACCGCCGGTATCAAGCCATTGCGCGCCGCCGTGGCTCGTCTTTACAACGACCACTACCGTCAGGGCAAGGAGAGCCAGTACACATGGGAGAATGTCTGCATTGTTCCCGGTGGTCGCGCCGGCCTGATTCGCATTGCTGCCATCCTGGGCAACTCGTACCTGTCCTTCCCCATCCCCGATTACTCTGCGTACTCGGAGATGTTGACTCTGTTCAAGAACGTGCGTTATTCGGAAGAGCATGAGCTGAAGGCTGAGCTCGGATGTGTGTTACTGTTTGCTGATTCTCTTGCAGATTGCTCCCATCCCCCTCCCTCTCTCAAAGGATGACCACTACCACATTCACCCCAACAAGATCGCCGAGGAAATTGCCCGTGGCACACAGGTGTTGCTGACTTCCAACCCCCGTAACCCCACAGGCCACTTCGTGCCGCAAGAGGAGCTGGTGGAAATCCAAGACCTCTGCCGTGACCGCGCGACTCTCATCTTGGACGAGTTCTACGGTGGATATAACTATACAACGGGCTGCGACGGATCGACGATCAGTGGTGCCGCGAATGTCGTCGACGTCAACAAGGATGGTATGATATGCGCCCCCCCAGAACCTAATTTTGCACATGACCAAACTAACCCGAACGACCAGACGTCCTCCTGATCGACGGACTCACCAAGCGCTTCCGTCTGCCCGGCTGGCGAATTGCGTGGGTAGTCGGCCCCAAAGAATTCGTCGATGCCCTCGGCTCCGCAGGCTCATACCTCGACGGCGGTGCGAACGTGCCATTCCAAGAAGCCGCGATCCCGATGCTGGAGCCCTCGCTCGTGCGCACCGAGATGAAGGCTCTGCAGAGCCACTTCATGGAGAAACGCGACTATGTCCTGGGACGTCTCTACGACATCGGCTTCCGTGTCCAGGATATCCCTGGGGCTACTTTCTATGTCTGGCTTGATCTGACTTCGCTTGACCCGCCCCTGCCTCCTCAGGCTAACATCTCCGACGGCCTGAACTTCTTTAATGCCCTGCTGAGCGAGAAGGTCATTGTTGTCCCTGGTATCTTCTTTGACTTGAACCCTGCGAAGCGTCGTGATCTCTTCGACAGCCCGTGTCATCACTTTGTCCGTCTGAGCTACGGGCCTAAGATGGATGTGTTGAAGATGGGTCTTGATGGTATTGAGCGTGTTGTTAAGCGTGCCCGTGAGATGGGTGTGGCGAAGTGGGAGGATGAGGTTGCTGTTTCGGATGATTAGGTAGGACATTTGGTCCGATCTAGGGTTTGGTTGTTGTCAGGCTGTGCCTGGTCAACATCTTGACTGAGACGTAGTATAATAGATTGCATTCTCGCATATTTTTATATATTGTTTATTTGGCTTGCTACATATGTAGCTACGCTGGTAGCTGAGAAGAGGTGTTTTATAGTATTAGAAAGTCTTCAACACGAACACGAAGGCTTGACTCGACATGCACCACCTAGATTAGAGTATCCTATGCACATACTTTCAAACTACACCTTGTCTTTTCTCACCGATCAAATCATCCATACCTAACATAACGGATCACGAGGTCACCATTGCATACATATATGTATGTACCTGCATGAAATATCGATATCACGCAACAAGCTGCTCATGTGCTCCAAGCAGCCAAAAACCAGCCCATCAGCCGGGAGGAGTGGCCAATATCCCAATGGTCCAATTTCCTCCCACCCAGGCTCGGTCAAAATACCATTCGCCATGTGCCTATCTCACCGACTTACTGCTTATGGACTAGGGAGCGAGCTGTAAAAAGAAAAGGAAAGGAAGTACACAGTACATAGCACCCAATTCCCTCCAGCCAGGCACCAGCAAGCGCCCCCCTCCATTTCCAGTTTCCCCGAATCGTCTAGGCAAAACCTCCGGTGAAGGCTGAACCGACAACCCCAGGAATCCAAAGACTGCCACACTTACACTTGCCAGGATGACTATGCCTAGATAGGCAGCTGCATTGGTACGACATATAGCAACTGCAATTCACAGACCCGGCATCTTTATCCTGTCCGGATGGCGTCGCACAAAAGGCTTATAAACGCAGCCGTTACCAGTGTTGTACACCCGTGAGACCCTCGATATCAACAGATGTCCATGGGTTTACAACTGTAAGTTATACAGTAATTTGCTTGGCCGGGATATGGATATGAATATGGGTACATTGCCCCCAGTGTGAGGAGAGGATGGATAATAAGAGAAGAAATGAGCCAATGACAGGTGTCACTGGTGTTGTTTCGTCTAAAGTTTCCCGATATGGATTAGTGGCTTGGCTATTAGTGCCTAGGGCATCTTTTTTTAAAAAAGAACAAAGAGAAACCTTCCAAGGTTGGAATATATGAATGCTGACATAACTAGTTATAGCGTCCGTATTATTAGTGCAGAACTGATGATTAGCATTTGGACTTGACCCATAGGTAGAAATCAAAATCGACCATCTATGTTCCCATTGTACAGAGGATGTTCGTATAACATTGGCATTTCATGTACAATTGTAAGTACTCCGTTCTAGTTAGTTAACTAGTTAGTATACACATGTACGCGAAGAGCTAAGACGATTAATCGCGTGACACAGACAAGCAAAGGCAACTGTATAAAAACGAAGATCACACTGATCTGACTGAACCTTATAGTTTCGACAAGCACACCTCAACTTATCCAAGGAAAAGAACATCTGAAACAAACAGCTCTGTTTCGCTCTCGACACCCTTGGATGGCATGCATATTAGTGCAGAAGTTTATTCAAGAAGCAGAAAGAGCGAACGTTAAGTTGTGGAGTTGTGTTGTATCTCCTCGGCATTTGATAGCTTTACTTAAATGCTGCTGATCGATGGAGCTCCCAAGAGCTGCCAAGAAAAGACGATTTCCGCACCGTGATCTAGACCAGACATTCGTTGGGAAGTGGGGAGAGGAACCACTTGTGTGGGGGGAGATCTTTGGTCACATTAGGCCTCATACTGCGAGACGATACCTCTCAGGGATGACCTTTCCAGATTAGTATAATATATGGAGTTGAAGGTATAAATTCAGATCTGCCATGTGGAAAGTGAGAACAATTGTATTAGGGTTGGGTACTTCAATTGTTGCTCCACTTAATAGCCGAGCGGTAATTACTTTGATTCTTTTTTTTTTTTTCTTTTTTTTCTGGTTCTGATATCCACGGGTATGTCACTGCTATACGGTGATTGGACACAAGTTTTTGCACCCCGAGACTTTGAAAAGAAAAAGAAAGTTTGGTATCGGCCTGAGCCGCAACATCACAGTTTGGTTGAGCTAAAGCTGGGTGATCGCTCGTATTCAACTTGCCATTTAGAGGAACTTACCTCCCCCCTCTTTTTCTCAAGTCCTCATACATTGTTATCCATAACAAGATAGTTACCTAGGTAGATAACTGCTTTGTTTCGGAAATAATTTAATGGAATCATTGGATATATATCCCGTAATTCTAAGACGTGTCCTCCGCCCCATTCTACAAAGCTTGTTTCTCATGTCTCTCCCCGGGAAGATCGGGCTAGTTTCAAAAAGGGTCGAAGCGTTGAGGGTTGAGGATTGTTATAACATACCTACAACATACAACATACAACATAGGTAATGGAAAGATTAAAAGATTACTGACTCCACTACTCTTTTGACGGGCTCCATCTACCGCATTCCCAATGTAGATTGTGTGGGTCTTGTTGACAATCGGGGACCATATGGAACCAGAATCTCGTCGGCTAACAGGTGAGGTTTCCAAGAAATTCCAGGTTGTCTTTGACAGGTTACATTGTGGGATTGCCAAGTATTTTTCCTTTTGAGTTTCCTAGACAATGTGATTCTGCTGATTACATTCCATAGTCTATATTACCTATATTTATGTAGTAGTTATTCATCTAATATGTATCTTCCAAGATTGATTATTGAATTACTAGATTCTTGTAATGTAACCAAATGAAATACTGTCTCCAGGTACCGGGATCCTAGTGGATCTTCGGGAACGGTCCATAGCGCATCTCCGCAATGTCATGTATTGTCACAATACAAATACCCGCACTTACCAGTCTCTGCGCCGTGGTTCTCCCGAAAGGCCCAAGCTCCTGGAACTCCATATCATATCACATTATTAGTTATACAATTATACGGAGTACATACTATATTTTGTAATATTATTTGTAGATCATTTGATAGGTCTAGAAATAGCCCCCCTTGGATCCATAGGAACAAGGATGTTCCCTTACGGGATATACTGTATTCCCCTTTGGGAACTTAGTCTGAAATCGACTGTTTCCCCCTAAAAAAAGCTCACGTTCTCCACCCCGCGTCAACACCGGCAAGCTATGCAACGGCGTCTACGGAGTACTCCTTCTCTAGGAAATAGCAACGTAATGTCCTAACTCCGATACTAACATGGCCATGCTCCATGTCGTCATTTATTCTGTTTCAGAAATCTCCCACCTTAGACAAACCTCTAATGCACATCGCCATACACCTGACAGGGGACAAACTACAGGGGACATCCATGACAGTTTCCCTATACAATTTTTCACTTTTTTTTCTTTTCATCTGGGTGTTGTTCGACCATTCATACGAGGAAGTTCCTCTGCGGGTCCAGTCCTGCCCCCTTATAGATCGCCGTTGGATATCTCCCCACACCGACTCTTGGAGCGCGTAGGGATCTCGCATGGGAGCTTATGTACGTACACACAACATACGTACTATGCTGTATGTTGTAGATGATAATAAATCAGTCAAAATAAGTGTACTCCGTATAGCCGATCATATCCGAGAACAGAAATACCTGCGCCTAGCTCTTGTAATCCTTGCGATCCTCTTTTTTTTTTTTTTTTTTTTTTTTTTTTCATTCATTTCCTGCTTTTAATCCTATTTCTCTCTGTCTGCTCCGGAATTGCACATGCTGCAACACGGAAATGAACTTAAAATTATCACAAGTTTTCGAAATTATCTGCAAGCTCTCGACGTCTCGTCTCGTATCCCTGATATTCCCAATCTATGTTTGATTGACTATGGAGTACGGAGTAGTTAGTTAGCCCCTTATGTTGTCGACGTCGATAGGGCCAAGGATTGCCCGATGCAACTAGAAAGGGGCTTGGCATGGGGGCCAGAAATATCAGCCTCGGTCGCTGTAAGCGAAGCCTCATTTCTCCGATCGTGATCGTGAATCTACGCGGGATTATTTTTCTTATTCGCTATGTTTTATCGAGATTGGGTCTTTTTGCGATCTTAATTAATCTCCCTCTAACTAGTTAATCGGTCTATGTAACGCGGTTGATATTGAACCAATCACCGTCCCATCGTGTGTTTTGGTTTTATTTTCATCCCAACATATTCTGATACATATTAGTTGGCAAGCGGCTAGATCCTAGTTCTCTCCGAGTCAGTCTCCCCAGGGAATCTATAGTCCGATGCGTCCATGAAACTTAGCTGCCTCCGTCATGCTAGTCTTGAAACTCTACAGAAGCGGAGGCATGGGCAAGACCAATTGACCAGAGTCATTTTAGTGGGGAACTCTCAGCCCCGACTTATCGATGTTGTACTGTAGCATATGAATCAATGAAACAATGAATCACCGATGAGGCTTTTATGTCCACTTATAGTATGCGTAGGTACATACTGTGTGTGATATTGGGATCCCAGTCTACTGGGAAAAGAAAAAAAAGCCCCGAATGGCACCGACAGCCTGGGTCTTCCGAGGTGTGCTCCGTACTGCAAAATCAATTGTTGATCCTTCTGGAGACGGGATCTACCGGCCCTTTCAATATTCCACATTCACCGGGGTTCTGACTCTCCACTCTTGACGCTTGACGGGTTTGGCAATCACCCCCCTTGTAATGGATCTACGTGGAAAGTTAGTGGTGCAGGTCTGGCCGTAAGTCCGGAGACTCCGTATTGAGTGTATGTTGTATACATTTTTTTTGAATGTACTTTGTAGTTAAGGGAAAGAAGTCGTGAAATAGATCGGTTGAGGACGAAGGAAAAGACCGAAAAAGATACAGTAAATTTCCAGTCAGAATCAATTTCAAAGAAGATCATCCAGTCTCTCTTTTTTCCTTTTCAAATCGGAAATGGTATCCGCTTAGAGAGAAAACCGGTTTTGAGCTGCAGGTGTTAGTTAATAGAGATGTTTCGATATTCTGCACTCCATCGACAATAGGGGATGTTTTTCCTCGGTTCTAATTTTCTTTTTCTCTTTTTTTTTTTTTTTTCTTTTTTCAATTTGAGTTGGAATATTCAAATTCCAACTACTTCCTCCAGAAATATTCCATTTTTACTGGTCAGGTCGTATATATATCCGCAAAGAATCTCAACAAGTACCTTGTACCTTTGCAACCCCGTATACAGGGTACACCATCAAACAAACCTACACAAACACCTTAGCTAGCACAATGTCTCATAAAATTCTCAAGAAGCGGCAAAGCCATGATAAAAATTTTAAAAAAAGAGAGAGGGAAAATTTGACTGTTCGCCACAAGGCCCTTCCAGGGCTATGTACTCCGTACATTAGCCTAAGTACTCCGGTGCCCCCACGGAGCTGAGAGACCTGTAGTGTTGATTTGCTACTAGTGGCGATGTGTTCTAGCCGGAGTGCAACCTTGGGAATATTCCTACTACCTTAGATCAACGTTAACTCGATATGTAAAACAGGAACCTAGTCCATATTGGTGGATTAATCTGGTAGAGATCCCTACAGGGATAAAGTCTACTAGGATTTGTCTACTCCGTATGTAACTAAGGTCATGTAGGTTTAGGAATAAAAATACATATTGCTGTTGCATTCGGGAACTCGGGAAGAGAAGGCCAAAAAAGAATCCTTGCCCGAATGAATTCTGAATTCTGAATTCTGGATACTGAATTATATTATAATTATAATTATTATCATTTAGGGATTCTCAAACAGACAGAACAGGTTCAGTGAATAATGAGTACAACATACCTAGGTAACTAGGTAGGAAATAGTTAACTTACTATGCTCACAAATTAGTAACTAAATAAAAGAATTATTACTAATGAATTACTAACTATACCATTTCTAAGCGAGAAGGAGAAAATAAAATAAAAAAATAAAACTGTTGCTCTTTGTTGGCGAGACAGGGTTGCGCTCGAATTTCCCTTGGCCCATCCTTGGCTTTCTGAGATGGAGAACTCCGAGAAATAAGGAAATGGGACCATCGCGTGTAAATGGGGGGAAAAAAGTATTAATTATGATTTATGACATATGAAAAAGATTGAAAAGAATTGAAAATGAAAAGCCACGAGTCATGTATGGGCAATATATGCCATGCAATTTATTTATTTCGGGCACGCCAGCACTAGGCATGGTGTGACATTCCTGAACTAGCTCGTAGTATGATTGATAATGCCCAGGCTAGATGGTAAAGATAATACGGGAAATAGATGTAGAAAGGATTCTATTCAAAGGCTAGGTCTTTAATGGAGCCAATGAGAGTGGAGTCTTCATCGCAGTAATATTCCTGGGAAACACTAGCTTCTTGTCGATATATCATGGGCAATATCGGAACGACTGTCTTGGTAAAGAAATTCTTCGGAATCGGATGGAAATAGGCGACCAATACACGCAGAGATAGGGAATATGGCTGAAAAAGGAATTGAAAAAAGAGAAACACACATGCCATGTTCAGGTATCAAGTAAAAGATTCGCCAAGGGAAAACACCTTTGCCTCCGTTTAAAATGACAATGTATAGAAGAATAACATAATATCGCGAGGGGGAATCCATAATAAAAGCGCCCAGAAACCTAGAAAATGGAGCAGAGATAGGAAAAAAAAAGCAAATATAAAATCACGAGAAAAACAACAGATGCGAATCCCTGATTTGCAATTCAAAATAAAAAGAAGAAGAAGAAGAATAAAGGAACCGGAGAAAGCAGGGAAGTCGTAACGGGCATTAAACACGCATTGGATCCACAAATCTAGGTGTAATCTCCTCTTAGCCTACTCCCAGAAAACCCCAGTCAGTCCCCTCAGCTTGGTTCAAGAGACGTGAGGCCGGGGGTTTGTACGCATAGTTTGGGTGGTATGAAACCATCATTGGTTGTTCGGGTGGTAGTTGATGGCCTTGAAAAGACGGGTGTTGGTATTGTTCTGGGAGGTAGTTCGTGCGTGGGCTTGTATCATAACGCTGTTGCATCATCTGTAGGTATTGTTGGTGTTGTTGTTGTTGTTGTTGTTGTTGTTGCTGCTGCTGTTGTTGTTGTTGTTGTTGCGCTGGCTGTTGCGGAATTTGGTGTGCATGCGCATGGTGTTGCGGGTGTTGCGGGTGTGGCTGAGCGAGTGGCATGTTTACCGGTGAAGTCCCAGGTACGCTCTGCGGAACGATCGGCGGGGCTTCGTGAACCGGCACGGAACCCATCGGCACACTCTGGGGCGAGTAAAATTCATGACTTGGTGTCGCCGATTGCGCGTAATAAGGTTGTTGGGCGAGCATGTACTGCTCACTCGGAACCGTGACTGACACGGGTGTTTGGTGGTAAGAATGCTCGGAGGTCGCATCTTCTGAGGATGGTCGGGTCATGCTCCCTGGAGGGTGGGAGCGGTGTTGGTGTTTGGTGAGAGTGGTCTTGCGACAAAAACTGCAGTTTCAACAAGATAATTAGATGGTGCTTCGACCATTTCCACTCAAAGTACTTACCTCCGTTCGCATGTAGGCTCGTGACAGATGTATGGCCGCTTGCCAGTGTGGATTCGGCGATGGCGGGCCAAACTCGATGACTTTTAAGCGATCAGCAAATGTGCAAAGATTCTAAAATGTGAAAAAAAAGAGGTGCTTACGTCTGAGAATGCCTTTTGACAGCCTTCATGGTCACAAACATGGGGCTTTTCGCCAGTGTGGGTCCTTGAGTGTACGGTCAAGGCACTGCGCTGAATGAAGCTCTTGTTGCAGTCCTTTACGGTGCAATGATACGGCCGCTCATTCGTGTGGATGCGATAATGGCGACAGAGATCTGACTTGCGATTGAAAGACTACAAAATCGCGGGTTAGTCGAAACACAATAGAAAAGAGCTGAAGTACCCACCTTTCCACAATGCTCCCATGAGCAGTTAAAGTCGCGCCCACTGCCTGGAGCCATGATGGGATCTGAGAGCGACAGTAGATGGATTTGAAGGAATAGGAAATAGACAAAGGGGGGAAGAGGGGAAAGAAGGTAAGCGCATATGCGATCGCAGACGACCTTGAAATAGATGGAGGGGAAAAGAAAAATAGATCCTGGTCAGGCTGGATGGGTAGCCGGGATGTTGCGAATGCAGAGCATAATATAAGAGGGGACAAAGGTGATATACGATAAAGATCAAAAAGATAAAGAAAGAGGGGAGCCTCAACTATTAAAAAGAGTATTTTAATCTTAAAGAACCCATTTGGCGAAGGGGGAAAAACGGCGCGGATGGGACCGTAGAAGAGTTGAGTATTTTTTATATATATATATAAATATTTTTAGTTTATATTTTATTTATTATTTTATTTATATATACAACAATACAGGTTAATATTAATATTATTATATATTATATATTTTTATTTTTATCGAAGGTACCAGGTACCACCCTCATTTTGTACTGATATTGTACTGATATTGTACTAATTACACTGATATATCCCCAGGATTATATACTAACACACCTATCAGAGACATTCGAAAGAAATATCACTGCTTACCTCGACTTATTCTCATTTC
Source organism: Penicillium verrucosum (assembly GCF_028828655.1). Taxonomy (NCBI): domain Eukaryota; kingdom Fungi; phylum Ascomycota; class Eurotiomycetes; order Eurotiales; family Aspergillaceae; genus Penicillium; species Penicillium verrucosum. Next base: position 6,860,762 of record NW_026643210.1, read on the forward strand.
ATTTCTTTTCCCTAGTTTCCTCTTTCTATTCCATTATTTTTGTTATACAAAGAAAATTTTGTCTCAACTTTCCCCAGTAGAAACAGTGTACCACATCGGAAAACGGTCTAATACATGTGGTGGTAATTTATTTTTAGTGGTAGCATACTAAAACTTTCAAGATTTGACGGTTTTTAAAGCCTGAAAGTGAAAATCCATGGTAAATTGCGATAGTCCGGTGAAAAATAGAAACCCCCACATTACCAGCTTATTTTACCAAATACTCCACCTAGGCCCGAATGACAAGACATGCTAGACTGGACTGGGCATGGAATGGTACCGTATACAATACCTTGTATGTGACAGTATCTAAAATAAACTTCCCAATTTCTTGGCCCCCTTTAATGACTCTTGGAATCCTCAACGAGTCATACATAACATAATATATAACTTATATAACTAGTTATACCTTCTCGTTGAGGGAGGAGGGAAGGGGATACTATTAAGGATTAGTCTATACCGTGGGATTTATACTGTACACATATTGAGTTTCAGGATCTCCAAAAGAGTACACCTTGTCAACTAGGAGAGATGGGCTTGGGTGATATCATACATAGTACGGAGTACATACATAGTACCATTCTCGCCCGCAGGAAAAAGCCATGGGAGCTCACACTCGGGAATTTGTCCATTCAAAGACACTGAAATAACGACTGACACAATTAAGCTAACCCAAATTTCCCAAGGTTAGCCGCGGCCGAACTCCTCCGATCTAGGTTTTTTTTTTTTTCAAATGAGAAAGGGTAAGGTCACTAACGCTAAGAATGATGTTCTCCGGATAGTAAACAGATTGGCGCAGAACTGGATAATTAATTTCCCCTCAGAAAGAGGGTCTAGAAGTGCCCCATTAATATCCGCGTCTCCATATAATATAAACGAAAGGAGGAAGTCAAAAAAAGGAAAGAGATATGACATACATCGTAAAAACCTGGAGTTCACCCCCTCCACAAAAATAAAAATAAAAAACTCCCCAACACTAAGAAGCAAAGGAGTTAATAGGAGAAAAGAAAAAAAGAAACAGAAACAGAAACAGAAAACGACTGCAAGGGATGACTTATGACGCGGCATCTGCACCAACGGCAATAATTCGGAGTGTTCTATCATCAGGATCAGGTACCCCAGCTCTTCTTGTCCCCGAACAGCAACCAAGGCTTCGGGTCCCATTTCCTTAAGGTTGGGGCTGTTCCCGTCTCTCCACTTCTTTTTAGAACCGTGTTGATTCCCGGATCCTCACTTTCACATTCAAAGTCTCAAAATAATCCCTCAAGGCGCATGCAGATGTTGTAATATACACTATGTCACTATCCCTGATGAACAAGGGATTACTTACTACTCTCTTCACCGTACTCTCGCCGTATAGCCCACATCAATCATTATAATTGCTTTTTTATCGTAGGTCGATCACTTGGCTTCAACGACTTCCTGGCGCCACACTCAAAAAGTCTGTTGTTGACCAGAAACAGAAGGCCGTTACGGGATCACTTGGCTTATTTCCCAACTCTAAAATTCCGGTGGCAAAACCATGTGTCTTGAAATTCGAACAAGATAGCCCTCTGTTACCTCATCACGAGGTGTATCGGGTAGTCTCGGTTAGGTCGGGATATCTCAATTGCCAGTCAATTGCCAGTCGATAGACTCAAGGTGTCGCAAGAAGCTTCGATCTTCGCGTAAAGCATGCGGTGAGGACCATAGGTAGAATATGTCAGAGCGGATTAGATCTCTCTTCTTAGAAAGGAAAGTAAGCTGAAACACAAGTAGAACCCGAGGGCGTTATGGTGGTAAATGCTCCTGAACGTGGCAACCCACTCGCAGTCATCTTAACAGTGGCGATCTTCTGACCCTACAACCTTATTACGCCAGATGAATGGCTGACGCTTTGTGGCTTTCTTTCTTTCTTTCTTTTTTTGGTCCCCTTCTTGCTCTCTTTTCGTGATCGACAAGCCATTACATAGTACCTACAACTTAGGTATGAAGTACGGAGTACGCCGTAGACCTCTGCCTAATCGTGTGGCGCAGATTTATCGCAGATTAATTGGGCAAAGAGAACCTTAGAAGTAGATCTCATTCAGAGAACCAATAGTTCTACGCTCATGATGTATCCGGCTCTTGATGATGTACGTAGTGTACGAGGAAAGAGTATGTGTGGTTTAGAAGACCCACATGAATTCCCTATTAGGGGGCCATAGATGCAGCCCACCTCAGCCATTGAGGTAATCGGACATGACCTCGCACGGAATCAGGAATATAATACTTGGAACCCCCAAAAAAAGGGCAGGAAAGACGAGTGTAGATGAAAACCAAGAAAGGCTACGGTATATTGTATAGTGTCTCCAGCTTGCACAGCCCATCATTTCCACCCCTCTGACAGGCCCAGACTCGCAGACGCGCTCGTGTTGACACTACGAAACTTAGAAAAGAAATTACATTCCAAAAAAAAAAAAAAAAAACAACAGAAAGAAGGCGCTAGAGTCGACGTCGATCAGTCCCTAAGAGATAAACTGCGACTATCATTGACCTCCCTAATCGGTTCCATAGATGCACGCTAGATGGAACGGTAATCGCTTGGCTACAAGATATGCGTAGGTCGATCAGGTAGGTACAGCACAGTATGCATGCTTTGCTTAAGGCACATATGCATATTTACATATGTTGTATGCTGCGAAGCAGGGCGCGGCGGGTGAGCTTGACGCGGAGGGAGAAAATCGAAAAACCGGTGTGCTTCGCATGCGAAAAAGAAATGAAGTGTCAAATATACCCATGAGCCTGGTCTTCGGATCTTTTGTTTTTATGTGCAGATTAATTTTTACGGGGATGGCCTCCGGATAGGGATTGATTGGTTTTGGGGGCCATGTCATATTTGGATATTGAAAAGAAAGGTCTACTCCGTACCATCTTCGGAGTAAGCAAGATGCACGTAGGAGAAAGGAAGTTGAAAGCTGATCAAAAGCTGTTTCCAAGCTGCATGGCTATCACGCAAGGACAATGGCTTTCACGAGGGGGAGAGTTCGACGAGATTTTTTTATTTTATTTTTATTTTTTTCCCTTTCACTTTCCCTCGGCTGTGAGATGCTGATCCAAGAAGCTATGGCTACCCCGCATTTCGTTTCATCTTGGCGATTGAGAGATGATATGACGCTGTTGGTGAGCTCTCTGATTTGACTCATGCAAGGTGCCCCCCTCTTTGGGCTTGTGGCTAAGCCGCTAATAGTGTTGGTAATTTGTAGGTAATGGGTTGTATACGAGAGAAATGTTATTGATGTACCTTGTACAATGTCAGTGTAGATGAAAAGGGATTTACAAGGTGAACTAATACGAAGTAAACAGATCGGAGATATCTCACCTCCATGTCGATCACCTATAACTAACTAGTTAACTAGTTACCATGTGAAGTGTATGTCATACATACAACATAAAAATAATACACTGGGATAAATCTAGCAGGAGCTCCAAAATAAATTCCCCTCATGTGCCAAAAAGCCACTAAATTAATCTCCGACGCGCGTATGGCGACGCACTAATGGGAGAAGCCCAGGCTGCTATCCCCCACTTAGGTGACCAGGAAGCGACAACATAAGCAGCTAGGTGGACTCTCTGCCCAAGCAATCTGGTTCTTAACTCCGCGAGCTTTTCCACCAAGAAGAAACGGTATGAATGTGATACCGAGTGCGTGATATACGACCTATTGTGTTTCAAGGAACGGTCGATGATCGATGATGATAATACCCCCGGTAAAATCAACAGGCTAGAAATAAATCCTCGAAATTATCGGCCATATTCCGCGATATCGCATTCTCTCGCTCGCGTTGCGTGAAAGTCGGTCAACACTCGGGGTTTGCTCTTCCTATCAGCGCTAAATGATAATTTACCGGCTAGGATCTTGGAACTAAGGGTGAACAGCCACTAATTGACCCCTTGCAGGCATTTTGACTCCAGGCTTCGAAGTTAGAGACCAAATGTTGGTTTTGAAGGCTAACGGTGTAAGCGGGATAGATGAGAGGAATGTGATCACATCACCAACAAAAAGAAACCTACCGCAAGCCCCTATCACAGCTGACAGCAAAGTTAGTAGGAATATGGTACGCCTCCTTACTGAAAACACGGGTTTCTTGCCGTAAAAGACACCATCTCCGAGCTCCTGACTCTTATCTAATAGCACGAATGTAAATAGTTAACTATAGAACATAACTATATCGGGAAAAGAAAATGACAGGGATCTAAGTTAATTTCGTTCCTCCCCCAAAAAAAAAAAAAAAAAAAAAAAAAAAAAAAAAAAAAAGAGTAAATATTCCGCACCCTTTTCCCGATTTCTGTTAGAAGGACCTTCTTCCTCCCCCTCCATTTGATACACAAAAAACGGGAGAGCCGGCTCCTCTATTTTGTGCAATCACCGTCTCATGTTACTTTCAAACAAGCCCGGTGGAGCCTAGAGGAGAACTAAAACCCGAGGGCTGAGGTATAGAGGCTAGAGGACTTGGCGTCATTCCAATGCTATGTACATCATCCTTGCCAGTCATCTGATGTAAAGCGGCGGGAAATAACCTTGCCCATTCGAGCAAATGACGTTTTCTATAGAATGGCGTGGATTCCTTTGTAGGGCCGTCTGGGCCGTCGGGTACGCATGCACGCCTTGCTGCAACTAACGTGGTGGTATGGAGATAGCGTGGCTTGATATACTCCTTGCTTGGAATGTGGATGAGTATTTTCCTTGGTTTGAGATACAGTGCTGTGGGTGCACCTGAGTTATGGTGCGATGTTGTAGAGGAGAATGAAATGGCCTGACGTCTAGACCAAGCGCATATTATGTGTTTTGTGATGGTTTATCAAACGTGATTTACATGTTGGACGGAGTAGGTACGGAGTATAGTTACCTAAAATCCACACATATACGCTGTCCGAGTAAAATTGAGCACGCTCCTTCCAGGTTCCAGGTTCCAGGTGCGTGTTAGATAAGCAGATTGGCCCGGGCGCTTCCAAGGCTGATCGGGCCGTGGCCCGATTTCAGGTCGGGACAATGCCGACTTCGGGGGTCAGCACCCGGTCAGCACCCCGGCCGGTCAGCACTATTACATAATATCAAGGACCTGGGTCAGACCTTCCCAGACTCAAGGCAATGGAAACTCTCACTAACAAAATATCTGCTATATCGAAGAGGTCCCTAAGGATCAAAGTGTAGTTATTATATGGACACGAACTGATATGTAGTCTCTAACATCTTCACAACGGGCCATATATCAACCTTGTCCAGAAGTTGGGCTACAGTACCCAAAGCCGCAGACATAAGAACAACAACAACAACAACAACAACAACAACAACAACAACAACAACAACAGGGAGCTGCATGATTTCAACTGGAATGTGGTGACCACCCCTGGTAGTTCTTCTGTAGACCATATCCTCCCATAGCACAAACACGCCGCGGAACCAGAACTTGAATTGAATCGGGATACATAATCGTATTTCGACGGGTGGTCTCGTCAATAAACCATGAAGTGCAACTAGTGGCCCACACTAGGCTGTTGGCTTTATTGTCAATCATTTCCACGTCCTTGCATTCAGCGACGGGAGTGACAGCGACCAACCCATGAGATTAGAAAGCAATGGGCCACTGAGACTCAAGTTTAGGGCGAAAATCCTCATAAAGACCCCTTCATAGTGGGCTGCTCGTGGTTGGCGATGAACATCTCCTTCGTCATCTTCCCAGTATCCACGAGCGCCTTGCTCTTTTCTATCTCCTCCAAGGCTTCTTCATACATATCCATCTCCTTCACCTTCTGTGCCGCGAATTCCTCAAGCTCTTTTGGATTTTCGAATTCCATCTCACGCCTTGCCCACTCAGTAGCCCCCAGATGTGCACGCAACTGCGTAAATGGAAAGCTATTTTCGTCGTTAAAGCCAGATGAGAGAAGCATATGCAACCACATAGCCCCGGAGGCTTGCGACCACTTGACGAGACTGGAGAGCTCTCTCTCTTCATACCCTTGCATTTTCGACTCTTCCTCCTCTAAGACACGAATATAGATCTCTAGGTATCTGAAGTACCGGGACCCGATCTTAGGTAGCTCTTCGCTCTCGCAATCCCACGCGCTGTTAACGGGCCTGTCTTGTAGAAGCCACCACGGTGCCGAGCCAAATAGTTGGGCGGGTCCGATGTATGACCACTCAAGGTCCACTAATCCGACGATAGTGAGATCTTCCGTGCTACGGACAATCAGATTTGCTAAGCCGAGGTCGTCACAGATTAGTTTAAACTTGTCACGGTCATACTTTGCGTTGATAAATTCAGGTATCAGACTCCCTAGAACTTTAAACGCGATATATTTGTTCTGAGCATCGTAGAAACCAACAGTTGAGTTTGGTTGATGAACGAGCTGCTTCCAATCCTGTCCGATGATATATTGAAAATACTCGGTTGTCGTAGCAAACCCTTTGGCTCGGTCACCTAAATATCAGTTGCTTAGCTAGGGCATTATATAAGAGCTATAGTGTTATAACCTGCCCCTGGACTGGCGAGTTATACGCTAGGACCAAAGACCATTATACCTGAGAATTACGCTCAGATAGACAAGGCTCCGATATGTATAGTGTATGACATGACATATAGGGATAAGAAGGGAAAATGAGGATGATAATACGTAGTAACGTACCGAAAGTATCGACTCCTCCGTCTTGTAGGATAGTCTGTGCCTTAAATGTTAACGGTCGTGGTGAAGGTTGCGTAGGGCTGTGGCTTTCAGTCTGTGGCGATGGTAGGCTGCCGATCCGGTCGAAATCCAGTTTGAAAAGTTGAAGTAGGAAATTTGCCAACTGTCTGTAGATAACCTCAATATCACTATCATTGATATCGTCTCTCATGACTCGGCTAGATTGCCCATTGGGGTCCTGGAGAAGGCTGCTAAGGCTCACACCGTTTATAAAGTCCATCATGATAAAAGGGCCTAGACCAAGTCTGTTGCTGGCAGCAGGACCCCAAGCCCGGACTGTTGGGACGGGAATAGAACTCGCGTTGCGAATAAGATTTAGAGCCGACACTTCCATAGCAACCTTCTCATCTGTGTAGTTTTCACAGACCATCCCAAAACGAGGGAAACGAACCATCCAGGCCGTACTGTCAGTGAAGACCATCTTCATGCCGGCATTAAATGCGCCATGGTGAAAGGTACCATCAAGCACACAAGGAAGTTTATCTGGATGGAAAGTCGACACCCACTGGCAAAGACGGCCTGTTAGGTGGGCTTCATTCACCCTGTCAACCCAGAGCTGGTCCTGCACCACGTGGACGAGGTCGAGAAGGGCGTTGGTGTCCATAACGTAAAGGTGGGCACTAATGATGGCATTAATGATGGGGATAAGTGCATGGTAGAATCCGACTTCGGTGAGTGATCTGGTCGAGAGGGCTATGTCGCGTTTTTATGGTCGGTCGTGAGCTTTGAATGCCTTAAGCGTTCACCGCAATATGCAGCTTTTACCGGGGCTGGCTAAAAAGGACGATAACTGGCCATTCTTTTAGATTGGATCAATCACCCTGTATACTCGGGACATTACCTCAAAAGGACTGAATATAATAACTGCCCACCATATTCCACTTCAAACACGGTGTGACTGAATGGATTAACCAAGACACAATATAACGATGTCGTGGGTGTCTTAGGCTCAAGGATCTAACCCGCTACCTCTGGGGTTTGACTTTCTTGTTCTCAGGTAGTTTCTCCCCTCCCTTTCGCGTTCTCAATATGAGGTTACAACTTCACTGACTGACCATTGGCAGTTATATAAGTCCCGAAGACCAATTTGGCAAGCTATCTCAGGTCTTATAGTTCGTCAAAAATAGAACTTCCCTTCTGCCTCACTTTATCTCACGCTTGAGTCTCTATTCGTCAGGCAATCAAAATGGGGTATCCGGAAACATTCGATGGCTACATGGTCAGAGAGGTACGAAGAAGGGGGCTTACATACAAGCGGTTAATAATGTGACTTCTACGCCACATGATACAGAGCTATGGTTTCTGAATTTATATAGGCGTTGTTGAGAAAAATCTTGGAAAGAATTGATGTGTTTTGTATGAATCATTAACTAGCCAGGGGCGGACATGCTAGAGGCAAGATTGTTATTCTAGTAGCTGAAATTTGAACGTACCATCTCTAGTGTTGCAATTCAGATCCTCTGTGCAATAGACCAACAAACTCTTAGACATCTGCAATGCAAAATTGCACCACTTTATTCTCATAGCGCCTTTCGTGAGCTTTTGGGTTGCCTGTATTGGTGGTATCGTTCTGCACACACTAATTGATGAACTGGGGTTAGACCGGTAACTACATATGTATAAAATGGGCTGTGGTCCACATATTGATAGAAATACTATAAGCGCATATGAGATACATCAGCAATCTAACATCAACCCATAATGGTAATATGCCCGTGAGATACTTTACTATATCCACTATACTACTAACCTCAAGATTCCAACTAATATCCAACCAACCCAACTCTAACTTTACCAACTCGTCACGCCTCGCTCACGATCAAAACCAGCACGCAACTGCTGCCCAGACTTGAGCAACTTGCCCTGCAAGACAGTATACCGAATAATATTCTCACACTCTTCAGGCCGCACACGCGCCAACCAGATTCCCTGCGCAGCACCCTCATCGTCGACCCCCTCCTCCCCATCCGCAGGAGCATCGCGTTTGTACCAATCGAAGTCTCGGCGACGGTACACAATCACATTAGCAGAGTACTTGTGTCCACCGACATGGCTAATAAAGTAGATACCCACACCTCCGGGCCGCTGGTCGTCCAGATCACGGTATAGACCGAGCGGACGCAGGTGGCGCTCGAACTCGCGGCGGAGTAGGGGTGCGGATTGCCCGCAGCGTGCGTCGCGGGTCCGCTGTGAGCAAAGAAGGATTACCGCAGCGTGCGGACTGGAGTGGGATTTGAGCGATGTCATGATTGATGTTGTGGATGGGTGTGGGAGGTCTTGCGGGGTGGGGTTTTGGTCTTGGTTTGCCTCTGTTGATTTCTCCGGTGAGGGTGGGATTGCGCCTAATGGCGTTGTTGTTGTCAGAGACCGGTTGACGAAGTTCTCGATCAGATCTGGGACTAGCTGTGGGGTGACGTGCTCGACGACGGTGAAGCTAGGTAACAGAAGGACGTTTGTTGGCTGTTTGCCTGCGTCGGCCATGTGGTATTCATCCGGAACGGGCATGTTTGATGCGGACAGTTTGAGTCGCTGTGAAATGTTGCTGTTAGCTTCTGTGTGCGCATTGGCTTTGGCGGGTAAAGAGGGATGGTGGTGGATATTGTCATACCCCGTTGCTCGGTTCCAGTCCTCCCTTCTCGATGGCTTCCATGACGCTCCCTTCCTCGTCTGCCACATCTCTCACCCAATCTGACTTGCCCGTTGCAACGAGCATGTGCGTTGCCCATCCTTTGACTTGTCCATATAGTTCGTCTTGGTGATCGACATCGAATTTTGCGGGGTATTTGACTGTGCATGACGCGCAGTCGTGTAGGCAGTCTTCGCCGTCTACTGCTGGATCGACATTTTTGAAGAGCTTATCGCTCGACGATATTGTTTGAAACCCCTCTGCGGCGAGCGCATTGTCGCCCACAGCGTCGGTAGTGATATCGGTCTTGGAGGAGGCAGCAGAGACATTGGAGGAGTTAAAAAGGGAGGAAGTCCCTCTGCGAAAGAGATGCATTGTTACGGGATATGGATATATCCTTCAATAGTCCAACAAAGAAAAAAAGTCTGCCACTTTGGCCTTGTTTTCTTATGACGCGTGGTCAAATGATAAAATTGATCTTATCAATCATTTTGCAGGTTCGCCAAGACTCGGAATGTTTTCCGCCTGACTAAGTGCAACCCCACTTCCGAGGTTGGCGCAATTGAGTGACCAAATGGCGTTGCGCTAAAAGTAATATATACAGGGTAATGAATGTAATATTATCACTGCCTACGTCCAGCATAGTCAATTGTATACGGCAAGTCTGTCTGATCTTGTGGCTGCGCTAGGCGAATGACACTCCCTCCCGAACTGCCGGATTGGCCAGATGCCACGCGTCGTAGAGACCTTGTAGAAGGCGTGCGAAAAGAGCTTCGTGTCGCGTAGGATCCACGGTCTGTGGAATATCCCGAAGCGGGGCTCTGTATCGCGGGCGCAGTGTCATACCCCGACTGGGTTTCCCAGGTAGATGCATTCGATGGACGAAGGCTGTTACTCCGCATGGACCCGGGAGCTTCGTCGTGACCATACGACCCCACGGTATCTGTTTCTCCTTCTTCATCTGAGGGCCCAATGACAGATTCACTGTAAGCTCGTCGATAGCTTGCGCTGTCGCGAATTTCATCCAGGATCGGTGGTGCAAGGGATGTCATCCCTCTCAGGACCTCCGCGAAGAGATGCATCAGGTCGCGGAATTCTGCCTCGTGTATTTCGCGCGGCGAGAATCGGGCGTGTTCGTACAGCCCAAGAAAATCTGCACCGAGTTCTGGCGGATAGATAGCTCCGAGGGACGTCAGATGGCGGATATATTCCCTCAGGCCCATGGAGGCAGGCCGTTGTAATACTTCCACCACGCGTGTATCCGGGAGAGACTGTGTCGTAAGGTCACCTGACGGATTGAAGTGGTATGTAGGCACAGGCGCTAATGAATCGGCAGGGGCAAGGGAGACAGCCTTGGCTTCAATCAAGCTGGGGAGTTCCTGTATGACCGTGCGATAGGGTAGATTCGGTAAGTCTGGCGAATTAGGCGAAGACCAGCCGGGGTGCTCAACATGGCCCCAAGGGGGTCGTTCGGGGTCAATGAGAAGTGGGCTGTATTTTTGGAAGCTGTCCTCGTCGGTGGAGATATCACGCGGGCGGGCTTGGTACGCGATGACAGCGCTGCGGACGAGGCCTTCCTTCACTAATCGCCTAACACTCTTGTTCACATCTTCCTTCTCCACGGGGATCCAAGCTTTGGGTATGCCAGCAAGTGCACTCCGATTGGTGTAGATGCGTGTCGCATAGATGAGGGCCGCAATTATAAAAGTTACCACATATGCGCCGATAATGAAGAAGACGTTGGTGAACCGACGCGTCTCGTAGCATTGGTAGATGGCATCCGCTGGTGTGAGGATGATGAGGCCGAAGAGGATGAGGGTGAAGAAGAAGAACCCGGTTGTGTTGAGAAACTGCTCAAGTCTGACTGCCATGGTCTCCCATGTGCCGACTGCACGGCATTTGGGTGAAAATTAGCAGATCTCAGCCATGAAGCGTGAGGAGCGAGTATGACGGGGAACAACATCTACGATTCCGATAAGGATAAGATTTAAAGTTGAACACGTGACCCGCGCGGAGGAGGTACTTTCTAGTTCGGTGGATTTTCAACAACAGACAATTGCCAGTGCTCACTTCAGGGGGATTCCTTTTGTTTCATTTCAGGTTCAGCAGACCGTTGTTTACCTTACTTCTGGCGACAACAAGCAACAACCTCTCCGGCCTCCGCCAGCTTCAATTTTACACTCTTCCCCTATCTCTGATATCAAAAAAAAGTGCCGAGTCAACAAACTCACTGGAGGAACAAGCAATGGATCAGGTCAAACCCGCTAGTGAGCAGCAGAATATGTTGCACATCCTAGTCACAGGAGCCAACAGGTACAGCACTTATAACAAACCCATTGAGCTCAATTTCTTATACTGACTTGGACCATCCGCAGCGGTCTCGGATTCTCTGTTTGCTGCCGCCTTGCCGACGAGTTCCTCTCCTCCCACCCAGAATCCGAATCTCTCACCATAATATTCACAACTCGAAGCGCGCGCAAAGCCCAAGACACAATCCGCAGACTAGAAGCACACCTCCAATCAACCGCCCCCTCTGCATCCGCCGGCGCGCGCGTCCACTTCGTCCCCGAGACCGTCGACCTCGGCGATCTCCGCTCAGTGCGCGAACTCTCTCGCAAATTAGTTCACACTCTCCCCCGACTTGACTCGATTGTCCTCAACGCCGGACTAGGCGGCTGGTCCGGCATCAACTGGCCCAGGGCCATTTGGGACGTATGCACCGATCTCCTGCACGCGGTGACCTGGCCCTCCTACAAGCTCGCACCGACGGGCGTATTAACAGGAAAGCAAACAAAGACCGAAGAAGAGCCCGCACTCGGAGCAGTCTTTTGCGCAAATGTCTTCGGACACTACATGCTGGCGCACAACGTGGCTCCGCTGCTGAAGCGGGCGCACACGAACGGGCCCGGTCGTGTGGTCTGGGTTTCCAGCCTTGAAGCGACTTGGAACTTCTTCAAGCTCGATGATATCCAGGGTTTGCGCACCGATGCGCCATATGAGTCTTCGAAGGCTCTCACTGATCTCCTCGCCCTGACTTCCAATCTGCCCAGTACGGCCCCCTGGGCAGTCGATAGCTTCTTGCAGTCCGAGACGGAGCTTGACACACATGCTATTCACGCAGATGTCCCCGATGCGACCCCGCGCACCTATCTTTCTCACCCTGGTATCTGCGCCACATCGATTATCCCTCTTACCCTTCCCCTTGCATGGGCGATGGCTGCTACTTTCTGGCTTGCGAGAATGCTGGGCTCGCCCTGGCATCTATTGTCTACTTATCTCGGCGCTTGTGCTCCGGTGTTCCTCGCGTTGGCATCGCAGGCTGACGTCGAAGCGGCCGAAGAACCTTACCACCGCGCCGGTGGTGGTAGAGCGAAATGGGGGTCGTCTTGCGGACGTCGTGGAATTGAAAGTGTGGTTTCTACTGAAGTCGACGGCTGGGGGCATGGAGGTGTTATCGGCACGCCTGTTGTTGAGGCTGATCGGCTTCGACGTCGTAAGCGCGGCGCGGAAGATCTTACCAAGGAAAAGAAGGAAGAGTTCGAGGAACTTGGACGCCAGTGCTGGAAGCAGATGGAAGAATTGAGAATTCAGTGGGATGAGATTCTGGATCAAGCTGAGGCTCGTTCCTAGAGACGGTGTCTCGAGGCAAAGAATGGCTTTGTCGAAGACTCACATGCTTATGTCTCTCCTTCGGTTTCCTGCTGCTTGATCGATTCGAAGCAGAACAGCTTCAATGACTGTTATGTAAATGTATATCTCTAAAACTGTATGTAATTTTCCAATGATACTTCTACAAAGATACCTGATATGAAACATCTGAATAATCGTGTTGAAGATCAATTAAACTTGAATCTTTTTTTTTTTTTGCGAATTTCGCCTCCCATTATTTACATCAACAGAACCAGCCCCACGCCCATGTTCTCATTAAAACGGATATGGCATGATTTCCTTGCCCACCAATTACCAGAAGACGATTAAAAAAAAAAAAAAAAAAAATGAAAAAAATGGAACCAAAGCAGGTGGCCAAACGCAAGGGAGCAGGGATGTAGTGATGAAGCCCTCAATATGTAGCACTAAAACGGGGATAACTTGGAAGGATAAACGTAGAGAAAAACAAGACTAAAAGGGGTTATTTCTTGCAAAGCAGCCGAAATCGCACGCTTTCACCATCTAGGTTTCTGAGTGAATTGATTATCGGACGAAAGGAAGGAAGTTGAGGGCGATAAACCGTCACGGAAGAACAGGCAAGCCGGCAACAGAGAAGACAACGCAGTAAACGACTCCGGTTCTATGCATCAAGGAGGGCGGACTGGAGGGTGGTATCGGCACGAGAGTTGAAGGGAGGTATTTCAAAAGGCATAGCGACGTGAAGGAAGAGGGAATTAGGGAAGAGGGATTACATGATAATCGCGGGAACTGTATAAATAGATTAGTATGCGCTTGTCGTGATCAATAGAAAGCAAGACTTACCATCAATGTTCTGCTTGATGCTCTTGTGGGGAAGAATCGAGCCACCGTTGACATACACCTCGTCGGCGATGGTAACGTCGTCTCCAAGAACAGTGACGTTCTCCAGACGCGCCCAGCGGCCAACAGAGCTGTTCCAGCCAACAATGGTGGACTTAATCCAAGCGTGGTCCTTGACCTTGCAGTTCTCCATCACGACGCAGCGCTGGAGACGGACACCGTCGCCAATGACGACGTTGGGGCCAATAACCACGTTGGGGCCAATACGGCAGTTCTTACCGATCTTGGCGGTGGGGTCAACCATGACATTTCCGCCGTACACGTAGGGCTCTGTGTGGGGGGCAAGCATCTGGGGCTTGCGCTTGGCCAGGGAAGACAGGTACAGGCAAGTACCGGTGAGGAAATCCTTGGGCTGACCGACATCCATCCAGAAGCCCTCGAGATCGTAGGAGTGGAGCTGGCCCTCCTTACAGATGGCGGGGAAGGTCTCCTGTTCGATGGAGGTCGGACGAAGCTCAATGCGCTTGAGAACACTGGGGTTCAGAATGTAGATACCGGCGTTGATGCGGTTGCCAACGAATTCGACGGGTTTCTCGACGAAGCGATCGATGCGGGAGGCATGGTTGGGCTTGTGGACGACGACACCGTACTTGGAGGGCTCGTCGACCTTAGTGACGACGATGGTGCCCTCGTCACCGTGGCTTTTGTGGAAGTCGGCGAGCTGCTTGAAGGGGTAGTCGCAAATAACATCCGAGTTGAGGACGAAGAAAGGCGAGTCATCCTTGCCCAGAATCTCCTCCGCTAGCTTGAGCGGGCCAGCCGTGCCCAGCGGTTCGGACTCGACGGAGAACTCAATGTTGACTCCGTATTGTTCCTCGTACTTCTTGAGGGCCGCGACCATCACATCCGGGCGGTAGTTGACGGCAAGAACGATATCAGTAACACCCGCAGCAGCCAAGCTCTCGACCTGGTGCAAGATCATGGGCCGGTTTCCGAACTCCACCAACGGCTTGGGAAGAGTGAGGGTCTAGAACAATTTAGTGTTAGCATTGCATAGTAAAGGATGAGACATCTAAAAAAAAAGGGAATATTTACCAGAGGACGCAGGCGGGTTCCGAACCCTCCAACAAGAATGAGAGCTGTAGAGGGGTTAGCGGGGAGAAGTGGAAGTCATTTTGAATATACCACATACCCTTCATGATGAATTGAGAATTGAAAGTAATAGGAAAAAATTAGAAAAAGAAAATTAGAAATCAGATAGAAGGCTAAGCAAAAGGAGAGAGAGAGAGAGAGAGACTCTCTGTTATTTAGGGAACACCTGGCCGTTGATGGATTTATTTTCGTCCAAGTGGGGGCACGTGAGTGAGCGGTGATTGGCGCGGTCTCTGTTTGCGGGAAAAAGGGGGCCATATACTTCGACTTTCACTTACTTTTGGAGCTGTTTTGGGGAGGAGATTTGAGTAATTTTACTTGAAATTAAATTAAATATATCAATTTATACGGAGTACGGAGTATTGAATATACAGAGTAGATTGACCATCTCTTCAAATATGGAGTACATTCTAAAGATTTAACAGCTCTGACGCGTTCATCAAAGTCTCTTGGTCTCCTGAGGTCTCACTAGTTCAGCCATCCCCGGTCAATATGTCCAATGTTATTGCATGGTTTTTACCGGGGTAATGCAGATTGCACCCACGAAACTGAACCTCAAATTTCCTGTTGGTCATGAGGTGTCGCCCCTGAAACTTAAGTGATGGGGGAGGGGATTTCTAAGGTTATGGTGTTATAGTGGTGGGGGAAGGGGGATTATTCTCTCCTGGGCTGTTCAGCTATCCCCCCCCTCTCCCGTCCCAGATCCAATGGGCATTTTACTTTTATGTATATTGTACTCCGTACGTACTCAAAGATTCATACTCTAGATACAATATTGTACATATATTTATCGAACGAATATTTTAATTACATGTTATGTATACAAAGTATAAAGTCGGAAAGTCTGAAAGTCTGAAATCAATTAACTCGCCTATTGCGTATCCGGAGGCAGTCCACGTGGATGTGACATTCCAACCGAATCCGTCACAAATCGGAGCATCCAATTTCGTACACGACGAGCCTTAAGAACCGGCTGATCATCCTGGGAGCTACCTTCTTGCATCCTACCCTGGTAAAATCCAACCGCATCCGTCACATCTACCGGTTGTCGATGCAATAGCTCCACCGTAGTCATCCCTCGGCGTAGACTTTGTCCATACACCCGATTTTGGAATGTACTGAGCCCGACAGTTCGGAGCAAAACGATGTCGCGGGGTCGAAGTGACGCCAGCGATCGACTCAGGCAATCCGCTTCATTGTTCTTGCCAGTGGTCGACTTGGCAGGCTGGAGCCAGAAATTGACTCCAAACCCAGCCCTTGTCTCGTCCCCAACGACGAGCTCGACAAGGTCCAATTCGGTTTTCCATTGTCGCGTTATTATCCGACGTGGGGGGTGAACTGCCAGCACCCCCACAATCATATTCACCGTCATCGTTTGCGGTACGATGGACTGGATGTACCTGGCCGTGGGAAGATCTTGCAAATTGCTGAGGGGTCCAGGGATAAGGAGGATGCGAGGTGACTTAGGGGTGTGTGGCTTGTCCGGCCCCGTAGAGCTAACCAGCATGCTGTCCTCGCCCAAACTGCTCTCCTGCGTGGAATCTGCTACCTCCACATCTGAGCCAGCTACCTCGGAGGCTTCGTGGATGGCAAAGGAATGGTCGTAGAATTTAAGAATCGAATCTTCTGAATGCCCTTCTGCTGGGGAATATGTTGCAACAGCCAGTTGATGCGAGATGAAAAAGGCCGGATCCTCATAACGTTGGAAAGAGTCATAATTGTCTCCTAACTTATCGACTGATGGTGACCGTAACACTCTCCATCTTACAGGTGGTTGGTCCAGGGATAGCTGTTGTTCTGGGCTCTCCGTATTCTCGTAAAAAGGAGGTATGGGTTTATTGAGAAGCTCGTCTGTGTTCCAATCCAGGCTTGCTGCCAACGGAGACCCTACCAAGAAGATAAATTTTCGAGACATATCAGTCTGCATTGGACGGCGGAATACACAGGTCAAGGGGAGCTCTTGTCCTTGAGAAAGACCGTAGGCCAGAAGGTCCCTGAATCCATTGAGCAATGGGAGTCACAGTGTCGTTCTTAGGAGCGTCAAGACGGTGGATGAAGTTCAAATGACCGTGGAAGTCAAGACGTTGGGATTCGTAAAGACCGGGCCGCGAACCATGGGCAGTTTCTGTGAGCAACACCGCCGACAACAGGTGTACCTGGCCCTTCCTACCTACAAGTACTCCATTTACTACCAATTTGCTCGCAAAATCACCCATACACAGTTAAGTCAACCATACGACATTCTGCATTAAAAATGTTGATTTCATTCCTTCATCGGAGTTTATAGGAGTTAATGACACACTATAAATCCACACTATAAATCCATTTATAGTGTGCACGTGCCACTTGGCATCACGTGACACTGTTACGGTCGCCCATTCAGACACAAGTGGCCGTCGCCATTCGCCGCATCAAAGCGGAGCACACTAACTATCGCCTTCCTCTATCTTCATTCTTGCGTCAACGATGTCAGTATCTTCAACTCAGGCTTAACAGATTCAATTTTGCTCTTCAGCTGTAAATTCGATCAAGAGGAGCACACACCAATCCTCGCACCCGGCCAAGTGCCGCTGTATATCGGACAGTCATGGCCTTCCAAGTCCCGATCCCCATGCCTGTGAGTACCACTTCGCAATTTGTCATCCAGATCTCACAACTGACACAACCAACTTGCTACTAGAATGTCGCTGCCGTGACCTCGGATCTCTGGCCTTCAATGTGTAACGTCCTGGCCGCTCCCTGGAAGCAGACTGGGCGAACTCCGACGACCAAGCTCGGCGAATCTCTCCAGCGCAGTACTAGCCAACAAGGAAATGAGACAGTATGGCATAACCTATCATCAATTTGGCGTCACCCCATGCTGATACAAACAGATCTCTTCACGCGCATCATTACCTGAATACCTGGAAGGTGTTTCCATTGAAGCCCTACGCGCGGAGGTCGTCAGCCGGCCTTCGCAACAAACATGGTCGTCATTGCTGAACCGAAGTATGTTTTGGGTTGAGCAAATTAGCTTGATAAATTATGTCTAACCATCGATAACAGACAACGCACTTCGGACCACCTCATCTTTCACGCCGATCCGCCATGCTCTTCCCGGTGCTCGTTCATACTCGACTCTCACCCCATTCCGCATTAACTCCCTACGCACGGCCCCGAAGGTCAATGGTCTCTCGAAGATACAGCAGCAACGGTTCTTGTTTGGGGGTCCTGGCATCACGTACTAGCTCAGAAGGAGAAGGTCGCTAACAAGAGCCCGCAAAACGCAGATGCCCAAAATGCTCTCTACTCGGCTCTTTTGCGTGCCAAAATGCCGGGCATAGTTATCGAACGACACCGGAGCGGTTATTTTGCAAGCGATCTGACAACTGAAGCATTGGTCCAACAGGCCCAGTCAAGCGTCGGTGGCGCCGACGGTGGAGCTGGAGCTTTCGCCGGGTCAAACCACAATCTGAGCCCTGAACAGCTCCAGGCAGTCGGCCAAGCGGTCGCTGCTCGGGCTACTGGCAGTCAAATCGGAATGGGAAAGCAAAACGGTACCGGTGCCAAGGACGCTCCTCTTTACGTTGTGGTCGACGAGTCTCTCGGAAGCACAGTGTTCCGCTGGGTCAAATTCTTGCTCATTTTCGGCTTTTTCACTTACATCTCTCTGGTCACGGTCACTATCCTGGTTGAAACCACTGGCGTTTTGAAGAACGTTCGGGGTGCGCAGGATAAGGAGGCCCAGCCCGAGCAGCAAACGGCTCGCTTCAGCGATGTGCATGGCTGTGACGAGGCCAAAGATGAGTTGCAGGAGCTTGTGGAATTCCTTCTTAACCCAGATCGTTTCTCTTCCCTAGGTGGTAAGCTGCCCAAGGGTGTTCTATTGGTCGGTCCTCCCGGTACTGGAAAGACCTTGCTTGCGCGTGCTGTTGCTGGCGAAGCGGGTGTTCCATTCTTCTACATGTCTGGATCTGAATTCGATGAGGTATACGTTGGTGTTGGTGCCAAGCGTGTTCGTGATTTGTTCGCTCAGGCCCGTGGCAAGGCTCCGGCTATCATTTTCATCGATGAGCTGGATGCGATAGGTGGAAAGCGAAATGAGCGCGATGCTGCTTATGTCAAGCAGACGCTCAACCAGTTGCTCACGGAACTTGACGGATTCTCTCAGACTAGCGGTGTCATCATCATTGCTGCTACCAATTACCCTCAACTGCTGGACAAGGCACTCACTCGACCTGGTCGGTTCGATCGTAGGGTCGTTGTGGACCTGCCTGATGTTCGGGGCCGAATGGACATCTTGAGACATCACATGAAGGAAATCCAGTTTGGTACTGATGTTGATGTCGGAGTCATTGCACGTGGCACCCCGGGCTTCTCCGGTGCTGACCTGGAGAACTTGGTCAACCAAGCTGCAGTCCATGCCAGCCGTGACCGTAAGGCTAATGTCGGGTCGTTTGACTTCGACTGGGCCAAGGATAAGATTATGATGGGTGCTGAGGCTCGCAGTCGTATCATTCAAGACAAGGACAAGCTCCTGACTGCGTACCACGAGGCCGGTCATGCCCTTGTTGCACACTTCTCTCCTTCCTCCACCCCGCTGTACAAGATCACCATTGTTCCCCGTGGTATGGCCCTTGGTATCACCCACTTCTTGCCGGAGATGGATACTGTTTCAAGGAACTACACCGAATACTTGGCAGACATCGCCGTCTCCATGGGTGGCAAGGCTGCCGAAGAGCTAGTTTTCGGCCACGACAATGTCACTAGTGGTATCTCCGCTGTAAGTTTTACTGGTTATATTTTTGTTATTTTGTCGATACTAACGGCCTCATTAGGATATCCAAAGTGCCACCGAGACGGCCTTCACACTGATCACCCGGTTCGGATATTCCAAGAAACTCGGCAACGTCGACCTGTCTACCAACTACGACAGCCTATCATCGGAAACCAAGCAAGAGATCGAAGGTGAAGTGCGCCGGCTTGTGGAAGAGGCCCGCGATCGGGCAACCAACATCTTGACCGAAAAGCGCAAGGAACTAGAGCTTCTGACAAAGGCGCTCATCGAATACGAGACGCTCACAAAGGAGGAGATGGAGCAGATTCTTAAGGGCGAGAAGATCAGCAAATTGAAGTCCTCCCCTACTGCGCCCCTGAAGCTTCCCGAGGCTTTGCAGTCGACCAATCTCAACCCGTCTGCCGCAGCAGGAAGAGCACCCACGGTCAATGAATAAGTTCACTTCTACACATTCTGTAATCTCCCCTTTTCATTTTCATGTCTTATTTTCTTGCTGGCTCTACAGACACACCCGCCTACCTTGTTTTTCGTCTCCATTGTGCATCCCGCCATCATTCGGGCGTCTATTGAAAATACCATCTTTCCTTGGTTCCTCTTCTACATCATGTCTCAGTCAGATCGACTTCTAGTTGACTCTGGTTATCAGTTGGCCGCTTTTCTGTGTGTGTAATACCATTGAAGCTTGGATTGATCTTTGTACATATTCCCTGTACGTTGTACGTGGTATGTCACAATCTATCTATTGATTAATTCGTTGCGAACGTAGTGGGCAACGATGGTCCAATATCAAGAACAGTGTTCCATGGCCATACAATATATATACATGTAACCATGTAACTAACTAGGTACCTACCTAGGTACCTAACTACATATACACCGGATTTTAGGCCGAGCGAGATGGCTTTCCCTTTCCGTTTTAGTGCTTACCCTAGCCGCTTTTGCTCACTGAGTAAAACTGAGCACGCCGCTGAGTATTATATAATGACCCGAATCGCTCACTGAGCGTCACCTGATCATTATATAAGCTGGATGACTCGCTCATGAGTGTCGCCTGATTATTACGAACAGAGCGCCCGCGGGAGCAGCTAAGTCAGCAGCTCACCTCAATAAAATGCACCACGCTAGCCCCAACCAAATGTAGTTGTTCACTAGAACTCTTGACCGTTGTCCCCTCGACGAAGGCTAGCGTTATCAATTTGGCGGTCGGTCCAGCTAGGAGGCAAATTCATAGTAGGGCCATATTGGTTTTATTATTCTATAGCTATACCACTATTCAACTCGCCCGAGTCTTATATCCACGATACCGGAAAATATCCAACCCTCAATTTTTAGTTCTACAATATCTAGGAATATCTCAGAACCCCTAATTAGATAGTTTATCAATCCATTAGTGTTTTATTCTGATTTTTTCCGCTTGACTTTTAACGGATTATCGCTCTTACTACCTACCGTAGACCTGGCTTTGAACCGCCCATAGGTTCCAAATCTCAGAACCTGAACCTAACCTCAAGAGGTTAGGTTCTAAACTTTTTAACCTGAACCTAACCTTAACCTCAAGGAGGGTCATTGAGGTTCAACCTCATGAACCTACATGAACCTGCATATACATAATTTTTCGACGCTTTTCCTCTTTTGGCTGCATAAACTTTTATAGCTGTTTCGTTGATCTGGCGGTATTTATCTGATTACTCTGTCAACGTGGTGAACTATGAAGAAATAATTATTTAGAAGTAAACAGAAGGCACATTCATTAATAAATTACAAGTAATATTCGATGATATCGACGTGGTAGGTGGTCAATAGAGGTCACCAGCGAAATTGCATATAAAGATGCAGATATATATATTCTGAACACTATAGCCTATGTGTATCTTCACCAACAGAACTACAATTTATCAAGAAAACCACTAGGATATAGTTGAAATCCCGTTATTTTTATATCAATTAAATCGTTATACCTCCCTCTATGAATTCGTCTTAGAGGATTCGGGTTAAATTATCTATATATGTCATAAAGCTAGTTTAAAGGTTCTCATTATTGGACTTAGCCAATTTCAACAAGACGGTTTTCCCAACTCGAGGTTAACCTCCAGGTTCTATGCGGGTAAGTCAGGTTAAATTCTAGGTTCTTTACGGATAAATGAGGTTAACTTTCAGGTTCTATGCGGGTAAGTGAGGTTCTCTTCTAAAATGATCCACTATAATAGCCAATCAGATATAGGTCGATAGATACAAAAGACGATAGATCAATTCTAGTGCGTAGAATA
Source organism: Penicillium verrucosum (assembly GCF_028828655.1). Taxonomy (NCBI): domain Eukaryota; kingdom Fungi; phylum Ascomycota; class Eurotiomycetes; order Eurotiales; family Aspergillaceae; genus Penicillium; species Penicillium verrucosum. Next base: position 6,882,792 of record NW_026643210.1, read on the forward strand.
GGGTCAAACCGATCCCCCAGGAATATCGCGTATCTTTTCAAAAGAACTAATAAGTGAGTTCCTTATTCTCTTCCTCCTTAACAATTATACCCTCTACTAGCTTGCTAAATCTATTATATCTCAGCCCTCCGGCGCCTACGCGTCGTCTAGCTTCGATACCACGGACAGTTTACCATTCGACGCGCTCCAATACCTTCTCCCTAACGATTCACTATCCCAACGCGAAAGCCAGAGCCAAATACTATCCGAAGGCCAACTTGACTCAGTTCCAGACCTTCCAGACTATCAATCTCGCGTAGTACATCGGGCCCCAAGCACCCTACCGCGAATCAAGCCTAATCGTATTAACGAATTTATTATCTATACACCCGAAATGACAGCGGAATTTGTGAAGTGGTGGCTTGATACTAGCTATGGCAAGTCGAAACGGATCAACTGGGATACAAACCCAACAAATCGTCGAGCAGAGTGCTGGAAAGGGTTCCAACAAGTTGCAAATGCTAAAGATGGTAAGCTAGGCGTTATGTGTAATAAGTGCCGTACAGTTCTTACGCATCCTACTACGAATCATACTAGAACGTCATCGATGCAGAAACATCTTGACGGTCCAAGGTACCGAAAGCAACTACCGAAGAGGGGTACTGGTAGTATCCAACAATTGCTTAGTGACGCGGTATGTTCTCTATAGTCTAAATCCTATATTTATACTAACAATAAATTTACTATCAAATAGGCCGAGAAAAGACCAGCGCCTATCTTTACCCAACAAGTATAGGAGCAGATGCTTCTTAATCTTATCACTACATCGAATTTACCCTTTCTATTCGTCGAGCATCAAAAATTCCGTGATCTCTTTTCCTTCGCACGGCTAGCACCCGAGCCACCTAGCTTTCCATCGAGAAAGGTGATTCGCGAGCGCCTCCGGGGTTTCGTGCTACAACATCAACAAGAGACACTACAATTACTCCCATCTAGAGCAAAGCTATCACTCGCACTTGACTGTTAGACTTCACCATTCCATAACGCGTTTATAGCTATAACAGGATACTTCCTAGACAACGAATAAGAGTATCGCGAGGTCCTCCTTGGTTTCGAGCCACTTTCTAGAACTCATTCTAGCTTAAACCTAGGTAAAGTTGTTCTCCAGATTCTACAGAAGCATAGAATCACAGATCGTATACTAGCGGTAACAACTAATAATACGTCTAATAATAAGACGCTTATGGCCGCGATCAATAATTCAATCCGGGAACTACAACTAAATACGGATTCAACGATCATTCAAGTGCCCTGCCTTGCTCATATTATCCAATTGAGTCTAGTTGAATTACTTGGTAAAATCAAGGCCTCGCCAAAAAATGACAATACTAAATTACAATGGTCTGAGGATCGTGTTCGATCGCTTCGTACGCGCCAGCAGAAGCGAGATATCGCCGATACCCTAAATAAGGTATACTTCTAGTGGATAATATTCTATATATTTGATATACTAACTATTATTATAGGTTCGAGGTCTTACAGTCTTTATTAATAGAAGTCCTCAACGTAAAGAAGGGTTTCTGAAGCTCGAGTCTAATAGGCAAAAGCTTATCCCAATCCAAGACGTCTATACGCGATAGAATTCAACGTTTCTTATACTTCGCCGGGCGAGAAGGCTTCGTACCACATTCGACGAGTACTGTTCTATCTCGTTCTTTAACCAACCCCATTTTGCATTAAGTACAGAGGGGTAGCGGCAAATCGACTATCTACTTCATATTCTCCAGCCCTTTTTCACATACACCACCCTAGTCTACCAGACTAATGACTCGAGTATTCATCTTGTCTTTAGTATTTATAACAGGCTCTTTGATCATCTTGAAAGATCGATACGTCAGCTTCGTCGCAAGAAAGTTGCCTAGAAACAGCTAATGCTTTCCTCCCTTAAGGCTGCAAAAGATAAGCTATCAAAGTACTACGGTCAAACAGATCTTATTAAAGGTGATCTCTATACTATTGGAACGATCCTAGATCCATCTAATAAAATAGAGTTCTTTTCAACAAGTGATTGGGCCCCAGATAACACAGGAAGAGACTATAAAAAGGAATACCGTCGGAGTCTCCAGTCCCTTTTTAAGAAATACCGCCTTCGTATACCATCAAATATATCACCGTCTAATAGTTCATTATTCCCAGCTAAATCAGCGCTCGAGAGGATGATTAAGGGCGATTCCTTACAACGATCAACTAGTAGTCCGCAGCAGGATGAGCTTACTAGGTACCTCCAGAGTAGTAAGTAAGGAAGTCTTCGATATAAAGCATAATACTAATCTTCTTAGCCACTATCAATAAATCCGCTCAGATCTTCTGGAGAAACCATAAGAGGGAGTTCCCTATTCTTACAAGCATTACTCGTGATATGATGTCTATCCCAGCGACTGGTGCCGGTGTTAAGCGTCTTTTTAACTCTGCCCGGGACATTTGCCACTATCGCCGGGGGTCGTTAAGCCCAGAGACTATCCGTGATATCATATTATACATGTGTACAACAAGATTTGATACTAAGGAGGAGCAGCGGCAGATTCTCCAAGAATATCTTTCAGAGCAAGAGATCGCAGCTACGTCCGAAGAGCTTCATATTGAAACACATTGTGCCGAAGCTATCAGTGACACTGAGGAAGATATCGAAATGCACCTTGATACCCCGGCCGTAGCACCACTCTCAGCCGTTGCCGCTGGAAAGCGGCCGGCTATCAATTCTGACGATAAGGAAGACCCTGATACCGATGACATTACGGATCCAGAAGAGACCTCGGAATTACCCTTACCTAATACGCAGCAGCGTGTATCAGGCAGAATGCGGAAGAGGTCGAGACTGTTGGATGGGTATATAGTTTAACAGTTCAAGTCTTAAGAACCCTATATTCTAGATATAATATAGAAAACTGATGTTTGAAATCCCTATCGAAGATAAAGCTACAATATGCAATATTAGACATACAGTGTCCTTCTGTAAGGCTATAAAGTACAAAAATTTTGGTTTACAGTTACAATGCAATACAGCCTGTTTCTATATAATTTATGCAACTGAGCCCGAGTCACGTTTTTTAGCTGTTTGTCATGTTTGTTTAACCTGAGGTTCACCCGCGGGTGAACCTGATGAGGTTCGGTCCTCGGATGGAACCTCCCTCAGGTTCCAAAACCCAGAACCTGACCCGCCCAAATGGAGGTTCAGGTTAGGTTCTTCAGGTTCACCCGCGGGTAAGTGCCAGGTCTAACCTACCGTTTGCTCCTAGGAATACGACTTCAGCTCTAGCGACCTCGACATCCGCAAAAATATGAACCATCGATCATGTCTACTGTATGAGCTAGCCGCCTATAACGCATGACGAAATTTGCGGCCCCTTATTTGCCTAATGTTAGGGAACAAACTGGATTGCAGCAATCTATAGTGCTTCCTATGCCGGGCGGTGATTTTCTTGCCCTCAGAGGGCGGCCCTCCAAATATGATAAACATGGAACTCTGCCTAGGTATTTAGATGCATAAAGTATGCAGATTTCGGCAGTATTATTTAGTATTCTATTTACAGCTTAGTAGTATAAATTGAAAGTATATACCATATAAGTACTACTATGAATATATATTCCATCTAATAGAATTAGGTAGCAATCTTTAAAATTACCAACCACTACTTTTCTTAAAGAGATTGAAAACCTACAACGTCACTATTACATACTATGATTAATTATAAAACTCAATTTCTTAAAATTTCTTAATATTAATAAAGAAATAGATGATAAAAGTAATATTCAAACCTAAACAGTGCTAAATAACAGTAATTTATTAAGATGACTTAGCAGTTTTATACGTCTAAATTGAGAAAGGTCAACTTTTTTAATGCAAATGAGGGCCGCCCTTAGGGTGCCCGCTCTCAAAATGTTTTTAATGAGGTCTACGTCTCCGTGGCCTACCTAAGGTCACCTGACCATCCAACATATTGACGGCCACACTCGATCGTCACTTCTATTCATCATCAATTCTATTGATTTTCTTTCGTTCTCGGAGTTCTTAACTCTTCCCCTCTCACACGAAAATGGATAAACAAACCCAGACCAGGCGTTGCGATGAAGTTAAGCGACTCTACAAGCTACTTAAGAGTTGTGAATCTTGGTTTCTTTCCCCCGGTGATCTCCAAGGCCTCGGAATCTATAGCCAGCAAGTTGGCATGACAGGTGACGGCTCTGTACAATTTGATCCATGTTTCTTTCGGCCTTATCCGGAAAAGGTGCTACAAAAATATCCACTCGATACGGTTTCGATGGCTGCGGACCATCCTCCACAGACTCTTCAACGGCTTAATAACCCCCGGGACTTCCAGACTCTATTACGAGAAGTCCAGAATGACCCTAAGGTCGAACATCCCCTAGAATTCGCTAAATCAAGATGGGATACATTGACACTTTTATATGGGCCGGATGTCTGGGAAGATCATGCCAGACAGACACGTTGGCATATTCAATCCCAGCAGATACTTCCTCGGAGAGGGCTTCCTCGGAGAGGGCTTTCCCCGGGACTCTACTCTTAGCGATCTAAGATCTATCTACGAACGGAGGTTAGTATACTTTGCTTTTTCTCTTTTACTCTACTGTTTTTAGGGACTAAATATACTAGGACGAAATGGAAGCATAGCGCTCCTAAACTATATGGACTTAATAGAAGGAACTATTGGCGTATACTAAGTCTCCGAGAAGTTTTTCAGCCAAGCTTTAACCCACATGCAATTATGGAACTTTTATCCGATGTTCCCGCAAATCATGCAGAGAATTGCCTTACTCTCCAAGAAGTAAGCGCCGTCCTAACCGTGATGGTTGCTCGAACATCCGATCGGCCGTTCCGGGACCACCCGATCCATCCAGTTAGTATCTTACTTACACTTCCTAGCTACTAGAGATTTCCTAAGTACTCACTTATTTTTTATAGTTATTGGTTCTTTCATACACTGGACAGAAACATGGAAGAATAATTCAAGCTTCATTACATGGAGAAAGCTTGCTTTTGCAATATTCTCAGCTATGGAGTTTTGCGGATGACGAAACGGCACCAGTTGAACTTTTCGTTCGTTATGATATGAGCCAGCCAGTTCCGATAGCCTTAGAAGAGCCGAATCCTATTATTGGCTCTCTTGTCGGCCCTGTTACGTCTATGAGCTTGAATTAGCTATTTAATACAGACCCTACCACAAAGTATTTTACCCACCCGCATTTTTACCCCACCATCACAAAATATATGTAAAGGAACGAAGCCAAATTGATTCAATACTGACTAAGTCGATATGCTGTTTACAAAAAAGCTTGGAGAAGGGAAGGAATGAAGCAAGCGAGATAATAATAAGGATGACGGGCAAGGCGGTGGCAGAACGGAAGCGTACGGAGACGGAAGCCTATATGGCAGGGCCATATATGTAGTAGGAAGCGGGTCTAACCCGTTACAGGCAGCTAGACTGCGATATCGCCCGTCTATAGGCACTAGAAAGTGTCCACGGCCCGTGGGCCTTTTGAAATTTGACGCCCATCGCCCACTATTATGCAAAATTAATGCAAAAATTACCCTATTAGGCTATTTTATGTATATAACCAGATCTTGGCAGTACCTACTTTGCTAAGAGTGTCCGCATATGTCTTGGCGACGCTAAAAGTGTCTCCACTTTAACGGGCGTTGTCGTAGTAGCTCTCACTGATACACGCCAAGACTCGCCCCGAACCGAACCGGCTTGCTGGCCCTACGCCCTCGACCCCACCTGCCGCTCCGCTCGCCTGGCTGAGAGAGATCCGATCTACAATGGATCCGAGCCCTACGATCATGGTAAAAACCATCACATCTTAGTCGCCTATAACGCTAACTACTAGGAACTTAAACTTAAACCCGCTCTATCTGATCTCGGTAACCCTATAGGTAGGCTGCGCCAAAACCCAAGCCAATCTATGGGCGCCCATTAGACCTATTAAATCGTAAAAACGTGACGTTCACATGACTATATAATTTATGCATTTCTAGGTGGTTTTTTGGGTATTTTGTATACATATGAAGTATCTGAATATATATATTACCCGCAATTTATAGACTCAGATAATGATTCAGATGATGATTTTATTTCATATATACATTGCACTTCTTTTCAATGATAGGCCCAGTCACTATCATCCTATCTTGTTCGCTTACGAGCTCTCACTGACGTGCGTAACCCGGTGCTTCTAGGATCGGATTCCGGAAGTGGGGCATCAGTGGTATTAACTATGTAGTCAAGCTAGCTAATGAGGGGCTTTGCCACGTGACAAGTCACGTGATGATAACATCATGCCCCCACGAACAAAGGTCTCGTCCCGAGGCCTAAAAATTGCTATGTAATGGTTTTCCTGGAGGTTATGCGGCTTCGGGTTTGTGATGATGGAGCAGTTCGGACAGTGCATGGCGTGTAAAATGTCTTTGACAACTTTCGATCCTGGCTTCGAGGTCCTTGATTGTGTCTGGCAAGCTGTCTTTGCCGTGCATGTATGCCTCATATCTACCGATCTATGCTCGATAGAGATCGTATCTCCGTTTGCTGTTAGGTGAATTGAAGTCGGTAAAGCTGTATTTGATATCCCCGCTAAGCTTTGCCATTGCTTCGATGTCTTGAATGAGTGTGATGGTAGTGGGGTCGAATTCTTTGATGGTATCTAGCTTGATCTGTAAAGCTTCCGAGATCGGTCTGATAGTGTTGGCTTTGGGTATTGTCTCTATATATGCTTCAATGGCAAGTCTCTCGTCGTCATCGTATATGATCTCTATATCGTTATTGGCTGTTTTTTCCTGCTTTTTGATGCGCTTTGGATTGGTTGTGTTGACGTATGGTTTGGCTTTGGCTGCGTTATAGTCGAAGTTAATACTATGTTCGGTGAAGAGTTCGCGCGGAGTGATATGAACGTTTGCTTTACTTGTTGTGTCTGCGTATTCGATGTTGTAATCTTTGAGGTCGATTAGCCTGGTTAGCGTGCTTCTTGTTCTTTTGTTATTGTTACCGAGTAAGATAGCTAGATTATGATGATCGGTGGCGACGATATCGACTGCTGTTTTAAGCTGCTGCTCTATCTTGTAGTCTTTGTTATTCCGGATGGTTCGATGCTGACGTTGTATGGAACGGGGTATGTTGACGAACGAGGCCGATGCGACGACTTTGCCGATTGTGAATGTGGTGTTATGTCTGATGTTTGCGTCGGTTTTGAGGCTTATATTCCCTAGCTTGTCTGCGTGTTGGCGACCGATAAGTGGCGTTCCTCCTCGTACGATAATAATGAATGGCAAGCTATATATATATATTAATGGTGTAGGATCCTCGGGTGTTCGTCTAGCTCGTATGTGGCCGTTTCGGTCAAAGTCGATAGGGTATCTGATTCCCCTTTCTGCTGCCGTTATGTTTTTGGATACTATATAAACGCCTTCGTCGGATAGCTTTACCCCGTTTGGTGGTAGGAACTTTGGAGGGTATTTGATATAAAGTGGCGCGAGAGCTTTGTCGGTTGCTGTAGGGTTTAAATCAATTGGGTCTGGCGTGGTGTTAGATGGGTCCTAGATTGGTCTTTGGGAAAGACCTTTTTCGCTGAGAATGTCGTTTTCTTTTAGTATACGCGCGACGTTCTCCTGTACTCTAGCGTCTATTATTGCTAGAAAAATCTCTTCTTCTCCTTAGCTGTAGGCTAAATCGGTCTGCTCGAGCTTTTTCTGGTTGTCTATGAGCTATGCTTTGCCTCGTTTCTTGGCTATAGTTAAAATGCGAGTGAGAAATGGAAAGGTTGGAAATTGAAAGTGAGAGAATATTGAAATGTGAAGAAAGAGGAAGTTGTGTAACGATGTTTTTAGTTTACGATGCTCTTAGGTTTGATGTGCCGTAAGAATAGGATTTGCCCTGATTTTGTGGTTATTGTTGGTGATTGTCCTGGTCGTATTGGACGAATAGGTCACTATATCCCTCCTCGGTAGAGGGGATCCAGATGTCGCTAGCTGTACCGCGACCTCTGTATCGTACTCTGTATTCTGTTCTCATTGCTCTTATGCCATCGCCGCGCGGTCGGCCGACTGGTCGTGTTCTCTTGTCAACAATCCTTTCTACCGCCTATGGGCTAATAGGTGGTAGTTGAGCTGGTTCGGGTGTGCGTTCCTAAAGATCCTCGCCGGGCGGATCTAGTTCCAGATGCTCCACGCTGATGACAGGGTGGATTGTCCAGCTTGGTGGTAGTTCCAATCGATACGCTAGGCGTCCGACGCGTTCGATGACTTTGAACTTTCCGGCGAAGCGCTGTGCTAACTTTCGGGGTAGGTCTTGATTTGCGTGGATGTTATAACCGTGGCTAAGGCGCAAGTAGATATAGTCCCCTAGAGAGAACCATTTTCTCTAATAAGTTTTATCATAGTAGTTCTTCATTGCCATAGCCGCGTAGCTCAAGCTGCGTTCGGCGTCGAGACGGATTGTGAAATCCTGTTCTGTGGCGAATGCTTGACGTAGCATTTGTGACGGTTGGCGTAGCTCCACGCCGTACATCAGTTTGTGTGGTGAATAGCCGGTGGAGGCATTAGTAGAAGAGTTCAAAGCTGCCTGAAGGAATGGCAAAGCCTCATTCCATCGGAATTCGGGTTTGGTGAATTGTCGTGATTCGGGTTGGGTGGACTGGTCTGTTTCTGTCCGTTTTTGCTGTGCTGCCCAGTGTCTGATCGCAATCTCTACTGTTTGATTTGTTCTTTCAGACTGACCGTCAGCTTGGGGGTGGTAGGCTGTAGTGAAGAATAGATGAACTTGGAGCAGAGTGAAGATGCCATGCCATAGGCCCTTGGTGAACTTTGGATCCCGGTCCGAAATGATGACCACTAGGAACCCCTAGTCTACTGTCCACTAGAATGTTAAGACTGACTTTGACTAGTCTACCCCTTGCTAAGTTGTCTTCCCTAGCACAAATCTATTTTGTTTTGTGAACTTGTCGGTTATCGCTAGGAGAGCATCGAATCCCTCGGGCGTTTTGGGCAAGCCTATAATAAAGTCTATAGTGATCGTATAATAGGGGATCGGTAGGGTTAGAATCGGTTGAAGTAGACTATATAGTCTATACCGCGGAACCCTATTCTCTAAGTATATTGGGCATTTCTAGATTTCTAGATATATCGTTTGAGTAGCTTAGCGCCTTTATAAAAATAAAGGCCCTTTATTCGCTCCTAGCATCTATCGTAACCCTAATGTGCTTACTGATTGTGCACTAAGCTAAAGATTTCTTTTATTATAGACTTCGGCAAATAAAGTGCCTCTGATCTATTATTGTATAGTAGGTACAACAAGTTATTACCGTCTAGTCTATAGGGTAGTCTCATTAGCTCTAGGTCGTCTACGGCTTATTCGTCCCGGAGTATTTAGATCACCTTCGATAGACGAGTGTCCTATTCGTAACCCTATGTGATCTTCCTTTTTATGGTGTCGGAAAGCTCTATGAACACCATTGTCTAGTTGTGATTGCTAACTTACTCGCTTTCTACTACGTCCGCGGGGAAAGCGTCAATGCCCTAGGTGAACGTGTCTAGGTTATTTTCCTTAGTGGGCTTTGTAGGGTTTGAACTCCGGAGACGCGAGAGAGCGTCTGCGACCTTATTGGTGGCGCCTGAGCGATGAAAAACCTTCAAACTGAAAGTTTGAATGAACTGCGCCGCCCTTACGAGTCGTAAATTTTGGTTCTCTGTGGCTGCTGAACGTAGGTTTGTGTTGACTGCAATGTTGACTGTGGCGGCGTGGTCTGTGTATACGATGGCTGGTTTGTCCGTTGGGACTGCTAAAAGAAGATGTCTTATCTTCTGTAGCATCCAGACCAAGCATGCTACCTCTAGCTCGGTTGGCCAATATTTTTGCTCTGCTGCGGACAGTAGTCGGCTCAAAAACATGATTGGTTCCACTACCGTTGCTGGAGGTGGTTTCTTGTGATCGTCATGTTTCCAGCCCGCCTTAACGTGGAAGATCATAGCGCTATGCCCGTGATCCTTTGAGCTATCGATTTCTGCATAAAGCTGCCGGGAGTGATCGAAGAACACAGTCATATGCGTCAAAGCGCGACGCATAGCTGTTTGCAATTCCTCAAAGCTGCGTCTTTCGACGTCTGTGGGATTTTCCAGGTTTGTGTGCTGTGCGAATCTCTTCCTTTGATTCCCTTTTCTTGGACCGAGTTTCAACAATGCAGTTTTCCGGTCATGCATAGCTTTTGCCAGCTGCGCATGCCTCCATATTTTCGTGCGAAAGTAGCCGACTAGCCCAAGGTATGTTTCGAGTTGTTTGAGATTTCTTGGAAAGTCCAAGCTGAGGACTGCATGCAGCTTTTCCTCCATTGTCGTCATCCCGAGAGAGTCCACACGTTGTCCGAGGAGGGTGACTGTGGGGAAAGCAACAAATGTCTTTTTAGGCTCGATGCGGATGTTGTACTCTTGTAGTACACTCAGTAGTATATGCAGGTGCTCGATGTGTTCCTCCAAGCTGTTTGAAGCAATGACGATGTCGTCAATGTACGCCCTGCAGAACTTTCGTAGTCCTCGGAGGATCCCGTCTAGCTGTCGTTGGACGTATGCGATAGAGTTGCAATGTCCCATCATTGCTACTTTTAGGACCTTGTGACCTCTGTGTGTGATGACTCCTAACTTGCCAATGTCGTCTGGATGGACTCTCCACTGGTAGAACCATGCAGCGGCATCCATGACTGTGATAAATCGCTTCCCATGGCAAAGCTGTAAAATGTCATCCTGCGTGGGCACTGGGTACATATCCTTGACAGCTTCTGCATTTGCATCACGGAGGTCCACCACCGGTCGGCCGACTCTGACGGTTTGCCCGTTTTTTATGACATCTCGATAGGCAACAAAGACTGGATATCGTGTCGGTGTGTGCCTCGTGGCCCAATCAAGCTTCCTATCAGCCTTTAGGCCGTCGAAGACCTTGTCGATTAGGTCTTTCTCCTTCTGCCCAGTTGGGTAGACTCTCTTTCGCTTAACGCGCTTTTCCCATCCGTCAAGCATTAGGATCCTCATCCAATCCTCTTAAGGGACATTAGCGAATTCAGGCTTCGACCAGACGTTGTATTTCATGAGTGCGCCCTCAATAGTGTTTACGATAGATTCGTCGCCGTATACTATGATGCCGTTCTCGAGTATTCTTTCTCTGGCGTTTTGGGGTCGTAGTGTCGATTTTTTCACCTCTTACTACTAGTTTGTAGCTAGAGTGGCCGCGTCTAGGTAGACCTGATAAGCTGTAGAGTAGTCGCTCTCTATCAGTGTTCCGAGCCGCTAGTGACGAGCGATAGTCTAGGTGTTAGGCGTTTGATTTGTGATTAGCACGAATGTAAAGTTCGAGTCTACTATATAGGTATATAGCGTGGTCCTTTAGTCCTCGGTAGGGCGGAAGATGAAGTCTCGATCTTTTGGCAAGCCGTACTTCTCTTTAATCTTAATCGGTATATTGATCCTTATATAGGGTGGAATGACCACTTTGTCCTTAGAGAAAACTAGCTTTGTGTCCAATCTATTTGCCTTTGATTGTATGCTGACTAGGAACTCTATATCTTGATATAAAGCAATTTGTGCTATTTTTCGATCGAAATCTAGCTTGAAACCCTCTGGTATAAGGACGTCGGTGCCGATGAGCAGCTTTGCCTTAAGGTTAGGCACTAAATGAGCTTCTATTGTCAACTTAGCGGTTGCTTTAGGCCCTATAAAATAAACATTCAACTTCATCCACTCCTTCGATAGGTACTACGAGCCGATGCCGTTGACTAAGATTGGAGTTTCGAGGCTTTCGATGTACGGGCTAAGCTTCCGGGCGATTTCTACGTCTATAAGCGTTATGACATAGCCCGTATCTAAGCACGCGGTTAGGCACTGATCGCGCGATTCCAATGCAACCGTTGCTATCGCGTATCTCTATATACGGAACGCGTATCCTAGAGTGTGGCTCTTGTTTCGGTTAGATTTATATAGAGGCAAAGCTCCTTTTGCGAAGAAAGCTGGGGCAGTATCGACTGTTGTGCCAGCTGCGACGGACTTACATTCGCATGCTTCTGCATCCAAATGATCGTGTAGTGCGTTTCCTGATTGGAAACTCGCGTTGCAGTTCAGGCATATAACTGCGACTACCGGGAAACAAGTTTGAGCCGTTGGCTCATCGTAACCGCTCCATGACTCCTCATCTTAAGGCTGCTCTTCGGGAGGAACATCATATGGTTCTCCATAGTATACGTCGTCATAGTAGGTATTGCTCTGGTCCTCGTTTTCGTCAAAGAAGTCGGTTTGCTGATCATACTGATAGTGTTGGTTAGGATCGGCCATATAGGCTTGCGGTTTGCTGTTATGATAAAATGGCCTGTCTGCAATTCTCAGCTGATTTTGGTTTCCGGCTTGGAGATGAGGGGGTAGCGGGGGGGGGGCAAGCGCTGTTGTGCTGGATTTTGGCCTACGGTTTGATTCTAGCTCTATGACTGTCCTTGCCATCTCCTCTGCGTCTGATGACGGTTCCATGGCTTTGGCGGTGTTTGATTCTGGCCTTGGTTTGTGTCTTGAACATTAGGTCGCTGATCTCGGTTAGCCTCGAAACGATGACTGGTCCAGTGTTGCGTTCGTTGCATCGGGATTCTCCCACGGGGCTGGGGCTGCGTCCTATTAAGGGTTTGGGGAGGCATACGTGTGTTGAAGCGTTGCTGTCGGGAAACGACTTGATCTTGCCAGTCCAGGAACTTTAGGTCCAAGTAGCCGAGGAAGTCAGTCAAAGTTGTCGTCTCGGTAGGATTCATGATGTCTCTGCGCAAAGACGGTTCAATATTGTCGCGAACTTTGACCAATTGGTCGAAAAGCTCGTCTCGTCCGACAGCGCGCGAGTTTCTCATGATATCCTGCGCGTAATCTCTAGGTTCCTTTCCTACACGCACGTCGTTCCACGTATATCTGGTTGCATCCAACTTCCGGAGGGTTTCTGCCCTTGGCGGTTTCCAACGTTTGATCAGTTAAGGGTACCAGCCTTCCTCAAGGGGCATCCACCGCAGCGAGGCTTTCTCGAAGTCCGTAAGTTCTGTGTCATACTAGTTTATTGCCTTGTTTCTTAGAGAATAACTCATATGGGAGCGCACGACATCTTCGGACTTGAGCTTTGTGATATCACGCATATGATCCACCCATGAGTAAACGTTAGTGTAATAGCTGACGTTGTTCACTGATTTGATAGCGTTGACTGCCTTGCTGTCAGGGTCGAAGCAACCAATCTCCGCTACCTTCCATGATGTATCAGCGGTTATCACTGCTCCGCTGGGTCCCTGGGGTCCTGGGGGTCCGGGTGGCCCGGCGGGACCTGTGTTGGTAGGGCCTGGTGGTCCGGGAGGTCCGGGAGGTCCAGTACCCCTTGCTGGAGCTGCCGCCATGGCCCGTGCTACGGCGCTTTCGACCATGGCTGCTAAGTATTCGCATTGCTCCGGTGAGAAGCCTGCATTGCTCGTGCGCTGACTGTCTGCCATTGTTTCTGTTTCTTGTTCGGATGAGAGCGATTGTGCTCTCCTTCTCGCGAGATGTCTTTGCAGCAAAGGTTGAAACTGCCTTCGACTTTGTCCCTTCTGCGCTCGTGCTCGTGACTGAACGTCGGACTCGTTGGCGATTTGCGAATGTGCGGGTTGCTGCTGAGTTGTATCGTTGTTGTCGGTGGTCTCTGTGGTTACCAATTCGACTGATGCGTGGGTTTCTTGTAGAACTTGAACTCGATTTGCTCCACTGGCGGTGTCTGTCGGCTGGACCACGGTAGTGACGACTTGGGTGGTATCTGCCTCCGTGGGCTGGACCACAGACGTCACAACCTGAGTGGTCTCCTGGGGAGGAACACTTGGAGCAGTTGGCTGAATGCCCGTGGTCACCAACTCTGCGGTGGTCTGTGTAGCGGGAACAACCGGAATCGGAGCTGTGGTCTCCGAAGAGGTGGTCACCACTTGAGTGGTATCTTGTTGAACCTCGGCAGGTACGGTTGTGCGTACCCTTCGCCCGCGTGGCGCCTTCCTGCCGAGTGGCTTTGGAGGCTCGGAATCACTTGGGCGGATCCGCGGGGAGATGAAAGAGGAGGAAGTTAAGAAGTCGACAGTGGCTTAAGCTGCATAACATGTGACTTGCCCGCTTACTAAATACCAAAATACCACGCCAAGTATATCACGAACTTATCAAAGCTTCACGCAAATCCACAATGCTTATCTTGCTTATCTCCGCGGAAAATATCCAAAAAAGATCGAGATTCGGACATTGACCGAATATCTATTTTATCTTCGATGATCGATAACATGAGCTATAAATATTGACATGTTTCTTTTTGCATTCAAGTAACTAGTGTGAAAGCATTGAGTTATTATACCCCTCATAAATTGAAAGATGGCGGCCGCTGAAAGTGGGACACCCTCCAACCCCCCACAAGATGAGACGAAAAATTCCAGCACTGTTGTCAGTGGGGATGTCGAGAAAGTGACAAATTCATACCGTCCAAGCAGATGGCAGAGTAATATCACCATAATCAGTTGTGTGAGTCTGATATTGACAGACTTGAGCTTCACCTACTAACTCTCCCCAGTACATCGCCAATTTTAGCGATGGCTTTCAAAACACCCTCGCCAATCCTACAAATATAATTTTCAAGCAGGTCCTTGGAGCTGATGGATTTTCTTCCGAGATGAAAACTCGCATGAGCAACTCAGTCATCGTCGGAGCGATCCTTGGTGTGGTTGTTTTCGGATACACTTCTGATATGTTTTCACGACGCGCCGGATTGCTCGTCACGTCCTCCCTGGTCGCAATCGGTACCTTAATGGCAGCACTGGCTCTACAGGTGCATCCCTCGAGCAATATGCTGTGGTATTTTGTTGTAGTCCGTGGAATTGCTGGGTTTGGCGTTGGAGGTGAATATCCTCCTAGTGCCGCTGCTGGCATTGAAGAATCGGACTGGGTAAGCATTTAGCCGTTCCCTCACTTTGGATCTATTCTCATGATTGCTTTTAAGATTATGCGCAAATACAGAGGACCGATGTTTGTGTCCTTTACGACTTTAATGGCCACAACCGCGGGCCCAATTTTGATGATAATCTATTTGATCACACTCATTGCCACGGATGACAACCTTGTTATCGCCTTCCACGCCATTTACTCCATTGCCACCCTCCTCCCAGTCTCAATTGTAGTTTTGAGACTGTTCATGGTGGACTCGTCTCTGTTCCACCATTCCAATTTCAAGCGGCAGCCGAAGTCGTGGCGCCTTTGCCTCCTTCTTGCACGGCGTTATTGGTGGAGACTATTGACTACATCGTTGGCATTCTTTTTGTATGATTTTATCAATTTCCCTAACAGCATCATGTCCAGCACGATCATCTCCTCCCTGGTTACAGATCACAATGTCCGGACAACTGCTATTTGGCAGGTTATTTTGGCAGTCTTGCCAGTTCCCGGCGTTGTATTGGGGGCCTGGCTTACCAATGCGATTGGACGTCGCTGGACGGGAATTTTGGGTTTTTCTGGATATGTTGTGCTTGGTTTCGTTATCGGTGGCACGTACTCGAAGCTTTCTCAAAACATTGCGGCTTTTGTTGTCCTGTATGGTCTGTTGCAAGCTTTTGGCCATATGGGACCCGGTGCTACCATTGGGCTTATATCTTCCGAATCTTTCCCTACTGCCATGCGGTCCATGGGATATGGTGTCGCGACAGCCTTCGGTAGAACGGGTGCTGCTGTTGGTACTCAGTGCTTTACCCCCCTACAGGACCGTGCTGGCAACAGCTCTACCTTTTACTTGGCGGGTGGCATCGCTATCCTTGGCATGATGGTCTACTACTTGTTACCTGAAAGTGGAGATTTGGATTTGGAGAAAGAGGACAAGGAGCTCAACGAGTTTCTTATGCAGCACGGATTTACGACTGATGCGAAGGAGCCATTGTGAAGTTTTACTGTCCATAGGAGATTTCGCTATATTTATAGAGCAACTTGGTATTTAGTGAGCAGGACCCTAAGCGGTCAAACGACTGATAGAACGCAGACGGACAGAGGCTGCGCTTCAGAGATTTGACCAGATCTTTCCCTCATGAATAGGCAGGAATCCCCACCGTAATAGAGCCACTGCCAGCTCAAAAAGCAGGTCATTTATACACACCATCAGCAATGGGTGGGGCCTAAGCCAGCTAAGTGACACCCGGACCTATCGCCTACAATAGAAGCATGATTCCCGACTATCTGTAGGCATCCACGATGTTTATGCTTTTAGACGTTGTCTCCTCGGCGGATGTTCCCGACAATGGGACGGAGGCCCGCCTTATCGGGAATAACAACACCACTAGTAGTCCCTGGGTGATAGTCGGAAACGGGACCGATGATCCTATGGTACGGGTGGCAACCTACATGGCAAATCTCGGAGTGGACACGTTCACCGCGGGCATACACAGCAACTGGGAGGGGTCGGAGCCCACTATGTCCTGGAGCCAACTCATGCGGCGCTACGACACCGAAAGTATGCGTACCCAGCTGGGTGTAGTCCGACCCGGTCAGCCACTAAACCACCGGGGCGTGCTCGCTCTCGGCCCCCGCTCGGATTGGCAATCCTTGTTCTCCGATCCAGTGATCCCCACCTCCATTTTGAATGTCTCCGATACAAAGCCGCTCAAATTCCGGTCTCCTCGCGCTTCCAAGGCATGGTCCTTCAAGGAAGAATGCAGAACGAGGGCACAATCATGGTTGACCCGGGCATTATACTGTCTCGGGACTCGCTCCCGGGTATCTACATCGTGCATGAGTCGTATACCAGTCTTTTCTAGGACACGTTAGAGCAAACCAAAAGCCCCGCCGTAGCTCTACAGACGCTCCTCACGATTCTCACCCAGATGGTCTATTACGAGAAGCTGCTGCGACTCAATGGAACCGGGCGTGCCGACCGCCTTCTCGGACGCGACGCTGATTCCGACTCAATTGATAGGGTTTGGGGTAGGGATGGGGTTGCTATTTAGTCACTGGGTGGTGATGGCCATTGTTGTGGGGCTGTTTGTCCGATACACGCGCCATTCTTCGTTAGGGAATCACTGGCAGGCGGTTTCACATGTGTACTCGAAGGACACGGTGGCAGTTCTAGAGATGGCTGATCAGATGAAGGATCAGGAGGTCGAGCGTTGGGTCAAGCGCAAAGAGCGTGGGGAAGAGCTCTACAGTGTTGCGCTTGATGAAGGGGATGCGGAGCGGGTGGCGCTGCCGGCTAAACATTCGGATTCGCCCCCGCGGCCTTCACTTTGCGGGTGCCTATTGGCGGGGACTTCTCCACGTTATATTTAAGCTTATTTATATGCTTGTAACTTACCTTAGTCTATAGGGTTATGACGTAATATATCATTGAAGATGAATATCTCTTGGGACCTACCTACACGATTTCCATCATTTTCACTTCATAATCTCTGATTCTATGAAAAACGATATGTATGAGGCATCCCGCCCCTGTAAAAGATAACTCCTTACTTAAGTCAATGAGAATCAATCAGATAATCACATATCTCAACAGATTTGAATACGATTCGATTCGCTGAAATTCGCGAGCTTCGAACAGTTCAAACATTACATGGCGGCCTACTCCATGTCCACAAGCTTTTCCTAAAGCCGCACAGAGTGGCATCATATCTTAGCTATTGTCTTACTGCATAAAGGATTACGATTATCCTTTTGTATATATCAACTCTCATCTGCAGGTTGTTTTCGGCATAAGACAGGGATCAACGAAGCATAGTATGCATTCTTCTGTTTTCCAGAAAGCATTACACCCGAAGACGAAAAACTAGGACGATACGTCGCTGCCATTCCAAGCTTGATGCTTTTCATCGCCTACACGAACGACATCCTCTCTTTCTACAAGGAGAATATCAAAAGCAACGACCATACAAGCATTATCCGGACCTATTCCAAAATTCACAGCTTAACGCTTGCACAGTCGCTTAATAAATTCAAGAAAGATGCTGTCGGAGCGATGGAGAATGTTCGCAGTGTTTGTGCGGGTGATCCTGTCCTGCTTGACTGTGTCAACCAATTTTCAAATGGCTTCATTTATTGGCATTTAGTTATCGGAAGGTATCAACTAGAAGAACTTGATATCTGCTACTGTGACACGGATTCTGTCTACTTAGACTTATTGGCTTATAAGTTAGTGATATGCCTGTGGTTTCGTGAGTATTTTTTTGTTTCTCTGTCCGTTAAGCAGCATCATTCGGGCAATTAACTAACAACCTCTAGCGCATGGAGCGGTAATTGACTCTAGCACGTAATAGGCCACATTGGAGACCACATTTCTTACATTTTTGTATGTAATTCTCCTTGCTGACAAATGATGGAGCCTCATTTCAGCTCCCTAAAACATTCATGTGTTAAGGGGTCCTAGTTATCAGTCCGTGACACCATGGTGTTCCAAACTAGCAGCCATCCTTCTAAAACTCTCGGGCAAGGTAATTGAGTGCTTTTTCATTCTTGTTTGCAAGACAGGATCTCCTATATTAACCAATTTATCACATCGGGTGTTTCAGAGCGAACCTTTCATACAACAGAGAATGACATGTAGTTTCAAAAGTTCGATAAGCCCAATAAAGCGAAGCAAAAAGGCGGTCTGATTAGCCTTCCATGCAGCTCTTCGTATCCCGGAAATTGGAACCAAAAGTATACATGTACATATGTACGGATATTAAGTTCAACCGATATGCTCTTCAATGTTGTCAACAAAGCAAGAAGCACACATGATGATGTCAAGAAATACGCAATCCTATTCCATGGCACTAAGGCTTCGATGTTAATTTGTTCCTCCCAATCTTCGTCATGCAAAGGCCTGTGCTTCGGCATAGAACAGCTGATATTTATATGAAATATTGCTATAAAAGCATAGTAAGGGTGTATGACATCTCTAGATAGGCACAAACGTTCTCGTGCCATTCTAGCTGCTTCAAAGGGTCTAACACAGGGCTGTAGGCAGAAGCTACTTGAAAATACGGTTTCAGGCTCGTCATACAAATTCTGATATCCATTAGTTCAAGATCAGCATGCTGTGATATCAGCCTTCCCTTCTGGGAGAAAGGCACATATAGAAGAACTTTCAAAAGTGGATATAAGTGAGACAATTGAACTTTACATTAGTCAATCTACACATTCCTCTAGCTTGCATAGTGCTACAATAGCTGAGCTGCCTGGCGTAACCATGAACCCTAAGTCCTTGCGGAAATGTAGATCTTCAGCATCCAGAGCAGATGTATTATTATATAAGTTACCCAACTTAGCTACATCGAGAGAGGTAAATTTGCTATCTGCCCCAGGAAAACTATAAGAAACGAAATCTACGAGAAAATGACCGGAGAAGAACTGTACTTGTTCAACAGTCGCGATCAGACGGAGTCAGATCGGTAAGGCACAGATCTCGCTTCATCTTGGTGATTGTTCAACTAACTAACCGCGTAGGCTGAACACACAACACAAGGTCCTAGCGGGCTTTATGGGCTACAAGTTGCTTCACCCATCCATCGATTTGAGTGGGAAAGGCGCTCTGAGAGTGGCTGATGTTGGTACCGGCACCGGGTAAGTTCTCAATTCACAAATTCCAAGGTGTATATGGGTCTAAAGAAGTATTAGGATTTGGCTCAAAGAGCTGTCGCCTTTCTTGCAGTCTTTTCCTGACGGTCGATCACACTACCTCCACGGCTTTGATATCTCCAATGACCAATTTCCTGTCGACACAAACGATATCAGTTTCTCCACCCATGATTCCACCAAGTGCTTCCCTGAAGAGCACTTGAATTCGTATGACATTGTTCACCTCAGGCTACTGGTACTTGCACTACCAGAGCCAGACATCCGAAAGGTTATGGAAAATGTCGTCCAGCTTTTACGTGAGTCCATATACATTCACTTGAATAAAAGTTGCACCAGCAGGGCAATATAAAAAACCCTAAGCGAAAGAAAAAAAAAAAAAAAAAAAAACAGACTCCGCGTATCCACCTAGCTGACAGTATCACTCGCTAAAGGCCCTGGCGGGTATCTCCAATGGGAGGACACCGACTGGTGCTATACAGGACCCGATCGGCCGGCCCCAACAATTACCAAGATCCTTGATATGGTGGTTGAATATTCCATCCAAGTTGGATTTTCTATGCGCATTTCGGAATGTCTCATGGATCAGGGGAAACGGCTTGATCTCCAGTCACTCAATCGATTTGTATATGACACCCTCGAAAATCCGGAATGCTACACTGATGTGAAGTCATGGTTTAGCCAGCTGCTTCGGGCGTTGTTGCCAGTGACACTGATACGAACCGGGCAGGCAGCAAATGAGTCGGTAGCCCAAGCACTGACATGCCGAATGCTGGAAGATGTTGAATCGGAGTATTCCCAAGGAGTTATTCCTAGATTTCGAATGATGGCGGTTGTGGGAAGGAGAACCTCTGAATCCGTGTGAAGGGTTTACCGGGGTCGGAATACAGATACAGGTGACTAGCTGCTAGTTGGCATGTCCGTAAAACATCTTATCAACTTCTTTCGGATTTTGCACCTTTTCTACAGTGCAGTGCGGGGTAGAGTCATGCTTTTTGCCCTATAACTGCACCTGGGCATATCAGTTAAGAAAATACTCTCATTTGTGATGATCTAGAGGAGTTGAACGTAGGTTCTGTCGATCCCCACCGCCTAACGGGTTAGGGAACGTGTTTGTATTGTTTGGCTACGACTAGATCCTACAAAGGATCTTATCTTATAGATTCTTTCTCTCTTTTTCCTTTTATTCCCTATACTTTGTGTTTTTGTTGAAATATACTCTTTTTCTTAAAGAAACAGCTAGTAATATAATACTAAGTACTATCCTTATTTCTAAAAGTAGTATGACTATAGTTATAACTAGACTAGTTACTATAACTAGTTAGTCTCGGTCACTGTAATGGATAATCCATACAAACCACAGAAGTGGATCTCGGTCAGTGTCACATTCATGGGAGAAATGTTGGGTATAGTGGAAACTCTGGTATGATAACCTGTTCGGTCATCATAAGTGGTCTTTTTGGTAAATGCTTGTACATGTGGTTTATTTATCATGAAGAGTACATATCTTTGGCAGAGAATTTGGTCCAGAGCCCAGATTCCCTTACAGTCACGCTTGTCCTACTTTCGTTCTTTAGCCATGGATATATATGTTGTATATATCCCCGAGGTACATCCAAATATAGCAAACCCTAAAATCCCAAATCTGGTTTCGCGGGGATGATGACTTCACCAGGAACTACGTAGCCACCCACTTCATTCTCCACTATCATGATGTCATGTTTTATTTTGGAGAGATGATGATCTGAGTTTGATATTGTTTATTTGGATTCTGTACAAACGCAGGCAGTAGGTTTAGCTTGTACTTTGGAGTTGTAAAGGTGACATTTTTGGATTTTTTTCTCTTCATTTCAAAACGGGTTGTATATACACAAGTGCTAAGTCGACTTTACCCCAGAAGAGGAAATTGGCGAACAGCAAAAAAAAAAAAAAAAAGTTAAATCTCCAGCTCATCCTCAGGAACAAACGACTCCCGTCATAACGGTCATGATGAAGGGGAACATCGGCGTTGGCAGACGCCTATTAGGACGGACTTTCTAGTCGGTGGAAATTCTCTAAATATGTATAAATGGAAACGCTTGTCCAGATGTCCCCCTCGAAAAAAAAAAACAATCCGGGTATCCAAGAGAGGATATGTGTGATAGCCGGTTGATATGATCTTTTCATGTAAACCCCCTCCTCTCTCTTGCTTCTTGCGCGTGCGTATGTATCGTGCATGGGATGAGATGCATAAATTAGGCCACGAGGTCGATAAACCAGTTAGGGTCATCTCAAAGGAAATATATGTATAAAAGTGTGTTTATTCGTCGTCATTGTGTTCCTCTCTGTCCTCGTCGGCCATCCAGCCGCGCGACATCTCCACGGCCTTGGACCACTTTTTATACATGCGGCTGCTGGCTTTGACGGACATCGCGGGGGTGAACGAGGCTCGGTTGGCGCGGTTCATATGCTTAAGTTCGGAGAAATCCTTCCAGATGTTGATGGCGAAGCCGGCGGCGATGGCGGCACCGAGGGCAGTGGTTTCGTGCATTGAGGGACGTTCGACGGGGATTTGAATAATATCGGCTTGGGTCTAATACGGAGGTAACGGTTAGCGAGATGAGCTGGGGACATTAGGAAGGAAAACTTTGGAACGTACCTGCATGCAAACGTCGGAGTTACTCATGCCGCCGTCAACAGCCAGTTCTGTCAGGCTCTTACCGCTGTCCATTGCCATGGCATCGAGAATAGCTTTCGTTTGGAAGCAGGCCGCTTCCATGGTTGCACGGGCAATGTGTCCCTTTTGTGTGTGGGCGGTGATTCCCCCTGGGAGGTGTTAGCGATAAGGTTCTGTAAGGCGAAGCACCGTGTTGGAGACTTACAGATAGTTCCCTGGGCATCATCGATCCAGTAAGGAGCAAAGAGACCACTGAACGCAGTGACGAAAATACAGCCTCCGTTATCCGGCACGCTGGCGGCCAAATCGCTGACCTTCCGCGAGTCGCGGAAGAAGCCGAGGTTATTCATTAGGAAAGACACACCACTACCCGCCACGGCCACACTGCCTTCCAGTGCGTAGACGGCCTTGCGGTCTCGCCCTAATTGGAAACCGACTGTGCCCAAGAGACCGTGCTTCGAGATAACCGGCTTCTCGCCCACGTTGTAAAGAAGGAAGCATCCGGTGCCGTAAGTGTTCTTTGCCATCCCTGGAGAAAAGGCACAGTGGCCGACCAAGGCCGAAGCCTGGTCACCTAGACAGCTGGTAATGGGAACACCCTCCAGCGGCCCTTCGGCAACTTTACCGAAACCCTCAGGATCGGCCGAGGGAAGAATCTCGGGTAGACGGATCTTGGTTGGGTCAATGTCAAAGAACTTTAAGAGGCGATCGTCGTATTGGAGGGTTTCGAGGTTCATGAACATGGTTCGTGAGGCATTGGTCACATCCGTAACCAGGCGCTTGTTCTGAGGACCACCATTCAGGTTGTAGATGAGCCAGCTGTCGACGGTTCCGAATGCAGCCCGGCCATCATCATAAGCCGATTTGACATCGGGCAGATGGTCGAGCATCCATCGTAGTGTGACAGATGAGGGGTATGTGGATAAGGGTAGGCCGCAAATATTACGGAGTTCGTCGGCGCCGGGCCTTTCCTTCAGTTCTCGTACCAGGTTGACGGTACGAGTATCGGTCCACGTGATTGCGTTGTGCAGGGGCTCGCCGGTCTCCCAGTCCCAAACCAAGGCAGTTTCTCTTTGACTGGTGATACCAATGGCTTCGATGTCGGATGTGGAATAACCAAGGGCAAGGAAGGATTTCATAGCCTCTTCGATACAGATATAGACCGATTCCACCAATTCGTAGGGGTCTTGTTCGTGCCATCTGTGGGGGGTGCGGGGCAATTAATATTGAGTTCGGGATTGCAACGGGAGGGGCTTTAACACCTACCCTGGGTGTTCATGAATCTGGTGGAATTCAGTTTGGTATTTGGCAACGGGAACGCCTGTGCAGTCGAAGATGATGAATCGTGTACTCGTTGTACCCTGATCAATGGTACCAATGAATCGACTCTTCATTTCATCCTCGTCCTCATCCTGCAGCAAAGAACGTTCTCCATCGTCTCTTTGTTTTGGACGATAGTCGAGGTTCAGTTGATCCCGTTGTTTGTCCTCCACATGCTGGTGCACATGTTCGGGGAGCTCGAAATCCTGGGCGGGCTCGGAGTCTCCGTCAACACTCTCAAAGTCCAAATCGAATGGGTTGCGCATCTTCCAAAATGTGTAGAGAGAGATGGGGAAAAGGAGGTATTAAGAGAGAGAGAGAGAGAGAGAGAGAGAGAGAGAGAGACCGGGTTTACTGTCCTCCAGGATTTAAAGAGGGGAATGACTGAGGGGAGAAGATAACTACGAGGTGGCGGTGTTGGGATACGGGGACCAGCTCCCGTGGCAGAAAAGTGGAGCGTGACGTATCAGAGAAGTGGCCAGGTATAAAAAGGTTGAAATATGGCAGTCCCTTTCACCGTTATCAAAATAAAAAAAAAAAAAAAAAATAGGTGAAATGGTAGAAATTGTTCGAATGGGGGAGGAGAGGTTGAGATGGTTGAGATGGTGAATGCGGAGGTCGAGTCGAGTATAAGAATAAGTATAAGGGTTGTGTGTAAGGAAGAGAAAACAGAACAGGAGAAACAAGAAGATCTCACAGAACAAAATCAGGGCAAGGCCTCTTTATCCAAAGGGGTGGACTCTCTTAGAAAAAGCCCAGGTGGGGGGGAGGAAAATGAGAAATCCGGTTCGGGGGATTTTTTTCTGATCAGAAGACCTCGTCACCTCCCCCACTATTTCCCTTTTTATGATATTTAGGAGTTAAGAACTATATGCTTAGGTATATATATATAAGTCATCTGATCTTGGATCAGATCCTTAATATATATCTTTCTATATACTTAATAGTTAATATATTCTA
Organism: Penicillium verrucosum; assembly: GCF_028828655.1. NCBI lineage: Eukaryota > Fungi > Ascomycota > Eurotiomycetes > Eurotiales > Aspergillaceae > Penicillium > Penicillium verrucosum. Next base: position 6,907,361 of record NW_026643210.1, read on the forward strand.
TGTTCTATTATTTACTATCTAACCTACATCCTATCTATCTTATATATATACTGTATAACTATATACTCCGTACCATATAACTACTTACCCTCCAACCCCGTCTCTCCAAGCCTGGGCACTCCACAAGCCCCGTCGATCGTACACATGACACGGTCCATTTTTCCCCTGCGGTCCCTTTAGTCGTTCTAGAACCCCCTTTTTTTATTAGTCGACATTCTTTGCAGATTAGTTGAATCATTCCTATTCATGGAGAAAATCCGACTATCGGGAAGAATTAATGATTTTCTTTTAGCAATATCCTATGAGGGAAAGGAAAAAATAAAAATAAAAATAAAAAATAAAAAATAATAAGGAATGGGGATTCTCCATTTCTGGAGAACGGGCTCTAGTCGAGGCCAAGAACATTCGAGCGCATCAACCCCCTCCCCTCCGGGGAACTGCCTATGATCTTGACTCCCTACTTCCCGGGTCTCATTCTTATTGATCAAGATCCTTGTCTCTAGCATTGGTACATGGGCATTTATGCTTGATACAGCATAGTCAAAATCCATATTTAATTATAAATTATACAATATCAACCCCGGCGGAAAGATGACGTCTCCACTACCAGGTTGGTTCCCATGGAGAACCGGTCTTGTTAACCGGCTTAATTGCCCTATTAGAGACCATTATCTAAAGACGTGGAGAGAGGGGGAGGATCTGGTTAAACCTGCCAGGGACAAGGACGTGCGAGGCAAGTACTCCGTACAATTACTGATAGGAAAAAAAAATTAAGCAAAAAAATAAGCAAAAAAGAAAGAAAAAAAAGAAAAAGACACAAAAGGCCGATCTAGGTGGATTCTAGCATGTTTTCTGGCGCCATCGGACGTTACTATGTGTACCTCGCATGCAGGTCTCGGTTTACCTTCCCTAGGAACCGTTTTCAAAAAGATATTGCAATCTTTTGACAAAAGTACCCTCTTTTTTTTTATCCATACTATCACATTATTCAGGTGCATTTCAGCTAGTTCCTTCCATAGTGAGATCTCTAGTCAATATTTTCGGCACCCCGTGACAACTTCAAGAGGATCGACCCGCCCTAGTGCATATAATTATCCCGTTTACCCCCTTTGAATAACCCCTCGACTCCGATCTGCGGCAACCCGTGTGACCATCTCCAGGGCTGTAGATGCCGATTACCAATTCCCCCTTTACCTACTCCGTACATATATATAGATCCATGAATATATATGTTGTATATTTCAGGCACCTAATCTTGCAGCTCTAAATCAGATTTGATGCCAAGCACGTGTGTAGCTTTTTGGAATCCGTGTTTTTTCGCAAAATAAAATTTAATGCGGGAGCCCACTACGGAGTATACCTAGGTACATCCATGGATACCACCTACCCTTGTACACCTACCCTTGTACACCCATAGCGCTTATATCTACTCCCCCACTTGATGTTGAACTGTGACATTCCTCTTAATAAACACTCAAAAAAACGAAAAAACTTGGTTGTTACTTGGACGAGAACACTCCGGTGTCTCCAACTATTGACACTTCAATTAAACAAAAGAAAATTTCAGTGGTCGCCCTACTGCGTTCTGCGTATATTCTACAGGAAATCACGGGTAATGCAAACATCGAGATCAGTCTCGGGGGATGACGCCCGTCTTGTGAAAAGGTAAATTTACTCGGAACCCTCGATCTCGCTGCGACGGCGAGCCTCAGCCTCCTCCTTCTCCTTCTTCTGCAGGAAGACCAGAGCGTTGATCTTGTCCTGGATGGTGTGCTCGGAGGTAATGGTCTGCTGGATCTGCTCACGGCCGATCAGGGTAGCCACGATGGAGGCACCGACGACGAAGGTCAGCACGAAACGGTACATGCCGTACCAGTGAGGAGCACGGCCAGCGGCGGCAGCACGGGCGTCGTTGTAGTACAGGAAGGTGAAAGCGAGGAACTGGCTGATCAGAGCGTACTCAACGGGGAACAGCAGAGTAGGCCAGGCCACAGCGGGGGCGATCACACCGGCAGCGTAGCGGCGGTAACCGAACTTGCCGCCGTATCCAGCCCACTCAAGACCCCAGTGGACGGCACCGAGGAAAGAAAGGATCTAACCATAAATGGCGATTAGCAAACTTTGTAATTACTCAAAAGAGACTAGACTCGGAATCACTCACAACGGCACCGTAGCCGATCTGGATGGGCTCGAGCATGTGCAGCATCAGCTCAGCACTCTGGCCGGAGAAGATCAGACCTTCACCAAGAGCAGCGGCGCGGTTGATCTCGTAGGAGAGGAAGACGGTCTGCATGGAGGTGGCCAGGTAGGGGACGACACCAGCCATACCGAGATAGAGGGCCTCCTTGGGGACACCAGTCAGGCTGAAGGTATCCTTGATAACTTTCTATATATTGACGATGCGCAATTAGCATATGCAGGCCCAGCTACACAGTCGAATGGAGATACGTACCGCCTCGGACCTCATACCCGCCATAACATCAATATCATCCTCATCGTGCTATCGTATCGGCAATTAGCCATTGAGTGCCTTTGCGCAAATCACAAGCCATGTGCCCTCTCTTACCTTAGCCGAAGAAGACGAGTAGCGCACAAGAGCGGTGGTAACAGGCTTGTGAGCGGCGAGCGCGAAGCTCGGCGAGACGGAGGGACGGAGCAGATTGCGGGCAGACGAGGTCATCTGGGCCTTGCAGATCTGGTTGCCCAGACCGGAGCGAGCCACGGAGGCATTGGAGCTCGAGAATGCGCGGAGCGCAGAGCGGGCGGCGGCGTTGCGGTACATGGTGGGGAGATATACAGCTTTTCGTTGTCGTCGGGTTAGCAAGTCGGAGGAAAGAAAAGCCTCGGGTACGGCCGGACAGCAGCGTCAACTCACCCAATTGGCCTTTTAAAAAGCTGGGACAGAAGTAGAAGAGTGGAGATTAAGGGTATACACCCGGAAAATGACTTGATCACGAAGTCGACGGCGTGGGCTTTCCGGGAGGGAACAAATAAGAATATCCAGAAATGAAGTGACCGAGTGATGAGGTGTGGTCTGCTTTCGGGCGGACCGCAGCGACCCAAACTGCAAAATGTAGCTCGATGCAGATATTTTGGCCTTAGGTTATGAACATGTTTGCCTCAGGCATAAAGCCCTCCAAAACATTCAAAAGTTCAGCCTAGTTCCGGGGCTGCTGCCCTAACCAAAAGTTGCCTACGTCACTCCTGGGGTAAACAGGTGTGTATCCACCAGTACGGTACAGTATCTTGCAGGGGGATGGTTCTCGGTACATTGCGTGCTTAAATGGCCTTGATAATGAAAGTAACCAAATAACTTACCACTGGCCCCCAACTACCCACGTACTGCCAAGTGTATCGTAGATTAAGTACTCTGTACCTTTTAAATCCTTGGGTGGTAGGCGGAAATGATACCCGTTCTGGTGTAAGAAGGCTGTACCCCATTTGTATCGAGTACACCCCATCATACAACTTGCGTAACAGATATCACCTCTCTTGATCCACGCAATCAGGGTCATTAACTTGGGCTTTGAATACCCAACTTCGTTCTCTCTCAATTTAGCGCTTTTAATTTTCCTCACAATCCTTCCTTAATCTGACACCTAGTCATCTCAACCGATTTCCGCTCTCCTTGGAGGGGAAAAGTTCCACCTCGGTATCGCGCGTGCTCCCAGCCCGCTCAGTTGGATGGCTTGGATGTCCCCTATTACCCAGGGTTCTTGAAAGCAGCCCTTATACTGTGTAAGATCCTGTTCAATGAAGAAAGCTCTGTCTTGATTTTCATTTGGATCGTGACTGACTTCCCAACTGCTTTCAATTACAGACTATCATCGAATCTCCGACCCATTGAAATCCACCCTGGCCATAGGTCCCAACCACCAGGCCCGGTCTACGGCTGCACGCCGCAGCAATGTTGGAGGGTGTGGTTGCTAACCTACTTAACCGGTTCCTGGGAATATACGTCAAGAATTTCGATGCGACCCAGCTCAACATCGGAATCTGGTCAGGCGATGTCAAGCTCCGGAACCTTGAACTGCGCCGCGAAGCGCTCGATCAGCTACGCCTCCCTCTGAACGTCGTCGAAGGCCATCTCGGAGAGCTCACACTATCTATCCCATGGTCAAATCTACGAGGAAAACCCGTGAAAGTCGACATTGAAGATGTCTTCCTGCTTGCGGCACCCAGAGAAGATGCGGATTACGACCCGGAGGAGGAAGAAAAAAGGGCGAATGCGCTGAAGATGGAACGGATCGAGAGCGCCGAGATTTTGCGCGAGCGCAATGCGGAAGGCATGAGTCAAGAGGAACAGCGCCGGAACCAAAGCTTCACACAGAGTATGATCACGGCGGTGGTGGACAACCTGCAGATTTCTATCAAGAATGTGCATTTCCGCTACGAAGACTCTATCGCATCACCTGGGCATCCGTTCGCTGTTGGCGTGACACTCAAGGAATTGAGTGCCGTCAGCACAGACGGGGAGTGGAATCCAACTTTCATCCAATCCGACTCCAGTGTCACGCATAAACTGGCCGTCCTCGGTGCTCTCTCAGCTTATTGGAATACGGACGCCACACTGCTCGGAACCGGGCGAGGCTCTGATATAGGCGCAGACGCCCAGGGAATCGGCCGTGCTGAGTTGATGGAAAAGCTGAAAACTGCGATCGATGCAGACGAAGGAAACCAATTCATGCTGCGCCCCGTCAGTGGCCGTGCTGGACTGGAGATGGACAAGTCGGGCTCGTATGATCGACCTGCAATCAAAGCACGGTTACTCTTCGATGAGCTCGGCTTCGTCCTTGACGACAAACAATACCGCGACGCGTTGATGCTGGTGGATCTGTTCCACTATTTCATTCGCCATCAGGAATATAAGAAAATCCAGCCCAAGTCCTCACCAAAGGATGACCCCCGGGCATGGATGAGGTTCGCAGGAGAAGCCGTTCTTAGCAAGATCCATGAACGCAACAGACGCTGGACCTGGGGCTATATCAAGGAGCGCAGAGATGACCGCATCGCTTATATTGCCTTGTTTAAGAAAACAAAGAAGGAGGAAGCTTTCACACCCGAAGAAACCAAGGAAATGCAGAGACTGGAAGCAAAACTCAGTTACGAGGATATCCGATTCTGGCGCTCCCTTGCAAGGAACCAGCTACGAAAAGAAAATGTCGGGGTCAAAAAGCCCGCAGAACAACAATCATGGTCTTCTTGGCTCTGGGGCGCTAAGAAAGAGGAGTCCGAAGAGACCACCATGACTGAAGAACAGCGACAAGAGTTGTATAACGCCATTGACTGGGATGAAAAGAAAGCAATCAGCGAGAGTGTAGATGTGCCCCGGGAATGGGTTAAGCTCCAGGTCAATTGGAGTCTTCGGGCTGGTAGCTTCACTCTAATACAGGACCCTCACGGGTCGGCCAATGAGGTCATGAAGCTAGTGTTTGACAATTTCCGAGCCAAAGCACTTCAACGCCATGATTCCTATCTCCTTGACCTTGATCTTGGAGGGTTGAAGATGTATGATGGCACTACGGCTGGCACTCTTTATCCCCAGATCGTCAAGGTCAAGGATTCCCCCCTGAATCTACAAAGGTTCAAGAGCTGACCGAGGACGATGATGATCTTGCCTCCCAAACCAGCGCAGATGAACTTCAGGATGAGGACAGCTTGTTCCATATGCAGCTGGAGAAAAACCCGCTCGAAAGTGATGCAGACACCGCGGTGAAGGTCAAGCTGAAGAGTATTGAGGTCATTTACAACCCTCGATTCCTCATGGGAATTGTTCGGTTCTTTGAGCCACCTGAGCGACATATGGAATCGATTGGTGCTCTCTTAGACACCGCAGGTGCCACGGTTGAGGGACTGCGGCAGCAAACCCGGGCCGGCCTCGAGTTTGCCTTGCAAGAGCACAAGAAGGTCGATGCACAATTCGATATTCACGCCCCCTTGATTATTGTCCCAGAAAGTATCACACAGCCAAGTTCACTTTGCTTGATTGTCGACGCCGGTCATGCTAGTGTCAACAGCGAGTTGGTCGACCGTCAAGCGATGCGAGATCTTCAGTCCAAGCAGAAGCGACAGTATGAGGAGGAAGATTACAAGCAATTAGAGCATCTGCTGTACGATCGCTTCCTCATCAAACTGGACTCCACCCAAGTCCTCATCGGACCTGGCGTTGAAGCAACCAAAGCGCAGCTCAACACCAATGTCGAATCTAGGAATTTCCACATCATCGACCGCATCAATGTCGACTTTGCCCTGGAGATGTGCATTGTACCGAACGTGACACAACTTACCCGAACACGCATCTCTGGACATCTGCCAGAGCTTCACGCATCAATGTCAGACACCAAATACAAGGGCCTGATGAAATTGATTGATATTGCAATCCCGCAATTCGACACGGAAAAGTCTGCCTCCGATCCGGTTACTGCTGCAGCAGCCAAGCAAAAAGCAGCCATAGCCACACGAGCCAGATCATCATCCTTCCGACCATCAGTCCAACGTGACCTTCCCGTTGTTGACGACGACGAGGAAGAGTCTGAAGTAGACAGCGAACAGGCGAAGAAGAGTGTAGATACACCGACCAATATCCATCGCCGAGACTTCGAATTTAAATTTACTGTTGGACGTCTGCGTGGCTCACTCTTCCGTGCTGATCCCCATGACCCGCAGCGGGATCAGTTGCTGGTTGAACTGGTTGCTGAAGGATTTGCGCTGGACTTTTACATGCGTCCCTATGACATGGTCGCTGAAGTCATTCTGAAGTCCTTGAGCGTGGATGATTACATCGAGGAGAATCCGGTTCCTGAATTCAAAAGAATCATCTCTTCTAAAGGCTTTGATGCCGACGAAGACAAGGACTTGTTCCAGCTGAAAATGGTACGGGTCAAACCTGAGTCTCCTGAGCTTGACTCAACTTATGAAGGGGTTGCCATGAACCTTGACATATCAGTCTCGACTATCAATCTGGTAGTGACAAGGAAAACACTTCTCACGCTTCTGGACTTCATCCTGATCACATTCACAAATCCTCAACAGCCCACTCAACCCAACCCAGAAACAGACAAGGCCATCGAGGGAACACCTATCGTTGAAGAAAAGCCTGAGCAAGCTGGAAAGATTCGCATCAGGGCTAATCTCAAGAGTATTGCTCTCATCCTCAACAATGATGGAGTCCGCTTGGCAACCTTGAGTTTGAACACTGCCGATGTCGGTATTTTCCTCGTGGGAAGCTCAATGCTCATCCAGTCTCGGATAGGCAGTCTGACTCTGGTTGACGATGTCAACCTGGGTGCCGCGGAGGACTCTGATATCCGACGCCTTTTGACCATAGAAGGAGATAATTTCGCGGACTTCAAGTACGAGACCTTCGACCCCGAGAGTGACACATACCCCGGCTATGATTCCGAGGTCTATTTGCGGTCTGGTTCAATTAAGATCAATTTCCTGGAGGAGCCCTACCGGAAGATCATCAACTTCCTCGTCAAGTTTGGCAAGATGCAAGCCATTTTCAATGCAGCTCGCCAAGCCGCTGCCAGCCAGGCCAACCAGCTTCAGGAGAATGCTTCACGTGTGCGGCTTGACATCATCGTAAAGACGCCCATTGTAGTGTTCCCTCGCGTTATGGCGGATGATCGCCCTCGAGACACAATCACTGCTCACCTCGGTGAAATCTACGCTAAGAATGAATTTGTTCCTATGGAAGAAGCAAAGGATAGCCCTGCTGTCAACGTCATCTCCACTGGTGTCCGCAATATTCGCCTTACCTCCAAGTTCCATTTCGAAGATGGTACATCCGAGGAGTTGGAGATGATCCAGAAGGTGAACTTGGAGTTTAGCATCTGCTATCTGGAGCACCAAGCAAACAATCCACGCCCAGACATGGAAATCGAGGGTTCTCTATCTCCTATCAACCTTCGTATCTCCCAAAGTCAGCTCAAATTCTTGCTAGAGCTGTCAAAGTCGATCCCGGGCGCGTTTGCTACCGATTCAGAACAGCAAGAGCTCGAGGCCATGGAGTCGTTACCCTCGTCGGTGACTGAACCTACAAGGGAAGCTACTTCAAAGGCTGTTCAGGCACAAAATGGTCAGGGAGGAGCACCCACTGATGACGGTGAAAACAAAGAGACTTGGGTACGACTTGATATGATCTTTAAGGTCGACAGTGTCGGCTTAGAGCTTATTCTGGCAAATGACGACCAGCCCGTCGGTCGCCTAGAGGACTCGAGTTTGTCCAAGTTCTCTCTCAATGACACTCGAGTCAAGCTGCGTATGTTGACAGATGGCTCATTGGAGTCGGAGCTGCTCATTCATTCGTTCTCTATCCGCGATAGTCGCAAGCAGGACTCGAACAAGTTCAGAAACATCATGTCTTTGATCAACAACGATGTCCAGCAGCAGTTCATGGCTAGCATCTCCATGTCTGGGGGGCCAGAGAAGCATCTCATTGCGATGCTGACGATTGATAGCCCCCGGATCATGTTCGCTTTGGATTATCTGTCTGCTTTGCAGTCATTCAGCCAGTCTGCATTTGCCTCTGAAGAACCAGTAGAGGCAGTGGAGGAGGAGAGCGAATCACCCGAGGAGTCTGAATCAGGGTCCGACACTGCTGCAAGTTCCGATAAGGCTATAACCGAGGTTTCCTCGGCCGATACTACAGCAGCGGCCATGACCGTATCATTCCGGGTGAACCTTGTCGACGCTCAAGTGATCATGGTAGCCAACCCTGCCATTCCTCACTCCGAAGCTATCGTCCTTGGTACGAAGGAAGTTCTCATCTCCCACCAAAATGTATCGACTTTGCAGATCCAAAAAGTGGGCATGTTCCTGTGCCGCATGGATAAGTTTGAGACGTCTCGACTCCGCATTCTGGATGATTTCACACTTGAGATGTCCATTGATAGCCGATCGCAAGATAAGGGATCTGCTTTGACCTCCATCGAGGTGCACCTTGAGCCTCTTGTTCTTCGCTTGTCTCTGCGTGATATCCTAATGGCAATCCAGATTGTCAACAAAGCCTCTGAAATGAGGGCTCAGAGTGGCCAACAGATCGAGAGCGGAGAGGCGAAGAAAATCACGGACACGAAAACAACCAGAGGGCGCTCTACCAGTAAGGCGTCCTCTACTATTGCCAAGAGGGCCCGCCGCCTGAGTCAAGGCGTTGCAAACCTGGATAAGACAACTGCGCCACAAAGTACAGTTGTCCTCAAGCGCGAAGAGATGTCTGCCAAGATCGACGGAGTAAGAGTCATTCTTATTGGTGACCTACACGATCTACCTTTGCTCGATTGGAGTGTCAAGAAATTCAACGTTGATGTGCGCGACTGGTCATCGACACTGAATGCCGATACCAACTTCGAAACGTTCTTGAACGTGTACAACTTCTCGAAGTCGGCCTGGGAGCCGTTGATTGAGCCCTGGCAGCTGGGATTCCACATGGCCAAGGAGACCAACCCGGATGTTTTCTCTTTCGATGTGTATTCGCACAAGACAATGGAGCTTACAGTCACATCCGCCACGATTGCACTCGCATCAAAATCCTTCCAGTTCCTCTCTACATCTCAGGATGTCCTTTCAAAGCCAAGAGGTGCTGATGCCCCATACAGAATCCGCAACTACACCGGGTTTGACCTCAGAGTTTGGGCCGATGTCAGCGCTGGAGGAGAAGGTCCAGCGGCGAAGCTTACTGATGGCGAAGAATCGCCATGGCGATTTGAAGATTCGACCGCTGTCCGTGAAACGCTGACACCAGAGGGCCACGGTGGAGTGGTTGGTGTCAAATTGGAAGGCAGTGGCTTTGATAGTATCAGCCGCATTCCTGTCGTTCGCGAGGGCGAGACTATCTACGCCCTGAAGCCGAAGCAAGAAAATGTTCTTCACCGGCTACTCGTAGAAGTCAAACTTGGACCAGATAATGTCAAGTACATCACATTCCGTTCGCCACTTCTTATCGAGAACAACACCCAAATTCCCGTGGAGTTGGGCGTTTTCAGTCCCGGAGAAGGCCACTTGTTGAAGATCGAGAAGATTTTGCCTGGCGATGCACGACCAGCACCCGTTGGATCAGCATATCTCCATTCTATCGTTGTTCGTCCCGATCAGGGCTTCGGATATGACTGGTCAGATGAGCGACTGTTCTGGAAGGACCTCATCAAGCGACCCACACGCACTGTCAAGTGCGTTAGCGAAAGCGGACAGCAGTCCCCTCCTTTCTATTTCCAGGTCAACGCAACGTTTGATAGCAAAGATTCGCTTACGGGCGTGTATCCCTACATGAGGGTCCGAATCTTTGCTCCTGTGGAGATTCAAAACTTGTTGCCCTACGATTTCAAGTACCGCATCTACGACAAGAACACCAAGAAGGATTGGACGAACTTCCTGAGGAAGGGCGGCGTCAGCCCGGTCCACGTTGTGGAGTTGTCCCACCTGCTGTTGCTCAGCATTGATCTACAAGACACGGTCTTCCGCCAAAGCGAGTTTGCTATCGTCAACGGCAATGCTCAAGACTACCGCAGAGAGCATACCTTGTCGCTTAAGGATGAACGAGGTCTTCAACTGAAGTTACAGCTTCATTACTTCAACATCCCCAACAGTGGTGGTGCGTTCAAGGTTTCTGTGTACAGCCCGTACCTTGTCTTGAACAAGACTGGCCTTCCGATGGACATCCAAAGCAAAGCATTCCTTCAGTCTGCGAGAAATGCTGCTGGCCAAGGACTCAGAGCTGATCCAAGAGACGAGGGCTGTGCGCTCCCATACATGTACTCTTATGCCAACGAGGATCAACGAAACCGCTCTATCCTGAAGGTGAGCGATTCTGCATGGAGCAAACCGCAGAGTTTCGAGGCTATTGGTAGTACCTTTGAGGTCATCTTCCCCGATCGCCAAGGCAGATCTGAGTTCCACTCCGGAGTCTCTGTTGCCGAAGGTGAGGGTAAGTACAAGCTGACCAAGGTGGTAACACTTGCTCCACGTTTCATCCTGAAGAGCAAGCTCAACGAAGATCTTCTCGTGCGCGAGCCAGGATCGTCCAATGTACTCCAGCTTCAGAACGGGCAGTTGGTACCGCTTCATTTCCTTCGTCAAGTTCAAGAGAAACAGCTGTGTCTCTGCTTCCCGGGCGTTAACAACCAATGGTCTTCTCCGTTCAGCATCGCAGATGTTGGAACTGTGCATATCAAATTGGCCAAGGCGAATCAGCGGCAGAAGCTGATCAAGGTTGATATCATCTTGGAAGGAGCAACTCTTTTCTTGCACTTCAGCGTCGAGTCTCGCAATTGGCCGTTCTCTATGCGTAACGAAAGCGATATGGATTTCATTTTCTACCAAGCCAATCCAAATGTGGAAGATGATGACGAAGACGACCAAACCAGCGGCTGGAGGCCGATCCGGTATCGAATTCCCGCTCGGAGTATAATGCCATATGCATGGGACTACCCGGCGACTAAGAACAAGTCACTTGTGTTGACCTGCCAGGGCAAAGAGCGCCACATCAAGCTTGCTGAGATAGGAAACCTCATTCCAATGCGGATTCCCCCTTCGCAGGCTGGCGGATACCAGAAGATCATTGACATCAACATTGCTGCTGATGGTCCTACTCAGACTCTCGTGTTGTCCAATTTCAAAGCGTCGAAGAGTATGTACAAGCAACAAAGAGGGCAATCCTCCCAAACCGGCATGAACACTGGGTTCGAGGTGAAGGAAATGAACTCGGACGTCAACTTCAAAGCCCAACTTCGCCTAGGTGGCATTGGAATCTCATTGATCAACCAGAACCTGAAAGAGCTGCTGTATCTCACATTCCGCGAGATTGAGATCAAGTTCAGGGAGTCAAGATTGTACCAGACTCTGAACACTACAATCAAGTGGATCCAGATCGATAACCAACTCTACGGTGGAATTTTCCCCATCTTGCTTTACCCCAGTGTTGTTCCCAAGACTGGCAAGGAGATGGAAGCACACCCGATCTTCCATGCAATGGTCACACGGGTCAAGGACGACTCGTACGGTGTTCTCTATATCAAGTACGCGACCTTGCTATTGCAGCAAATGACACTCGAGCTGGATGAGGACTTCGTCTTTGCCATGCTTGACTTTGTCAAGATTCCGGGGGCTTCCTGGGCCGAGGAACAAGAAGGCAAGTTGTGTGATGAGGACCTCAACATTCCCGAGCCGCAACAGGCAGGCAATGGTCAAGATGTTTACTTCGAGCTCCTTCATCTCCAGCCCATGCAGATGGATATTTCTTTCATGCGCACTGAGCGCGTCAATGTGGAAGATGAAATGCAGCCCTCTAACCCGTTGATGTTCTTTGTCAACGTCATGACAATGTCGATGGGTAATGTCAACGATGCACCTGTTCGACTCAACGCTCTGATGCTCGAGAATGCCCGTGTCTCTTTCCCTAGCCTGGTGGGCAATGTCCGTGCACACTACACCCAAGAATTCCTGCGCCAGATCCATATCATTCTCGGTTCGGCCGACTTCCTAGGCAACCCTGTCGGTTTGTTCAACAATGTCAGCTCTGGTGTCGCCGCCATCTTCTATGAGCCATACCAGGGTCTGGTCATGACCGATCGTCCCCAAGAGCTGGGTATTGGTATCGCAAAGGGTGCCACAAGCTTTGTCAAGAAGTCCGTCTTCGGATTCTCGGACAGTATGGCCAAGCTCACGGGAAGTATGTCCAAGGGTCTCGCTGCCGCTACTCTTGATAAGGAATTCCAAACCCAGCGCCGTATGTCCAAGGTGCGCAACCGCCCCAAGCACGCTCTGTATGGAATCACGGCTGGTGGCAATGCATTTGCAACTAGTCTAGCAAGCGGCATCGGTGGCTTGGCACGTCATCCACTGCAAGGTGCGGAGAAAGAAGGTATCCAAGGATTCTTCAAGGGTGTTGGAAAGGGTGTGCTTGGATTGGCTACCAAGCCAGCAATTGGTGCATTCGATCTTGCCTCCAGTAAGTTGAACGATGTTCTCTCTCTGATGGTTCATAACTAACGATTTCCTACTAGATCTGGCAGAAGGTGTTCGCAACACCACTACCGTTTTTGATGCCGAAGGTCTTGACCGTGTTCGACTCACTCGCTTCATTGGCACCGATGGCATCGTGCGTCCGTACTCGCAACGCGAGGCTCTCGGACAGTTCTGGCTGAAGACCACGGACGACGGTAAATACTTCAACGAGGACTACATTGCCCACCTAGAGCTTCCTGGTCGAGACATGCTAGTCTTGTTGACGTACGCACGCATCATGCTGGTTCGCACAAAGAAGTTGTCTAATGAGTGGGATATCCGTCTCACGGATATCCAAACCATCTCCAAGGAGCGCACGGGAATGAGTATCACGCTTAAGGGTGGTGCCAATGGACCATTCATTCCTGTTCAAGACGAAAGCTCACGGAACTGGCTGTATAGACAGATTGCTGTTGGTAAGTGGTTGCCCAGATCACGCTAGATAATGACACATGCTAACCAACTTCCTTTTCTAGCGGTCAATGCTTTCAATGAGAAATATAATGCCAGGGGATAGATAGAGTGCATGAGGCACTTCCCTGGGGGTTCTTAACGATGTCATGAGATGGACTGCTTTCATTTTTGGGACGGGGATTATCAAAATTCACAGCATATGAAGGGTAAATTGCTCTCGGTTTCTCAGCTTCCATTCACGTACATAGGTAGCTATGCGTACTTGATTTCCTCTGCCGGTTGGGGATTTCTTATCTTAGCTGCCGCCGCTTTTATGAGGATGCTCAGAGTCAGGGTCACTGAGTAAATTTCGGTTCGGGCTCATACTAGTCACGTTATATATCAGAAAGGTCCAATGAACGCTCAGTGAGCGCTTAATGAGTCTGATTGGATGCCCACTGGTTACCTAGGTACTCACTCAGAATGCTTAGGGTCATCTATTGAGCACCTAGTCTACACTCAGACCATACACATTAATACAGAGAATTTCTTCATATCTTATACAGGTCACGTTTTTCTACATGTTCGAGTCGCTCCGCATTTCATAATCCGTCTATAGACGCTCATTTCTTTCGCGAGCGTCACAATCATTACCTCGAAACTAGACGCCACTTCTTCGTGTGGTAGACTAGGCATTGTGATAATCAGAATTTGAAGTGATGGCGAGTAGTCACAGCGGCCTGGCAATCGTTCCTCATGCTCAGCTAGTATCTCTGCCGGAAAGTGTTTCAAGACGATAAAAGTATCTTCGACCGAATATGGAGGAAAGAGGCTCTCTATAGCGCACTGTTGGTTGTAATAGTAAACGGGTGTACCAGAGGGAAGGTGCGCGAGAAACGTCTCAGCACCTTCCTCTGATCCAACGCTCTCGCTTTGATATACACTTGACATGATTTCTTAAACGGAGTAACAGCGAGGGGATTTGTATGGCGATCTCTGTTGGTATCCCTAGTTTTCACCGAGACGAGAAGACGGGAGAAATTACATCCATCGTGATATGGGACAAGATGTCATTGGGGCATCGCCCAGGCAAATGCTTGGATTCATCCAATATCCCTGCCACCAGTTGTCCTTCAAAGCCTGGGCATAGGGACTTCTAAAGTAAACCAAATCTAAGTTGGATCTGAACTGAATCTGAACTGAATCTGAATTGAATCTGAATTGAATCTGAATTAAAGAGATGGTAGTTGAAGAGGGAATAATTCAAAATCATAGCTATAGCGTGCCAATGCGAAGGTTCGGAAACTAATATTAGTAATATTGATGTCTGAATATGCCTGAATATTTGCCGGCAGAAAATATGAATACCTGAATTACCATAAGCCCTTGCGTAAGTAAAGTACTTGAAATCTAGATTTGCCTCCAAGCCCTCCAAGCCCAACACCAGAGTGTTCCGGCATCGTTGTCGTGGCTGACATACCGCCAGTACCACCCATCCGCATACCCCCAGGACCACCCTTCCACCCTCCGGATGCCGTCCCAGTGCCAATCGTCCGCTCTCGCAGCAGCTCCTTGGCCGTGCTTGAGTCCATCTCTGATTCCACCTCCAACAGCCTCCGCCATCGCCTCCAGCGCAGTGATCCGCTGCGGGCCATAACTATTGGCCACTCTGCACACTGCGGCTGCCGAGTTTGCGCCAATCGCCGGTATAACCTAATGAATCTAATGGAGCGAGGCGAAGTCTGAATTGTAAGTAAGGAGTACACTGAAGCATTAACACGAAGCAGATATAAAAGCCATTTATTTGCATTTATAAAATATACATACTAAGGTCTGAACAGGGCGAATTTCTCTATCTACAATTGCCTGGCAATGGAAAAGGCTCACATTGTATCTAGATCTCGACGAGCCCGTCAGCGCCGAAACCCAACTCTTTTTTTTTAGTATTTCTTTACTTTTTCTGTACTTTTTTTTTTAAAACTTCTACAGTCTTTCTTTTCACTCTTATCTTTACTTGAATATACATAGCGGGAAGTTCACTAGTCCAGGTTACCTTTGTACCATAGTGAAACCAACTGTGATGCGGGGCGCAGGAGTCACTCTATATATGCAACCTTTCAATTTCAACGCATAAACCACTGTCAACCGTGATGGGACCTCAGTTCATGTTATAGAGTAATTCAATATTACCCGGGAGGCTTCCATCTGAGAGCTTCATTTACAATATATTCAGAAGTGGCCGACGTGTCTTGAGCACAGAGTCCCGCGTCATAGGCCATATGGCTTGCTCCAACCAATTCTGCCCCCCCCAAATTCCCTATCACACGATCGCGATGGACTTTATCACCGGTTTGCCCAAAACGGCCTAAGGCTTTGATACACTCCTGGCCATGACAGATAAGTTCACCAAGCAGAACGGATTTGTTCCGGGAAAAGCAACTTGGCAGGGAATAGATTGGTCGAAGTCGGTATTGACTTTCTGGTGGACAGCGGACTGGGGTGCCATCATCTCCGACCGAGACCCAAAATTTACTAAGGGCCTATGGCATGGCGTGTTCAAGCTGCTCCAAGTCGATATCTTCTTCACTACAGCCGATCACCCGCAAGCTGATGGCCAATCAGAACGCACAAATCAAACGTTGGAGATAGCGATCAGGCACTGGACAGCCCAGCAACGGCGTACGGAAACCGAACATGCCCACATAGACCAACCAGTCCCAGCCACGTCACGATGGGACGAAGCTCTCTACCTTTTCTTCAGGCCATACTGAACTCTTCAACAAAGGTTTCCACCGGGCATTCACCGCACAAGTTGATGTACGGCGTTGAGTTACGCCAACCATCCGACATGCTACCAAACTTGACACAGATTGATGAGATGAGTAGAGATGATGAATTAACTATATAGCCGTCCCAAGCGCCCAACACCAGCGCCCGACACCAGGGCACCTGGTGTTGGGCGCTTGGGACGGCTACATATTCAATACAATACGCTAAATTCAATTAGGAAGAGAATTGGCAGATCTCTTGGCCGCTAGTTTAGGGGTGGGTGAATCTTTATAGGGTAGACTGTTGTAGCTAACTAATGGGGGCAAGCCATGTTCAGGCCTGTTTTGATGGCTTTTTTTACTACTCTTCCTTTTATGTATACAGCGAGGAAGAGTTCGGTTTCGTGTAATTCTACGATTTGTTTAATAGAGCTCAATCAGACAACTTTAGTATCTCTTCCTAATTTGAGAGCTGGAACAATGGGCGATTTCCTAATGAAAACCATAGTTATCAAAAGGCTTCAGATTCCTCTAAACTAGATATTGAAGCAAATCATATGTGCCTTCTACCTAAACGCCAGATAACCTCAAGCAAAAGACACCTGAAATTTTAACAAGCGATATGAATCAAGGAACAGCCCTTTCTGACCCCATCTCCTGAGCCGTGTTCTTGATCGTATGAAGAAACATAGACGGGAAGCAATGGCGACCATAATGATCCTCGGAGATCTAGAACAGATAAATCAGTCAATTGTCCCCATAATCCCATAATCCCAGACCAAAAAAAAGGAAAACACATGTACTCACCAGTTTCCCACCCTCATGCTCCGCAGTCCTGTACCCAAGCCAACGTCTGTACAGATCCTCCCCACTATGCGTCGTAAACATATACGACAGTCGGTACATGATATGATCAAACATATGATCAAAATTCCAAATACTATCGGGACCCCCATTAACATTCTCCGGCGGACCGGGGTTGTAGATCCGCGCCAGTTCCCTCGGCGTCCACAGTCCATCCGCATAGATAGGGTGCGGAACATGCACCGCCTTGAGACCATGGAAGAGAGCCCACGACGCACCCGTCATCTCCGACGCAAGACCAAGACCCTTCGTCGCCTGCGCGTGGTGCACCAGATCCAGCAGACGCTTGGAATACCGACCCATTGTAATGACTGCCGCGCGGCGCGGCGTCCACGGTCCATGTCTGAAGTTCCAGATCTTGTCGGGGTATGTCCACTGTGTCTCGTGTGGGTTGAAGATCGGTAGGAAGGTTATGAAGTCTGCTTCTTCGCCTACGCCCCAGGTGTAGTTGTCTTGGTCGGGGAATGGTACTGGAGGGTCTGGGCCTAGTGATCTGATCCCCGTGCCGGATACGGGGCCCCAGATTGTGCGGTTCGATCTGTCGGATAGGCTTTTGTCTACCATTTGTGTGAACTCGCTCCAGTTGCCGTGGGCACCGGGGGTGTAGAAGTAGGCGTTGCGTTCCCAGAGGTATTTGCGGGGTTGTTCACGTGCGAATGAGACTGCTCGCTCTAGGAAGTGGTAGATATGGCCTGTGTGTCGACCGTCCATTTCTAGTTGCCAATAGTAGTCGTAGTGGGGATACAGCTGGGAGAAAATCTGTAGAGGTTGGTGGTGTTGGAGTTGGGGACTGTCGGTGCTGTTAGTTAGGTGTGTCTTTGACGCAGTTAATGGGAAAGGGTTGATTCACCTGTGCTCTTCTATCTTCGGATACCAAGCTTCTAAGAGCTTGTTATTGAAGAAAAGAGTCATATTCCGAAATTCCTTGGGGATAGCATTCCTGAGCCGGTTGATAGTCTTGATATCGGAAAATATGGGCATCTCGTTTTCCTTAACATGACACAAGAGATAGATCTGATACTCCCCACCAGAATGCAAGGAAAGTTCCATAATCAAAGCCCGAATGTATTCACGATGGTGAGGCTTCCAATTGAGCCCATTCCACGCCCGAATCAGTACAGCCGAGCGAGGATGGAACCGCTTCACACCCGAAGCAGCCACAGGTGACTCCTGTATTTTATGGGGATCCTGGGGAAGGTCGAAGGCTAACGGACTCGTATTCGAAGAGTTGGTAGTCTCAATTGACTCGTATCTGTCTGCATTTCTTTCCAGGCACAGATTTTGCAGCCTATCCCAGTCAACCTCGCACCACGGCACTGCGGGAGGACGCGTGAAGCCCGGTACCTCGTCCTCACCGTCGTCGTCGTATCCATATGCCCCGAAGCGGGAGTACCGATCCGCGCAGACGTTGTCGTCTAGACCCAATGCTTCGTGTGAACCGAATCGTGGTGCTGGGAACTCGGCTTGTTGACCCTTGTAGACTTGTACCATATCTTCTGCAGACCTGCGGTTGAGATAACGACCCCTAGGACCAAGGCAGGGCTGGAACTTTCCATGGAACTGCTTCTTCCATTCTCGGCTGTTGTAGGCCGGGTATGGATCGTAGATAAGTGGGACTGGGTGTGAGGCATTGACGGACTCGATACTAGTTAGGGTTAAGGTACCGCCCTGATAGAATCGCTTGTCTCTAATATAAAAAGTATTCTTAGCATAATATTATGCTAGCACATTCGTAAGGTATTTGGAGCAGGTACAAACCTCCGATCATGTGCTATACCCAACGCATCCGGCTCAGGTGAGTCTTCGTCTGTTACCTTGTCCCACACACCAGCATTTGCATGATATTGACCAGGCCGAAGAATCCCGGGGCCACGTAGAGAATCATAGACAGTCATAAGATTTGTCTCAGGGTACCCAAAGAGATATGAACTAATCTGGATAACGGTGACCAGACAGGCAAAGTACCCCAGCCAGCGCAACCAGGTCCACCAGGTCCACCGGCAATCCCATGGAGAGACAGCAGACCTGGTGTAAAATGGAGACGGGGTCCTGTTTCTTGTGAGGAGTTTCATAACGAGCGACAGTTTAGGAGCAAGGTAGAGAATTGCATCCTTTGGCTTTGGAAGCCACGATATGTGCGTGGTGTGCGTGGTGTGCGTGGTGTGTGTGGTAAGATAGCAAGGGAAGTCTGAGAAGTGAGCAATCAGATTGTATGGACAGGTGAAACATATATATATGAGATAAAGTTGAAGCAACGTGATTGTTTGATCGTAATATCTACGAGACTAGAGCGGTTAGAGACCTACGATGTCATCACTACGCGGTGTTGACTGCATCTCCGACTAACATTTGGGTAATATGCCACAGAACATTCAAGTTGCACAAGTTCAAAATGGTTATATGTTGGATATTATTTGGAGTATTATTGCTAATACACAAGCTGTGTGATTGTTATACAATGTACTCCGTACCACGCCGCGGGATATATAACGAGTACTTTGTAAATAGTATTAGACCAGAGGACCAATATGGTAGAAGGACTTCCAAACTTTTCCATTTGAGTAAATGTCACCCTCATTTCCCGATTTGGCTGCTCGTTGAATCTATGAAGCACAAGGAGAGTATTGACCATTGCTTGTCCTTTCCCTTGTAGCACTCATTTCCTGTGGCTTACATCACGAGGGGAATTATAGTGCCTTGGAACACAATATGTTGGTCCTAGCTACCCATAATCTCAAATATACAAAGACCAAATCAAAAATAGCACATGTCTTTCATTGCTTTCATTTCCGTACTAAATATAGCCCACCCTATCAGAGAGCGCACGATGCGGGGAGTCAACATAAATCACATGGTTATTAGGAGTTGTTTGATCAGAGAAACCAATGAGATATACCCTCCAACAGTCAAATGAAACCAAAGAATGACAATCACCCTAGCTCCATCTACGCAAAGTAACTCTTCCATAAAACACCGGATAAGTCTTCGAGCTGATCCGACGTGAAAGCCTAAAACAATAATGGTTAGCCCGTTTGTTTTAAAATAGGACCGAGGTTGAACGAGGTTGAACGCATAAGCACGAACCTTTGCATCAATGTGCCAAGTATCTTGTCTAGTCTTTTTAAATTCACTGATAATCGACTTCACGCTCGAACCAACGATGCCAGGATCATTGGCTGCGCGGATACTGAGCGAAGTCAATGCCTCGGGCATCCAATGAGGCGGAGGACTGTTGTAGGGGAAGGCCTGAATCAAAGCGCCAAGACCAAGCACAGCACCGTGGCGAACAATAATCAAGCGGTTGTGCTCAGGAGTGGGGGTTCCAGCGCCAGATGACACAGCGGAGGAGGCAATTCCTGAGCGGAAGTTCTTCGGTTTCTTGGGGAGAGGGTTGTCTACCAGAACCTTCGTGAAGCGTTCATGGAAGCGACTGACCATCTTTTCCCGCAGGAAGACGGGTGAGCACCGGACCATACCGGATAGTGTGGCCGAGGCGCCAGCACGGACTTCGTGTTGAGGGTCTTCGAGCATGGAGGCAATACACTCGAAGAGCTTGTCGCGGTCGGCGGGGTCGAGCAGGAACAGGCGGCGGAAGTAGATGATTTGGATGTTGATCATGATACGCAAGCGCTGATGCCATGATGGGGATGTCTGTCCGATGCGGATGAGAGATTGGATGAATTCGGAGTCTTTCTCGGCTGGGTATGGAATGTTGGGGAGATGACGGAAAACGTGGTATGCGAGGGACTGAAGCTCCGGATCTTCCTTCACGTCCATCATGTGCAGGAGCTGGGCCGTGAAGACATCGGGGAAGAATGGAACAAGCTGGGTACACTCGTGAGAAGACAAGGTCGAGTCCAGCCAAAGAAGAACGGTTTTGCTACCCGAGGTGTAGGATGAGGGTGTCTGTTGGCCAGGCGTTCTGGCCTTCCGCCATTCCTCGATTCGACTGAAAACCCCGCGAATCACGTTCGTAAAGTCCTCGGTAGGCGGGTAGGGGTATGCGCCAACAGAAGAGGAGGATGTCTGGGCCTCGAGAAGATGTTGAACATCAGGGTACGACTCGTGGTACCTCGTGCGATAAATAGTTGCAAGAGTCTGACCCATTGCCTCGCGGACGCCCTTGTACGGGTGGTCCAAATGTGCAAGGAAATCTTCCACAATGGGCTTCTCAAGCTGGTAGTGCCAACCAGAATCAATGATACATTGATGTAGGAGGTTGATCTTGGAACTTTCCTTGAATGCTGCGTTGGTCGACATGTCAAGGCGGAAGCTGGATAGCCAATCGACCAACGGCCACGCGCGGCGGGGATCACGGCATTGAAGGATCATGTGAAGGAATGTTGTCCAGTAGCCAGAGTTCTCTGGAGTGAGGCCGTCGGTGAAGATCTTTCGTACTATAGGGAATGCATACTCCCAAACCATGGTCCGCTTCTCCACGCCTGTATCCGTCACAGAGGAGATCAAAGCTCCGAGGATTTCAGCCGTGGCACGATGTTGGTGCTTATCACTGCCGTCTTCAAAGACTCCCTTGATCTCTTCTTTGATTTCCTCGAACGAGACGGCTGTAAGCCCATCCCGGATCATGAGCTCGAATGCGTAGAGAAGCATCATGGCACAGGACATGCGGAACTTGTCAGCAGATGGGTCCCGTGGCTCTTGCTTCAAGTACATGAAGAACTTAGAGAACCACTCGCGAGTGAACAACTTGCCCATCTTGGTGCGAACCTTCCATTCAACATCGTCATACTCGATATCCCGTGCTACATTAGACTTGTAAGCCGGCATAGTCTTGCCCCATACGAGCCAGCCCGGGAAATCGTGGTCAACGTAGTACTCCGCCTCAGGCTTCGCAAAGCTAGAAAGATACTCTTCGGTGTATCCTTTCTCATAGGGTTTGGTTGCAACCTTGATCTTTGATGGGAATCGCTGATGACCAAGAATGTAGTTCTTGTACTCGTGGGTGCAGATGGCCCGCACATCAATCATAGTGAACAGCGCGATGAGAGCCTGGGAGTACATGCCTCGCAAGCCAGGGTGGTCGTCAATAGACCCGAGTGTCATCAGTTCGATCAAGTTATCGCTGGCGATGTAGTCGAAGCGGAGACCCATAGTGATGACGATAGTCGCAGCGCGGCTGGCAATCTTCCAATGGGATACCCGTGCCAGGTTGACCAGCTCTTCGGCCAAGTCAGCTTTCCTTTTCTCGATAGCAACGCGCTTGCTGTTGACAACTGCGCGCTTTTTCTCGATCTGCCCGGTGACGTCTTCAGTGGGAGCAATTGCCTCCACAATTTCTTGATCTAGGATAGCCATTCGCTCCATCGCGCGGCCGTAATCCATGACCTGGAAGACAGCGGTGGAGCAAATCTTCTGGACAGAAGGCTTATCAACGGCGCTGGCATCGATAAACGTTCTGACCACGGCAGGCGCATACTTCCAATGCCGCCCGACAGTCTTGGCTACACTGCTCAGAAGCAGCGAGTAGAGTGCTCCCTTGATGCGTGCATGATCATTTTCCTTGACACCCCTTTGCAGAGCCGTGAGTAGAGGGGGGATGACGAGTAGTCTGCCGCCATAGACCGCCTTGAGTGCCGATTCGCCTGCGTTTTGAGCATTACGCCGCGTTTCTGTGTAGAGAGAGACACAAGATTCGGCAATATCAAGAAGAAGAATTTCATCAAGCTTGGACCTAGGACGGGGAGAAGCGTTGTGCCGTAGGCGTTGGAGGTGATACACGTTGGCCCTGCGCACAAGAAGGGCTCTGGGGTAATCCTTTCGCATACCACTCATCTTATAAGGGTGAATATCCGCGGCCAAGAGGCGAGTCACTCGGTCGAGTACATGAGCGGACCTCTCAATACCCACATCAACAAACCACGATCTGAAGGCAGAGTACAAAGCCCCAAAGCAAGGAACATCATCCTCCTGATTGTCGCTCAAGAACCGGTGTACATCATGTAAGACCCAACCAGTTCGCTCACGGAGTTCATGTATGGTACTATACAAGGGGTCTCCCTCCTTGAGGGCATACCCGGTGGGGTAGGTGAAAGCCTGTCTGATTATAGCATCATCAGAGCTGTCCAGGACAGTATCGGCATCTTCATCAGCGTCATTTGAGACACCACCCATGTCAACATCCCCGGAGGTGCCGTTCGAGGGCCCTTGTGTTGTGGTTGATGCGGCTTTGGGGTCAAAGAGGACAGAAACGCCAGACAACACGAGTCGCAGGAGCACAAGGTTCCGAGTAACCTCGTCTGACCAGTCCTTGCCGCTTCCATCACGTTTGACAAGTGATGTCTCATGAGTCAGCGCAGATAGCGACTTCAAAGCAGTCTCTGTTTGGATTTTAAAAACGTCGACGGCAAACTCGATTTCCTGGCGGGTCGGCACATGCCAATTGATGTTGAGGTTGTTCACATCAGCTTGGTAACTCCAGAGCTTCGGCTCGATGCCGTTAGCTTTGACAGAAGGTTCGTAGAGTGAGAAATCATTAGTGTAGGTCCCAGTCAGGTTGAGCAAAAGGTGATGGATGAAGTTGGAAATATGAACTGTCGGAATGCCACGGCAGTTCTGTTGCATGTAGACTGCAATGTCAAACAGTTCCTGGCGGTGGCCAATGACAGCGCTGCCGACGTGCACCACGCACATGCTCAGCATACTGACATTCCAGACCAAACCTCGATCACGAGGCAAAACATCGGTCCCTGTGGTTCGGGTTGATCCAGCACCATTATCGTCGATCTCAGTGCGAATAGCTGCGGTCAAGACAGGGACGAAACGCTTGAGGGCCTTCTCTGGGTTAACCTTGCATAGAGCGTTGCAGATGAAAGCCATGGCATCACGAGCCTGGTGGATGACATGGTTGGAGACGAAATCCACAATCTTTCCCAAAGCGATATCGTAATACTCCGGAGATAAAGAAGCGAGCAAAGGCATGAACGTGGCGGGAAGAGTGTTCACGATATTCTCTTCGGGTGAACCGTTTCGAACTCTGGAGACGTCCGGCAGATTTTCCAAGAGTGTGAAAACACGACCCAGGAAAGCTATGGTGAAGTCCCCGAAGCCACATGTGGAAGAGCGCAAGATCAATTCCTCGGTCTCATCATCCAGCTCGGTGTCATAACCTAGCTGTACATCCGACCCTTGCTCTTCCATCCTCTCCATTTCACCTGAGATCCATTGCATGGCAAGCATGTTACAGTTAATATCATCTCGTCCTTTGGTCAAGTCGACCATCGGAATATTGTAACAGGCCGATTGGATGAATGACAGAGCATGAAGCGATTTTTCAAGATCATTCGCGTCAATACCAGGAAGTGTCAGGCCCAACAAAGTCGTCATATGGCAACGATAGCCCTTGGTGCGCGAAATAACACGCGATAGCGATGTCATAGCCCGGAGAGAGGATGCAGTCCGGTGCACTTCGACGAGACCTTGCAGCGCAGGGTAGATTCTCTGCAAAGCACCAGGTAGGATGAGATGCGGTTCTAAGTAGGCCAGACCTTGCAAGGTCGACAGGGAGAAGGTCATTGCAGTGCTGCTCTTAGCATATATGCCCATGAAGATTACGTCACGGATGCACAAGACAAACCGCCGCTTCAGAGGCTCATTCAATCGTCGCTCAGGCGGGACATCAATCTCACCGGTTTGTTCGCGATTCCAACGCATGACGAAGAAATCAGTCAGATAATAAACCAGTTGCGACAGGGTCTTGGTCCAATGGCCCGAGTTTGAAGGATGGAAGAACGTCTCAACAGCTTGGATAAGACCTTCGAGCTGGGTGAGAACTGAAACCTCGGCATCTACACAAGCGGGGGAGAGCGACATCACAATCCACCTGGCAATATGATGAGCAACTGGGTGCTTCCGCCCATCTCTATCGAGCATGATACCCAGACCAGACGAGATATCCACCAGGGCACTATAAGGGGAAGTGGATTGCCCGACTGGGATTTCCAACAACCTCAGTATCGCGGTGAAAATGAGAGCAGACTGTTCTTTTGTGAATATACCATGCTCGGAGAATGGAATGTGAGCAGCCGGCAGAGAATCTCGGGCCAATCGGGAAAGATAATCCAGATATGTTGTATCAAATGTTTTTGAACGACCGACCAATGACCACAGATGGAAATGTGTAGGCAAATGGCTCTGCGGTAGGAGATCGACTCGCGAGTCGGGAGCCGGGGATGTCGGAAGCAGCAAATTAATGAGCCCGGCGACAACGAAGGCACCTTCTGAAAATGATGTGGTATAATGAGGCAAGAACTCTTCGAGCATAGCGGGAAGTTCACACGGGTCAATGAATAATTGAGCGAATGCGCAAAGCTTGGTCAAGGTCTTGACATTCCGCTTCAGATTGGTCGAGTGAACAAGGCCGGACTCGGTGGGGAGGACGAAAGCCTTGAGCTCCTTGTATAGAGGCTTCCAATCTAACACGAGATCTTTAACTGGTTTGAGATAATGTTTGCGCCTAAATTCTGGGTTAGCAACCGCACTATCCCCGCAGCAACGCTGATAATCCAACTTACTTGGTGAGAAGCATGAACATGCTCGAAAATCGCTCGGCGACCGACGGGTCAATCCCAGGAGCAAGTGCAAGCTCAAAATACAATTTCACAAGGCTGATGCGCTGCGCCCGAGTCGGATCGAACTTGAGCGACAGCCATCCGCGTAGCTCACGTGTCCAGTGCACGGCTCCGGGATTGAAGTCGCCGGCCTCCACTGCAATATAGAGCTGGTTCAAAATCTCTCGCAGATTTTGATCTCGCTCAGTCTCATCCTCGAGCTGGTATGGGAGATATTTGAAGTATGGATAGGTACGGGGCCGCACGCGGGCTATCGGTTCGCCTTCGCTATTCACAGCGACGGGCTCACCACCGGGCGAGGTCGCCCGGGAGAGCTCTTGTGCATGATGGAAATTGTCGGATGTGAGAATCGCCTTGGGACCGGAGGCTTCCATCATCAGATGAGGGATAGGGAAGGGAATGGTCGACCCGAGGTGGAGATGTAGTGAGGGAGTAGCCGTTGTCGGGTGAGCTCTGGCAGCAACAATACGTCAGCAACGCCGATGTTTCACGGGGGGGATCTCTTTTTTCCACGCAGTATCAATCACAGAACAAGTTTCGAAGGAAATCGTACTTTTAATGAAACTCTGAAGTTCCTACTCCGAAAAGCGCGGAATTTGGAACCGGAGATTGTATTTCACACGGCTGCGTTCGCATGAGGTACTCTTTTTTTTTTTCCTCGGCAAGCGAGAGGGAATATGACGAGCTCGTATTCGTTTGGGTAATTGAACAATTCAGGATTTCAGCCTCCGTTTATTCGTTTCTTCTTGAAATGCCTAGATGTTGAAGGTCAAGATGTCAAAGGGGAGATGGGCGAGAGTTATGATGACATAATTATATCGTAACGAACTTTGTGAGCTTGGACCTTGCAGAGCGACCCGGAAAGATGCAGACCAGAAAAGATATACAATATATAGTAGTAGTTGTCTGAGAAAGAATTGTGATGGTTTCTTTCAAATCTCTTCTTTTTTCCAATTTATAATAGTTCAGTTAAGTGGGCGACTGCGCCTTTCCAACATTTACCCCAACTTAGGCAGACAGTCACCTTACGCAAGCATATCGCCCAACCCAATTCGGGATGGCCGCATTTTTGGCCATTCACGGCAGTCTAGGCCATGTCTTTTACCTAGGTAACTTAAATCACATATCAAAATACAAAGCAGGTGACTCGGTCCAATATCGAGCCGGGTCATCGCTATTTGTCATTCTCTTTCATGCTGGAGGTAGGAAAGAACCGAAAAGAACACCCTGGATCAACGCATAGCCCACCATACTATACACAGCGACCACAAGGGTCCGGCTTTGCTTGGGTGAGCTTGAACTGAGATCTACAGCACTGGTAACCAAATACCAGTACCACAAGGGATACCCTGATGAGATGCGGTTGATGATCTGGACATGGTAGCTGGTGAATGCCATGACAGCCAGCAAACCCTGGGGAACTGCCAGCCGAACGAGCATTGACCCCGGGCTCGTTGAAGAAGAAGAGGGACTTTGTAATGCCCACAAGGAGGATCGGCATAGAAGGGCCAACATGGGTCCCGCCAACAGGAAAAGAGGTATATTGGGGACAGTCCAATATTTTAAGAATCCGACATCCCTATTACAGTCAGTAAGAGTGAGGACAGCGGCATTCAGAGACGAATCGCTGCTTACCAGTAATGATTTTGAACCCAGCCGTAGATGCTCGGCAAAGTCCACTCACACCATGGCCGAAGATCATTCTCGGACACGCAGTACATGCGATAGGCCAAGATTTGAGGGATGACCATCCCAGATCCTACAATACAGCCACCAACGATAATAACGGCAAGGCGAACGATGGTGTGCAGTGTAGGGCCTTTGGTCAGGATCTTCCAAGCCAAAACCACTGCATCATAGACAAATAGGAACCCGCTGAGAACCCCATTGCTGCGGACCATGGTGGCAGCCGCGAACAAAACTGCAGATGTGAGCACTCGAATATCGCGCAGACGCGTTGCCCCATTACGCTCGGCAATGAGAGATGATGAGTAGAGGTAAAAGCCAGTCATGTTGAAAACAGAGACTATCGATTCCCCATAGGGTGCGGACATAAACGCGCCCGCTGGGGAGATGATGTGAAGAGCCGCAGATAGGAAGCAAATGAGGTGTTGGGTGGCAGTCGCATGACCAAAGATATTGGCCGACAGACGATAGAGCGCCAATACGGACAAATAATGGGCAACGTGGGAGAGAACCACTCCTACCATTGCAGTGCTCGCGGGTCCAGCATCTCCGCCAGAGAGACGAATACCTATTCATAATATTAGTATGTCCAAAAAACGAGATGCCCAAGATGGGTAGAAGGAATTATGTACCAGCAACAAAGATAGATAGAAGCTTAGTATAGCCCCAGCCAAAGGCCCATTCTTGCTCAAACAGATATCCCTTTTCGGCAATATCAACGTAGTAGATACTGTCCCATCTGGCAAATTTGAGGGGTCCTGAGAGAGACTCGGAGTGGGCAACCGTTGATGGATCGGCAAGATATGAGATTAAGGAGGTGGATGTATCATAGCCTGATCCTGGACAAGCGACAACGACGATGTACAACAAGACTTTCCATGACCAAAAGGCTAGTGTCAAACTTCGAATTGGGTTGTCCAATCGTAGTAATTTGGCAAACAATGGCGGTGGCCTTGTAGTAGGTTGGACTGAAGCCATGAAAGGTTTCCAGTGACTTTCGCCACTAAGGGTGATTTGAATGAAACCTCGGGAGCTCGGGAGTTTCCGCAATCAGGACTAATAGGATCGGGTTCACGGAGTCTAGATATCGGGATATTTACCTTGTGATTGTCCCGATTTGCGGTCCGGTCTGCCGAGGTAGCCTGTAACTTTTTTTTCCAAGGAGGTGAGAGTTAAAAGGCTTGGCATAAGTGTGCAAATGTGCATAATTAGTCATTCGGGTCCACGGCCGTTCGGACTTTGGAGACTTCGGTTTTTGATCCACGTACAACATACGGAGTAACTAGGTACGATCATGATCACCTATGTATGTCTGATGGGTGTACTTTAAGTGGCGACTCTGATTCGACTCTGATTCGTGAAACACAACACCGGATTCTGGAAATCAACCTTAGAACTTCACCTTATACCACCCTGCAATACTCTGCATATCTGCACATTGGTCAAGTGAGCTTTTTTGAAATGACCATAGGTGGTTCATCAAACTCTCTTCGGCGCATCAATTTGTCCGATTCCAAAGGTTAAACCTGATTAAATGAACATACAAAATCCCTCAAATTATCCAAGAGAAAAATTCAGTTTTTGAACGTAACAGTTCCACCATACCAAGAATATATGGATACTCTCACACTCTCACACTTATATATGAGCCATATTATGGGCTCATAAGGTAACAAATCTCAGGCAAATCTGCCCATATTCCCACTAAGATGGGGCTTGCCAAGAAGACAGCGCTAAAACCCTGGTTACGAGATCTCAGTCAGACCAAAAGGACGATAAATGATCGTCACGGAATCCGGATGTGTCGGAGGCCGTACATCACCGAGCCCGCTGACAAGCATAAGCCGAACATCCAAGGATTTGTGCATTGAAAGATACATGAGTATCCATGTACTCATAGTACTCATGTAATAAAAAATATATATTACACCCAATTAAATCCAAATAACACAATTAAAATACACAATGTGGGTCTATTGTGCAACTCCTACTATGTAAATTGGTTTCACTCCTACCTTTTTTGATTACATATTACTCATTTTTGATTACTCTAACTCGTTACAACTTATTAAATTTTTTATTTTTTATTTTTATTTTACCTTTTTTTTCAATTATATAGCTCTATAAGGCTGACCGCCCCATTCATATTAAGGAAATCCTTTATCCCAAGGTTGTTCCTGCAATCAAACATACCTTCCACTCTTTAAACCTTTCATCCCCCTTGCATCTTATTTTTCTTACACATCTTGCAAGTCTTTACAATCTTGACTTGCATTTCTATCCATTTGGCTTTTGCAATCGTGATTAGGTCTTCCCCACATATAGCTCCGGAGCTGAACGTCCCCCCCGCAGCTGACGCGTTTGAATACGGGCTTGTTCATGACTATTACAACCTACATTGGGTCTGGGTGAAATTCCACAAAGATTTTGCTCTTTAACACCAATGTGGCTCCGCTAGGGCTCAAGAATGCTGTTGAATCTTGGCCTTACAGCGGATGCCGCAGCAGCCCATGTACCAGAACCCCGACCTTCTGCCTGTCCTGTCTACTCGCCTACCTGCTTACTGTCTGC
Organism: Penicillium verrucosum; assembly: GCF_028828655.1. NCBI lineage: Eukaryota > Fungi > Ascomycota > Eurotiomycetes > Eurotiales > Aspergillaceae > Penicillium > Penicillium verrucosum. The sequence continues at coordinate 6,937,233 of NW_026643210.1, forward strand.
TCTACCATTGTTGAACTCCTTCTACAGTCCTCCCAGACTCCCTGATGGTTCTACTGATTGTCCGGGGCTTGTATCCGCTATGGTCATGAGTCCGATTGAGTCAGCCTCGGACTCGGGTGAACCCTCCACAGAATCAGCTGTTGTCGCCAGGCCCCAAGTCACCCGTTCAGGCACAGGTCGGAAATCTCGACCCAAAACATCATATCAGTTCGCCCATCCCGCTGCTCATGCTCGCCACAAGCGGTTGAGAATTCGTCCTAAGCTCCTCCTACAGCTACAACAGGTGTCGCAAACCCCTCGGCCACTACCGGTAGTAGATATTCTACCATCGACATCTTACCTACCACTATTGGCCCGCAAGTTTCCGGCCATATATCGGACCAGAAATGGATTGGGCCCGTATGACCTAATTGTGGTGCTGAGTGAACAATACGACCGGACTGTGGGCAGCATTCCTGAGAAACACGTCAGCTCGGAGGATGAGGACGAAGATCATCGGGAGGTGGTTGCCACGATCTGTCAAAAGTATCAAGAAGATGCTCGACTGAAAGGCAAGGCGGAGATATGCCTGAACTTCGGGCCTGTCTGGGAGGCTTCACCTCTTCCAAGTGGGTCTTACGAGTTCGTCGCTCAGACAGATAGCGGCTTGCAAATCATGCGGTGGGCTTTGCGTGGGGGGAGGAGTCGTCGGATGACTACGCCCACAGCGCAATTACGTGAGGACAGCAAACGCTTCACTTTCAGCGTCATCGATCCTACCACTCGCCGACATCCCGTTCTCGCCTCCATGACTCGAAATCAGTTAGAAATCAATGATGAATATTCCACGGCTGTTCGGTCCGGCACCGGTCCCACGACTCCAACTTCAGGAATGTCGGTCGTGAGTGATGCCTCGGATGCAGAGACTCCCCTCGATGGAGGCTTCGTCACACTTGATGATGGTCTGCGAACTTTGATTGTCATTACCGGCATCTGGGTCGCCTTCCGTGAGGGGTGGTCAGACAACTTCCGCTACGGCGACCTAGTGTCTCCATCGAGTGCAAAGTCGATTATGTCTCCAACATCAGTGAAACATTTATCTCCGACGACCGCCAAAAATGAAACCGACTCTTTCCCAAACAACGATGAAGATGGCAAACGCTGCATGTCGGTTTCCAGTATTCGCCGCTCAACCGCCCCATCCACCGTGGATCGAACGCAATTCGATAGTTTGTCCAAGCGCTCCAACTCCACCGGTGCTGCATTCATGGATCGAGCGAAACGACGATCCGCTTCTGGGCTCGGCACTCGCCTGAACCGACATAGCATGTTCACTGCCTTGGGCGAAAACGGCCGCGATATCGTTGTCTCCCGTCCTCCTTCTCCTCGCCAACCTTCTGCTGAGCTGGAGGACTCATCTCGAGCCAGTCAGCCTAAACCAAAATCTCCTACAAAGGCCCAGCCGGAAAGAGAAAACACCAAACCAAATGCGGGCCCAAATGGGCATCCTCCTACCTCAAATTCCGGTATAACACAGCATAACAGCACCCGCAAGAAGAAGCCCGATTTTCTCCCCCCCCGAAGCTGTCGACTCAACTTCTAGCAAGGGAAAAGTTCGCCGCCGACTCAGTACTCTCTTTGGAATTTTTCACCGAAAACACGATACTCATTGACCTTTCAATTCCTCATCGCCATGTATACCCCTGCATCATGTTTGTGGCTAGTCCACATGTAGGCATCACAGCACCACGTTCGAGTCTCATTGCATCTGGCATCAATTGGGCGTTCATACGTTGCAGCGCAATTCGTCCGGTACGAATCCTTGCCGATTTTCTTTTTCTTCTACTCTCCTCTCTCTCTCATTCCAATTAGCATCTTGCATCATTTGCATTTGCGCGTCCTTCTGGTCTTTTCTTTTCATACCTACTTCTCACTATGTCTTCATCTTCATCTCCTGGGGGCGCAAACTCAAAATGTGTATGCTTGTATCTCACTCGTGTACATTGCTATACATCTATCCATCACGCTACATATGAATAAATACCCCATCATACATAGTAAATTCCACAAGCTTTTTCAATTATACATCTCTTCCAAGTACTCCGTATAGATTCAGAATAGTTATCTCACTAATTTCACCAATAAAGCAATATAGATCATGCATGTTCAACTCAACTAATGAATTGAGCCACTCACAGCTTCAAACTACAACAATCCCCAACATCACCTCACATATTATATAGCAGGCTATGTCAACTAGTTGCAAGCCGCCTTGTCCTCTGACTGAACGAGACCGGATACCTCGGAGGAGAGTCCATCCACTCCGTATTTGGAGTCTGCCTTGACATAAGCGCTAGGAGATATTAGGAAGGGATCATCCTGTGCAGGGCGCTAATGCACACCCTTGTGTGCGCCTTCGATCGAATTAGCGTTCGCCAAGATAATAGCTTGCGAGATAATCGCCCTGTCGAATGTAATAAAGACCAGTCATGCATTTGCCAAGGTGTTGTTTGGCGGGGTTATGGGCTGTGTACCTCGTACTCTGTGGAGGGTGGTGTATCGGGTGGGTGATGCCCCGTAGAAATGACAATGCTTAAAAGGGAGAATAGAGAATACCTCCAAAATAAGCAAAGTACATTCCTATAATAGAGAAGATCGTCGGTGCACGGAGGGATGGAGTACATATCATCTGTCCTTGCAAAGGAAATAGGAAATGTAGGTGCATAACTAGTGCCTCGTGAAACTGCTGTATGCCTAGGTACTAATCACCATCGAGAGCTCAGGGCTGTCATTGTAAAATAACGAGTCCAAGCCTCCTATATAGCGGAAAAGACAGAATTCAACATCAAGTTTTACAGCCCTCATAAAGCTTCGTAAGCTTCGTACATACTAGGTACCCCTCTAAAACCCTTACCGCTCAAGAGCAGTAACAGCCTTAGGAATATACGGCTCCTCGAGATACTTAATCTCTTCAGGAGACAGCTGAACCTTAATAGCAGCAACAGCCTCATCAATCCGCTTCACACTGTGAAGACCAAGAATAGGGTTCTCGCCAGGGTGAGTCAAAGACCAAGCGATAGCAATCTGAGCCATGCTCACGCCCTTCTTATTGGCGATTTCCTCAACCCGGTCGATGATAGCCTTATCAGCCTCAGACTCGCGACTACGGACAAACATCTTCAGCGCGCCGTCGGTACTCTCACGCACTGTCTCGCGCGAGCCCCAGGGCCGCGCCAGCGCCGCGGGCAATCGGTGACCACGGGATAATGCCGACTCCGGCGTCTTGGCAGTAGGGGATCATCTCGCGCTCTTCTTCGCGGAAGAGGAGGTTGTGGAAGTTTTGCATGCAGATGAATTTGTGGCAGCCGTTGCGGTCGGCGATGTTTTGGAGGGATTGGAATTCCCAGGCGGCCATCTGGTTGTGGGGTTAGTGAGAAATGAAAGACGAAATACATAGGTAGAAGTGGAAGACAGAGAAAGACAGGATAAACATACCGAGCTAGCACCAATGTACCGAACCTTCCCGCTCTCGATGACGTCGTTCAACGCCTTCATGATCTCCTCGCGGGGAGTATCCCGGTCCAGGCGGTGGATCTGCAGTACATCGATGTATGTGCCCAGACGTTCCACGCTGGCATCGACAGCATCGAAGATGTGCTTGCGCGACAAGCCAGTGCGGTTGACGAAGGGGCCGTCGTTTGTGGCGGATGCGGCGATGGGTGGGAATTTGCCCTCGTCGTCGACGCCGAAGAAACACTTGGTTAGGATGACCACGCGGTTGCGGGGGATGTTGTACTTCTTCAGGGCTTTTCCGACGACTTCTTCGGATTTACCGTGGGAGTAGACGTCCGCCTAGATGGTAAATATCAGTAACTTATCCGGTGTTTCTTTCTGGTAAGGTTCTTCATTTACCGTGTCCCAGGTGTTGATGCCATGCTTGTAGGCATGCTCAATCAGGGGCAGGGAGTCTTCCTCGTCCAGGACCCAGTCTTGCCATTCCTTGCTGCCATAGCCCATTGTTCCAAGGATGATCTTGGAGATCTTTAGACCGGAGTTTCCGAGGCTGTTATTTATTTGGCATCAGCATCTTATTCGAGTGAAATGTGTGCCTTGAAGTGGGGGAGGGGTCTGTACCGAACATATTCCATTTTATTGTCGGCCATTGTGATATTTGTGAGGGTGTTTATGTGAGTTCTAGTTATAAAAAAGAATATGTCAGTATAATTTATATGTATTGATCGCATTGGATATGACGTCAAATTCCAAGGTAAGTAAGCCTTGGGGCAGAGGGGAAGCTCACTTGTCAACACAAATATGGATGGGATATTGGTGGAACAAGGAAAGAAACAGATGTGAATTCCTTGAATTCCTTGGATTTCTTGAATTTCTCTTGGACTAAGTGACTAAATGACTCAGAAGAGGTCCAAATAGGTGCATTAATAATCCAAGTGAATCTGCCGAAATCCACAAGCCGTGGGGTTAAGCCAAAAGCGCAGGTACAAAATCGGTTAACTATCGGTTATATCCTACCGGCAACTCATTATCGGCAGTTTCCAAAATAATAATTTTACCTCTCTCCTGTCTACATATACAAGTCCGGGGCAATTTATGAGACCAAGGCAGAGCCTACCATCCTCAATCATTGGGGTTAAAGGGATTACTGGGCAGGTCGTCGCACATCCGACCAGGGCGGTGAAGCATATCAGTGTGATCCACGTTTTTCGAGCCGACAATGCCTACCAAATTCAGTTTAAGATCAATTACGTTCGTAGAAGTACGGAGTAGGTAGTTTGTCTTTGCATATCAGGCCAAGATCATTCATTTAATATCTCAGAGCCCCTGAAAACACAACTCTTTCTTCCTCACTCTTCGTACCATCCCCTCCTAGCCTCCTTTTTCTCTTTCTCACATGATCGACTTGAGGAAGAGGTAGCTGGGTTCATCGAACTGACCAACGGCCATCCTAGACCTATCAATGGAGAGTTCCGGGAATGGGCACGAACAAGTCTCAGTCAGTTGAGAACACCAAGGTACTTTTGGTAGATACGTGGTTCCTAGCATGGCGTTCCTAGACTGTATCTGGGAAGTTACGAAAGCCAGATTTACGGGAATTGGGGAAGTACGAATCGAACCGGTTTCCGTTCTGGCTTTTCTCCTTTTCTCCTTTTCCACACAATTAACCTGCCAGGGTATCGGGTCTTACAGTGTTGTTGAAGAAGGACGCGCCGGAAAGAGCTCGACTTCCAAGCGTTGGATTTCCTTGTCTTTCTGTTTTCCGCCATATATTTTCCTGTGTGAGTTTTGATTAGGTATCTTCATTATAAAGGGATTGTGATTGTGAGAATCCACATTCAGCTATGGGCCCCAAAACGCAGATCTATTGCCTGAAGATCCGCCCCACAGAGCTGACAGGGATCCAGAGACATCCGGGTGGATCTCGATCGTCAACTTAAAACCTTCTTTGATGTGCATAGTTCGCAGAGTTGATATTTGGGGAATAATGCTCACGGGAAAGGGGTAAGATCAGGTTGATGAGAATGCGGAAGGGACCGGGGCAACGGGATCAACTCCTGACAATCAAGCACAAGCTTAGTAGGACTCAGGTAAAAGGCTCTAGGGAAATTTAAAAATCAAACTGAGAGCTCTAGTAAACAAAATTAACATTATCTTTCTAATTTTATAAGAAAAATTAAAAGCCAACTATAAGCCTCTGTCCATGGCTAGTCACATGAAGTGTATATAAATTCCCAACACCGTCTTCCGTTCATCTCCTCGAAGCTCTGTCACCGGTGGTGGGCACCGGCTTTGCCAGTCGCAGACACCAACACAGTGCATACTCGATCGGAAGTAGCAAGATAAGAATTCTGTTGAAGCGGTAGGACAGGGTAACCGTGAAGATCGCCACAACGGCATCGAGCCAGTAGTGATTTGCGGTAGCGACAATAACACTGAGGACGAGAATGGGATAGCATATAGCGAGTGTCAAGAAGCCAAACTCAGTCAGACGTGACTTTTGCGTCGGCTTGCGTTGGAGTCTCTGCAGGAATCCGGAGTGGTGGAGGAATGTGCACCCGATCACAAAGGCATAGGTAAAGTGTAGACTGGGCATGGCGGCGAATTGGTTCACTGATTTTCCGCCAACCCAGATGCTTTCGGCGTTGCCTTGGCGCACGGTGTCGTAGAAGCCATATAAGCCGGGAAGGAGTCGGGGTGGCATGAGGGGGTAGACGCAGAATACCAAGAAGGCGGCGAGGTTTCCGAGGGTCATTGTGCGTCGTGCGAGGGCGAAGGAGGCATGGTTTTTGGCGACGTAGTAGTACCAGGAGAGGAATCTGTTTGATTTCGGTAACTGATTAGTTTGGAACCATGTGAAGTGGAGATGTTGGGGAGTTACTCACAGCACTGTGCCGGGAATATGGATTAATGAATAAATACGATTGAACATAGTCAAGATCGAGGGGTGGTTATGGATGAAAAAGGATTGGAAATCGGCTTCGTTGATCGGGAATATCCAAGAAGCGGTTTTATGTTCGAAGTCGAGGATGTCGATGGCATGGCCTCGCGCCACCGCGACAACCCCTATGTCAGCGGGAGAGAGCCACTGCGCCGTGGCTTTGGTCACGGAGTAGAACAGATAGTTCATGCTCCAGTAGAACATTTCGACCAAGAAGGGGAGTTTCTGCAGGATTCTGCTGTGGATGTGGTGCGCCCAGCGCGAAGAGTCTCGATTCTTGATATTGATCCCGCATACATTCTCGGACTTGGTATGCACTTCGTTGGTGAGATGAGCATCGCTGAAATGAGCATTGCCTTCCTCCAAAAGGGTGTAGTCGATCTTGTGGGAGCTGGAGTCTCTGTGACGGTTCACAATCAACGACCCAACCATAATACCCACAACGACCTGTCCAGGAGATTAACACATGTTTAGCGATTGCACGTAGTTTGTAAACTTACAATGGGCTCAAGCCATGCGTGGGACGCTAACTGTGGCTTTCCCAGGTCCGGTGTCTCTTCATTCCGAATAAAGAGCGCGCTGGTCGCCATATTTGCGACTGTAGAGGTCTATCAAAAATACAAAAGGACTCCCAAAAGCGCTGTAGACACAAAAAAAAAAAAAAAAAACAAATCAAGGTATAATTCAGGGGAAAGGGACAGGCTAAGTGCAGTCGCGTGTCCCTCGAAAATAAAATAAAAAGACATGCATAATTTGGATAATACAATACCGATGTAATAATATACGAGTACGATGGATCGGAATACGGAAGACGAAATATGGAATATGGAATACGGAGTATGGATGGAGTATGGAATATAATTCCGAGGTAGGGTGGAGAATATATTGACTGTGAAGAACTAGAACTAGTTAGTCCATTTACATACTCATAACTATGATTGTTTCCAAATCTCTTCAACAAAAGGTTGAGCTTTGCACTTTCAAGAAACCCAGTCCCCAAAAGGAAAAAAAAAAAAGAAAAGAAAAGAAAAGCTGTCAATGGACGGAACTGCAATGTAAGGGAGGTGTCGGCTGAACAGGAAATAATAAGCCTGACTTGGTTTGCTTAGCCAGGAATGGACCTCTTTCGACCTCCTTCGACCTGTCATGTCCTATCCCGTCCTTATCGATGGATCTAACCTTGGAAAATGCTATGCTCAGCTGATTTTTGTCCAGCTTTTAGCCCATACCTAGGTATATTTGAGACACAAACCACACTCACGGAGTACTTCGTAATCGTGACCGTGCCAAGCTATCGGGCCCTTGGCACGGTTATCGAGTCAAACCCATGAATAGCTACAAATGTACTTTGCATTCCACGTCAAACTTCGAGATTTAAAGGAATCCAATATCATTCGATTAATATTTATAGACTACATGCTTACTTTCGGGGGCTGGACATTGACAGTCCCAACCCCGTACTCTTGGCAAGTTGGGCTGTAACCGCGCACTTGAAATAAGACCGAGGAAAGCCAGATTCTAAGGCTGGCAGACATTCTTTATGAACACTTTATACAGGAGCGGCAAATAATAATGAAATCGAACCTTAGGAGATCGACGTTATTTTCGACCTGATTGAAATTTTATGCCAAGGCGATTTCTATTTTTGATTACGAATAGCTCCCGATGTATCAAATTTATGTGCTAGAATATAGAAAAAAAGATTATCAATCAGAGTTCTCAATTATTTCCGAGATATGCCCTCCTTTTCTCCACATAAACAACATACTCGTTACTTCGTAGTTCCGTGAAGAACATCATCTGCCCCGCAACTAGAGTATCGGCCCAATCGCAAGCTGCTACTAGAAACTAGCGCCGACTCTAGCGCTGAACGTATACGTATTCTAGAAATTTAATATTACTATCCACTTACTTGTCTTGCCATGTCAGACAATACAACTTCAGCCGTAAATATGTAGATCGTCCAGGTTGGTTTTTTATCCGCTTAGTAATACATGCATCTTTCTTTCTAACGTATTTCACATGCAAGTGGGCCACCCAACCCAACATACTAATTCAAATACATACCTCAACCAAAACACCATTGAAAAATACACCAAAATGATCCTCTAGCTGGGCATCTACTGGATCTATGCCTAGTTTCTCTGCATCCACTACACTACACCTTGGTGTAGCCCGCGTACGTGGTTCGGAAGCCGGTTCTTTATATATATCGGCACCGGGGGGAGTTGCTTTATCTACCTAGGTAGTTACTCCTACTAACTTAGTAATCAATTGAGAAGCCTCTTGAACACAGAGGCCTTCTTCGGCGGGTACCTGCCTCCGGGGTCTAGTACGCTTCTGCTTCTGCTTCTCGTTAGCGGCACGTAATTCGCTTACGTCTTTCTCGAGAAGAACTGCCAGACTTCGGCAAGCCCCATTTTGGGTCGAAAACTTCGACCAAAAACCCAATGCCAAGGCCTGCCTAATCAGGTATATTTATACTACGGGTTATATGCATTTTGCGTTCCGATGGGTTCCGGTGAGTCCTTGGTATGTCAAGAATGGGTTATAAAATAGGGTTTGCCGAAGTCTAATACAGCAAACAGATCAGAGGAGGGGGCTCCTTAATCTTATACGAAGTAATACCTTAATTGACGAAGCTTGCTTTTGTAGTTCAACGTCATTTAAAGGAGTTTTTTTTTTTAGGTCCTAATTACTACCCCGGGCTAGCTAGTCATTAGGCCTGCGGGAGCATCATGGGTCCGACTTAGGATATCGGTCCTTTATCTGGCTTTTTCATTTTCCCTACCTCTCTATCTTGCACTCATCGCTGTGCCCTTGCAATTTCGCTTGCCTAATCAGACTTGCCCCATCAGCCCCCTGTTACTTTTCCGGCCGCAAATTACGGCTGATCCCTTGTCTTACCCTCCATTTTCACCGCATGAGATCGAAATTATGACACCCTACGAGCTACGAGCTTATCGCTTGTTCTTCTACATATTGCTCACGTTCATTTCAGAAGTGCCTGGATTGCTCTCTGTCCGGTCTCTTTGAATTAACCTTCATTGTGTCCTCGATTTGACTTTACCACCTCGCCATCCAAATACAAAAGAAAACCCCCCGCGTCCTGCATTCCTGAACGATTACGGCTCTCCCAGTGCTGAGCAGGTCCAAACAAGAGGGTATGGTATGGCTGCACCGTTAATGAAGATCGTGCAGACTGGTTGGGATTGAAGTGGATGAGCGAGGTCGGATGAAGGATCGAAGTGGTTGTCACTAGTCTGCCGATTGTCCTGAAGCTGTCAAGCCCGCCACGGTCAAACTAGAGTTATTGTTGATCGGAGTCATTCATGGAGGGGGGTAATCGAAGTGGTTGCAACCAGTCTGCCGATTGTCCTGGAGCTATGAAGCCCGCCACGGTCAGACTGGTGAGTGTTGTTGATAGACGGGGTTTCGAGGGGGACCGAAGTCATTCATGGAGGGGAGTAATCGAAGTGGTTGCAACCAGTCTGCCGATTGTCCTGGAGCTATGAAGCCCGCCACGGTCAGACTGGTTGTGATTGAAGTAGATGGTCGATGTGGAGGATGGAAAATCGAGGTAGATGTTTCAAGCGGTAGATGGAGGATCGAGGGGGGATGGAGGATCGAAGTGGTTGTTACCAGTCAGCCGATTGTCCTGAAGCCGAAGCCCGCCACGGTTAGACTGGTGGATGTCGTTGATCGAGGGGGGTATCGAGGGGAGTGGTCGAAGTGGTGGAAAGGGTTGCAACTAGTCTGCCGATTGTCCTGAAGCCGTCAAGCCCGCCACGGTCAGACTGTTGGGATTGAATTGGGAGGTGGAGGTTAATAGAGGGTCGAGGTAGATGTTTTAAGCGGTAGATGGAGGATCGAGGTGGGATTGGATGATCGAAGTGGTTGCAACTAGTCTGCCGATTGTCCTGAAGCCGAAGCCCGCCACGGTTAGACTGGTGGATGTCGTTGATCGAGGGGGGTATCAGAGGGGAGTGGTCGAAGTGGTGGAAAGGGTTGCAACTAGTCTGCAGATTGTCCTGAAGCTGTCAAGCCCGCCACGGTCAGACTGGTTGTGATTGAATTTGGAGGTGGAGGTGGTGAATGGAAGATCGAGGTGGGATGGAGGATCAAAGTGGTTGCAACCAGTGTGCCGATTGTCCTGAAGCCGTTAAGCCCGCCACGGCTAGACTGGTTGGGATTCGATTGGGTGGTCGATGAGGATGGATGATCGTGGAGGATCGAGGAGGGATGAATGATCGAATTGGTTTCACCTAGTCTGCCGATTGCCCTGAAGCCGTCAAGCCCGCCACGGTCAGACTGGTTGTGATTGAATTTGGAGGTGGAGGTGGTGAATGGAAGATCGAGGTGGGATGGAGGATCAAAGTGGTTGCAACCAGTGTGCCGATTGTCCTGAAGCCGTCAAGCCCCGCACGGTCAGACTGGTTGTGATTGAAGTAGATGGTCGATGTGGAGGATGGAGGATCGAGGTGGGATGGAGGATCGAAGTGGTTGCAACCAGTGTGCCGATTGTCCTGAAGCTGTGAAGCCCGCCACGGTCAGACTGGTTGGGATTGACGTCGACGAACGAGGTAGGGGATTGAGGTGGTTGAGGATCGAAGTGGTTGCAACCAGTCTGCCGATTGTCCTGAAGCCGAGGCCCGCCACGGTCAGACTGGTTGGGATTGAAGTAGATGGTCGATGTGGAAGATGGAGGATCGAGGTGGGATAGAGGATCGAAGTGGTTGCAACCAGTGTGCCGATTGTCCTGAAGCTGTGAAGCCCGCCACGGTCAGACTGGTTGGGATTGAATTGGGTGGAGGATCGAGGGGGATGAAGGATCGAAGTGGCTGCAACCAGTCTGCCGATTGTCCTGAAGCCGAGGCCCGCCACGATCAGACTGTTGGGATTGACGTCGACGAACGAGGTAGAGGATCGAGGATGGATGAATGATCGAAGTGGTTTCAACCAGTGTGCCGATTGTCCTGAAGCTGTGAAGCCCGCCACAGTCAGACTGGTTGGGATTGAATTGGGTGGTCGATGTCGAGGATGATTGTGGAGGATCGAGGATGGATGAATGATCGAAGTGGTTTCAACCAGTCTGCCGATTGTCCTGAAGCCGAAGCCCGCCACGGTCAGACTGTTGGGATTGAATTGGGAGGTGGAGGTTAATAGAGGGTCGAGGTAGATGTTTCAAGCGGTAGATAGAGGATCGAGGGGGATGAAGGATCGAAGTGGCTGCAACCAGTCTGCCGATTGTCCTGAAGCCGAGGCCCGCCACGGTCAGACTGGTTGGGATTGACGTCGACGTCGACGAACGAGGTAGGGGATTGAGGTGGTTGAGGATCGAAGTGGTTGCAACCAGTCTGCCGATTGTCCTGAAGCCGAAGCCCGCCACGGTCAGACTGGTTGGGATTGACGTCGACGTCGACGAACGAGGTAGGGGATTGAGGTGGTTGAGGATCGAAGTGGTTGCAACCAGTCTGCCGATTGTCCTGAAGCCGAAGCCCGCCACGGTCAGACTGGTTGGGATTGAGCTTAATGGTTGAATTTGATAATTGAAGTGGATGGTTGAGCGAGGTGGATGAATGATTGAAGAGGATGGTTGAAGAGGATGGGTGGCTGATTGAGATAGTTGTTTGAAGTAGACGGATGATCGAAGTGAGTGGTTGATTGAAGTGGATAGTTAAGCGAGGTGGATGAATGATTGAAGAGGATGGTTGGAAAGGATGGGTGGCTGATTGAGATAGTTGTTTGAAGTGGACGGATGATCGAAGTGAGTGGTTGATTGAAGTGGATAGTTGAGCGAGGTGGATGAATGATTGAAGAGGATGGTTGGAAAGGATGGGTGGCTGATTGAGATAGTTGTTTGAAGTGGACGGATGATCGAAGTGAGTGGTTGATTGAAGTGGATAGTTGAGCGAGGTGGATGAATGATTGAAGAGGATGGTTGGAAAGGATGGGTGGCTGATTGAGATAGTTGTTTGAAGTGGACGGATGATCGAAGTGAGTGAGTGGTTGATTGAAGTGGATAGTTGAGCGAGGTGGATGAATGATTGAAGTGGATGGTTGAAGAGGATGGGTGGCTGATTGAGATAGTTGTTTGAAGTGGATGGATGATCGAAGTGAGTGGTTGATTGAAGTGGATGGTTGAGTGAGGTGGATGAATGATTGAAGAGGATGGTTGGAGAGGATGGGTGGCTGATTGAGATAGTTGTTTGAAGTGGATGGTTGAGCGAGGTGGATGAATGATTGAAGAGGATGGTTGAAGAGGATAGGTGGCTGATTGAGATAGTTGATTGAGGTGGATGGTTGAGGTAGATAGGGTATGAATATATGAACGTTACTAGAAACTAGTTAGCAAGTTTTGTCTCCTAAGAGGAATAGTGGGACGTCACAGGAAATGTTTATAGTTCAAAGTGGTCACGGTGGATGGCCATGATGTAAGGGCATGCTGGATGACCTAGGTGGATGTGGTCATAATGGACTGTGGTTATGGTGGAAGGCCTATAGCAGAAGGTCTTTTTAGACAAGTCAAGTTGGAAGGTTCATGGTGACCATACTAGAAGTGCATGTCCCAAGGCATAAGAGAGATGGCAAGTCCATATTGGATGGGTCTAAGGTAGAAGGTCCATGGTAGATGGGGGTCATGATGGAAGGTCATGATGGATGACCAAGATGGAAGGTCATGATGGATGACCAAGATGGAAGGTCCATAGTGGATGGGGTCATGGTAGAAGGTAGAAGGTGACCATGGTGGAAGGTGGAAGGTGTAAAGTGAGACCTTGAAAAGTGGAAGGTGGAGAACCAGAGAAAAGAAAGAAGAGATGTGAAGGAGGAAAAAAAAGGAGAAAGAAATGGGGGGGGGGGGGTATTTATACCTTTTCCAATGGCTTCAGGATCTTGGGGAAACTGCGTTGGGTGACGAGATTGATCCTAAAAAGGAAGGAGCCAGGGTACCTAGGTAAACCCCACAGCCTTCCAGAGTCTTCTAGGACTACGTTAGGTGACGGATTGATCCTAAAAGGGAAGGGGCCAGGGTACGTAGGTAAACCCCACAGCCTTCCAGAGTCTTCTAGGACTACGTTAGGTGACGGATTGATCCCAAAAGGGAAGGGGCCAGGGTACCTAGGTAAACCCTACAGCCTTCCAGAGTCTTCTAGGACTACGTTAGGTGACGGATTGATCCCAAAAGGGAAGGGGCCAGGGTACCTAGGTAACCCCAGAGCCTTCCAGAGCCTTCCGCTTCCAAGCTTGGAAGTTTCACCTTCAGGTAGTCCAGCTTTGGAAGGTGCTTACTTGGGTGCATGCACCTATAGAGTCTACATCACACAATCAGAACAACGTTAAACATATGGAATAAAAAATATGTACGCAAATAATCCTTGATCTCTGTTCGCCACTTCTTCAACAGTCACCAGGAGCTCTTAAAACGCCTGTTGTAATGCTTCTCGGCTACATTTCGAAGAGCCTCTTCCACCGAACCAGTCAACTACGCTGAATTACCCTTAGATTCAGAAAGTAGGAGATCAACTAAAGTATCTAGCAAATTACCTTCGTTCCTAGGGCCTCCTTCTTCCAAATTCATTTGGCCTTTATTGCCATAGGTCGGGGCTATAACTAGATTGATATTGCTAATCTACGTACTATCTTTCCGGCTATAGAAAAGATAGATAGTCAATTAGGAGAAATCAGGCTCCGAGAAGACAGTCTATAGGGTTTACGGCTTCTTCAAAACGAGTATACTAAGTTGAATATACTAGAGGCCCTCGTATATATCAAAAGCTCTAGCTACCTAATTATAGGCGATCAGGACAATACGGAATTTGCTCGTAATGTGTTGTTGAAAATAAACACGGAGTTTAGATACATCCCTTCTCTAGCCAGAATCATTGTTAGGGTCTACAGCGGATCTCTAGCCTCTTCGGTGAGAGACTTTCTACAAGGCTTTGGATAGGTTGTCTTGATCGGCGATAAATAGATCGTCTTGGCGCAACTGAAAAGGGAAATGAATGATAGTCTCCGCACTACATGCCGAACAGAGAGTGCCAGTGATATTCTCCAAACGCATGTTTCTCTGGGTCATTTCCGGGAGACTTTTGAAAATCGTTTAGTCTTATGCGGCGAGACCAATATGGTCGAACTGTTAGAAACTCAAGTCTCTCTTACCTAGTCTCCACACAATTCCTTTCCTTCTTCAGATCTCTCCGGCTTCTCAAAAACAAGGATTCTGTTGATTGATTCTTGAATATGACATAGACACCGAAACTGATTCTAATCACACAAAGCTAGTATAACAGGTGAAGTCATCCATTGATGATTGGAGGCCGCTGACTTCCCGTCACAGTCGAGTGGAGATATCTTCGCAGCATGGTGCTCAGTCACCACCCTAGGGAAGGAGTAGGATTATCAATACAAAAGAACAGGATGCTGTATCATCTCGGAGGTTACGCTTTCGGGTGATAGGCATTGCAAGCTAGATATCGGATCATGCTGTATCTCTGGTGAAAAATGAAGGGGGCAGTGCGTCGGGCTGAAAGCAAATGCGTAGTAGTCGGCGGGGGCTAGAGTAGAAGGAAGGGGGCGGCGATGAGTGTAAGAGAGAGGGGTAGAAAGAATAAAAAAGTGAGAGAGGGGAAGGAAGAGCAGCGAAGACGGGTCTTTTATATCGGGAGCATTGAAGGGAGGTTACGTGATAGCGTATTAAACCCAAAAAGGCAAAACTAACCGCATGCAGTAATTCACAGGTCCGCCGTTTACAGTTACAATAATTCAGAAACGTAGCACGCTCTCGGGTGATATTAGTTATTGTACAAGTGTCTACAACATAGATACATTCTGCACTTCACAAATCGCTTAACTCGAAAACATATTGGATTCTCACAACCGTAGGTATGCGTAGTAGCATTCAACTCTTGAACGGCGTCTCACCAGGATACGACCATGCGCCCAGCAAGTGTAGGACTTGACTTGTCACACGATACAACACGTTGCTTGGTGGTGCACGGACTCGAGAAACTCCCTCCACATTCCTTTCTGGCTTCTGGATATCAGTGGGAGGATGGACCCAGGGGAAATGATTGGGCACGAATCCATCAATTGTCACACCATTGCCGAAACTTGCATATTTCTCATCGGGGTTCTCGTAGACTAGATCGAAGTCTTCCCAGCGGACAATTTCGGTTGCCGCATAGTAGTGAAGGACAGTGCCAGGCCATGGAACAACCACCTTCCCATTGTCGTTCTTGTCTGTACCACCAAGAATGAGTCAATCCACAAAGCTAGGAACAAGGGGTAGGGATCTTTACTTACACCATGATTTGCATGGTCCTGACCAGACCATGTGAGGCATTCTCGACTGAACCCATTGGTTAAATGCACGTTGAGCCCGCTGCGTCACAGATACGGATCGGAGTTTGTCTGTTTGGAGTCGTGATAAGATTCGAACCATATAGTCGCTTGCTCTCTCGATGCCCGGGATGGCGGATCCATTCACAGGGCAGATAGGGGGGTTGAAGACTGTCCAAGATACAACGGTTAAGCACGATAACCAACAAAAGACATTCATGTCCTTACCAAAAAAGTTAGGGAACTCAGCGACCATCGCAGCCATATAGCTCTCGCAAGGTCCCTCGCGATCCCAGTCTTCATTCAGCGATCGGCCAGCGCGGCCAGTGACTGGGAATCGTGGCTGGTATGGCTCGAATCCAGTGGCATATACCAGTATGTCACACTCGTACTCCCCTCCGGATTCAGTGATGAGGCTGTCCTCGGTCAGCTTATTGATTGAGTCATGCACGTACACAGCATTTGGCTTTTGCAACGCATCCAGATAATGACCACCGGGCGTAAAGCGACGACAGCCAGCTTCGAATTCTGGTAGGAGTGCGTCCAAAAGATCGGGGTTTGTGATTTTGGACTTCATAAATGAATGTGCCAGTGATGTGAAATTGGCTTGAGATTTGGTCCCTCTCCAGAGTCCCATGAAACTTGCGGCAAGTCTCTGCTCTAATGAGATGCAAAAGTCATAATAGCGCATAGGGCAAATCTGGAGAGCCTGCTTCTGTTCGGTCGAGTCTAGATATGGATAAGCGCTTCTGTCGCTAACCCGTTTTTTGTGGTAAGGCGAGATACTCACATTGGCGCTGGACGATACCATCTTCAGCCAATGCATGTGGGAGAATCCACGTTGGGCCTCGCGCAATGTTTATTACTTGCGAAGCAACTTGAGTGCCCGGCGCGGTCAGCGTGGTGTGTCTTCGGTGTGACTTTGCGACTCACCTGGCTGCAAAGCTGCCACGCACTGGATGGCGCTTGCACCATTCCCAACTACAATCACCCGCTTGTTCTTGACGACCATGTCAGCTGGCCAGTTTGCGGTGTGCACTTGGATTCCTCGGAAGGTTTTCTGGCCCTCGATCTTGGGGAATTTGTAGTTGTTCAGCCGTCCGACGGCATAGACAAAGACATCAGCAAAGACGGTCTTTTCATCGCCGGAAACCACGTCGCGGAGAACAACTTTCCATTTTGAGGAGTCTTCGTTCCATTGCGCCAAGGCGCATTCGGTGTTGAAGGTCATGAAGCGGCGGAGATTGTGCCTGTCGGCTACATCCTCTAGGTATTTGTGAATTTCGGGAGCTGGAGGATAAAGCGATGACCATGACGGATTTGGTGCCCAATTAAACTGGTAGGTGTGGGAAGGTACATCGCATGTGCATCTATAGCCCAACATTAGCGAACTCGTTCATCTGATAACAAATCTCGCAGGAATATAGTACATACCCGGGATACCGATTCTCGTACCATGTACCCCCAAGGGAAGGGTTTCTATCATAGATTTCGAGATCGATACCTGATAATGCTGTGGTCGCATCATGCGCGAATTGGATTCCTGAGATACTAGGACAATATATTAGAAGTGGTTATCACTCGAGTTCAGTATGCACATACCCAGCACCGATAACCACAATCTTCAGCGGACGTGCCACAAAAGCACTTGGGATGAGATCCATTGTAGGTGATGGGAAAGAAGGTTGCAGAAGAAGAAAAAAAAAAAAAAAAGAAGAGCTCCAGGGCTGAGAAGAACTGGGGAGACAGGTCATATATGATAACGTGTCTCGTCTTCTCAGCTTCTGCAGAGCGACACGTGCTCCCCGAATAAAGTAATAACAGAAAGCGTGTAGTTACTACATCTTTCTTTATTTACGCGTATATCAGGATGTTCGATGTTCTCAACTCCACCGTGAGACACGCTCCTCAGGTCACCGAGTCAACTGCAGATTGTGGTAATAGCACTCACTAGCAATATTGGATAAAAACACAATATCCAAGTAGTCCCAACAAAGCGCAGAGCGTAGTAGTAGAACCATATTTCAAGGCAAGTCAATATTTAGTAGGGAGAAGTGTGTATCAACTTGTCCTTTTTATAAATTAAGTACATATTTATGTGTGAAAGTCCTGGAATACTCGCCACATGTTCTATAGAAAAAGCAAAACATGGACTATTAAAAAAAAAGAAAGAAAATATAGTATCGCCAAGAAAGGCAAAAGTACATAACTGAGGCTATTTATATGTTGTTAATGTCGGGAGATGGAAGAGTTTAGGCGGCTCTTTAAAAGAGGTGCTATTAAATCCACTGTATAACGGAAATGATGACAGAGAAAAGGTATTTACTGAAACCCCAGAAAGCTTATAACCTCAAGATAGACAAACCAGACAAAAGAGAGCGTTAAGCAAACAGAAGACCAAAATATTGAAGACTTTTGCAGGATGTCTCCACGCGTGTTGGTCCCTTCCCATTATACCATGGCCGGGGGAGCGTTCAGAATTCACTTCTCGTCGCCTCTCTACTCACGTGTTCAATACCCAACATGCTGATCACGGATTATATGGCTAGTATGTCAACTCCACGCTACATACCAACAATAAGATCTAACAGAACCAGACAGAATTCTCAGCCCCGAATGGGACCCAATCGAGTTCCAACCTCGGAGAGAGTGGCTCGATATCCGGGCCCAGCCAGTTGAGTGTATTCGAGCCGTATGCCTGTCACCCCCCGACTACTTCCATCCAAACATCTGGGCCATTTTTCTGTCCACGTCTGAAGTAGACATGACAGCGGTAAGGCTTGAATGCCAACCAACCGACCGCCGCAGAACCATCATCCTACAAGGTTCTAAAGCCAGAATCTTGTTTCAAAAAACATCGGTCTTATTCCCGCGCGATGTGGCAGCGACCTTTGTCCTTGGTGTGAACCCGGGATTCACGGTGGCGGATATTCACAGCATAATTGTTACGAATGACCGGCACAAATACGAGATTGACGAAGAATGTTTCAATATCCGAACCTGGGTTTATGATCAAATCAATCTCTTCAACCAGCATGGTATCTTCGCCAACTATGGCGAGGTCGAAATTGTGAATGATGCACTCCAGAGAAGATGGCCAGGGGGAGATCCTAACCCGCTCGAGGAAGGGGCTTACTATGGGTGAAATCGGATGAATCAGACCAAAGTGCTTTATTCTTTCATGTGGTCTTCGTGATGTGGTCTGTGATCAAATTTGCTGCAGCGGGAACAATGCCTTTGTATTGCTTTCTTTTTCATCTAGCTGCACAAACAAAGATAATTGTTCCTACAACATACATGTTTAAGTACCCCAACTGACCCTGCACTAGGATGTAAGACCTACAGCTTGGAATGAAGCGCACTTTATAACTTGTAGGGATAGACCACACACTTCAAAAGCACATACCCTTGATTTACTTTTGGCCTGAACATTTTATTAGGCAGACATATAAAAAGGACGGTGCAGCCATGAGTTCAGGGTCAATCAAGCGAGCACTTGGCCCAATTTGGCTGGTTGAAAATTATTTTCTCTTCCCTGTTTACCCCATTCTTTTAACTTATTTTGACTTTCTCCATCTTCATTTTTGGTATTCCCTTCATGTTGATATACTCCGTGGTCACGTGTGCTCTATTTTAAAATCATTACATCATCATCACCTGGGCCCCTTGCCTAAGGCCGAAACGGCAAAATTAAACCGAATACGATGCTCTCCGGGCCTAAGTAATACATAATCATGGAAAACATACAGACAATCCGATCACGAAAGTCCCATCGTAAATCTCGTTCTGGGTGTGAGAATTGTAAAAGACGGCGAATAAAAGTGAGTACTTTCCAAGTCTCTTGAGTCTGGTTGTGGTCTTTAACAAGTCCTTCCCGAGATGGATATAAGTGAGAGCACCATTCATTCCAGGACCCTGGATAACTCTCGAGTCATCAGTTTGTTTTATATGACGACTAGGATGGGTTGAGAGTGAAAGTTTGGGATAATAACCGACTAATAGTCTACAGTGTGACGAAAGGAAGCCAGCATGCTCCAAATGCATCCATCATGCTATCGATTGCGACTTTCTCTCGACGGAAGCTACACCATCAGCCTCGCCCTCTTCAGCACCATCACCATCCAAACCTTCGAAGGCCAAATTTCGATTCAAGCCTTCTAAATACCAATCTGAAAAATACAAGCCCAGGGACGAAACAGGCGAGGCATCTTCGCAGACAGTCTCCACGGAAGTCCAGTCCAAGGATTCCAGCACCAGCGCCTTATCACAGAGTCAAGATACCATCTCATTCGCCGACCTACGACTCTTCCACCACTTTGTCACAGAGACCTATCGCACCATAGTGGACGAAGCAACCGACCGCAATCAAGTTTGGCGAACTCACCTTCCACACTGGGGGTTCTCCACGCCGTCCATCTTCCATCTTATGTTGGCGCTGGCAGCTTTGCATCTGGGCTATCTCCACCCCGAGGAAAGAGCTCGGTATGTGTTGCAGGCAGATGACCACTTCACATTCGGCATTCGATCCGTGTCAGCTATTCTATCGAGCCTTAACTCGGGGAACTGCCAATCGATCTACATGTCGACAGTGCTGGTATGCTTTGTTTATTTCGCACACGGTCCAAAACCCGGTGAATACCTGGTGTTCAGTGAGACGGGAAAGGCTGAATGGTTGGTTCTTATGAGAGGAGTGAGGTCGATCTTGTTCTCTCACCGTGACAAAATCTTTACCGGGGTCTTAGAGATTCAAACCGACCCTGCTATTCAGGGCGTCAGCCCCTTGTTACAAGATGAGCTCGGAGAACATCAGTCCCGTATCAAAGCATTTCAACGTTTTATGGAAATGCAAGCTGGCGGGAGTTCCACATCTCAAATTCATATCGATGCACTTGAACGGTTGTTCCAAATGTTTGAGGAAGCATACCGGTGTCTCAGTGCTGGGAAGGATGGTACTAACTTGATGGCTCCTCTCTTCGGGTGGATATACAGACTGTCCGAGGAGTTCATTTGTCTTCTTGAGGATAAGGAGCCATTTGCGCTGGTTATTCTTGCTTACTGGTGTATTATTTTGAAGTTCATGGGATCCTCGTGGCTTATGATCGCCTGGGATCGACATGTCATCGCGGGAATTCGGCAGTCTCTAGGCACTGAATTTCACCAATGGATTGAGTGGCCTGTGCGTGTCATTTGCGATTGACCTAAATCAATGGAGAAATTCATTCAACGTCACCTCTGTGCCATGTAAATAAAAACAAGACGCATGGCTTCGAATCCGAAAGCAAATCATCACGGCCACATTTCACGCCTAGATACGGAGTACCCGGTTCAACCCCACCCCCTGCGGGTGTTGGGTTACTTGGCAAGAACCGAGTAGACTTCAATCTCTAATACCAAAAAAGGCAACTCATGCCCTTAACCTAATGCACTAACCCCGTTTTGGTCTAGTACATCTTCAGGATAATCCATCTCCTCGGGTCAACAGCGCGCCTATTCCTTCGGCATTTTCACATGTGTCCGGCCCACAAGTTCGCTTATTGGTAGCAAATGAGGATAATGAGGATAACCCCTGGACCTATGATCGACAAATTCCAATTGTTCCATGCACCATACCATCGCCCCTTGGCGTCAGCTAGCGACAAAAGAGAGGTAAATGAAAGGAGAGCTGTTCGATTAGACTTCGAGGTGGTAAACTTTCCTTTCCACACTCTTTCCGTACCGTTCCGTTGGTGAATGTAACCTAGTTCTCTCCGTGAAGTCACAAGGATGAAGTATAATCTTTCCCGGTGTGGTCCCTACCCGAGATATCAAGCCAAATTCAGTGGGCCCGGGGCTTATTACGTAATAGTTTATAATGTTGAGGTGGGTAATATGACAGTGACAGATACTCTGCCAACACCAATTTAGATATATATTTGCTATGTTCTATGTTGTACTCCGTATTTTGAACTGCTTTCTCCTTTTCTACTTTTCTATATTGTACTCTTCATCGGATTTCCGTAAGCGCCGCGGCGGAGTTGAGTGGAGATTTCCGACGATCTCAATCACGGCAGTTGTTTCATGTTCCGCGAGGTCCACAGAGGGATAATAATACCGAGTCGCACAAAGTATTATGTATGGAGTATAGAGCTGTCATGCATAACTACTCCAAATGGTTGTTTTTCGGAAATTCCCGATGTAAACCGTTGAACCATGGTTCACTTGCAGTCGGCCTTGGTCTGGACTTTTAACGTTTCCAGGGTGAGATTTGACATTTCCGAGGTTGTTCTTATGCTTAATCCAAATTCAATATGCATCTACCTAAATACCTACCTAGGTAGGTACCTATGTATCTTCTATCTAATATCTAATGCTATACACTCTATGTTGTATATACAATCACCTAATTCTTATCCACAGTAGGGTAATCAGTATAATGGAAGGTGTTGTCCTCAAACGGTCCATAAAACCGGGTTCGGTCATAAGGAGCCATGGGGATCTTTTCCTTTAGTCTGTGCACTAAATCCGGGTTGCTGGTAAAGTACCGGCCATACAACAGAGCGTCGTACTTGCCAGATTCCACTACACCCCAAGAGTTTTGGTCATCCCATCCACCGGCGGAGAAGAACGGAGTGGAGCCAAAGATCTGGCGGAAACGATCAAGAGTCACATCCAACAGGCCCCAGCTTTCGAGGAACTTATCCTTCTCGTCAGCGCCAAAAATTTGTTCATAACGCTGGGACAGGTTAGCAGTGTAATGTTAGATAGAGACAACAAATGCAAAAACATACCGGCTCAATAAAGCTGACATACGACAGCGACGGAAGAGTCTTCTTCAGACCCTCACACAAATGAGTCCAAGTCTCAATACGCTGTTCCCCACGTGCTTGATTGAACATACCAAACGGCGACAATCTAATAGCCAGATTCTGCTCACCGATGGTCTTGGCCACCTGCTCCATCAACTCAAACACAAACTGGCAGCGCTTCTCCGGAGTACCGCCGTAAGCATCATCACGCTTGTTGATGTTTGAGCTCAAAAATTGCTCTGGCAGGTAACCATTTCCGCCATGGATCTCCACGCCATCGAACCCAATATCCATGGCAATCTTGGCGGCAATGCAATAATCGTCGATAGTCTGCTTGATGTGTTCCACTGTCATTTCGATGGGCGGATGATTGGCGTAGGGCACGGACTGGGTGGAGCCGACGGGCGGATGAGAATAACATTCCGTCGGTGAATCCCACACAGAAGCCGAGGGGCAAACTGCCGGCGATCCGGTCATCTGAGGGATCGTAGCACGCCCGGCGTGCCACAACTGACAGAAGATAATCCCTCCCTTTGCATGAACGGCGTTCACAACTCGTTTCCAACCCGCGGCTTGTTCGGATTTGAAAAGACCAGGTACTCCGGGCATACCATTGCTCTGTGAAAACGAAGATTAAAAAAAAAGAATTGAAAAAAAAAAAAAAAAAAGGAATTGAAAAATTAAAGTTCGAAAAATTATCATTAGCCGTGCAATTCCAAGGAAATTACTCGAACTCCGTACAATATTCGTTCTCATAAATAGGACCAAATTGGGTTTTGATGCTTACCTCGAGTGAGGGTGGAATCCCTTCAGAGATTATCAAGCCACCTTTGGTCGCACGCTGGGAATAATACTCCACAACTGCATCTCCGGGTATCCAAATACGATTGGGATGATCCGGGGTGCTGGAAGGATTCAGTGGTTCTCCCCGGTTGCGGGTCAAAGGCGCATGGACGACACGATGCTCGAGGGTAATGTTGCCATTTGAGATAGTCAGAGATTTGAAGAGACCGGAGTCTTTGCCGTTCAAGTAGTGGACGGTCATGTTTTTTTTTCTTCTTTTTTTTTGGTTGGTTCTATGCCGTTTTACTATGTAATGAGTTATACGGAGGGAATTATCAAGAGAAAAGAGGAAAAGAGGAATAAAAAACACAGGCAACTCCTTTTTCACCCAATGTCGATCACTAATTACAACATAAAGGCATTGTTGCTGTCAAAACAGTCATTGTGCTTCGGCTAATCACTATAGGGTTTAACTAAGGCTCCATTTATCTGTTTCTCTGTTTCATAAAACAGCGGTGTTTGTGCCGAACCGGTATAAATTTTTAGATCAGACTAATACGAAGCACTAGAATCGATACTATTTGCCCGGCTGGTTGGCACCTACGACACTTATGCATATGGGTGGAGTATAAAGTAAGTCTAGTGTCGTCTAGTGTTATTGTTCATGGATCATAGAAATTCCCCAGAACCATTCAGAAATGACAAAAGGTCCGGTGGTGGAGTCTAACGCTCCCCCTTGGGCAATCATCGCCGTCATGGATCCCGCACGCCACCGTTACATAGTCGACAGAGTAGTGGTTCGATGGTTTTCAAATCCCCGCTAGGGATCGTCTGTTCTGCCTCTCCTCATTTTCACGATGTCAAGTTCTTTATCTTGTCAAGTCCCCGCTACTTTGCATTGTAGGGGAGGAACTTCAATTTCAAGTCCATCATGGCTATCGAAACCCCAACAGATGTCTTGCATACTGTCAATACTGTCACACAAGCTCTATGTATTCCACTCGTGACTATCTTCGTAGCATTGCGGTTTTATACCCGGTATCAATTCAAGCAATCCTTGGGGGTTGAAGATCGTGAGTTTCGTCCCTTGCAGATATACATTCTTTTCGGGGATTTTGTGCTAATCATTCTCTAGTTGCCTGTACAATTGCTTGGGTATGTTGAGCAAAACAATCTGGTACTTTATTAGCCAGAACTGACTTTTTATCCAGTTTCTATTTATGGGATATTGTGCAATATCCATCGTCCGTACGTGCTATACTTCCTACATGATCACACACCACATACTTACACATATACTCTATCAGTCGGTCAACATGGTGGAGGATACCCATTTGCTGAACTTGACGCTAAGGAGCAAATCGCATTCAAAAAGTTCTGCTACATTGCGACAATTCTCTACTGTCCGATGGCACTCTTCGTCAAAATCGCCCTCCTAGCCATTCTCACCCGTATCTTCGCTCCCTACCGCGGCAAAGTCTGGTTCATATATATCTTCCTCGGCTGTTTATGCTGCTACTACATCGCCGCCCTGATCGTCAAGATTCGTATCTGCGGCCCCATCCCCAGATACTGGCTCGGTGAACAGGTGCCGGGAACCTGCCTGGACCAGACTGCCGCCCTCATCGCCGACTCCGTGATTAGTGTCGTCAGTGACCTTATCATCCTTATTCTCCCATTGCCATTGACATGGTCTTTGCAAATGTCGCGCAATCGAAAGCTTCGCGTGATAGGTCTGCTTGGCGCTGGTGGACTGGCCACTGGATTCAGTCTTTACCGATTGATCATGGTGTTGGATGGTCAAAGTGATGAGGGTCTTATGTTCATGCGTGTTATCCTGTCCGGGTATGTCATGAACCCCTTGTCTTTTTTGATCTTTTTCTTTTTTCTAACGTCTAATAGAAATGCCGAGGGAGGCGTCGGATTGATCTGCGCTTGTCTGCCTGTCCTCAACGTCATGATTGCCCATTACAGGAGGAACTATTCATCGCAGAAATACTACCAAAACGGCGGCTCGTCCCATCCGTTGAGTGATAGGAAAACGGCCCCGGCTTCTAATGCTGCTACTGACTGGGACAAGGTGACGAGCTTTGGTGACCAGAGCCATCTGATTTCATTTGCCGGGCCTCCAGAGGGCGTCGACCCTGCCGACTCTATCCACAACCATGATGGGATTAGGAAGACGGTGGCTGTATCACAGAGCGTGGAAACACATTAACGGCAGATTCTGTTGTCAAATGTCTCATTATTATATACCCACTCATTAATACTCTAATGGATTTTCTTTCTGTCCTTTTCCCTCCCCTTCTTTTGCCTCCATATACTGATTCAAGTGTACGGTACGTGCATTAACTATCACTTACAAAGGTGGTGTATGTCTCAAGTAGTCTGATTATCTTTGTCCTCTCAACTAAATCTCAGACAACCAAGACTTGGCTTTGCTGGCCTGGATCTATATCCTTCGTATTCCCAGACGATCAGAAATAAAAATAAAGCCCCCCATTCTCTTTCTTGTTCGAGAATGTCTTCACCCGTCAACCATCTTAATATAAATACCCCAACTCAAATCCATCAGTTAAGTCAAGCCAGTCCACACCAAAACCATGCCTCCAGCTCCAGTACTCCCATCCTTGCAAGACAAGCTCCTGCACGAATGCCGCATCTTCAAAGCCAACATGGATACCCAATCCAATATCCTGCTGTGTGATCCAGATGGTCGAGGTACGGAGCGCATCGGGGATGTCATTCTCGCGGTGGCAGAATTGGATATTCAAGCGGATCGGATCATTAGCATTGCACTCGGTATGCTTGCTGAGGCTTCCGATAGCGAGATCATTCGTCGGAATACTTCCTTTTGGCTCCGTGCACATAATGGTTATCACAAGTTCGAGAATGTGTTTTATGGCATGAAGCGCGAGATGAGTCAGTTACTATGGATTCTTAACGACGACCAGAATGAGTTCGTATGTGATTACTTTGCTGGAAGTCTGGAGAGACTTGCAAGGAAGGTTTCATTTCACCTGAATGTTTAGATTATTATCTATGAAATCTTTTGTTGCAGAGTGCTTTTTGTCTTTAGTGTTGTAAGTCTGGCCCCATAGAGTCAACTTCAGCCTCAGATATTGTTTCTCTCCGCCACCATGTTATTTATTCTCTGCCCCTTTCTCGGCCGTGAAATTTGTGGATAAAATTAGCAAGGCGAAAAAAAAAAAGAAGAAAAAAGAAGAAAAAAAAAAGAAATCTCTCCCTCGGGGAATCGAACCCCGGTCTCCCGCGCTTATCGGTGTTAATGACAAGCGGAAATCATCACCACTAGACCAAGGAAGATGTGATGGTCGAGTTACTGCTCGACCACTTGGCTGGTTGATGAAAGCACTTGGCTATCTTGACCTTATGAGCGATCTCTAAGTATATCTCCACAATCCGCCTATGTCAAACACCAACTTGTATAGCTATCGTATCTATTTTTAAAATCAATTTAAATTCGTTCAAATATTTATTGGATAGGATATAGCTTGGTGAAATTTTCAATGTCCAAAAAAACGGACAAAGTCATGGCGATATATATCTACAGTGAGGGTAAATCTCATCTGACAATTTTATCGAAATAATGATTATTTCTGGGGAGCCCGCAAAGCAATACCCTGGCCATATATCTACCCCAATAGACAAAAGAGTATCATCATCTAAGAGGCGGATTTGGATCAAACAACCCCGAGTTGTACCACAACCCATCCAATCCCGTATCAAACCCAAGGGACCATGACCCATCAATAAACGGCCATTGAAACATATCAGTTTCAAAGTCATGATGACCACCAAGTGCAGAATTCTCTCTAGTAGGAAAGCCGTTCTCACCACCAAGACCAGGCGACGACGAAGTCCCTCCACGGACATGAGAGCTGTGTGTATCACGGGATTCAGAGGTGCGTGCTCTAGTCGCATACGCGTCTCTGCTCGGACGAGATCGGATGTCACCATATTCATCCAGGGTACCCGCGAGGGCGAATCTCCTGGGACTGTGCATCCCATCATCGGAGTGGGCCTGGTTACTCTTGACCATTTCGTAGAATCGATTTGCTTCTTGGACCGTTCGCCACTGGTTATTGTTAGTTGGGATGTTTGGTTAGATATGCTGTGGAAATACTCACCCAGCTGCGACCGACGGGCCAGAGTTTACTGAGTCGCTCGAGGTAGTCGAGGTTTCGGCACTTTTCTTCTTCGGCCCGTTTGAGGCCGCCTGGATATCGCTGTGGCGCGATTGTTCCGTACATGTTGATATGAGCAGCGACGAAGACGCTGAAGCCCGAATACGGTGACACGACGGGTGCACCGGAGGCATCTAGTGCATTGAGGATACCTCCGATCTGCTGGGCGACTTCAAATAGCTGTTTGATTGTGTCGGGTTCGCCTTGGGCGTCATCATTTGTGTCGTGGAAAACGTCGGAATGGGGCTTGAGGTTGGATAAGAAGCGGTCCCGATGGAGGAAAAGGATGCTAAAGGTGATATCGTTAGTATCGGTGTTTGGAATGCGTTAAATATAAATACATACCTCATGCAATACACTAGATTGATGTAGGCAAACAACTCTCCGTACCCGAGTGCTACGTGAGACTGAACGCTGGTAGCTGGGAACCGAACTGTTATATCCTGAAGAGACCTCCACTCATCCAGTTCCTCCTTGAGGACCTGCCAAGTCAAGAGGAGCGGGGAGGCGGGGTCGTTCGAAGACAAAGAAGCGAGTGCTCGTCGATGTTCGTTCGCAAACCTTAGGATTCGTACGAATATATCAAATCCCCGAGTGACAATTGTGAGACCATGCTCAATCGTAAGATCGTTCGCTAGCAAACAGTCTTTATTCATATCAGCAGGCATCAACCTGCTAGCTGGTGTATGATTAAACGTGAAGTCCCGATCACTGATAGGGAGAGGAACTGAGATCTGGGAGAATGATAGCGCAAAGTGCTGACGGGCTCCGGAGCTCAGCTCGCAGTCTTGCGCAAAGCAGCACCAGTAAGTCCGGACCAGCTGTTCGTATTGTGTTTGGGATGCATGAAACTCTTGAGGATTGTGTTCCATGCTGTCATCTGCCATCTTCAGAAGGGATTGAATCATGTAAGTCGCCATGCCTGATGTTTTGTCAGATAGTGCTCTATAATCAGTCGGGGATTCGATAACATACCGCTATACATCCAAGCTTGATATGGTCGCCCAGCGCCCCACTCATAAAATGAGAGCATCACAAGAGACTGGGCAAGATAAAGCGAGGGGGGCCTCAAGCACGCGCTGCGCAAGGTTTTTGCGTGCATAATCGGCATAGATTTCTTCTTCTTCGAGTTCATCGCTTTTCATAAATCGTACGCATAAGGAAAGGACCGAGGCCACAAAGACGGGGTCTACCGAGTGGACGTTGGAGGATATGTCGGAGATCAAAGAGGGGTAATGAAGAAAATTGGTAATTGGGAACTTCTTTCTGTAGGTTTCCACTGCGCTGATGACGATTGCCGGTGACAGCGCTGCTATGGGGTTCTTAGATAGGTCTTGAGCCACGGGGGCATTCTCAGGGGTGCTTCTTTCCGCATCTCCAACCACTGGCGATAAGGCGGATGATGCCTTTCGCTTTCCTGGGGTCTTGGATGAGATAGTACTCCTCCGTGTCCTCTGTCTTGAGGCACGGGGATCTGTCAAACTACATCCTTGGTTCTTGGTTTTCAAGCAACGTTGACAGGGCGGTTGCCCTTCATGGACGCATTTGACTTTTGCTTGTCTGCATAAAACATCAGATACGATAATGCAACTAAGAGTGCCGATAGAAACTTACCGACAAGCGTCACACGATATTGACAGCCTCATCGAGTGTACATACGGCGAAGAGTGGAGTGGGCCGTGGTAAGAATAAGAAGTGGCTGTCAAGTATCGTGGGGCATATTAAGACAAATTCAAGCCATCGGATCAATATAGGAGCGCAATTGGATTAATCCAACCATTTATGTCGATTAATTGAACAGTTGCACACACGTTTGAAGGAGCAAGAGTTACGCGGATATCTTAGTATCCGAATATAGTTAGCGCGATCAGCTGACTTGGATCTATGAAGAATTTCGATATGAATTTTTGAAGAACTTTGAAATCTATTTATAATTATATTAATACTAAGTGTCTCTCTATAGTGCCAATGAACCGTATAAAAAAAGGCCACTGAGGGAAACAGTCAATGGACGGCGAGTCACTTCAAATGTTGGTTGCCACTGTCCACTGTTGCACCCACGCATTGAACTTGTCAACTTCCCGCTCCTCGGTGGCCCAGGACGTCACAAGCCGAACCACTGAGTTTCCATCATCAAGCTGCTCCCAAACATAGAATCGGAACTTTTCATGCAGTATGCGAACCAATTGCTGAGGAATGGCGACAAACACCTGGTTTGTCTCGGTCTCGGCAGCCAACTTATAACCCAATTTCTCGAAGCTGGTTGAGATCTTCTGAGCCATCTCATTGGCATGTGTGGCTAGTGTGAAGAACAACTCTGATCGGAAGAGCTCCATGAACTGAACTCCCAGAATACGGCCCTTGGCCAGCAAAGCGCCATGTTGTTTGAGGTGGAAATCGAAACCATCGGCTAGCTCTTTCTTGAGGACTATTGCTTCTCCCATCAGGGCACCGGCTTTGGTACCACCGATCCAGAAGATATCGGTCATGTCGAATATTTCTCGTAGAGTGAGATCGTTCTTCTTTGAGCAAATTGCTGCTCCCATTCGTGCGCCGTCAATGAAAAGCAGGAGATTTGATTGCTTGCAAATGGCGGAGAGGCTGCTCAGCTCACGTTTCGTGTAGACAGTGCCAGTCTCCGTGGCATTAGAGATATAAAGTAGTCGGGGCTTGGCGTAATGAGGGTAGAATTGGTTTTGCTGGAGCGCCTTTTGGAGATTGGTGGGCGTCATCTTGCCGTCGACTGCAGACACGAGGATAAGCTTATGGCCAGTTGCCTCGATCGCACCTGCCTCTTTACAGGCGATGTGACCCGACTCTAAAGTAATAACAGCCTCATAAGGCCTCAGGCAGCTAGCAATTCCAATGAGGTTTGCAGAGGTTCCGCTGGGGACAAAGAAGATACCCGCCTCGTCCTCGGTGCAACCGATCTTGTTTCGGATCAATTGCCGGGCACTGATGCTGTATTCATCATTTCCATAAGAAACTTGTTGTGTGGAGTTTGTTCGCAAAAGAGCTTCAAGGATTTGTGGGTGAGCTCCCTCGCTGTAATCATCCATAAGGCTGTATGGAGGGCGTGCCTCATCTTGGCATAAGCTTGTTGAGGGCATAGTGGGTAACAATTTTTCAATGTTTATGGATTTGATTGAACACAACAAACGGATGAGTTCCAAGGTTGAGGCGAGGTTGAGCTTTAAAGAAGTGAGAGAAAACCAAGTACTACATTATAATGGAAAAGAATCTTGAAAGAAACATCGGGAATAATTTTCTCGGGAATGTTGCCACTTTATTCCCGAGATTCGTCAGTGCCGGGAATCCCATGCGGGCCATTTCCACTTGAGCAAGTTATTCTCAGGTAAATTTGTGGGCCGGGATGGGGTAGCACCGCTTGACTGCGGCCTCTCCAATTGATATAAACAGGTCTTAATTGAGAAAAAAAAAAGATATGTTGTGAGACATTCTTCAAGTTGAGGCAATAGATATGATCTATATGATCTATATGATCTAAATTAGTGTCTCTGATCGACACCCGGTTCCAAGACTCCGGACACTCTAGAATCGACGATCAAATGGTTGGGATACCCCTACCCCTCACGAGGGGTATTGTGAGGGGTATTCCCTACTCTTCGGGTTTTGTATCAACATTGAGAATAGTTTCGGTGACCGATATGAGAGTTGCTTGCAGTGATAGAAAGTATTTGCATCTCCGAGAACACTGTTATCGCGGTTATGTGTAGTCTTTTTAGGCTCAACCCATGTAGGGTCGCATGGTCGATGCTTTGAAGGCCCAGATCTCATCGTAAACAGTGGGGTCCACTCCCCGATCTTCTAGAATGTTCAAGAATATCATACTGTCATGCCAAAGTAAAAGGGCCAACGAAAGATATATGAAAAAGTATAAGCAACGAGATATCAGGACTAAATCTATAGCCAAGGGAAGAAGGTTTGAATAATAGGCGATACTAGCGTGTGATAGTAGTCCACCTGACCATATAAGACTTGGCGAATCGGAACAGCACTCATGTTCGGAGGTCGCCGGCGGTTGGGTATGATCGAGGTATTACCTTGTGATTTGGCTGTCATTGCGAAGCCGATCTAAGATCATGACGACCTTATAAGCTCATAAGCCTATAAGCTCACTATAAAACGCCACTTGTAAGTGGAGTAGATGGGCCTACCTAATGGGCTGCAGCTTCCAAGGCTGTTGCGATCCCTTTCAACTCCTTTGCGACCCGTCATAACCCAAAACAAAGTCTTTTCACATATCAAAATAGAATCACAGTTGAGGTCTAGTCTGAATAAAACCGCGGTATATCGCGAAAGCCAACAACGCCCTGATTTGGCCGGGTATGTAGTCGATGAAACTAGGGACCTGCACTATATACACATTGGACCAAAGACCCAAAAAAACAATATACAAAAACTCCCACAAATAATGCGAATAGCGCTTGATGCTTTTGACCAGAGTCAAAAACAACTTAATCCTCATGCGGCGATGCAAGATGCGCCCGCTCGCCTGGTAGCCCGTCTTCCGTAGCAAGACGCTGGTAGACCCGGACGCGCCAGCCACGGATGACCATGTAGCAGGCCATAACGCCAACGAACACACAAAGAAGCAAAACAAAGGAGAAGATACCGCCAATGCTGCGGATAGCATCGTAGGTATGGTTGAGGATTTGGGTAGTCTTCTGTGTTTGGGTATCGACTGCATCCGATGAGGTGCGGTTAGACTCGTTGGCCGCATTGTCTTCTGCCGCGCTATCGCTTGCTTGGTACATGATTGACGGGTCAACCGGAATGGGTGTGGTTGACTTCCCTCTATATCCGACAAACTTCCAGTCGGGGGTTTTGCTTCGGTGCATTTCGGATCTGCCTAGGACAATGCCATTGACATCCACTGCTTCGGCAGAGACCCAGTCCAGATATCCACGGGCGATGTACATGGTTTCGAAATCGGATCGGGAAGTATTGCCGATAAAGACGGGGCCGTGGAATTCGGAGGCTTGTGCATAGAAACGCCACTCTGCGACATCCGTCGCGCCGTTCCAGCTGACCCAGAACGTGGTCACCATATTGGTTTCGTCGGTGCCGTAGACAGACGCTACCATGTCTGGTGGGGCCGTGGGGCGACCAGTAAATTCGAATTTGTACCCGCGGTAGGATGAATAGCGTGAGGAGGTGAAGTTGGCGGTCATCAATAGTTCTCCATCGGCGGCATGTTCGGAAATATATCCCTCTTTGCTCCAGCAGGTGAACACATTGTCATTCGGAAGCACCTGGGTATTGCCGCGGAGTCTCGAGAGTTGGCGATCAGGGCGGTTGTAGCGCCGGATGGCTTTGGCGGTCATGGGCTTCACGCTGGTATCCAACTCGACGAACAGGGATGATGATATATTTTCCTCGTTAAATTCCTCGTCCGAGGCGTTGTTCAAAAATGAGATAATATGGTGCGTCCCATTTGACTCGATGAATTTCGCGTCGTGCTGCTTTGAAAAGGTGAAATCTTGCTCGAAATCAGTATAATGCCCACCCAATCGCCACATGATGTTTCCATCCATGCAGGAGATGAGGTAGATAGTGTTCGTAAATCGACACGAGATCAAGAAATCCCCGATTTCGTTCTTGTCAACTGAGTTGATATGCACATAATCCCAGCCAGGGTGTGCCTCTACTGGAGAATATGGGGTGTAGTGGACAGTCTCGGGTAAAGGAATGTGA
This sequence comes from Penicillium verrucosum, assembly GCF_028828655.1. Taxonomy (NCBI): domain Eukaryota; kingdom Fungi; phylum Ascomycota; class Eurotiomycetes; order Eurotiales; family Aspergillaceae; genus Penicillium; species Penicillium verrucosum. The sequence continues at coordinate 6,970,499 of NW_026643210.1, forward strand.
TTGAAAGAGTCCCACCACTGGATAACCTCGGCGGTGTTCAGATCGATCTCGGCATACCCGCCGGACTGGAGCCAAGTAGTCTCTTTCGGGCGACCAAATTGCTCTAGGGTAATCTCATGAGAAAGGTAGACTGTGGCCAGCGCAGTCTTACCGTCGTCCAGAATGTTGAACTCGTGGATGTCAAAGGAGCCGAGATCCTTCCGCAAAGGAAGCTTTCGTTGGATTTGATAATCATTGGTCAAGACCAGCCCATATCCGGAGTCGATTTTCGAATCCCACGAGTTTTGCAAGACCATCGAAAGGTGTGGGTCAGGGCCCAGACTGTTGACGACTTTGAAATCGAAGACGTTCCGGTTGTCGAACTGCTGTGAGCCAGTCCAGATGAGGCGCTATTATACCGAAATATGGTCAGCGGTCGGGGTCTGTATCGCGGGGTATTGGTGTAAACGCACTCCTTCACCATCGTAGATATGGGGGCCGATCTGATACTGCTCGTACAAGGTGGACGGTGGATCGGGGCCAATGTGTAGGTAGGGAGCGACGAACCAGTAGCCGGGGCTAACGCGATCGCGGTTCTCGTACTGGACGTTGAATTTCACTGCCCGAATATCCGGGAGCTGGAGAACACGCTGTTAGCGGGATTAAACAATTTGTAAGATATGGGACACGGACCGTAACGAATGACATGAGATCATCGCTGGAATATTGCGCCAGTGTCGTCTGGCACAGCCATAACAGCAATGAAACGCTCAAAAACAGCATTGTTCAAAAGAGCGTGGTATAGGGAAGTCATTGAAGAAGGAAAAAGAAAGGGGACCATCGCCGGGGGTCTAGACAAGGTAAGATATGTGCGGATCGAAGGGGACGCCAAGTCCTGTGGGCTAATGGTAGGGGCGGAAGGGCCAAGCAAAGATGGTTGTAATTGGATCTCTGATGTAGCGAAGGGGGTGAAACGTAGAAAATGTGGTGCTTTCTCCCCGTCCGGTTCCATGAAGATCTTCAAGTGGACCGCAAAGGCCATGAGGCCTCGTCAGCACTCAGCACTTCTCGGCTGTCGGTAATATTACCCGTCTATGCTGCAACAACATTGGGAATGAAGTATGAAGTTGTTAGCCTTACACCGTAAACCTCCATTGTTGAGCACTCTCCAGTTTTAGCCAAATAAGCATAATTCCCTGAATCTTTGGTGTGACTGTCTCCAGGGCTGCATACTTGGCATTGTCACAGCGGGAAGATCTTCATTTCCAGAGCTTACCGCCTTGGGTACTGCCAGACTGATGTCTATAGATGCTACACACTAGGTATGTAGTATATTAATGGATGAAGCAGTACAATAACGACTGTTTTGGTTTGTCGACTATTCCACGCTCTTAACTGCCCTAGAAAATGGGTATGAGTAGAAAAACGGCACAAATAATATACTTTTTATATACAGCAGGTCTACCTAACCCGAATATTATACAGAGCCGGAAGGTAACCAAAGCAACCCTGGGTAGCCAGCGCCCAGAAAAATATGTACACCAGAATGCATGCTATGCAAATCGCTCCAAGGACCAAAAAGAGAAAAACAAAACACGAGCTGTCAACTATCGTAAACAACCCCTCACTCATCAGGATCACTATAATTCCAAAGCTTCTTCCTCTCCGCAACCCACCAAAGACCAACCTTCTCAGCCTTCTGGGCCCAATCAAAAGCCTCAGGTCCATGTTTGGAATGGACCTCCGCAGCAAGCGAGCTCATAGTCCAGCCGCTGACAGGCTCAAGCTCATACGGGTCCTTACTCAAGTCCGTGAACCGGTACTCGAAGTCATTGTTCAATGGTAGGTTGAGACGCCAGGGCACAGCTGCGGAGCCGACACTCAGCATCGAGCCACCGGCATTAATAACGCCCATGTTCCAGGCTTCGCGGCCGTTGTGCGAGGTGCGGTATGGCCGGATGAGGGACTGGCCCTCGTACTCGTTCATTAGATCCAGGGCAATTTCTGTGTCGTCTGCGTTGAGGGAGTTGGTGTTCACGAGGAGATCGAGGATTGTCGGCAGGATGGATACGGCGCTGCCGTTGACATTAAGGTGCATGCGTGGTAATAACGGGTGGTGGAATACTAGGGGTACGCGGAAGTTGCTGATGTGTGGGTTGTGATAGGTTCCTGTGACGGGGCAGTCTTCTCCAAATGCTTGACCGCTGTTTCGTTTTGGTTAGATGATGGGTTCGTTGGTTACTTGTGGGAAATGTACGTACTGGTCTCCCACGAAGACTGTCAAAGTCTCATTAGCAATGCCGGCTTCCCCGAGCATGCCCATTAGGTCACCGAGCCAGGTGTCGACGAAGTGATTTGCATTGAGGAACTCGTCCATGAGTTCGTGTTGTGATTTGTGGAGATCGCCGAAATATTTATCTCGGTTCCAGCCTTCAGGTGTACCCCAAGGGTGGTGAGTGGTGCTGGTGAAATGTGAAAGGAAGAGTCTCTTGTTCTGACGAAGCGTTTCGTCGATCAAGTCTTTGATGTAGGGGCGGGCCTCAGTTTCAGCATAACTTTGTGAAGTCAGTATTTACACACAGGAACAGGGCATTCCGCTCAATAACATACCCGAAATAGTTGATCTTTTCCATTTCCTCATGGAAATATTTCGCGTCCTCCACGTCAATATCTTCCGAGTACAATGTCTGCTTGAAACCGAGCAAATCCATAAGCCGAGTCTGTGCTTGAAACTCCCCAGTGACAGATTGCGCATAGATGGTTTGCCACTCCCGTTCCAGGTGACTGTTGGTAGAATTCCCAGAGCCAGAAGAATCCTTGCGCTGGTTGAATAGGTCCATTATATGCATCAAACACGGCTGGTATGGAATGATATCATTTTCATGCATAAAGTCCACCGGAAGCGGTCCAAGGCCGCAGTAGTTGACAAGACGCGATTTTGCAGAGAGAGTGCTTCCCGACAATATCCCGTCGAAGCTGAGACCACCTAGTCCGGCATTCGTCGACTTAACCGAGGAGCCGAAGCCAGAATCCTCCCCCTGTGAGCATTTCTGCCACGGGGGTTATCTGAGACAGTTTGTCGCGTAGATCGGCTTCGTCTCCCTCATCGTATAATTCGTATGATTCACGGATTTGGTTGTACAAGCGAGAATCGTTTTTGAGGGGGAAGAGGTCCTTTCTACCACTTTCCAAGAACACAAAGACGATGTGGTTGATCGGGATGGCATGGTCCTTCAGAGCCTCCTGCAGAGGACCAAGTGGTTCCAGGTCAAGATTACTTATCCTCATGGGATCTTGAACGGGATTATAGAAATAGTGTCGCGGCTCGGCTGTTTTGTTCTGGTTTTTAGAATCGAATTCGTCTTCGCCTCTCTTGGACACACTTTGAAGGGTCGAGTTAGGCGCCTCCAAGCTAATTTCCAAGCTAATTCCGTCCGTGTTTGAATTTGGATCTGGATTCACAATCCATCTCTCAAACGCAGCAGGAAGAGGGCCTCGCGCCCAGGCTGGCTTATTATTTCCATAGGCAGTGTTACCCGAGTCATCCAATGTCGGCGCCCACCCCTTATAGTGCCCATTTGCAGGTTCCCGATATTCCTCTGCTAGTAGTTCAGGCAGCGGGAATGTTTCGATGGTCATCCGACGAGCCCGAGAGTGTTCGCCGAGCATGGTGAAGGGGAGAGCCCCCGTCATATGATTGTATGGGATTGACGGCCGGATCAGCCAGAGTCCGATGGTTATTCCAGTGCCCACAAGTGTCCAAAGCCGAGGTTTATGCGACACTAAATTTCTCAGATCCGAGGGCCCCAGTAACATAGCGGAAGTCTTGGCGTCTCCGAGATTGGCGAGGGCACATAGCCAGCGGGTGATGAGATTCCAGATCTCTTGAGCCATAAACCAGGAAGCCACTGCGATCACTGTTGTAGCGGCAGCCATAGGCACCAGACCACTCAATATCAAGTTCATTCCCTGCCGGCTGGCGCCCACGGACCTGGCTGCATCCCATCGAATTTCACTGCCGGTTTGAGAATAGAAACTAATTTGCGAGGACGTTGCTAATAAATCCGTGAATCTGAGGGTAAAAGTCAATATCGTTGGCCGGCGCATTAAGGGAAAAAGGTGAACCAACGCGACAATCGCTGAGCCGATAACAGCAGCTACTGACCACCGACCGGTAGTTGTATATAAGAGAATCCATACTGTAACGAATAGAAGAACTTCCTGAATAAAGAATGTTGGGAAATAAAGGGCCAAAAGGTATAAGGGAAGAGATCGATGTTGGTATATGTGAAGCAACTTGGAGCAGATACCTGAAAGCACCAAAATAGACAAAATCAAGCGTTGCGGCTGATGAAAACGAGTGACAATCATAATGGCCTTACGCGAAAAGCGGCCAACATGAGGAAATCTTTCGACACGGACTGACTGTTTTCCAATCCGCATATACTGCACAATATAGGGGGAGAAGGGGGAAAAAAAAGCGAAAATACGAGAAAAAGAAGGAGAAGAAATTGACTGCTCGCGTGCTCCACAACAGCATACTATCGGAGTTGTGCCATGGGGGCGCCACCTGGATTGAATTATAATTGTGAAATCGTCGGATCGTGCGGGTGCACTAGCCAACACACGGTGGACCTGAGTTAAGGGGGGGGTCTTTGCCCAGTCTTTGGAGATGATGGGTGTTTTGATGTTTCAGTGTTGTACTCCGTAGTGTATGTTGTACATTTCTTTTTCGATGATCGGCGTTCCGGGGAATATATCATTTGTTCAGCCTTAAGAGGTCCTAACATATCCAAACTTCAACATAATCCATGTCGTATGGGACGGAGTGGGCCGGGGTTCTGCGTATCCGAGAACGAAAACGAAGAACCCCGTAGCCCTATAGACAGTTGTGGTTCAGGGGGGAACGGGTCCGGGGCCTGCCGGAAGTATTGGATGGAACACTGGAGGCATTGTTAGTGTGGGAGCCAAGGATATATTAATCAACATGACTCGATGGAAGAAATGAAAGTCTTGGCTGATGTGTTTTTGGGTGTTGCCTGCTCAGCCTTGCCGTACTCGGACCCCGTTGACGGCAAACGGCGCCAAGTGCAGCGCCATACAACGCATAAAACACACATCTTGGCACTTTATCGACATATATTGGAAGGAAATTACTAGCAATATATTAATAACATAAAATTGGACTTCTGTTTTAGAATCGGATACCCAGTCAGTGGGGGTGTTGCTAGCTAATTATCAATACGAATACGTAGTAAGCCCCATGCTCTCACCAAGGCATCACTTTTGCAAATCTCTCAGAGCAAGCACCGCCTTCAGATCTTCGTATCGAAGCTCACGCCCTTTAGACCAAGCCAGGAGACGGGCCGTCTTGACCACATTCTTGATCTGGCGACCGTTCAATTGGGACTCGGCCACCTGGTCAAGCTGCTCATCCGTGAAGGCATCAATGTTCGATGAGCGGCTTAGGAACTGTGTCCAAACCTGGCGCCTGGATTCCGCATCGAGGCCCTTGTAGGCAAGGGAAAGGTGGATCCGAGACTCAAAGGCAGGGTCGATATTCTGTGTACGGTTGGTGGTCAAGAAGAGAATACCCTGAAGAAACAGATAGAAGATCAGTAACATGACATTTTACGTATTTCCCCCCACATCCCCTGGCTTTGATGACCATGGGCATTAGAGCTTACCTCGAAGTATTCAAGCATTCTCAAGAAGATTGAGACAAGTTCATTGCGATCGAGATTGGTTGAATCACGGGCTTCCATGAAGACATCAGCCTCATCAAGCAATAGAACAGCACCCCACTTGGGAATCAACCTCAGGATGTCTTTCAGTTTTGTTTCGAAACCTTTGGCGTTAACTCCAAGATCACCCGCACTCATGACATAAAGAGGAACCCTCATGACCTCAGCAACGCTTTCCGCAGTCAGGGTCTTTCCGACCCCCGGAGGACCGCTGAGCTGTATAATGAACCCTTGGCCTTTTCCCCGAACGACATCGTCAAATTCATCGACTTTCTTGGATTGAGCTTTTGCAACGGCCAAGACCACTTCCTTCAGCCCCTGCTGCTCCCGTGGTAGGACTAGTGACTCAAAGGCCTTCTCATCCCACTCAATGTCTTTCAACTGATCCACGAGGAACGTAGACCATTCTTTGTCACTCAGAGAATATCCATAGAGCGTTGGGGTTGCAATTAGGCGCTGCAAATTATCTAATTCTCCATCGATTTCACTGTCAACGCCGACCAAGTGACTGCGCCCAAAATCCTTGTATGCATCGATGTCGATGATGACGCGACTCTTGACATGATGGTTGGTGTCACTCAAATTTCCATCCCGACTTTTGGAGTTCGTGCAGGTCGAACCCTCTTCATAGGCTTTGAAATGGTACCCCTTGTATCCTTCCCACTTCTTGCCCCGTGCAATCAACAACTCTTGAATGGCATCCTTTTCTGGGTGGTATCTGAGTGGGAAGTATGGCAAAGAGGTAATTGGCACTGTGCCCACAAACTTGGGAATCATGAAACCTGTGTATTTGTATCCGAACTTGCTTCCGTTGAATCCAACGTATTCCATCTCGAGATAATCATGTACCGATGCTTCATCTTCCGAGGATACTTGTGTGAGCAAATACGCGCGTAGAGTTCCATCAGGTGAAGAAATAACCACATCTTGAGGTTCCATGATCGTCCAAACCAAGTCGTGGGTGATGACCCCTTTGGCAACCAGGTCGTTCTTGCGGTCAATCACATCCCTGAGCTCCTCGTCCATGATACGGTAGAACATATCCACATGGGCCTTGGTCGTTGGATCCTGCTCCTCATCTCGTAGTTTGGTAATTGCTTGCCATCGATGAACAAGAGGCCGGAAAGGCGATGCAATCTCGAGGCGTTGCAAGGTCGTCGTGACTCCAGGATAGTTGTCCAGTGCTTTTTTCAAGAACTCCTTGAGACGCTCGCTTTGCACTATAATGGAGTGGATAGACAAGCTCCTGCGCCCATCATAGCACTTCTTTTTTCTCACTATAAGTGCGTATTGGGCTGACTCGGCATCCTCGACGGGATCAGGCAAGTCGATGGGTACATTTTTGCTCCATGACTTTTTACCATATCCATCAGGATTTGTCTGGTAGAGGGTGCGGAAATCACAGAGGGTGCCTACAGGCTCATACTGGATATCCATGGCCTCGGGTTGGGTAGTACTACCATCGATGGCTTTGGTCATTAGCTTGGTTGAATGGTAGTCAAATGTCAGAAAGACCATAAACCTACCAGCTCCATCTGAGATTTCGATCACCATGATAAATATCACTAGAGAATTGGAAAGGGGAAAAGAAGATTTGAAATATGGGGGAGAGAGGGAGGGAGGAAGAGGGAGAGGGGGAGGGTAGAGGGAAAGTTAAGTAGTCAGGGAAGGAACCAAGATTGGAAGGAGGGATTACCCTTATATATTTATCCTACACATATCCATTGAGAGATGTCTTATGCTACTATTACACCTTCTATCAGTAGTTGTCAACTCCATCCATGGATGAACGGTAGTTAAATGGGCAGTTAAATGGCGAAGAAGTCATAGACTTACCAATCCATACAATTTCTTCAATCACTATGCACAGGTCTAGAATATAAAGAGAACTAGAAAGATTAAAGTGTTGGACAACCTTGGAAGCAAGCCTAGATTGATGTGAATGTACAAGAATGCCGTATGTTGTGTATATTGTGTTTATGTACTTTCTATATGCAGTTGCTATACAAAAGATACCTAATCCTTACAGGGAAAGTCCACGGTGTGTGAAGATGACCAAAGCACATACTTCGTACATCTATGCTTTATATATGCTTCGTATAGAGCCCTACGATATAAAGACCCAGGATGTTTCATACCTGTCGCTATCCAAAGAATTTCTATGTATCACCTATATTACATTCACAATGACCCAACTCCGGACGGATGAGAGACAAGGAAGAAAGTGGGAAACATCTATGGGGAAGTTGAATTGCCAAGAACGCGCATAAACACGGCTCAGACACTTACTTACTTTCAGGCATGACGGAATACTAATTGCGGAGAGAGATATGGGAGAGAGCAAGGAAGAGGATCTTTATTAAGCTGTATAAATCCCCCAGCGACAGGAGTAAATAACGAGTGGAGAGGGAAAACAGCGTACCACAGAACGGGCAGATCGGCAAGTCCGGCTCTTTCGATAGAGCGTCGGGGTCGAATATACTAATAGCCACATTGTTAATGGCTCAATTTAATATATATATTTGCAGGGAGGTTGGAAATGTAAATGCTTTTTGAACATCAGAAAATCAGAATAAGTATATAAGATCTTTTTTATAAATTTCAAGATGCACCACCACGACCGCCGACACTCAACAAGGTCTTCTTCTGTTCCTCACTGATCTGAGCAGCGGGCAGCGGGCGGCCCCCCGCGACAGTTGGTGCGGGGAGGAAACCGGTTTGTACCAAATACGAGGCATACAAGCCGACCAATTCCTCAGTCACGCCAGCGCCGGCTGAGGCGTCAACGCCCGACCAGATAGCATCGGCACGCAGAGCCGTCGCTGCGTTCACATCATCCAATTCCGGAGCCTTGGTGTTGGAGGGAAGGTCTGATGTAACAAAGTGATACAGGGGCATACTAAAAAAGGTTAGTGTGAATCCGTCAATGGACCGAAAAAAAGGGCGAAACTTACAGAGCATGCTGAGACTCCTTGTCATTGTGTTCGCCGTCATTGACATATTGCTCCAGGGAAGTGGACCAAGGCACGTAGTCAACCTGAGGGACATTGTATCCGTAGAGCTCTAGCGCACCAAGGAACTGGTTAAAGCGCAAACGAGGGTGTCCAGTAACATGGGCGACGTTAACGCCCGTGGAAGGTGGGTGGAAAGCAGTGGCAATGACAATACGAGCCACATGATCGACAGGGACCATGTTCACGGTGTTGAAGATATTTGGGCGAAGACCAATCTGAATGCAGCCCTTGAGCATACGGATGAGGAAATCATCAGTGTTAGTAGTTCCAGTAACCGAATCACCAAGAACATATCCGGAGCGAATAATGGTTCCCCTAAGGCCTCTGCGGCCGGCCTCTTTGACAAGGTATTCTCCAGCCCATTTACTTTGACCGTAACCGGTTCCAAGGCCGACTCTGCTGCCCTCCATATCATCATCTTCACTGATACCATTTCCCCCAGCGGCGATAATACGTTCGGATTCTTGCACGAAGTGATCCTTATCCAAAGCACTGGTCGAACTGACGAAAGCAAACTGCTTGGCCTTTCCGCTGGCGCACAGCTTGAGGGCATCGATGGTACCCAGAACATTAGCCGGTCTCAGTGTGGCATAGGGGTAGACCCAGTGGACAAGAGCTCCGTTGTGAACCACGGCATCGACACGGTTGGTGAGGTCATCCCACGTTGTCTGCGAAAGGCCAAACTGCGGCTTTCCAAGATCACCACAGAGGGCTTGCAGTTTGTGGGTCCATGCTTCGTCCCAGAAACCATATGCGCGGCAAGTGGAGCGGAGTCGCTCAAGTGCCTGCTCCTCGGACTTTGCCCGAACCAAAGCTACCACCTTGGTGGAAGGAGACTTACGGGTAAGTAGGTCTCGGAGGATATGCGCGCCTAGGAAACCAGTGGCTCCAGTAAGGAACACTGTGGGTTCGCTAGTGAGCATAGCCTCGGTACGCTGAGGGAATGTCTTGGGCAGTTCATCCACAAGCTTGACGGCATCCTTCGAGTATTCGTCATCCGGCTCATTAGCAGCCTGCACAGCTAGAGTCTTGTCATCGCTAGTTGCAAATGATTCCATTGCGAGCAGACGGTCAATCTCGCTAGCAAAGCCCTTGAGGGTCGGGCTGCGGAAGATAGCGTTCATGCTGATGTCAATAACACGCCACTTGCGACGAAGCTCGAAGAACATTTGCTGTGCGAGGATACTGTGGCCACCGAGATCAAAGAAGGAGTCATCCGGTCCAATCATGCGAGATGTCACATTAGGAATGAGCTTGGCCCAGACTTGAGCCAGTGTCTGCTCGGTTTCAGAAAGGGCCTGCGCTGCGGACGAGCGGCGGCGGGGTGCAGCGGCGCTCAGTTCTGCAGTGTCTGGGAATGGAAGTGCGGGCTTGTCGACCTTGCCGTTCGGGTTGAGAGGCATGCGCTTGAGGGGAATGATAACAGTCGGCACTGCGTATGTAGGAAGCTTACTCCGAAGGTGCTCACGAGCATCATCACGGAGAGGACGGAAGCGTCGCAACAGACCAACCATACCCTCAGATTCGGAGTCATTATCGTTAAGACCCTTGCTCTCCAACCATGAGGCCCACTTGTTCATATCGGGCACAAAGTAGCTGACCAACGTAGGTTCCTCGTCCTTATCTCTTCGCACCAAGGTCACGTTCTCACGGACTAGAGGGTGTTGAGAAAGATGGGTGTCGATCTCTCCAAGCTCAATACGGAAACCACGGATCTTCACTTGGTCGTCGGCGCGGCCAGAGCATTCAACATCTCCAGACGGTGTGTAACGGCCTAGATCGCCACTGCGATAAAGGCGATCACGAGGACCAACGTAGAATTCGCGCCAGGGCTCGTTCTTGGATTCGGCTCGATCCTTTTCCGCCCAGACTTCAGGCTTAACAAACCAGTTGGTAAGGAACTTCTTCGTACTCAGTTCCGGGGAACCAAGGTAGCCCTCTGCAAGACCTGCCGCACGGACGTAGATCTCGCCGACCTCTCCAACAGCACAGAGGCGGGTGGGGTCATAGCGATTGACAACCAGCATTTGCACATCCAACATTCCGCGACCAGCCATGATCACATCCTTCATGTTGTTCAAGTAGCCCTCATTGCTGGAGTAGCTAGGAATTTCAAAGTAGCTGACAGCACGCTGGGTTTCAGTTGTTCCGTACATGTTCACAATGCTGACATTAGGCGCAAGTCCCTGGAGCGAGCGGCAATCTCGCTTAATCAGAATATCACCCACAAAGAATGCGTGATGAAGAGCAGGGAATTGAGCAGAGGCACCACCGACAAGAATTTGACCCATAGCAGGCGTAAGGTGAGTGATGGTGGCACCGTACTTCTGCATCCATTCAGCAAGCTTCTCGTTTTGGATGTCCTCCCGAGCGGGCACCAAGAGTTGAGCACCCAAGAACAATGGAGTGAAAATATCTCTCTGAATAGGATCGTGAGCGATGCCACTCAGCATAGTAAACTTCTCATCTGGGGTGAGCTTGAAAGTTTCAGACATCCAAGGGAAATAATAGGCCAGGGAGAAATGTCGGCCACGAACGCCCTTCGGCCGGCCTTCTGAGCCAGATGTGAAAGAAAGGGTAGGAATAGAGTCAGGACCAACGATGACACCAGTAGACTTGGACTTCAATGAAACCTCATTGGCGAAGACATCCTGACCGTTGACGGATCCACCGGCAAGAGTTCCATCATCGAGTAGGGCAAGCGCAGGAATTTCAGTGCGGAGCTCAAGATTCTCGTCGATGAAAGTACGCACAATGTCAGCAAGTTCACCTGCATCCCTTGTAGCCTTGGCAATGTTCACCAAAGCGCGGGGACGGGCAACATCAAGGTAGATGTTCTGACGTTCCGGGGGATAGGCGGGGTCGATAACCGAGAACGTCGCACCGGCCTTCAAGATTCCCATGACAGCAACCACCAAGTCCACACCACGGTAGGCATAAACCATGACAACCTCTCCTCGCTGAATGCCAGACCGTACGAGATGATGACCGAGGATGTTGGAGGCCTCGTTGATTTGACGATATGTAAACTCGCGGTGAGGGGAGCTGTTCGACTGAGTTTCAACCACACACAATTTGTCTGGGTGGCTTTCAGCGTTGGCAGTGAAAATATCGTGGATGGCACCACGGAAGTTAGACCAGTTCAAATTGGCTGTTGGGTCGGGCAAGAGTGCGCGCTGATCTTCGGTCATGAAGTCGATACGGCCGATAGCCTCATCTGGATTGGCAGCAGCATTACTAGCAATACTGGCTAGTTGCTTCAAAACGAAAGCAATACGAGCACTCGAGAAGAGACGCTGATTGTAGTATGCGCCCAATTCGACCTCGGTTGAACCCGGGGCAACATTCACCACCAAATCAGTAGTATCGAAGGTGTTTGCAGGATAATCTTGCGATGCAGCGGGGGCATCATATGCGGCGAATCGGAAGAGGACCGGTGTGCGTTCGGATTTAGACTTCTCCTGGATATACGAGCGAAGGCTGCCCAAGGGCACGATTTGGGAAGAGCCCTCCTTATATGCCTGCGGGGCTTTTAGCAGTAGACCCTATAGCAAGAAACGTACATACATACCTTTTCTACTTTGGCATGGAGCTGGGCAAAAGACTCCGAGGTATCAATGGGCACCCGGATGACGAATGCACGACCATCTTCGTTGGAATTTGTGCCCACAGCGATGTCCTCATCACCGGTCAATCGCGCTACCAGAATAACGTATGCAGTCAGGAAAGCAGTGAAGCCAGATGATGAGCCCGAAAGCTTCTCCTTAGGAAGTTGAAGAGACTCAAAAGCTTCAATGACTCTCTTGCTGTCGGTCTTTTGTGTATCGGGATAATCGCGGGTCAATGGAGAGACAGTCAGGCTGTTCAACCTTTGTGCCCATATCTCCAGGCGGTCCTGCAAAGAGGCCGTTTCTACAGCCATCATTGCAGTATGTTCAAAATAGTTGGAGAATGAAAGATACGATGACTCAATATTAAAATTACCCCCCCATAGTGGAAAAGTCCGATCTCGCCGCTATTTCTGCCAATGAGAATTGAGGCGCTGATTAGCTGTTTTCCCCACATAGTGCTCACCGCTTTGTACATGGTGGGGTGCCGTCGGAGTTGAGGTTTCTCCAGCCCAGAGCGGTACAGATTGGCAGAACCGAGTCGAGGTTGTACATCGTAGGGACTCGGGAGGACAAAGTAGATTGTACAATGAGGTCTAGTTATTTCCCTCTGTCTGACATATCCACTGAATAATTTGGTAGGTTAAAGGGCTATTCTTGTCTGAGCCAGTCATTTCTCAGGTGTCGAGATTATAACTACCGCAGAGGTCTGATATCGGTGAAGAGGACATATAACTAGATGGTAACTAGTTAGCTCAAGGTACATACATGTATATATGTCCCACATAGTTAACTAGCTTATGGCCGGTAAGATATTACATATCATCTTATAAAGCCTTAACGTAGTTCCATTGGTCTAGGTTAAAGGTAGGTACATACATACGACGACGACATATATATTAGAGTGTTCATGAATCATTGCTAGTTCCTTGTAAATGAACACAATGTGTATATAGGCAATAAAAGTTTCAATTATCGCGATCTTTTAAAGAGACATACTAGCATATCTTGAACATATATATACCTGCTTTATAGACCAGAGCTTCTACTGTATGTTGTATGTTCACGGACCACTCTTCCGATGAGGTCATTTAAGGTTTCCAATTGGCTGAGTCATCAATTGCTTTTCGATCTCAGGCAAGTAAGGAATCAACATCCCCCGTCCTAGCCTGAAAGATTATTATCAAGGGTTGGATTTTGTATTTGGTTCATCATTGAAAGTCAGGGTTAAGTCAATTCAGCCCAATATATTCAGATGGGAGTGTACTGAGTTGCCTTCAAGTCTATCGTCATTATCTTGCCAAGACTACGTTGGCCAAATTCGGTCTTGTTCAGGGCGGAGTTTCAGGAGAAGCGTCGCGGTTTAAAGCCACACGTGTTTTTTTCTTTCAACTTTTGACGGGCCTCTATACAGGTCCTCTGGTTTGAATGTTGGAAAGATGATTCCTCACAGGAGTACAGCTCTCCTGTCTGTAATCGTTTTTGTCGCGCTTTTGCTATTCATTTTCTCGTCCTCTCCGGTTTCTGATGCCGGCGAGCAATCAGCCACAGGCCCGGCCAAGTTCGTGCCCACGCCAAAACTACCATCATTAAGCAACTTCCACCTGCCTTCGTTCCGCCCTCCCACCCACGAGCAGCCCGAGGAACAGACCAACAGCACACACGGCGAGTCGAAATGGTACAGCACCCTCGAATGGTTGAACCCATTCTCATCTGCCATTACCTTGGATGAGAATCGATCTGTCCTCCCTCCCCTCCGCGAACGTCGACCGATCTACACATACTACGATGCGAAGTATAATCCCAACAAAGCCAATGGCAAGGATCTCAAGGACTTGCAAAATGCCGATGCGGAATTGCTTCTCGCGTGGCGCCGGGCATGGTTTGCACAAGGATTCAAGCCAGTAGTATTGACTCCGGGCGATGCGATGAAAAACCCCAACTATGAAGTTGTTCAGAAGTGGAAACTTGCGCCCAAAACACAGAACGAGGTGTTCGCTTGGCTTGCGTGGGGGCACATGGGCACCGGCTTGCTCGCGGACTTCCACTGCTTCCCCATGGCGCGTTACGATGATCCCATGCTCTCATATCTTCGTCGGGGTAGTGTCCTAGAGTCAATTACCCGATTTGAAAACCTCAAGAATGGCCTCTACGCGGCGGACAAGTCGCAGATCGATGTGGCCGTTCAGAGTGCAGTTCTGAAGCTCGATGATAAAACCCAGTCCTTTATTGATCTCATTGCACCGGAATCGTTCAAGGTTGAGCCGCCGAGTGCTTTGGCGTTTTATAAATCCGCAGCCATTACCTCTCGCTACTCTGCCGTGCATGAAAAGATGACCCAGAACCCCGCGAGTGGTCAGTTGGCTCTTGTCCAACTGATCAACTCCCACCTCCACAATCACTTCCATAGCTCCTTCCCCGCCGGACTGGCTGTGCTGAAACCGTTCCCTCAGCACACTACCGCGCTGGTGGAACCTGCCCTTCGGCTGGCAAAGGCTCTTATTCAGTGCCCCGAATCGCCCATTCCCGACTCTTGTCCACCCAACGAACCCGAGTGTCGTCCATGTGGGTCTGGGTCTGCAAAGCAACCCATGCGTATCAGCCAGCCTTCGACGTATAAAAATACCACCTTCTTGTTCACCATCGGCACCCTTCCTCACCCCTACACTCTTATCAGCCTGCAGAAGAACTCGGAGGAGATCACCACACCGCAAGTTCGCCGGGAGACCGAGCGCGACGCATGGTTGTCTGAGGTGACCAAGGAACACCTTGGACCCGAATTGGGTTCTTCATACCGGGGAGTGATCTTCAAGCAGGTTGTCGCAGGCGAAGATGCCATCGGGACTTCTTTGTGGATGACAGTGGAATCTCTCCCTGCTCAGGCAGGGCAGAGTCTCCCCTCAGAACTCTTGGACGAGTTTGAATGGCAGTTTGGTTTCAAGATCCCTCGTGGAAGTAAGATTGATCCCGCAACTGAGAACGACAGAGACTCCGCCAAGAGCGCGCAGGATCGCACGCCAAGTGAACAAGGTGTCGGCAAAGAATATGAACTCATCCAGAAGGCCCGCGAGGTAATTAAGAATAAGGAAACGAACCGTATCAACATCAAGGATGTTGTTGAGGCTTGGAACCTTGCAGACACGGAGGTTTGGCGTTTTGTGAAGGCCTATCGGTAAGTTGCTATCTAATGTCTCATAGACTCACTCTTTTGCTAATTTCCTTACCATATAGGGCCCGAAGTGTTGTTGAGCGCAAGAAGTGGGAAGAGGAAGAGAAAGCCTTTGCAGGCTCGAGACCGTGAGCGTGCATTTGTGGGTTACCATATATGGTCCAATTTCTTTCATATACGTATTGTAACATATCTTTTTCTTTTTCTTTTTTCTTTTGGATTGGCGTAATTGAGATATAGAAATTCGACCAAGGCAGATGTTCAAGAATTATTATATACGTAACTATATATTAATATATACATAACTACAACATACAACATAACTAGTTACCTAGGTACAGTAAAACCTGGTTATAACGATACCGGATACAGTAGAACCTGGTTATAACGATATAATTCAGACACGGGAAAATTATCGTTATATCCAGGTATTCGTTAAATCAAGGTGCCATATATTAAATATATATTTCTGGTTTATATACCAATTCGACTATAAAAAAGCCCCTAATCTCGCTCTGCTTCTACCCTTTTACTTTTCTTACTTCAATTAACCTCTTATATCTACTAAGCGTACTAATTAACTACTCTCGTATAGCCACTTTCTAGGTCTCCTTTCTAGGAGGTTAGGATCGATCGGCGAGGAATTTTAATTAGCTAAGATCGGATAGAGGTCACGTGACTATCTAATAAGGTATTTTATTAGTTAGAAATACTTAAAAATGACGTATAAATCCCTAGATATAACGATTTTTTGCGTGGGAGAGAGGGTGAATTTACGATAATCGTATAAAGTAGGTTTTAACGATTTTTATATGGCGGAGTAATTTAAGTACCGGATTCCGATCGTTATAACTAGGTTATCGTTATATAGTAAAACCTGGTTATAACGATACCGGATATAACGATAACCTAGTTATAACGATCGGAATCCGGTACTTAAATTACTCCGCCATATAAAAATCGTTAAAACCTACTTTATACGATTATCGTAAATTCACCCTCTCTCCCACGCAAAAAATCGTTATATCTAGGGATTTATACGTCATTTTTAAGTATTTCTAACTAATAAAATACCTTATTAGATAGTCACGTGACCTCTATCCGATCTTAGCTAATTAAAATTCCTCGCCGATCGATCCTAACCTCCTAGAAAGGAGACCTAGAAAGTGGCTATACGAGAGTAGTTAATTAGTACGCTTAGTAGATATAAGAGGTTAATTGAAGTAAGAAAAGTAAAAGGGTAGAAGCAGAGCGAGATTAGGGGCTTTTTTATAGTCGAATTGGTATATAAACCAGAAATATATATTTAATATATGGCACCTTGATTTAACGAATACCTGGATATAACGATAATTTTCCCGTGTCTGAATTATATCGTTATAACCAGGTTCTACTGTACCCCTGGAGGTGCCAAGCCGGAATCCGACGGTCATCCGACTTGTCTCATCGGACAGTGGCGATCCCCGCAAAGATAACAAGAAGTGGGGGCCCACCTGATATCGAATCTGGAGAACTGATCTCATCTGGAATTCCCCTCCTTTGATAACTGACTTTTTGCAACAGATTTAAGTCATTGCGGAATTCCCCAACTCGCCTATAACCCAAGATGCGCACCTGAAGTCGCCCTTGAAAGCCTACCTCTAAACATCGCCACAATCTCCACATTTCCACTATGGCGCCGGGAATCCTAGAGACAGACTCCACGGTCGTGGTTGAGAAGCCGACCAGCCTGTCTGCATTGACTGAAGACTGGGATGACACTATCCGGTTCTATCTCAACGGCACCAAGATTGCAATAGACACGATCAACCCGGAAGTGACTCTACTCGAATACCTGCGGGGTATTGGGTTGACAGGTACAAAGCTTGGATGTGCCGAGGGAGGCTGTGGTGCTTGCACTGTGGTGGGTTTCAATCAACTATATTGGGTTATGCACCTAGTGCTAACCAGAGGTGTTATACGGTCAATAGGTCGTCTCCCATATCAATCCTACAACGAAGAAAATCTACCATGCCTCCGTGAATGCCTGTATTGCTCCACTCGTTAGCATTGACGGTAAACACGTTATCACAGTCGAAGGGATTGGGAATGTGAAGGATCCCCATGCTATCCAGCAGCGGATTGCGGTCGGTAATGGAAGTCAATGTGGTTTCTGTACTCCTGGAATAGTCATGGTACGCCTGTGTGGTCCTTTTGCTTGATTCGGTTATTTTGGAAAGGATGTGAAGTTGACTGATAGCTTCAAGTCTCTTTATGCCCTGCTGCGAAATAACCCGTCTCCCTCGGAACACGATGTTGAAGAAGCCTTCGATGGAAACCTTTGCCGATGCACTGGTTACCGACCTATCCTAGATGCTGCTCAGAGCTTCAACTCAACTAACAACTGCGGAAAGGCCTCTACCAATGGTGGGTCGGGCTGCTGCATGGAGAAAAATGGCTCCGGTGGCTGCTGTAAAGGGCGTTCCACCAACAATGACGAGAACGAGACAGTCGATTACAAGTTTCCTGCGCCGGACTTCAAGCCGTACAGTCCAGACACAGAGCTGATCTTCCCTGCCGCTCTGCGGAAACACGAGTACCGACCTTTAGCGTATGGCAACAAGAAGAAGAAATGGTACCGACCAGTGACCGTCGCGCAACTGTTGCAGATTAAGAACGTCCACCCAGACGCTAAATTAATTGGTGGAAGTACGGAAACGCAAATTGAGATTAAGTTCAAGGCAATGCGATACCCGGCTTCCGTCTATCTGGGAGATATTCCCGAATTGCGACAATTTACCTTGCACGATGATTGTTTGGAGATCGGCGCAAACGTGTCTCTAACAGACCTCGAACATATCTGTGACCAAGCGGTAGAGAAATACGGCGAAGCCAGAGGCCAGCCTTTCAAAGCGATTAAGAAACAGTTGCTTTATTTCGCTGGGCGACAGATTCGAAATGTCGCTTCTCCGGCGGGGAACTTGGCCACTGCATCACCAATCTCTGATCTCAACCCGGTTTTGGTAGCCACTAACACTATCCTCGTGGCCAAGTCTCTCGAAGGCGAGACTGAAATTCCAATGACCGAATTCTTCCAGGGATACAGAAGGACTGCCCTCGCTCCCGACGCAATAATCGCTAGCTTGCGCATCCCAGCTGCGAAAGCGCAGGGAGAGCACATGCGAGCATACAAACAGGCCAAGCGGAAAGATGATGATATTGCAATTGTCAACTCCGCGCTGCGGGTGACACTTTCTGAGACCAATGATGTGGTTAGCGTTAATCTTGTGTTTGGTGGTATGGCACCTATGACAGTTTCAGCGAAGAATGCCGAGGCATTTTTGGTTGGCAAGAAGTTCACAAACCCCGCAACTCTAGAGGGCGTCATGAGCGCACTAGAGCAGGATTTCAACCTGCCGTTTGGAGTTCCTGGTGGTATGGCCAGTTACCGGAAGTCTTTGGCCTTGGGATTCTTCTACAGATTCTACTACGATGTACTTTCAGGACTCGAGGTCAAGGCTTCGGATTTGGATCCGGATGTTATCGCTGAGATTGAGAGAGAAATTTCCACAGGAGCAAAAGACCTTGAGACCTCCGTCGCCTATCAACAGAAGATTCTTGGACGAGCCACTCCGCACGTTGCGGCGTTGAAACAGACCACAGGAGAAGCTCAATACACAGATGATATTCCTGTTCAACAGAATGAGTTATTCGCTTGCATGATTCTGTCTACCAAACCTCATGCCAAGATCCTCAGCGTTGACCCCTCCGCTGCATTGGATATCCCAGGTGTGGCGGACTACGTGGACCACACGGATCTTCCTGACCCTCAGGCAAACTGGTGGGGCCAACCCAAGTCTGATGAGCTTTTCTTTGCCGTCGATGAAGTTACCACAGCTGGTCAACCGATTGGTGTGATCCTAGCAACTTCCGCTAAAATCGCCGAGGAAGGTATGAGGGCTGTCAAGGTTGAATATGAAGACCTCCCTAGTATCCTTACGATGGAAGAGGCCATCGAGGCGGAGTCTTACTTTGAGCACTATCGCTTCATCAAGAATGGTGATACTGAGGAAGCTTTCAAAAAAGCTGATCACGTCTTTACTGGAGTTTCACGAATGGGTGGCCAAGAGCACTTCTACCTGGAAACACAAGCCTGTGTGGCAATTCCCAAGCCAGAGGATGGTGAAATGGAAATTTGGAGTGGTACTCAGAACCCTACCGAAACGTGAGTAGCGATCTATTCGACTATGTCTCATCACAGAGTCTAAGCTAATAGTTTACAGACAAGCCTATGTCGCTCAAGTGACAGGAGTTTCAGCGAATAAAGTTGTATCTCGCGTGAAGCGACTTGGTGGCGGCTTTGGCGGCAAGGAGTCACGATCTGTTCAGCTGGCTGGTATTTGTGCCGTTGCGGCTACAAAAACGAAGCGACCCGTGCGATGTATGCTCAACCGCGATGAAGATATATTGACTTCCGGTCAGCGTCACCCGTTCCTCTGTCGATGGAAGGTTGGTGTGACCAAAGAAGGAAAACTCCTTGCGCTTGATGCAGATGTATTCGCCAATGGAGGTCACACTCAAGATCTATCCGGTGCCGTCGTGGAGCGAAGCTTGTCGCACATCGATGGCGTGTATAAAATACAGAATGTCAATGTACGCGGCCGAGTTTGCAAAACCAACACTGTTTCAAACACAGCTTTCCGTGGCTTTGGCGGCCCGCAAGGCCTGTTCTTCGCTGAGTGTTATATATCAGAGATTGCAGATCATCTGGACATTCCGGCCGAAGAGATCCGGGCCATTAATATATACAAGCCCGATGATACGACACATTTCAACCAACCCCTCAAAGATTGGTATGTGCCTTTGATGTACAAGCAGGTGATGGAAGAGAGCTCTTACAATGAGCGTCGGAAGGCTGTCGAGGAATACAACGCGCAGCACAAGTGGTCTAAACGTGGAATGGCGATTGTGCCAACCAAGTTCGGTATCTCCTTTACAGCTCTCTTCTTGAACCAAGCAGGAGCTTTGGTTCACATCTACCACGATGGCAGTGTCCTCGTAGCACACGGTGGTGTTGAAATGGGACAAGGCCTCCACACAAAGATGACCATGATCGCCGCTGAAGCGTTGCAAGTGCCGCAGGCCAGCGTCTTCATATCCGAAACCGCAACTAATACAGTGGCAAATACCTCCGCAACCGCTGCTTCAGCAAGCTCTGATCTCAATGGCTATGCCATCTTTAATGCATGTGAACAAATCAACGAACGCCTACGTCCCTTCCGCGAGAAGATGCCTAATGCCACCATGAAAGAACTTGCCCACGCAGCTTACTTCGATCGCGTCAACCTTTCCGCACAAGGATACTACCGTACCCCCGATATCGGCTACGTATGGGGCGAGAACAGTGGCCAGATGTTCTTCTACTTCACACAAGGAGTTACTGCAGCAGAAGTCCAAATCGACACACTGACAGGTGATTGGACGCCTCTACGCGCCGACATCAAGATGGATGTGGGTCGCAGTATCAACCCCTCAGTGGACTACGGCCAGATCGAAGGTGCCTTTGTACAAGGACAAGGTCTCTTCACTACGGAAGAGAGTCTCTGGCACCGTGCCTCTGGTCAGATATTCACTAGAGGCCCGGGCAACTACAAAATCCCTGGCTTCCGTGATATCCCGCAGATTTTCAATGTGAGTTTGCTAAAGGATGTGCAGTGGGAGAACTTGCGTACCATTCAACGCTCTCGTGGTGTCGGCGAGCCGCCTTTGTTTATGGGTAGTGCGGTCTTTTTTGCTATTCGTGACGCCTTGAAGGCTGCACGTAAGCAGTGGAACGTGAATGACGTGCTATCTTTGGAGTCTCCTGCTACCCCTGAGCGTATTCGGATTAGCTGTGCTGATCCGATTATTGAGAGGGTGAGAGTGCAGCCCAAGGAGGGAGAGAAGAACTTCTTTGTTGCCATATAGTGACTGGATTATGGCCGACGATTTATACGAGAATGTATCATGACTTGGGAGTTTTTGTTTAGTATAGTCAGATAATTATGTTGAAATACTTTCTATCATATCTATGCCAATCTGGTAAGAGGCATTGTGAGAAATGAATTGTACTCTTATAATGATATTCAACATGGGATGAAAAATTAGGACTTTTAATCAAGTAGCATTATTGATTTCAAACTAGAAATACTGTTTCATTGGGAATTATTTTGATAGAACACCGGCCCATATGGAAAATAACCAAGGCAGTAGAATGAAATGCTGGAGATGGCGCAAAGATAGAGTCTGGATGCAAATCACAGTTCTCTTGAGAAAAGGGAAGATAGAAAAAAAGACGAAGATAGAACTATGTTCCTATCATCGCTTCACATCATATTCAACATAGCTACTTCCCCTCAGATCAGGACCCGAGTCCACCTGCAATGCATGCTCATAATTCCTTTGCCCTGCAAAGCCAAGCTTCTCATCGCGATTGGACGGCTCACTACGCACAGGTACGGATGGTGCCCTCGCTGTATACTGAGGGGCAATGTGTCCATCTCCAGACATATTCCTCGGAATACCGGTGAGTGGAACTTCAGTAAAACCATTCGGATCTTGGGTTGGTGGTCCACCATTAGGCACGGGGTCTAAGGTATGACCCTGGCCCCCTCGCCGCGGCTTTTGTCGCGACTCCAGAAAAGCATCATGGCACGAATAATACCAATCAAGGCAATGAACACCCAGAGAAGGAGAATGACAGTTGCAATGATGGCTTCGATGCGCACCGCTGCTTCCAGTTTGTTGATCACACTGATGACAACCTCGGTAATTTTGTTGGCTGTCTGATCGCCAGCATCAGCGAGGAAGCTGTCGGAGGGATTGGAGGGATCATTGATGCTGGAGGCGGCACCGGCGGAGAATGTGTCGTTCGGAAGAGTGGGGAGGGAGATATGTGCATGATCAGCTACCCAGTTCAGACCCTTTTGGAGTGCCTCTGCTTTGAGGCCGATGAGGCACTCGTATAACTCGTAGACCGGTTCTTGTAGAAGGGTGCCTTTGAAGGTCTCGTTCAAAACGCTGGATGTGTTGTAGATGAAGAAATTTAGAGTCCCGTTTATGGCGTGCGTGCTGGTGTTGACCCAGCCGAAGACATTGTGGTTTAGGTCAGTGTCGAGATTGATGATTGCTTTGTTGGCGTCGGTAGCCCAATCTGTCGAGGCACTTTCTAGTGCGCCGACGACCTTGTCTGCGAATTCGCCCACCTCAGCACTCAGTGCGGGAACCGTTTGTTTCACCGAGTGCAGGAGGAGGTATTGACACAGACAACCGAATAGTGCCGCTAGTGCAAGAGCCAACACGAAAAGAGCAGGGATGGATGTTGCGTACGCAATAGCCCATCGAACGAGGATCTGTCGGCGACTATTGCTGAAGTGACTTGCTGCCTTGATACCTGCAGCGGCGGTGTATGGCCGTGAGACAATGTAGACAACGTCCATTGGGTCATGGGCTTCCTTGCGAACTAGCTGGGAGCGCTCTTTCATTGAGCGCCATCGGCGGATTTCTTGCCAAGCGATTGGAATGCACACCAATATGGCAGCAATGACGAGGACAGCAATGAATATTTTGCGTGCCTTTAGTGTCAGCTTAGTGACACCGTTAAAGAAATCGTTGATTCCTTTGTTGTCGTTGCAAAAGGTCAACTGTGTCTTGGCAGGGACCGGGAGAGCGGATCGATCGAAGCTGTAAGTGCCCAAAGTGCCGTTGACCAAATCCCTGACTTCTTTAAAGGGTGTTTCGAAGAGGGTCTTTGTGTAATTTTGGATCTCTTTGAAGTTGGGGAGGACGATGCTGTCCAATTTTTCGACCGTGCGGTTAACTGACGACGGAAGAGACAAATTCTCCAGCGTGCTAATTGTGCCGTTGAGGTTGATTGGACTAGGATCATCCGAGAACACGCTAGCCACTTTGTTGATTGTCTCGAGGAATGAGTTCAGTTCGTCTTTGTATTCGTCGACGGTACTCTCAATGTCGCCACTGATTGTCTTCAGGGTTTTGTTGATCCACTCAGTAGCTTCCTTGATCAATTCGATCCCGGCCCCTACTGTGCCACGAACGGCCATTGTAATGAGACAGGCGTAGGTGGAGTACATCATGTTAATGACAAACCAAAGGATCTCCCCGACGCCCGTGATAGTCATCAACAACACGGACTTCAGGGCAGAAACGGCCTCATCAACTGAGGAAGCCACAAGCTCGTTGGTACCCTTGGATAGGTAGTAGGGCATTGAAGCCATCGAACTACCCATGGACTCCACCGACGTGCATGCAGAGAGAGCCTCACGCTTAGCGGATGCCATGTTGGATTGCAAGTCACCAACTGCAATCAATACCCGGAAGAGAACAAGCAGCAAAAGTATAGTCCATCGATTGATCCATACTTGTGAAAGTCGAGCTCGTAGACCGAGATATGGAGTGAGGCCATCTGGATGTAGAGGAATTATCCGCCCCGTGCTTGAATCGTGAGCTCCATAAGGCGGGAGCAGTGGAAAGACCGATCGGCCAGATCGGCCGAGTACCATTGTAGCGATTCTTTTGCTCGAAAGCGATAGTTGTAAAATGTTTCAGTCGTGATCTCGTCCGGCGAAGACCAGGAATGTTTGAAGGCGTAATTAAATCAAGGAAAAATAATGCAAAGCCTGCAGCTAAGTGGAGAGATCTTAAAGAAGGATAAAGCGAGTAAAGAAAAGTCCGGATTAGTGGAGGGACATGGTTGTATATGATTTCTTATAGTTGTTGCATGAATTGGCGGGAAGGGGGGATCAATAGATGAATAGACCAAGAGTTGCCAACAATAGAATCAAAATAAAACAAGGGACAATGAATCTTCAAATATAGTAGCCTGCAAAGGTCACCTAAAAATTGTCAGACATCCTGGGCGGCAGCAGACATAACAATAACCCAATGTCGCTCATAAAGAAACAGTCTGATGGATCTTGACAACCCCGTATAGTCGAGACAGCCCCAATCAGAGTGAACCATAACCATTTCGAAACAAAGAAAATATAAAAATAAAGTCTGAAGACAAGGAATCTGTGTAATGGTTTGTTTCATGAAGCATCAGAGCATCTCACTGG
Organism: Penicillium verrucosum; assembly: GCF_028828655.1. Lineage (NCBI taxonomy): Eukaryota > Fungi > Ascomycota > Eurotiomycetes > Eurotiales > Aspergillaceae > Penicillium > Penicillium verrucosum. The sequence goes on from NW_026643210.1 coordinate 6,995,108, forward strand.
CTACTGTATGTGTCAAAAGCGCCGGAGTGGACTATCAGCCAAATATAGCCACCATGGGCGCTTAGCCGCCCATGACTGAGAGCTGAGAGCCAATAGCCGGACAGCGAAAGCTGGTTGATCTAACATCATGCTTGTCCAGACATATATTGGCTTCCGTGTCATGCGCGTAGATCGTAGACTACAGTCATGTTGTTTGGCATCCGGGAGTTAGTCTTTGTTTTGGCTGTTGCCGCTTAACTCGAGTGTTCCAGTCTGTGAATCGATTCACCGAAGATCGCATTCGAGTGCAGAGTAAAATCTCCACGGGCACAAATTTAAAGAATAGAAAGATGACTGATCAAATTAGAATATATTCCATCGTGATTATAGGTTATTTAGTAAGTCTGCTAAAGGATGGGGTGCGTGGAAAACGTACTTGATGCTTATTCAAGTCGTGGTCGCTGGCGCTGAAAGGGTCGGATCACGTGACATTCACGAGATCAACGTAAAACGTGACCGCACGTGACGAACTCGCACCCTAACAACTTGCAACTACATGTCTTAAATTCTACGCCAAAAAGACGCTCTGATTCGCAATTAACTCCCTGTATTGTGTTCACATGGCAAGTAAAGAGAAAATGACCACTATATTGGCCTTTATGTAGTATCTCCTCTCCAGGTGAATTGCTCCAAGTGTGTTTTCTGCAACTTCCACGCAAGAAGATAGATATAAAGCAACAATTGCCTTCAATATGAGATCAAATTCCGGAGTGTAGAGCTAAATAATATTGAACCTAGTAGAAGAAAAGGTTGTTCGCAATGTACTTCCTGTTCGCACGGCGTCATCCAAGCCTCCATATCAATTCTATCGCTTCATCTTTGATGAAGCTGGGTGTTGAAGCAGAAGTGTTGAGCAGAGGTTGGTCCCGTCGGATAGCTCTGCAGATGCCTGCTCTTGATAGCTCGGATGAGGTGGGAGAGACGTGAGTTCGGAACCATGGGGGTATGTATGTGGGGTGACAAGCAAGTCGTATTGTCGTCGTCTTTCCAATTGCATGTCAGGGCGTTTTCTCAATACGGAGACTCCGTATCACGTATTGATCCTTTGGGTGCATGATATAATGGAAGCTTCCGGCCCAGGGAAGATCCCAAGATTCGACTTGAGACTGGTAACCATAGACCCACAGTACCGGTAGAGCTCATCAACCCTTTTTCATACCTCGATGCTTCACTCAATTTGTCTGGCCAGCCTTATCAATAACGTTTCTGGGAAAGAGACATGTAAGTATCTTCGTTTCTGTCACATTCGCCCGGCCAGTCGCAACTTCCGATCGAAGACTCTGTGGTGGTAGCACGTGCAAAGCCAGCTTGTCTCATCCATTGTTGTCGAACTGCAATGCTTATCGATGCTTCTCGATTCTTTTCCTTTCTTGTTGTTTTCCTTTGTCTCCATCTCTTTCTCTTCCCATTCTCCTTTCTTTCAAACATCTCCTCTCCGCACACCGAATAGCTTTGGCTCATGCATGTCACTTTTCATCTCTTTTGACTGACCAAAGCCATTGTCTCAAAGAGCAAAACCTTGTTTCACCACATGCTGCATGCCATAGACGCATGAGCCAAGCTTTGAAACCACACACAGTAAGTTGTCGCACATCTTCACGCGTCGTGTCATCCCAGATGTCCATGTACCTTGGCTAATGCATGAACCAAGACAACAGCCACAATTTGTGAGACCATTCCCCAGTTTTGAGTGTCCTAAAGACAAGTCATTTGGTGGAAGTCGTGTCTGCTATTGTTCTGTTGACTGACTGATGCATGGTCGGGGTAGTACATACAGCCTCCCGTGCAAGATCAAGTCCCACAGCTTGCAGTGTCCCAAGGACTTCTTGGTAAGCCATTTGTCTCGAAGCTGTATCATTTCCCATTCTGTTGACTAACACATGGTCAGATCAGTGTTCACACAACCTGTCACATAAGACCAAAGGCTTACATCTTGTCACTGTGTTGAAGACCGATCGTGGTAAGTTGTTTCATCCGAACACAGATGACCGACCCATCGTGGATTTGACTGATGTATGCTGCAGCAAGGTATTTTTGTTGAATACCCTGAGAGCAATATTGGGCCGAAGAGAGCCCTGTACCGACCGAGGGGTATTTGGTAAACCCACCATGCATTGATGAAGCCTCAACTGACACATCAGAAACCCAGCGAGCAGTAAGGAACTGCTGTAGGCCTTTGTCTATCATCAAGTGAGTCTTCTTGTGAACCATAGTATATAGTATCGGGTATCCATGAACCTCAGCTAATGAGTGGTCAGCTTGATTCCGATACTCGACAGAGAACATTAGATACCTCTTTGTTATTTCCACTCGGTATGTTTTCCAAATCCGAAGAAAAGAATGACCCGATGGAGAGTCACTAATATACGAGATGAATTCAACAGTTCACCACCATCATTCCGAAATGCCTACCATTTTCAGCAAGTTCGCTAGGATTCTCTCGTTTGATCCCCAACCTGTGTCTGAACGGGGACCCGACACAAAGCCGAAAATACACACTGAGCTGCCCAGCTCTGATGAGCGTTTGATGACCCAAGCTGAGATGAAAAAACTTAACCCTGGTTCAGCAAGTTCTGAGGTGTTGCCTGAATCAAGCCAATCCGCAGAGAAACAACCCGACATGACTCCGTCCAAGTCAGATGATTGGAAGGATAAGAAGGCCGGGCTCACTCTGGGTAATGGCCAGTTGAGGCTGAAGATTGAGAACTGGAAGTCCACTGGCCCAACATTTACTGTCGAGAACAACCCCAAGGGTAACCCCAAGTGCAACCTTCAGGGGTTTGTTGAAGGCCCCGAATTGATATACATTGACTTTACGATTCCCACCAATCACCCAGGTGGCATGATGGGGGTCATGCAATCGATTGAAGCACTCTTCATGTTTCCAAGCAAGGTTGCCATCAAAAGCATGGAGCCTGGTTCTGCAGCGTCTGATCGAGAGTCAAATAACCCAAAGAGAGGAAGGCATTACATCGACTGGACATCCCCATGGGACACATCCGGCTGCCGAGTAAGCTGGATGAGGACGAAAAAAAGTCACCAATAATCAAGTTCAAGTTCGTCAGTGGACGGAATGCAAAACGCCAGGAACAGATGATAGTCACTGTTGATGAGCGTGAACCGTTTTATAGGGTGATCTCTAAAAACGACCCTGTCAGTATACAAGATTTACCATCATTATTGGGATTTAACTAACACATCACAGAACACTTACGGCGAATACATGGCACTTCCGGTCCGGATTTGGCTGCGCATTCAATTGATAATTGCAGAGACTGGTGACATTGGCAACAGCAAACTGTTTGGAAAGTTGACTGCCGATTGCAATTTCCCTGTTTCCAGGAAGAAAAAAGGGAAAATGGCATCAAAGAAAATTCCAAACAAAGTTCAAGAACCTTCTACAGCTGAAGAAGGAAGCTCTAACGACAACACGTTAGATGAGTCAGTCGCGCCAAGCACACAGCAGTCAGTGTTAGGGCAAGAACATACGATGGAGACAATGGGAAGTCAACACTTGACCGAGGAAGATTTGCCTCATGAAGAGTTGACCGAGAAAGAGTTGGCTCAGGAAGAGCATGAGTCGACCCAGCATGAGTCGACTGAGAAAGAGTTGACCAAGAGGGCTTCTACACTCACTATTGATACCCAGAAGAGCAACAGATGGTCAAAGGGCAAGGGTAAGCGAAAGGGCAAGCGCACATCTGGTTTGTCTGGCTCCGACTCAGGAAAGAAGGACGCAGACCACGCCACCGATCACATCACAGACTACGTTACAGACCATTGTGATGACCAGAATGGTGACAACCGGCGTGTTGACTTACATTCGGGGGTGCAGGACATCGCTCGACAGGATGTCCCGACTGAGCAGCAACTTGCGGCAGTTGCTGGCCAACAAACAGTCAATGCCCCCGATCCCCTACTACCCCCACCACCCCCAATAACATGACTTCCCCGTTGTCTCCATTATTCGAGACGGCCCGGACTCATCTCTCCTCCCACTCTTCCCTCCCCTCATCCTCACTTTCATCTTTCTTCACACCTATGAGCACCTCATGGAAAAAGAGAAAGGGGGAGTGCAGGCGGAAGAAGACGAGCCAGCAGGGACTTGGGATGAGCTGTGCTTTACTCCGCAGGGGGATGAGGTTGAGCTTCGGTGTCCTGTCTCGGACAACAGGGACGAGGTGTGGTTTTCTGGTGAGTTACTTACTCTTGATATCATTCTTGATGCAGCTGCTAACTATTATTTAGACCCTGAAGAGTACCTTGACGGCCACGAGGCGCAGGAGCCAGTCTTGCGTCGAAGTCAGTCTTTTGATGTGGCCAGTCTAGGTATGCAACCACATTTTACTTATGTTCCGCTTTGAATATATGCTAACAAAAAGTCTACAGGGCTCTTTTGGGACCAGGAAACCGCATCCTCGTCCCCAACGGCCGACCCTCGATCGCCCTCCCGTACCTCTTCCGCCTCACCTACCACAGACTTGGTTGGACTTGGGACAAATGATCCCAGTTCAGATGGCGCCGCTCAGTCAGGTGACCAAAGTCCAGCCAAGCCTAGCCGGTGTGGCAAGAAGAGTGTATACAAACAGAGGAAGCATGACAGGCACAAGCGCAGGCAGTTGATTAGACGCCAGCAAGAGCGCAGCGAGCTTCCCGCCTCGAGTGCTTCCTCTCAGGGCGATGGAGTGGAAGGCCGTTCTCCGTCTCCACCCGAGTCGTTCGAGGACGATGAACCGACTCCCATAGCCAGGCAGTTTGGCAACATCGGGGCCCCAGCCCCTCAAGCACAGTTGTACTTCCCCAGAGCCAGCATTATCTGCGAGGAGAAAGACTGTCAAGTCCTCTGTGACTTGAGGGATGGGGTCTCCGTTGTTTGCCCTAAGTGCGGACCGTTTTCCTTGGTCCGCTACTGTGGCAAGAACCACCTGTGGGAGGATGCCAAGAGGCACTGGGTGAACTGCACGATGCACCCAGTCCTAGAGCAGCACTTGGCCGGTTTGTTTCCGTACAACGATCTCGTGGGTCCACCAATGCTTCCCTGCCTTCACCAGTGGGACAGCCCTGAGCGCCATCGTCAGGCGCTGTGGTTCAGCTCCGCCCGCGACCGAGGTGATTACTTTGTGTTTGCGGAGCTGGACACCCCGGTGAATGCAGCGGACGCTCCAGCCAGTCACGCAGGGCGTGGATGTTCACCTCGAGTCGCACTCATTGTGCGATTCGAGGACGCCGAAGAGAAGGACCGGTTCCGCCGGTGCCTGGCAATTTGTCTCTTCGGTAAGTTTTATCTCATTTTCACTTTCCTTCCACTTCCAGCTTGATCTCACTTTCAGTTCCTTTGCACTTTGATACATTATAACCCCCACAATTGCCTACCTTTTAGATCATATGCTAACTCTTCTTTTCTTCCAGCGGCGGTTGAACATCCAGCCCTCGTGGACTATCTTTACCGGCTTGTCCGGGACTGGATGCGGGCTCACAACATGTGGGCCAGTGACAAGGACATGGACAGCATGCTGCGTCGCCAGATGGGACTCGAGATGGGTGGCACCGTCGAGAAGAACCATCTCGGCTTGCGGCATGCTTGTGAGACGGAGTGGGTTGGTGCTGACCGGCGCCACTGCGAGGATCTGACCTGTGCGAGCGAGCGTCGCCCCACGTTGCTCGGTAACCACCGTATGGGGTTGGGCTTCCGGAGAGTGTGCGAAGCCCTCGAATCCAACTATTGGATTCTGAGGGCGCACCGAGCCACCCATCCTTCGGTGAGCGACGTGGTGGCTCGCACGTGCGGGGCAGGTTTCTCGGAGGTCCTGACAGTGGACCGGCGGTTATTCCGCCGTGGCGTCGGTTGGGACGGGGCGGGAACGGGCCCCATGGAGTTTGAGATGCCGTGGTCAGGGTAGGGAGCCGTCCCCTCCCTAGCCCCAATTATTTGTGCCGGGGTCCTGGACCTGGGGTGGCTGGTTTGGAGAGAGATATCATCAGTGCGAATTCGGTGGATGCCCCCAGGTCCAGGATGCCCATTTATGTATTACGCTTTCGGTGGTGGTGACGGTTTGGAGGGGGAGTTGATCGCCCCCTCCTTTGTTTAGAGAAACAAAGACCGTCGCGTGGTTGTGCGCTTGTCCTACTGTGCCTGGTTCATTGTTCTTAGGTGCTGTAAGTTACGTAGGAGTAGCTGTACATGAGTACACTGGGAGATTCATCAAGGAGAATCGGTTTTGGTGGCATATACATATGTATCTTGTGTCTTTGTATCCAATTTTCTATTGGCGGCATAAAACCTTTATGGATATCTCGTCACTTCTCACGCATCAAAGCCCTGTATGTCTTTGTTTACTGGGTGATATATTTTTTCAGACCTCTCAAGCGTTCCTTGGCAGTCTCGAGGACGTCATCGTTCTTGCACACTGCAAAGCGGAGATAATCCTCAGCGATGTGAGCGTTGGCATCAGTGTAGAATTCAGTGGGAGGGATAGCAGCTACGCCAACCTCATGGATGAGGAACCAGCAGAGCTTGAAATCACGAGGACGGCTAGCAACATGGGGCGGGAAGGGATAGTCAGCCGGGAGCTTTACAGAGGCCATGTTGACAAGCACAAAGTATCCACCCTCAGGATCAGAGTACTGGAAAAGATTGATATGTCAGCAAAATCAATATATGGCAAAGTAGACTTGATAGTTGGGGACATAGTAATCGCATACCGGGATACCCAGCTCATTAAAGACCTCGCAGAACCGCTCAATTTTACCCTTCATATCTGTGCGGCTCTCGTCCCAGAAGCCCTCTTTCTCTGCCTGCTCGAAAGCAACAGCAGCGGCTTCCTGAAGAGGAGACACACTGCTGTAACAGATACGGGTGTGTGCACCGGCCACGTACTTGATCAGGTGTTCAGGGCCGATGAGGTACCCAACACGCCAACCAGTGGCGTAGAAGGCCTTGCCGGCAGAACCAACGGTCAAAGTACGCTCGTACAGCTCTGGGGACAGAGTAGCGATTCTAGTGTATGGAACGTAGAAGAGGCGGTCGTAGACTTCATCAGACAAGATGATAAGGTTGTACTTGACACACAGTTCACCAATGCGCTCGAGCTCCTCGCGCGAGAAGACCTTACCGACGGGGTTGTGCCTATGAACATACAGTTAGTTGAGACTTTATTCGTCTCTGTAAACCAAGGCTGCTTACGGTGAGTTCAAGACCTGCTATAGTTAGCTTGAATATACATAAAATTTTGGTGGCGCGTCCTTACAATCATCTTTGTCTTAGAGTTCATGGCACCCTCGAGCTCCTCAAAATTAATAGTCCACTCCGATGCAGGAGATGTCTTGGTGGCACCATCCTTGGGCGGGTGGAGAGGAACATAACGGATAGTACCACCGGGCATCTCAATGTTGCTAATATATCTATTCCGAGTGAATTAGTATCACCTCAATCCTCTCGCAATATCGAGGCTCCTTACTGGTCAAAGAAGGGTTCAAAGATAATGACCTCGTCACCATCCTCGATGAAGCCCATGAAGGCACTGAGCATGCCTGGTTTGGGTCACCTGTCAGCGCCAAATGTCTATTTATGTATAAATTATACTGATGTCCCACCTTCATTTGCGCCAGTTGTGATCGAGACCTCAGTCTCGGGGTTTATCTTCTTGCCAAAGAAGGGCGAGTAAGCATCCGCGATAGCCTGCTTGAGGCGGGGGCGACCCTATCTTGTATGAGTACTTGTGTAACCTTGCGCAGATTCGTTGGCGTCCTCTACCTTTGTCGGAGAGTATTGGTTGCATTCCACTCGGTCGAGCGCATCCTTTGCAGCGTCAAGGGCGAACTTGGGAGGGTTGTAACCACTATGCGAAAAAGCTGCGCGTCAATTCCTGTCTCTTGAAGTAATTGGGGATCGAAATGAGTGACTCACAAGAACCCTTGGCCCATGTTCACAATCGGCTGAACTGGCGAAGCTGCGGCGGCTTCGTTGACGATTGACCTTAAAACACTATTTAGTATATCTTTCCTGACTTTTTTCCCGGAACTCCATACCAGACATCCTGGCGCTGTCCTGCCACCCGCTTGGCGGGGCGAAATGGATCGGGTCGTGAAGCTGTAGCCGACATCGTTCTTGCGCTGTAACCAGGTCGTAATGTCAAAGGGACAGAATATCGGATTATGGACCTGCAATTCCGTGATTGAGCAAATATATGGCGATAAGAGCGGGAGAACATGAGTGTCGAAGAAAGTAAGAAGAGGAAGGTCAATAGATAGAGGAGTCGGATTTCCCCACCATGGCGTGCTCCGCATTCGGCTCTGACGGCCCTCGGGACTTGGACCAGCTTGTTTTGTTTTTTTTTTTTTGTTCGGGTCATTTGGAGATTATATAGTACTATATAGTACTTGTATAGTACTTATATCTACATCTCATTTGTACATCTACAAAGTATATTCTGTTGTTTGCTTATTTTCAGGCATCAAGGCTTGTTACTTACTAATTAACGCGTTGAACGCGTCGCACCCGCAGGTTGGACGATATCATTTCTACGTTTACCTCACCTCGAAGTTTTTGAGTAACCTAGTGAATGACCAGATCATTCTCTGGTAATCATGGTTTCCTGCCCAATATGCGAACAATCTGTCTCCCAGTTGAAGATTAATGACCACATCGACTCCGGCTGCCAGAGCTTCATTGAAGAACAGTCGTCCTCTCCAGGAGAACTGACTTCCTCCCAGAAGGGACCAGTTCCTAGTATGTTCCAACCTCCGTCTGCGCGGAAAGCTTCTGCCCAATCGAACATTTCGAAGGAGTCACCGTCTCGTCCCACCACGACCCCACGCGCTCTCAACGGCAAGCGATCATTTATTGAGGAAGACGAATCTATGCGGAAGCGAGATGAACCAAAGCAACAAAAAGGTGACACCAAAGAGCCACAAACAAAACGTCCGAAGATCAATGCCTTCCACAAAGCAGCACCTCTAGCGGAGCGTATGCGACCTAAAACCCTGGAGGAAGTATGCGGCCAAGAACTTGTCGGACCGAACGGCATCCTGCGCGGACTCATCGAACAAGACAGGGTACCGAGTATGATACTGTGGGGCAGCGCGGGGACAGGGAAAACGACAATCGCTCGAGTTATTTCGTCGCTAGTGGGCAGTAGATTCGTGGAAATCAACAGCACTAGCAGCGGTGTGGCAGAGTGCAAGAAGATATTTGCCGAAGCTCGTAGTGAACTGGGGCTCACTGGGAGAAAAACAATTATCTTCTGTGACGAGATTCACCGATTCTCCAAGTCTCAACAGGATGTTTTCTTGGGCCCGGTGGAGAGCGGCCAGGTCACACTCATCGGTGCCACAACCGAGAACCCGTCGTTCAAGATCCAAAATGCACTGCTCTCACGATGCCGGACATTTACTCTTGCGAAGCTCACCGATGAGGATATCACTTCGATCCTTCATCGTGCTCTCCGGGTTGAAGGTCCAAGTTATTCGCCCTCCAAACTAGTGGACGAAGAGCTGGTTCAGTATCTCGCCAGGTTCGCCGATGGAGATGCTCGCACTTCGCTGAATTTGTTGGAGCTAGCCATGGATATGTCAAAAAGGCCTGGAATGGACAAAGAGGACCTAAAACGATCTCTGACCAAGACGCTCGTGTATGACCGTGCTGGAGATCAGCATTATGACACGATCTCTGCCTTTCACAAGTCCATTCGAGGAAGTGATCCAGATGCAGCGCTCTACTACCTTGGTCGCATGATTCAGTCGGGTGAAGACCCCCTGTATATCTCTCGACGGCTGATTGTTGTCGCTTCCGAAGACATTGGCCTGGCCGACAACACCATGCTGTCACTTGCTGTATCGACACATTCAGCCGTTGAGAAGATTGGACTCCCAGAAGCACGAATCAATCTGGCACACGCTACCGTGGCGATGGCGCTGTCGAAGAAGAGTACTCGTGCGTACCGTGGCTTGAATAACGTCTCTGCCGCCTTGAACGAGCCAGGAATTGCGGGCTTGCCCATTCCTATTCATTTGAGGAATGCGCCAACGAAGCTCATGAAGGAGCTGGGCTATGGTGCAGAGTACAAGTACAACCCAAACTATGTCGGCGGCAAGGTCCAGCAGGATTACCTGCCAGAGGAGCTTCTCGGTCGTACCTTCCTGGAGGACTTGGACCTGGGAACGCGGAAAGACTGTGATTTGCAGAGTATTTCATACCAAAGAAATTGATTGTCTTCACTGTTTGATCACGTCTTTCTTTCCTATACACTACGTCCAGGCCCATTGATGGAGATGTGACATGGGAGCATTCATACTTCCACCGCCCCTGAACCACGGAAACTCTGTACACTAGGTGAACCTTAATACCTAGCGATGAGCTTTACCGGATTAGGAATCGGCCTCATGGACCTGGTCGTGCCTGCTTCGCCTCAAATGACGCTGTCGCTATGTCGAAGCTTCAGCTAAGCTTTGGCCTGGTTGGAGACGGTGCTACTAGTCCGTTTTAGGCAACTTTCGAGGTGCCCAGATGTATCTACTACTTCCATCTTTGCTTCGCATCACTCCTTCTTCTCATTCTCTACCTTCCCACACGATCGACAACTTGTTCAAGCACAGAGAGCCAGTCTGTTATTAGGCTCTGCCCTAAGCCCCTCCTTTGGCTCTCGCTCCTTGCTCGAGCATCTTTCAAAACCTCGATCGTGCGCATTCCTCTCGTTCATACTCGAAACCATGATAGCGCAAGCTGCTGCTAGACGGCATCAACCGTCTCCATTCTCTCCTTATCCGAACCGTGTGCGTAAATGTGCACCGCATGCACCGCATACACCGGGCTCCATCTATCTAGTGAGTTCAATCCATCTCTCATATTGCCCTCCTACGTGCCTGTGGTTTTCATTTTAGGCTTGCACGTCTCATGAACTTTTGATACTGACTATCTAGTCTCCCATGTCTTCACCCGCATCAACTATGCCTTTCTTTTCCGATCCCAATATCGAACATGCAATGCCACAGACGTGGCAACTGTCGTCGACTACAGCCATGGCACATGAAACTCAGTTCATAAACCCAAACATACTGCAAATGGTTGAGGAATTCAACGATGATCCAATAGACAGCCAGCCTCATGAGCTTGGTAGTCCACCCCAGGAGCTGGGTGTTATTGGCGGCCCAGTTCGTTTTCATTCGATCATGACACCTTCCACCTTTGTAGATCAATCACAAAACGACCAACTACAAAGCTCCCCATCTCCCAGAAGCTTGAAATCCCAGCCCTCAACAGGGTCTTCCAGCGGCAATGGTCCTTGGTCACCCGCCTCGCCCGAAGATGATTCCGGTGAAACCCAGCCATATGCTGGGCCAGTACGTCCATCTCTGTCTCTCAAGGAGCTTTATCCCGATGGCTTTATCCCCTGGGATCCGGCGGACCCTGCAAAGTCTGACAGAATCCACGAAAAAATCCCCCTTACTCAGGCCGAACTTCAGCAACAGAGAGAAGATACCGCTGCACTTAAGAGAGCTGGTGGCTCATGTATGGTGTGCTATCGGGCCAAGAAGAAGTGTGGAACAACTACACCGTGTCCTCCATGCTCTTCTAAGGGTAATCGAATCTGCTTTCGAAGTTGGGGAGATCTATGCCTGATTGGGCCGCCTACGGGGAACTCTCTTACCATCCTTAGTTTCCCATCCCAAGAGGCGAGAGATAATTTACAACGTATGAGTGAGGAGGTGTTTAGTCGCATGAATACATTCAAAGCGGTTGTCAATATCCGCGACACATATGGCGGAAACTGCACTGCATGGCATTGGACAGTAACGGGGTCCAGTATCACACTATCGAGCAAACCAGAGTGTCCTGTCGATGATCTTCTTACTGGGGTTACTAGTGCCCTCCCCCTCGCCGATCTGCTCAAATTTGGAGATCTATACAAACACAGCGAACTCGTCTGGACTACAGTCGGAATGGCAAAGCTGTTTATGGCCATCCAAGGTTTGGCGCAAGCTCGAATCCGTACGTCCTGGTTTGAAACCACCACCGGGCGCCTCGTCTTATTATATGTTTTGATTCTCTCTTTTCGGAAGCTCGCACAAATGTCCCAGGACTTTTGCCCTGATTTATACATTGCTCTGTGTGGAAAGGCCAAGCAGTCACGGAAAGGAAATGAGTTCGATCCCGCTTGGATCGCGGCAGCATTATATTACCGAGTTGTATGCGGCTTGCAAGATCTTCAAAATAACGCAACCGTTGCGAGAATATTTGGCTCCTTTAGTTGTTATCTCACTGGTGTCCGCGAAAAACTAGAAGATATCCTGCGCAATGTGTCCCCCAAACACGGGACTACAGGCAAATCCTCCTGTAGAGGGGTTCTTGAGGATGTAGTTCCCAATCTCCCGTCATCTCTAGACGTGGATATGGCTTTCTGGCTCACAGACTCCGAGGAAATGTCGTCTTCCGTTTTCCGCCGGCAAGACGGTCCCTTTTCGCCGCCAGCCTGCCAAATGCAAGAGTTTTTGGCTGATCATTTCCCTCGGCCTGGGCATATGGCGAATCATGTTGAGCCGCACGATGCGGTCTTGCAATCATCGGCGACTTCTCACAATACGATGATAACCCAAGAACCGAACCTCTTTGATGACATACTCTTTCCCGATCAAATTGAACCTTTTGACTCGAATGGTCTGTTGATCCTCAGCAACGAGTATGACAATCCATTCGATCCAATGGCTACCATCTTTGATGATACGACCATGCCACTCGATACTACAATGCCGCTTGATACTCCAATGCCACTCTATGGCAATTTGCGACAATCCCTGTACAATTGTTGAAGACTTCCACGTCGACATTCGCTCACCACTATTGCTTTTTGTTACAAGTTATCCATGGGAGGAACATACGACACTCGTTTGAAGAAATACGTTAGCTGTTGGACAGGAAATGAGGTTTTTGTTTATGATTGCTTGTGATTAGGACGAGGTAGTGTCGTGTCTAGAAGTTCGCTCACTCGCTCACTCGCTCACTCTTCTAGTACAATATAATTGAATCCCGAACTATCGAGAAGTAAGAAAATAAGTAATAACTATGTAACTAATTTGCTGATGTCTATATCTGTAAATCTGTAACAAAACCAAAACAGTGAGGCGTTGTCATTCCGCCCGCGTCTGGGCGCGTCTCCAGAATCCTCCCACCGCCAAACACCTCCATCTCTCTCCACGCATTCTCATGGGCTACGAGCCCCTCTCCAACCAATGCTGAAGAACTCTTGATCCAGCCATCTAATTAAACTTGAACACGCCATTCATCATGGCCTCTGGCCAACCCTTCGCGTCGCGCTCTTACGCCGGCACGAAACTCCCAGAACGCTCGGTAAACACAAACGCAATGCCCTTCAGCGCCTCATCATTCTCACGGCATCGCGGTCTGGGAAACGCCAACCAAGCCGACTTCAACGGGCCCGATGCCCAAAAGCAGATGCAACAGTCTGCGCCCGCGCCCGCAACAAACGCGCAGTCCCATGGTCCAGCGCAGGACGCCAATCCGTTGAACAGACTCACGGAAGAGCAGAGGGAAGAGATTAACGAAGCTGTAAGGGATAACCCGATCCATCCATGACATTACAATTCTCTCCAATTACCGTACCCTCCTGCAACCCAACCTATCTCTCCCTCCCTCCCTCCATCTCTCTCTCTTTTCCCTCGAGTGAAAAGGAAAAGGAAAAACACAACCCCAAACCCGCCACATCCAAAACCCACCAGCTAACCAAACCCCCCACCAAAAGTTCACCCTCTTCGACCTAGACCGCGACCGCCACCTAGACTACCACGAACTCCGCGTGGCCTTCCGCGCGCTAGGCTTCACCCTAGGCAAACAAGAACTAATCACCCTCCTAACAACCTACGGCGTTCCCCGTCCCCAAGTGCAACAACAACAAGCCGGCAACCAACACGGTCCCGGTCAACCGCTGACCTCAAACAAAGGCCCCGTGTCGAACCCGCAACACCCTTCCAACCTGCTCATGCCGCTTTCGTCATTCCAGGCTGTCACGGCGCTGAAGATTCTCGAGCGGGACCCGCGCGACGAGATCCTGCGTGCGTTTGAGCTGTTCGATGAGGGTGCTAAGGGGTTTATTGATCTTGAGGATTTGAGGCGTGTTGCGAGGGAGTTGGGAGAGACTGGGCTTGAGGAGGAGGAACTTAGGGCTATGATTGAGGAGTTTGATCTTGAGGGTGTTGGTGGTGTTACCAGGGAGGCTTTTGTTGGGATTTGTTGGCAATGAGTTGATAAATAAACTGGTGGGACGGATTCTTTGGTCACCCTTGTCGGGCCTTGGATAGGTCTGTCTGGTCTCTCTAGGAGACGAGGACTTGACTGAGGGTTGATTGTTTGTTGTGCATTGGGGTTTTTCCTTGGTGTTGGGATTTGAGTACTTTTCTTGTGTCTCTTTTGTCGTTTTCCTCATGCTTGTTTTGGGAGTAAGTGTCTCTTTTTGTGTTTATTTTGGGTTAAAATCGTACTTCAAATGGATATTCATTCCTTTATACGATAACTATCTACATCTACATGCTGAGCATACTTTGTAAGATAGATGCGGTATCATTCATAGCCCAAAGGGCTTCATCGTATCTACTCTCGAAAAATGCATACGAAATTCAATAACACAGTAGCCACAAGAATAGAAAGAAAGCCCAAAGCCCCAAACCCCAGATTGCGGATGATAGCACAACTAGAAGGACCGATACTACATGTAACCACATGCGCAATCATCCGCGATGACGCCGATACCCATATCCCCTCACGAATGCAAACAAGACCAGGTTCAATGGAACCAATACACTAGAATAAAATTAGAAGCAAAGGGGATGATCATGAGTATCGTGGCGGGGGCCCAGAGGGAGGAGGAGGCACATTGTGGTATCCGGCATTGAGAGGCATGTTCTGGTATCCGGGATTGGGAGGCACATTCTGGTATCCGGCATTGCGGTATCCATGCCACTGGTCCATAGGCTGACGAGAAGTGGGCGGGGGCCCGTTGTAGCCGCGATATGTACCAGGGGGATAGCCTTGTGGGCCTTCCGCAGCTGTGCGCTGCGCTTGCAGCGATTATAGATACAGAAGAAGATAGCGAGCAGGATTAATGAGCCGACGCCGACACAGATACCAATAACCAGCTTCTCGTGCTGATGGATCCAGCCCAGGGCCGAGGAGCCCTTACATTGACCTGCGCTGCAGTGACCGCCCGAGTCGCAGGGTGTACCGTCGAGGTAGTTCTGGTTCATACTAATACACTCCTGGACACCGATTGAGTGTTGGAGGGAGGGTGCACCGCAGACGAGACTGCAGGAGGGACTATTTGTGTTCTCGCAGGCCCAGGTGTCATTGGTGTTCAGCAGGGAGCCTATCACCGTGCGACACTGGTAGTCGCGACTTGTGCATTGGCCGCTGGCGCAGCTGAGCTTCTGGTTCTTGTCGCCGCAGCTGGCACCGTCGTCTTCGTATTTGTTTTCGGGACAGGAGCTCGAGGTTCCGCTGCAGGTCTCGGCGATGTCGCATTCACCGGTGCTGGCACGGCAGACAGTGTTGGCGGAGGCGAACTGGCATTTGCTGCAGCAGCTGTCGTTCGAGTCGTCGCAGACGGCACTGTCTTTGAATTTGCAGGTCTTGGCATCGCAGCAGGAGTTGTCGCTGCAGCTTTCTTCGTCGCCGCAGTCGCATTCCTCGTCGCCTTCGACAATGCCGTTGCCGCATTGACTGCCGCTAATGGTCACGACGCCGCGGTTATCCGATAGACAAGTGGACTTGATGCTGTTTTTGCCGATGGCAGAGCAGATGTTGCCGATTGTACACTCTGAAAACTTGGTCATGGAGTTCTTGGCATATGGGTTCATGATATATTCTGCATTAGCATTGCAGCTCGACGAACTCAGCGGGCAGCATTGGGATGAAACATCCAACTTTCTGGTGCAGGCGTCTTGGTCGCAGTCGTGCACTGCTCCAAAGGTGTGACCAGTCTCGTGGGCAAATACCTGCCAGGAAGAACCGGAATTGCGAACTACGACGTTCGCACCGGTCACAGAGTTCTCTCCTGAGGTGACTAGTTCGGAGGAGCATAGACGACCCATCCATGAAACTCCAACCTCACTGCTTGTTGGGCAGTTTGTCATCAGGGTCCAGTAGGCATTGTCATCCGAATGCGATGCGCGCCACTTGGAGAATTCATTCAGACGCCAGGTGACGTTTCCACCATCGCAATCCACGTTCCATGGGGTACCACTGGAGCCCGTGCGGGAGCAACCCGTCTCGGAGATTGTAAGATTCCGCAAACCAATGGACACATTGAAAGATTCCTCATAGAGACTTGAAGCCGTGTTTACGACGTTGATAACCCAATCCCTGGCGGCTTGTTCGGGGGTGGAGTTGGTAGCCATGAACGATTCGGTGAATTCACAATCCGTTGCAATTCCGATCAAAGCGACTTTCTTGGTTTGAGGACATCCACTGGTATCACCGATGGTCGTTTTCAGATTCACACCGCCAGTATTGCCCGAGACACCGCCAACATCAGACGAAGACTGTCGCTTGCCCAATCCGAACATCGAGTTCAACGAGGCAACACCCCACTGACCATCTGTTTCGTCCATGTCATATCCGAAAATCGAATTGGACAGATCAGCATTGTATCCGAGTTGATCCGCGCCGCAGCCTTCGGACCCGGGAAGCGACCGCTTGAGCTCGGAGTGGGTATAGTGGAACATATCGGAGTCACGGTAGATAATCATCGATTCCCCATTTCTGGGCTCGACGTCGGCATCGATCGGGCGCTTCTTGTCGAGGTAGGTCGACTGTAACTCAATGTGGTGTTTGTCATTGTTGACACTGAAAGCACCTTCAAAGAGAGGCTCTAGGCCATCCCTTTTGACGGTGATTCTGGCCCAGCCCACGGGCGTCCATCTCCCCTTTCCGGATCCTACCAGGGCACGACCTTGGAAGACTTTGTGTTCGTGTCTTTTGATCGGTTCTGCACGTTTTATCGTGCCATCAGCGCCGATGTATTGTACGTAAGCGTCCTCGGCCAAGATATCATGATTGGGCTCGAGTTCTAGCTTTATGCGCTTGTCGTCTTGGTGTAAGGCGAAGGTGATATCAAAATGTGACAGGTGGTCTATTTGATGTGAAGGAGTGCGAATGATGGCATTATCGATGGGCGTCACCCGTCGAATGGCCTCTGATGCTTGTGATCGTGCTGGAAATTGTCAGCGGCTAGGCAACGAGGCTAGGCAACTGGGGGGGGCTAGGCAACGGGAGTGGCTGGGTAAGACTGCAAGTGGATATTTACCTTGTGTTTGTTGAAAGAACGATGAAAATGCACCGATTAAGGGCAAAAAAGTAGAAAACCTCATGGCAAATATCTGAATCTCAGGGTTCCTTTTCCCCGGTCTTTTCTTGAGGGAATAGAGTTTCTAGGGCCCAGAGTGGCAAGGGAAATTTCAGGGTCCACTTGGGGGGAGAGGGAGAAAGAGGGAGAAAGAGG
The DNA here is from genome assembly GCF_028828655.1 of Penicillium verrucosum. Taxonomy (NCBI): domain Eukaryota; kingdom Fungi; phylum Ascomycota; class Eurotiomycetes; order Eurotiales; family Aspergillaceae; genus Penicillium; species Penicillium verrucosum. Next base: position 7,012,651 of record NW_026643210.1, read on the forward strand.
GGGGGGAGGAGGAGGAGGAGGAGGAGGAGATGGGTGGTGTTCAAGTAGAGTAGAATATTCGAAATAAAAAGAGAGAATCAACGAAAGACTAGAAAAGGGCAAAAAGACACCAGACAACCAAGAAAGTGAAAGGGAAAGAGTAAAGAGGAGAGAGATCAGATAATCCGGACTCAGCCGTACAGGGCTTCAATGCCAAGTGGCTTAGGAATCCCCAAACCCAGAGGGCTTGGCAAAGGAAAAGTGGACTGAAACAATTTTAATATACAACATAGAACAGTTAGATGATATTGGTTTACATTGGTTTACATTGGTTTATTTAGTGGAGAGATGTCCTATTTTTATTGCAACGTCCAATTATGTTGCCTATTCCACTTGCTTGGCATATAATAGGATCCATGGGCGATAACGCCGTTGACATATAATAACTAGTTAACTAGTATGTTGGATACAATAATCCAAACATGTTATACAGGGTCTTTTGTTTCTCTTTTATTGTATTCATACCTGTACTCCGTACTCCGTACTCCGTACATCAAACGCGTAAATAGCTCGGGACCAATGCGCTTCCAACCGCTTCCAACCTATCAAAAACGCCTCCACGCTTGGCATGGTAAGGCTGCCGAATAACGGATTCATGCCGATTTCTCAGAATGATATATCTGATGTGCCAACTGGGCAAAATATGGAATTGACACCCCACATATAGGGCAGTCTACACTCCCCAAGGGTTCATCATCATCCCACCCATCGTCCGACTGGGACTGTATTTCAGGGGTATCTCCGGACAACCGCGGCATATCAGATGATGACTCGGGTTCCTGCACAGTCCAATCCTTAAGTACTGTCTCCTGCTGTCGAAACATCTTCCCGATATCTCGTCCACTGTTTTGTTTCTGATCCCCCGCGGTTTCCACCATATTGGTAACTGCAACGTTCAACAAACTGAGGTTCCAACCAGACTTTTCAGGATGTAATTTGCGGAACATAGAGAAAACACATTCTTGGACCAGTCGTTCGGCCAATGCATCGATATTCTCATCCAAGTTGAAAATAAAGGGTGGTAGGGGTGCTGACCGAGAGATGCGATTGTAACTGTGTGTACGCCCCATACCCGAATCTGGCGGAAGTCTTGGCCGGGTCGATAACCGCAGAGTGCGAGGATGAGCACGCCATCTCCCTTGGGGAGCAGTATCATCACTCATATCAAGTAGGTCGGTTCTTACGCGGCGGATGAGACTTCGCGACAGCACTACTAGCTCGCGCCGTACAATCTCCGGGGTATCTAACCGGCCATAAGAATCTTCGATGCTGATCTGAGTGGGTACATCGCGACCCTCGAGCACCTTGGAATTATCTACACCATGAAGAATGTTCCACATGCGCATCCCGATCCCTTTCACTGAGCCTGGCCCGCTGAGGATTCTGTCCAGTAAGGGTGGACCCATACCAGGGGACTGTCGGACATCCTTGACTGTGATCTTCTCGTCGACGCCCTCTTGTCCTGTAACATGGGATTGTAGTTTCTGGGCAATGCGAGAACCAATTCCAGGAATCTTCCGGATCTCGTGATCATCCAGGAACTGGAACACGTTGCTAGTATTATCTTCTGTTGCTGTATATGGTGGCAGAAGAGTCGTTTGGCCGTTGGGCTTGTGAACATTCCCGACCAACTTTGCCAGCAGTTTGGAGGTTGAGATCCCACCCGTAGCCGTGAAGCCTATTTGATGCTCCAGCCTATTCCGTATGTGGCGCTGTAAGTGAGAGGCAACGAGCAACCTCATTTCCAACGAAGATGGACCAGTCGGAGCGACGAAGGCTTCCTCCATGGCAGGGAAGGTCGACCCATGAAAGCGAGTGGCGTCATACAAAAAACCAACGGTCGGGTCCTTCGGATCAAGATGGAAATACGAATTCACCAAGTCATTTTGATTCAACACGCCAATGTTGTAGTCAATCATTTCCGTGACGTCAAGAAAGAGCTCGTCAAAGCCTAGCTTTTCGACACGGCCGCCCCAGACAACGGAGCGAGCCAGCAGGTAGAGTTCCTTGGAGGCATTTCGGAACTTGGTCAAGTCTTCACCCAGAACTATTACCACATCGGGACAGATGCGTTTGGCATCTTTGATGAGCTGCAACTTGTGCAGACCTCGCCGTCGGGCTTCGTAGTTACAGGTCACCACAATCTGCTTTTGTTGAACTGCCAAGGGAAGTGACCTCAGTTCAGGTTGCTCAACTTCGAAAACAGAGGCATAGAAACAGTCATAATCCTGAATACGGTTAGTCAAAGGATGGCACCTAAGAGTGGGGAGAGTCACCAAGTGGAGGATGATACGACTGTCGTTCCGCACTAGTGGAGTCATGAGCCTTGAGCTGGTGCAGCTGTGACCATGCGACCTCCAAGGTTGATTTTTCTGGTGCCTGGCAAAGATCCAAAGCTGAAAACAGCTGAAAACAGAACACCAAGGCAACCTTGGAACTTCCCAGGAACCCACGTTTGTGGCTGGTGTGTGGCGTTAATGGCTTAGCGTTAGTAGCGTAGTTGCCTTGCTGCCTGCGTGGCGTAGTTAACTAGTAGTACTAGTTAGTTAGTAACTATACTCTTCTAATATTAGACAGCTACAGGCTATTTCGAAGTTGGTTGGTTCTCAAACAATTATATCCTTCAAGGATGCTTCCTCTCCCTCTCAGACATATCCACACCCAAAGAGACCTGGTGCTGCCTTATCCTAGTCAATCGGTCAAGCTTTCCTCCGTCATGCCCCCTTCATGAAATTGGAAAACGCCACATAGAAAGATCATCGACACCATTAAGTGGAGTTGATGTCACACTGCCCCAACAATAAGATGGATATAATAAGTATAATAAGTGAATCGGGCGCAGTTTTGATCTATTTTCTACCAATCATCGCCTAGAAAGAAGCCCTTGATGCTTGCGGCCATCGATGTGTGATATACCATGCTTTGATCTTAAGTGCACCATATATATAGACAAAGTATATTGTAGACAACGGTATAGGAGATATTTCAATATAGGATTTAATATATAACCAGAGATTTCTCTACAACATACACATTTTTAGTCTTTGCCACAAAAGTACGTACCCGTCCGTATAGATGTAGATCAGAGACCCACGGGGCCCTGTTCTTTTTATAGATGAGATGTTTTCCTTTTTTGATGACAGTTAATTATTTTTAAGAAATAGATTAAAATATTCTAGGAACTACCTAGGTATGATTACTTTTTCGGTCCGTACACTCCGTCCCGTACTCTGTACGGAGTAGGATTAAATTAGGAATGAAAGCAGTGTGGATAGTGGCGTCGATAGTTTACGCATCCACTTGAGTCTGGAATGAAAATCTCTGACTCTTTTCTACAATGTTGTACTCTTTTTACTTTGCTTTTAATGGAGTCCTTCGGGGTATATATGTTGTATTATGGGGTATAAACGATCTACTGTCAAACCACTCCAAACTTAAGTAATCTCTCCCCTTGGTGGGTGACATGCATCTTGTCAACATCCAAGCGCCAACCTCCTCCTCCTCCTCTCTATTCTTAGTTCAACCCCGCTAAAACATATTCCCTCTTCTTCTTCTTTTCTTTCTTTCTCTTTGATCAGAGATACCACATTTGATCTTTCGAATTCCTTTTTTACTTTGTACTTTTCCACCATGTCGTGTCTGTCGCCAGATGCCACAACCACAATAACCTCCCGACCAAAACTCACCCTCCAAACCACCGCTCTCCCTCGCACATTCGGCACTTCAACCACCGGTCTATCCTTTTCCTTCGCAGCAGCACCAACTTCATCCCCCACTATTCGAAATACCTTCAAGAATGCCTACGAAGTCGCATCCCCATCATCCGCAACTTCCCCCACCAGATCTACCCGCTACAACAGACCAACCTCCCCCTTCATCCTCCACGCAAACAATAATCTTTTCAACCACCGAAGCCCATATCAACTCCCCATCGGAGTGCGCAGCATTCTACGGAACTCCCCACTAGAACCCTCAACGCGCCGACGATCAGGCTCCATATCAGCGGGCGGCAATGGCCCCAACGGCGCAGCCTCTCGTCGTGTCTTTTTCCCAGCAAAGAAACAAGTCAGCTACCGGTACCCACTAGAAGAAGAGATCCGCACAGAACGCTACACGGCGCAACATCTCGACCTCGTGATGGAGGAGGCAGTGCAAGCCGAGGCAGACACCAACCAATCCCCATCTGAGACACGTCCCGCCCCCTTCCAGAACATCGAAGGCGAAAAAGAGAATTCCGATTCTAGCCCCTCGTTATCGGAAACAAGTACCTCGGATGATACCAGTGCCGATGAAGGTGTGCGCGGGTCCTCGCTCTCAAAAATGGAACGCAAAAAACGCCGCTCCGTGCAGGTAGAGCGACAGGTTCGCGCCGTGGCTCTGCTAGATGGCTTTGAGGCTGATGGATCCTCTACGCCGCAGACTCCTCGGCAGGGTCGGGCTAAGCGTCGCAGGGAATGGAAATGGACTCTTGGGCCTGTCGATCTTAGGCCTGTCGATAAGGCCTTGAACAGTGGATCCGAGAATGTCTCACTGTTGCACGCGGCACAAGTTAATCCTGGATCCAAGTCTCTCCGAGTATCCACCGACTTTGCGCCCGGTCATTAATTATGAAATGTTCATGGTTTTATGGTTGATGTCCCGTTTAGGGTGTTTCTATTTCGCCATTTCTTTTTTTTTTCCTGCATAATAATGGCGATGCATATAATTTACTCACGAATCATGTTGTATAGAGGTGTTGTTTGGGTTTATCCGGTGGTTCTTCGTCGCATATGTGTTCTATTTTCCCCCGTTGGCTGTGGTTTTAGCATTTTATCTTCTATGCATTATATCCCATGGATCTTTTCGATGTATACATATTGTATGCACTTTTCCCAATCTCATTAAGGCACCGCAAAACAAAACAGCGAGTGACCGTCATAAACCAAAATTCGCAAATCCAATTCTTACTATTTTCGGGGAGCCCAGTCAATATATTCGTAGTAGTCCGACGGGATATAAGGGGTTTTGTCCGTAGGATCAATATCGAGGCCCAATTTATGCGGAACGGCAGCAATGCCGCCAACGACATCAACAACCGTAAGAGCAGAGTTGAAATCTTAAAGATACTGAAATTGTAGTTTGGGGATTCAGAAAAGGTGAAGTAGACGTACACTGAATAAGGGTTTCCATACAAAAGGTAAATGATGGCCAATGGACGTTCAATAACTCGGCAGGGTTAAACGACATATAACGGACATTTATTTTATACAGTCGATTGATGCAAATGCAAAATAAAGAACGCCCAAAACAAATAGAAATCATTCATACGTCGTCTCAAGTTTCTGTCTCAACATCTGGCTCACGACCAGTGAGACCACCAACTCCGATCTTCTTCTTCATCTTTTGGAGCGCAAACTTAGCCTCATCTTTGGCGAAAGCAGCATTCCGCGCAGGCTTCCACTGCATGAAACCACGCTGCTGTCGCTGCTCACTGTGTTTATTCGCCCTGTTTACCTGGCTAGTACTCATATTGCTTTGTGCCAAAGACGAGCTAGCTCCACCGTTGCCACTAATCGTCGAGGGCCCCTTAGCCAAAGGCTCGAGCTCGTCATCTGATTCCGAGGTGTCCTCGTCATGGTTGTCGTGGTGCTGTCCACTTTGGAAACTAGTTCGATGAGAAGAAGCTTGACCTGAGAGTGGGGGAGGAGTGTACGGGTCATGACGAGGTTGGTCCTGACCAGGCTCAGCGACCTTCCGTCCAATGGAATCAGTGTAGGCACGCGGGTCTTGACCAAACGCACCACTCCAATCTTGGCCGTCGTGGTCAATCCACCGTTGACGCTCAGAGGGAGAAGCTTGCTTCAAGATGTCCCGTCCGTCGATCAAAGACTGCTCGTGCTTTTCCTGTACTTCCGCGGGAACTTCGATGCTCACCGTGCGGGAACGCACACCCTGTGAAAGACACGCTTCCCAGGTCTCGAAAGTCTCACGGGAGTCGTTGTCAACCACGAAACGCTCGTGCGATTCGTCAATACCCGGCGAGAACTTGCAGCGGAACTGCAGACGTCCCACCTCTGTCAAGTCTTCAAGTCCGGGTGTTTCCTTGGCCTTCCAGTTCTGCTCCGTGACGTAATTTTGTGTCAAGCGAGCACCCATCTTTGTCGTCCAGATGGGAAGGTCGATATTTGTTTCGTCGTTATCGACAAGATGTTGGAGCCATAAAACAGCGTACGCTGCTGCGTTTCGCTTGCCCTGGTTATGGAACTCGAACACAATCGGGGAGCGGTATCGGTGCTTCACAGGCATGCGCAGTGAGTCGCGGAAAGTCTCATCGGATGTATCGAATACCGCGTCATTGCCTTGCATGTGGCACTTGTGTCGGGTGACTTTGCCAAAGCTGCCGCTGGTGCGTAGCTTGATCTTGGTGTTTCGACCGTAGTCCTTCGCGATGATAGTTTGCCCTGCAAATTCAAAGGTGCCAACATCCCAGCCAAGCATTGGAGGTGGCAACTTGGTCTCTACATGGCGGAGCAAAAGAGAAATACGTATGCGTCCAAATCCAATACCACCATCGAGGGGATACCAGCGGGTCACTTGGGAGCTAGTTTGCAAGATATCGGACAGCTTGAGGGGGACCACGCCAAGGATTGGATCATGCTCGCGATAGCGTTGGTCTCGGACTGTGATGGTCACAACGGCTGAGCGCCAGTCGCGAACAAATCGTTCAGTTCCTGCGTTGAAGATAGGCTTGGAGCTCACAGCCTTTGCACGAGTGCGATAGATCTGAAACATTATGTTAGTGTCTAGATTTTGCAGGGGAGAGTATGTATTTACAGTATACGTACCAATTGATCGTTCAACAAAACCTTGCAGTAACTGGTTGGGAGATCTTCACCCTCCTCCTCTGTGTTCTCACCATATGGCTTCGCCGGCTCATACTCCTTGCCCTTACGGTTCCCATCACTGCCCTTGATATTGGCAAGCTGAAGGTTGACTATCTGGTGCACAACAATGTGCAGAATACCGCTAGGCCAGATTGGATCAGGTGGTGTGTGCATAACGGCATCCTCTTCTTCGTTGTTGATGGCCCCCTTTTCATCTTCGAAAGTCGGATCGCCTTTCAGGTTTTCAGGAAGATCTTTCTTCTTGCCGTCAGTTCGCAGCCCAGGGCGGATTTTTGGTTTCCCGAAGTATCCAACTTCCCAATGCAGCTGGCCGGGCATTTCACTGCCCTCATCCATACCCTGAAGCTTCGACACCTGGGGATACATCTGACTGGGATGTTGAAGCATCTCACGGATAGGTAGCTCGATCTTGCCGACGATATCATCCGCAGTGTTGCGGTCAGAGTCCCAGAGCTCGATGCTCAAGTTTTCATCGGCCTTGATCAATTCTGGTGTCACAAGAAGGGCGGCAGTCTCTTCCCAAATTGGGTTGAGGTCATCCGTAATCACACGTGTACAATACATGGGCTTGCCATATTTCGAGAAGGACAGGTTGATGTATGGATCGCTGCCACCACCCTCGCTGCCGCGAGTATCCTGTTTACTCAAGCCGACAGCACGATGAATGCGAATCCACATCACACCCAGAGCCAAAGTATCTTTGTGGATGTCATCTCCTGTCAACATCATGCCAAGATCCATGGTCATGGACTTGGGAGCTGCAAACATGCCACACGCGGTGCTAATGGCGGAGTTGACAAAGTTAGAGATCAAGGGTAAGTTCAGAACATTTACGCCCGTTCGGAACATCGGCATGCAGCCAGCCCTGACATGGGGAATGCCGACCAATGTGAAAGTCACATCTTTCATGAACGGCGCTTCGGGCATCATTTGGAAGCGCATGCGGACAGTCCCGACAAGTTCAATCAGCTCCACGAACACGGGAAATGGCACACCAAACAAGCCTCGAATGCCCAGGTAGAAGACTAGTTGCATGTGCATATTGCGTGCTTTTGACGAGGCACTCTGACCAGTTGGGCTTGCGTGATAGGCAAAGGAGGCTTCCATGTTGTAATAACTTCCTCCTTCTTCAGCAGCAGCGGCTTCCTGCGGGTCCTTGTTTTCTCTGTTTTCTTCGTGGATGTTGTCCTTCAAGCCCTGCACATGATCGTCGGGGAGAGCTCTCATGCTCAGAATGCGGAGTGGGTTACTACCCTGGTCGATTTCTGCGATGCGAACATTCTCTACAACCTTGGGGGCAGAGACTTGCATGATATCTTCGATTGTGTCGGCCACGGGTGTCAACATCTCCGGGTTAACCAGTCCCCACACAACGGCAAGGAAACTGTTCATCCACTCGACGGATTCAGGAAGGAGATTTGCAGTGGCCTTTTGAACTGTTAGTATTTCTACTCATGAACAAGATCATACATTAAACAAACTTACCATCTGGCCACGAAGCTTCTCACTGCTCCATTCCATCGCTCGACCACTGCGAATAACCTCCTGCATCCACAACCATACTCCACTCGTGACGCATGCGGCTAATGGAATAAGGCCCCAAAGAGATCCTCCGCACATCCGTCCTAGTATGATTATGGCAATAGGTATCCCAATGCAAAGGGCCGTTGCACGCTTTTGCAATGAATCAAACATGGGCTGATAAGAGACAGTGGGCGTAGGGTGGAACAGAACATTCGTCTTCTCTCCTCGAATGGGAACATCGGAGGTAGTGCCTTCGGCAATGGGATCGGGGGTGCGGTAATGTCTTGTTTTTCTTTATACTCTGCAAGATCTTGGTCGGCGCTTGTTTGCACATCCTGGGATACATGTCAGTAATATACCCCGATGGACGGTATTCTATATAGACGACTCACCGTTGGTTTTCCAAGATTTGCGTTTGGGACCGTCAACTGCGCATGGATTAGACTCCATTCATAATTTGTTCAAGAACCATCCCACATACCATTGGATTCTTTACAGTATCCATAGACATCTCGTCTTGGTCTTCAACACCGATGTCCTTTCCTGTAGTCGGGTCTGTCACGGTGCGCATCTTGGCTTTGGAGACTTCGCGTGGTTTATGCGCGACAACATCTCCATCCTTTTGATCCTTTTGACCTGCTTGTTCTGGTGGGACGCCCGAAGTCTCTTGCGCCTTCTCACGTGCAGCCCTTTCTTTCTTTGCTTTTTGTTCTTCGTCTATCCTGCGATCACGTTCCTTCTTCTCGGCATCGATATGTTCCATAAAATGACCAATGGTTGGAATGGGATTGGCACCACTCCAATGCTCCCCAACCCGACGGTTCTGGGGAGACTTGGGCTGCTGACCTGTGGCCATCTTGGAGGTAGGTGGAGTAAAGCAAATGAATTGTCGTTCGGCTTCCTTTTTTATAAGGTTAATTTGTTCTGACTGCCCAATGTGGTGGAAGACGAGTACACCTTCTCAGCATCACCCTGAGAATGGAGAAATTGAGTGAAGGGAACTTAAGAATTGTAGAGAAACACCTGAAATATCTCAAGATCGGCGGGATGATGGAAGCTTTCCCCAGAACTACGTCATTGACCTGGGAAATGGGGCTATGACGATGATACAAGCGATCGACCACCTATTATTCATCTATATATAATAGGATATGTTGTAGATTTCCAAGTGCGCATACAAAGTCTGCCATCATTTCCCCACATATTATGCCCCATATTGGATTGGGCCTGGCCAGGGGTTGCTGGTTGTCCATCTCAGCGGAATCCCAGTCTTGGCGTTGACAGCTCCCACTTGGTGAGTTGGCACAGCTGTCCATTGACAACAATACAAAGTAATTGTACCGAGTCTGATGTTTTGAATTCGACTACTATATATAGTGCATGTTGGATTTTCTCATATTAGCCATGGCTACAGGGGTGGCTTCCAGCGGAACCTGTGTAATTTGGCATATGATATCATCAATCGTGAATACTCAGCATCTTTGATACTTTCTTACCGACGTTTAGCACGCATTAATTTGTCTTGACTATACCTGCATGTCGGATGGAACAGGAATTCGGCTGGCGAATGGGTCACACAGTCACATAGAGAGATGCCCCTAGTAAAACATTGAGAGATGCGGATAGAGAAGTGGGATAATCGACAAGAAGCGCGTTTCAATCCTGCACAAGGTACTGGATAAGGATTAACGGTATGGCACGAAGCTGTAAAGATGCATATTTATATTCTAGTAATGATGAGCACAGGGGTTCACGGAGGAAGGAGATGTGTTGACAGGTGCGGCCAGCCTTGCCTCAGCTATCCTCCAAAAGCGGTGAACTTGGATGTCCACCGCCTGCTGTTTCCAGCGATACTGTCATAGCGTTTTGGGGAACCGAAGCAACCCAATCAGGTTAGCGTGGCATAATCGGCAGAATTCCGCCTCATGTCAGCCCTGAGTTGTCGACTCCTGCGGGAGCCTTCACACAGGATCTATGTTGTACAGCTCCTGGGAGCGAATAATATATCCCTGGGGAGCGAAGAGTGGCTTCCCTGAAGATTGCTGCTGTTATCTGGGAGATACATCATGCTTTCACTACCATGGGTCTTGTACTACTCGTCGTCGTCGACGATGACTTATAGACTATGTGTCTATTCTCGTTTATTCTACTGATATGAGTCGTGGAAAGCATCGTTGATAGCACTTTCGGTCAACTCCCAAATAACCGAATTTTATTGTTCATCAACATTATGCCTCTCTTCAAACAGTGTCTTTGTACTTTACCCGCCCACAGCCGAGCTTGAAGGAGCAACATAAGTAGGTCTTGCCGCTGTAAGGTATTTATGCTGAGCCGCTTTTGATGGCATAATGCATATACAGCTCTGGAGACAAGGGTTGATTAACTGGGCTCTATATAATTCAAAGAATTAACCAGTCAGCCAAGTAATGGCCAGTGGCCACTTCGCGAGCTATTCGATATTCCTAGGAACCCATGTCACAGTGCCTAGGAACCGTGCCGTCTATCATTTCCTTACAGTGTAACCAATAAAAGTAACCTTTATCTTACGACACAGCTACAACAAGATATCTCACAATATAAAAGAGGTGAAACCAAAAGGGCGTTGCCAGATATCCCTTAATATAAGCTATATTATATGAATTGATGCAATCCATGGATGCAATGGATATACTCGAACCATATACGGAGTAGAGATCAATGCCATATTTCAATTGGACAGGTCTGCCCCACTATAAGAGCTCTGGTTGGTTGGGTGTTTTAAGCGACCATTCAGCGTGAAGCATACATTCATCTGGGGGGCTCGACCTCCCGAGCAACATTGTCGACGAAGATTTGGTGTTGAAGATAGTATTAAATTCATTCAATTGAGTTCATTTGTTGTGTATAATAAATTGAATACTTTGCATTTCAGCTTTGGAATATGGCTCACACCTCAAAAAGATGTGACCAGCATCAGATTATTCCAACAACTTCGACACAATGGTCTTTGCTGAATGCAGAGACAATCTCGGTAGGCTAACCAATAAGTATCGAATGATATTCAGCCGGCAAAGTTAGCCTGCCAATCACAGGTGTCATTCCCCTTGCCAAAACAGTCTCCTGACGAGCTATACACCATCCACAGGGTTATTATTCCCGATCACTTTCTCACAAGCGTATTGGTTTGTGTATCTCACATTTCCCATTTCCCATTTTCGCTTACAGCTCAGCACTGATAATGAATAGCGGGGCCAAGTCGCAATGAGCCGAAGGTCATCTCTTGGTCACGCTTCGCGGTCTGAGCCCCTTCTCTCTGTTCAAAATGATCAGGATCCTTTCACCTACGATGCAGCCGAACTTGAGAGTAGAGAGGTCTTGCCCTTGACCCCGCTCGAATCGACATCGACAGTATTCGGTGCATACCAGCCCTGGGGCACACCTCGAGTTTCCAGAGAACAGCCAACGAACGCAAAAGTGGCCATTCCCCGACTCGAACTTCCACTTGCAAGTAATAACGGTCGAGTCAGTCGAGCATGTCACAATTGTCGCAAGCAGAAGAACAAGTGTTCCGGTCATCGCCCTTCTTGCCTCCGGTGTCAGGCGGCCAATGTTCTTTGCGTCTACGTCGACGGAAAACGAGAGAGAAACGCTAGGTCTGATGTTCTCCTAGATGTGGTCACACAAAATATTTACCCCAGAACTTAGACAACTTACAGTTATAACGACCCAACTCCAACACTACGAAGCTCTCGTGCGCGAGATCTATCCCAAATTCGACACCGAGCTGGCCAAAGTCGTCGATCAAGCTCTCGGGCAAGTGAGTGAAGACCCCATGGCCCGGCCAACCGAGATTAGACCTCTAGATCAATCTAACAAACCACAGATATCTAGCCTTTCCCAGTCATCGCCGACCGTCGCCAAAACACCAGATGAGACGGACTCGTCAACCCGAACGCCTTCGTACGTGGATCACACCGTGGAGGATTTTAATGGAGACATTTCACTGCAAGCCATTGGATTTGTAGGAAAACATTCCGCAACGGCATGGTTGTACAGGCTTAAGTGCTTGGTTTGTCGGACAAGTCCCAACCTAGACGGCCAATTCGACGAATCATCTCTTCCATCGATTTCTTCCTGTGCATTATTTATGGATGATACCGCAATCCCGCCAATAAACGATTTGGATGTATTCGCATTTCCCTCACAAGCGGCCGCCGATGAACTTGTGGACAGATACTTCCAAGTTGCGCACGCCTCCTTCCCCATCGTCGGCAAAGAAATATTTCTAAGCCAGTGTCGATCATTCTATTCGAACTCGACGACACTCCCCGGGGGAAAATGGATGGCGCTATTGAATATGGTGTTTGCGATCGCTGCAAGACATTCCGAGCTTTCCGGGGATAAATCTCAGCTAGATCACACCGTCCACACGGTGTACTTTTCCCGTGCCTGGCGATTACACACTAGTGACAGTGTGTTATTGGAGAATCCCAACCTGCAACAGACACAGGTAGAGGGGCTAATATCACTTTACTTGCTTTCCATCGGGCATGCCAATAGGTAGGTCGGACACTGCGAGTCTTTACTCTAGCCACTGATTTTGGTTTAGGGCATGGAGAGAATGTGGTGTTGCAATCCAGTCGGCGGTCGCGATGGGAATCCACCTTCGTTGCGAAAGCCCCAGCATTACGCACGTGTCCAAAGAAACAAGATATCGGATATGGTGGGCGCTGTACGTGTTGGACACCCTGCTCTGTGTCATTACTGGACGCATGCCCAGAATCCAGCAGGAACACTGCACGACCCCTTTTCCGGTGCCTTACAAGGAAGAAGATTTCAGGGATGGGCATGTGATGCGGCTTATCTTGGACATTCAATCCAGAGGCCGCCTCATGGCTTCTCTGCTCTCCTTCGATCCTTCGGCTGAACCGAACGACCCTTTGGCCAATTCGCCTTCTCCACAGTCCACTGCCTCACTCAATCAACAGCTCCAGGCTAACGCCTCATTGTACTTACTTTATTCCATTGACCTGGCAGCTGTGATGAGAGAAGCAATTGAGATTTTGTATTCCCCTGAAGCGGGACGAAGATCTCGGAGTGACACCGAACTGGCCATGACATCGCTCAACAGCGCCGCTGACAATTGGTTTGCACGGCTCCCTGCAACTTATCGTTTTGCAGAGGCCAAAGATGACCGGGCCTTTGTCCGTCAGCGCACGAGTTTGGCATTCCAATATTATTCGACCAAGCTGGTCATTTCGAAACCTGCCCTTCGTGCTCATATGTCCGGTGAAGACTCTTCCACTGGCCTTGACACCCCAATGGCAATTATTTGCCTTAATTCAGCAGGGCAAATGCTCGATCTCTTACCCAATGAACCAAACTTCTCCTGGCTCTTGGGTTGCTCACCTTGGTGGTGTGCTCTCCATTACCTCACCCAAAGCACCGTAGTGCTCATAACGCAGTTGCTCACCCAGAATCAAGCGAGGGCTAGCGAAAGAAACGAGTCATTGGAAAGAGTCCAAAAGGCTCTGCGATGGTTGAATGAGTGTTCCGTCAAGGATCCCTCTTTCAAGCGGGCTTGGGGTCAGTTCACGGAGCTCTTGTCATCCCAAGGATTGAAAGGTTTAGAAGGTTTAGAATAAGATCTCTCCGGCTGCCATACCCCCTGCTCCTGGTCCTCGTGGTCCCTTTTTCTTTGTTTCACATACACAACAGGAAGTATTACTGGTTTCCTCTGCATCACCCGACGTATCATCCCTCTATTTTGAATAGATCTATATGACTTTAAACCGCAAGCTAGAGTGGAACGTCTTACTGCTTATCGCCGATTGGTGTATTCGAGGGTACGCGTCATGGCAATGATCCTTGGAACTCGGATAACGATCAACAAGACAATGTCCAAGTATTGCCCATTGAAATAATGGTTGAATACCCACATCCAAGGTGGGGAATAGGCAGTCTTAGAATAGATTGGCTCAATTCAAGAATATAAATGTAATGATCGTTGCCACCTGTACAAAATACTATAATCTACGAAGTACCTGGGGCTCCCATGCAATGACGTCAATACTCTTGGCTCAAAACAGGCCTATTTAGTTCACAGGCTGATCACCCACAACTCAACTATATATATATCTCTTTTTTAAACAGAAAAACTATACAAATTACTATGGCCCCAAAATACATTGTAAATGCCCTAACCCATCCCCTTCCCATTTCCCCCATTGAACCCTACTAACGAATATAAAGATAACCTTCCGAGACTCAGCTGCAACCGAAGAGATCAATTCCTACATGCACCAAATCCAGGAAGAAGGGGGTTTCGTCATAAACCGATTTCCGGATATGATCGCGAGAGGCTTTTCGTATGTGTCTCTTCCACCGAGACTAAGACTTAACGGGGTTTCATACTGATTTATTTTATGTCTAGGGCATATATAACAGATTCAGTCCTTCATAAGCTGGAATCTGATTCGATTATTGATCATATCACGCCCGATGCTTCTTGAGATGGTTCTTGGTGGTCCCCTCTGCGATATATACCTGTATAGTTTGACGTTCATTTCCTTATCACTCCTGTATATTACGCACATAATGACATGATTCATATCCCAACTGGACAGTATTTATATTAATAATGTACAAGAATCTCTGATAAAAGGAACGTAGAGGATGAAAGAAAGTAATAGCATTGACAAAAGACGAATCAAAGTGGTCTTGTTGCTGACCAAAATATCTATCAAAAACAGGACCGTTCAACGTACGTCGAATGATTCCAAGAATACTTCGTTTAAAACCAATACAAAATGGGAAGTGTCAAAAGGGACCTGTCCGTCATAACATCAAATCCCAGTAATCCCAATTAAGATCATAATCAGCCAAAAACGTAGGCCGAAACGTGAACTGAGAGTTCAGAGCCCAACACTCGGCAGGCGGAACGAAGCTCACGCCGGTATCCGGCCATGGGGCAGTTTGCACACCCTGCTCGTTTGCATAACTGAGGTCCGGGATCGTGTCCATCCATGAATATGATGGGTAGTATTGCCCAAGAGTAGTGATGGGCATAGTTGGCGGCAGCGTACTAAGCGCAGTGATATTTCTAGTCGAATGATTGAGGATGACACGACGTTCGAGGTACATCGTGCCGAAATAGGGAATATCCAGCTTGATGCGAGTAGGCCTTCCATTCTCGTATTGGTTTCCTTCAGATTCGTCGAGTGGCGGGGGTTCGGCCCCTATTCCTACGGCCTTGATAACCTTCAAAACGTGTAACGCTCGAGTTGCAATCTTGTCCGGAGGAACGCTCCTCGATAGTTGCTCTAGAATAGCCACAACCCGGTCGAGAGTTAGGTAATCCTCTTTGGTGAAGTCATGTGTGCTAGATAGCCTGAGAGCATTGATAATGATTGTCATTGCTGCAGTGAAGGCCTGGAAATCAAGAATCTTCGAGACAAAGCCGGTGGTGCGTCGGAGATTGATATAGCAGGTGATGTAGTTGCGGCAGGCGTGGAGACAGGTTTGCCGATTATAATAATAGGACGCGTCAGTCCCTGACGCTAGGAGAAGAGGCAAGTGTAACCAGGCCATTAGTTGGTAGTACCATGACCGAAAGTGAAGGGCGCGGAAACACAAGGACTGTTCGGTACTCTTGCCAGGCGGAAGACTTTCGGGTGACGCCAAAGAAGGAGGAGTGAACGCTTGAAGTTTCAGATCGATGCTCTGTGTCATCTGCAGCATGGCTGGAGTGACTTCTGTAAAGGTCTGATTACGCTCGATGATTGATCCGGCTATCCGAACAAGCGGGTTCATAACGGATTCATGGTGGGGAGGCGAATCTTGAAAGTCGCGTGGGTTGGATTGATATTGATCTATTGCCGTATTGGATATAGATCCATGCATTCCAAGGATCAGTGCAAAATGCCTGTCAACTGCGAGGATGTGTCTCCAAATGATTATAGCTCGTTGTTGATACTCGGCACTTTCATTGGGAGCTGGTTCAGCACGGTGGAACCCGATTAGCTGAGCGATGCTGGCAGCCCGACAATTACAGAGCCAGGCACTTCGTAGCTTCCCGGCGTGACTAAAGATCAACACTTGCAGAACCAAGCACTCAAGCCCTTCAATACAACTGACAATAGAGTCATCTGAGCAGACGAGCGTGGAAACACGGGAGACGCATTCTTCGACTAGGACCCATGGTAGACAGGGAAGCTCGAGAGAGGGCAAATAAAACCCCGAAGGGAGTTGTTGGAGACACATTGCGACCCACAAGACCGCCTTACCAACCGCGGCTGGGTGGCTATGTGAAAGTTCTTGCACCGAGGACGAAAGCAATGTTTTATCGTGGTCGTCGAATACGTACACACGCATGACCCACCAGCTACTGCTAGCCTCTGATATAATTTTCAATGTCTTCTCGGAAGGTATCAAGGCTAACAGTTCGCGGCGCAATCTCCCCCAGTCGCGGTTGGTCGTGCCATATGATGTGAAATCGGATGCAATGGTGTCTGATCGTTGGAAACCCAGCTAATCACTAGTCAGCACAAGCTAACGGGAGTTTCACATCCCTGATACAAAATATCACACGAACCGCCTTGTTGTCGAAAAGAGACAGAATTGGAGCATTGTCTGCAGCTGGTGTGACGATCGGGGGACTCGATTCGGGGCTGGTTTCCACTGAATCTACGAGTGTGTTCGAATCCCGCTGTTGACTGCCCCCACTGTCGACTCGTATCAGAAGCTTTTCCAACAGCGTCTCCACCCGAGCCATCCGCTCGTTCAAATATGCGCGGTCCGACTCGCGGGGATTCTCAGGCTCCGACAATTCTTGGCTGCGACATGGAAGTCCCCGGGCGAGACATTCTTTGCAGCTCCGGTCGCTATCAGAGGCAAAATTGCAGCGGACTTTGCGATGTTTGCCTATGTGTGTAGAAAATTCTGTTAGGGATGAATCATCCGCTTAGATGCAGGGGCTCTTGTACATTGCCAGCAACTGCGGGTCCCCTTTCGGATCTTCTTCCGAGGCGGATCCCCGGACCGCGTCTGTGGGTCGTGGATCGATTGCATCTCGGATGGGGGAATTGTCTCACTATTCAGATAAAACACGAGTGGTAAGAATCCAGAATTGAAAATGATCTCACATAAGTTGTGCAATCAAGGTTTGAGGGGAAGCCGGGGCGCCCAGGTGGCAACCCCTCAAACAAAGCCCCCAAACGTGATAGAGCGAGCTAACGCCGCCTGACCGCCTATCTACAACCGTGAAAATAATGAACGCAAGGAATCTTACTGTCTTCATCATCGTTCCTTTTCCCAATTCACCCCGAGAAGGTCTGGTTCAACCATAGAGCCATGGCTTTGAACTTCAATCCAGGGGTAAACTTCAAAGCGAAGTCCGTGATTGGTTCAACGTGGAATTCTCGTGGCACAATGCTAATGCTGCTGATGACAAACTGTTAGGGAAGAAATAAATCTTGTGAAGACCGCCTCACCTTCATCTTCTCGGCCATCTCCCTAATCGGATCCGACAGGCCTTTCTCTCCTCCCGCGCCAACAAAGATTCTTGAAACGGGAAGGTCTCCCCACCAGCCTGCTGGGGCTTTGGCGGGGCAGTTGTATTCATCCTCCACAGCTTGACCTAGCCATTCAAAGTTTGGGTCGAAATCATGTCTCTGTCCACATTTCCCCTGGAGCTCGCGTGATTGATTCCGAAGTCAACCCAAGGGGAAAACAACATCGCCACTCTGAGGGATTCATCGACCGAAAATCTTGGCACGATCTCTCGAGGATGCTGGTGAGCGAGAGGTGATAGTAGTGCAAGTGCAAGATGAGCGCCCGCCGAGTCCCCTGGAAGAACAATGTCCGAAGGTCGTTTCCCTCGTGTCTCGATGGCATACCGTACGGCTATAACGGCCTGTTGCAACTGACGAAGCCATCGGGCTCGGGGGTCAAGTTCACAGGCAAGAAATAGCGCACTGGTGGCATTCCCACGCTGTTTTATGTCTGCGGAGAGAGCTTCGAGATGGGTGAAGTAGTTTGGTAGCGCGGGGTGGCAGTAGGCGGAAAGTAGATGGTCAACTTTTCAGCAGGGTTACCCAACATGAATGCCGTTGTATCCTCAGCCATAGTGAGTAGGCTTTTTGTTGGCTCATGTAGGCCTCGTAGCCTTTCTGAGCAGAAGCGGGGGTAAGAACAAGTCTGCGAGGTGTTGTTAGAATTATTTCTTTGTCCGATTATCGACTTTGGATATATTTGAGTATTCTTGATGAGTGTTCAGATCTAAACCCACTGAATCAGTCTGCTCCATGGATGCATATCGAAAAAGGGCGCGGGTGAAAGACAGTGTAATAGGCATGCTTATAAGCCATGGTGACCCCCTCTTGACCGCGGAATGGAGTAATGATGACAGTCCATATTGCAATCGAAACTAGATATGTAAGATGCATGAGATGACATGTTTGTCAAACCCAGGGTTCATTGGCTACTTACAGGATTTGATCACTGCAACCCCCAAACATAACACTTGATGGTTTCAAATCGGAAAATATCGGGCACAGGCAAAGATTGCGACCTGAGGATCCAAATTTCAGAAAGAAAAATGATGTTCTGTTGTTGGGTCTCGGTGCAGGGAGCTTTGAGTATAGTGGTGGCACATCCGCCGATTCGGCGGAAGCAAGCCTCACCTTGGACAAATCGGCCAATTGTTCGAGGTTCCAGGGGGCACAAAAGCAAAGGGAAGTCAGAAATGGAATAAAAAAGAGAGAGGGAGAGAGGGAGTTATCTGGGATCGATAAATCGATGGGAAGCTGGGAATCTGAAAGTGGAAGGGGACAGTCCTAGGCTGTCTTGTTGCCTCTGTTACGGGCGACTATAGGGATCACCGTCACATAACCTCTCTCATTGGCTAGGTACTAGTGCCTTACAGCCTATTTTATCACCGCCTTCTTGAGGTAAGGTACATTAATTTCAACTTCTCTTTTATATAACTATACTAACATCTTACTAGATCTTCTTTTTTGGATGTTCTCCGTAGGGTCTTTCTACTTGTCTTTCTAGCTGTCTTTCTAGCTGTCTTTCTAGCTGTCTTTCTAGCTGTCTTTCTAGCTGTCTTTCTAGCTGTCTCTTTATATATCTTTTCTAAGGCATTATAAGGCATCATCTAGGTTCAATATTACTACTACATATGTAACTACCTAGGTAATTTCGAGGTTAGTTTTTGTAAAGTGGGAGGTCTAAGTTACTGCCAGGCAACATAAACCAATGAGAGAGTTATGTGACGGTGATCCCTATAGTCGCCCGTACTCCGTGAACACATAACCCCCAGGTCCAACTAAATTATCTTTCGTACATGAATTTAAGATCAGCATTCACTGGAATTTTTATAGCTTGGCCATTTTCGAAATTAATGTGTCTGTTAAGTCTTGGCCATTCTAAAGGGGTCTATAGGGGTATCCAATTTGGAGATAACAGAAGAAGCCTAGCATGTAAACAGATGAGTGTATAGTTAGAAAAGTATAAAAGCACTAGATGTATATTGTGACATGGTGAACAAAGACAGACATGAGTAAAATACCAAATAGCAAGGACAGTGATACACAGTTTGACCCAATCATAAACGTCCAACTGATTGGGATCATTGAATCCGAATTTTCTTTCCTTTAGTCTCTTCATCCCAGACCACCTTACGCTTCCTCGACTCGATGTTTCGGAGGCGGCGTGATATCGACCTTGTACTACGAGCCAAAGGATTTTGAGCCGGGTTGTAAGTCGGAACAATATGCTCAATCTCTTCAATAGCAAACTGTAATTGCAAGGCTTCAAACGAATCATAGATTCTGACCCGTGAAATTCGGCGAGTTCCACGTTTAAAGGCCCCCAAGACCAAATGTGCCACAGTCTGTCCAAGTTTGGTCCCTAGCAACGCTTCAAATTCCGGGGTTCCAGATACCCAATCACGTATCTGCTGATCCGGCCAAGCGAGGCCATTATATTCGGTATAAAGCTCGTCCCTGACAAACGAACGGGTATCGTTATTGCAAACATCGAGCATATAGACATACTTCAAGGTATCAATCGGGAAGTGGTTCTGGTAAATGGCTTGGCAGACTTCCGACATATATACACCCTTTGTTCTCTTTATTTCTTCAACAATTAATACCCCGGGCGCAATTAGCCCTTCCCAGGTACTGATCTCCTGGCGTTCAGGGTTTAGTGGAGCGTCAGATTCAGCTATGTGGACCTTTTCCCATGCGCCACCGGTTGGTCCCATTATTTCGAGGTCTCCAAATTCGTGTTCAATCTGGAGTGGAAGATAAGCAGGCGTGTCCGTGTCTATTTCAAGTTGCTTGGACTTCTCGAAGTCTTTGAATTTCAGCTTAGAAGGTAGAATTGGACATAATTGCACAGACAGGTCGGTTTCTGGACATTCGATCCATTGCTGTAGTAGTCGGCCAACGGCTTGTCGCCTACCGTATTTGAGTGTGGGGGATATCATTGGAGAGGTGGTAGAATCTTCAAATTGGAATTGGTAAGAAGGTTGCTGTAAAAAAGTGATGTCAATCCAAGGCCTTGAAGGGTCATTATAGGTTTCTCTGTGTCAAATTTCGTTGATCAAGACAGAGTTGATGGATATTAGGAACTTATAGACGCTACGCCTCGTACTAAACTTGGCCTTTCCACTGAGCGCCATCAATAGACAATGGATAAAGAGAGAGACTCGAAAGAATCGTCGAAACCAAACGGCTAAATTTAAACCATGCAGTGTTTCAAGAGATATACTATTTGTTTGATTGGACTAGAGTGTGGTCATACCTAAATAGTAACATATATGCATTCAAAGACTGCTAAATGGACACTCCATTATCTTTGAAATTTTGTGAGCCAGGTGGATGGGGATCCATGGTTTCTATCCTCGACAATAAAGAGAGTCGAAATGGTAAGCAATGGCAGGGTCCAAAAATAAAATATGAGAACAATGAGGGTCAAGGTTGAAGAGAGGACAGGTCAAGCCACATCATTAGCTACTATAATGAGAATACACCAGTACGATATATTGGTTACCCCCATTAGTACAACACCGATAATATCGACATTTCCAGAACATCCTCAGATGGTTCCAACTGAAGAGTTTATGGTTATTGTAATAACCCTTGAAAATTCGTTTCTTTGTCTAACCAGCGGCCATCTCCAGAGCCTGATAATAGTACGTACTCGATTCTTTGTCTAGTTTGTCATTGCTTTCGACTACTATACTACAATTTATATTTATTCCAAAGTGTTGTAGTAAGTACTACAGTGGGAAGAAAGTAGAAGAAGAATCATTATCTATTAAAGCTAGAAATGCAGGGGTTTATATACCTTGTTAAAACCATCTGAACAAAGACTCAGTCTGTAGCAAACATGCATGCATGCATTGGATGATGGTCAACAGTAACTAGATTTGTTTAGGTGCCTTGAAATCATACAATTTGGGTGTAATTGAATCTAGTTAACCTTGAATGGTTCAAAATCCGTGTAAGTGTCCGGGGTGGAATCAAGAACAGTGAACTCAGCCTTGTGAATCTAGGATAATGCCCTTAAATAAAGAAGAATAGTGATTTCATAAATTTTTGAAGCAGACAACTGGGGGTACAATGAATGCTGAACTTTTAGTAAACCGACCCGCGATTCTTTTCAATTGGACGTTTGCCGATTCTTCTTCATCTTTTTCTCATTTTTGATAGCTGAAAATTGTCCATTTATTTTCAACCACAGACCCTAAATGTATCACGCAAGGTAAAAAGTGATGAGAAAAATAAAAACTGGTTAAAGATCGACAAAGGCGTTGACGAAGATGAAATCCTCCCAACTTCAAAGCTCCAACCGCTTCTTCATCAATCGTAGAATCCAGTTACTTTCCCCCGCCCTTTCCTCAGACTGTGCCAAGCTTCTTTCCATCCTCTTTTGTAAACCCACTATGACTTTCTTTGTATACTCTAGCCCGCCAGCGGCTGTAATATCGTCCAATGCGAGCTTCCGTAGCTCAGGAGAAAGGGAATTCCCAACTTTGCGCTGCTGTAGGATATTGAGTAATCGGCCGCGATATTGGGACTTCTCCGCCAAGGTGTGGATAAGAGGTAGAGAGATCTTGCCTTCGCTTAGATCCTCTGCGAAGCCTTTTTTCTCTGTATACTGTCGACACATGGTTAAGTGGTTGATAAAAAAAAAAAAAAAAAGAAAACGAAAACAAGAGTGAAAGGATGAAAGGACAACGCTATAGAAAGAAAAGGGGTTCATCATACATCTGCATCCTGAAGGTTTAAGTAGTCATCACGGACTTGGAAGAACCGGCCTACGGCCTTCATGAGGGGTGAGACATCGAGATCTTTGTTCACCGTTGCCTCGGAGCGCATCAATTCGGCAACAAGAACAAACAAACCGCCGGTTTCTGAAATAGAATAAGGATCAGCATTTTAGTGAGTGCTGGGGAGGTGACTGATCAAACATACTACCGTCAATCATAGTAAAGTACTCCTGCTCCGTTGGAACCTTCGTCTGATTTGTCCAGTGTAGATCCATTCCCTGACCAACATGGCCTTCTAACAGTCTGGTTGTGAAGATAGCGGCAGCATTGGATGAAAGTGCTATCGCAGCCTTGAAGGCTTTCAGTAGTAGAAGGTTAGCCGAATTGATTGTTTGGCTAACGCCAAAAACCATATGTGTAGCTGGGAAGCCGCGTCTTAACGGTGAGTTATCCTGTATGTCATCAACCCTAGATTATCTTTGTCAATGGCCTGGTATATTGAAACAGCGAAGAATCAGATAGAATCATACATTAGGGAGGAACTGTGTAGCAAATCGGCAATCTCTTGAATGATTAGAACAGATCGTTCAGGGACTTGATACCAGACGTCAAGTCCATCAATTGCTGCGTTCCTCACTCCCTTCGACGGTAGAGACTTTAGATAAACATAGGGCTCCAACACAATCTAGTCTCTGCTTAGTACACTCTTCGGAATCTGGAGGCTGTGGGACTTACTTCTTCAAATGCCAAGATAGGAAGGGGGATATCATGACTTTGCTGCTCGAGATTCCATGAGGCAGGGCTTGTGGGTGCAGTGCTAGCCTCACCATTCGTGCTGGATCCTACAATGCTCGGAGAATCAGGGGTTTCGGATCCCACAGAATTCTCCTTTTTCGCATTCATCGTAAGCGGTGTGATTGGTGTGCTTAAGCTGCTGAAAGGACGAGAGGCTTTCTTTTTCTGATTCACAGCCCGCAAACCCGGATACGCATCTTCAACGTCATCGTGGTAGCGTGCAGTGGTCATGCTCCACGCAAAGTTTCCAGCTGTCACAAAGTCCAGCAACTTAAACCATTTGATAATCCTGTCTGTCACGTTTCCACGAGCGAGGTAATCGGCCTTGAGCTGGCAGTACCTTTCCTCGCGCACAATAATCTCACCCCGGAGCATCTTCTTAGCTGTGATCGGATCGATGTCATGCCACTTCATGAAAAGAAAGACTGCACTAACAATCTGCCCAGTGCTTCCGTTGGCTTCGTAGTTCTTGTACTCTTTTTCCCAGGAAAAGTAGTCATTCACCAGAACCCAAGCATCATATGCGGCACTGGTAATGCTCGAAGTCTGTGCGGTCTCTTCATCCGTGAGATAAAAATCCATGGAAAAGCACATCAAGGCCATGGTCCATCTTTTCAGAGCAATTAGCTGAGATTCTCACTGGGGCTCGCTCAAACCATGATATCTTACTCGCATCCTGCGTCAACTACGCGGAATATGAAATAATCTTCCAATGCATGGAAGTCAAGATCTCTAATATTCACAAACACTTTTGACATCTCCTTCCAGAGACGGAGAATAACCTGACCCTGTTCTTGGTCAAATTCCAGCAGCTCCGTAGCCATCTTAGCTTGCATTTGTCTCTTCACATTGCTTCTCGTAGAAAGTTGACCATTTCCATACTCCTCGAGACCTTCTGTGAGTTGCTTGTTCGCTTTGTTGAGCTGCAAAATGTGGCTTGTTAGAAGACGCACTGGGAAGACTAGTGCATCAAAAGTTAATACTCACCTCCGACTCGCGTTTCTCCGGGGCGTATTCAATGACTATGGTCTTTTAGTTTACTTAGGACTTTGGTGGTTTTAGCGGATGAGTGAGTCTCTTACGATCATCGTGCACGTATGCATACTCAACAATGTATGAAATTAGAGCAAGGCGCTCAGAAATTGCTTCCACTGCGCACAGAGCGGTAAAGTTACCAACGGTGGGATTGATACAACCAACAGCGTAGTTTTTGTTGCTTCCACTCCGAACCGCTGCAACATGGGCAGTCCCTTGAGAACCCAGAAGATCCACCTGACATTGCCAACACCCTGAATCGGCAAGATGAGCATCACGATGGATGCGAGGAGTGAACTTGCAAAAGTACTCTTCTCTCTCATATGCTTCTGGGGGAACTGGAATGGAATCAGGTACAAAGTGTTTTGGAGAGTCCTGGCTTCTGGGCAACATGATTGCCTTATCCTCAAAAGGATGATGAAAATGAAGGGGGAGATGGTTTTAGTCGTATCAGTTGGGGTCTCTTAGTATGTATGGGGAAATATCATCGGTTAAATAGTTGCGAGGAACACAAACAGAAAAACCCGAAAACGAAGTCAAGGCCCATATTTCGTTAGCTTGAGTCGCGATCCCCTATTATTTGCTAAGACTTCATCACCTCGAATCATTTTCCAGCTTTTCCCGAGGTCTGTATCTATGATGTAGTTGATCTGCAAGGGTGTGATGTTCTCCGATTTCGAATCTGATCTTTTATGACAGCGCATATACTAGTGTACATATTGATTTCACTATCATGCAGCACAGGTACTGTAGAATCAAAGTGTAGTGGATATAATGTGTAATCAATCCAGACACGGAAACCATTTAAGCACATAAGAATGTTGATCAAACAGGTTAGATCAAAGGGATGTGGCGTCCAGACCTCTTAGCCCCTCTTATAAGAATTATTCCCCAGTAGATAGTGAATGAGTCGCTGCAATTGTGTGTTCAGCCAGCCAGGTGTGAGGGGAAGTGACTACTTTCGAAGCCATGCACTGATCTCACCACCGGGGTTGATGTCTTTTTTCTCAATTTTACAAACTTAACCTAAGTCGTTTGAACGAGAAAAACATTTCTGTTAGCCTGCTGTACATTCTCGAGTTGTCCAAACCTATCCGTGTTGATATTGCCCTGATATTTCAGATCTGGTGTAACAGGTCATGATGCAGGGCAAATCATTGTACTGTACATTCGTGTCCACAACGGGATAATCCCACTATATCTACCTTCCGGATTAAAGGACTTGGTATTCTAGCGTATATAATATTATTTGTGGGTACCAACATAGGTGCGCTTCCTGGAATCGGGAGCTCAGGTAAAGGATGATCTATGTCTCCACTCACATACAGTTTCCACTCACCTCTGATCAGCCGATGCTCCGCTTTCAGGTACACCGCATCGTCCGAACATACCGATTAAATGCAGAAATTGCCAAAATTAGCACTACAAACGTATCCGGCCCGCTGCAGGCAGATTCAGTTCATGCAGGTAGGGATCCCGATCATGCACGTTCTTAGATTTTTAAAGAAGAGCAGATTGCCCCTGCGCAATATGGCCAAAGGATTAAAATTCCATGTTCAAGTAACTAGAGGGTGTGTTAGATTTTAGTTTGGTGAGACACATCTAAATATAATATTCTTTTTCTCATAAGAAATGTAGAATGTTTATATTAATAGTCAATTTTTCTCAATTTCAAAATTAATTATTTTCTTTTTAGAAAAAAAAGCAAAGTTTTTTTTGGCTTAATTTTCTCAATCCGAGAGTAGTTATAGCATAGTCATTGCGCTTATCACTTCCCAACAAAACTTGACCTTACATTGTACATATTAATCATGGGGCTGCCTACATCACATATCCACCTAGGTACGTAGGTAGGTCCATACTGGAGATTTATACAACGTAGATTGCATCCACAGGAAACGCCACTATTCAATGCCGATACTACTTCTCTATATGTGACCTTGGGGCAGTGATTCCGAAAATGGTTATACTAGTCATTATGCAGATCGACCCACCGGGATTAGTTTGGTGTATGAAACTTCGCCGATTGTTCAGCGGTAAGGGCGAATATATATATAGACGGAAGTCCAGCTTGACGAGATGTTCGGGATGTAAATCTATAGACACTTATTATTTTTGAAAGAATGGCACTTCTACAACACATGTGGGGTTCCACTTCCCTTGCACTGGTAATGTTTGCTGTTTTGGTGAGTTGTTGCTGGCCCTGTTAGAATTAGTCTATATATGTCAGTTGACTGATGTTCCTGGTAAGATATGTCTTTCTTCCAAAGCTGTGTATAATATATGGTTTCATCCATTGAGGAACTTCCCCGGTCCATGGTACACCAAAGTATCCAGGATTTGGTACATCTTGAGGGTCTTCCAGGGATGTCATAAACATGAGATCAAAAGACTCCACGATGAATATGGGCTCGTTGTGAGGATTGCACCAGATGAGCTGTCATACATTGATCCTGAAGCTTGGAATGGCATTTATGGTAAAACACAATCTTTCCAGACTTGCTAAGTTTATGGGCCGGTATTGACGGACCATGGCATTAAAGGTAGTGTTGTCCATAACAACGGATCATACCCGATGGAGAAAGATGGTGATTTTTTCGCAACAGCCTTTGGAGACTCAGAGACCCTTGTCAGTATATGCTACCACGAGTTCGTCACTACAATATCTCTCTGACCAATTTACACCAGGTGGGCGCTAAGAGTGCGGAGTATAAAGTTCAAAAGAACAACGCCGTCCGGGTCTTTTCACATGGGCAACTGCTTCAAAAAGGAGACATCATATTATCTCACATTGAATCCTTTACTCGCAACCTCAAGGTATATCTCGAAAATCAAAACAATGAAAGTATCGATATCGATGCATGGATTGGAAACCTGATACTCGATATCCATGTGAAGCTCACCATAGGCCAAAACTTCCACGCTATCGATAAAGGGTCCTCATCTCACCCCCTGGTGAACACCATGCACAAGACAGCGAAGGTCTTGCAGTACCTTACACAACTTCTTTATCTTCCCCTATCTCTATCGTCCCTTTTCAACTCGCAGATATTTCGCCGTGACATCTTCACCATATTCAACAGAATTCCTCCTTTAGGCACAGCAATTACAGAGCGCCTGGAGCGAATGGACGCTGCTGAAAATTGTGTGGACCTAGGTAGAGAAGCAATCTTGGCCCTAATCACTGATGCAATACTCACTATTCTACAGTCTACCATATGGCGAATGATCAAAAGGACGGAACAATTGATCATGACACGATAAAAAGAAATACCCTGATTGTGATTCTCAGCGGAATTGAGACACTCCCTGATTATATCGGTTCTGTTCTTTACTACACACTGGAAAGCCCCGCGTATTTTGCTCGGCTTAGGGATGAGATACACACCGCATTTCCAACTTCGGAGGATATTTCAGCAGAAGCAGTCCAGAATCTGAAGTTTCTACACGCGTGTATGAACGAGAGCCTTCGGATGGCTCCACCGTTTGTGGGTACCCTACCCCGTCGAGTTCCTGCTTGTGGCGTGTCCATTTGCGGCGAGTTTGTAGGAGGAGGTACCACAGTTGGAATCCATAACTGGTCTGCCACGCACAGTGGGAGGTTTTGGAGGGACCCTGAGCGATTTTGTCCAGATAGATGGATGGATGACCCAAAATATAAGGACGATACGCGTCAGTCCTTCCATCCGTTTGGGGTCGGGCCACGAACATGTGTTGCAAGGAAGTGAGTCTAAAACAGCACAGACAACACACGTGAGGTTGCTGACCAGATATCAAAACTAGTCTCGTCATTATTGAAGCCAGTCTCATTCTTGCTCGGATTTTGTTCAGCTTTGATATGGAGTTAGAGCTCTCCAGAAGCCATGACTGGCCGAAGAGAAATGGCCACCTGGTTCCGAATAAGCGTCCTCTATTTGTAAGAGTCAAAGCGGACAAGGGTGAAGGAAACATAGCAGATGTTTAACCCTTCTTGCTACGGCACTGTGACTCTCCTAGGATAATTAGAATAATCTATATTAGGTAGAGTACCCTCTCTTGTGAATTTAAAAGGTTCATGGTTGCCATGACTTAAACAATTGGTTCGAAGGCTTGTTTGATCGAAAACCGATATGATATCATTGTTTTATTCCGATTTGCGCCAGCCTTCTATCACAAGACCTATCGAGCCTGGAATGAGATGCTCACCGCAAGTTCCGTTCTAATTGCATCAGTGCATAGCAGAAATACTTCAATATAGCGACTACCAAACACTAATTGGTTACCCTGGATATGTTGAGTGTTGGCATTCAACGAAAACTTTTCTTGAAAAATCGCCAGAAAGCAAACCCCGAGTGAGAGAGGTCAGGAAAATCTCCACTTATTTATATATGCGAAATTTACAATCACTTATCATTTGACGATGAGAAGTAATCATGCTAGATCGATCCACTTTGGTCTTTAAATCACAAATATAATATAGTGGATCTATGTGGTATGTCCCAATGATAGCACCTGCAATCCGAGGCGCAATGGTCTATGAGATTGAAAATTAAGGCAATATGCATGCCTTTCTTGGCTGCATGAGATGGGTTATATGCCGGAAAATATTGGATCACCTCGATGATCTGAATCAATTCAGGCAAAGCTAATCAATTGAGGACGCAATTTAAGGAGCATGCGAATACGAATAATCCCGGAATCTTCGTTATACGTATTCGCAATTAACCAGCCCCCAGCATTTTCAGTCTGCGTATCTGTTGTGGTTAAGGCCTTAGGCTACCATGTGTATGCCTCAGGCATCAAGCCCAGATAGTCGGCAGATCCTGCCTTTGTAGCAATCAACTCTCTCCCTCCCCCAGCCACATAGGAATTTTCCTGTTGACTAGAGTAACTATTTTCCAGTGTCATATTGACATGCGTTGAACTTGGTGCCGCGCTACGGTTTCGCTATCACAAACTGGTCTGTAGTGGGCTAAGGTGTCCTCATTCTCTTTGTTCTTTCTCCATCTTTATTCCGTTTTAGCATCTATATTTCTCCAGAACAAATTTCCACAGCCATATTGACACTATCAGTATTGTTGAAGTTGCAGCCACCACAGTCCACCATCTTGGGCTGCTTTCCTTTGGCTTAAAAGTCTCCCAACCCGGACCTGACCGAGGGGGCAGTGGAAGAAAATCCAATGCCACAGATCCTGCAATGATTTTGGAAGCCACATTTACAGGCAGCTTCCCAGAACGAGGCATGTAGTATCGTCCAATCAGGCGCAGGGGCAAGGTATCCCGGCCATGAAGTCGCACGACAAGGCGCGAGACATTATATATCGTGCTAATCCGACCAAACCGAGTTTTACCATAGTCATCAAGCAGAGTGCTTAGCTCTTTCGTCGAGAGCTTATGAAGTCTCGCATTCGTAGCCGCATGCTCGTTCAGCAGGTTGGCTAGCGCTGCAACATCTTCGATGGCACAATTTGCCCCCTCCCCTGAATTTGGTGTCATCTGGATATTATATTTTAGATGATGGTTCGCTGTAGAGAATTCAAGGAGGAACATACCTTGTGCATGCTGTCTCCGATGCACACTATGCGCCGATGGCTCCATGTTTGAAAGACATTCTCCGCCAAAGCTGTGATCGAACACATCTGTTTGCGAGCCCACAGATCGCTAAACCGGGTGTTCTCAATAATTGTATCACTCATAAACGGGTGACAAATCGGCTCGATGTCCTTTGACGTGAATCGGGGAGCGTTGTTGTACGAGTATTTCTGCTCCAACTTCTTTACCAAGAACCAGAAAACACGTCCATCCTTTCCCGTGAACGTTAAAAATGATCTGTTGTCATTAAAGCTGCACACCTGCTGTCCAGGTGCCAAACCAACCACATCGCTAGAAACGCCGAAAACACAGGCGTTCTGCACCGTCATACCTAATCAGCTTACAATACTGAGTCAGTAATTACCCCGCCAGGAAACCTTAGGAAGAAGAGATTAAACTGACTGTTTCTTTCCGCCTCAGAGATGACGCCTGGTTTCATTTCCTCCGCTAGTCGCCACATTTCTGCGCGTACTTGACTGTGTACGCCATCTGCTCCAACCACCAGATCACCTTTATAGGTATGGCCATCTTCTGTGTGGACAGTCATGGTTTCCTCGCGATCCTCAATCTGGGTGACCTTTTCACCGCATAATATCTTGGATTTGTCAGGTAGACTGTCAAAGAGAATCTGTAACAGCTTTTGTCGTTCCAAAAGGCAAGAGGAAGCCCAAATCTGGTACTATTAGCTTAGGTGTACTTGAAGGATAGAGCGAGGTATACCTGTCATTAAATATCCCCGGAGAGGTATTGGTGTGCTCAAACCCATCGGGAAAGTGAACATGAGTAGTATTTAGTGGTTCGCTTGACTGTTCGACTGTCTTGAAAAGCTCTAGCTGCTCCAGTATGCGACCCCCATGAGGTTGGATGAGGATGGAAGCACCCTCCTGGGAGGCGACTTGAGCTCGCTTTTCCAAGACCACATAGTCGATGCCAATTTTGCTGAGACTATGGGCTAGGGTAAGTCCAGCGATAGATCCACCGACGATGATGACTTTGAACCCCTTGGACTCCATGCTTGCTTTTATAGCCTCTCCCTAGATCAATGAAGGAGTGGAGGCTAATCCGAGCGGTTTAAATGCTGAATGCCCTGAGTTAACTATGCTCCAGGTGCATCTGTAATTGTGGAGCTTATGTATTATGAACATATGAGACGTGTTAGCTCACCGCTTCTTGCATCTTCATGTATGACGCTCGTTGGCGATCAATGTCCACATTATGACCTCTAGCAATCATTCATTGACTTCCATTTTTCTGAAAATGTGGTTCGGAATGCATATTCAGCCTAGCCACCTAACTTTGTTGGGTGCCTGGGTGCCTGGGTGCCTGGGTGCCTGAGGCCCTGGACCCACATGGGACAGATCCACTTTATGCAGTAGATAGTCTCTCTCTCTCTCTCTCTCTCCTTCTCTCCTTCTCTCCGTCCATCTCTACCATTCCGAGAATCCCATAGTGTTGTTCCTCCTTATTGCAACCCCGTAGGATCTCTATCAAACTTTCACACAAAGAATTTCTCATCATTTAAGAGTTGGGGAAATCAACAAACTCAAAGTCAACTGAAATGGGTTATTTTGTCTTGTTTGTTTCGACATTGGCGATAATAACATGTTGTGTATGGCTTTTGAAGCCTCAAAGTCGCCTACTACCACCCGGTCCCAATAGTTTCCAACTCATCGGGGACATCCTCCGATTCCCGCACCTTACCGAGTGTGAAAGAATCCAAAAATGGAGTCTTGAGTACGGACCTATACTGAGCCTCCGGTTAGGCACACGAGTGATCATCGTGCTGGGAAACAGAAGCACCATAAACGCGTTATTTGTTAGGAAAGCACGTAATTTCAGTAGCCGACCTGAAATGATTTTCTTCAATAAATACATCTTCAAATCCCTCTTCCCGGCCTTCCTACAGTACGATCAACAATGGCGAGCCTTGAACAGCGAGAGAATGATGGTTATGAGCCCACGAAATTCGCAATTTCATCGGCCGGTTGAGTGTCTTACTGCTCGGTACTTGCTCTTCACCATGCTCGAGCGAGGTGACCTTAATGCATGCTTTGCTGCATATGCGCAAAACTTGACTTCTACCCTTCTCTATGGTACAGACATAGGGTCTCTGAGACAGACTGATGTCCAGCAGCTGTCGCTTCTTCTAAACGACATGAAAAGCCTTGCACGTCCTCAGAATGTGCTTGTCGACGTATTACCATTCATACAGCATCTGCCTGGGGTTTCAAAATATCTTGCAAAGAAGGCAAAGCCTCTTTCACGAAGTCTTATACAGCACGTTGAGAAAAATTTAGAATCTGCCCTCCAAAGACCTTCATGGAATATGGCCCGCGCTTTTCGCCAGCTTCATAGTGAGGAGTCAACATGGGAGGCCTTCTGCGTATCTATGGGCGAGATTGAATTTGCCGCCTCTATCACAACGCCTATGATCCTGGCTATCGTTATAAAAATGGTTGCATCACATCCTCAAGAAGTGTGCAAGCTTCAAGCTGAAGTCGACAGAGTGGTTGGCACTGAGAGACTTCCGACATTTGATGACTTAGAAGGTCTGCCCTGCCTTCAATCTTTTGTGAAGGAGTGTCTACGACTCAGGGCTCCACTGCCCCTAAGCGTTCCTCATGCTGTGAGTTGTGAGGACGAGTATATGGGCTATCGAATCCCCGAAGGTGCCCTCATTTTCTCAAATCAATGGGCTCTGAACATGGATGAATCTATTTATGAGGACCCAATGTCTTTCAAGCCAGAAAGATGGTTGGAGAATCCGACCCTGCCTAGTCCTTTCATTTTTGGATTTGGGAAAAGGGCATGTCCTGGTCAGTCTATTTCAATGGACTCACTTAGCATTGCGATTGCTTCAATGGTGTGGGCATTTGACTTTGATGACAACAAAATCATTGAGAATCTCGGACGGCCACCAAGTTTGGTTGATGAAGGGCCACAAATCGCCGGCATCCAGGCCCGCTGCAGGAGCCCAAGTCACGTAACTCTCATTGAACAAGAATGGTTTGCAACAAATCCCGATCCCAGCACAGAACTGGATAGGATTGGCAAAGCTCTGGGGCTATAAGATTGAGAGGAAATGTTATATAACCGAAGGAGTCTAGGGTGAATGTGTTAGAATATATTGCCGTCGGTACGAGTCATCGGACTAAAAACAATTCCATTCATATACGACATCAGATGTTGGTTCATTTATTTGAGTTGATATATCGTTTATTTCTTTCGTTTCACATTGGACATTTCAACCGAACGCTTACAGCTACCTAATCTCGGCATCGGAATCCCGCCGGAGAGGTATAGAACTGGCTAAAGCCTTGGTATACCTCTGCGTTCCTTCCTTCCATAATAGGCAGCTATGGAAAAGCATTCACGTGTGTACATAAAACAGCCTCGAGCAGAACAAACGTCATTCCACCCCATCTCTCATCCATCCCACGTGCAATGGCCCGCCAAGCCAAGGTGGCTTGGCGAATGACTGGGGTTGGCTGGACTGGCTTGGCATTCCGTTCCCTTGACTTGGCAAGGAGGTTCAAGCCTCCTAGGTAAACTCCTGGATTACGCACGTGCAAATCTGGCTTGTTTCTTATTCGTTCCCATGTTATAGGGAGCCAAACAACTGTCTCGAAGCACTGGGATATTTCGGAGATTTGTGTCTCGATACCACCATTGGTTATCTTGGCAGAAGGGCTCTTGGCAGGATGCTCGCTTGCAATTAGTTCCAAAGCTCCCTGTACTTAACGAAGGTGCTTTCGCTCTAAATGTAACTCCTTTCATCACAATCGGCTTATCAATATGCGCGCCTCTTCAATCTCTGCGCTGGCATGTTTTGTCGCGTTCACAGCTGCCCAGACTTTCCAGCGCCTGGGTGGTTGTCCTGACTTGGGATGTATCTTCCCGCCGGATCAGTATGTAATGTTTCAACTGCGCCTGATTCCTAGCTTCTAATTACTCTATCCAGGGTTGACTTCCTAGCCGGTCAATACTTCGACATCCGCCTGGAGGTACACTCCCCTGTCAATGGTTCTGAAGCTCGTGTCGGAGAGCCAGACGAAAACTTTACCTTCACCATTGCCAAGAAGGCCAATGGAAAGGGCAAGGACAGTGCTCCTGTCACTGCAACGGAATACTTCAAGATTGATGAACCTGAGCTAGAGAGGTGGGACTTCACATGGTTTGAAGGTAATAGCTTCCCACCATCCACTTCTTGGGGAGCATAAAAGCTAATAGAAACAGACCGCTTCGCCGAGGACGCTGACAAACCTTCCCTCGTGAATGTGACTTCGAAGATCTACAGAAGAATCGCCCTTTATGAGCCCGGCGAATACGAGGCTACTCTGACATATTACGGGGAA
This sequence comes from Penicillium verrucosum, assembly GCF_028828655.1. Lineage (NCBI taxonomy): Eukaryota > Fungi > Ascomycota > Eurotiomycetes > Eurotiales > Aspergillaceae > Penicillium > Penicillium verrucosum. Next base: position 7,047,114 of record NW_026643210.1, read on the forward strand.
CAAAAGACCGTCGCGAACTGGCTTGTTCGCGATCTCCCCACCAAGCGACGCGCGAAGAATGTCGTCATGTTCGTTGGAGACGGCATGACAACCAACATGATCACTGCGGCACGTCTCATTGCCCACCGCAGCATCAACGGCAAATACCAGACGAAGATGGCAATGGACAAGTTCCCTGTGCTGGGACACCAGATGACACACTCCATGGACTCGTTCATCACCGATTCGGCCAACTCCGCCACGGCCCTTTACACTGGTCACAAGACTACCGTCAATGCTTTGGGTGTCTATGTCGACTCCTCCAGCGACGTCTTTGATGATCCGAAATTCGAGACAATCGCAGAAATCTTCCGCCGTCAGCACCCGAAGTCCGGTGTTGGCATTGTGTCAACTGCATTCTTGGCAGATGCTACCCCTGCCGGATTGTCTGCTCACACTAGCGACCGTGGAGAATACGACCATGTCATCGGCTCATACTACGAAGGTCTGACCGACAACGAGTGGGCAAACTGGAATGGGCCCGATGTGCTCCTCGGTGCTGGTGCAGAGGACTTCATCGAGAGCGAGGAAACCCGTGATTACTACAAGCTCTTCGCAGAGAAGGGTTACAACGTTGCCTGGAACAACACTGCTCTGAACAGCGCGTCAAATGACGAGAAGCTGCTCGGTGTTTTCCAGCAATCCAACCTCGCTACTTGGCTTGATCGCAACGTCTACCAGTCCAACCTTTACAACCAGAGCAACTACCCCGATGGTTCGAAGCGCGACGCAGATGATCTCCCCGGACTCAAGGACATGACCCTCAAGGCGATCGACGTGCTCGACAAGCGCCACCGCAAGGATGGCTGGTTCCTTATGTCTGAGGCCGCCAGCATCGACAAACAGATGCACAGTCTGGATTACGATCGCGCCCTGGGCGAGCTGCTCGAACTCGACGATACCGTGCGCGCAACAATCGAGAAACTTGAGGAATTGGGCCAGCTTGAAGACACCCTCATTGTTGTCACAGCCGATCACGGCCACGGCTTCGACGTCACCGGCTCGGTCGACACCGAGTACATGGAGGCTCAGGAAGATGACCGCAGCAAGCGCAATGCGGTCGGATATTATGAAAACTCCGGCTTGTCGCAGTACACCGTCGCTGGATCTAACTCTTTGCGGTATTCCGAGGGCGTCCACTTCCCTGCCCAATGGGACCCGAGATACACCCTGCACTCCGGTGTTGGTGCCTTCCCTGACCACCGTGAGGATTACCGGGTTCACAGCGAGGGTCCCCGCGAACCTGCTGTGGAGAATAAGAAGAAGGAATATGTTGCCAACTACAAGGATGCGGTTACTGGTTTCATGGTCGATGGAAACCTCCCCCTTGATTCGGCGCAGGGTGTTCACTCGTTGACCGATGTGCCTGTCTTTGCGCGCGGTCCGTGTCAGGAGCTGTTTGGAGGTGTGTATAGCTCGATTGACATCTTCTTCAACATGGCAGAATGCCTTGGATTGTCGGAGACGAAGTGAAATGGCAAGCCTCCCCATGGTGGAAAATCATGATTTGTATAATTGTGTACCATTTAGTGATGACATCACTTGCTCATAGTAGTTTTGAGCGGAATAATTAGAGGACAGACTTTATAGCTCAATTTGTACAGGAAAGAATATGAAATTATGTCGAGAATTCAGATTGCAATTTAAGTAATAAACATCCTTTAAATATCAAACAACACCTGCAGCATGCTAGGTATACGAGTACAATTAAACAGCAGTCTATTTACAATGGCCCAGCCAATTCATACCATATATGTCAATCCATACTTACCAAAGCAAATCTATAAAACAACCATTTCTAACACTGGAGACGTTTTAAATGTTCACCGTAATAATCACGTTTAGGTGGCGTTGTTGGCACAGGTCCAGCTTGCCTTGGACGAGCTCTCGTTGATAGCCACGCCCGAGACATAGAGTCCCAATCCACACTTGTCTTGTCAGTTAAAAATTCTGAATCTTGCAGGGAGGCAAAACATACAATAGTACAAGCAATTCCAAGAATGATCACGTTGATAATGGTCAGGGTGGTCTTTTTGATTGACGAGAACCAGTTGCCCTTGTTCATCATGAGCCAGAAAATGGCAGGGAGGCCGTCTGTTCTCGGTCAGTAATCCATTTTGCATCAAGATTTTAGTTTCAAAAGTTGACTTACAGCTAAACCAGCTTCCAAAGAGGGCACTCTGAAAAACGAATTAGTAGACGCACGGTAACAAAGGGTTAGAAAACATACAATCAAACTCAGCAACTCGTTGAACACCGGAATGGACTCGGCAATGACCCATGCAACAGTCCAGGTACTCAGACCGATCGCGACCCATGTACCCGTAGCCAGGAAAGTCTTCTGGTGCATGTGGTGCGAGCGCTCGCCGCGGAAGATTCGAACATAGATGTACTTGCAAGCAACATGGCCGAAAACAACACCAGCAACAATGACCTATTAAAAAATTAGAACAGAGTCATAAATTAATCGCAAGGAGACAGGTAACACACCGTTGGGATGGCCAGGCCGTAGGCAACCTTCTTCATCATAGGTCCAGCTGACGAGAGAGCGGGAGATGCGACATCCGGGCCCGCATAGCAGTAGATGACCATGGCGGTTACAACGTACATAGTAGTATCGACAATCTGAAGCATAGCGAGAGCCTTGGGGAAATCGCGGGGATCCTGCATCTCGGACATGATACCGAAGAAAGAGACGTGGGCAATGAAGGCGAAGACGATGTTGGTGACAGCCAAGAAACCTTCCTGGAAGGTCGGGGTGGTGACGATATCGTTCTGAACATTAGCGGGCGCCTGAACACCGATGGCAACCATGGTGACGATGGTGGCGACCAGGATACTGATGGCGGAGATGGTAGACATCCAGAAGACTTTCTCTGCTGTGCGTGGGAGGGCGGCAAGACAGCTGACGATCAAGCCGACAACTCCGAAGACAATGGTACAGGTACCGTGGTTCGTGATAGTGTTGAACAACACCGAGAAGGTGAGAATGTGACTGGCCATCAAGAAGATGATGAACATAAGCTGGCCGACGAAGAAAATCTCACGTCCGATGGGGCCTAGAAGAAGCTCACCAGCATCGCCCATGCTGTGGACCTGGGGATAACGCTTCTTGAACTGGCCCATGGTGTATCCAGTGTACCACGAGATGCCGGACAAAAACATAATAATGAGGAATGCCCTGGGAGGTGGTCAGTTTTGTTCCTGTATCATGGAGGCAGACATTTCCTTACGGGACAATGCCAAGGGTTGCTACTGCGGACGGAAGAGATAGGATACCGAGCGAGATGTTTTCAGCGACCATCACTAGATGAACAGTGTTAGAAAGGGGATGCTGTTGACTGGGGTTAATGATGAGCTCTCACATGTTCCAGCTTGCCTGTATAAAAGTCAGAACTTTGCGTTTCAGTGCAACAAAAACAGTAAACAGAGTGAGATACTGACCACCATGGCATGATACGATATTTCACTTCCCCGGATTCTTCGTTTCCAAAGGGATCATCTGTAGGCTCTACCGGATAGGCCTTCTTCTCCATGTCGGTTGACTCATTGTATACTTCGTAGTCCTGAATAGGACGAGGTGCTTCAGGGACGCTCATATTGTTGAATAGTATATGATATGGAAAAGTGAAGAAAAGAAAACGTCCAGGGCGAGAGGAGAAAAGCGCCGAAAATTGCTTGTGGAGGCCCAAAAATCAATGGTTGGCCACGGGCTTTTTTCCTTGGCGTCCGAAATTATAAAGGTTAATAGAATCTTCTATTACCAGATATATATGTTGTAGTACTGAGAGATGCTCGTGAGTCTGGGAAGGGGCAATTGTTGCCTAATGACGAACTCGCTCAAACACACTCTGGGGGGGTGTCCGGGGTAAAATGCCAATGAGGTTGCAACTTTGAAGATGGCATTGAAAAATGCGTTCATGGGTTTGGCTAGCGAAACCGTGGGATGCTTACCTAAGCGTGTCTTCACCGGAGCGCCCGCCCACATTTGTGGGGTATTCGGCGTCTGGCGAGCCAACCCCGTACGCGGTATGCATCCAGGCCACACATTTTACCGGCCCGGCGAACCCGGCCCGGCTTTGAAAAGCCCCCCGGATGCGCATGTAACCCCCAATATCTCGCCTCAGTGATAACGTTTTTAGAATCTTTTAGTCAAGGTTTTATGTACTGTCCTTAGACTGGATTTACCCCAAATTTCAACCCCAGATCATACAATTTGTCTCTAAATGAACCAGTTCGCACGAGAACTTGAAAAATTAAAGTAATAGTGCATAAACTAAAATCCGACTGTGGCGCTTTAACTTTATATCACAAGACAAGCGCTAGAATTTTCTGGAAGCGAGATTCTCACCTATCAGCTCTCGTCGCCCGATCTCGGGAGAGTCAGCCATGGCATGCCCCGGGGCCCGATTGTCAGCCAAAACCCCGGGTCTTGGCGGATCGGCTTCTAATCCTGTTTCAAGGAAATTGGGGTCACTCCAGGATTGAATCCCGCATGGATCCGATCCATTTTCTTAGTTGAGATGCGGGGTGAGGGATTTTTTTTCTGGCATATGCGCTCTCTTCATTAAATCCCAATTTAAAGACCAGCCAGTTTAGTGCAAATTTCTTCATATATGTACCTTTTGTGTGGTACTACCGTACGAAAGGTACTTTTGATCGAAATTCCTTCAACGTCATATTCTCCACCGCAGTATTGTATAGATAAAAAATGAACGTAACTTCAGAATGTATTCAATATATGGCATCCGGATTAGAGTATGAGAGATTGCCACAAAGAGAACGGTGATGGTCGAGGGCTCCTCAATAGTGCATTTCATCTTCTAGTAGGAAAACACGTCTTGGCTTTTTTTTTTTTGGAACTCACGAAGTAGACCTGCTTCTTAACATCAAGTTATCTTCTGAATATCATATCTCGTCGTTAAGAAATATAAGTTATGAGAAACTTTGATTCGAAGTCCCTTTTGTATTGTGGTCCTATACGAAGGATACTTACATCAGTGAATTTGCATTGAACTACTGACGGGTACATAGTTTCCCGTGCGGCCCAACCCTTATTGGGCGAAGTATGTTGTACCCAGAAACGGCCTAGTAGAGGGGCCTAGAAAGAAACTTGAGTAGTTCACCTCTGGCATTCTCGGAAGCGCTCATTGTTGTTGGAGCATCATCCAAAGTATGCTTGTTTGCTAGCAGACTGAGCCTTCTTCGGATGATTTTACCAGGGTATATAAACCCTGGATTGCTAGTTTGAATAGACAATATTCTTCTTCTGCTTTCTACCCTCCTTAATAGCCCGTCCTCCAACAATTGTCATGTGGGAATAACACTAAATTGTAAAATAGACATCGGAGAGATTTGTATATTTCAAATTATGCCGGTTATCCTGAGTATGTGAGCCCGGCTTTGAATATGCCATTGTCTTTATGCATTGAGCTAAGATGCATAAAATACCATTGTTAAGGAGTAATAAATGGCCCCTGGACCCGGTTTACTTGCAAAGGACCCCTGTCCCTGCGGTACAGGTGTTGTAGGTGTCGCCGCAAGTCATTTGCTGTTCCCGCGGCAATATATTGACGGCTTTCACACGGTGGTGCGACTATATTCATATTATTGTATTAATGGCGATGATTTATTAATTTTAAGTAGAGCTATACTCCCACCCAAAAGCGATAGCCAGATCCTCCCCCAGAGAACTGATATTGATGACGGAAATTTCGGTAAATTGTATCAGCGACATGTCGAACCACAACTCTTATATGACTAATAGGCCGGGCATCTGCTAGAACTTGGTTTTCAGATTCACCATATTTCTTAAATTCAAATTGGTTAGGAATGGAGGAGGGAAGGCAGTACAACTACGTCGCTCTCGCTGGCCCTGTCAGTGTAGCGCGCGTGCGGCCCAGAACATCTAAGGGCGGAGGGGACACATCGGATTATCTATTATCCGAAGCGGTAGATCATGCTCTCCTTTTCTTTACCCCACCCCGCCTTCTAGTTAATGCCTGATGCCACCATGTCTGTTCAATTAGACAATCACCAGTCGATCATTGACTATTGCCGTTCTTGTCCAGAGGATCAGCTTACTAGAGGCTTGAGGTCTGGTAACCAAGTCGTTAAGCTACCAGATTGTGACTTGGTAGTCAAGTTCGGCCCGTTTGTCTCCTCCCATGAGGCAAAGAATCAGCAAAAAGCATATAGCATAATTGATCCAGATATCGTTATAGTCCCTAGGGTTCATAAATCTTTATGGACGATGAGGGTTGGGGCTATATAATATCAGATTTTATTTAGGGCAAAATTATCGATCCTCTTTCAGACTCTTATATTTAAAGAGTCGCCTACATTCTTAAGTATTTTCGTTCTATTACCGCCGATAGGGCTAGTAGCCTATGTGGTAGCCCTTCAATTGGCTTGCTCTAGCTAGATACAAATTATCTGACTATTAGCAATGTTTAGTAAGTAGAAGAATGGTTTAACAGCCGGCTTTTTCCCGGAGATAGTAAGGTTTATTTTGATCCTACTCCACTAGTACTCTGTTATTTAGATATAGCCCCCCGAAATATCATCTGGTTAGATGATGGCCGTGTCTACTTACTAGACTAGGCATTAGTAGGATTTTATCCGAGACTATTGGAATTCGCTAGTCTATTCTTTCAAGAATGCTATTTTAGCGAGATGCTTCTGAAAGCAGTCGGTTTCGGCTCTAGTCGTGATAAAGAAGAACAGCAGAGGATCTGCTAGGCATTATATAACAATGAACGGTACTCCTTGTAAGTCAGAATCGACCATAATTGTTCATCTTTGTCAAATTTTCTGACCCGGAAAAAAATAGTCGTTCGCGGGACATTCGAGAAGGGTCTTCGCACGATGAAACAGCTGGTTGCATCTTTCCTCTTCCATTTCTTCCGGAGCCGCAAAAACTTCCGACCTGACGAGGGGGAAATGGTACGTGAATTATGGGGATGAATTTGATCCGTAGATTAAGTAGCAGTGATTGACTTCCTGTGGATGTGTTACTCGTGATCGCTGGACCAATTGTGGAATGCGCGCTGATTTGGACTGGCGAAACCCATATACAAGTCTGTGCAACGATCAATCAACATTCCTGGGGAACCAAAAGCGAAAATTACGTGATGACACCATTTGGGATCGTGGTATTCTGGCAAGGGGGGCATCATGGCTTTGGAAGATATCTCTTCACAGTCAAAGTAGATCAACAACTTCGTGCGCGGGTCAGCACCTAAAATAGTACCGCGGCCATGAAACGGGCGCAGTTTTTTTTTTGTGGACATAATAAAGTTAAATTGCTTCTATACTTTGTATCAATCGCCTTATTCTTCAATGTTATCCCTACGTCCGCAAACGTACCGGTAACCCTCGACAAGTTAACTAGGTGCTTTCGCCCGCATCCAGCCCGAAAGCTAGGAGCTCTATGACCCCCACTCTCGTACAGCGGATCGAATACGAGGTCGGAAACCGCTCGGGCTATGGCTACACCGGCGTGCGTGTTTACCACCACGTCGTGATTAGGGAGCTATCGTCTAGTACGGCGCAAGCTCGCATTCCCACCATCCAAGGTAAACAGTCGGTCCGAAACAGTCCCGGGTGGCACTTGAGCCCTTGTCAACGGGAGAACAGGTTGTGGGGGGGGGCAGCGTACCCACTAAGCGCAGATGGTACGCACTCTCGAGTTCGCATGGTACTCTACCAAGATATCGAGCCACAGTTCTCCAACACCTTAGCGTAACAATAGATATACCCACCACCCAAGTCTCCATGAAAACTACGGCGAGGGTAGTGCAACCTCCCTGTGGTCGTAATGAACCAAGCCCACCGGGCCTTTGCAATCATCTGCAGCCTCTGTACTGGTATTGCTAGGGGTCTTGCAGGTGATGCAGAGTCAGAGAGCGCGGTGGTAGCTTGGTAGGGAGGTCGATAGGAAAGGATTCATAGGGTCTTGGATCTCATTACGCGCCTGGACAAACGGTAAATGCCGGGTATGGGAGACGAGGGATGGAATAATGGATTTGACTTGAAGTGGCTGTATCCGGTGAAGACCGAGGGTAGTATGACCGAGAAGTGATTGAGTTGGTTAGACTGTCAATTGTAAGTTTCGCTTTATTCAAAAGTAATAGAACCATCTTCATTTACCTGGTATGTTACTTCATTCAGGATTGGTAGCCTTGACCTGACTACAGCGCCATGTCAAGAAAGGGAACATGTTGGGTGCCTGAGGCCCAGGACCCACATGGGACAGATCCACATCTATGTGTACCTAGGTACCTAGGTAGGTAGTAGATGGTTTCTCTCTCTCTCCCCTTCTCTCTTCTCTCTCCCCTTCTCTCTTCTCTCTCTCCGTCCACTTTCCACATACCGAATCTGACTGCATGATTTCTCCATTTACATTCCATCTGTAGTTTCACATTAGAACATCTGTGAACATGCTGCCTGGATGGTGCAACTTAGCGTAGGCATCCTCCAAAAAGCTGAGACAGCCCACGTTTCATAGTTGTAACGGGTGGAAGCATTTTACCCCAATCTGAGCTTTCATGATAATTTGCATAACCATAAATGTAATCGTCAACAGCATTTACTCGGAGCCAGATTAGCAGGAGCTACATTACTAAAAACAGCATATGGAGCAGTGTCAACGGGATACCAAAAAGTGCACACATATAGCATGGGCCCAAAAGCGCAGCACCAGCTTTATAAATTCAGCTCGTATCGGTTAAGTACAAAGTGCACCAAGTGATATCTTTCCTCAATTCCGGCCACTATGCTCAGCCTCTTCACCAAGCAACACTGTCTCCGGCACCGTTTTCGGTGCAGTAATAGTTTAGCTCATCACCTCCGATGTGCTTTCCCTTGGACTCGCAATAGTATAGGAGGTCCTTCTCGTTCAGAAGTGTGCAATCGGGGCATGTATCCCATTGATTGCTACCAGTGTTTCGGCTCTTATAGGCAGCGCATGCCTTTTCAGTCGCGGCTTTATTGTATACCGCCTATAATGTAGTTAGAATTGCATTTCCTATGGGTATAAACTTTCATGTTGTACTTACCACTTCTTTGGCAGGGGTATCGATGCAAACACCTTGAGTGTGCAGGTCGGCGAAAGCACTGCAAAAAATCAGTGTCTGTATCAATGATGTCAATTTGGAGGTCTTACCCAACAGCAAGAGCTGCGATAATAAGTGAAATGGACTTCATCTTGATGGTAATGGTATGGGAGGTAATTATCAAGCTGGCTTTCGAGGATTGGGTGGCAGACGTAGATTTAAATGATGCTCGAAAAGCCAGAGAAGCGGTACGTTAAAAGGAACTTGATAGTCCTTCTAAATTGAGTTTAGCTGTCTCTCCGCACGTCAGATCATACAGATCCCCATTGTTGAAATGAGACAACATAAGACATAATTTCCGAGCAATCCCCATCGGAACGATGATCTTTAATCTGCATTTCCGTAATGCATTTCCCTGATTGCCTGTCTGTTGCTTTATGATCACTCTTGTCATTCTGGAAGGTCCCTGAATGCGCAATGTGTCTCACAACAAAACCTACGTGGGGGCACTATGGAGCTGATTAGGAACAAATTTAGAGTTTAGCTAGTCATTTAGGTTCTTGGTTCTTGACTATCAGCACGTGGCAACTGTCAGGGTTCGCGGTGCGGATCTACGAGATGATTGACGGGTTCCCATCTTGATTTCTAGTGGCTATTTACTCGCATCAACTAGCGTTTCTACTATGTTGTACTCCGTACGGAATCCTCCGGTTGAGCTGGGTCTGTATTTGGCCCCCACGGCGTCTCACAACCCCTTAACGGGATCAGTAAATTTGCCCCACAGCCGTTACACGCCCCAGGTCCCAATTGCCCCGTGGTTTTCTTCAGGATCATGCATTTGACCAGTAGGATCACCCGTACACACCCCATGATCTACATACATCATCCTCCAGAGCTCCTGCAGGAACTCAAATTGATTAACCTGTCGCAGTATCTCCCCATCATGGCTTCATACCATCATCATCGGTAGATCCCCGGCTATTCCTCGGAAGTATACAACTGAAACAAGGTGGGTTCTTGTGTGAATATGCTGAGCTTCTATGGTGATGGTATGTTGAAGATCTGCTGTGGTAATATGGATCAGTATGATGGTTTCGTCTAGTTTGACAAAGTATACCATCCTTCCCGGGCTCTTGGAAAACCCGCTGCCTTCCCCGATGGACTCTAAATAGCGTGTTCTTTCCGTCGCTGAATTTGCGATATCACTTCCCTCAAGACCCATTCTCGGTCAATACCTACGGACCTTTACCAAAACCCTCCTTGTTGGACATCATGAAGATCGACTTTGTCTTCCTTGCTTCTCTCTGTGCCAACAGTGCATTCGTTTCTGCCCTGCCGACCGATACAACCGAAGCGGCTGTTCTTCTTCTGGAAGATGGCAGCACACAGACTATCAACAAGAGAGACCTAGCTGCCAATCTACCTGGAGTCTCTCTGTCTCCACCTGCCGATTCTCCCCCGAAGTTCATTCAGACTGGATCCGATGATTCCGCCCCCTCGAGACGTCTGAGCAAGCGCGCTGGTACCCAATTAATCATCCCTCTGCCTGACCAGAAATTCCTCGGCTGGGACATGTCAATGTCGACCATTGTGCATGCCAACGAAGCTGATGCCACTGCTGCCATGGCATCGGGTCAATCCATCGCAAACAGCATCTCGGTTGCCTCCACGTTTACCGCCACCGTGGAAGCGTTCCTTAGTGTCGGTACCACCGTCACCTACCAGTGGACCGAAACTGCTACTCTTACCGGCACGGTCACCATGACGATCCCGAAGAACAAGTGGGGTGCGATTGTTAGCAATCCTTTGACCAATCGCAGAAGCGGATACGTATTCAGTGGACAGCCCGGAAGTGGACAATATGAACACTTCCAGGCTGATTCTTTCACCCAGGATACTTACAAGTATGGACCCAACTCCTTGTCCTGGGTTAAGGGTGTTGTTACCACTTGCTTGGGAGACACTTACCCCCTGAAGCGCTGTGTCGGAGAAGGTACCTTGGAATAAGTCTTCAACTTTGATGATTTGTCGGCATTTTCAGGGTTTGAATCATGGATATTACCCAAGATTTCACTTCACAATATGCTTGTTGGGCGCAAGAAGATGCTCTGGCGGTAGAGGTCTTGATTTCCTGTTATTTTTTATGTTGTATATAGCAGCTGTCTATTTCCAACTGAAGTACTAGTTCCAGCGCAATCAATTTCCAGTTCGTGTTAAGTATATTATTGAGACTATGAGGGACTATTTGTCGGATTTTGAGAACTTAAAAGAAGGGTTGGATTATGTGACTGGAGATGCAAGCAAATCCCTCCGACTATTTTATTTTTCTTCTCTTTTACATCTAAAATATGAAGACGTGCAGGGTTGATGCCGAGAATGACCGCTTTCGATACTAGAAACGGCTGCTTTTCCACCCGTAACGTTGGACGTCAAGCCGCCGCTTGACTGCCCACAGGCTACAGCCCTTAGGTCCCTGGAACACCACTATTCTGCACCCGCCAAGTATTGCTAGTCATCCCCCAGTCCTGATGTTGCGCCCAACTCCAACGCTTGTTCTCCCTATTTCCATTAGCGCCCAAAACGGGCTTCTGATGTGAGATTTTGAAGGAACCTTGGAAGTTTCCTTGGCTTCTAGGCGCAAGTGCCTTAATAGGAAGGCGAGTCGGACCGGGAAAACTATAATCCGAAAGACTTTATCTCCGCCCCCCACACCCGCCTTCCCCACCGCTCTTTCCAAGGTTCGCACGGTCCTCGCGCCGTCATCTACTCCGTAGAAACTGCAATATACGCGCGGTGGAGGTTCTTGTCTCCATCCTGGTACCTCACCTCACTCGGAAGAACCATTAGGAAACATCATCCTACTGTGAGGTCGGCCATTATTCTGGCGCCTCCTACAGCGTACAAGGCCGATGGTAGCCAGCCACGAGTCACAAACACCTAAGTTAAACGAGCCTCCGTACAAAAGGTAGAACTGGGTGCAATACAAGTCGCTATCCCCCTTCAAGCAGTGCTTGACGACCAGCTCTGACTAAACCACTATCAATAGGACTCAGAAAGTACGTTGAGACGAGATGAGACCGGAATGCAAGCAGTGTATTTCTACCAGCCGCAAAATTTAGGGCCATTCCGCCTTGGCCCTATCGCAGGAGACATGCTAACTGTTGGCCAATGATCCGAGTATAGTATCTGTCGCTTGGCATACTTGGCATACTTGGCATGGGTGTGCGCATCATTCGACCTAATTCGATTAAGGCATACCAAATCTTCGCTTCACGGGACTCGAGTGGTTGTTAAAAATAAATATTATTGTGAGAAGCGGTCACGCCTCGACATCCTTGCTCTTATTCCTGCCATAGTCCAATCGTTCCCATCTCATCACCAACCCGCAGACGAGACAGATAGCACCGCCGGCCACCACTAAATAAAACTCCCGGCCAATCACTGTGGCCACGGCCTCAACACCACGAGAAAGAACTTCGGGATTGCCGGTCTGCCACACTGCTGACGATACCCCGGCGAGCGCCTCACGCAGTTCTTTTTCCGAGTACCCGTTATCCCCAATGGCGTCTGTCAACAGGTTGTACCCCACATTTTGGAAAATCGAGCCCGCAATCGCTAGAGCAATTGCAATGCCGCCCATCTGTGCCATATTGAACATGACCGCGCTGTCGACACGGTCGCGCGGGGTCTTGTTTATCACATTCGAGACACCCACGCCGTGCTGGAAAGAACAGCCAAGACCAACTCCAATAAGTGCTTCCAGGCCTAACACCTGGGATTCGGAGACAAGAGGACTCAGTGTGCCAGCCATGGCGCCAGCCCCCGTGATGGTCGCAATACCTGCAACGATGTAGATCAGGTTGTAGCGGCCAAAGACCGGGAGAGACACTCCGACTAGGATGACCACGGCGATGAAAACCAGAACGAAAGGAAGAAGACGGACAGTTTGCTCCATGGCGCTGTGGCCGCGAGCGAAGGCGAAGAAGAGCGGTGTGTAGTAGAGTGTGATGGCGTACGATGCGCCTGCACATCCAGACGCGATCCAAAGCGGAAGCAGGTCAACCCGACCAAGCAAGTGAAGCGGGATAGCGCGTTGCTCAGAAGTCGTGCCAATGCACCAGTATTGTTGGATGATCCATCCAACCAGGACCACCCCGAAAACCACCCAGGTCGCGATAGACGCACCAGAGCCCCAGTCCCAGACAGGGCCGGAGAACTCCAATGCCAGGGCAAATAGTACTGGGGCGGCCATGTTGAACGCAATGCCGATGGGGTCAATCGCCATCAATCGAGAAACTAACGGGATTTCTGGCCCTAGGTATTTGCGAGGGAGGCAGATGATGGCACCCGCAAGACTCAGACCCACCCAGGGAAGGTTCATGTAGAAAGCCCACCGCCAGGTGGTGTGTTTGTTTGAGGCGAGAGCAGAGCCGATAGGACCGCCAATGACGAGACCCACGGCCCATATTGCGCTAAGAAGACCGAATAGACGAGGTGTCTCATCGGGGGTAGCGAAGACGGCGACAAATGTCAAGTTGCTAGTTACTGTGAGCTCTATGAGCTTAACAACATCAGAGATAGACTGAAACATACCTTTGGTACACAACAGCACCACCCACACCCATGATGACCCGTCCAACAATCACCGTAGGGAGATTGGGGGCTGCGCCAGCGACAGCAGCTCCAGCCATAAATATTACAAGGCTAGCGATATAGATCCATTTCATGTCAACGCAATACAAGATCTTCCGGGAGAAGGATAGGACAGCAAAAACAGCGAGGCTGAAGGACAGGCTGATCCATGGCAGAAGCGTAATGTTGCCGAAGGCCTTGTAAAGGGCGGGTTGGATGTTGGCCACATTGCTCACATCATAACCTAAAACAATGACTTGGTCAGAACGATGATTTGGAATTCAGGTGGTGGAATGACATATAGGCTCAACCGACCATTAATGAGGGTCGTCAGAACAAGGACTGCAAGAGTTCCCTTCCATTTCCAGTCGGGGATATGGCTGCGAGGATGGGTCTCTAGCGACAATGAACTCTCGTCCTTTTCTGAAGATGACATATTGAGGTTGACGCTGGATACAGACCTTGGCGATTAAGGAGTCAATACACGCCAGCAAAAGGTATTAGGCCTAAGGAAAGGGTAGTTGTTATAGGTAGGTATGACTCTTATAGACCCCAAGGGATGCGGGACATGAATCATGGAAGAGGTGTGCTCCATCCTCGCCCGATGGGGAGCCGCATAATGTATTTGATATATGACCTCCTAATTGCAGGGCTAATGCAAGATGGTCCAGGATACCGAGTATCTCGTTCTTTGTACTAGTCAGAATCTATTCTAGATCTGAACCCACTTATTACCACTTCTACCATGGCCAGACCCGCTCTTAAAGACATATTATCCAGTGTTGTGGTCGTAAAAGAAATATAATTCGTATCACGTCAGCCCAATTTCTAATCGACCGAGTCGATGTCCCATCTGCCAAGCGATGGATACGTGGCACCGTATAAGCACTTTACAGCCTCAAGTACATAGTCATGATCAGCACGCCGAGAGAAACGCTGGCTACGCTAAGTTGGAGGCCAAGGTTGGTAGTGAATACCGTATTAGGAATAACGTACCGCTCAGTGTAGTTGGGGGCTGTAAGGCATCTAAGATCTTGCAGGGATCATAGGTCTGTTGTCCATGTATGCTAAATTCAGAATCTACTATGGTTGATTTACTATAGAAGTATAACATCTTCGTATTTCTTAATAATTATTAAGAGATTTGTGTTGTTATATTAATATTGCGACAACATACTGGTGAATTCACTCGCCGGTGTCATTCTTCCTACTTTCCCCAATGTTTTTTGGTCCTTCATACGCTGAAACATTACCAGATAAGATTATTACTATTCTCCAATTCTTCTACTTCATCCCTCACACCATGTCCGAGTCAAAGGCGTATCGCAGCGCCTCTACTGGTACCACAACGCTTAACAACCTCCTCATGCAAAGCTGGTTAGTCCCAGCCCTTGTGGTACTCACTGTTGCAGGACGTCTGCTTCTATCCTGCTATTTTACCTGGCATCATGCCCAGAAAGCTCGCAGGATAGGCTGTGGAGAACCCCCTGTCTATCCCGGCCAGGACCCTTTCGGTATTTCCATCCTCCTCGAGACACTTGAAGCAGCAAGAGAAAAGCTGCTCCCACAACTAGCAGAGAGGCGGATGGCGTTTCTATCCCGTCAGCATGACAGATACGTTTCTACCTTTCGTATGTGTCAGGCTGGTCGGCAGAACCTGTTCACAGCCGATCCTAAGAATATACAGGCTATGCTGGCCACTCAGTTCAAGGATTTCGGCTTGGGTGATACACGTCGTAACGTAGCTGATCCTGTTGTTGGCCATGGAATCGTGAGTTCTTTTTCCCGCATCGGAAGTAGTTTTTTTTTTTTTTTTTCTTTTCTCTGAGAACGGTGGAGAGGTTGACTGACTGGACTTAGTTTACTACTGATGGCGAAAGTTGGTCGCGTTCCCGGTCACTGTTACGGCCTCAGTTTACGCGAGATCAGATGAGCAATCTTCACAGAGAAGAATGTCATGTTCACAACGCCTTGCGTGCCATTCCGATGCTATCTGATGGCTGGTCCTCTGCGGTGGACATGCAAGCCATCTTTTTTCGTCTTACCCTAGACTCGGCCACAGAGTTTCTCTTCGGTGAAAGCTGCGACAGCCAGATTGCTGCTATGCAAAAGGAAGCGGGACAAGCCTCTGATGATACTTTCCTCTATGGGTTTGACCGGTGCATGTGGTACCTTGCGGAGCGACTCCGGTTCGAGCGGCTCTACTGGGTCATCAACAATCAGGAGTTTCGGAAGTGCATCAGCATTGTACACGCCTTTGTGGACAAGTATGTTCACTCTGCTCTGAGGCAGGCGGAGCAGCAGGAAGACAAACCCAAGGACATCGAAAAGGTTTCATCACAGTATATCTTCCTGAAAGCTCTGGCTAGTACTACAAGGGACCCAGTTAAGTTGCGTGATGAATCTTTAAACGTCCTCCTAGCAGGCCGTGACACAACGGCTTCTCTACTGAGCTGGTCGATCCTCCTTCTTGCACGACACCCGGACGTCTTCGCAAGACTTCGAAACGATATCCTCGAGCAGTTCGGTACTTACGATCAACCACGAAACATGGACTTTGCATCTTTGAAATCATGCCAGTACCTCCAACATTTTCTCAAAGAAACTCTTCGTCTCTACCCGATCGTACCGTTCAATCGCCGTTGCGCGGCAAATGATACTACACTCCCTTGTGGTGGCGGGAAAGACGGTACCTCCCCGATTTATGTCCGCAAGGGCCGCACAGTCATGTACAGCACTTATGTCCTACACCGTCGAAAGGATATCTGGGGCGAGGATGCCGAAATCTTCAACCCGGACCGATGGATCGGCCGTAACGTCACCTGGGAATATATTCCGTTTAATAGGGGACCCAGAACATGCATTGGTCAACAGTTTGCTTTAATGAGGGCTAGTTATGTGCTAGTAAGACTATTGCAAAGGTTTGATAAGATTCAGGATGTGAACTCTGAGAGGGAGATTCGTTTTGGTGTTTCGCTTACTTCTTGTCCTGCTGATCCGGTGACTGTGAGGATGCATCAGGCAGAGACAGAGGTTTGAATCGTTTGGGCCGGATTGACTATTTCTATAATTTGGAGTTCGGTGGAATGTTTGAGAATGCTTTTCTTTTTGGGATCTAGGGAATTGCACATGGTAATTAGATTTGCAGGTTACATATGTGCGAAAGTGTATAGCGTATGACTTGTCTCGGTGGTTTCCTACTGTCGTTTCTAAGCAAAGCTCATGTTTGACTAAAATAATATATATTTGAATGCCTCGTCAAACACTACGAACATAAATATATCCTTTTATCCGTTTACTCTACATCCACTGTTTGGCTTTCTGCCTTGTCGAGGCAAAAGGGCTTGGCTCCATCTATGGCATAAACTATGGAACCTCGGACTGGACTGTCAAGGTAAAAGCCGTTACAACTACGGAGCACAATTTAGCAGGAGGCTATTGAATCTTTAGGATTCGTGGGGTCAAACTCAAAACGTCATTTTCAGGACATAGCCGATATTCGCAATTCGAATTCCAGGGAGGCAATCTTCCTCTTGCTGCCAAGTTGAGGCATATTTAAACCAGATAACATACCGGCGAATCGTACACCCAGATTGTGGACGATTATGCCGGATGTTTCAGGAAATAAAAAGACTCCTACTTGTTCCAAGGCTTCCCAAGCCTCGGATTCATATTCCCTGCCTTGGCCAAAGCTGGGCATTAAATCGGCATTCGTGGCCAAATCTTGCAATGAATCCCAGGCTCACAGATCGATCCCTAGACTCCTAAACTCCTATAGAGACTTATGGAGTCCCTTGCATGTACCCCGCATGTAAACTAGTCAAGTTAAATAACATCCCCGGATTCCCCAGGTTTCCACTAAATTTACCCACGAGGTTCACTTAGCCTATAGCATTACGCCTGTTTCCAAAATTTACACAATATGGAGAAGAAGAGCCTGTCTGACAATGACACTGACACTTCTACTCATATGGAGAGTGCGTCTTTGAACAATGCCCAAATAGGGGTGATTCTCCCCCGAGGACCCACCGAGTCCGCCGATGAACACAATCATTCTCCAGACGGGCAGGTGCGTCGAAGCTACAGCAAGAGCGGAATTCAAGGACTGTTCTCTTCCAAATATGTATTCTTGTGTGCACTCTTCGCTACCATGGGAGGTATCCTCTTCGGTTATGACCAGGGTGTGGTCTCGATTACGCTTGTGATGCCTCAGTTCCTTGAGCAGTTTCCTGATGTCTCCCCAAGTGCCCCGGGAGCTGGATTCAAAAAGGGCCTTATGACAGCTATTCTTGAGTTGGGGGCTTTCATTGGTAACTACTGTCAAACACGTCATCATATTAAGGACGGGGCTAATAAGTCGCAGGTGCTCTAAACCAGGGCTGGATTGCCGACAAGATATCCCGCAAATGGAGCATACTGACTGCTGGCTGTATCTTCCTCATTGGTGCCGCCCTACAGACTGGAGCGGTCTCCTTTGCTATGATGACCGTCGCACGCTTTGTAGGAGGCGTTGGCGTGGGAATGTAAGGCCGGAAATCAATTTCCGTCGATCTTTGCCGTCGATCTTGGCCCCTATTCTAACTTTAAACAGGCTTGCGATGGTCGCCCCACTTTACATCTCGGAGATTGCTCCTCCTGAGATTCGAGGTACTCTGCTGGTTCTACAGGAACTGAGCATTGTCACTGGCATTGTCATCGCCTTCTATATCACCTATGGCACACGCCATATTCCAGGACACTGGTCATGGCGTCTTCCATTCCTTATCCAGATGATCCCAGCTCTCTTCATGGTCGCTGGTGTTTTCATGTTACCTTATTCTCCTAGGTGGCTGTGTCAGCGTGGCCGAGATGAAGAGGCTCTTCGGACACTTGCCAAGATTCGTGAATTACCCACCAGCGACGAGCGAGTTCTGCGGGAATGGTGCGAAATTCGAGCTGAATGCACAATTTGCAAGAACGCATCCGAAAAGAAACACCCCAATCTAACTAGCCCTGGGTTGTGGAATACCATCAAGCTACAATTGGCGTTGTATGTTGATTGTTGGAAAATGCCCATCTATAAACGCACCCAGGTAGCTGTGGGCCTGATGTTCTTCCAACAGTTTGTTGGCATTAACGCTCTCATTGTGAGATTACACCCCATTGCATGAAGTTACTAGAACCCTTTCTAACTGTTGACGTATCCAGTATTACTCGCCGACCCTATTCGAAACAATGGGTCTAGACTACGAGATGCAACTTACCATGTCAGGTGTGATGAACATTTGCCAAGTTGTCGCCTGTGTCTGGTCTCTTTGGGGTATAGACCGCTTCGGCCGTCGCAAGCTTCTTCTGGGTGGCGCGTTTTGCATGTTCCTTGCGCATTTCATCATTTCCATTCTGGTTGGAAAATACAATGGAAAATGGACTAATAATACTGCCCCCGGCTGGGCCAGCGTGGCTTTGATTCTTTTCTTTATGTTGTCGTTCGGAGCCAGCTGGGGTCCTATCCCGTGGGCAATGCCTGCGGAGATCTTCCCTTCTTCCCTACGTGCCAAAGGATGCGCCTTTGGCACCATGTCCAATTGGGGCAACAACTTTATTATTGTGAGTACTAACAGTATACTGAAAGGGGGAGCCAGTTTATTAATTCGTTTTTAGGGATTGATTACACCTCCGATGCTCCAGAACATTGGCTTTGGTACCTATGTTTTCTTTTGCTGTTTCAGCGCTCTATCGGGAATATGGGTATATTTCCTCGTGCCTGAGACCGCCGGTCGTACTCTGGAGCAGATGGACTCTGTGTTCAAAGACAAGTCCACTGTTGAAGAGGCCGAAAGCCGTGCTGCAATTCTTTCCAGATTCATGGAACAGTCTATGGAGCGACCTACCAGCTCATAGGTTAGTAATGGCTTCCCATAAAGGAAGGCGCGACCCTGCTCCTGTCCCTGCTTAGTAGACGTGACAGCATATTGTCTCGTAGACTTCAGACATATTCTCTTCTCCAACGCTCGCGAAATGTCTACTACAGTCCAAATAACTGTACTTGTCCCTGGTGTACAGGCGACTAAGTATGCCGCCAGACACATAACTCTCTCATTGGTTCATATTGCCAGGCAATAATTTAGATCTACTCTCACTTCACAAGTACCATGTTGAATCTATAGTTACTTTATATGGTATTTTTATAAATGAATACTATATTAATTTTTAAAAAACCGAGCTTTTTATACTCCTAACTCTTAACTCTTAACTCTTGAATTCTTACTATCTTAAATCTGAAGTGAATCTGAACTGAATCTGAACTGAATCTGAACTGAATCTGAACTGAATCTGAACTGAATCTGAACTGAATCTGAACTGAATCTGAACTGAATTGTATTATAATGCGGAGTTATGTGTCTGGTGGCATATTTAATCGCCCGTAACCACTGCCACCCCCACCGCCACCCCCACCGCCACCACGACCACCAAGCCCCCCGGGGGATTTTATCCCCGGCGGGTATATCGGGATCGGCACGGTGGCCGGCTTCAGCCTACCGAAGGCTGGGAGTCTCCTGGTTCACCAGCTCTTACAAACCAATGGCGCCTTGTCCGTGGTGTCCGTGGTGTCCGCTATATACGGGAAGCAGGTAGCAAGCATTGGTACCCTGAACGGCGTTGATATGGGGAGACTCTAAGGCCTTGCCTTGGGCGCCCTCCTCCTCTTCATCAAAACAAAGAAGGAAAAGAGGGACAGAGAGACGGCGGAAGAGGGCATCCCGTAAGTGAACTACAAAATCTCAGATAAGAATCTTTTTCTGAACAATGCTGACATCTTGTGATATAGCCTCTACGAACTTACGACGGCTTTTGATCCGCAAGCCACCATGGACTGGGAGTGGGCGCGGAGTAGACGTGCTGGTAGGCTAGGCCCAGGAGCCTTCTCTTTACCCTTCATAGTACCTAACTATATCGTCAGTGCTAACAAAATATTATATTACAGGCGACATACCCCGCCCACTCCCGGTCATAGTGGAGCTGGCCAAGGAGGCTGATATCCCGGCTCTGTCTCTACAGGCCCGCTCCGTTAGGTTGTCTCCCTTATCCCCCCCTCCCCGACTCGCGCGCCGCTTCCCCTGCCTTGTTGGCCTTTGACTACTAACCGATACCCTTTGGGTATCGACTGCCCGCGTGCACATATATATATATGTATATATATCCCCTATCCGGCCTCCCTCCTGCCGGTCTTTTCGTCTCCCCGGTCACCCTGGTCCTCCCCCTCCCCCTTCTTCGTCTCGCGCCCTGGCCACCGAAGCTCAGGCCGCTGTTAACACTGCCTATCAATCCGGCTGTGTTACCCGGGGCCTTAGGCGCTGGGTCAAGGGCAAATTCGGGTAGGAGTGAACCCCTCTGGCACCAAGGCGTTCCTATGGGCGTTTCACCAGTTTTGCTTCTCTCCGAGAACCTCAGCGAGGTGAGATGAAGGGAAAACTGGATATGTGACAAACAAAGTTTTTGTTCTTATTTTGTTCCTTATGTTTTTTTTTCCTTCTGTATTTTTTTTTTTCATTATATATCGCTTTCTTGCTCTGTGTGCTTGCGTAGCTCGCGAGCACTGTCTGGCTTTCTTGGCTTTTCTTCTCGTGCTAATCCGTAGATCTCACCGTTCGCCGTAAAAGTTTCTTATCTCGAAGGTGGGTTCTGTAATTACATGAAAGGTGAGTCTTGTAGTCATTTACATTTGTGGCACAATAAGTAGTATATACGGTGCCTAGTGATAAGTTTGACGCGACTCCAGAACCCCTAGCCTTAGAAGATTTACTACAGATGAAGCAACCTGGTAGAAAGGTATTGGGCTAGTGAACTATCTAGTAAGATAGTAAGGGCTTAGTCAAGGTTGCAACTACTTCATGTCCGATGGATTATATTACTAGCAATTCCTTAAGGGTAATGAACAACGTCAAGCCTCTTTCTCGCTGTTGTAGAATACGGTGAAATATATAGCAAAGTGTAGATGTTTGGTATTGGTATAAAGAAAGATACAAACATCACAGAAGCAAATACCAATATGCTATTTTTCCCTCTTTATAATGCCTCGTCAGGACTCTCATAGAGAAACAAAAGCGACTCGCAGGAAGCTGCCGATCCCAAGAGTCTCAGACTGGCGGGCCCTTGAGATGTTTCCATACCCCCTGGATAGCGTGGAAAAACATCCGTGCCCTCGATGACTTGTATTTGAAGGTCCCATGGCCGTCTATATTGTTTTTGTGGTTCCAAGTCAGCTCAGGTTGCCCATGCGATGTTGTGCCCAACTTTGAAGAAGCAAAGACGCGATCAAGCTCGGTATCAGAAAGCTTTTTCATGGCATCATAGAGTTCGTTCTGGTCGTGTGATATTCTTTCCTCGAGTATATTCGCAACCTCTCTGAATAAGTCTGCCATTTCATCAAGTACTCGGCCCCCTCGAAGTACACACTCCAAACCTTTTGGGCATGTCAAGTCGCCTTGAAATGAGTTATCCAAAAACTTTTCGAATCTAGAATCAATATCCCCCATTTTTCGCCCCAATTCCCGGCGGCGTCTTTCATTCTGAATGACAGTGATAAGTATATTATCTTGGCTTTGATGGTGTGATTCGTATTGCGGAGGACTATCGTTAGGTAATTTAGACATTGTCGGAGATAATAAAACAGTTCTGAGAAAATATGGTCTGGTAAAGAGAAAAGAGAATGTTTTGTTGGAAGGAATTATTCTAGTCTTATTCTTTAAAAAGAGTAGAGGACCCTTCGAGTTCAGCATAAACTTGCCTATCCACCGCCGAGGACTAATATGGATACCAAAGCCATGGTACCCACACTCCTAAGCTCATTTGGGCTCCGGAAGATTTTCTATAAATACTGAGTGACCAGTGTGTGACTGTGACTGACAGAAAATAGACGTGTACGACAATGTATGTGAAATTCACACCTGTAAAAATCTCTAACTAAATTTGACAAAGTCCGCTGTTTTTCCAATCTGTCCACGGGTGCGGATATCGATGATAAGCAATGTATGTACTTTTGTATGGTATCGTTATCATATCGGTCCATTGATTTTCCGAGCTGTATTGACATGGTAATTTCTACTATACATATGTAACTATAGTACTCGACATCATTTCCTATTACAAAACTGTGTAAAGGAGGTAGTGATGCGGGTTCTATTCGGCAAGTGCATTTCATAATGTCTTTAGATCCATAAATATGCGTTAGCGAGCCGGCCTCACCTATAAAGAGTGAATGAACCGTCGTCAAACTAACAGCTATATATTTCCTATTTAGAACAACTATATTCCTCTGGTTGCTCCTATTCACTTTGCTTCAAGATGTCTGACGTGGAAAGGCGACTCGCAATTTTTTCATGCAAGCTCTGGTGAAAACGGGCTTGGAATATATCTGTCCGCGATGTTTTCGGCTCTTTTCAGATCCAAATGCGTGCTACCATTATCGAAAGGAAGGGGAAGGAGACGAAGCTGAATGAAATGAAGGGGACGACGTCCACAAAGGTCTTGGTCTGATAACGAAGAAAGGTTTTCCGGAAATTTTTCAATGCTACCGTGTTGCCATTGGATTCCCGATAAATGAAGGTGATCTTCCCCTGGAAGATGACCCAGGACGACTTAGGGATTAGGGATTAGGGTTAGGGTTAGGAGGTATATTTATGCCGGTAATGCGCCAGCTGATGAACATTATCAGTTCTCCGATCTCTCCGGTAATTCTTTCTTTTGGCGCCCTAGCCCACAGAGCAACAACAAGAATGGGATCGTCGCTAGCAAGATGAATGCCACCAGCGTAAATGTCCATCCACGACCCATTGCTGTCAGCATAGGGTCGATGGCAGCTGAGGCCGCGGCAGAGAAGAAAGACCGCACCATGTTGTTGGCAGCGGTAGCAGCAGCCGGGTTAGCGGTGTGCAGATCGACCAGCAGGGTAGAGGTAGAGATGAAACCACCAGTCTGCCCTACGCCAACGAAAAACAGAAGCACCTCTGGAGCCGCAAGAGGCGCCCCGTACTTCAAGACCCAGCCAAATGCGAGCACAGTGACACTACCGAGGACAACGAGGGGAATAGTAATCATACTCCGGGCCTTCTCGACAGAGATAGAATCTTCGGCTGTGGCTTGTTCAGCGGCAGTAGAATTGGTGGCTTTGTTGGCAGCCATGCGTCGGTAGTTCCAATCCAACAAGCGCCCTGTCACAACCGAGGCCACGATAGACCCAGTACCTAGCGAGATATAGCATAGACCAATCTCAAGCTCGTTCAGGCCATACTGCGCTGTGTAGATCTCCGTGATGGACGAGAGAACTGTCATGTTTCCACCCATGATAATTCCTGTTACCAAGAGAATGATAATTGAGTTTGGATGGAACACAAGTATCAAAGGCTTCAGGGGGTTGGGGAACTGGAGTTTGTGCTCGATGACTTTCTTTGTCGAGTCGCTGCTGTCAGGTCGATCAACACTATCCTTGTCGGACAGATCCTGCCTTTTCCCATTCCGGCGAGAGAAGCAGTGAATCAAGGGCCGATTCCATGGCTGCGCAGGAGTTGATCCATCACCAACAACGTTTCTGGCTGTTTCGGGGAGAAAGAGGAGGAGAGGTAGTAAGAATATACCGGAGGCGATGGTTAGGAACCAGAAGATGGATCGCCAGCCCAGATATTGTGCTAAAAGACCTCCGATAATCGGACCAATGGCGGGCCCCATAAAATTGCCAGCCATCACAAAGCCCATCATCGATCCTCGTTCCTGTTTCGTGCTGATGTCGGCAACAGTAGCCGCGGAGAGCGCCACACTACTGCTGATCCCGGAACTCTGCAAACATCGCAACCCGATCAGAGCACCATAGCTGTCCTGTAAAGCCAGTCCGATGTTTGATGCGATGTAAATCACAAAACAAATGATGTAGGCTGGTCGACGACCTGTTCTGTCTGCAAAGTCGCCGATAAACATGGGCGCAATACCTTGGAAAATCTAGTATAGTTATCCCCATCCGTTAACATATGCTATGACATTTGCGTCAAATGGGGCATCCTTACCATGTAACTCGTCACCGTCAGGTTGATCATGGATGCTGATACATTGAGGTCACTAGCCAGCGTGTTCAGAGCTGGGAAATAAATTTGGGCCGACAAGGAGGAAAATAGACCGGCTCCAGCAGCCGTAGCAACGATGTATCTTTTTTTTGGCGGTGCTAAAGGAGCTGTACGGTTGAGGCACAGGCTCTGCAAGTGTGATTTCCGAATTCATTATTGTTCCGGTCGTTGGGGCATGTACCGAAATGTTGGGATAGACCTAAATAAATTGGATTATTTGGCAAGTATGAGCTTCTCCCCGTCCCCTTTTTCATCGATTAATCACAATGAACAACTCATCCAACAGGCAACATCAAAAAGGCCACAGAATGCGGTGACGTCAAATCAGGAGAAGGGTTCCACTGTGAAAGTCGAAAATATCTGGATGGTGTGATTGAAAGTCTCGAACACAATGATCGACTACTCAAAATTGATCCATCGAAGCGCCAAACAATTATCGAGTCGTACTGTTTTCGGGAACACGTAACTTTGCCAATACCGAGGCGTTTTCGGGTCGGGAGGCAACGGAGGTATCGAGTTTCCCTAGAACTTGACTAGCACCGGGTTGATATTCGGGAACCCCCTGGGCCTGGAGATCTGCAGGGTCGTCATCATGGAACCTTTAGAACAAGCTCACATGGCGCTAAGGGGTTCCTCCTATTGGTCATAACATTTTTATTGATCCACAACGGCCCACATGCTCGGATGCTTGTTGCCCCGTTCCAATCATTTATCAGATCGTGCCTGATATGCACGAGTACCATTAAAATGAAGTATCAAACCGAAATAGATGTTCGAGGTCCTGCAGACGATGAATCCCAAAATGTGCATCCCTGATCTTCAATGGTGATGTGCTTACGGAATAATTAGCCTTCTAGCCTCAATTATGTGGTGATCTACAATTTCTCTTGTGTAATGAATTCACCTTCGTGTCCAATTAAGCCCCTGAGCTGAAGGCTTGTCCCAACTCAAATTAGACAAGATGCTCGTGAAGATCCACATTCGTCAATTATATCAAATCATATCATCACATCATCGCATCATCGCATATCGTTCTCTGTCCACTGTACGGAGTACATTGTGCACATGGTCCTCGTTAAAACATGAACTATAGCATTGACATGACGCAAGCTGAAGAGACTTCCCATGGATGATCACTGAGCGGGTGGTATACGACGCAGAGGAGCAGAGGAGAGACGGGATACAATTACATCCGATACATGTGAATCTTGCCCTCTCGGGAGAGCCAGAACGTATAGGATATAACGTATACTTCGTGCAGATCCGTTGTTCACTTGAGCGAGCGATATTTAAATGGACAGGTTCCCTCGCATCAATCTATTCATTCAATCAAACCAACTGAAAGCCTTTCTTTTCTCTGAGTCAACACCAACGATACCCTCAACACAAGGTCCAGACCAACATCATGGCTACTGAAAACCTTGACTCCGTGCCAACAGTCACTATCATCGGCGCAGGGCCATGTGGCTGCGCCTTTGCGGCCGATTTAGCAAGCCGTGGAAAGTCAGTCATGCTATACGCTCATCCCGATCATCGTGGCGGGACGGATATGATTGAAAAGAACAATGGCTGGTTGAACGCAGCTGGAGAGATCAGTGGGAAGTTCCAAATCAAAACAACCAGTGACCTCTATATTGCCATTCGACACTCTCCTTTCATCGTGACCACAGTCCCCTCATATGGACAAGACACCATCCTGACGTTGCTGAGTCAATTCGACCTGCGAAACCATACCCTCATCATCAACGTGGGCAATTTCTTCTACCTCTCCGCCCGCTCGAAGATCAACGCCCATGCAATCCTCGAGACTGACATCTCCCCTTACGCCACTCGCATCCAGGGTGACACGGTATTCGTTAAGGGTTGCAAGAAGTCTCTGTCAATCTGGGCCGAGCCACCGAACACCACACAGGTCGAGCGACTTGACCCACAGGCGGAGCTCGGCCTCCGACACAAGGTAGAGGTGATTTTTTTCTCAGAAGCTAGTGTGGTGTCAGAATCTGCTCGAGGTTGGGCTGAACAATGTCAACCCAGTCGTGCATTGCCCTGCGGCACTCATGAATGCGGGCTGGATTGAGGCTACCAAGGGCGATTTCTACTTCTATGCCCAGGGAATGTCGCCCGCTGTCTCCCGTGTGACTGAAAAGGTGGACAAGGAGCGCCTGGCAATTTCCGATGCATATGGGCTCAAGATCACACCTATCACGGCGTACATGAACCAGAACTATAACAATGATCGGGAATACTCGGACTACCACGACTTTGCTTCAGGCTCCGTGGTACACAACAAAACCAAGAGCTCCCCGTCCTCTCTCAATCATCGCTATTTATTGGAAGATGTTCTCTATGGCTTGGTACCCTGGTACGAGCTTGGTCTGAAGTGTGGTTTGGCTTCGCCAACCATCAGAGCACTTATCGAAATGGCCGCAGTTGTTAGCGGCTTTGACTACTTTGAGCACGGAAGGACCTTGAAGTCTGCTGGACTTGGTGATGCCACTAAAGATCAAGTCCTTCATGCCTTGGGTGGACCAGTGGATAGTACTAGTGCTCACGCACCCATTTCAGACTCGCCTATTGGCAATAGGCTGGAGTTGCATGCTCCACTACAGACGGCCCAAGTCGTGGCGTGATAGTCTTTCCAATATTGTTGGCAAATAATCTGGTTTGATGTTCTCGTACTTTGTGGATTTCATTGCTTTTTCTTTTTCGTTTTTTTTTTTTTTTTTCTGTCTCCCTGGGTCCATTTTACAATGATGATGCTGTGGTAAAATATTAGAATACATCTATAGAAATAAAATGTCGATACTGAATCAACGTTCACCGTTAGGAAACTTACCTAGGTACTTATGAATGAGACACTGCCAGTCTGTCCATGATTGAGTGTACAATTTGGATTGGGGGGGATGTCTTCCCTTGGTTTCATGCCAAGAATACCATACAATTATGTGTTGATGCTGCATTATGCAGATGCTTGATGGTTCTTGTGACTAATAGTCAGACTAGGGGAGTTCATTTTTTTTTTTTTTTTTTTGAGAAGTGAACAGAGATATATATTAACCAGAGTATCCAACGGACCATCTAAATGGGATGCACCATGTCGCCAGTCATCACTCCATATTCGAGGGAGGAAAAATGTCAGAATCAATGCACCCGGGGACACCCGAGTCTTCTTTGGATACTGGCATCCCCCCGTTGCGGGATTCAAAGCTCAATTAAAGAGTTGGAAAGGAATTGGTCGGTCACAATATTGGAGAACCGCTTCCTACATGCAGACCACAACCTCTGCCCAGGCGATGTTCTCTAATTCGCCATTAAGTATTCCAAAAATATGATACATTCGAAGACATCCAAAAGGCATTGTAGTGGTATCCTAATTATAAATTCTCTAATATACTATGTTGTAGACTAACGCGGTCTACTGCTATAGGTACCCCCATCACATTCCATATTCTTCGCGGACGCGGCCCAATTGTACCAATTCACCTCCTCGTCCATGCCCATGTTGCTATCGGCTTGGTCTTCGGAGGTGAACTCGGTTGATATGCCCTCCTCAGACCACAGCCAAGGTACAACAACGGCTGGGGTGGCAAGTTGAACGTCGAATTGAGTTTCCGGTTCCATTGAGAACTGGTTGTGTGATGAAACGGTTGAATTTTGGAGTCCAAATCTGATTCCTGGATTAGGCGCCACGCCTGAATCGACGTCTGTAGATTCAATGCTTGACATTTCGTACCCGAATTGCCGTTCCTGTGTAGCGAGATACTCTGGCTCGCCAGTGAAATATGGGTAGAGTTCCTTTTGAGATAAACCACGACCAGGATTCACACTTGACTGCGTTGTACCTGCAATGTGCATCGGTGGATTCAGCGGATTCGGGACGGCGGAACCGGGGGCGAGTGAGTATGCCACCAGCTGGCGCCATTGGTCAAGGAATAGATCTGCAGAATTTGAACCAGGTGGAAATGGCCCAGTACTCGACGGGAGTGGGGTAACACCATAGCCCTGTTCAAGCTGTTGGACAGCTTGAGAGTCGTTTCTCAGCCGGCTGAACTCTATATCGCGGTACTTCCTAGCCTGGGTCATCAGCTTTCGGAGTGGAATCCAGATGCGTAGATCTCGTTCCAAGTGTGACTGATTAGGTATTAACCAGGGACTATGAAGAGCTACCCAGGCCCGTTCAGAAAGAGGCGACCACGGGCGTCGAGAGATCTCTAGCATCATGTAGACAATGGAGCACCAATGGGTATAGGTCTGGAAAACCCAGCGCCAATGTCTACATGCGTGTTCGTTGTTCAGGGCATGATTGTACTCGGCGACCTCGATACACGAAACTAATAGTTTTGTCCGCAGCTCTTCCGAGAAGTCTTCATTTGGGGCGGAGAACAACAGAGGCAGGTAGATAAGCAGAGTCATCTTGGCCAGAAGAAGCCGAGCGACCGTAACTATCACCCAGTATCTAATGTTCCCGGACTCGATTGAGTATTGAAGAAAGTCACGTTCAAGACCTTCGTATATCTGTTGCAACGATCGACTTTGCTCTTCTAGACTCGGTGCTTCGTCTTTGAACCCATGAGCCATCATCTGCCGCGTGACTTCACACATACCGAAGGAGACTCGCGCAACGGACATATCACTCAGGGCATCGCGAGGTTGAAGCGTTCGCTTTGATCCGGGGTCAAGGTCGGTGTCGTTTAGGTTAAGAGGGATTTTAGTATCGAAGCTCGCTTTTGTGATTGTGTAATCGGTCCCTTGGTCCTCGGATGCTCTCACATCCAATATGCACAGGGTCCACCAGACTCTTCGTCGCATTTCAATCTCAAATGGGCTGAGATAATCAAAATGTGTTCCATCACGATGTAGTCCCAGAGCTTGGCCCATTCGGATAAGCAGCCCCGTCATCATCCACACGAACCTCGGACTGTCATGTCGGCGAGCAAGAGTAAGGAATATTGCAAACGCCTGCACAAGAACGAAGTCTGGTACATTCAGAAAGTCGGCTCTTGCAAGAGCATGTTCGAGGCCTTGGCGATATTTGAGGTTAAGCTCGGCTTTGGTGGTTCCGAAATTGAGTAATATCTAGATATACCAAGACGTGAGCCTGAACCCCGCTTGTTTGGATCTGTGAGAAAGTTGAACATCTAAGGATTTGGCTTACATCTTCTTCTTCCATCGAGGTGATGGCAGCGTAGTATATGGCGAACATCAAAGCTTCATTGGCCGGTGTGAGTCCCTTCATTTCACGGCCGCGCCAATCGCGAACCATACCCTTGATGGTGGGAATATGAACGATTTGAAAGATGATGTTCACATTCTCGGAGAACACATCTAGGAGGAACGGAATTTGAGAAGGAAGTGGATGAAGATCGGTTAAATTAGGAGAAAAGGGACTTAAATTGTGCGCAAACAAGAATCCGTGACGCTCAGCGGGAGTCCGTTCAAGTTCTTGCGTGGAAGTGGTCATCCCCGGCGATGCCTCGTCATCCGAGGTATCAGATTCTCCTAATGAAAGACCACGAGTATCTGCTTTGAGGCCATCAAGCTACAATAGAAATTAGCTAGCCATTCATTCGATGAAGCAATGCACACAACCCAAGGCAGCATACCTCGTCATTGACCCGAGACCAGAAGCCACTGCTAACGTAGCGGCTTCGGTTGGAATCCTGAAGCACCAGTCTCCCAAACTTATTTTGCACATTAGTAGTATTAATGGAAGACGGGTTCGACTGTCGGTCATGTGCGGAGCTTTCGGGCGAACCGACCCTGGATGATCCCCCGGCAGAGTTAGCTGCTGATTTAGCCTGTTCCAGCTGAACGCGTAGCCCTTGAACCAGGCTTTCAAGGTTGTGAAGTCTCTCCATCACATCTTCTGTCAATGGTTCAGGTTCCTGGGAGGCCTGTAAATTGGATACCGCGCTGTCGAGGCGGTCGAGATGGCGGGCCCATCTTGGTGGACGGTCTGTTGGTGGACGCACACACGCGATATTTGCGCGACGGCAATTGGAACAAGGTGCTCGCTTGTCGCAGCGGACTTTCCGGCTTCGGCATACTACACAGCTGCGCAGCTTCAGGGGGGTTTGCATTTTCGTTTCTGCCTGAGGTGTCCAATCTCGCGTTTCTCTCGGCATCCGAGACCGAGGCGAGCGCGACCCCAAGGACCCCGGAGGCTGTGACAGGAGGCTCTTCGTGCATCTTAGGGCCGGTATGGGCTTGTTCCGTCGAGTTAAACGGACCCAGCAAACCCTTGATTATCCTGATCTCGTTAGGCGAACGGCAAGGTCTGGAAAGCGTTGACTGTCTGACTCAGTAGCGTAGATACCTAGGTAGGGCGGGATAACCAATGAGAGAACGACATGTCAGCCCTCGATGTTTAACCCTCAAATACGAGTCGCGAGAAAAGAGCGAGACCTGCTGCATTAGCTCGGATGACTTTCGCTTTCTCTAAATTGACGACCAAAATGTATATTATGAAGTCTATCGTCCTGTCCAAGATGCTTAAAAAGAACCCACCCCTTTCAATACCTCGCTACTTGAGCAACCACAACCCATTTAAAAAATGACGCCAAACATCAAGTCCGTCGCATTCTTTGGCGCTAGCACCGGTGTTGGGCTCGCTGCCCTCGAACACACTCTCACTGCCGGACACAAATGCATCGCGCTGTGTCGTGATCCCTCAAAACTCACCGACATCTTCCCTTCAGAGTCAACACCAAACCTGAAAGTCATCAAAGGCAATGCACACGATATCTCCACCGTATCACAGTGCCTCCAAACCGACGATGGCCGCATCGTCGATGTAATCGTATCCACCATCGGCGCCAAGCCACATGGAATGACTATCGACGATCCGGACGTCTGCAAGAAAGGCGCGGCAACTCTCCTAGATGCTCTCGCCCAGCTTCGAGGCACCGGAATCAATGGGACTCCTCACATCATTGGTTGCAGTACAGTGGGCTTTTCCCGCTTCGGTCGCGATATCCCTATAGTTATGATTCCCATCTACAACCTCTTTGTCAAAGTCCCCGGAACAGACAAGGTAGTCATGGAAGACCGTTTCGCGCAGAGCGGGGAATCGTTCACAATCATTCGTGCGAGCCATCTTGTTGATGGTGAGTCGGATAAGGCTATTCGCGTGGGCATTGAGGATCCTAAGACTGGTCCGGAGTCTAAAGCTGTCGGGTATACTATCTCTCGGGAGGATGCGGGGAGGTGGCTTGCTGAGAACCTTGTCTTGAAGTCAGATGAGAAGTATATAAACAAGAATGTAACTGTTACATATTGATGGAGTTGGTGTTGGAGATGGATGAACTAGCCGAGGGGTTTTTGCTTGTTGGGATTATGGATACATATAACTTAGGAATGACACATTGTAATTAATGGAATGCATCGCAGAGACTCATCTACTTATCGAAATCCATACTGTCCGTACTCTGGTCGCCGCATCAGTTTGAACGATCGTAAAGACTGGGCACAGTTCATGGGGTTGAAATAGGACCCTGAACTATGAAGTGATGTAGCACTCACCTATCTTTTGAGCACAATAACAGACGAGCGGTGGGATTCAGGCCACTCAGGCTGTTGGTAGGCATAGTTTATTTGACACTTCATCACTCCTGGCTATCCTTTTCCCTACATGCATTACTGTTTTCTGTTAATTCAAAGCCAAAATTAGTTTTTTATCCAAACTGCAAAGGATGCCATTCTGAGTTTTCTGAAAGGTATGATGAGCGAGAAAAGTAAACGCGGAGGCCAGGGAAAGTGAATGTGATGGAGAGAAGAAGTCCACGGGTGAAAAGGTGAAGGGGGTTGAGGTGACAGTGGCAGTTGTGTAATGTCCATTTGTTCTTTCATTTCTACGAAGTATGCTCGTTGAATACGCACCTTATAATGGGCCAAGGCGCTAACTCGTAGCTGCTTCCTACCCCTATTTGATCAAGGCGTCGATGGTACTGGCATATCCACCTGCACTTGGGAGAATGCTCGTCCGCGTGTTGTTTGATACTTTAGATTGACAAGAGCATTCTGTCAATGCCTCACCGTACTCACAGGGATAACGGACCCTCATATAAATGGAACCCGACCGAGCATACATTGGAGGGATTAGGCGATGAGAATTTGGAGTTTCACATGTTCATTGAGCTCGACCTTATGTTCAGTATGTTTCAAAATATTATTCAAATTCTAGAGCCAACCTGTGCGCTCTAAGCATAATCTATATGCGATGTATGTACAATGCGTGTAATGTAAAAGAAAATATGCAAGACGCAGCAATATGCAATGATATAAAGCAAGATAGAGCGGTTTACGTATCAGTGTTGGCGCAGGTGAAACTGTTGCTGTTGGCGTTCTTGTTGATAGCCGTGCCAGAAGCATACAACCCAAGAACGCACAGCGCCAAACCGAAGCAGGCAATTCCAATGTTGAGGATAGTAAGGAAGATCTTGCGGGGAGTGGAGAACCACTCGCCGCGGTTGAGGTGGAGCCAGTAGATACCGGACAGACCGTAGCTGAACCAAGAAGCGAAAAGAGCACTGATCAACCCGTTCAGGTCGCTGAAGACAGGAATGGCCTCAGAGATGATCCACGCAACGACCCAGCAAGCAACACCAAGACCAATCCAAAGACCGACGGAACGCTTGTTGCGTTGATGCATCAGATCCGACTTGGAACAGAGGCGGAAGTAGATGTACTTCAAGCCGATATGGCCGTTGACGACACCGGCACCGACAATGGTGGGGATAGCAACGCCGTAGGCAATCTTGCTCATCAGGGGGCCTGCGGACGTGAGGGCAGGGGAATGCACGTCTGTGCCAACGTAGAAGTAAATCACAACGGCAGCGGTCAGGTAGAGGGAGACCTCGAAGCCCTGGAGCATGAACAGGGACTTCTTGAAGTCCTGGGGCGATTCCATCTCGGCAATCAAACCGAAGAAGGCCACATGGGCACAGTAAGCGAAGACGATGTTGGAAACAGCCTGGAATGCAGTGTACAGGTTGGTCTCAACGGTTGCGTGGATGACACGACCGGGGTGGCTTTCAACACCCACGGAAATCATAGTGATCACGACAGCGCACGAGATACTGAGGAACGATGCAAATGAGATCCAAGTCATACCCTTCATCGTACGGGGGATGGAGAGGGCGATCGAGATAACCATACCGACGACACTGAAGACAATGGAGCAGGTGCCGTGGTTGGTAACGGTGTTCATCATGACGCGGAAGGTGAGGATGTGGCTGCCCATGACGAAAATACAGAAAAGGAACTGGCCAGTACCGAAGAGCTCACGGCCGAACTTGCCTAGCAAGATCTCACCGGCATCACCCAGGTTTTGGATGTGAGGGTACCGTTCCCGGAAGAGGCCAATGTTGTAACCAGTGTATGTTGCGAGAGCTCCGAGGCCGACAATAAGGATGACACCAGGGACGAGGCCCAGGGTAGCGACGGCTGCGGGCAGCGACAACACACCCAGTGAGACTGACTCACAAATCATGAGTAATCCACATTGCCTTCAAGACACACCTCAAATCAGCATGGTCGATCAGAAAAACTCTATTCCGGATGATACATACCACCATTTCAAGGTTTTGTACTTGATCTCAGCATACTCCTCGTTTCCGAAGGCATCGTGAACCTCACCGGCCTTGAGCTGGCCCTCCTCTTCGAATTGTGGCACATCCTTCCGTTCAGCGATCTTATCCTGCTCATAAGCAGGTGGTGCTGTATTGACCTCCATTCTATATAGTTGAAATGCAGAGGAGTGAGGAAGTGTTGAAGAAGATGGGTACAAAAGATTAATTGTAAGATCCCACGAGGGAAGAACAGACCGAAGGTGGGAAATCCGGCAATCTTATTGTTTCCCCAATTTTCTCGCGTGCCAAACTCGGAATTTTGCCCCATGGGACGGAATGGAAGGTTCCACAGAAATTCGATGCAACCTGATGAATTTCACCAATGACTGCTTGAGTTCGATCCGAATCCGGAGATCTGGTTACCGACTGACCAATCTTAGTGTCCCGTTTGCCTTGCTGACTCATTCAGATTGGTGATAGAAATTGGTCGCAAAAAGCTAATGTTGCCCCAGTCTCAGTCCCACACCTGTGCGCCCACCTGGTACTCCATCAGTAGCCTACAAATTGCCTGACCGTTGACACATACAATACTATACCTACAGTGTCGATCGCCATTCCCATTTTAAAGTTTATTATTTGTTGGGGAAATTTGTAAATTTTTAAATTTATAAATTTGTATATATACTTAGGTATATGTACCTGTAGGTTGTGGCTTTTATTTTTATATTGAATAACCTTTTTTTTTTACGGGAGATCATTTTCTTCACAGGAACTCGGATTCCGGCTGCTCACCTAATCAATTTGCCTCACCGAGTGGCGACTCAAAAGCGCCCCACCCGAACTACGGAGGAGAGGACCAACTCCGGCGGGTGGATTCAAATTAGGCTAGTTCTATACCGGCATATCAACCCCCGAGTCTAATATCTTCATCTACGGCTATCGATGCCACATCAACCTCTTTACCTCTTCTAATTCGCCTATTTATCCCCAGATTATAGGTTTCAAATTATTAGTATCCTGTCTAATAAGTAAAGTTCCACATCTAAATACCAAGCTTTGAGTTTTCGGTCTGCAGTTACCTATCTAGGTACGGAGTAACCATGTACAACATAAGTAATAAACAAGATAAGCTTAATTCTGATAAGCAACGTGACTACTAGATTGATAACCAAGAAAAACGTTGATTAGAGCCACCTGGGACGTATGGGCTCTGTTTTAGACTAGGATATCCTTGCTTTCATCCAGGCATGGCCTACCATCTCTTCAAGGAGTGTTCAGTTGAGGTATCAAGTCAATCTATACATATTGGTATAAGGATTTCTCGAAGCTGACCTCGGGAACTCTGAACTACCACGACCTCGCTGTACATAATGAGGATTTCATAACGAGCGAGATGGATTAATTTGGAAAGCAGACTCTAGCAAAAGTCTAGCAGACGTGGCGAACACACCGATTCATTGCGTATCTATCCCGAAGTTGCTTGTTCCCGAGATGTCCCGGGGAGAGGGAAAGCTTAGTAATATTCATAATATCCATGTGTGTACCTGCCGCTTTTGGACTAGTGGGCCAAGGAACATTCTCTAGCCCAATATGGATTAGCGCTGACTCTTGTCAGCAACCCCATCAATACCGACAAGTTCACGGCGAGGCATGAACGAGACGGGGTCTAACCAAGCTACTCGATATACAAGAAGGTCGCTATATACCCGCGTCCGCAACTCTGTTTATCTCTATATGGCATGACTCCACAGCTGCCACCCATCAACCCTTCGTCATGGCAGTCGTTGCCACAGCCTCTATCGGACATAGAGCTGGAGGGCATACTAGAGGCAAATGAGCCAACCCAATGGATGCAAGAGGGCCATTATTTTGATACAAGTCCAGACTACCAATCCCAACCATCTCCCTTAGGCATCAGTGATCTGGAATGGGCGCAGTGGACAAATTCTGAGTCACACGTCGTACCAACCGCCGATACACAACCTGAACATCAAGATCATGAGGACTTGAGGACCTTTGAATGTGTATATGATTCTGCTCCGCCTTTAGCAGCAGGATATGTTGACCCGTCCTTGCCGCAACCAAGTCTCACCAATGTCTCACAGTGGCTTGACGGGGCATATCGTCCTCCCGCATCATGTTCCTATTGTCGCAGGCATCGGCTGCAATGTTTGATACTTCGCACTACGCCTGCCAATCCGAATCCAAAAAATGCCTGCTCAAGCTGCGTAGCCCTTTTTCGCGAATGCAGTTTAGCAAAGGGAGAAAAGCGCCTCCCGTCGGGCTTTGAGACTTTCTCGCCGGTCCTAGGTCATCTCCACGGTGTGCCGGAAGATGCCAACCCATCGTCCGCTCCCACTATGGAAAATACCGATGAACGAAAAGAACCCAAGCAGTTTCTCAGAAAAGGAGCTAGATTTCTCCGCGAGTGGTTCTATCAAAATCAAGAATACCCTTACCCAACAGATGCACAAAAGAATCAGATGGCCAACGAGACTGGCTTCTCCCAAAAGCGCATATCAACCTGGTTTGCAAATGCCCGCCGCCGTCAAAAACAAAAGATTCAGACTGCGGGACTTTCTTCAACATCCCGCACTCGCTCAGGCTCCCCCATGGTCATTAGCACGCTGTCTTCCCTAACCCCCATGGAGCGATGGCAGGCTTCCCCGCCAGACGATGAACCAGTCCCAGAAGCGACCATTCAAAATGCTATTGCCTCTGGATCGATAGAATTGGGCGATGAGTTCGATGAGTCTTCCATGGATTTCTTCAACTTCGACCAGAGCTCATCACATCTGACATCCTCAGTATCGAGTATTGGGAGCAAGGCATCTGAAAAATCCGATAGCGCCTCCTCAGCATGGAGCTACCATTCCTCGGCAGACACAGGTCTACCGTTCCCACTGCTCCCCAAACAAACTAAACCCAAACGCATTCGAGGACGGCAACGACCAGCGGTAGACCATAATTACCAGTGCACATTCTGTACGCAGTCTTTCAAGAAGAAACACGACTGGGCCCGCCATGAAAAAAGCGTTCATCTCTCCCTTGACTCCTGGGTCTGCACTCCAAATCTCAACGACGTCCAACAAGCGTTCGAACTGCAGTTTTCTGAATGCCCCTTCTGCGACGTCCTTTTCCCAACACCCGCCCATTGGGAAGAGCATGAATTCCAAGTATGTGCCGAGAAGCCTAACCCGGAGCGTTCATTCAGTCGAAAGGATTATCTATGGCAGCATCTGCGCAAATTCCACGGCTGCACAAAAGTCCCCGTGGCTGATCTCGAAGCCTGGCACGGATCGGGCGCCAATGTCGAAAGCCGCTGTGGATTCTGTGGATGTCCACTATCTACCTGGTCAGCTCGGGCAGAGCATCTGGCTGGTCATTTCAAGAAAGGGTCTCGTATGGATCAATGGGAAGGTGATTGGGGTTTGGATGCGTCTGCCTTGAGTGTTTTACGCAACGCTATCCCGCCATCTCAGCGCGCCGTTACAAACATGCCTCCTTAGCGTCTGAAAATTTGTATACGAATAATGAAATAATGATCACATAATACATGCCATTGAAATACTGATATAACGCTGATCGTTAATGAAGCAACATACTCAAGCTACCCTAGTATGCCGTGGTCTGCCATTCGCGATTGTACCAAGTCCCCATGCCCAAAATAAACAACAGAAGACTACCATCCCTCACCACATCCCTGACAAGCTGCACTACCATTCCCATACCACCAGACTTCCCACCAAGCAATACCTTACCCCCAGTCAACAGCAACTCTCCGGTCACAAAAATCGCAAAGGGATTCTGTGCCGTCGCAGGCTTTGGCGGGGGACTACCAAACAACGCAACCGAAGTCCCAACAATGAACAGCAGATAGACAGCAACCGCCAACGCAAAGACGGTGTGCAGCGTCTTCCAAATCCGAACACGCTTCTGCTCCGCCTCTGTTGGCGGCGGTGCTCCACCCAGCATATTGGCGATGAAAGGCGGCACGCCAAGCATTGTTGCGATAGCAGCGGGAGAGAATCCAGGTGCCGGTTGATTGCCTGCGCCAGCTGCAGGTGCTCCTGGTGTAGCATTGGGGTCACCGCCGGGCATAGCACCCATGAGAGAGCTCAGGAGTTTGATAGTGGGGTCTTCGGCGTCATTGGGCGGCTGGTCCTGTCCTTGGTCCTGTGCGGATTGTCTCAACATCGCGCGGAAGGCTTCTTGCTGAGCCTGGAGGCCATTTGGAGCTTGTGGGTCGGGATGCACGCCTTGGCCTGGTTCTGGTGCGGATTGTCGGAGCATAGAGAGGAACGCTTCCTGCTGGGCGCGGATCGCTTCTGGTGATTGCATGTCTGGTTGTGGCGAGGGTGAGGGTCGGAACTGGGGGTTTTGCGGTCCCGGGGAGGGAGATGCGGAGATTGCACGCTGAGGTTGAGGAGATGGGGAGGCTTCTTCGCGCTCTGGTGTAGATGACTTAGGTTAGCATTGTGTGTACTGGCGTGAACGATAAGGTCGCATGTCTGCTTTGCTATCGGGACTCCTTGGTTTAAAGCCGGGGATTCGGGTCTCATTTCTTACCAGCTTGTGGCGTGCGTCCACTCAGACTGGTGATTTTGTCCAGGCGCGCGGAGCCTCCTTCCTTGATCTTTGCCTCGCGGCGCTCGCGGCGCACTCGGGCGGATCGCTGTGCTGGTGATTCATCTGCCATCGTTGCGGGATCTTCAAGAAATGAGATCAAAGTTGCTGGAAATTGGGAAACAACGATATGGGTGTGCTAGATAGTAGTGATCATATGTGGGATGTTGTCTGGCGAAGGTGGCCGATCTGGATGTTTGCCGATCGGCCCTGTCTAGTCCCGTGGCGATAAAGAACACCAGCCACAACACTTCCTCTACAAGAACCAACGACCACGCCTATCTCCTTAAACCATTCAATTTGTCAAGTACTGCTTTCTTTCAAGCTGTATTCCGCTACCTGGATTTAATTATCACTTTACTGTGGTATCAGCTTAAGGCTACATCAAGCATGACGAGGAGCTTTGCTGGATGTAGTATATCTCAGTTGGAAGGAAACATTACAAAATGATTTAGGTATGTTCTTCTAACCTGTACTTATACAGGTATCTACATTCAATAACAAAGGTCCTGCACGAGCTGGGTAAACACCTTCTCAAAATGTTGAAGACTCTCAACTTCGACCCATTCCTCCTTAGCGTGGAGGCCCTCTCCTGCGGGGCCATATACAATGGATGGGATACCAACAGCGCCGAGCAAGGCCGCATCGGTCCAAAATGGACCAGCCTTGACAGCGGGCTTACTCCCCAGCACGGCAGAGGCACAAGCTACCGCCTTCTGCACGAACGGATGATCAGCTGCCACCTTCTGTGTAGGGCGTGACATTGTAATACGCGGCTCGGCAAATTTGAAACGAGGCTTCTGCTCAGCGATATCTTTCAGCAGCGCACTGATATTTCCTAGGATGGACGCTTCCGTTTGAGCTGGGACAGTGCGGAATTCGACTGTGATGGTACACTTGTCTGGATAGGATGAGGGCTCTTCACCACCCCGAATCAAGCCACAATGTAGCGAACCCTGGCCCAGGAGATCGTCCACTGGCAGCTGAGATTGGTACTTCTCCAATGCCTGTAAGAAGGATCCGGCATATAGGATAGCATCTTCTCCTGATACAGGGTCGGACCCGTGCGCAGCAACTCCCAGGATATCAACTTCCACCCACACGAATCCTTTGTGGGCAGTAAATATCGCAGCTTGGGTTGGCTCGGGAAGTACAGCAGCATCGGCACGCCAGCCAGCCTCAATGACATCCTGAGTTCCCTGCGAGGCATCCTCCTCGTCTGATACTGCAGCCACAATAACA
The DNA here is from genome assembly GCF_028828655.1 of Penicillium verrucosum. NCBI lineage: Eukaryota > Fungi > Ascomycota > Eurotiomycetes > Eurotiales > Aspergillaceae > Penicillium > Penicillium verrucosum. The sequence goes on from NW_026643210.1 coordinate 7,087,371, forward strand.
TCGCCTCGAGGTACGCGGCCGCTAGCTTTAGTTGCTGCAAGGGCAGCTAAACCTGCAGCCAGGCCCCCCTTCATATCGAGGCAGCCCCGGCCAAAGATAACCTCTTTGCCATTCTTGGTTCCAATTGACCCTGATAGGGGATCTGCCTCGTAGCTAGAGAGACTGACGGTGTCTGTGTGGCCGTTGAACATGAGAGACTTGCCACCTCCGCTGCCTCGTAAGACTCCCACGAGAGATGGTCGTCCAGCAACCTTCTCAATCCAGTGATACTCGATGTCTCGATGGGCAAACCAGGCGGCGAGATAGTTTGCGATTTCGGTCTCACCAACTCCGTCCGTTACAGACAAGGTCGGGTTGGAAGAGTTGATTTGAGTGAGAGTTTGAGTTAATCCCACGACATCTTCAACAGATACGTCTTTTGGGACTGGATATTCGCGTGCACCTTCAGTGCTGAGAAGAATGACCACGGAATCCTTGTTCAGAAGTGACGTGGCCTCCTTTGATGTAGCCAACTGTCGCAGTGCGGCCAATGATGCACCTCCACATGGCCCAGCTGCCACAGACTTAGAAGTCAGATACTGCACAGCGCAGTGGCTCTCATAAGACGAGACGGTGACGCAGGCATCAACCAGGCGCTGCATATCGGGCCAGGCGGTAGAAGATACAGTGCCGCAGTCCATACCATCCATGATCGTGGAAGAAGTTTGGACAGTAACCGGCTTTCCAGCAGTCAAGCTAGAAGATAGACAAGCAGCCGTGTCAGGCTCGACAGCGACTACAGACATAGGTGTGCTCTGCGACTTGCAATGCTTCGCGACCGCATGCGCCAGGCTGCCCACACCTGCAGGGGTAATCATCAGACTACCTGATAGACCAAGCCGAGCAAGTTCATTCTGAACTTCGTGCATCATAGTAGAATATCCCTCCACGATCCACGTAGGGACACCTTCATACCCCTCAAACGCCGTATCCTGGATGAGAAGTACACCCCGTCCCACCCGCGTCTCATCCACAGCATCCTGCACGGCCTGATCATAGTCGCCCTGAACAACAACCAACCGAGCCCCTTCCCCAGCGATAAGATCCCGAGTCCACTGGCTCAAAGACCGAGGAACGAAGATCCGCGCCTCGATACCGAGGAGTCGAGCCATGAACGCAACTGCCCGTCCATGGTTTCCCATCGAGGCTGTCGTCAAGATAATTGATGCTTCTTTTGCTCGGCTTGAAAGTTCATCGAGCGAGATTGTAGAAGGTAGGCCGAGTTGCGCGGCAATTGCTCGGAAACAGCCCCATGATGCGCCTAAGACTTTGAATGATGGTAGGCCGAACCGGTTGCTCTCGTCTTTTACGAGAACGTGGCCAACGCCTAGCTCGGCTGCGAGCTCTGGGAGCTGGACTAGTGGAGTTGGGGCATAGTTGGGGAAGGATTGATGGAATGCTGTTAGACCTTCGACTTGCGGGGAGGCACTGCGCTCATTTGCTGCCGCGGGGTTGAAGTAGATCGACCTTCGTGATGACATGTTGGTGTGCGTTCGCGTGTAGTTAACCAGTGCACAACGCAGATACTTTATATATTACCGTGCCCTTTCCGATAACTTGGGCCTTCTAAAGACATCGCGCCTTCTGACGACATGTCGGGTCAAGTGGGGACTCCGCCTTCTCACGACATCAACTACAACAAATTTATGATTTTTATTCTGTGCGTTCGTTCTATTGAGTAGGATTATCCCTCTCGGGTTTGGCACTGGCGCTTATATACAGTTTGGTAATGGCATATTTGAGGTTTCTTATTTCCACATACTTCAAGTAACATATTCGAACCTTAAATCTCTTCGGAACTACACACCTACGAACCCTACAAGAGGTTGGAAATACAAGATGTCAAAAATGCATGCAGATGGAGCATTTGTTGAAGCTTTGTTCGGACAAATTCTTTTAACACTGGTTCCCATAATATCAGCACTTCTGTGGACTCACTGCATGCTAGTGTGTAGTTGCAACCACCACTATAAACCCTAAAATGATACTATCAACAGACTACCCCGATTTCCTTTAGGCATCTAATCTGAAAGATGAAAGGGAGGTGGTCGCACCTCCCACCTATATAACCTAATACATTGACCAGCCACCACTTGCACAGATAACCTGGCCCGATACCCATGAGGCATCGGGTCCTGCCAACCACCCCACAATTCTTGCAATCTCCTCCGTTGTGCCAAGTCGCTGCTCGACAGGCGTTGTCATCTTCTGCATGTCGACAAGTTCCTTAGGAATATTGTCCAGCATATCGCTAGGTACAGGTCCTGGCGCCACCGCATTGACCGTCGTGCCATCCCCGCCCAGCTCGCTGGCCCAGGACCGCGTGAAGCTTTCGACAGCGGCCTTGGAAGCGCTGTACAGACTAACGCCTTTGAAGCCGGCACGCGCTCCCACAGAGCTTAAGTTGATAATACGGCCCTTGGGTGCTAAGTACGGAACCACGGCCTGCGTCATGAGCATAGAACCACGCACGTTCAGGTTGAAAACCTTATTGTAATCCTCAAGCGTTACGCTCTGCATGTTGTTCACCGTCTCGGTGGCGGCATTGTTCACAAGAATGTGGATTTGAAGGTCATCGCTGCCAAGGTAAGCCTTGAGCTGCGTAATGACCTCCTGGGCACCCGTGGTCGTTGATAGGTCGGTCTGGCAGGCCCATGTGATCGGTTTGTGGGGGAGTTCGCTGATCTTAGCCCTAAGCTCCTCGACAAGCAATTTACTGTTTTCTGATACATAGGTGATACACACCTGGATCTCGTTAGCCTTTAAGTTCTCGTTTTCCTAAAATATCCAACAAAGGATGACTGTGCATTATAGCAAATTCTTCCTTACATTCGCACCACGGCGGGCAAGATCCCATGCAATGCCGGCACCAATACCACGTGAAGACCCCGTTACTATCGCTAGCTTGCTTTGGAGAGGAAGCGCGAACTGACTTTCGAGGTCCCCCATTTTGTTGGACGTTGGGGATGATGCTAGTTTGCGAAGAAAGGTGATTCGTACTCCTTTGAATTTTTCCTAAGAGAATGGAAAGTGAGGGATATCTAATTGAGATTTTTTTCAAAGGGACTACGATTGGGGCCCTAGCATTCTTATATTCATATTCAGTCTATTGTCTATTTGTTGCTTAAATGACGTCGTAGAATTGGGGTTCGGTGATAGGGCGTTAACGCCGGGACGCTTAAGGTGGCTGGGAGGTTATGTCGACACGAGAAATACACCGGTTATCCTTACAAAGGACTAGTGGTAAAGTCACTTATGGAAGAATACGGTTGCACCCTGTTCTCTTGGTACCTAATCAACCTCCTTGCTTCATCAAGATATTCACCCCGACACTATGCATGTTTCTTCGACATTTATCGTTTTGTCGCTTTTGTAAGATGAATCCACGCTTGCCCTTCGATGATGCTGCCTGGGAAAAAAGCGACCAGATCGAAGACTCCTGGCTAGATCTTCTCTTCGATGAAGACATCTATAATGAGATTGGAATTTTTCTCGCTGAACATCATTGCCCTCGCCAATGGGCCGATTTCAAATTTTTCAAATCCGGCGGTTTCAACGCTAGCTTCCTCATGACATTTACCGATACCCATACTGGTGGCGCTGTTTTAAGACTCCCACTGCCTGGCGTTCATATGTTTCCTGAGGAAAAAGTTCGAAATGAGGTCTCTATCATGCAATTCATCACGGAAAGAACTTCACAAACTATGCCGATTCCAGTTCCTATGGTCTCCCGCTGGGGAGAGAGAAACGAGAGCCCCTCGAATTTGGGTCCTTTTATAATCATGGACTATATTGACCACGAGAGAAGCGTATCTGATCTTCTCGAGACGCCGGGACGCCAATCAAAACAACGTCCAGAACTAAATCCGGATATCAGCACAACAAAGCTAAAAGCTCTCTATAGAGAAATAGCCAATGTTGTCTTTTCTCTATCTACACTATCTGCAAACCGGATTGGGTCTCTGAAACAGACCGGCAAATCAGCGTGGGAAGTAGCATATCGACCATTATCCATTTCTATGAACGAAATTGTGCGTTTAGGGACGCTACCTCGATCGAAACTCCCTACCGCGATGTACGATAGAGCGTCTTTATACTTTGAAGCCCTAGCAGAGCTACATATTTCACACCTCAAACACCAAAGGAACAATGCTATAGACTCGGCCGACGACTGCCGGCGCAAGTTTGTTGCTAGATTCTTATTTCGGAAACTTGTTCGAGATCGGGAGCTTAGGGACAAATGGATGTGTCATGAGCATGGCCCATTTCCAGTTTGGTGCGACGACTTCCGACCGCAGAATGTTATGGTCGATAAAGCTGAAAAAGTCGTTGGGGTGGTGGATTGGGAGTTTACATATACCGCCCCAGTTGAATTTACCTATGCTCCCCCCTGGTGGCTTCTTCTCGAAAAGCCGGAATATTGGACTAAAGGCCTTGATGACTGGTGTACACAGTATGAGAGACGGCTTCAGATCTTCCTTCAGGTAATGATGGATTGCGAAGAGGACGCGTACCAAACTCAGAACGAACGACTCGAGGATAGCCAGCGACTCTCTAATCGGATGCGACATAGCTGGGAGAGCGGAGACTTTTGGATCATGTATGCTGCAAGGAACAATTTTGCCTTTGACGCCATCTATTGGAACAAGATTGATCAGCGATTCTTCGGGTCCAGTAAATCTGACAACAATATATGCGATGTATGGAAGAAAAGACTTCATCTCTTGGAACCTGGAGAAAAAGAAATCATGGATAAATATGTGGATTTGAAGCTTCAGGAGAACGAGACAAGGCTTCTCTCTTGGGACCCAGATCAGTATACCCTAGAATATATGACCAAGATGGAAGCTTGATCTTGTTGGATGATTTAGGAAATAAATATCCTGGTTTGCCACGTGCATTTCAATAGAGTGGATGCTCTTTTTCGGTCACGCTGCCTACCTAGGTACCTTCTTACGGTTGAACGTAAGCTTCCACGCAATCGTGTAGCGGATAGTTAGATCCTGGAGAGGAGACTACAGTCCTGTCACATAGGGTCAGGTGACACCGATCCCAACAATAGTGCCTGGCAATCGACTTGACCGAATGAATTAAACTAAGACAACACAGTCCGGAAACAACGATCTAGCCACGTTCTATTCTTTAATATCGGATTTAGTTTGCAACGGTTTCCTACTTAATAATGCTCCAGTCATCCAGGCCTGTCTGAAAGTCACGCGATCCACGCGTTAGTACGCCGTTAGCCTCTAAATATATATAACGACTAAGGGTAGCCGCATGATGGATTTGGCGCTTGTGCGATTTTAGATGGACCGCACGGGATAGGTTTGCCGCGAAAATACTTCTTCTCAGCAGGTTGTACTCCGTATGTCCAAGCCCATTCCCTACAACATAGTGTGGAATTGGAATTTGCTTGGATGTTTGTTTTGTTGGGGTAATGTCGAGCAAAGCATGGAGTTAACGCGGCCTTTTCTCGGGCTTCTTTCACGCTTGACGGAGTACGGAGGGACTTGTCCCACAATAATCTTTGTTGTCGAAAATTCTATTGTGCTCATTGGGCAGTTTGAACCTTTTTCCCCCGTTACAATTCTATTGTAAATAGTACAAATACAGCTTGATACCCCGTCGGATCGCCCGGTGTAGTCTTGGGGGTTCGGGCTGCATCACCTCTCTTATTTTTTGTTGGGAAACAAGTGGGAAAAGGTGGACCTTGGACATATTTTCTTTTTTTTTTTTAGCAAAGCAGCTAACTAACTAAAGGCTACGAAGTAAAACAGTGTGTTTAGTTCGTACTGTTGTATTCCACTGATCTTCATGGCGCAGGAGTACAACAGAGGGGCGAAGATCCCGCCGTCAAAGGTACAATGCATACTACATCGTAAGGCTTGATACCACCTAACCCGTGCTAAGAGATAGGATTAACTTCTACATATGTAAATATTGGAATGTTTCAGATTCAAGGATCATTTCGAATTATTTCCACCAATGCAAACTTCAGAACTGAGAAAAGTACAAAGTACATATTGTACTAACTGGTTAAGACTAAAGAAACCAGGGCTGCAAGGTACCCCCCTTTTGTCCCACAATCATTTTACTCCCCACAATACAATTCAATATGCATAACCTTGCTATTTAACATTTGAAAATGATACTCCGTAACTAGTAATGGTAGTAATAATAAAAAAAACTTATTGTAAAAACAGAGCCTTATGACCCAACAGTGGGCCCTACCCGTGTGGCTTTGATGTTTGAATATCAATTATTATCCCTTGGATGGCTTCGTATACTTCGTACTACCTACCATATAACATATGTATCTATGCATAATGCCAAAGTTTGAGACGACTATGTTGTAGGTATGATCATCAGATCAACAGCGCCAAGAGCGCAAATGCAAAAGGACGGCTTAGCTTACTCATCCTGGACCCCCACATTCTCCAGGCCCGAGGTCGGTCTCATGATGAGCCTCCATGATGGCGAACTGACCATTGAAAGTTATATGGAGGATGTTCGGTCCGAAAATCCTCTGACATCATAATACCATAACATCATATCAAAGTAAAAGTAACCTCGGGAATCGTCACATAGCATAATCTGGGGGAAGAAAAATAATCTATGCATAGCGGGTATGTACGGAGTCGGAATACGGAAGCCCTCAAATATTTAAATGCGGCATACGGAGAAGAGACAGCCTCTGCATTGGCGGGTCTGGGCTAGTACGCTTGTATATTTGAATGTCACTGACTTGCATGTCTCCTGTGGCCCGCTCTCCCCTGGCCCGCGACCCCGGACCTTGGCCCTTGGCTAAAGCCAAGGTTACAACCCCCCCCGCCGCCTATTGGACTCGGACAAAGGGTTCGACACGAGAACAACTAGGCCGTGACCGGTTGAATTAGCGTTTCTTCCCGACTCGAAACCCCCAATAAGGTGGTGGACATATTTTAGTCAAAATCCTGGAGGGGCAAGCTTACCCCGGAGCAACGGAAGGGACCTTCCAACCCCCGCATGGCCGAACCCAAACTCATATTCTGATGTGATAGTTGCAATGAAACACATAGCCCTAGAATTGAATTGTAGTGTATTGAAAATGTATATCATTTAACCCTGATTCGGAAATGGAAGTGGATAATCTAAAATATACATATGTAGTTTATAGGCCGTCTGCGGCTAGACAAGATGTGTTAGAGTGGTATTGTATTGGAATTGTAAGGGTGCACGGACCATTCCCAATACGGAAGGGAAGGGAAAGAGAAGTGGCACATCCTCCCGGACTACTAATATCGTCGTGAATCCCCTCTTGGATCTCCTTTTCTTTTCTTTTTCTTCTCTTCTCTAATTGCTATACCCCGTTTGATCATCATTATTTATAATTTATAACCTTCGACTCTCAGAGTGAGTTCATTTCCAACCCCACCATTTGCATTAATAAAAGAGCTCATCCCACCTTGACTTTTTTCCCCCTCCATTTCGGACCTTTCGCAAATCATTTCCTCTGACATCCGATCTCGCGCAGATTATCATATAGTTCATTCTACATTTCATCCCTCTCATTGGACTCCGCAATCATGTCGGACGGCCCCATTCAGCCTCCCAAGCCCGCAGTGGTAAGGAATCACCTCCTAACTGGGATGACCAGACCGGTGTAGCGCCGGTGACCACACTAGCATGGGTTAACATTTGGTGATATAGGTGCATGAAGCACACGAGGTCGACACTTTCCACGTTCCCAAGGCGTTCCACGACAAGCACCCCACCGGCACTCACATCAAGGACATCAACGAGTACAAGAAGCTTTATGAAGAATCAATTAAGAGCCCCGGCACTTTCTGGGCTCGCATGGCCCGCGAGCTCCTCACATTTGACAAGGACTTTGAAACCACACATCACGGCTCCTTCGAGAACGGCGACAATGCCTGGTTCGTCGAGGGTCGGTTGAACGCATCGTTCAACTGTGTCGATCGTCATGCCCTCAAGAACCCAGATAAGGTCGCCATTATCTATGAAGCCGATGAGCCCAACGAGGGCCGCAAGATCACCTATGGAGAGCTGATGCGCGAGGTATCCCGGGTCGCCTGGACTCTGAAGGAGCGTGGTGTCAAGAAGGGTGACACGGTCGGCATCTACTTGCCCATGATTCCGGAGGCCGTGATCGCTTTCCTCGCTTGCTCTCGTATTGGTGCCGTGCACTCCGTCGTCTTCGCTGGTTTCTCCTCCGACTCCCTCCGGGACCGTGTTCTGGACGCCTCTTCCAAGGTCGTTATTACCACCGATGAGGGCAAGCGCGGTGGCAAAGTCATCGGCACGAAGAAGATTGTAGACGAGGCTATGAAGCAGTGCCCCGATGTGCACACCGTGCTGGTGTTCAAGCGCACCGGTGCCGAGGTGCCCTGGACCGCTGGTCGTGACATTTGGTGGCACGAGGAGGTCGAGAAGTACCCCAACTACCTCGCCCCCGAGCCGGTAAGCTCCGAGGACCCTCTCTTCCTGCTCTACACTTCCGGTTCAACCGGCAAGCCCAAGGGTGTTATGCACACCACTGCCGGCTACCTGCTCGGTGCTGCTATGACTGGAAAGTACGTGTTCGATATCCACGATGATGATCGCTACTTCTGCGGTGGTGATGTCGGTTGGATTACCGGCCACACCTATGTCGTGTACGCCCCTCTATTGCTTGGCTGTGCCACTGTCGTGTTCGAGAGTACCCCCGCCTACCCTAACTTCTCCCGCTACTGGGATGTCATTGACAAGCACGACGTCACCCAATTCTACGTTGCACCCACCGCTCTGCGTCTGCTGAAGCGCGCTGGAGATGAGCACATTCACCACAAGATGAGCAGTCTGCGTATTCTTGGATCAGTTGGAGAGCCCATTGCTGCGGAAGTCTGGAAGTGGTACTTTGAGTCCGTCGGCAAGGAGGAAGCCCATATCTGCGACGTTCGTTTCCCTTCCCCTTGGACCTTTTGGAATAACTTCTAATTTTTGGATTTGTAGACATACTGGCAAACCGAGACTGGCTCCAATGTCATCACCCCTCTCGGTGGTATCACTCCCACCAAGCCCGGCAGTGCTTCTCTGCCCTTCTTTGGTATTGAGCCTGCCATTATCGACCCTGTCTCCGGGGAGGAGATTCTTGGCAACGATGTCGAGGGTGTTTTGGCCTTCAAGCAGCCGTGGCCCAGCATGGCCCGCACCGTGTGGGGTGCCCACAAGCGTTACATGGACACTTACTTAAATGTGTACAAGGGTTACTACGTACGACTCCTCGCCACCTGATTTTACGGAATTGACACTAACTCATATATAGTTCACTGGAGATGGTGCTGGCCGTGACCACGACGGCTACTACTGGATCCGTGGCCGTGTTGACGATGTCGTCAACGTTTCTGGACACCGTCTGTCCACTGCTGAGATCGAGGCTGCTCTTCTCGAGCACCGTAAGTACAACCATGCTACATTCCAAACTTCCAACTGAGCCTAAGCTAACTATGAACAGCTTCCGTTGCTGAGGCTGCTGTCGTTGGTATTGCCGACGAGTTGACCGGCCAAGCTGTCAATGCCTTCGTCGCTCTCAAGGAGGGCAACGGGTCAGAACAGATCAGCAAGGACCTTGCAATGCAAGTCCGCAAGTCCATTGGTCCCTTCGCCGCCCCCAAGGCCGTCTTCGTCGTGGATGACCTCCCCAAGACCCGCAGTGGCAAGATCATGCGCCGAATCCTGCGGAAGATTCTCAGTGGCGAGGAGGACAGCCTTGGTGATACATCAACGGTAAGCCCACCGCCCCCTCACTAATATAATACTCGCAATCGTATACTCCCAAACAATAGCTAACGAAGGCTTCTTTACAGCTCTCCGACCCCAGTGTCGTGGACAAGATCATCGAAACCGTCCACGCTGCCCGCCAGAAGTAAAGTGAAGGTCTATGAATTTGATGATAATGACGTTGGAGAGCAAAATTCCGGTGAGAATTTTTGGAAGTAGTATTATGGTCTTTTGGAGATCATACACCCCCGACTTCGGTCCATTTGGTTCATGGCAGAATTGGACTTGACCGTGCGTGGAGATTTTCTTTTTCTTTTTCTTTTCTTCTTTTTTTTTTTTGGCCGGTTTCAGAATTACTACTTGTATTTGAGATTCCCTTGGCTCGCTCAGAAGCGATGTGAATAGTACTTTTTTTGGTTTCATATCTACTTCGTGGACGTTCTCCCGAAGTTCTTGGATATATACTATGTTTACCGGGGTCAACCTCGATACGAAGCATTTGTCTGCTAGATAGCTTGCACGCTGCGTCAATAGTCCGAAAACCCAAAGAATAAAAACCGAGAGAGCTATCATGAACTAATTGTAGGTGACATCCTCCGGTTGCAGCTAAACGTTTTAGGTGATCTGCCTCGGGTTAAATCCGGGCATACCGTATATGTATCATGAGTTCGTGCCCAATAGGGTGTAACTCCCTTACCTACAATTCTCAGAGAGAATTCCTTGGCAGTATTTTATTTCAAAATATATTTTCAAATTCGGTCAGGAAGATTAACCAAGAAATAGTACTAGTACCAATGAGGCTGGCTGTTTTTAGCTGTTTTTATAGTTGCCTCCCAACACATGTGGCCCTTAAACTGCGTGAGACCACCTGGGCAGTTATGCGCACGTGGTTGTAATCCGAAGAATTGAGATGATTGGGTGGCAGTCGACTATACGGAGTTATCGTACTATCAGTTACGAGGAGCTAGACACATATTGGCCTATATTGTATACATTGTTTTCAATATCAGTTCTGTGTTGGAAGTAAGTTATTGGCCAAATTTTTTTTATCGACTCAAAGACTATTGAGAGGACTATTCAGAGGTCATGAATATAGAAAGAATTAAAATAAAAATAAAAATAAACTAGACTGACTCGAGTAACTAAATGGGTATACATCACTGTGAGTGGATTTCAGCTTCGGATCACTTGTGCATGACAATAGTCAATCAATAAGGTATTCAACCTCGAGCTGCATTGAACAATAATGAGTCACTCGTCAATAAACAGACCAAAGACAAGTCTATTGTCCTTGTTCTGCATTGCATTCATTGGAGAAATCCGATTTAGGCAGCTATCACGTGACGGAACATTGTGACCCGGGTCTTACCTAAACACAAGTCTCCAGCCCTGGAGCAAACTTAACTCTTCCTTTTCTGTCGCGTCTCCTCCCTCTCTTCTTCATCCCCCGCGCACTCCTGCTCCCAATTCTCTTTTCTATTAATCTGCACTCTCTCGAAACTGCGCGCAATCAACCTATGACTTCGTGAACACCCGACAAACTCCAACCGACATCATGTCTTTCGGATTTGGAGGGTTCGGCCAGAACAACCAAAGCAGCGGCTTTGGCACTGGCACTGGCTCTGCCTTCGGAGCTGGCACCAACACTGGTGGAGGTAGGTCTTTTCTGTTCCCTTTTTCAGATGCCCCTTGTGTTTCCTGAGCCTATCCCCAACTTCCCCCTCTTACTCGTGTCCTCGGCTTTTCCCTACCTCGACAACCGGTGCTCCTAATTCCGACCCGCGATGGTGCCACGCGCAAGGCGAAGAATATCAACATAACAGCCTTCATCGTGCGATCAAAAATCACCCGCGGACCATTTGGATGCATTAGCGACACCACAACAAGATAAGGAATGCAAGGGCTTCTTCGAATCCAAGTCTCTCTGACCGCGATCCCTCCCGTCATCTAGGATTTGGCTCGACAGCATCCCCGTTCGGAGGCGCCACTACTGGAACTTCAGGCGCTTTCGGTGGCGGCGCTTCCAACACATCTACTGGCTTCGGATCTGGTTCCGGCACTGGCGGAGGTACGTGCTCAAACATCTTGAGCTTCGCGCTGCTCCCTCGATTTTCCCTGGCGAAATCCCCGTTCGCATCACACAGCCTTGCGATTTAGACGCTCCCGCACTGATCGCGCACGTGGAATATATGGATTTGCTCTTCGGTCCCCCTGGAGTTGCCACTTACCTGCGTCTTACCCACATTTTGGCCGACATGCACTCGAGGACCTCTTTTCATTAATCTGCACCTTTTAATCGCTTCATTGAAGGGTTGACCGTGTTTACTAACTCTTACTTTTCACCAGCATTCGGAACCAATACTGCAGCCCAACAACCTAATTCCCTTTTCGGCAGCCAAACTCGCCCCGGTGGATTTGGCACTACCAACACTTCTAACAGCGGATCTCTCTTCGGAGGAGGTACTCAGACTGCTGGCACCACCGGCGGCTTCGGTACTGGTGGAGGATTCGGTTCTACCGGCACCACTGGCGGCTTTGGCGCCAATGCCACTGCAGCCCCCACGGGTGGAAGCCTTTTCGGCGGCGCCAAGCCCACGGGCTTTGGCACATCGGCTACTGGCACTGGCGGATTCGGCACTAGCGGTGGCTTCGGATCTACTGCTGCCCCCACCACAACCCCCAGCACAGGCTTTGGTGGCTCAGGTACTGCCTTCCAAGGAGCTCTACCTAACTGCGAAGGTACTGGCGGCACCCCGTTCACTCCCTGGAACGAGAAGGATACCGGCTCAGCCAACGTCACGAACCACTATCAAAGCATTTGCTTTATGCAACCCTACAATAAATGGTCTTTCGAGGAGCTGCGCCTAGCGGATTACCAACAAGGTCGCCGTTTCGGCAACGGCAGTGGCCAAGCCGGTGGCTTTGGTGCTCCTGCTTTCGGCAACGCCACTACTGGTGGATTTGGTCAGCAAAACACTACGGCTACTCCTGGTGGCTTTGGCGCTAGCACCACTCCCTTCGGAGGGGCTGCCACAACTGCCCCAACCGGCTTCGGTACAACCCAGACCGCAGGTGGATTCGGCTCCACTGGTTCTAACCCATTGTTCGGCGGAGCAGCCAAACCAGCAACTTCTTTATTCGGCGGTGGAACTACTCCTGCAGCTTCATCTGGAGGGGGGCTCTTTGGTGGTGCCACACAGACCGCTGGTGGCTTTGGAAGCAACACCGGCACTGGAACAGGAACTGGATCGGCATTCGGCAACACCGGCGGCGGGTCTATGTTCGGTGCCAACAACCAGCAGCAGCAGAACAAGCCCGCATTTGGCGCTGCCGGTACAACTGGCGGTGGCGCCTTTGGTGGTTTCGGTAATGCCCAAACAACTACTGCCGCGAATCCGTTCGGAGCTTCGACCGCCACAGCCTCACCCTTTGGTGGCGGAACTCAGCAGCCAGCAACAAGTGCCTTCGGTGGTTTCGGTGGTGCAGCCCAACAGAACCAAGCTCAAACTCAACCCAAGTCGATGTTTGGCGGTGGTGGATTTGGCGCTGGCACCCAGCAACAGGGAACTGGCACAGGTTTGCTCGGCGGCACCGCTGGCACTACTCCAGCTGCCGGATCTTCGCTCTTTGGTGGAGCCCAGCAGCAGCCTCAGCAGGCAGGTAGCTCACTCTTCGGTGGAGCACAGCAGCAACCCCAGCAGGCAGGCAGCTCACTTTTCGGTGGCCAAAATCAGCAGCAGCAAAAGCCCGGTGGTCTCTTCGGATCTACCCCAGCTCCCGCCGCAGGTGGTTTCTCTGGCTTCGGTGCCTCGCAGCCCCAGCCAGCCGCTGGCGGTAGTAGCTTGTTCAACACACAGAATCAACAGCAGCAGAAGCCCGGTGGTCTCTTCGGATCTACCCCAGCTCCCGGCGGTAGCATGTTTGGCGGTGGTCAAACCACCACTGGCCAAGGTGCCGGCTCTTCGCTCTTCGGTGGTCAAAGCCAGCAGCCTCAGGCGGGTGGTGGTCTAGGTGTTAGTGCTTTCGGCGCCTCAATGCCCGGACAACAGTCTCAGCCTGCCCCTGGTAGCTTCCAAGCATCGCTCCTTGATGGAAACCCATATGGAAGCCAGTCCATCTTCTCTGGTCTTCCTGCCCCTGGTGGATCGGCTCCCGGTCCCCTTGCCACGCCGCTGTCTTCCAGCATGAAGCAAAAGCAACGAACTCCATTGCCGGTCTACAGAATTACCCCCAACGCTGCCAATCGTCTGATTACCCCTCCGAAGCGTGGATACGGTTTCTCCTACTCTACGTACGGTTCTCCCTCTGGCAACACTGGTACCCCATCTGGTCTTGGTAGCAGCTTGTTGGGTGCTGGTGGCGGCGGTAACAGTCTCCGCGGTAGCGTCAATGGCAGCATTGGCCGTACCTTTAGCAAGAGTTACTCCACTAGCAACCTTCGCAAGACCTTCGACCCGGAGGCGGACAGCATTCTTTCTCCCGGTTCCCTGCAGGCTGGCAGCGCACGTGGCGGCAGCAACCTCAAGCGTCTCACTATCAACCGTGGTCTGAGAAACGAAATATTATCGACCTCTACTCGCACTTCCCCGGCCCCTCTTCTCACCAACGGAGAAGATGCTGCTCAGTCTGCCGACAAGCTGAAGAAAAAGGTTAGCTTCGACTCTAATACCAACGGGCTCAACGGCGGAGACCTTGTTCGCGCTGAAGCTCAAAGTCCCGGTCCCGAACCGTCTGCTGAGGAGCTTGGCTTCCTTCGCTCTGTGCGCAAGAGCGGTAGCCTCAATGGTTTCGATGCCACCGGCACTTCCGATCGTCCTGAGACGGAGTCCGTCCGCCGGGAGCTTGCTGTTGTCCCCGAAAACGCACCGCAAACAACCAACGGTGCTACCGTTAAACGCCTTACGTTCATCCCTGGCGGTGACCCACGGCCTGGTGAGTACTGGATGCAGCCTTCTCGTGCCGAGCTTAGCCGATTGAGCCGCGACCAGCTCAAACAAGTCGTCGACTTCACCGTTGGACGTCAAAACTGTGGATCTGTCACTTTCAACGGCCCCGTTGATCTGACTACCCTTGATCTGGACAACCTTTTCTCCAATGTTGTGGATATCGGTCTTCGCAAGATTACTGTCTACCCCGAGGAATCCGTCAAGCCTGCCAGAGGCAAAGGACTTAACGTGCCATCTACCCTCCGGATTGAGAACTCCTGGCCCCGTGGTAGAGATAAGAAGAGCAACTCCCCTGTCACTAGTGGTCCTCTGTTCGACAAACACATTGACCGTCTGCAGAAGGTTGGCGATACCGAGTTCGTTAACTACGAGACTGAGACTGGAACCTGGGTTTTCAAGGTGGCTCATTTCACTACATATGGCCTTGACTACGATGAAGAGGAAGGTGAGAGTCTTGACCAGAGCACCATGAGTGCCCAGGGCCCTGATCACCCTACCCCCAGGGCTCACTTCAACCAGTCCACGAATTTCGATCAGTCCACCACCTTCTCCATTGACGAGTCCTTCGTCGGTTCTATGACTGGAGTTGAAGATGATACATTCGATTTCAAGAAGCGCAAGCTGGTTCCTGGCTCTTTCGCTAACCAGGCCATGCCTGTGGAGGATGATTATTTTTCTGAGGGTGAAACCGAGTCTTTTTTAGAGGAAGGCTCCACGGGTTCGACTACTGAGAACGACGACGACGTCGTCACCGAGAGCCAACAGTCTGGCGATTCGGTAGTTGGATCAGATGAGGCAGATGAAATGGATATGGCGGGCGCCTTTCCGACTCCTCATCGCACCGTGGAGCGGGACGACTACCAGAGCACCAATGGTGATCTGGATACCACTTATCCTATCTCAAAGCACTTCGACAGTCCTGCGAGGCCTCAGCTTGATCTTAGTGGCGACTGGGCTGAGCAGCTGCAGCGCACCATCAGTCCTCGCAAGCAGAATCGTGACGCCTTGCGTGAAATGCAGGCAAACGCTTTCCTTGACCGCAACCTCGTGAACGATGAATCTCCCACTGCCACTGCGACATCCCCTGCGAAGAAAGGTTTCTCGAACAGCATTGATCTTATGAACTCTTTGTTCCAGCAGCCGCGCAAGCAAGCTGCCCCTTCTCCGCTAAAGGCTGCTAAGGCCCCCCAAAGGGCTTTGAGGTTAGAACTCCTTTCTTATGTTCACACTGATTATCATTCCCTTTGTTTTCCCCTTGTGTCACTGCATCATGTATTTATGAAATTGCACGTCACCTGTCAGATAGTTTAACAAATGCGATAACCTGAGCTAAAACCTTTTCTTCCTTCCAGTGGCCCTACAACAAGCAACCTAAGACCTTTGCTGGCGATACGGCACAAATGAGCGAATCCGACGCCGCTTTCCATGACTCTTTCAAACCTCGCTGGGGTCCCATGGACTCCCTTGTCTGCGCGAAAAACGATATGGAGGACACAATCTTGGGGGTGAACCAGACCTGGAAAGAAAGTTTCTCCGTTTTCAGCGAAGAGCGTGATATTGCAGTGATGACTTACAACCAATCTGGCGAGGTATGTTTAGTTGCTTTGTCTGTATTGATTGGCACTCGGTACTGATGATGATACAGGTCAGAGAAATGCTTGATGTCCAGCGACTTCAGTCCTCTATCCAGCGTGTCGACGGCACTCCTTTCGTTCGTATGGCTAAGGTCGACCTGTCGCAGTTCCCTCTTTCGCCGTCTACCCGTTCCCAGTCGGAGGAAGAGCGCTTGGTTTGGCAGCTTCTCAACATTCTTTTTAATGACGATATTGAAGACGACATCTCAGCGGGTGTACCGCCGCGTCTACGACAACAATTTGCACACCGGATCAAGAAGGACCGACTCTCACGTCTTTGGGAAGGTATTATTCGTGAAAAGCACTCCCAAACCTTGGATCTGATTCGCTCCCCTGTGGAACGCGCCGTTCATCTGATTTGTTCGCACCGAGTGGAGGAAGCTTGTAAGACACTGATCGAGAGTCAAAATCCCCATCTGGCGACTATTGTCGCACAGATTGGCCGCGATGCTACCTCCCAGGCCGACATCGCGAACCAGATCGATATTTGGCGTGAGACCAATGTCCTCTCAGAGATCACTGAACCCACTCGAGCCCTTTACGAACTTGTCGCTGGAAATGCTCTCCGCAGCGAGGGCAAATCGGGCGGTGCACTTGAAGACCGGGCCTCCAGCTTTAGCTTCACCGAACGCTTCGATCTAGATTGGTTCCAGGCGTTTGGTCTTCGTCTATGGTATTGCACCGCTGAAGATGAGCCAATTGAGGTGGCTGTTGCCAAGTTCCTTGAGGACTTGGCTACCGGGCAAGAAACCGCCTTCCCGCACCCGTCACACCATGCCAGTGCACATGCAGTCCTGCAGCCTGGCACTGATACACTTGGCCGCGAATCTCCTCTTTGGGTTCTACTCAGGGCCTTCTCAGTGATTCAAGGCCGCAGCACCCAATCCATTCAATTCCCAGCATCTTTCCTTCCCGAATCCGTCTCCGGTGATCGTCTCTCCAACCGTCTCTCCTTCCAGCTACACCACGTTCTCGCTGCGACGGTCGGACAAAACCAGGCCATCAAAATCGACCAACACCTAGCCGATCAACTCGTCTGGGACTTTGCTTCCGAACTCAGCGCAGGTGGAAAACTCGATCAAGCACTATTCGTCCTCTTGCACCTCTCTCAAGCCAACGACCGCAAACGCACCGTCCAAGAAACTCTCGCCCGCTTCGCTGCTCAACTCCCCGATCCCTTCGCTGCCGACGCTTCCTCCCACCCAGCATGGCAATATCTCATTACCGAGCTTCAGCTTCCCGAGGCCTGGATCTGGGTTGCCAAGGCCCTGCATGCTCGCGACATCGGCGACGCCGCCCGTGAGGTCGACTGTCTTATTCGCGGCAAGCACTGGAACGACGCCCACGCCACATTCTGTCGCATCGTCGGTCCAAGCACCATCATCGAAGGCGATTACCGTACCCTCGAGGCTCTTGTCTCCGGCTTCGGCGACGGGCCCGAGCGTAAAATGCGCGGCTGGTCTTCTGGTGGCGGTGTCTACGAAGATTTCCTCCGTTTGGTCAATTCCACTAGCGGCCGACGTGATCCAACTCGTCTGAACCGCTTGGTCAATGCTCTTGTTACAATGGGTGATCGGGTCCAGGGATCTAGTCTGGAAGGACTGGAGGAACGTGTTGCATTCAAGGAGATGAGCCGGGCTGTCGCCGGCTGGATTACGCACGAGGATGTTCATGTTAGTTCCCTTCTTCTTCCTTTTCCATTGATATATTGCTTTTGTTCATTGCTGACTTCTATCTTTTCTACTACAGTCTGTTGAATCCTCTGCTGTCCTAGGCCTGCCCTTGACAGGCGATGCTCGTGTGTTGCAGACCGCAGAGATGAGCCGTCGGTACTACGGTGTCATCATGGCGGGTGGCTACTAAGTTTTTTTTTTTGCAGGAGATAAAAAGGAAATCATATTTCAGTTTGCATATGTTCATTGTGGAATTAGCGGGCAATAACTATCCAAAGCCCAAGCACCTCTGATCTTTTTTCTTTTGTTTTGCCTCTTTTTTTTTCACTTTTTCCCCTGTGTTCTGTCCCCCAAATGATCTCAAATGGTTCCCATGACCTGTATTGTACTCTACCCTATTGCTGAAAAACTACTATTTGAACCAATTCATTCTGTCCTGTTATCTGGTGTAGGCTTTCAGAATATCTACCTTTAATCTTAGGGAAGTTGAAGTTACGCAGTCGCCAAGGGTTGTGCAGAGGGAAAGCGTAGCTATACTTTGCTACTTCTCTCCTTTCCCCCCATATCTCTCGTATTTATTTTATCCCGCTTGCTATACCTTATTCACCATGGAGCTCCAACAGATTCCAGAAGGAAGTGACTACAATTACAAGCGGACAGCCCAAGAATTCAGATTCCCAGTAGACCGGAAGAAAGGAGACGACTTGCGCAATTTTCCAATCGAGCGCACTCGCCTGCAAACGGTATTCCCAGCAATGGCCATCGGCGTTGCGGCGTTCATCCCATATGGCTGGGTCCTACAGCAAAGAAGTACACTTAGCTGTCCCGTTAGTACTGCAGTCCATCATAGGCTTCCGTTTCGTTGCATCCCTGAACTGCCTCAACACCCTTCTTGTCGACCTGTTCCCAGGCAAGCCCGCCACAGCTGCGTCGGCATGCAACTTTGTTCGCTGCTGTCTTGGTGCTGTTGGGGCTGCTGTCATTAGTCAGATGTTGAGTGGCATGGGGTGGGGATGGTGTTTTGTTCTTCTGGGTTTGGTCATGGATGTTGGAATGGTATTGCTTTGGGTTGAGAATATTTATGGGATGGGTTGGAGACAGAAGAGGTTGCTCAAGATCGAACGGAAGAAGGTGGAGAAGGAGGTGAGAGCCGCTGAGATCCAGGTTGAGGGAAAGGATGATGGGAGGGAACAGAAGGATACTAATGTTGATGTCGCTTTGCTGATGCTGGTGTCACTGGAGGAACTGATACTCGCCCAAACCAGTGAAGCAAGAGACGGGGGAGACGATGGTTCTGCTATTCCGAGGCGTCAGACTTTGTTTTTACTGCATTCGATTGTCTATTATGAGTACGGGATTAACTTGATGGAAATGGAGAAAATGGGAATATGCTACATAGCACGAATGAAGACATCAAATGCATCAAATTTGCTACCGACTGTACAATAAAGGGAAACCTAGGCGCGATAGAGAAACACGAGGGGATCGAGCAGAGTAAAGAAAAGAGAAACACCACCCTCCCCGGCCGGACCAGGCAAACAAGAAACAAAAGACATTACCGGCCAGGGAGAGGGAGATATAAAAGAGGTCTAGATGTGAAAATCATCCCGGACCTGTTCCTGCTTCTTTTTGAGGGGACAACAATGGGAGAAAAAGGGTTGTAAATGGAAAAAGAAAAGGTGAAAGATGCGTTTACATGCCAGGGGAGATCAGCTTGCCCTCAGCACGGCTGTTGGGGTGCCAGCCACCGGCGTAGGGGGCAGTGCCAAGCTCCTTCTCGTACTGGCGGATACGGGCCTCCAACTCGGGACGGAAGTGGCGGATCAGACCCTGGATAGGCCAGGCGAAGGCCTCACCCAGAGCACAGATCGTGTGACCCTCGACCTGCTTGGTAAGCTCCTGGAGCATGTCGATTTCGCGCTCGCGGGCATTTCCGGTCTCAAGACGCTGCATCATCTGCATGGTCCATTTGCTGCCCTCACGGCAGGGGGTGCACTGACCGCAAGACTCGTGCTTGTAGAAGGAAGACAGGCGGGAGATGGCGCGGACGATATCTGTGGACTTGTCCATGACGACGACGGCAGCTGTGCCCAGACCGGTCTGGGAGTCCTTGAGGGCGTCGAAGTCCATGAGTTGGTTGTCGGCAACGGACTTGGGGATGACGGGAGTAGACGAGCCACCGGGGATAACGGCGAGCAGGTTGTCCCAACCACCGCGGACACCTCCACAGTGTTTCTCGATCAGCTCGCGCAGCGAGATGGACATCTCCTCCTCGACTGTGACGGGGTTGTTGACGTGACCGGAGATACAGAAAAGCTTGGTACCGGCGTTACGCTCACGACCGAAGGAAGAGAACCAGTTGGCACCACGGCGCATGATGGTCGGTGTGACAGCAACGGTCTCGACGTTGGTGACTGTGCTGGGGCAACCGAACAGACCGACTGCGGCGGGGAAGGGAGGCTTGAGACGGGGCTTGCCGGCCTTGCCCTCAATGGACTCAATGAGCGAGGTCTCCTCACCACAAATGTAGGCGCCCATTCCTCGGTGAATGTACACGTCGAAGTCATATCCGGAACCGCAGGCGTTCTTACCGATCAGGCCAGCCGCGTAGGCCTCGTTGATAGCGTTCTGGAGAACAGTAGCTTCGTGGTAGAACTCGCCGCGGATGTAGATGTAGGCGGCGTTGGCGTTCATAGCACGACCCACCACCACGCAACCCTCGATCAGCTTCTGGGGGTCCTTGCGCATGATCTCTCGGTCCTTGCAAGTACCGGGCTCACCCTCATCTGCGTTGACAACCAGATAACGGGGGCGGGGGTCCTTGTCCCAATCCTTGAAGTTCATGAACGACTGTCGAGTAGCGGGTCAGCCCGGGTATCCCCCAAACATTCATGTTCGTCGGAATTGCGTGTAAACCACTTACGTATTTCAATCCTGAAGGGAAACCAGCACCACCACGGCCACGGAGGCCAGATGCCTTGATCTCTGAGATGAGCTGTTCATGGCATTAGCAATTGGTAATTCCCCAGCTCGTCAATTGTGCGACAACCCACCCAATCATCACCCTTCAAAATCATATCCTTGGTCCGGTACCAGTCACCATATTTCATTGATGACTTCAAGTCCGCTCCATGGTGTCCGTAAAGGTTGGTGAAGATCCGATCTTGGTCCTTAAGTCCACCATAGTGCTTCACGGGAGGCGCCTCCGACACAGATGCGAAGGAGCGGGCGGCCGCCCCCTGGGCGCGGAGGGAGCGGGTCGAGAGGTGGGAGAGGGAGGAGGTGGAGGGAGCCGCCGCTCTGGATATCATGATGACGGCGGGGGTGACAATGCGTGGTGAGGGTCAAAGGGTCGTGGAGAAGGAGGGAAGGGAGTCGTGGAGCTCACGGCAATTCCTGCGCTTGCTGAATGATCCGCCTTTGGGCTCGATATGATTGGGTGGTAGTGTTTCACGTGATTAGATTGCTGAGTAAGTTCCTTGATTGGGTCATGACAACCTCAAGAATGAGGTATCACGTGATATGTATACATAAAGACATGGCCGCTTTAAGCATATGTTCGAATTTCATTTTAGGTGAATTCCCATGGATATATTTCTTTCTTTTCCCCCTCAAGTTGTTTCATCTTCAACTGATGAGGGCCAAGGTGAACTGAACACAAAGCAAGCAGGCTAGACTATAAACGACTCTTTCATTTCTATGTCTATTTTCTCTTTAATTACTCTTGTGGTACATAGAGACATGCCTGCTTCAACATAGACAGTGATCCCTCCATCTTGAGGATCTCAAATGGCTCAAGAGGAATCATCACCATTTCCGAGCCTGCCACTGTCCATGCCCATTGGAGCCACTCTGAGTCCAACCACCCACTATCCTCGGTAAGCCAATTAACTCCATCACCGGGCGCCCATGAACTTGGTTGCTCTGCCTTAGTATATTCTTGGAATTGACGAAGTGTTTCGTTAGCTTCATCCACGCCAGTTGCAATAGATCTGGAAGTGTCAGAAGGCAGAGGGTATTGCTCAAGCAGGAAAGTAAACCATCGGTTGAGACGCGATGACAAACTTTGTCGTGCCTCTGGCGAATTATATGTTGCAACTAGCAAGCAAATAACCGTTGCAAACATAGTCTGTGGATCGGTGGATACACTCGGGACGGCCTGGCTCACCACTCCCAGGGCGTGCTGGAAGCATGTCTGAGCTGGCTCCTGCATTTCAGCCGGGAGAAGGCTGAAAAGCTCGCCTAATCTGAACAGTTCACCATTTTTGGTGATGAGTGACGGACGCTCCAGGATACGCACTCGGATCCGGGACATGACATCTTCTGTGAGAAGACCGGCCGGGACGCGTGCCATTAGTTCATATAGGAGGACCTTGGTATCTTCCCAACTTTCACCACGCTTGTGTTCCCTGCCGCGTGTGATAGTCCAAGTAGCGATAACCAACGCAGCCTGATCTAATGTTATCAGTCCATTGCGGTAGATCTGGGAGTGTGTCTGGTTCAGGGTAGTTGGTTGCAAAGGCAGATGCTCCGCACTGGCTTTCAGGTTTGTGGCATGTGCCATGAGCTCAAAGCTAATCTGAGCGAGAGCAGCATAGATACTATGGCTGTTTCCATATCCCGGGGAATTCGAATAGAGCCCTCGGTTACCTCAAGCAACTTGCGCTCCCGTGTGTTGGATTCCATGACAGTCAACGCGTTGAACAGTGCCGGTGAGAAGATCGAGTGCTCCATCTTTGTTTCGGGAGCCAGTAGTGGATAAAAGGGATTGAAGATGTAGTAGTGGTCCTCGATATTCTTGGCAACCTGAGGGAACAGTTCTAGCTGGCGAGCCTTGGCTTCGCCGAGCGGGCTGTCGGGCTTCACACCCAGATGAACAATTCGATAATCGGTTGGGTTGCCGGCAATGCAGAATCCATAGTTTATCAACACTATGTTATAGTCAGTCTTTGTGGTGATTCAGACGTTTGAATGGATCTGACATCATGCCATAGCAAACCCGATACGTACATTGTTCATTATTACGAGGGCCATAATTGTTGGAAATTTCCTGGCCTGCTGAGTGATCTTCAAGCACGAGAAGGCCAATATCCTTATCACCCGCTCGCCACTCAACCTTTGCCATTGGTCGATGGTTTGGAAGGTCAATAAGTGGAAGCAGCGCGGAGACTCCATCCTCTGGAAGATCATCAGGCTGAACCGCCCCAGATAGAACCTTTGCCGAGAATGCTCGAGAGGTGATGATAGTCGAAGCCCAGAGATACAGCTCCCTGCATACAGATCAGCATAATGTTTCCTCGGGCTGGATAAAGGGGACAGAATAACAGAATCCCATACTCACCACGTATACTGCTCACAATCCGGGTATTCAATTTCCCCCAACTGAAGGTAGCCCGAGTCATACTTCTCCTCCCATATCTTAATCCTCTCAACGGCGGCCTCAGGGATGCCAGTACCCTGAATCCAATCTACATCCTCCTCGCCAAAGAACAAAGGGGTGGTCAACTGACCCGGCTGAGGCAGAGTACGAAGATACGGATACCAGAATCCCTCAACACCCCGTAGATACTGGCCCATGAGGAAGAAGGCAAAAGTCTCCTCTGGGCCAACCTGGTCGATCCATGTCCGTGGGAGGTCAACACCGTGTTTAGGGAATGAGCCCCGTGGTGACTCGTAGCCAATGGCATTGTACCAGGACATTGACGACTCGATTGGAGTGTTGATCACCCGGGTCTCTTTCGGGATAGCTTCTGGCCAGTCTGCTTTCACTTGCAAGTGCACACCGCGCGAGGGGTCTTGTGCGATGCGCACGCTCTTGTCAATCTTGCCACCATGCTGAATAAACCAGTTCAGTAGATCTGTATGGCCTATTAGGCTTGAATCGACTTGTCTGTTTCATTTGTGTTAGATATGTTTTTAACATTCCTGGCTTGCAAATACCTGGGAATGACGTATCTCCAGACTTGCACTTACTCGGAGGAGGCTGCCATTTTTGAAGCACGTGGATTCTATTTGATCGTTATTTTTCTCACAGGTACGAGTGTTTGCCACACTGTTATCCAAGAATGAATGGACTTGGTTGTATCGGTCAAAGTCCTGAGGAAAGAATTTATGCGGGATGGTGGGGGCCCGCTTTTTTTTCTCCCAGTCCGTGAGATTCGACGTTCTTATTTACAACGTTGTACGCATCTTAGAAGAACGATCTATGAGATATGTACAGGTTTGCTACCGATTTGCTACCGATTTCTGACAACTAAATCAATTCGCTTCTCCAGACTTCAACTATCGTACACAGGCGAATGCCAACAATCAAAAGCCACGGACTCGTAAGTCGATCCCAGGCAAGGTAGCATGCGATACATGCAAGGGCACAAATAAAACATCAGACCAGAAATCTCTCCATGCAGAACTTGAGGATTATAAATGCAGAACCCCATGGCTACTCCATCGATGGAAAGTGTATATACAAACGCCATGCCGCGACGGCGACGTAAAAACCTCCACCGTTTTTCCCGGCAGGATGCACCGTCACGGCCACGCAATCAAATGCAAAAGAATCCGTTAGTTTGAGGTCGAGGACTTGCGGCCAGGAACCACAATTTCCACCAATCCATCGTCTTCGCCATCACTGCTGTCGTTTTGCTCATCTTCGTAATGGGAGCTCACAGCCCGGGACCGGCGGATGTTGTTGTATCGGCCGGGGCCCGAAAGGTTGGAGTAACCAAGGGATTCATTTATGATAGCCTCGTCCTCGTCGTCGGAGTCCATCATGCCAATGCCACTCGGTCCGACCATCTCCCCCATCTCATCGTCGTCGTCATCCTCGACTTCGAGAGGAACACGAACCTGGCGCCTC
This sequence comes from Penicillium verrucosum, assembly GCF_028828655.1. NCBI lineage: Eukaryota > Fungi > Ascomycota > Eurotiomycetes > Eurotiales > Aspergillaceae > Penicillium > Penicillium verrucosum. The sequence continues at coordinate 7,112,278 of NW_026643210.1, forward strand.
ACGGATTCTGCGTGGCCATCACCTTCATCTTCAGATGAGTTGGTCGACAGTGAGTCTGGAGGGCTGAATCCCGATTCTGGGAATGTAGGGGAGTGTTTGGCATTGGCTGAACCAAAGTCACTATTAGGGAACGCGGAGCTGCCTCCCTCCGCATCATCATCGATCCCTGCAATTACGAATGGGTTGCTCGGCCAGTCTGACTCTCGGTCCCCATTTCCTTCAGCCCCTCTGTCTTCCCCATCGCCCTCTTCATTTTCTGATGGTTGTTGCTTTTGGGCGGCAAGGCGCGCGGCTAACTGACGGCGTGCCCGGGACGGACCGAGGCTCAATGGAGCAGGTGGCGGGGGTAAGATAGGAATAGGTTGACTGGCTGAGCTTGTCAACACCTATTAGAAAGTCATGTTAGTAAATAGGCTATACATTCCATGGTCAATGGCCTGTGAAAGGAAAAGAAAAAGTGCAGAAGAAACCAGTTCAGTACAAAAATGACAAGATTCTCTGGGCTGGGATTTTCAAGGTGTTGTCGGCAGTGAACATCAGCCAACAGGCATAACATCAGTTTGAGTCAAAACCACAAAGATCAAAAACCAGAAGAGAGAGGGAGAATCGAGAAGGGGAATATAATGGGGGATGCACAGTGTCGTTTAAGGATCGTGCCCCGTTATGTCAATCGGGAAGAGGTCACCCACATTGTCAGAGTCGCCTTGATCGGCATTGCCCGAGTCTCTGTCGTCCTGTTCCTCCACTTCTTCGTCCTCATCATCGCTTGAGCTGGCAAATCCACTCAAAAGAGAGGTGCCACCTCCGCCAAATGCTCCGCCGGAAGCACCTCCTTGGCCGAGATCGAAGCTCTGGAAGGTTGAGCCACCGATTCCTCCATTCAATCCTGCATCCGCCAGAGCATTGGAGTTAGAGAATCCTTGGCCAGAGTTGGTATTGTTAAGGCTAGTCTGGCGAGACCCAACCGACATATCGGGACGAACGCCGCCGAGAATGGCATTGTCCCGCTCGCGAGTCTCTGACAAAGTCTGTTCGACGTATTCAATCCAGTCAGGATTCAACACGCTCTCCATAACGGACCGTGACAGCAACTCTGGCGGATGACGCTCGCTGAATTTAACGACTTCCTCCGCAACAAGAGTAAGGTGTCCCATGTATCCGAGGCGGATTTGCTTCGTCCGCTGGGTCTCATCACTGCGCTTCTGTCCTTCGACAATCGCGGTGGTGATGCGACCGGTGTCAAATACATTGACAGCGAGTGCCCGGTTGTAGCCACGCTCCATGGGTCCATTGAAGACTTGCTGGATCACATCGTAAACAACATTATGAAGGAAGTTATTCCATGGGAAACGGAAGAAGAAGCCCTATCAATGGTTAGCATAGATGTTCACCGTTTTTCAAAGGAAATACTAACCAGGATCGTTGGGACCACTTTGTTCTCCACGAACTGGATCTTCAAGTAGTCACCGACGACAGGTCGCCCGTCAGTGTCGAGTTGAATGTATTGTTCGGCCGAATCCTCATCGCCGCCGTCGTTCAAAATGCTTGTTTCTTCGGCCTGTGCAGTAACACTGGATGCTTCTTCCGATTGGTCGGCCGGGGCCGGGGCCGAGTTTGACTCCGATGCTTGTTCCTTCGAGAAGAGAGGAGCTGGAACATCTTGAGAGACAGAAGTCACGGGCTCCTGGTTGTTCTGTTCGGTTTTTTGCTGCTCGCCTTGTGTTTCATTTTCAAGATTCATGCTGCCAACTTGGTCAGGGAGACCAATAGTAGGCGACGAGGGGTCAATGGGTTCGGTGGAACTTTCGGATGGATTTTTGATTTCTTCAGACACCGCCTCTGCTGCTGTGATCTCCGGTGGAGGAATTTCGCTGGCTGTGTCTGTTGGCTGCGAGTCTGCAGTAGTCGTTGTGTCGGCATTCGATTTTGTGCCCACTAAAACACCGGATGCACCAACATCCTCAAATCCTTCTTCTTCGCCCGCGTGTGGCATTTCTGTAGTCTTGATATCTTCCGGGGATCCGGAATCGAAGGCTGAATCGTTTGCGAAATCGGCCGTGGTATCATTACAATCAACTCCAGAATGCTCGTCTTGGTGTGGATCGAAAACCCCTTCACGGATCAACCGCTCACGCTCCTCATCTCTCTGCTTGACGTACTCATCACTGCCTGGTTCATTCAAAAGTCCCATATTACTGCAATGAAGCAGCTCTGCCATCAATTCACACGTCTTGAATCTGTCGAAACCAAGCGGCTCAATTTGTCCACCCCACGCAGAGTTCAACTTTCCTCGCTCAACAGTCTTGAGCTTATTTCCATCATGAATAGTGTGCTGGGAACTTTGAATGAGAGCCATGAACTGGGGGATATGTTTGGCGAAGAGACGCAGCAACGTTCCGAGGTAAATTGGGTCGTAAGTGGTGAGCATTGTATCGGGTCCACCAAGGGACTCCGGATCATAGTCGGAATTGTTCTTGCGAATTACCTCAATGACAATACCCACGCCCACGGTCAGGGGATTGCCGCCCTTGAGCATAGCATCGATGAGCTGCTGTACACACTGGGTCGAGACAAGCTGACGCGTCAAGCTGTTAGGACCAATACAGGACTGGTCGTTCGGGCTTGCGTTTGCAGATATAGTAATGATCGCTTTCAGGAAGTCACCTGCCGAGGTTTGGACTGATGCCGGGCGTTCGGGCGACAAGAAACACAGAAGGTTGGGGATCAAATCCTGGGATTTGAGCCAGTCGACGGTACCCTGTCCACCCTCCGCTTTCTCGAGGCTGATAATTTTCAAGAGAAGATCCATGACCATCGGGTTATCAACATGCTGCAACAATGCCGGGACAATCCCATCGAGCGTCTTGAGGAACTCCAGCATCTCCTCGGTCTTTTTATCAAGCAAGGTCTCGTTTACTTTTGTGAAGTAGCTTGCCTGCAATGAATCAAGTGGTGGGGATCGTCGCAGGAAGCCCCAGAAGTCTTGCAAGTATGAAGCATTGGCCATCATAGATTCGAGGATGGACCAGGTCTCTGATGAGAGAATCTCACAAGCGATATAAGCATGCTTCAGACGGTTCTTCTCAACTTTGTCTAGGTCCTCCGGGTCAAGAATATCCCTCAGCGGATCCCCTTCCTTCTCCTCGTCTGTGTCCGTCTTCTCGGCGGACGCGGCAGCATCCTTGTCCTTCTCCGAAGCGTCCTTCGTATCATCTTCATCGTTCTCTTCGTCGTCACTCACCAAGCTCGGTGCGGTGACATAGTCCGTAAGCCGTTTCAAAACATGGTCCTCGCGCAGGTATTCAATGAGTTTCGTATTAAGCTGTTTCAGTTCTTGAATTATTTCTGGCTCGTCTAAGAGTTCCTCGAGAGTGACATCGGGTTTGTCAAGTAGGGTATCGATGGTGGAGATATTCGCATATCCCCCAAAGCGCCAAAACATGATGGAGTGTATAGCCGAGGGAAATGATTCATAAAATGGATTCGTTTCGTTCGTCTCCGAGATGCCGTAACGGAGCAGTCTATGGTACAAGGGTTGGTCGAAAGATCGGGTTCCCAGAAGAGGTTGCGCAACAGGCCGATACACCGGCAGGCCAAGCGTGGAGTCCACACACAGAGACCAGGTCGCGCAGATTGAGTGGGGTACGTTCGACCGTCACGACTGATAAATGACTGGAAATAGGGAGGTAATCGATTGAAAAGTGAAGCGATCTAGCGCTGTGCGAATAGATAATGTATTAGCAATCGGGTTCATACCCTTGCATCACCAGCAGTCCCGATGATGTGTACCCGTGAAGCAGGCCGCCTTCACCGAATGGGTGCGACGGACGGATTTAGAGGATCTGGTCAGGGGGGGTTCAAAGGACCTTCTCAACCAGAAGACAGAGCCCTTAATAGATCATACCTTCAATCTCGAGGGAATGACGAAGAAATAGAGAAATCTGAACCTCCCTGTGGGTTTGGGGAGGGGAAGATGAAGAAATGGGGAGTGGAGTTGGAGAGTCAAAATGAGCAGACTCGACACACAAACACACACACAGAGAGAGAGGGGGGAGAGACGCTAATGGTAACTCAACTCCTGTCCATCAAGGAAGCAGTTGAAGAGAGAAGAGAGGTTCCGCTTCGGGGGAAGCTGTGCTGATCGATTACCGATTCCTGATGGCCACGAGCCCTGTAGAAGCAGGGGCGGAAACACGTATGTAATCACCGCGGGGATAATAAAAACCTCCAGATAAGAATGAACTACCAGATCCCTAAATATAATGTGACTTTGATGGGAATTATATCTTTATTATTATGTTCTTTCTTCAAATCATCTACTTTATTTATTCCGGTGCTTTGGAATTTCCATCTTATCTCATCATGGGGTCAGCTGCATGAAAATGACGGTGGGTACTGGGTACAATCCTTCCCCGCCAGATTTGTGTGGTAAAGAAAGTATCAAATACCTTCAATGTCCTGTCTCACGTCGTAGCCCAACTTAACTGCCACGGTGAAATACAACGATTTGGATGCCAGCAGATAGTATGCGCATCATCTGACCATTTCACTCCATGCCTTTTGCGAAATCTCCTCTGAGGTGAAAACTTGGCTATAAAAAACTATTGAACTGAAACACTTCAAGATCACGTGTATATTGTAGCCTCAGGCACCGAATGATGTTTTCTATACGGAGTACACAGTTCTGAGCTCGTCTACTTTTCCAATACAACGATCAATGCACAATCATAGATCACATCGTCTTCAAGGAACCGCTGTAAACCCGTGTGAATGGCCAGCTGAGCGGGAAAAGGTGATATGACAAAATGATCCGTATCAACATTCTTATAGACTGCGATTACTTTCCATTCATACGCACAAAGTATGCATGGTCTAAAACCCAGATGTTAATTGGACTTATTCGGTCAGGCTTACTAGAACGACACTTCACTTATAATCGGTTTACGAAGCCAGTCGGGTGATCCTTCAGCAAGTTTAACATGGAAAAGCTCCTACTAATGGCTCTGTACCGAAGTAGACCAGCAATTGCGGAAACTTTGCCATATCAAGCTATTGATTTCTAGATAAGCGTATGATGCATTCTATCTAGGTAGTATATAGGGTGCATTCACGATAATATTGAAGCATGGTGTGGTAACGGAGATCAATACTCTGGTGTTTCCCGCATTTATATATAAAGAGTTTAAAAAGCATTCACTAAATATATATCCTAGTAGTGGCCAAAGTGAGAGAAAGACTAATAACTAGCTTCTCAGAGTGTTTTCCATTTTCCGTGAGGGTTTAACGTCGGTTCTTGGTTAGTCCTCTATATATTTGTAGGTATCATACTTGGTTAAACATTCTGGTGTTTCCGTTAGGTCGATAGAATCGCGACAACCGCTTCGATATTCTACAAAGGCTTTAACTGGAGGGGAGTACTCGGTCAAGCATATTTATAAGATAAGTACACTGCTAATCATCTCATCTTGTTCTTATTTTACTAGACGCCCTAGTCATCTACTTTCGAGGTTGATCACTTATTCACATTATGGTTTACGGTTTATAAAACTTTTAGAAATAACGAATGTAATAACTGTCGTTATTAAGCTAGCTATTATTTATGAATGGCTCCAGTTCATAACTTTAACGAGGCTGCAAGGTATGGAATTCACTACAAGGTGCAATACAGTCTCGCCTATCACAGTACGTCCTTATATTTCCTTTGTGAAGCTCCTACGGTAGGTACATATATACCACTTTTGTAAAGAGAAATCCAGAGGGCTTTTTGTTTTTCAACCCCGAATGAATGTACGTAAATGAGAAAAATAAAGGCACAAGAAAAACCGCATTCTTAGGCCGCGGACACACTCCTACCAGCAACAAGAACCGCAACAACAACATCAACAGAGCCCGCACCAAGGGTTCCAACGCCTTCCCGTGGGCACGGCGCCACCCGCGGTAACGGTCGAACTGTAGGCCTTTCCACTCCGGTTAAGGTTTGCGTGGTGCGCCATCGAGAAAAGGCGCTGGTGATCCATTAGTGTCCGATAGTGGCTACTGCGGTGATGGCCTGTACCCTTTACTACCAGGCAACAGTATACTCGTCTAGTCTGCCGGGTATAATTCTGTAGGCGATATGTCTCCTTCGCCGGACGGTTGGTCGTGCCAAAGTACCAAGAATTGGCACCACATTGACAACCTTTTACCCAGCTCAAATTGCGGCTGGTCACTGCTCCCCGCTCCAGGGTTATATATTGTACATGGAAAAGACCTCAGTTTATGCTTTTTGCCGCCTTTGCATACTCCTAAAAAGACTAACAAAAAGACATATTGTGAATGGTGATTACGCAACTACGTAGATAGGTTCCCCAATCGGTTTATATAATCTCAATTGGTGTTATTGATTGGGTTGGGGCTGACCTACCTTGGTTTCAGATTGCGTTCATACCATCTGATGTCCCTGCAGATCTGCAGATCAGTCCTAAAGGTTCCCGAGTAGCCTTTGATTTTGATAGCACTGCCGGCACGATAGTACTTGGCACTTCGTTACCAAGATTGCCGCCCCACACCCCGGGGCCACACCAAAAGACGCCGCATTTAAAGCCAAAACGGGTCAACTCAAAAAGATAACCGAATACGGAGTAGTACAATCCCTAAATCCAATGTCAATGTGGGTCTGCATTGAAATGATAATTAAGGCTACCTAGTTACTATCAAAAGGACGCGTATGGAGTATATATGAATGAGATAAAAATCTTTCTCCTCAACCACTACTCTGCAACTACGCTTATATTTAGACCGAATCCTATGAACAATGTATCATGAAGGACGTATCGTAGTATTAGAAGCCATAACTTTATCCCAACTACATAATATATTGGTAAGTTCTGTTCTACAACATACAATATAAGATGAATTTAGCTTTTAACCGTGCAGGGTTCAAGCGTGTGGCCCAAGCCCGAAAAGGCAATCCGGGCACATAGTCCGCCTCGACTATACCTGTGTAGGCAATTCTCCGAATAATCTCCGGTCCAAGTGGGGCAATATCATATATGTTTGTTGTACTAGGTAGGTTCGTCTGCTTGAAACACCGGCAGGGGCTGGATGGTAATGGTTTAAAGATATACCGAACGATATTACGTCTTACGGTGGATAAATTAATAAAATAAGCCCTGATGTATGTCGTAATGAATCTAACTGTACTCCGTAGTTTCATCTTGATTCTAAGGGTCCATATGTGGACTACATACACATATCAGGGACATGTCAAACTTATAAGAGAGGAACCTGTCGCATGTAGCATTATCAGCAATCAACTATCATTCATTCATTCATTCATTTATCCTTTCTTTTTTCTAGCTCTTGTGTTCCATCATGTTCACCAGACTTTCGCTCCTTCCTCTTTTTGCCTCGACGCTGGCCGCCGGGTTGTCCTACGACAACATTGACAAGGCTGCCAGTCCCCGGGCCAAGGAGCTTCTCAAGTATGTTCAGTCTCAGTATGGCTCGCACTACATTTCTGGTCAGCAGGACCTGGCCAGCGTGGAATGGGTGAAGGAGAATATTGGCGTCACTCCGGCCATCCTCGGCACCGACCTCATGTATTACTCGCCCTCTGCCGTTGCCCACGGAAGCAAGAGTCAGACTATCGAGCAAGCCATCAAGTTTGACAAGGAAGGCGGTATCAATGCTCTTGTCTGGCACTGGTATGCCCCCAACTGTTTGCTCGAGACCGAGAAACAGCCGTGGTACAACGGATTCTACACCGAGGGAACCTGTTTCGATGTAGCCAATGCCCTTGGCCGCCGCGGAAATTTGAACCACCGCCGTGGAAATGGAACAGACTACCACCGTGGAAATGGAACGGACCACAGCCGCGGAAATGCAACGGACTACCGACTATTGATTCGGGATATCGATGCTATTGCGGTCCAGCTCAAGCGTTTGTCGGATGCAGACGTTCCGGTTCTCTTCCGCCCGCTTCACGAGCCGGAAGGTGGATGGTTCTGGTGGGGAGCTAAGGGCCCTGCTCCTTTCAAGAAGCTCTGGGACATCGTCTACGACCGCATTACTCGCGTGCACAACATTCACAACATCGTGTGGGTCTGCAACACTGCCGATTCTCAGTGGTATCCCGGAAATGACAAGTGCGACATTGCCACTATTGACTACTATGCCGAGGCTGGTGACCACGGTGCTCTCGAAGGTAAATTCGAGGAGCTGCGAAATGTGACTAAGGGTGAGAGAGTCCTTGCGCTGGGCGAAGTTGGATCCATCCCCGACCCTGAGGTTCAGGCTAAGGAGAACCTTCCCTGGGCCTTCTGGATGACCTGGAACGACGAGTTCATCAAGGATGGGAAGCACAACTCTAAGAAATTCCTGAAGGACACCTTCAGCAACAAGCGCGTTGTTACCATCGATGATAGCAAGGCTAAGAACTGAAGCGGGTTCAGACCTTAGCTAGGGATTCATAGATCTATGATCTGTGACCCTGTTTTGCTGAGCTGTACCACTAGTTGGGCGTGGATGGAGGTTCTGTTCACATGTATTGCACAGGGCTTTATTCCATATTGGCCTTGGATGTTCATTCTTTTATTTCTTATTACTGCACGTGGACGTCATGAGTCCCGTGTCTACCCATTATACTTTGTATTGTGATGCCTCATGTGAGTGATTACATGTGGCAGGCTTTCTACCTTTGATATTATAGAGAGATAATTCCTTCTTTCTTAATTTACCTATCTCTCTTCCTACTTCCTTTCCAAAACCGTAACTTCAGTTGTTTCTTTCGTGTGATTATTTTACTTGACTAAAACACCACGTTGATCCGACTAGCCAGAATGCTTCAAGCATCAGGCAAGCTAAAAGGCTACTTGATTCAAGCGATTTGAGGCGTTTTACATAGACGAATATTTTACAAAATACATGTGCTTCTTATTGAATTTCAGTATTAATTCATTGGCTCGGGTGGTTTACTCTATAATACACATTTGTATCCTTATAGTTCTGCCTATTGCTTCATATTTTTACTTTATAATAGCTCCCTGCGTAGGGACTGGGAAATGGCTGGCTGCCGAAGACTTAAACTGCACAGCTAATTCCAGATGGATACAGCTAAAACAAAGATGAACAAAGAAAAATAATTTCAAAGTCATATAATTGTATGACTACACACATTTAGGAAACGGCGTGCGTATACGATGAAGTAGACATAAGGTAGACATGAAGTCGACATGAAGTAGGAGATAAACAAGCATTGGCCCACTGTGTGGGGAGTGGAGCAGCCCTGAATCTACAGTCGGGCCGAACGAACGCATCTACCCGTGGCCATCAGCAACTAAAATGGCGAATCAGACCCTGTTTCAGTTCAATCTACGGAGTACTCCGTGCTAATTTCCACATTAAACAAAGGTTACATACAACATACAATAATACGAAAATACGGACTGTGCTTAGAAATAACCCCCCTACTCATTAGAAATCCACCCAAACTAATTTGTTGTCTACTCCTTTTGATATCTTTCTAATACATAAACCGCAAGCATGAGCCAAATGATCTATATTACAAGTACTCTGCCCCTCAAGGCAAAATCATGGCGCCCTTTTCAAGCCTCCGCGCCACCCTAACCCAAGCATATCCTCCTGCTCCAGCTTTCACTGAGGCAAACGTCCCCCCAGGCTCGCAAAATGGTCGCGTTTTTATTGTGACGGGTGGAAATGCGAGTATTGGACTGGAGCTGTGCAAGATCCTCTAGGCTAGCGGAGCAACTGTCTATATGGCGTCTCCCAGGTATATACTAACCCTCTTGAACTCGCAGACAAAAGCAGAAGCAGTCATCAAAACGATCACCGGGGCATCGACATCCAAGAATACCAGTGGCAAACTGAAGTTCCTCCACCTGGATCTGAACGATCTCTTGGTCAGTCCAAAGCTGCAGCCCAAAGCTTCGCGCAGCAGGAAGATAAGCTAGATGTGCTGTGGAACAATGCCGGCACTGGCGCTAACGCCGTCACGATCGGCCAACGCACAACCCAAGACTCCGAGCCTATGATAGGAATGCACTATATTGCAACACTTCTTTTCACAAAACTTCTCCTCCCACAGCTGCGTGCCGCCGCCCACGCTTCTGGCGAGGGTGACAAGACGTGTTGTCTGGACATCGAGCGCTCTGGCAGAGGCGGGCTCACCAATCAACGGCATTAATTTTGACATGTTAGACAACGGAACGAAGGACCGCACTGAGAACTACGGGGCACCCAAAGCAGACACCTGGATCCTCAGTCGGGAATTTGCTTGTCGATATGCTAACGATGGAATCATCAGTGTTTGTCTGAATCCGGGCTTCTTAAAGACAGCGTCCTTCAATGGGACCCCTGTGGCCGTCATGTTCATCTTGGACAAGATTCTCCTGAGTGAGGCGATTTACGGCGCGTACACGGAACTTTATGCTGGACTCTCGCCTGATGTCACGTTGGAAAAGAGCGGTTCATACATCATTCCCTGGGGCCGGATCCGTCCTAATGAGGCTACTCCGCGACAGGATCTCATCAAGGCCGGGGATACCAAGGAGGAAGGGGGTTCTAGATTATGGCAAGATTATGGCAATAAGTTCTGGGCTTGGTGTGAAGGGAAATGGAGCAGCTATGTTTAGGAAATCAACTTAGAGAATATAGGTTTTCGAGTACCAGTCGTTTTTTTTATTTTCATTTCGTATGAGAAATGGCGCTGTTCAATATGTATGAATGGATGGGCGGGCATTTGGCCTAGCGGTTGTCGTTGGCGACATTTGGCGCGCACTGCCTTTTGGATCCTGTCCATCCTCAGTTTGAGTGCCGTTTGATCTCAGGCTGCCGGATCGCCTCCGGGCGATGACTTTTTTATTTTTTTTTTAGTACTTTTCGATCACAATCCACAGGTTTATACATGTCATGCGCAAAGACGAAGACGGAACTAGTTTTCAATATCCTTGTTAAGTCTAGCTTGGCCTCAGCCGGTTAGTAGCAGACAGTGCCTCTCCTGTAAGCTTATCATACTTGAGTTCAACTGACAGGCTGCAGGTTCAAAGCCATACCTACCTACTAGGTACCTAGGTAGGTATCAGTTCAGGTGGGCACCACTTAGGTCCACGGGTTCACGCAGCCGCCTCCACGTGGACCTCTCGGAACCTCGGGCCCCGAGGAGATCAATGAGCTTATCTAATAAAGGGTCGTGCTCAGTTTTACTCTGAGGTAAAAGCGGCACGGCCTCAGGACCAAAACGGAAAGGGAAAGCCAAGAAATGGCTCCAGACAATCCAGTCTACGTACATATGTACATCACGTACTCACATAGGAAATAATTCAACCCTTCTCGTTGATTTTATACTTTTGCCAGCTCCTCCTAGCTTTGTCACAACTATTGATTAATCACAATCTCGGCCCGCCCATTGCGGTTTTATTGAGCACTGGCCACGCGCGGTCTGGAATCGCTCTCAAGTCCGCTGCCTATTTGCCCTCACCTTCTTCACCTTCCAATAATAACCCCTCGACCCAACCCACCATCATGAACCGACTATTCGGCACAAAGAGTACAGGCCCCAAGCCGACTCTTGAAGGTGCTATTACCAATGTACGATGCCCGCACAAGCCCGATCCAAGGCACCCACCCCCGCCCCTCAAGATAACCCCACTAACAAAACAACAGGTCGACACTCGAGTTTCCAGCATAGATGTCAAGCTAGCAGCGCTCAACTCCGAACTCTCCACATACCAAAACAAGATCGCCAAGATGCGCGATGGGCCGGGCAAGAATGCCCTCCGACAGAAAGCGCTCAAGGTCCTTCAGCGACGAAAACAATACGAGGCGCAGCGCGACCAGCTCTCCCAGCAATCATGGAATATGGAGCAGGCAGGAATGATGCAGGATAATTTGAAGAATGTGATGACGACGGTGGACGCGATGAAGACCACGACCAAGGAACTCAAGAAGCAGTATGGGAAGGTCGATGTGGATAAGATCGAGCAGATGCAGGATGAGATGGCGGATCTGATGGAGGTCGGTAATGAGATTCAAGAAAGTATCTCCCGGGCCTATGATGTCCCTGAGGATGTCGATGAGGCCGAGTTGGATGCGGAGCTTGAGGCGCTTGGCGAGGAATCCATGTTCGAGAGCAGCATGGGCGAGAGTGCTATGCCGAGCTTCTTACAAGATGAGGTGGCGCCCCCGCAGTTTATTGATGAGCCGCCTGAGCAACAAAAGGTCAAGGAGGCTGCGGGCGGACTTGGATAAGATTGATTAATGTTATAGCGTGCTTTTGTTTAGCGGCAACTAAGTGTTCTTCTCTGTGTCAAGGCACAGGCAGTGGAGTTGATTGGGTGTTTATTTTAACTTGCAATAACCTACACTCAGATCATATTTGAACCACTCATTCCATCCAGGCGTCATGCCATAGCAATTAGCATATGCATTACCAAGCTCCATGGATCTGTTTTCGCTGCAATCAGGGGCGTGGTAGGTCATTCCCATCGTCCCAGATATGCATCTTTCGGGTCATGCAAAAGCATAGTAACTACAGATCAAGATGCCTTGCCCATTCCCACCAGCACCAGCAAAGCTACATTCATCACAACGATCACAACCCACACAAGGACCGTAACCACCGAAGTGAGTAGGTTATTCCGCATCGGAACTGTCACCACATCAACTTCATCCTCTCGATCGGAGGCTTCTTCAGTCCGAACGGTCATGTAACGATTGAAACAGGTGAACCAGATAAGTGGCGCTGAGACAAATGGTAGAATAACACTCAACACAACCTGGCTCGCAGTCAAGGTCTTGTCAAGACCATCCTTACCAACAGCCGCAGCAATGATGATGCTTGGAATGATACTGATCGAGCGGGTGATGAGTCTTCGAAGCCATGGTCGAATGGTCCAGTTCAGCATTCCCTCGCTCACCATTTGACCAGCAATTGTGCAGACGATTCCAGCAGAAATACCTGAGAGTAGCAGGGCGAGAGCAAATACCAAGCCGGCAGCTGGTGTGATCGACTTGGAGAGCAAGTCGTGAATTCCGAAGAGGTCGGCATTACCTCCGTCAGGAACATCATAGAGAGCAGCACCCGCGACAATTAGGATTGCGCTGTTCACAAATAGGGCGAAGGTGAAAAGTGACAGCGACAACTCGATGATCGAGTACTTCATGCAGCCGCGGATTGCGTGGATCGACGGGCGATATTTCACTTCGCCGTCGGCGTTGCCTAGAGGCACCGTACTCTCCACGTAACCAGAATTGACGTCGAATTCCTTGAGGCGAGATTGAACCACGCCGCTACCAAGAAATAGAGAGTGTGGCATAACAGTGGCACCAAGGATTCCACAACTTTGGTAAAGACTGTATGTGCGTTAGTAGCTGAGAACTTTGCGCCGGGGGTAGCAAGATGCAGATTAGACAGACTTACCCTTCTGATTGAACAATGGCTGAAGATGGCAGGTATCCGCGGAATACTTCGCCAACTGACTGGTCCTTTATGAGAGAGAGCTGAATGCAAAAGCAAACAACAACACCTAACACCAAAGCCATGACAAAGAACTCGAACAGTCGAAGCCCCCACATCTTGCCATTGGGTCGGTAGAAAATGAGAATGAAAAGAACATCCACCAATGTGATAGCACAACCAGCTACCAAAGGGATATGCAACAGTAAGTTCAGAGCGATCGCTGATCCAACCACCTTTTCAAGTTTGTCAGTACATCGATTCAAACACTCTAGGCCAAAATGTGACACTCACCTCCGCAATATCAGTAGCGATAATGGCCGCTTCTGCGAGGAGATAGAGAATAATCACCATCCATTTCGGAAGATGCTCTCGGCAATTTTCGGCCAGGTTCAGACCAGTCACAGAGCCTAGCTTGATACACAGGGACTGCAGAAGAATCGCAAATAGGTTGGAAAGCAGAACGATGAACAACAAGGAGTACTTGAAGTCTGCACCGGCTGCGACATCGGTGGCATAATTTCCGGGGTCGATATAGGCGACAGCGATGAGGAAACCAGGACCGATGAAACGGCTGAATTTGGCCAAAGTTCGAGCACAGTTCAGAGTAGAAGACGTCAAGAAATTAAAAAAAGGTTGGCGAGGTGATCCGCTGCTCCTCGGGGGTGAAGAATCACCTCCCGAGTCGGCAGCGATCACTTCGCCGCTTGGCACCTTTTCCTTTCCGGGATCTCGATCTTGTTGACTGTTGGGTCTGTCATCGATGGATAACGGATCATCTCCTGCTGCATTTGCAGAATTGGCATGTCTGCGATGGACTCTGGAATTGGCGAGACCATTGAAATCATTCCGGGTAGTGGTGTCCGGACTGAAGGGTGGTGGGCTTTGATTCCAGCTCGGGTTTTTGAGTGTGTCGTCAGTCCGCGAGGGGCAATTCATGATTGCAGGCTTGGCTCGGTTGTCTTGGCTCGGTTGTCTTGGCTCTTGGCTTGGCTCTCTGGATGTTGACGATTTCTTCAATTAAGCCTTGGGATTCCGAAGTACCAAAGAGGTCAACATTTAGTTTAAAGGGTAACTTGTGGAGGACCCGTGTCCGAAACCGCCCGATGTTCATTTGCGTTCTAGAACCTACGGGGTATATGTTGTATGTAGTATGTAAACCGGAATTGTCTCACTTTGAGTTCTCGCTTCAAATCCCCGTGGTTCTACCTAGGTATTTATATGTCTTTTTATGTTGAGGATTTTGAGGATTTTGAGAGGTTAAGTGCCTTGATTTCCTACCATCGGAGGTCGCAAACAGTAGATCGAATTCCACTCAAACAGTAAACGGTTCGGAGTCATACCTAGGTACTTATATGCACAGTCTACATAAAATATGATCAGAAGATCTTGAAAAAAGTGGCTTGGGAGTTACTCTACATAAGTGCATGTAAACACGGTTGTATTTATTCTCAATTGGGCCAGTCTTGCCGACATCGGCACAGGATGTTTTGGGCAAGAATAACAAAGAGGAATGATACTTGCGAACTACCTAGGTATATATAGTTATATATATATCCTATAGGAGAATTGAAATATAGATATTGCCTTTCTTTTCCCATATCATTTCCATTTTCAAGTAGATGTATCAAGTGATGCCAATATACCAATCAAGGATCTATCCAATATATCTACATACTATATATAATCGTATGCATACAATCCGCCCAGATTCAACAGGAATAACAACGATAACAATAACAAACAAAACAAAACAAAGAAAAAGAACATGCAAGGACTATATGCATACCTAAAATAACTCCCAAAATGAATGGGCAATAATACAATAAATATGCAATATGACATGTCTGTCTAAGTAACCATCAAAGGTTAATACCCATGTTCACCGCCAAGTCCCCTTCGTTGCCCCTCGCAACCTCTTTACCCGCACGTTGTTTACTCCTCCACCATCAATCCAGCCAACCCCAAGGATCATCTCATACGCTAAGTCGAGGCAAGTGGATCAATATCTTGATACTCGATGACGGTTGCTGTTGGCAGCAAGACGCCGTTAATTCTTCAAATTCCCCAGCTTGCCCATCGTCTGATCTTCTCTTTTCCTTCCACCAGGCCTATCTGCTTCCCCGCCTTTTTGTTCTTTGTTGAAATTTAAGGGATATACTTAAACCTATCACCCTTTTCTTTTTTTTGTGCCCGCGTTGTTGTTTTATTCTGCGTTTGTTTCCACAGATCCCGTGAGTTCAAACTGCAACTACCCGTTCCCCTCCGCAGGTCTTCATCCACTCCAGCTGCTAACAGGATGTACTTAGTTGCTGGTCAAAGAGGATAGCAATGGCTGCGAGTACCTCTGGTCCCCAAATCTTTGACGATGCGAACCGATCCCCTACCAAACAGTCCATGTTTCGGGCCATAATGTCGTCCAAAACCCATAAACGAAACCAATCAGCCGACGATGCCATGGCCCAGCGGCCTCTGCAGAGAAGCAAGCCAACTGAGAATATTCCTTTCCCATTCACGGAGGAGCCTGGTTTGATTGCCGGCTACTGCCCACTCAGTGAGATTGTCCCCAATCGTGATGCGGGCGACCATGGAGTGGCCGGGCCAAAGATGGGTAGCAAGGAAGGCAAAGGTGCCCTACATAAGAAGACAAAGAGCTCTGTCTCATTGAAGTCCCTGAGGAATTACATGGAGCGGAAGGACAGTAAATCGGATGAGACATCCGAGCAGAATGAGGATCTGTCGCCGAAGAAGGCGAAATCATCCAACAGTCTCTCAGCCATCCTCAAAAGGTCCCAACGGGGAAGAAAGGATGACTCAAAGCAGAGTCGCGATAAGGAGAACCGCAGCCCGAACGACCTGATTGATAATATGCCATCCCCAGTCTGGTCCCAGGACTCAGCCTCGGTTCACAAAGAGCCTACTGGTCGTTCGAGACCAAACTCGACCGTCGACCTGAGGCGAACCGTGGCGGACGAAGTCTCTCTCTATACGCCAAAGGGCTACGGGCCAAGCCAGCAACGCAACTTCTATGACTACCATCAACCCTCCCTCGCCAAATTGAACGATTCCAAGCCTCGTCCTAAGTCAGACATCCTAACAGGAAACCGCAAAATGAAGGATATTCTCGGGTTGCAGCGCGCACCTTCGGGGGAAAGCGACCCTGTTCGATCTGATAGTGCTTCTTCTAAGAGCAGAGGACCACCGAGTCCACGAAAAACATCCCCGCCTACCATGAAAGAAGAGCCCAAGCGGCTTTCTCGTGTACAGGCTGCTATCTCGGCATTCAATGCAAAGGAGCGAGATGCTGAAGTGCATCAGCATCTGAACTCCAAGGACCTCGAAAGCGAGTTCGAGAAACTGCTGGTTTGTTAACCCGGTCGTACTAGATTATAATTTGAATTGCAAGGCTAACATTTCTTTAGGATGCAAGGAATATCCCTCATAACATGAGAGATAAGATGCGCTCTCTTGATACCAATATCAAGGCCGATTTTATCCAGAAAGATCGGACGGAGAACATCACTCCTCTCAGCACGGGAACCGGTGATAGCCGTCGAGGACGCGGCAAAGAATCCAAGGAAGACTCCCAGTCTCAGGACCGTAAAGGCTCTCGATCACGATCTAGGAGCCGCGGATTCACCTTCACTAAAGGCCCCTCGTCACCTGGTAAAAAGTTGCGGCGGGATAGTGAAGCATCAAGCCGTCGGCCAAGGTCTGTAGATCTTTCCCAGCCCGTCGGTGTCTACACCACCCTCTCGGCCAATGCTTCAACAGCCTCACTTGCTGATGCAGCTGCTGTCGATACCGCGGCGGATCCTTCCGACTTTGTGCATTACTTGCGAGAGATCCAAAAGCCTGAGATGGTTGAGGTAGGAAAGATGCACAAACTGCGTCTTCTCCTACGTAACGAAACCGTTCATTGGGTCAATGACTTTATCACTGAAGGAGGGATGGACGAGATTGTACAGCTTCTTTACCGCATTATGAAGATGACCTGGCGGTATGTATTATTATATTTCCCTCTTCATTCCGAGCAGTAACTAACCTGTTTTACAGTGAGGACCATGAAGACACCCTTCTGCACGAGGCATTGCTCTGTCTGAAGGCACTGTGCACTACATCCGTGGCCCTGGCACACCTCGCTTCCATCGAGGAAGAACTTTTCCCCGCTCTGCTGCATATGCTGTTTGACGAGGAGAAGAAGGGTCCCAGTGAGTTCACCACTCGAGGAATCATTGCAAACCTGCTATTCACGCAGCTCTCCACTGCTCCTGCTGGTGAATTGGCAACCAAGCGTGCCAAACAGATCCTTTCTTATCTGAAGGATCCTGCGCCACCCGTGGATAACCAGCCGCTGTCCTTCATTGCGAATATTTACCAGTCACGACCCTATAGAGTGTGGTGTAAGGAGGTCACCAATGTGACTAAGGAAGTCTTCTGGATTTTCCTTCATCACCTGAATGTGATTCCCCTCCCAAAGTCAGAGGACCTTTTCGGCGAGAAAACACCAGTAGACACCCGGCCTTACAACGAGCGCCACTTCCCAGTCCCTCGTCCTCCTGTTCCAGCTGCCCCATACGTTGGAGGTGTTGAATGGGATGCGACCAACTATCTTGCGGCACATCTCGATCTTGTGAACGGCCTGATTGCCATGCTGCCCACCCCTGATGAGCGAAACCAACTTCGTGATGAGCTCCGTGCCTCTGGTTTTGAGAAAGTCATGGGTGGTAGCCTGCGTACTTGCAAGGAGAAGTTCTATTCTTCTGTGCATGATTGCCTACGAACCTGGGTCGCAGCAGCAGCCGATGACGGCTGGCCTTATACCTTTGTGCGCGAAGGTCCGCCCCGAGCAGGCGAACCTGGCTCGCCCACCAAATCCCCCAAGAAGTCCGCGCCGGGTTCCCCTAGAAAGGGCTTGGTCGACGAGCGGCCGCCCAGGCTGGAACTTGCTCTGGACTTCTCGGACAACCGTCCAGCTGCTGGCCCGACTACCCCGTCGAGCGATCTACGCAGCTGGCTTTAAAGAACCGGGTGCGCAACCCCCCGGCTCGATTTAACGAATTTCCCATTCCTCTCCTGTCTTTATTTCCTATCTTTTTCTTTCGCTTTCACACTATCATGACTCGGCGTTAGGGCTGGTCCTCAAGCAGCCCCATCCCAACTTATCTTGTTGGTATTTTTTTGTTTACTTGACCTTTGGAGTTTATTGTGGTCTGTTATTTCTGACAGGCGTTGGCATTCTCGGTGTTATTGGGATGTTGACTGCATTTCCTTGTCCAGAGAAGTCCTGCGGACATGATGTAATGAAGCCAAATATCGGCACAGGCGACGGAGCAGAAAGCGAGAAACAGACAGGCTGATGATCTTTCCCCTGTCTCTTTCTCCTTCTCTCCATGGTACAGCGACGCCTGTTCTTCCACAGGATTTCTTCATGACAAATGACCTATGAACAGATATGAGAATTGAATGAATCGACAGTAGTTTTTCTTATTGAACTTGGAAGTCTTGAGATTTTCTAGTAGGCTGTTGATGCAAGTAGGGAATCTAGTTGAATATTATACAAAATATTGATGTCAGACACAAATCGACATGAACTCGACTACTAGCTCTGCTCAGACGACGTATTATCCTTCTGATCCCTTCTCGGACCAGGAGGCGGCGCGCTGGAGAATACAGCCCGGACACCAGCGAAGAATTTCTCCCGAATCTATGAGGCGAAACCATGTTAGTCAAGATATAAATGCGCATAATCCCCAAGACAGATCACTTACCATATGGAACCCAGTATCATCCGTATCCCACTCCATGAATAGCACGGAGTAGATAATGACAACTATCGTATAAAAAGTCAGCATCCTTCTCAAAATCCATACACAATATCCACCACAGCTTTACACGCAATTCATCTCCCAATCTCCATATAAACCCGCAACACAATCTCAACCAAAAAAAAGAAAAAAAAAGAAAAAAACTCACATCCAATAACAACCCACTGTGCCAGTGTAACAGCCTTCATAAACTTCGGCCGGGCATACTTCAGCGCCGCGCGACGACGGTACTTTCGCTCAAGTCGGAACTGGTGTTTCGGCGACAGCTTGGACATATCCGGTGGCCATTGGCGCTTTGGTTGGTAAGGGCTGTAATAGACATCTTCGAAGGAGGGAGGGGAGGAGTCGGTTTTGTTTGCGGAGAGGCGGAATGGTGAGGGGTCTTTTTTGGTTGGTGGTGATGCTGTAAAAGCTGTGAATGGGGTCGTGGTGAAGAGGCGGGTGGTGCTTGGGTTCTGTTCGTGCGGTTTTGCGGTTAGTTTTTTTGGTTTTGGTTTTGGGCTTGAGATAGGATTGAAGAGGAGCGGAGAGCGTTTTAGGCTTGTGCTCTCTGGCTTGGGTGTGCGTACAAGGTGCCATGATGGGCGGGTGACTTGGAGCTTGCGGGATGAGGCGCTTGGTATTGTGCTTGTCGGTGATGTGCGCGCTGTTGAGGCGGCCGTTAGGGCGCGGCGGAACATGGGTGGTTATCTCCTTGGGTTGGTTTGTATTTTTGGTCTTGTTGGAGGAGGTATATTAGCTGGTGGTTCTTGGGAATATGGATGGTGAATAGTGAGGTGATTTGGTTATCTCAGCTCAATATTTTTGGCCTATGTTTTCTAATTCTAAACTTTATACCATATCCTCCCCTGATAGCTCAGCTGGAAGAGCGCAAGACTGTAATTGCCCTGTTCTACATGGAACTTGTTATCTTGAGGTCCCTGGTTCGATCCCGGGTCAGGGGATTACTTTTGTATTTTGTATTTTTTTTTCCATTTGGCTTACGGAGTAGTTAGTATATAGATGATAACCAGATAGTATGGTTTAAGAGTAGCCTTAGTTATGTGTTAAATTACTTTCTTCCTTGCAAAGTTCCCACCGTGATAAACCAGCCTGTTTAATTGGATTGCCAATCCCTCCCGGGCTGGATATGGCCTTCTTTCTCGGTTGGGGTCCTTTATTTCACTTTAAAAACATAAATATGTCTTGATTCATCTTGTTACTTCTGGACTTCTAACCGATACTACTGTAGGAAGTTCCAAGGTTTATAGTGCAGCGCCGCGCCGGTATACACCACATGGAGCGCCACGGGAGATGGGGTAGTTCCTCTATACTTCGTTTTTGACTTCTTTTCTTCTACCTAGATAATCGGATATGCTAGAATTCATATCCCGATATCCTAAGGTCTTTTGGGCCATTGGGGGTTGCTTCTGCCTAAGGCATTCTATGTTGTTCGCCTACTAGGAGTATTCTTGCTAGTCTTTGTATCCTAGTAAATATATAATTGGCGGAGTTATCTATAGTCACGAGACTACCCTTCAATCTATACAAAATCTCAAGCGATGATCAAAATTGACTGGTGCCTAATATCCGACGAACCAGCGTAATAGTGTCGGGCATAGTAACCTCTTTATAGGTGATCACCCTCGTTCTAACGGCCGCACCAACATACTGGTCGTTCCGATCAGATACCCAGGCTCGTGCAAGTTCCGTTTGGTCCTCTTCCCCCGCCTGTACACTTAAAACACGTCTCATGTTAGCATATTCCTTGAATGACATGCTTCCTTGCTTTTGCTGACATACCTGCCTCCATAGGTCTGACTTGTCGACCACCTTCCGGTCATGGGGGAATTGCTCAATCAGGCGTTGCGAGAATTCTGCAGCGTTATCTTGGATCTCCTGCAGGAGGGTATACGCGAAGTCCAGCGCCGGTCCCGGCAATCCCGCTAACAAAGTCAGCCAATCTATGCCTAGTCGAGCCCGGACATGATGAACCTTTAAAAGAAGAGATGGTAAGTACTCCGTAGACAGTATATACAGCTCTGAGTTGCGGGGAACACGGGGGTGCGGATCCACATCCCGTGCAAAATATATACTACTATATCCACGCAATCTACACATTTGAATGACCGAATTCCAAAACATAAAGGTGTAAGCAATATACCAAACCAAACAAAATAGAAGCCAACAAGGCCTCAATAAGCGAGGAACAACATTGGAGGATTGATAAACAATTATCTACCTTGAACAAATGATGACCTCCCACAAGCGTCTCTTCAAAGTTGGTGATTAATACCCACCTAGATTTCTAGTATATTAGTATTAGGGTATAGCTCTATAATCTTTTGCCCCTCTTCCTCACTGATTTTAAAGATTGAGTAAATTAGTCGACCTACTGGAGATATAAGGTTGGACCTGATAGCGGATATACCACTGCCGATCAATTGAAGGTTAGGCCTAAGGATTAGTGGCTCCCCACCGTCTGTCGAAAGAGGATTTGGCTTCCCAGATACAGCAATATGTCAAGGCTTCCAATGTCAATGTCAACATGATCACTTTGGCACAGATTCAATGAACAGAGTATGATCCATCGACCAAGCGATGGGTGGTGAAGTTCCAGACTCTTGCTGGTCAACGTACAGCGATCCCCAAACACGTTGTTATGGCCATAGGAATTGGATCACAAAGAATTAATGTACCATCGATAGCAAATAGCCACCTGTACAAATGTATCAGCATCCATTCAGAGCAATACAAGAATGCCGAGAAACTGAAGGAGAAAGGAGCGAAGGCGGGTGAAGCAACAGCGAGACCTAAACTGACGGAACCGAGATTAACCGCATCAATTCCACTATAGTCAGCTATCGTAATTGGCTCCGCCAATACAGCTTTCGATATCCTCGGGGTTTGCCACGCCGCAGGACTCCAAACAACGATGAACGTTCGTTCTCCGACGTATATGATCCCAGTGGAGCACCTCGATCACCCAGCCAGCCTAGGCGCCTATAGATAACATTTTTATGGCGCTCCCGTCATTCATAGACGGCAAGCTCGCTCACGACTTGCTTGCACATTTCGCATCACAGGAGCCAGCCGGACCGCTACGAAGCCCTGGCAGCAACTGGATTTCCCGTTCTAGACAGCACCAACCCGGAATGTGGTACAGAACATGATTGAGCGTACAGGCGGACATTATATTGATTTGGGCGGTACCAAACTAATAGAAGAAGGCAAGGCTGGTATCAAAGCTGATATTAAGCCTGTTGCGTACACGGCGACAGGGCTGCGGTTCTCGGATGGCAGCCATATTGATGTGGATGCCGTCATATGGTGTACGGGATTTGCGGATAAAAACGCGCGCGAAGCTGCTGCCGAGATTCTAGGCGGCTCTGCAAGTCAGGCTTCTAGAAGTTCCTAGAATGATAAGAATGGCGAGGCCAATGGTAAGTGGAAGCTCGGCCCTCGCGATATTGCTGCTTGTATCGACGCCACATTGGGCGTTGATTCTGAGGGCGCGATCCATGGCTTGTGGAAGAGGCAGTCACGCCTTGATGGCTTTTGGGTTATGGGTGGCTATACACAGCAACATGGTACTCGCGGACGTTGGCGCTTCAGATCAAAGCTGCGTTGGAGGGTGTTTTGCCGCCAGCTTATCTGGATACGCCCATTTCGAACAATTAATAGGTCCATACTTTTGTCTTCGACAAGAAATTAAGTCTTCCAATGTTGTAATTCGGTTGAAGGGGACATTGCTACTCAGCAACGTCTCGCTGTTTTAGATTATAATACTAAAATGGGGCAATCAACCAATCACATCCCCTGATAGCTCAGCTGGAAGAGCGCAAGACTGTAATTGCCCTGTTCTACATGGAACTTGTTATCTTGAGGTCCCTGGTTCGATCCCGGGTCAGGGGATTATTTTTTATTTGTGTCATGTATTTTATCTAGGTTGTTTTTAAACCCTGTTGAAACCACCTGGAAGTTCATTCCCAACTGTCATGTTGCGTGGCATATTATAGTGGGTATATGTATGCGGTACTTGCATTGCAGGCAGGTATATGCACGGGGTCTTCATCTTGATACCACAGTTCTCATAATATTACCGTTAATTATGTACAGCTTCCAACGCATACAGTAAAGACAAAGTCTCTGTTTCGTGTTTTTATTGGAACTCGGTATCTCGGTATCCCTATCTAGAGCTCTGAGTCACCACTTGTAGTCGAGACCAAGCTGCCTCAATATGGCGTGGAACATCCACATGAGCAATGAACCCACGCCCCTGAGGACCATAACCATCTTTATCGTCTCTCAACCTCGGTATCTCGCCCATGATCAGCTCCAGAAACCGACTTTGTGGCCACAACTCGGACGGCGGCGACATGTCCGAATACTCAATGGCTCCGTTACGGGACAATTGCACCCGCGGAACAAATACCGGGCAACTGATAACCGAGACCGGAGTTTGGGTACTCTCATACGCCTTCTCAAATGATGCCTTGGTCCGGAGCATCATCGTGGGGTCCTGAATGATAATGCAAGTAGCTGGTTCCCGAAAGCCCGCTTCATCGAGGACTTTGCGAGAGAATGAAGCATTCTGTCCGCAATTTGTAGATCGGGGTTCAAGGAGAATCTGGCATCCTTCTTTGATGATGAGAGATCTATCGAAGAACTCATCTAGAATTCGTTCGAGAACTTTGGCTTCAGGGAGACCCTGGATTTCATCGGCGATGCGTGAATAGACTGGATGACATTTCACTGCATCATAAAGCAGTTCGGTAGAGTGTCCGATGCCACCACATAGTACGAGAGCTTTGGTAAGCGATGGTCTTTGCTGAAGAGTCTTGAAGAGAACCTCGGCACTGTGGAGAACGGCTGAGGCGCATATGACAATGCAGCCGACTGGGGATGTGGTGGAGAGATCGGGTAATTGATTATCGCCGAGAAATTCTGATAGGAGGTTGATATCCGCTACCATGGAGGAGTTTGCGGTCATTGTGTTGGATCGAAGTAGTTCGTCATGTGCCAGCAGGATAAGTAGGAGAGCTAAGTTTATGATGTGGCACAAAAATACATGACACAAAAAAAAAATAATCCCCTGACCCGGGATCGAACCAGGGACCTCAAGATAACAAGTTCCATGTAGAACAGGGCAATTACAGTCTTGCGCTCTTCCAGCTGAGCTATCAGGGGAGTTCATTAGAGTAAGTTGCTCTTCTTGAATTCATGAAGCAGTTACTGCGACAAAGTACATAGGATTCAGCCGTTCCTTATTCGTGGAGACACCTCCCGATGTCGATATCATATTAAGAAGTTCTGGAATAAATAGTTTATGTAGACAATATCTAAAAACATATTGAATATATGAGTAGCCTCGTGCCGAGCTGATCTACTTACATGACATCGCAAAACATGAGTCAGGCCATCCCCACACGCATGTGATACATACGATCCCCCGATTTCACATGCCCCCTGTGATCCACCACTCGGAGATCCCGTGACTGTCATGGATCAACGATGATGCGGCCAAATGAACCTCGGTACTTCTTTAGAGTGCGACAACGGCCAGCAGCGGCTGTCCAAAGGGGAAATATCACCGATTCCACAGGTTTGATTTATAAACCACCGGTTCCCCGGATATCTGGGCTACTTTATTCTCCTCAATTTTGCCCTGTTTTTCATCCTCACACTTCTCCCATACCCTCATCACACATTGACGTCATGTCTTACAGTGAGTGTTGTGCATGTGATCACCCATGGCTATGCATTCAGCAGAATGCTTGGCTTATGGTTGCTTGTTTGAAGTTATAATCGAAATAGAACCAGCAAGCTAATATCTATCCATAGCCCAGCAACGTCTCAACCAGATTTCCTCCCACTTTGGCCCTGGTGGCAGCAAGAAGGGAGCTGCTGCCATCATCGAGAAGCATCCCGATGACATTGTCGTGACATGTGCCCTCCGCACCGCCCTCACCAAGGGTGGTAAGGGTGGCTTCAAGGATACCGCCGGTGCTGACCTGCTTGCTGGTGTCTTCAAGGCTGTTCTGAACAAGAGCGGTGTTGACCCCAGTGCCGTCCAGGACATTGCTGTCGGCTCCGTCCTTGCCCCCGGTGGTGGTGCCACTGAGTTCCGTGCCGCCGCTCTCGTGGCTGGTTTCCCTGAGAGCACCGCTGTGAAGAGCTTGAACCGTCAGTGCTCTAGTGGTCTCCAGGCTATTGCCGACATTGCCAACGCCATTCAGTCTGGCATGATCGATGTCGGCATTGGTGCCGGTGTTGAGAGCATGTCCTCTCAGTACGGGTATGCTTCAAGCCCCCGGAATTCCCTCCTTCGATAATATAACTAACAAGTTGATACAGACCCGGTGCCGTGACCGAGTTCTCCGACCTCCTCGAGAGCCACCCCGAG
The DNA here is from genome assembly GCF_028828655.1 of Penicillium verrucosum. Lineage (NCBI taxonomy): Eukaryota > Fungi > Ascomycota > Eurotiomycetes > Eurotiales > Aspergillaceae > Penicillium > Penicillium verrucosum. The sequence goes on from NW_026643210.1 coordinate 7,137,944, forward strand.
TCCGCAAACTGCAAGGTCCCCATGGGTGTTCTGTCCGAGAACATGGCCAAGGACCGTGGCGTGACCCGTGCTTCCCAAGATGCTTTCGCCGCTCACTCATACCAAAAGGCCCTTGCTGCCCAGAAGGCCGGTCTCTTCAACGAGGAGATCGCTCCCCTGGACGTGAAGTGGACCGACCCCAAGACCGGCGAGGAGAAGACCATCACCGTCAAGGCTGATGACGGCATCCGTCCGGGTATCACCGCCGAGTCCCTGGGCAAGATCAGGCCCGCCTTTGCTAAGGATGGCTCCATCCACGCCGGTAACGCCTCCCAGATCTCCGACGGTGCCGCCGCCGTCCTCCTCATGAAGCGGTCCACCGCCGAGAGTTTGGGCCAGAAGATTCTCGGCAAGTACGTCGCTGCCAGCGTTGTCGGCGTCAAGCCCCTCCTCATGGGAGTCGGCCCCTGGAAGGCTATCCCCGTTGCACTTGAGAAGGCCGGCATCACCAAGGATGATGTCGACATTTACGAGATCAACGAGGCGTTCGCTTCCCAGTGTGTCTGGTGTGTTAATGAGCTCGGCATTCCTGCCGAGAAGGTTAACCCCAAGGGTGGTGCTATTGCTTTCGGTCACCCTCTTGGCTGCACTGGTGCTCGCCAGGTCAGCACATTGTTCACTGAGCTCAAGCGCACAAACCAGAAGATTGGTGTCACCAGCATGTGTATCGGTACCGGTATGGGTATGGCCGCTGTCTGGGTATCGGAGTGAACGAAATTTATGTTTCGATTGTACATTTGCACAGCGATTTGGCTTTATGGCCCCTTTTTTTTATATTTCAGACACAGATTTCTCGTTATGTATTGAATACTACGAATACCAAAATATTAGAACTGCATATATGTACTTGGCCCTATTTTTGCTCCACATCTGATAGCAACATTGCCGTAGATCCCCTACAGATGTTGGTGTTCTCCTGGTCCAGTCTTTCCAATTCGTCGCCTACTATATAATCCGGCTATATGTACTATATACACCCATCTGAAGGTAGATAATCAGCGGAATTTCTTAAAAGCATCAGTGGCACTCATTCCCTGAGCAACGGCCTCTTTAGCCTGCTCATCCATAGCAGTCAATTTAGGCATAAGCTCAAGCACTGGACCAAGCAACTCGCGAGGAATGGCAACCACCCCTTCCAACGGGTCACAGAAGATGATGTCTCCCTACAATGCATTGCAATAATTAGACCATGAACTCCGCCATGAAGCAATCAGCGAACAGCAATAGACCAACTCACAGGTGAAACAACAACACCCCCAATTGAGACTGGCACATCCCGAGCACCAGCCTTGGCCTCGGCACTTGTGCCGACGGTAGAAATAGCACGAGCGAATATCTATTATCAAGTAACAACGCAATCAGTAAGCGCCACCGACAAAACCACGAGAGATCAAGACAAACCGGAAGCCCGGTAGCTTTCAATTCCTTCAAGTCCCTGACGCGACCACCCACAACCGTGGCTTTGATCCCGAGGGCTTTCATCCGGGTTGCCATGATCCCGCCCGTCACAGCACAGTGCTGGTTTTCGGGCTGCTCGATGACGACGATGGATCCGGCGCCGGAAGGATCAGACGCTTGGAATTCGTCGACGTAGTCTACCCAGTGCTTACCCGGCGGGAAACCGTGCTTCTGGGGATTTTCTGTTGCGATTGGTGGTGGGCTAGCGTCTTTGGGTAGAAATTTGAACGTTGTTGCTGGGGCCGCGACCTTGGGCATTGTTTCATTCCGTCCTGTTGTGGGAGAGAATGGTACTGACGGCTATATGTTAGTGGGATTATTGGGGTAATAGTAGATAGTTAAGAGGAGTTGGAGAGCGTTGTTGTATTGATGGCTTACCTAGATCTGCGAGGTAGCCTGCTCTTGGTGGGCTGCCCTCGGGCGTCTTTTGTAGCTTGATGAGGGCATCAGATACCTGGATAATTCGAATGTTAGATGTATTGTTCGATGGTTCATGGAAAAGGAATGTTGACATACATCACAGGGCGAGTAGTTCTCGGTCAATGTCGCAAGTTGCTCGTTTAGCGTAGCCATTTTGTTCAGATGCGGGGTTTCACAGTGGGAGGGGCGATATGCTGTTGGATTTGTATAGACAATAGTACTGTACAGTGTAGGATTTAGACTGGAAGCAACATATGAAGATAATGAAATGTAATGAAATATAATATTCGCTGATTAGTCGAAGCACATGTCCGTAGGTCCGGATATCGGATGAATACTACATCATCGGAGGTGTATCGTTTAAAGGCACGTTTTACAAGCTTATTGCTTAATTCTGGGATATTGAGACTCTGACTATCAAATTCTTATATTTTGTTTTAAAGAATATTATGTACAAAACTGACAATTATATTTGGATGATTCTGTTCTTCACACGGGGCCATAGCCGAGGTGATGGATAAGAATAAAGTACATATATGTATCTCCCGCATGTACGTTGCAGAAAACGTGGGGTACCAAGTGATCTTCGGGGAAATATATAAAATATATATATAAATAGATGGCTAATTAGTAGATACTAGTACTAGTTACTATATAGTACTACAAGTACCGAGATTCATGTCTTTTGTTGCCGATGTTCTACTTTATGGATATATAAACCCGTGCAGGCTGTCTATATAGGAATTGTGCACAGAACAGGGGCATTTTCCTTATATAACTGGACACTATAAAAACCATTACCGCGGAGGCAACCTTGGATGTGGGGGGAGAAATGTGTGGAGTCAAGTGACCATTGCTTGTAGAATTTTCAAAAAGCTGTGGAGCTCAATGAAATGAATAACATCCAAATTGGATTTGGGTTTCTTTCATCCTGGATTTTGCCTTGTCTGAGACAAAGAGGTCTATGCATGGTGCAATTGAGATTGAGAGCAATGCATTTGTTGATATCTTTGTTCCAAATATAAACTATCCTAGATCCTCAGTTTCCACTTGGTTTCCATTCATTCTGTGCCACACATGTGGATTGACTATATGTATACAATATTGTCGGCATCTCATCCTCATTACGTGCTACGAAGAAGGTCAGAGCTAGCACGAAGTAATAATGGTTTGTTGAATTCTTTCGGAACCTGCTCTCCGTAATTATAAAGTGAGAGCCCGCATATTATGTATAAAAAAAAACTTGATCCAATCTATAGCATGATTTGTTAGCACTTCCAGACAATCCAATGCGTCAATAAAAGAGAAAAGGAATCCACAAACATAAGGAATCTCGTCGTAATAATATATAAGTATATATATTTTCAATCAATAGTATGATATCTATATTTTAGTATACGCAGAATGGATAATGGACTTACCTCCTAATATTCGCCTTGAGCGGCAGCTGGGGCCGGGTTTGGGAGGGGGTAGTGGCTGTAACTTTTATTAGTATCCAACATCATAGGGTTTGATGTAAGTAGTGCATACTAGTCAAACCACCTCTCCAGGAGGGCGTCAAGGCGCCATACGGCTAGCAAACAAACATACATGCCCAAAAGGTCCCACAAGAAAGCCTTCGTCTCGCTGGGGGTTAAGTCGGCCAGCAGACGGTCCAAAAACGCCGCAAAGCGGGCAAAGTAATCGTTGGGCGACGGGTTTTCACCGACAGGAAAGGCTTTCGCGGCCGACATCTGCTGACAGGGCTGTGTTAGCAAAAAGACCTCAAAAAGGACTGCTGGGATAACTCACTGTGAGAAAAGGTGGTGATTTGCGATGTTTACAGAACCAAAATTCTCTCTACGTAAGGTAACAAGGTAGTAAAGTAGCAATTGGAAGGTGCACGTGAAACGAGGACTACAATGGCAGGCACGAATGTTCCTAAATAGGAAGGAAGCGTGTGGAGGTTGGACTTCGGGAACGACTGCAAGTTTAGATCAGGGGATTCGAAGCCAAAAGAAAGAGTTGAATTGCACAATAAAACCTCAAACTAGCAAGCAGGCACCTAGTGGCCTGACACTGACACTTAAGGTACCACAACTTCTTCCTCGTCCTCTTCGTCAATAAGCATGAATGGCTCATCGAATTGGTCCGCCTTGCCTCTTCTCGTCTGCTCTTTTGAAACATCGCTCTCGTATCCTGGGGGCATTACAATCAGATCAAAAGGGCTGTCATGACTGTCAAGAGATAACCCCCATATCGAAGCTCGATTGACCCTTTGGCGGTAAAAGCTATTGTCATCCACGATATGGAAATCCCTAAGGAATTCCTTCTTTTCTTTTTTGGTAAGCTCAAACCCCCGAGCCTGGTGACAACATCCACATTCCACCATACAATGTCCAGCTCCAAGCTGTCGTGTTTTATCAATCTTGCGATTAGCGCAACATCCACAGCCACGGCTACAGCATCCCCCCTTCCTCACGCAATCCTCGAACAAAACTCGGTGCATATACCAGAGAGGATGTGATCGCCACAGATCAAATGCTCTTATCAGTGGCCCCTCCACGAATGAGTTTCGGACTTTCCACCACTGGAGTTCCAGCAACCAATATCTCTTCTTCAAAGCCTGAAGCACGGCCTGTACATCATTCCTATAGAGTAGCCAGCTGCCTGTGGCCTCAGGCTTCTTGGCGAGGCATTGCTCTTCCTGGACAATATTTCGGAGGTCTTGTTCTATCCGGAGAAGCTCAATCGCTCTACCAACATAGGATGGCGCTTTTCTAACCATGTTCCACCGATACCGTTGAAGAGCATCAATATCTCCACTCTTTTCGATCTTGATTTCATCTTGAGTTTTCTCTCCAGGCAAGGCCAAGTCAATTTCTGATCGAGTCGGCTTGTCCGCAGATTGCATGTTGAGCTTTTGTTGACCGCAGAAGCCGTATGCTAGTTAAGACTAGGTTATCGTCTCGGGTATAGAGAATAGAGAGATGGGGGAAGATTATCCTTAAAGTTGAGGTCTACCTAATGAACGACTCATCCTGATGTCAGATACTCTTCCGTAATCTCTATTAGACCCGCATATTTCTAACAGTAAAAGAAACAAAATGTGAAAAGCCAGAAAACTTTATTGGTTCAAGAATAGCTCAGTTTCCCTTCTTTGATCGTCCGCTCCGAGCTTGGTAGGCGGACCGATGGAAGAACTATTAGAATTACAAGCCTGGAGTGAGCAAACCTGAGTGTTCACTGAACAGACCTGAGCACTCACTGAGCATAGCCTGAGCGTTCACTGAGCATACCCTGAGCGCTCACTGAGCAATATTTTTTACATTACTAAGTATACCCTAAGTGCTCACAGTGATCACCCGTGCTGTGAAATACTCGAAATACTCAGTGAGCAGGAGCCTGAGCGCCCTCATAAAAGCGGCGGCACCCCGATCGGGAAATTCGCGACCGTGGCCTAAAATCCGGTACATACAGTTACATATGTAGAAAGTTCATATATCCCCCCCGAGCACAGCCCAAACAGTGAGGAACCCCAACAATGGCACATAAACCCACATATACCGATCAACAGCTGGAGTTGTACCTGAGCCGCATCGGGTATTCCCACTCCACTCAACCCGAGAGCAATCTTCTCCAGCATCTCCGCCAGGATATCGAGAACGATGCACTTTCGGCGCTATGTCATCTGCAAAGACAACATCTCGTTGCCATTCCATGGGGCAACTCAGAGCTGCATTACTCGCAACATCATACTATTTCTCTGGACCCGCAGAGTCTCTTTGAGAAGATGGTGGAGCGGCAGCTAGATGGATACTGCATGGAGAATACGGGACTCTTCTTTATTGTATTGCGGTCCCTGGGGTATCGTGTTTACGCCACCGGAGGTAGAGTCAGTCATGCTGCGGCGAAGGGAGTGGATAATGGGTTATATATGGAAATGTAGGTTCTCCAACAGTTTTAGCATTATTATGAGCCTTCGAGCCGAGCTGACACCATTGATCCGGGAAAGTGGGCATATGATTTTGATTGTGACTATTGGAGGTGAGAAGTACATGGTACGGCATGAAGATCTACTGCAGCAACCGCATGGACCAGACACACTAACGGATGAGGATAGGTTGATGTCGGGTTTGGAAACAATTGTGCCACTGCTCCACTCTTACTTCAAGAAGGTGCTACTGCTACGGCTATTGCGCCATCCGAGATGCGTATTGTCAGAGAGAGCATTGCCGAGTTTACGGATCCAAGCCAAAAGATCTGGATCTACCAAACAAGATATAACCCCGAGAGCAAGTGGCTGCCACAGATCTGCTTTTCAGAGGTGGAGTTCCTCCCACAGGATTTCGGGGTCATGAACTTCTCTGTCAGCCAGAGGCGGACTAGCTGGTTCACCCAGGTCTTTGTCTGCATGCGAATGATTTTGGATCAATCTGGAACAGAGATCATTGGGCAGTGCATCATGTTGGGCAAAGAAGTGAAAGAGAGATTGCACGGGCAAACGGAGATCTTGCAGGTGCTGGAGACTGAAGAGGACCGCGTCAAGGCCCTGGCCAAGTATTTCGATATGCACCTTTGTGAGAGTGAGATCCAAGGTATCCGGGGGATGACCTCGGAGCTCAAGTAGGCATGATTCATAGAACTACAAAGGAAATCCGAGAGAATAAATGATATGGTACAACGATGCTAGAGAAATTGTAGGTGGATATGTATGGTCTCGAAGTAAAGAAAGGCGCAGACGTTGAACGTAAAGGAAAAAGAGGTTGCAATTTTTGAAACTAGTAGATCCGATTCTCGATCTATGTCTCGGGTCAGCGTTTCTGCACGGAGCTGGGAACCAACGGACACGGGATCTGTTATTCGTACCTTCCATGGGTTGCTGACTTCGAATCCGGTGGGCGCTTTGTGGTTGCTGGACTGCCCGCGGAATGACCCTGTGATGCGCTGATCTCTCTCCATCACTATTGTTGGTTGTAGTTAGTCTCATATAATTCTTCACGGGCACTAGGCACTTTTCCGTCGGCCGATAAGCTGGTGATCACTCACTTTGCTGTAAAATTGTTAGCCAATGTGCTTCAGGCAAGTTCCGACCGCAGCCGATAAGGATGGAACAACTTACTCTATCCCAGAGATCCTGGTTCCAGCGCGCCTTCTTGCCATCGTTGGCAAAGCGCTTGACATAGTGAAGACCGTAGCCACTCACGCCAAACATCTGTAGCACTTGGTGAGCTATAATCCTAGAAGGAATTGACCAATGGGACGTACGGTTATGATAATCCCATAGGGAAGCAGGGCCTCGAAAGGGACACCCATGGCTTGCGGTTGTATGGGTACGTAGGTAATCGGAAAGAGGTGTCAAATTAGAATCAAGAGCCGTAAAGCCTCTTACGGACTGAGGAGAGTAGATCGATCGCGGAGAGTGTGGAGGGGAGTGTCTCTTCCTACAGCGACGGGGCTTGAGGTCTCCCCCACCCGAAACGGTTTAGCTTCCGCTGACTCAGCACGCTGCAACGACACTCACAGGACAAGGGGCGTGAAGGCCGTTGCAGATCGCATTCGATTGTAAAAGAGACAGGCCTCGGTGTAAGGACTGTCCTTCGACGCGTCCGGTACGCTTTTGAATCAAAGATTACACTGGTTTCTCTTGGGGTGAGTTTTCCCTGTTTTGCGACGCGCCTGTGATGCGTAGCCACTCCAGCGGCGGACTGACACCTCTTGTTTGTTTAGCTTCAACTTTGCGCCTGGAGAATTTGAGCGTCAATCACGAACGATACCTGTGTTTGTAAGGATATTCGGAACTATTTCAACTACCCCCGAACCCTTTTTTGATCCAGATGCGCCCCCGGATCAGCGCCGACGTCAGCGGGGTGCTTCTGTAACCGGATCGGTTCAAGCTTCTTTCACGCAAAGGATACCTCAGTCAGCCTGAGCGCATACAGTGAGCGCATACAACAAGCACTGCTGTGCTCAACCTGGCGGTGGCGGTAACTTTCACTATGGCGGCGACGGTGCCGCCAGCAAACGATGAACCGGGCAAACTCGACCCGGCTGTGGACCCGGCCGATAGCGACCTAGATGCGGAGGGCGAAGAAGAAACCGACTTATATGAAATGGATCAGCAGCTTCAAGATGCCGTTCACCGAGCATACACCGGAGAAGTTGATCAGGATGGCCCGGAGGAGGGTGCAGGTGGAAATAACTCAAGCGTCAATGGGTTGAACGGAGAAGCCGACGACGACGACAATGACGAGGCTGAACCTGTTGGAGCCGTCAAGCTACCTGACGACGACGCGGGTTCTGAAGAAGACTATGCGGAGTCTGAGACAGCCGACGCGGATGCCGATCCCAGGTTTGAGGCAAATGACCGTGACGCATCAGAACCCGAATCAAGTGACCACGAGTCAGAAGCTGAGGACTGGGAAGCTGAGAGCAATGGCGGCGAGGATGTCGAAACTGATATCCGCAGTGGCTCAAACTGCTTGTAAGTGGAAGGGCTCGACCCAGGACTAAGCGCAGAATTAGGACGTTTCGGTACTAACAACGGACCAATAGAGTTTGCAGTCAAGACGAAGAACACGATCCAAGTGAAGATTTTGAGGAATGGCTCACTTGTGTTGTATGTGGTGATCACTGTACGTGTCGCTCATTTCGTCCTTTACCCTGATTATGTCGGACTACTCGCTGACTCGGCATCCCAATAGCTCACCGGCAATGTGCACGCGAACAAGAAGCATATGATGAAACGGAAGGTACGCAAACATCTGGTCATTGACTTCTGTCCCATCACCCTTAACCTCTTTTATGTATTACACACACTAACATCGCAACATCCAGACCCATGGAGGTGTCCTAGCTGTGTTCAAAACAACCTAGAGCCTGACACGACAAACCCAGCGACAGAAACCGGACTCGGAGCCCCAGCCCTTCCCAAAGAGCTTCTACCCGCGCACGCTGGCACACACGACGAGGGATTCCATTCTATCTTCAACACAGGTGTCGACGACGAGATGCTCAATAGCTCGCGGTCGCTACGCAAGCGGAAGGCCTCGTCAATCGAGGCCGAAGAACAACACACACCTGTGCTTCGCAAAAGACTTCGACAAACCTCCTTCCGCTCCGATCACCCAATTTCGAACGATGCGGGCTTGGAGGGCGGGGATCTCACCGGCGATGGTGATGTCCACTCTCCTGCTCGAACACGTTCTGTACGCGTGCGACGCACTCGTGCAGTAGACCGAGAGCACTGCCGCGTGGTCACTAGACAATTTGGGAAATTGATTATTGGGTTCCGGTTGGATGAGACAAAAATGGCTAAAATAACAGGCTCTCAAATCCGCCCCGGACGCAAGAAGAAGAAAGCACCAAAGCCGCCACCTGTGGCCCCAGAACCCCAGGCACACTTCGTTCCCCTTCCCCCGATATCCTACAACTCCATGACCTTGTTCGACCGTGAGACCGACGACGCCAAATCCAAACCATATGGAGGCATTCTGTCCGAAATCGAACAAGATACATCCAGGACACTCCCCACACAATTTGATCGCGACCGATTCGAACAGGCACGTCTGAAAGCCGAAGATGAATGGCAACAGAAAGTGAAGGAAGCAGAGTTCAATGGCGAAACCACTGCGCATGCATCACAAAAGGTCTCTGGCCCTCCTTCAAAGATCAAATCTATCAACTTCGGTGGCTACGAGATCGAAACCTGGTATGCAGCGCCCTACCCGGAGGAATACAGCCGGAACCGTGTTCTGTACATTTGCGAGTTCTGTCTCAAATACATGAACTCGGACTTCGTCGCCTGGCGCCATAAACTCAAGTGCCCTGCGAAGCATCCCCCGGTGACGAGATCTACCGTGATCGATCAATCTCAATCTTCGAAGTTGATGGGCGCAAGAACCCGGTGTACTGTCAAAATCTTTGCCTTCTTGCAAAGCTTTTCCTTGGTTCCAAGACACTTTACTACGACGTTGAGCCATTCTTATTCTATGTCATGACTGAGTACGACGATCTGGGCTGCCATTTCGTTGGCTACTTCAGCAAAGAAAAACGCCCAAGCTCAGCGAACAACGTTTCCTGCATTCTTACCCTACCCATCCATCAGCGCAAAGGCTACGGAAACCTCCTCATCGACTTCTCATACCTCCTTACCCGCATCGAAGGCAAAAATGGATCACCCGAAAAGCCGCTTTCTGACATGGGTCTGGTGTCGTACCGGAACTACTGGCGATTGATTTTGTCATACCAACTTCGTGATCTTAAGGCACCTGTTAGCATTGCAGATCTGTCTGATCGCACGGGTATGACAGCAGATGATATTGTATCTGCCCTGGAAGGACTTCGAGCTCTCGTGCGGGATCCCATTACCAAGACGTACGCCATCCGTCTCGATCACAAATATTACAACGAGGTCATCAGTGGATGGGAAAGCAAGGGCTACGTCCAGCTCAATCCAGATGCGCTTCTCTGGACACCTTACATTATGGGTCGTAGCAACCAGTCTCATTTCGATCGTGCTCCCATACAGACCGTCGCGCCCCGCGATGACCCGGATGAAGAGGAAGATGAGACCGAGACAAGAGCGACTGACTATGAGGGCAATGTTCCAATGGTGAATGGGTCGGATCGAGACACTCTCGCAGACTCCGCTGGACCGCCTTCCACATTGGCTCTGCGGCCCAATGGCTCCCGCCATTCTACAGCGGGCAACTCTGAACCAGCTACAATCCCCAACCCTGCCGCTGGAATCCCACCCTCCCGGTTCGAACTTTGGCCTCCTGTGCCTCCTGCAGCACCTCCTAAACGCAGACCTGGTCGCCCATCTGGTAGCACCAAACTCAATAACATGTCAACGACACCCACGGCTGCCCGTACTAACAGTAACGGTCGCGGCAGACCTCGACGACCCTCCGGGCTGGCAATGGTCACTCCTGGAGGCAGCACTCGCCGGGGGAGAAGCTCTATCCTCACAGACTCGCCCGCAGCCGAAGCAACACCTAGTCAGGTCAACGGTCCTGAACTGGAGCAGAGCGAAATCGTTGAGGATGTCGAAAACGTGGCTCCTGCATTCAAAGGAGCTGGAGACGTGAGCGAAAAAGAATCAGAGCGTGTTAATGGAGATGCTGCCACCAAGGAACCCGTCAAGACCAATGGCATTGATGCTGCCGAGCCCGAGCCGTCCGAGGACAAGGACACAGAAGCGCCCAAGACCCCCGAGAAGAAGAGCAACTCTATCTCGCGGTCACCTGGAACGGCAATTTCCCGTCGATCCAACGATAACGCCAAGACACCGCGATCAGTCAACCGGAAGGCTTTGGTTGAGAAAGTTCACGTTATGGTTCCCGCTGAGGCAGGGTCTGCTTCCAAGTCACCAGGCAAAGGCGAGGGTCAAAAGGCCGGGGCCAATACTAATGGCACCGATGCAGATTCAGACGCAGATGCAGATGCGGATGCAGAGATTGACGCCGAGTACGAAGTCGATGGGGATGTCGTGATGCAGACATGATATTCGTGAAGCTCATGATTCGTGGAGGCCTTTTTTTTTTGCCTGCAAAGCAAGTTACGCATGTGGACAGGGCGTTTATTTTAACGAAATTTCTGATTCCTTTATTTCTCCCTTCTCTTCTTTCACGTGTCCCCGTGTCCCCGGGAACTGCATTCTCCCGCCGTTTGATTTAATATTCTTTCTCCATTTTTTTCTTTTTCCTTGTTCAAAGGCTATTTTATGCTAAATGGGTGTGTCCAGGGGTGACAGGAGTGTTATGTCGCACTCGTCAATTCCTCTTTTGTCCATTTGCTACTAGTCGCTTTTTCGGGAATTTCATCCAGCACGGAGCAGGGATGGGGGTGTCTGGAGTTTTTTTTGCTTGGGTGTTTCTTTTTCTCTTTTTATCTAGTTGCGACGAATGAGTACAGTGTGTGATTAACTAGTATATTCTATGTCAATGTGTCAATTACTGGGTAGTTCTTTGCTCTAGTGTAAATATGGGAGTAGATCCGTGCCTTGCATACGATATATCCAAGAATGGGTGTCATGTCCTGCGCGGACATGTTGAAAATGTCCAAAATAGGAGAGATATCTGTTAGATAAAATGCCGAAACTGGAAAAGAAGATCAACAATAATATTTTTTGTCTAGATCCAATAGCCAATTGTAGTCCCAATCGAATACGAGGGACGGAATGTCATACTAGTAGATCTCGATAGCTAGGGCTGATCTGCGGCTATCTGATGTGTTCTACTCCTTGCTGCACATCCAACATAAGTACGAAATACTCTGTGTGATCCTTGCAGTAAACCTACAATGGGCGTAGGCGACCGAAAATACACAGAACTATCGAGCAATAATCATGACAGTCAGAATCATGCATAGGTCTATCGGGTATTCTACGGAGTACAACGGGAGAATTTTAGACCAACCGTTTTAGGAAGGTGGGAATTGGGATACCCGTGGACAATCTAGGCATTAGCTATGACCTAGGTAGCTTATATTGTACCAGATAGCATATTAAAGGATCACATAGATTAGAAGGAATATAAGATCTTACCTCTTATGAAGTACTAACTAACTAGTTAACAATAATAATATAACTAATGTATGGAGTTCAATCTAAAGTAGTCCCGACAAAGCTCCGATCGACAAAAGATCGGCACGGCGCCAACACGGACCGGACAGCTGTCAGGGAGGGAACACAACCATGGAACCCCCCAAACCACCATGGAACCATCACAGTGGCCAACCTTGGAATTTAAGCATAAACATAGTAGCGCCCACTTAACAATTAAACCACTCTCAATGGAGATTGCCGCTGTCAGATATGTCCACAGGTGCATTCTTGGATTGAATTGATTGAATTTTACTAGGGACTGGTTGCAATTTGCCCAAGTTAGGTAAACCCCCTAATAAATTCCTCACCGGTCCTCTGTGAGTCTAAAAATTTCCCTATTCCGCCCCCCCGTCTAAGTACCCTCTTCAGGAGTGCTCCATCAAGCCCCCCTCTCCCTTCTCCTCCTCTTCTTTCCTTTTCTCTCGGCGACTTCGTGCGTTGCAATGCCGAACCCCTGTTCGCTCTATTAATTGGAATTTTTTTTTTGGGAGGTTGTTCTCCACGGGGGTTTCCTTTTTGAGTTTCCTTCCTATTATTTACCGTATGGTGTAGTCAGTAGAACATCCCGGACACTAACAAGTTCCCAGTTTTATTTTTATTTTTCCAATCAGGGTCGCAGTGGATTTCGGCCAGGGTGTGCGTTGTACATTTAAATCGGGAGAAAAAAAAATTCGAAAAAATTCGCTTCCTTTTTGGCGGTCACTTTTAATTTTTCGTTTTTCGCACTCGGAACTTTCTTTTCTTCTTTTCTTTCTTCTTGTCTCTACTTGTTAGCACATGTATCACACCCACCTTTAGCTCAATTATTCCATCCAACGTCTGGACGAGTCATGCTAGTTTCCACAAACTGAATCATGACTCTACAACAGAGGCAACGGTGGTTTCCCCCGCTATGACCAAGATCAAGAACCAAGACTTGGGACTTCTGTCCTGGCGCTGGGGCCGAATCCCGGAAGTCAAATAGAAGTGACAGGTCGTGCTCTCAGCGCTTGGGCTTGCTTGTCGCATAATGATGTGCATCTAGTGCTGTGAGCTTTTTTTTTCAGGCCTGTCAACTGCATTCCCAGGAACTTGTCGCTCTGGAATAATGCAATGGATAAAGAACCACAGCTCAGACCAAGTCAAACCATCAAACAACACCCATACCCTGAGTGTGTTTGTCCGCTTTTGACCCCTCACTTTTACTTCTTTTTCTCTCTTATTCAATAACCCCCCTTTTTATCAGCTTGTACTTATCCCAAGGTCAGTCAGCGAATCGCAAACGTGGTTTTCTGGAAGCTGGGTATTGGCCCCGGAAAACCCGCACTCGGCGGGTCCCATCTGCTCCAGTCACTTGCCAATACCGATAGTATCACTCTCGCTGCAGGATTGAATATTGAGTCCGGACTTTTGTCAGGCTGATCGGCGTCTGATCGAAATTGATCCCTGGTCCTCACCCTTGCATATTATCGCTGCCATCAAAGCTCCCATGATGTGGAGATATGTCATGGACTGTGACAGGAATGCTTGTCATAATCGACTGTACCTGCAGCCCTCCGTATCACATGTTGACGAGTGATGATCATCGCCATGTTACCTCTCCAAAGCCGGACCCCAGAATATCTGTATGCAAGTTCGGATTTGGGATGTTTGCCCTTTTGTTTTTTTTTTTTTTTTTGCAAATCCTGCTAAGAAAAGGACTTGATAACGACGAGGACAAACGGCCCCTAATGCCGAAGGAGTATGAAATGCAAGTTCCTCGGAAAGACGCATCAACCAATGCCCTGGATGCGGGACCCTTCTCTGCACTGCCGATGCAGCCAAACTTATCTGGAAGGTGACTGAACAGGAGGGGGAAAAGTATCGTACATCCTCAGCCGCAATCGAGGGTCAGCGAGTGTGGCGCAAAGCAGCCCCCGTAGTCCATACTAGAAAGTACCGATTTATTTTTTATTATCATGACGAACGCCTGATCTGCAAGCTGCAGGACTGCCCCGGCACCGATCTTCGGTATTGGTGTGTTTTTTTTCTTTCTCTTTTCGTTGGCTGATGCATGTTGTCCCGGCCCCATAGCTTGATGGAGGGATTTCCGGTTGATGGGAACCAACCAGCGTCGATGCTGGCACCCGACTGCAGTCAACATACAGTAGCTTGCATGGGATGTTGGGCCTGCATGTCTTCGAAATGTGACGCGTCACGAGGAAAAGTTCTGCGTTGCAGTGGTGCGTTGTTCGTTGCATTCCCCCCTTAAACGCCTTGTCCAATTCTCTGCGCTGCCTGGTTTTTCCTTCTCGCTTCTCCTCGGCTCAACTCTTTTTCTTCTCTTTCGCTTCCCACTGTCGCATCATGACCCGGCATGTATCGCTTCGTCGTCTCGGATCGGAATAACAGCGCTCTTGGGATTTACGTGCCACTGCACTCGATCGTGTCTGTGGAGATCAGCTTTCTCGTTCATTTGATCACTTAGTGATTGCGCTGGGACCTGGACCTTCGAATGCGCGTGCGCTGAGTCCTTTGAATCCTTTTCATTTTGGGGCTCCGACCTTCCTCGCGTGACACACGCATCCCTGAAATTGAAAAATTGACGCTCAATATTCGAATATCGGATTTATCACAGCAAGAAGCATTCAGGACATTAAGAAAGAAGAAAAAAAAGGTACTGTCTCTGTTGTTTTTTTTTTTGTGTTTGTTTTGGCAGGTGCCCAACCGAGTGTGTGAGGCCTAGGGCCGTGAGGCATTCTTTGGTTCGGGATGACATAAGGAATCCAAGCTTTGAACCATGGTTGGCACCTTCATCGACAAGCGGCCATGATATCCGCCCTTGTCCGGAAATTCCTTGAGCTTCAAAAAAAAAAAAAAAGGAACTATTTTAACATTTTGAACAAGCAAGCTAATCGTTACAAGATCGAGATCGAGTGTGGAGACACAGGAACAACCCCCGGACATAGGCAATGCGGCTTGATCGTGCATATCTCCACTTTTGACTGGAATGCTTAGACGCCGGACCAGGACCCGAGTCCACCTGGCGTTTAGACCGACAACATTTACAAGAAAACCGGGTCTGATCACCTGCATAGCCGGCGCCAACCTTGTGGGTTTTATTTTTTTCTGATTCAAAGGAAAAAAACAGACGCGGACTAGCGGACTAGTCGTTCGCCGTTTCTTTCGGACCAACGAGAAAGACAAGAAAGTCAGAACCAGAAGTTTACTGCACATCCGGATCGCCATTCGCCCCCTCAACCGTGGGTAGCTGAACTTCTTTCCACTTTTTTCTTCCGTCTACGGTTTTTATTTTTATTTTTATTATCTTTTCCTTTTTTTTCTCTTTTTTTTTCTCGTTATCCTTTCCCAAGGCCGATCCACCTCAGCTGCTCTCGTTTTTGAAGAGATTGTTACGGTGGTAGAATTTGAGGATTTCTTCTTTTTTCTGGTCCCTTATTTTATTTTCAGATTTCAGATTTCTTTTTCTTTTTTCTCTTTCTTTTTTTTTATTAATATCCTGGATATTTCATTGGGTTAGTTGAATTTTTCTCTTTTCTTTCCTTTTTTTCCTTTTCCTTCTCTTTTTTTTTTTGTGGGATTCTGGAATCTGATTTGTTCAAGATTTGGATAATTTGGAAGCCTGTGATCCAATTGATTTTCTGAATTTTTTCTTTTTTGCTTTTTTTCTTTTTTCCCTTATTCTTTTCTTCTCCCAAATTTATTGATAATAATATTTTCTTTTAGATTGAAAATCTCGGAATATCTCCAATATATATATTTTTATCCAACCGTTATACCATCAAAAAAGAGATCCGCTTAAGGTTTTTGTCTGGAACCGTGCTCGGTTGGCTCTTTCCGCTTGCAAACTGACGACACCACTCCGTTTTCGTCAACTTTCGACACATCCTATTCTCTCAACTCACTCTCACTCTCGCTATTCTTTTTGTCCTTTTATCTTGTCTTCCATGGTTGAAAGTCCCGAGGAAACAAGAAAAGAAAAAAAAAAAAATCATTACCCCACTACAGCTGCCACACCCCTCTCCGACGACATCGTGACTCGTCCAGGGTTCTCTCTCTCTTCTGTCCTTATCTTTCTCTTGGGATTTCTTTCGGTCCAAAGACCCGTTCCTTCCTTTTCCCACTCTTTACTTTGTAAACCACAGATCACTTATACCTGGTCTCTGTATTCCCGAGGATCGACCCTTCGTATCTTGTTGGTTCACTATCTCTCAAAAAGCAACCTCAAATTTGGGCTGGTTCTCTCCACCTTTCCCTCCGTTTGTCTGTGACTCTTCGTCTTGATGAGTGCGACATTCTCCGACGCCTCTCTCTCGCGCGAAGCTCAGGGGTGAGTCGTTCTTCCCGTGTCTACGTTGACAGGGTCGCAACTCTTACGCGGTCGTCCAGGGAATCCCACTGACAATGTTGAACAACACCAGTTCTGACTTTGACCTGATCATTCGCCAGCAGCCCAATCGGGCCCGCGTGGCGGGGGGCAAGGAAAAAGGTATGTGGAAGCTCTCACACACACTCTCTCTCTCTTGTTCCTAGCTAGTCCCCGTGAACCGGGAAAGCGCGGAACTGACAGTAAAGGAACCGGATCTAATGGCGCATGTAGAGCGCAAACCTATCGATCCACCCCCGATCGTCCAGCTCCGGGTGCGAGAGGAGGGCACCTACCTCGCACAGTAAGTGAGCCATTCACCGTGGCTTTGTGCACGTGGCTGACTTTGGCGCAGGCATTACCTGCAAAGTCCTTATTATTTCATGTGCTGCAGTCTGTATGATGCAACAGAAGAGCGTCCTGTGCCCGTCGCACCGTCGACTGCGTTAGCAGGAACCCTAGTTTCGTCACTTCACCGGTTGAAGGATGTGGACAACAGCGGTTAGTTTCTGGCTGGTCCTGGGGGGGTGGCGGAGCTTGTTCACTGACGGGCCTTTCTAGATGGTGGATTTTTCGTCTTTGGAGATCTCTCCGTGAAGATTGAGGGCGAGTTTCGCCTGAAGTTTACCTTGTTCGAGATGCGCAAGTGAGTAGTCCGGTCGGGAGCCTAGTCTGGATTCCATAGCTAACAAGCAGCCAACAGGGACCGTGTCTCCTATTTGAAAACCGTCATCTCAGAACGATTCACAGGTAGGAATCTGTACCTCGGAGAGAGCTGGCATAGTTGGGTTCTGACAAGCTTGCAGTTTCCCCTCCCAAGAGCTTCCCCGGAATGATGGAGTCAACCCACCTTTCCCGATCATTTGCGGATCAAGGTGTGAAGTTGCGCATTCGGAAGGAGCCTCGGACCATGTTGTACGTGCTATGGACCCATGGGAATGTGAAGCCGTGTAGTTAACAACCGCAGGAAACGAACCACACGACCGGACGAGTTCCATCAGCCAGTCCCTACTCGATCTCCGGAGCGTCAGGCGGTGCAGATCCCTCCATCATCTAGCTATGGGGGCTATCCACCGGCGGCCCGAGATTATGGGTACTACGGCCAGCAGCCGCCGGTCAAGCGTCACCGCACTTCCGTCGACTATGGTAGACAGCAGGGCATCTATGATGTGGATGGTCGAATGGCCCGTCAAATGGATCCATATAGCCAGCCAACAGCTGCCATATACGCTGGTCAGTCAGCAACCTACCAAACACCTGCCGCCATGCAGACTTACTCCACAGGGCAGGTGGTGCCGGATTACACTGCGGTTCGTATCCCCCCCCTTTGCAGGTTTTGGGAGTGCTTGGAGCTGACCCCGGTGGATAGATGTACCCAGGCATGCAAGGCTCAGCGGGCATGCAAGCATCAACGGGCATGCAGGGATCAGCCCCCATGTCCCAGATCCCCGATCCTACCGGTCAAAGCCGATCCACCCAGCAGCAGCAGGCCGCTGTGGGGCAAATGATGGCGATGAACCAGCCTGGCACTCCTGTACGACACCCCTCTGCGAACCAGTGAGAGTGGAATTGAACACCTAGCTAAGGATTTTTGGACCCGAGACAGACCCCGGATTCGACTGGAGCGATGATAGCTCAGGGATATGCCCGGTCCGGATACCCCCCCTAGCTCTGCTATACTTCCTCCTCTACAGCGGAATCGCGACTATCCCCAAGGGACTAATGGATCCGCGCGAGGTTATTTCGACCAAACTCCCCAGGCGAATACCCCTATTCTTCCATCTCAAATGGTGAACGAAGGCGATCGATTTGGCTCCGTGGCCGGCCCAGCAACCTTCGATCACCCCGACTCCTCGAATGGAACGCCCCAATGACTTGCTTGACGTCCTCGACGGTTCTCGCTTTATGGCTATCGTCTCTTTATTTTTATATTTTCTTCTGTCTTTATAGACTGGGAGGAGTGTTTCATTATTTTCTCTTTTTTTTTTATGCTTGATGCTTTAACTGGGTGGCTAAAGGGTTTCTTTTTTTTTTATACAGGCGCTGGTGGATATAAAAGGGGGAGGTCTTTCTTTCATGGGATTGGGAGAAAAGTGAGATTATTCTTAAGCCCTTCTTGTATATACAGGCCCTTTTTTTCAAAAGCAGTCTCACTGGCTACTTGCAAGTGCTGCTTTTCTTTTCTTTTTTTTTTTAATTGACGATTTACAAGAATAGTCTGGTTTTTGTCTTTTGACGATGTAGATGTCTTTTTTTCCGATGTATAGGATAAACCGATCTTCACGTACCTTCCTGTTGTTTGCTACCTTCCATGGTTCCCCAACTTCTCTTCTACTCTCTACTCTCCTTTCATTTTGTTTTACTTCTCCATTTTCCCTCTCCTCTATCAGTTTCTCTTTTTTCCATTTCCCCATCTTCATTTCATCTTATGGAGCCCATCATGGAGCCCACAATGCAACCCATCATGGATCCCACCATCGATCCCATCATCGATCCCATCATCGATCCTAACGATAGCCCTCTCAGCAACCTCGATATGTGGTGCGACTGGAGCGGCGTTCCCGAAGAACCAGTGTCTATCACAATCGCCATGGAGGTACTGAAAAACCAGGCCTCGAGTCTTCTGTTTGGATCTCAGTACTGACTGTCGTCTAAATTAAGCTACAAACCTGTGGTCATCCCAACCTCAACTTACCCATCCTCAACGTTCAGTCGCCAAACAACGTGAAGATCCCGTCTTGGGTCCTCCGGTTGAAGCCTGACTACGCCCACTATGATGCCGACTCTCCGGCTCAGAAAGAGGGTTGCCGGCATGACCTGGAACATAGCGACGAGACCGAGAAATACCCAGCCAAGAATGGCTCTGTTGCTGACTCTGGGAGTGTTGTTGTCCATGATGATCCTCAGGGTGTCTCTCGTCCTACTGTGGATGTCTCTGGGAGGTACACCATGGTTGATGGCTCGGATGGCTCAGCCTCTTCTGACCTTCGCAAGAGTCAGGTCGACAGCCTGGGTAGCCCGCACTCCTCCAACCCTCGTAAGAGATCTGCTAGGGCTGCTTCTCTGCCTGACTCAATCCCTCCTGACGATGAGGACCAATGCACCCGACACAAACTTATGATGACCAAGGTCGACCTGCCGCTGGAACTGGAGCCTGTGTCCCAGGACAATAGCCCCACCGTCGAGAAAATCAACAGCTTCATTTCCAGTCTAGACGAAATCAACGTCACGCCTGAGAATATTACCTTGCCTCAAGACTCTGTGCCAGTTTTCCCGAGCATTTCATCCCAGTATCCTCTGCTAAATGGCAAGGGAACGACAATTCACAATGGACCTGAAGCTGATGACACTTCTCTCAGCAAGATTGATCTGAGCGGCACCAAACCACTCACCGAAGCGAACTTGCACCATCGGAATTATGATACACTTTCTACTCGTGGGTGCAACGGAAGCCTCTCGGATACCGAAGATTCTGAAAAAGAAAAAGAGGACCTGCTTCTCTCACTCGAATCCATTGCATCACCATCATTTTTCTCGTGCTCTGGGTTTAATGGACTCCCTCTGTCCCCGACGCCCGTAGAAATTGACAAAGAGCACAACAAGCCCAAACTCACCCTGAGCAATGGCATTCTTTATGTGCAGACCCCCTCCAGTGTCTACCCTGCGACATACCAAATCGCGATTGCGCTCAAGGTCAGACTGCAGAAAGGAAAATCAAAGGAATGGTGGGAGTTGGTTGTGAACGGACTACCTCGACTCTCCCAATTCGAGTCTGGTTATCTCTACTTCCGGACACCCCCGGGCCAGGGAATGGAGTTCATGACTTCGTCATTCAAACGACATACCCTCGTGGAAAGCTGCTTGATGGCCCAGTTTCACGGTGGAAAAAGCCTCGTGGTTCCGTTCCGTAAGTGCAACGCAGAAAACTACGGACAACTCAAGGACCACAAAGTCAACACAGTCATACGGGCCGAGGTGGCAGACGCCAGCGACCCATCGTGCTATTTGATTAAATACAATGCTGTTTGCTCCATTGACCTCATCAATCACAACTTCTGGGCCGAGAAGTGCAAATTCGACCTCTTTGTGCATGGCGGTCCTGACGGCCAGTTCCACGCCGTTTTTGCAGCAAAAAAGCCTCTGATAAACTCGATTCAACTACAAACATCGCTAGGTGGAATTGGAATCTCGCACATCAGTATCATCAGTGTTCCACAAGCTCTGGAAATGTTCACGGTGTCGTGGGAAATCACGCTGCCGCGAGGCATGGCTGTAACATGGCTGCCATGGATTAAGACCACACTCAGCTACCGTGATGTTGAAACTACTCTCCAAGAGGATTACGCCATCTTTAGCCCCGAGCATGAAGAGATCCCTCCGAAGCGCCAGAAGGTTGATGCTGATACTGGGACCCAATTTTCACGTCGCCAACTGGGTGTGCTTTTCGATTTTAAGCCCCAAGTTATGACAACCCCAGCTCCATATCTCCAACGTGGAGCTTTTCTCCGTCACAAACGTAAGATCAATCGGCCTCTGTTTGGAAAGCCAGCTTCCAAGTCCACAAGTACACAGACTGTTGCGGGAACTCCAGTTGCCGAGCCAAAGAAGCCAGGCCGTGCTGTTGGATTGTGGACCCTAATCAACTTCGTCTTCCAACTGCTTGCTTTCTCGGCATCTGTTCATACCATCTACTGGTCGTACTTGCTGCTCAGCCATGGTTTCAATCTTGACCCCCGTGCTCTCCCCACTTCGTGTCCGCAAAACGAAGTGTATGTCTATGACCCAGTGGACTACACAAAGAACTTTACCAATACTGACTTGGAGAAGGGGTTGGAAACTGTCTTGATGGAGTTCGATCTTCAGCCTGAGCAGACTCGATTCGAAGTTCAGCCATCTGTCAACACCACACCTGCCGACATCACCCCAATGCCCCTGAGAGACCGCATCGATTACCTTCTCGGATGGCGAGGACCAATTGCGCGGGAGTAAATTTTCGGGGAATGGGATTGCTTAGTATCGTTACGAAGGAGAATGCTGGGATATGAATGAGGAATTGCAGAATGAGATGCAGCCATCGCTGCCGTTAACAGATAGCAAACATAAAAAAAAATCTATTGATTAAGCCGTTGACTCATTCTTTCTACTACACCTTGTTTAGAGTTGATAATGCTGGTTTTAAGCCAAATATCAGATCAGGAGAGTTCAATTATGACCTTGGTACCTACGCGCGGTATTAGTTCTATTCTACTCGGAGTAACAGCAATCACTACAGTAGCAGATAGCAAAAATAAAAGACGGAGATATATTGCTTAAGCCACTATATACACACTTATAAACCATTTAATCCATATGTATACTCCTATACCCCCATCCGATCCAAATAATACCCCAGGATTAACTCAACAGCCCATCTCAAAACAACATCCATCCCTGCACTCCCACACCCCGGTGCAACCTCAACCCCAACGTCAGTCCTAGCCCTAGTCCCATCCCCAATCCTCCGAACAAGCTCAGCCTCCGTCAGAGCCTGACTCCCGTCCTTCTGATCCTCGTCCCCACCCTCGGCAATCAACAACCAAGCATGATCCGTCACATACCGCGGCCAAACAACATCATCCACATACCCAGGCGGATCGACCCAGAAATTCTGCGGTGGCCGATCATCCTCAGCCTCAAGATCAATATCCGTCCCCGTTTTCCCACCCCCACCATCTCCCCCATCTCCAGTACCCCGCGGTTCCAGCGCCGGTCCAACAGTCACATACCCACTCCTCCCCTCACGTCTCGCCTTAACAACCCCATACGCCGCAGGCAGAAAAAGAGGAAGATGTATAGCGTCATGAACGGAACGGAGGACATGTTGTTCTTGCCCGGGCGGCGCAAATAGCAAAAAGCCTTCTAAGAATGCGATAGTCGGGCTTTCGCTGTCCTTTCCTGCTACTTTGCTTTTGCTCTGCAACCGAGACCCAACAACACCCCTCAACTCCTGTACGAGATCGTCTGAGACGCCGGAATCTGTCGCGTCGTTTTGGTCTTCCTTGCTCCGTAGTCGCGGTGGGAGTGTCCCGTTCTCGCGCACGTAGTGTAGCGCTTGCGAGAGGAAGGGGATGTCGATTGCCGACGCTGTGTCCCAGTCTTGAATTTTCTCGCCGGAGGCGGTTGTTGTGTAAGGGATTCTGCGGTGTGTGTTAATACAATGTGTGGGTGGGTGTGTGTGTGTGTGTGTGTGCATAGCGCTAAAGAATAGGTATACGCACTTATCGTCCGGGAAATAGAAATCATCTTCGTGGATTGTGAAGGTATTTAGACGTGAGTCTTCTGGCTTTAGATTCACCCCGCAGAACACACGCTGTAGTAACCGTGCGAGGGTCGTCTTGCCGCTGCTCGAGGGCCCTGAGATCCCTATTACCACTGCTTTCTCGTGGACTGGATTGCTCATCTTTCTTTTCCTCGGTGATCTGGGGGAGATTTGGAGAATTGAAGCTTTACAGGCGCCAGGTGAGGGGTGCGATTGGAAGAAAAAGCTTATCTTATCGTTGACCTCATAGATCCAGGCACCGCTTTCGTATTCACGTCCATTCAACTCTTACTCCCTTTCCAAGCCCACTTACCTTTTCTAAGGAGTGAGATATGGAACGACACCACTCCATTCCCTTTATGGGACGACATTAGACCCTTGTCCATATCTGCACTTGCCGCGAATGGAATTCCCAACAAACGTAGACAACGTTACCCTCCTTGAAGCGTTGAAGCCGCTAGCGAATGTACTAATGTACGTGCGGTTGTGTATCTGCCTTCGTGGACTGTGGTCGAGCTTGAATACGGAGTCTCCATAACCATGTTTATGAACCGATGTTATTCCCGCGGATTGATTGTTGCTGGGTGCACAACTATTTCTCATCATGAAGAAGCGCCCTTCTACAGCTTAACGAAGAATCTAATTGCAGCCCGATAACTTGATATAGTTAGCCCATGGTTAGTTAGCCCACTTACATGACACAGACTTAGGGCATTCCAGGGTAACTTACATGCTTGGCTAGTACTGATACTCATATTCTTAGTAGCAGTTGATAACTACCTAGGTATCTTCAGTGAGATATTTTTACCATCTTTCGAGGAACCATACGTTTTAATCCTTAGTTAGTCTACTTTATCCAATGTTGCCACATGTATACTTGGTGTATGAACTAATTATTTTCCCTTTTAACTTGAATAAACTGAAATTATTCTATATGCGTGTGGAATATAGTGTACAAAAATCCGAAATGCCGCTAGAACGCAAACGTGTAGAGAAATATCATGGCCGGGACGGCCCGAACAACGAGGGCGGCTTATCAACACCGTCCCCGGTAAAATCTACCACCCGGTGCATCGGCATGAATCGCACTTGACCAGATGCCCCAGATGCTCCATCGCCACCTCCAATAACCATCCCAAGCCTCGCAAAGCCAGTCCGTGAAGGTCCAGAGATAGGGACCCCAGCCTCAGAAGCCGAATTCACCCCGGGCACGGGCCGCAGCGGCTTAGGAACCGCATCCACGACACCATCACCCATGACCTGATCATTCTCCACAAACCCAATCCGTCGCCGCTGGGCCGATGGCCCCTTAACGCCATTCGAATTGGAATCGGCATCGGACTCCAAAACCCGAGGCCGTTTCTGCCCCGATGACTTAGACGCACGGACCTTCTCTTTATCGGGAATCGGCAATTTATGCCGATCAAATAGCCCGAGTGGATGTGTCAGCGGGGCCATACCGGCCGAAGCCTCGTCGGGCATGGGCAAAAAGGGCTCGTTCTTGATGATATCGCTCATGGTACTATCTTGAAGCGGGTCATTTCCTGCGTGTTTTGTCTCCTCGGCGGTCATGTTTTTGCTGCGGTTGAGCATCCGGTATTCGAGGGTGTCGCCAAGGACGAGGGTTTCAACGTAGACTGGTCTTTTCTGGCCGATTCTGTGGGCTCGTTTGATGGCTTGGCTTTCCACGTTGCGTTCCCAGATCGGGTTGACGATGTACATCCGCGAGGCTTCGGGGATGTGGAGGCCATGCGAGGCTTGTTTGACGCTCATCAGCAGAACGCGGACTTCGTCGGTTTCGCGGAATTCACTCAGACTCTCGGTTTTGACGTTGGATCCCATGCTTGCGGTACTGGCGTAGGTGCGGAATTTGACTGCTATTAAGTCTAGGCCCTGTTCGACCCAGGAAGCGACATTGTCGTGTTCATAGAAGATGATGATTTTCTCGGTTTTTTGGAACTTCAGCACTTGGTCCAACAAGTACCGAAGCTTGGCCGATGCTACTCCTTCCAGCTTCGTTTGTTTCAAGGGCGAAGTTTCCGGGAGAGTGTAGAAGTCCAAAGTTTGATCTTTGTCTTTCTTTTTTGAAGTAGCTGTCTGGCTGTGTCGAACTAGCTCCCGACGAACTTTGATACCCTCTCCTGCGAGTCCATCGGCGGGATCAGACATGCGAAGACGGTTCATTACAAATTCCTGCGCGCGACGGGCTTGGGTCATACCCATGAGCAGAGGCTCGTGGTCGGTGTCTGTGGCATCAAGGGCCCACATGTTGCGAGCATGCTCTGGGAAATGTCGAACGAAGACTCCAAGCTCATGCATCCTTTTGAATCCATTCCAGCCAGGAGAATTAATTGCCTTTCGTCCGATCTGGATGCCCTGTTTCAATTGGTTGAAATCCGCTACTGTCATCTTCTCTTGGTTTTTTTCCAGATATTCTAGGGCAATGTCGACAGTGCTTTGGACATCATCATTGCCAGCCCACCAAAATCCAGCCAGACGTAAGTTTTGTATCAACTCAGTGAGCTTGTTTTTATTTTTGTTTTTCTTGTTCTTTTCGTCACCCTCATAGAACATATAGTCGGGACCTTCACGTTCAGATGTAATGGCGTTGACTGCGAGTGTAAACAGGAACATGTTGATGTATAGCCTGTCGTAGAAAGTTGGTTCAAGGTAGACCACTTTGTTATACAGTGGTGGAAGAGTGATCTCTTTTTTGACCGTTTCGTACCGGTGTCGCACAACCAGACCCTGGAGGGTCGCACGTAGAGATGGAGATTTTCGAGAAATGCCATCTTTACCCACCGTTTTTGTGTAGCATGCCCATTCTTTAGGATTGTTGGCCCAAGGCATGAGCTTGAAGAAATTATGAACCATGTCGCCCAATTTCCTCAAGTCCGGGTCTTCATTGCCCCCCTTTCTGCGGGTTTGAGGGATGGAGCCGGCGTGATCGTCGGGTGACGATTCAGTGTCGTCTGTGCCCACTTCCTGTGAAGCAATGCTAAGTTCCACTCCATACATTTCCGAGAGAGGAGTTCCCGAGATCATCCAGCGGCGTTCAAATTTCAGTTTTCTTAGAAAGTCGACCATTTCCGTTGTTTTACCCGCAAGGTTGTGCCCTTCGTCGACAATAACTCGCAACCAGTGAAGATCGAGAATAGGGGCATCCGACTTCTGCGCACGACTGTTGCGGGTTGCTTTCTCTTTGCTGCATCGGCCTTTGGAGAACATCACAATATCAAAGTTCAGAAGTTCGTCCGTTGATGGTGTCGTGTCCTTCGTTCGCAGTACTAAGAGTTTCAGATCGCTGGTGTGAGTAGCGATCTCACGTTCCCAGTGGTCCATCAAGTTTTCCGGGACAATAACGAGTGTACCAGAGCAGAGACGAATGTGCTCCGCCGGCTCGGCGTACCCCGATGTAGACCTTTGATTGTCGCGTTTCGCCGGTATCATGTAGGAACCACTCTGGGCCATACAGGCCTTCCTACAATTATCGTAATTTTTCTGTTTTGTTTCCAGCTGCCGGTCAAAGAAGTCCTTCCAAGGCAGGGAAAAGCGACCAGCAGCAGCAGCAGCCATTTCCATTAATGTTCCAGTCTTGCTCCTAATCGGGTTTTCGAGTGTTTGATACTCCACCGGGATTTGGGGAAAATGTCCCCGCGTAGCCAATATCACAGCAAGACTGATGAGGGTTTTCCCACATCCCATGGACTCTGCCAAAATCCCTAGTAACAGTTAGTATAGTTCACTGAGATATTCACAACCCAACAATCGTTGGGAAAACCAGCGCCAATAGTGTGAGTGCCTACCTCCACAAGCCTCGGGATACAATATCTTGTCCCTCAAAATGCTCCCAGAGTCTTTGTTGTAATAGAACTCCAACCCAGTCGGACCCCGCCAAGGCTGGAATCTCGGATCAAGCGCTAGCGCCGGCTCTGCCTCCCGCTGCACCATCACAACAGCAGATTCGCGCTGAAACGGATGAAGCTGTGTTTTAAGACCTAGAACCGAATCACCAAGCAATGCCTCCATAGCGTCCCGGGAGTGCAAATCTGTTAGGCGATCCAAGTCCAGAGCGGGTTCTTGCAGCGTATTGAATATGTAATACAGGGAATCTTCTTCGCCGCTATCGGGCTGAGTGTTGGCAATTAGACCAGCATGGGCATCAACCAAGCCGTTCCATGCTTCAGAGGAGTTGTCTATCATAGACATGACCAGTTTGAGATGGGTTAGGAGATTATTTTCGGTTTCCCCTCTTTTCCTTTTTTTAATGGGTTTATTTTGCTGCGCGTTCGGCAGCACGAAAACTTGTACATTGTTGCTGCTGCCAAGAAAGCGTGTTCGGATCCATCCGTGATTTTCTAGCAGCGCTATCTCGGAGTCTGGGTAGCGGGGCTTAGAGGAGAATTTGCCCAAAACGCCGGCTGGGAGATAGCCATCCATATGCGTATCCGTCGTCTCTAGGATATGGGGTTCAAGAGGTTCAGTCACATCTGGACCGAGAGGCGTATCCAGCACCTCTGTGTCTTCCCTTTTCATATCAGATTCCAGAGGCTCAGTCACATCTGGGCCGAGAGGCGCATCCAGCGCCTCTAGGTCTTCCCATTTCATATCAGGTTCAGGACTAGACATGGCACCCAAAAACCGAGGAATCCCTGAAGATCCATGGTTCATTTGCATTGGCCTGCTCATGGGGCCTGGGGCCCATTGTGCTTGCTCTGACATGGCGAAATACCTGCAAGAAAAAACAACATCCCACGAATGAGATGGAATCTGGAGAGATATTGGCAGAATGGTGACCGCTTTTGATAAGCGGCTCTGCCCTGTCGGGTTGGGGGTGGATCTAAGAGGGTCCGAGCTCCCACTCCCGCCAACGTCCTCTTCTTACTTGAAGCATTTTACAACGTCGTTAATTCCTATATTAACCTCATTCATTGTACGGTGATCACTATTAATATAATTCATTATTAGAAGCACGATGAGCCATCATCAAATTACCACAATCTAATCTATCACACGCCCCAACCAATACCAATGAATCCATCACTCCTTAAAACAATGCACCAAATTCAAATTCCATTCCCTTCCCAAGCCCCAAACAGGCCCAAGATTGATCTCGATCTCGAGCTTACTGAGTCAAAAAGTCCTCAATTTCAAAACCCATCCGCTTAAGCGCTTTCTCTTCCAAATCCCTTCCAACAACCTTCCTCAGCACAACCGTGCGCGCATCTTGTAACCGCACCTCAACAGGATTCCCACCCATACGATCCAGCTCCTCCTTACTGCACTCACGAATGTAAACCGTAATATCAGGACCCACACACGCGCGCCACAGCGACGCCATCCACTGCCAGTGATCGAGTGGCGCGTAGGAGTCGCCGATGGGCGTGGAGCAGGCGAATGCGTCAGCCGTGGTGAGCTGGTAGCGCGGGACGAGCGCGATGGGCACGCCGTAGTTACTGCCTGCTGTGATGGCGCTTGTCTCGGAGCCGTTCTCGCTTGACTGGGCTGGGGAGTGGATGCGTATGTTTGTGGTTTTGGAGATGAGGGTGTGGGGGGAGAGGTTTGGGGCCGGGAGATCCTCGTCTATTATTATGGAGCGGGCGTCGACGGAGCCGGCTCTTGAGATGGATTTCACGAAGCCGACGACGTCGTCGGAGATCTGGTGCCAGGCTGAGATGGTGTTGAGGTAGTCGACCGTCGCGTCGCCCATCTGGCCTGCTTCTGCGGAGTTGGGGCGGGGTGCTTTGATTTCTGGGCCGTCGAAGACTCGGACGTTGTACTTTGCTTCCTTTTTTAGGAGGTTGTTGAGATATTCGACGGCTATTTGGACGAGGTCCGGGTCTTGGCCGTCCACGGCGATGACGGGGCCGCGGGCTGGTGGGATGCCGTCGCGGAATGAGGGGAGGAGTGGTGGGGAGATCTTGGCGAGGACTTTGATCTTGTTGAGGAAGGGGATTGTCATGACTGTTGCTTCGACACTGGATCCTTCTTGTGGATAGGGTGTCATGGGAGTCATCACGGGTGTTGTGGTCTGGAGTGGTGGTAGCTTCAGACTGGGGTCCGGGTGTGGCTGGCCCGGGACACTTTGATATGGCCGTTGCGGTTGAAGCATGGGGAGATGACGTGGCGGCATATCAGGACGAGCACTCCACGGGGTCATCGGGTGCGGTGACTCAGGAATGGCACTGCCAGGACTGTGGTCCCGGTAAGAGGGATGTAAAGTTGGCTTGAATGAGCCGTGGGATACTCGGCGGCGTTTATTATCGGGAGATCGACCACTGGGTTCCTCCCAGTGTCTTTGGCGAGAACGAGGATCGTGTTCGATCTTTGCCGACTTTGGAACGGGATTGGGGTCCTTTTCGCGGCCTTGGACACTTCTTGGCGGCATGGCATTTGGGTGCGGTGATGGTACTGTGAAATTTGATGGTCGATACCCAACCCCACTGCTGGGTGTGAATGGGGTCATGGGGGAAGCGGGTGCATTCATCAATCGGCCCCCACACCTATTACAGTGTGATGAACCAGATGGATTGTGCCCAATTCCTGAGGCCGAACTTCGGGCACTTCCATCCCGACCATACCGCCGAGGCTGGTAGCGGTAGTCAGGGTATTGCTGCTGATGCCGGGCTTTTTCCTCCTGGGGTAATTGTCAGTGGGTTTGAAATCACACATTTTCAGAGATGCCAGTCTTACCTCTGCAAGTGCCTTCCATTTACTCTTATCATCCTCCGACAGAGATCGCCACTGTTCTCCAATAATCTTGGAGATCTCGGGATTGGCCAAGCCCGGATTATGAGCGACCACCATGGCCTGATAATGCTGACGATACAGAATAAAAGCTGGAGATTGCACCATTAGCAATGTCCCATGTATTCGAAAGATCAGATCTGGCTAACGAGGACCAAGAAAAGAAACAATCGAAATAAAAAAAAATGCCACTTGCCAATCTCTAATGACGGTGCGGACAGTATAGACTCACCATTACGAGGTCGGGGAATTTTTGGATCCGGTTGACAGAGGCAAAACTGCATGGCACTTTCTTTCTGTGATTTGATGGGACTGTTACTGCTGGCGGAAGATGAAGATGATCGATCTGATCTATCGCGCAATGGCAATTCCTTGGTTGAGATCATGGGCCCGACCGGTTTGACGGAGCCATTTGAGGACATCTTGTGTGGATGTGGATGTGGATGTGGGTGTGGCTCTTTGGATGCATTTTGGGAGATATGTTGATGTGTCTGATGTACCGCTGATCGAGTATCAGAGTATCTGACTGAAGGTCCAACTGGACCACCGTCGGCAGGGTGTCTCATGGCCATAGCAGACAATTCTTCGGCCATAATTTTGTGATCGAGTAAATTGCTTGATCTAGGCAGAGTGACTTGGGCAGACTCATAACGTAGAGCAACAGGGTTGGGGAGAACTCGATCGTAAGACATTTATTTAATACTTTTTTTTTCTCACTCAATGAAAGGGCTCGAAGGCGAAGTTTGAATGAAAGAAACACCACAAGGGAAAGGTAAAAAAAGGGGAGGGGGAAAAGCATAAGCTTTGAAAGAGAAGGCAGAAATGAATATGTTTGGGGGCGACTGGGCCCTAAGAAATAACAAGAAAGAAAGAGGAGGGGGCTAGAAGTAACAAAGAGAATGAATCCAAATGAATCAAAAGCAGGGTAAAATGGGTAAAATGAGGAAATAATCCCAATAAGAAATGATTGAAAGACCGGGGAATACCAGGGATTAGGACAAAGCGAAGTATAGCGTTTGAACAAAAAAGCCCTAAACAGCGCGAGATTCTTTGTTTGGTGGTTTTTGGGCCCCCGGGATCCCTGTCTAGCGGCTGGTTCTTTGACAATAGCTCTAGATTGCTCTTGATATTCTGACCGAGCCAACCGAGATAAAAAAGAAAATTAAGAAAAAACAATTAAGAAAACTAAGTGAATTAGAAATTAGGAAAATTAAGAAAATTAAGAAAATTAAGAAAAATTAATAGCAAGTGGCTTTTCTTTGTTATACATCCATTTTCATAATATACTACTACTATGGAGACAGACTTGAAAATCTCCGTTATACTTCTAACTGACACGGTGCCCTCAAAGTAATATTATTATTATTATTATTATTATTTTAATAAAAAAAAGAAGCAAAAAGAAAAAAAAAACGAGGTGTCAATTCCTAATTTCCCTAATTAACAGCCAAGGCACTAGAGTCATTGTTTTCTTTGTCTCCGGATGCGGCGACCCGCTTGATCGAGCTGGTCCACGAGGCTCCACTGAATTGTTCCTGGACGTTGATTGGTCAGGGCATCCCCTAAATCGGTTCCCCATCCAATTCAAACAAAGAAAATCAGTTAACTCACTACTCCCTCACTTACCTTAACTCCGTACTCCCTTCCCTACAACCTTGGAATATTGTCAATTCTTGACCTTTTAGACTTGGTTTGATTGTCTCATGGCATTGTCACCTGGACTGATCTATATATTCTTTCCTATTCATATTGTTATATTCATTTATTCATTTATTCATTCATTCATTCATGGAGTACGGAGTATTGCCAAACACACGGATGATCTCATCTCTCAATCCACTACTCCGTATACCTAGTTATGTTGTAGGTACGTTACAGTCAAACTCGCTTTGACTCTGAACAATACCACCCTTTTCCCCCTTAACTATTATTTTTTTTCCCCCTATGTCTCGGATAATGGATTATCTGGATCTTCCCGTCAGGTTCCAATAATTCCAATAACTCCAATAACTCTGCAGGTTCCAGTTAATGGTTTGACAGTCAGTACTACCGTGTCCTTCTTTCCCTAAGC
The DNA here is from genome assembly GCF_028828655.1 of Penicillium verrucosum. NCBI lineage: Eukaryota > Fungi > Ascomycota > Eurotiomycetes > Eurotiales > Aspergillaceae > Penicillium > Penicillium verrucosum. Next base: position 7,169,910 of record NW_026643210.1, read on the forward strand.
TTGGGTTCAGAGTCAAGGGTTCAGATCCACACCCTTTGATTGTCCTGGAACCTGCTCCGCATCAAGTATAGTCGGGTTTGCGTTTGATCCTCGGGTACCGACATCATTTGCTTCATGTACGTGTAGACCTATAGACCTCCAGACCTCCCCGGGCACACATGCGAGACGTCATATTTGGCACTGTTCTTTTTTCTTTTCTTTTTTCTTTTTTTTTTTTTTTTTTTTTTTTCTGACTTCTCGTTTTTGAGTTGTTTGTGTGAAGAATTTATTTCTCATTGATCGACGGAGGAGACAATGTCTAAGCTGCAAACCCCCGTCGGTTGTGGCGCTTCCCTGACACTCACTCCCTCTGGGTTCAACAAAAATATCAATTCCCATAGATTTCCATAGACATGAGCCGGTGAGCTAAATGTCCCAAATGCATTTCTGGTTCCTGAATTCAACAGTGTCACAATCCGCAAAAAAGGGAATTTTGACCTGTCGATCCCTCCCCTCTCCACGTCTCTTATAGAAATGGTAGGGAATGACGAAGAGAAAAAAAAAGAACCACTTACCAGAACAGATACTTATCTGGATTCTCACACTGTTTCTTTTCCTTTGACATCATGACCTCGAACCCACTCTCAGCACATCATCCAGGGTCTAAGTCCTTCTGTAGACCATTCTCCTACTCAATACCCGCCGCATAGGGCTGCCAGTCACGAATGCGTTCACAAAAGCATTGCTATCAAAAATATAGACAGTACAGTGGCTCCACTCCCTAGCCACCTCGCGCTTCCTATCCCCACCGAATCCATGTACTAGCCACCCACGGACCTCAACCAGACAAGAAAGTCACCTCAACCGTCTGCGTCAAAATAAGTTTCTGCACCGTTGTGCCCCATCGCGCGGACATGTCGGACATGTCGGAAATATCAAGCGAACCAATTTACTTCCTGCGTAGTCCTCTGTACCCGCTTCCTCGGAAAAATCCATTTATCGCTACTGCCTCAGCGTCTATCCAACTGCCGGAGCTAGAGCTGGAACTTAGAATTTACGAGGTGGGTCTAAGGCAGCTGGTCTAGTAGATCCAGTTCTTTGTTGTCGACTATGGCGTCGATGCTCTTGCTCTTGCTTTTTAGGGTGTTTCAGGTTGTTTCGGTCACGCATCATGCTTGTTTCTCCCACGCTTATACTTTCCACCGGTGTTATCTTGATTGAACAAAGCCAGCCCCGTTCATATCCTACCCTGTGGCTTCTCGGATTGGTTATCGCTCTGAGTCCCCGAATACGACTATTCGTTGGTCAAACACCCTAGCTAGTTACTTGGAACGGGTCTGATGCTAAACGGACGATATCGGGGACCCAGAAGATTATCTGGCACTACAAAGAATTGGAGATTACCAAATCTCCACTCGGCAAGAAGTACCGGTAAGGCTGGATATGTGACGGGAAAATACAAGTACGATATGTAGAAATATGATAAGTTGGAGTTAGAATACACAAGAGTTAGCATCAGCAAAAATAGAATACCTACTCCGGATATTAGACGTGAATGGCCCGCGTGGCTCGGACAGCCTAACGTCCAACTTCTCTTTACTCGCGGAGTAGACTAAACCGCATTTCCTTGATCGGGTAGTTTCTTCCGTAACTAAGTCTGTTGCTGATATTTGAGTTCTCCTGTTCTTTCACATTCCCCAGTCCAAATAGTGCAAATCGGTCTAGACTTACTTGCTTCTCTTACAAAGCCCATCGCACAAGGCCACGTCTAATGGCCTTCTGTTTCGCATTGTCTCAAGAATTTGGCATTATTTAGACCTATTTGCCGTCTGAGACGTAATTGTTTCTCGGTACTATGGATGTGCCAAGACATTGTATACTGCAGATCTTAGAGCGGAGTAACTACCTGTTGAGACATGATGTTTCTATTGGAAAATAAATGGGTAAGGGATAAAAAAGTATGGGGAAAAGATACGATGGAGATGGACGAACTATGTGCTCATTTTCATTTTTCTGGTAGTAACACTGAGAAGAGGAGACCTCTAAAAATACATCATAGTATTATTATCTTAAATATGATATTGGAACGTTTCTAATATTGTTTTGAGTAAATTTTATCGTATTTCTAACCCTCTATGTCACCAAGGACAAACAAAGGTCGCATTAAGTGTCTGACTATTCTCGTACATTATACCCGGAATGGGACCAGCGGTTAGTTGACCAGCACTTGGTCATTCCTGAATATTCATAGTCTGAAGCCATCCAGGCCGATCCGCCTATCCTCTTGAAACAGTGTCTTAGAAATCCAGGGGTTGTCTGCTCAATGACCCATGCACTGTCGTTTGCAAGGTCTGACATGTCAATGGTTCAGACCAAAGGTCAAATATAGAGTCGAATATGGTTAGTGGAGGCTGTTAATTTGCAAACGTCGTACGAGGCTCGTGGTGGCCGTCAATGAGAGTCGCTTGGTGAGACCGTGTTCAGTCTTTGATGTATATAAAAGTTGAAGTTCGGCCGGTCGAGACTGAATCATGACCCGAAACATTCATTCATCAATCCGTTGGTGGTCTTAAGTCGGTCGGATTCAAAAGTCGCACTGGGAGGTCTCGCGTCTGAGTAAAGGAGCACTGTGTTGATTCAAGGCAGACGGACAGCTATAGTTGCTGGCGGTCTTGGAGATGTGTTGTTGTTTGGATGCATAGTTGGCGGGAGCGAGTTGCATATGCATAATTGAGAATACAGTTATTCAGTTATTTTGGAGTTTTCAGCGCTCTGTAAACACCCACACCACAACATTTTTTGAACTTGACTGAGTTGATGAACGAAGAAAAGAAAATGGTAGGGTGCTGATACCTAGTCACATGACCTAATGAAACTACGCTAAACTACATTTGGTGACCACAAGCCCTACTTCCCACACGTGACACGTGACTTGCACCTCGCTAAGCCGGCGAACTAAAAAAAATCCACAATACAGACTCCTTCGACGACAATCTCACAAATCGACAACACCCGCGCTACCGTCTTGACCGCGCCGCCTCCGTCAAGATGAAGCTCAACGTCTCCTACCCGGCCAATGGGTCCCAGAAAATTATCGAGATCGACGATGAGCGCAAGCTCCGTCCCTTCATGGAGAAGCGCATGGGCACCGAAGTCAGCACTCCTTTAACCTTCATCCTTCCCCGACTCCGACACCAAATCGATGGACAATATATATATACACACACACATACGACTATGGAGAACGACTGGCTAATTGGGATTTCTTTTGATTAGGTTGCCGCCGATTCTCTCGGTGATGAGTTCAAGGGTTACGTCTTCAAGATTACCGGTGGTAACGACAAGCAGGGTACGCATACAATCCCTCTCCACCCCCAGTGTCGGAACAACAATTCGATAATGGAAAAATGGAATTCAACGCACACAACGAGAACAAAAAATGCTGACGATTTGAATTTACAGGTTTCCCCATGAAGCAGGGTGGTACGTACACAGCCGCACAACAACCTGGGGAATGATCAAAAAAAATTATATCCAACCCCAGGGATACAACCACCAAACCGCAGGATACTCATCGAATTATTTCTACAGTTCTCCTCCCCACCCGTACCCGTCTCCTCCTTGCCGACGGCCACAGCTGCTACCGCCCCCGCCGCACCGGTGAGCGCAAGCGCAAGTCCGTCCGCGGTGCCATCACCGGTCTGGACCTTGCCGTCCTTGCTCTGTCCATCGTCAAGCAGGGCGAGGGTGAGCTCCCCGGTCTCACCGACACCGTTGTCCCCAAGCGTCTCGGTCCCAAGCGTGCCACCAAGATCCGTCGCTTCTTCGGTCTCGACAAGAAGGACGACGTCCGCAAGTTCGTCATCCGCCGTACCGTCACCAAGGAGGGCAAGCAGGATTACACCAAGGCCCCCAAGATCCAGCGTCTGGTTACCCCCCAGCGTCTCCAGCGCAAGCGCCAACGCGTTGCCATCAAGCGCCGCCGTGCTGAGACTGCCCGTGATGCTGCGTAAGACTCCCTCTCTTGTTTTCTACGCTCTGATCAATTATCGACCGGGGTGTATTGGTTTGATTTTTTGAAAAAAAAAAAGAACATCTGAACTAACGGTTACATAGTAACGACTACGCCAAGCTCCTTGCTGGCCGTGTCCACGAGGAGAAGTCCAAGCGTGATGAGCTCCGCAAGCGGAGGGCTTCCTCCATGCGGAAGTAAACTTCCAAACCCGCGGTTTTATGATTTCGTTCTGCGGCGATGGGGTTTAATGGAGGAGCTTCACGTCTCTGGGATGATTTGAGGGGAATTCACAAAAAATGAATCACTCTCAGGGGCGCGGAGGATACATGTCTGATAAAATGAAAAGGGAACAAGAAAAGAGACGGGGAACAGGTTTCAAAACGTACAAAGCAGGCTGAGTGGTTGATACTCCCTTGTGTTTGGCTACGGTGATTTCGGGCCTTGGGAGTCGCATGCATATCTGTGTTGAACCTACCTTTTTTTGATGACCCTTTTTTTTTTTGAATGGAGTGCATGCAAATTTCAATACTCAGTTCTGTCAATTGCTCGAGGCTTTTTTTTTTTTCTAAAGGAGTAGGCGTAGTTATATATAAGTTTATATTGGGTATGGAGTAGTCGATTGTATATGCCCTCGATTTATATTCTTCCCCCACCCCTCTCTCTCTTTGTGGGCTCTGAGGTCTACTCCACTTGGATGAAGTCACTTATATACACTAGTTCAATAATGCCATTACCTTAAATTCCCCCGCTTCCAGGCACAGTTCCCCCAAGGGTCAGTATATGCACGGTCACGGTCACGGTCACGGTCACGTGTTGTATAGGGTCTTAGAATGGTCCCAAAAGGCGTTCAGAATTATGTTTTTCAAGGTTATGATTGCCCTTTGAGGTCAATAGTATGCTGTACGTACTGCGAGCAAGGTTATTCCAAAAAAAAACTTCCATTATCGGATATGTTTCCACTCCAACTCTGCGGTTAGTAGTGCCCAAGTCGCGTGTGTTTTCCTATATAAATTTACACCACAACGCTAATTGACGGTAAGTCGGCTGCCGAAAATGGCTACCTTGGACGCTAGTTTGAGCTCCCTTTTTACTTACTACCTAGATATATATCTAGGTATACTGGTGATCAGAGATATATCTACAACATCCGCTATCAGCTCCATTTCGAGCTACGCGGTGCTTCGAAGATATCCGTATGTTTTGTGGATGGACTGCACATACAAAACTGTTGTGGTGGTGGCCTCAGGCATGAACCCCTCGTTCGGCAGATAGTCGGCAGATCCTCCCTTTGTAGTCAACTCTCTCCCTCCTCACTTTCTAGCCCTACAATGCCGTAGTTGCCACAATAAAAACCAACTATATATATAAGATGCCATTGCTTGAAACCGTTGGTGCAGTGTCGACTGGGAATAGCTTCTATGCTGGTTTTTCCTTCCTACAACATGAGCAAGAACCCCTCATATCGCTTCTTTTTTGACTGTCTGCGCGAGATTTATAAGGATGGTGACTTTAGCGGCAGGGGGTGTGTTTTTTAAAGATCCCTTTTCTATATAAAAATGTATAAGTAGTCCTAATTAGAGATGTCTTGGCGTTTATATACCGAGTTATGTAAAAAATGGGTTATAACTAACTAATTATTTTGAAATGAGGGGTTTATCTTGGATCAAGGGCTTGGCTTCTCGGGGTTTTGATGCATTCTTTGAATAATTTGATCTCGGAGAATATATCCATGATATCCTGCAACGACTTCAGCTTTGACCTCTCAATCCCGAAGCACACATGCATTCATGCACTGGACAACTCATCAAAACAAACGAAGAAACCTGTACGACTTTGCAGAAGTAGCCTGACTCGATATATCTCACGCAGTTCCACCACACGAGTCATGTCTACACACATACGTGCATACCTTAGACAGCCATGCATATTTAGGTGTATGTTGTATGTGTTTTGCATTAAACCTTTGTTTTGAATAGAGTGGATCTAATACAAATCAATCTTCACTGGATGGATGTGCTTATCAATTGAATGCTTTAGTAACAGAAAAGTAGGGCTTGGCTAGAAACCAGTTATGTTCAGGTAGCTACACCGCAATTTTCCAAAAGCCTTTGCATATCCCGGGATATACATTGCAAGTCTATTTAGTCTATTTAGTCTATTAGGACAACAGAGAGCTAATAACGTGAAGAAATCCACATAAATGTGGCAGTGGGTCGAAAATCAGATTGAGTTACCGGTACTACCGGGTCCTGAGATCCAGCTAGCCACAGTCGTCACTTTTATTGATTTAGTGAGAAACTCGTGGCAGGTGGGCGTACTTGGTTACCATGTTGTACATTGAGAAGTACTGTTGCCTACCACGTTTGCTTGAGCATAGGTAGTTCTTCAGGCTTAGCTATAACTTGGATAGTATCAATAACTGTCAACAATTTTAGGCAAAACAGCTTAATCAAATGATCATATTTGCTTCACCACTGTCAGCCACTTGGTACATGTACCCCCAAGCTATATTGGTAAGCTTTTGTCTTGTTGTATACAGATACCGCTATTGGTCGATTCCTGCACATACTATATTCAGTAGGCCAGCCTTTTCCTTCTTCATGAGTAGTACAGAGTAAGTTGAAGTATGGCGTGCAGATCTTTTTCTTATTTGGCCGGAGTGACCTGTCCGATTTACATGTCCAATTTACAGCCTTTCCATCCGTGTAGCATGAAAATCCCTTTTGTCGAAATAAACCTCTTAGGGCTGACTTGAGTGTTTGTGCGATACTGTTCAATTGTGTGGTTTCTTTCTAGAGTAAATAATGTGAGCCTACGGTAAAACAAAATAACTAATGTATTGTTGCTCTCCCTATGTATTTCGTACTGTAGGGGTGCTTCTAAGGTTGTTCTTGATAGAAACGTAGAACTGACCGCTCCTTGGAATGGCAATCTTGGAAGATATATGATATGCACGTTGATGTTTGGTTCAGCTCAGCCAAGGCACGGGGTTGATGCGTAGGCCCATACTAGTGACGATCAAGCTAACGTCACGGTTCTACCTACCGGTTAATGCCAATGTAGGCGATAGTTCTCTTACCAAATGATATTGACCCGAAGCCTCGAAGAAAACCTATATATACTGCAATAATCACCATCAAAACTTTTCAATTCCCCAGTGCTCTCAATTCATTCAATCTTTGGAAATATCCAACCAACCTTCCTATCAAACACCAAGCCGTCTATCACTTCAAATCGTTTCAACCCACAAAATGGTTGACGCCGTCATTCCCAAGCTAGGCCACCCCAGACAGTTTTATGTCTTCTCCGGCACACGTTATACCACCGTCGAGATTGACAGCAACTACAATGTCAAAACCGTCGGAGCCGAGAGTCTAATCATACGTGAAAAATGGTCTGAGACGTTTGGAAAAGTAGGCTGGGGTGCTGTTGATGCTATGTTCAGCGCCCCTGGCTACAAGAACGGCTTTTACGCATTTGTCGGAGGCAACTACATGCAACTTGACATCGATCCCGATAGTCAAAAGGACAGCACTTATTACGGAACAATTAAGACCGAGGCAACCTGGAAGGGTTTGATGAGTGCCGGTTTTGATACCGTGGATGCAGCCATTCAGAGCCCCAGCGATAGTGACTGTTTGTTCTTCTTCCGAGGCACGAAGTCTTTCAAGTACTCCATTTCGGGCGACAAGGTTGTCTCAGGGCCCAACCCAATCACCTCCTATTGGCCTGGCATTGCCGCAGCCGGCTTCGACTCTATCGATGCCATCTTCCGATCCCCCAATGGCGACAGCTATTACGTTTTCAAAGGTGATCAGTATGCGAGAATTAAGTGGACTGGAGGATGGGATTCTTTGGAAGTTGACGCACACACAATCCGCGGAAACTGGTCAACTTTGGGAAACTGGGTTTGAATTGAAGGAACTATCTTCAACCGTCAATTGATTGCGGAATAGGGTCTTTCAACAATGTCCACTGGAATCTTTTGTATTGGGTAGCTCTTGTTCTTGCTTCCATGGGTACTATACAACATATATGTATCTATTCCATTCGTTTGCAAAACAAAATAGCAACACATGTTGCGGGTGATTTTCCGTGTGCATTTATAGTATATATATAGGTATCTACTAGAGAGCCCTAGTTATGATCACAACAGTAACTATGTTGTATATCAAATTTAAAAAACCATGTCGAACTTTGAAGGTTATGAAACAGCCCTTTGGCTTTGCAATAATCTAAACCAAATAGGAAGTACACACACATGCAAATGATAACTAACCAACTTCCGCCAGATAGAACCGCATAAAGCCAACATTTAAACGTCCATCTCTCTCTTCAAGTGGGAAAAAAAAACAAAAAACAAAAAAAAAACATAGTAAACAATAATAAAACACCCGGGGACTAACATCCCCGTCCGGCTAATAAAAAGGGTCATAAAAATCGTATTTTCTTTTTGTTTCCCGCTCCACGGTTTCGCGCAACCACGCTCGTAGGTAATCTCTAGGACAACCCGTAGATTTGATCCTCTGTCTTGATGTAATAATTCATTTCCTGCCTTTGATTCACCCCACCGTGTGCGAGAACAAGAAGCTAACTGACTCTCCATTGTGTGTACGACGGCATGCCTCTGCCAATGTAGGGCTGATATCGATCGTATGGATCTTGTCGCACTGCTCTTGTTTGTCGCCCAATGGGACAGTGTTGCTGACGATAATGCTGCGAAAGAGTTAGTCAAAAGTGTCCCAAAATGTAAATCATCCTAATATTCCAATGACTCGATGCTGGTATCTGGGCGTGTATACATACCGCTTGAGGCAGCTGCCGTTCAGGTTCTCAATCGCCTTGCCGGACAAAATACCGTGCACAACGATGGCGTTGACTTCAGTGGCTCCGTGCTGCATGACGGTTTCGGCAGCCTTGGCAAGTGTGCCGCAGGTGTCGGCCATATCGTCGACGATGATAGCGATCTTGTCCTTGACATTACCGACAAGGACCATGCGCGAGACCTCGTTGGGACGGGCACGTTCCTTGTGAATAAGCGCGAATTGCAAGTCCAGGCGATCAGCAATGGCAGTAGCACTTAACAGCAATCCAAATTAGCCCTTGAACTATATCATGTGTATAGTATCCAGGTAAGCACAACTCACCGCTTGGCACCACCAGCATCCGGGCTGACGATGACACAGTTGCTGACGTCAAGGTTCTCACGGATATACTTGAGCATGCTGGGCTCGGCGTACAGGTTGTCGACGGGGACGTTGAAGAAGCCCTGGATCTGGCTGGCGTGCAGATCCATGGTGATAACGTGGTTGCAGCCGGCAGTCTGGAGCATGTTGGCCATCAACTTGGCAGTGATGGGAGCACGACTCTTGTCCTTCTTATCTTGGCGGGCATAAGGGAAATTGGGGATGACGGCTGTGATGCGGCGGGCTGAGGCGGTCTTGCAAGCGTTGATCATGATCAGGAGCTCCATGAGTCCATCGTTGATATCATTGGGTTTCGTGGATTGGAGAATGAAGACTGCGTAACAAGTCATATATATGAGTGGGGGTCCTTCATATCATGATTAAGGTGGGATGCTTGTACCATCTTCGTCCCGGACACTCTCTCCGATTGTGACACTGGTTTCTTGATTGGAGTATTGCAGGACCATAATCTTGGTCAACTCAATGCCGAGTCTGATCCATAACTCTAGAGTTAGCCGCTGGCCCAGTCTTCCAAGGTTGACCTAGTCGGTTACACATACCGATCAGCAACTAGGTTAGCAAGCTCGGGGTGACTGTTGCCAGTCAGGAGCTTAATAGAGTTGGTAGACATGATGTAGGGTTCTGTGAGACAGTAAGAAGAGAGATATCCAATTCAAAGAAGCACAAAACACACTCTTCTTCAAGATGACCGTGTCCAGCTCAAAAAATCGATTTCCCTCCGCGGCCCCGCATGTCTTTTTTTCCATGCAGTCCCGTGACGGACTCACCGCCTGATGACATAAACCCACCGCCAAGCCCTGAAGCCCTCGATATGACCTGCATGTGAAATTCTACTCATAAAATGATTAAGAAGTATGCAGCAAGTTCGAAGGAATAAGAAATAAATGCAGCAATTTAAGTACATAAAGAGGGCTCTGAAAAGAACACGGTTGACCTGCACTTCAACCGAATCCTTGACCAGGTGCCTCAGTTTTCATCTTCTCATAAACGAACTTCTTCTCGCTGGCCCATGCCAGCCTTCCATACTCATACTTCTTCATTCTTCCCCAATAAAAAGAAAATCCCATAAGAATTAAGAGAAACGCCAGGCAATGCTTTGGCTGGATGAAACCATTCCCATGCCGTAGAATAGGATAGTCTAAGCAAACCCGAAGTACTCACTGCCAGCCGTCACGGCCGTGTAAAGGCGTTGACGGAGATCTTCATAACTTTCATACTCAGGAAGATCAAGCTCTGTTAAGAATAGTTAGTAAAATGCATCAATGCAGCCAAGAAATGTGAGGAAAAAAACTTACGGTTGAAACAGGTATGCGAGCTAGGAAGGCGATCCTTGTGGCCGTAGTCGCGATGGATGTTGAACTTGCTCACACCGTTCATACCCTCAAGTTCCTTGAAGCCATTGAGGGGAACCTTACTGGTTCCAGTGACGAACTGCAAAAGCTTGGCACGCTCCTCCTTGTCGAATGAGCGGACGGCACGCCAGAACCACTGGATCTGTGAGGAGGACGCGGAGTAGTTGTGATACTCGGTGTTGTTCTTCCACTCGTCCACATCGATCTCAGGAAGACCGGAAATCAAAAGTTCCAGCTCTTGCTCGTTGAAAATGGAGATCAACTCGGGAGGGATGATTTCGTGGAAGCCCTTGAGGAAGTTGTCCAGTTGCTCACGAACAGATTCGACGAGGCGATATTCAACCACGCGCTGAACGTACTCCTCCTTATTCTCCTGTGTAACGGGAATGTCGTGACCACCGGGCTTTAGGTCAATAACCTGCTTTTCGCCAAAGTCATCGGTTTCAATGGCAAAGGTCTCGGTAATGATATCGGTAATGTCGTTCTCCAGCATCCACAGAAGTGATTTGTAGTAGTCCAGGTCGAGAGTTTCCATATCCTTGATAGATACGGATCGTCCGAGGATATTCTTGTAGACTGCTCGGCTGAAGTGACAGTCGAGAACACGGCCTTCGTACAAGGCCTTACCAATGATCCGCCCGATGAATTTGAAGAACATAAGATGTTCCGAGTTTACGCCACTAAGGCGGTTGGGGTGGAAGGTAGTGCGATCAGCGGCGACAGGGATAAACAAGGCGTAGTTGGGGTTGAACATGCCACGGGCAAGAACTTGGAACCATTCTCTGGTGACACCACCAGCATCGACACCCTCCTCGCCATGGAATCGTACGTTCAATTTGCCATACTTCAATTCATCGGCGCTCTTGAAGTACAAGGACTTGAAAGAGTCAAGGAAAACCTCAGCTCTGCGCACAGAGAGCTGAAGAGGAGGATGAGGGTGGCGAGGCTCGGCACCGCGGGAGTGGACACGACGAGTAAAGTAGTTGCGCTTGTTGTCGAATTCCAGGACCTTGGGGTTCTTGACCAATAGTGAGAATGTGCCGCTCATGAGGCGAGGGTTCTGGCGGACGAGCTCATTGAGAATCTTGCGATGTTCTTCGGTGAACCGGAAGAAGATGTTCTCCATGCTGAGACCAGCATCAGCTGTGGCGGTGCTGTTGACTGACAATTCACGGCTGCCGCGAGATAGCGGCTGGTCCTTCAGCGTGGTGTTCTTGCAGACGACCATCAATGCCTCAATGAGAGGGAGAAGAATAGTAGCCACGTTCAGCATATTTTCCTTCTGCCGAATGGCAGTCAAGCAGTCGCTCAGCTTGTTCCAAAGCGGACCGAAAGTGGCGCTTTCGTAGAGTTTCTTGAGCACATCCTCCTTGGGAGCGGATCCTGGCTCAATATCCTTGGACTTGTCCGCTCGTGCCTGGTCAAATAGATAATCAAGTGCGGTCAGGATACGTAGCAATTTTGCCTGGTCTGAGCTAGCTGGGGAGAATTTCGCTAGAGCAAGGCCTTGCATGTCGGTACCAGTCTTGGCCTGGTGGATATGAGGGAGAAGATCCTCCAAATCACCCAAGATGGTGTCGCTAAGGGCCTGCGCTTGAGCAACCAGCTCATTGCCGATCACGTCTCTAGCTCCAGGAATAGCAGAAAGATTGTTGATGGTGGAAAGTGTATCGCGGAATGTCTTGCCATTGCACTCACGAGCCGCAAGGATGTGGACAACCAGTCGGAAGTTGTGGTCCGGAACGACAGGAGGCTCGATGGTTCGCTTCTTGCGCTTGTCGTCCTCGGTGGGCTCCTTGGAATCTTCAGATTTCTTGGCTTCAGCTGAAGTAGCCTCTTCGCCCTCTGCGGTCTCTTGACCATCGGCTCCAGGGGTTTCCACAGTGGGAAGTGGAGCGTCGGTCATGGATGTGTCCATACTGGAATCGGCAGCCTCAGCAATTTGATCGGCGGATGCTTCGATTTGAGGTCTCTCGGGCTCCTTGCCCTTGCCCTCTTCCTGTCGCTCCTTCTCACGCCGAAGAAGGACGGTCAGTGGCTGTGTGATGCTGCTAAGGAGGCTAGAGAGTTGCTCCATGCAGTTAGGGCTTTCCATTATCAACTTGCGGTCAAGGAGAGAAAGGAGTGCATTCAGAGCGAACTTGTTAGCTCGGTTTTCTTTGCCTTTGCCCTTGCGCAATGACTTGAGTTTACCAGCTGAAGCAGAGTCATGCTCCGTCAGGAAGAACCACGCAATGTGAGGGTTGAACTGCGAAAGGAAAGACAGCGCAGCGATACATTGTTGGATGACCATAATTGGGGTCACTTCACTGCTGACGCTCGAAGCAGTCTGGATAGCAAGGGCTCGCTTAGACTGCGGTGTCTTTTGTGTTCCTGGTGCCTTTGCACGCAGAGAAAGATGAGAAAAGCTGCGTTCAATCGCAGTGGAATCAACGCTGCCATCCTGCAAGATCGAAAGAAGAACACTGATCACCTCACTCCGGTTCTGGCGGTTCTCACAAACATTATGAAGAATATCGTTCAATTGATGGCGAGCATTGCCCTGAAGAGGCATAAACATCAGGCGGAGAAGGGTTGCAACGCCAGCCTTGTCGAGCATTTGAACAATTTGACGTCTCTGCCCTTTCTTCGGTTCTTGGCCTGCAGCAGGTTCAATTCTCTGTCGGTGATCCATGGCACTCATGTCACCAAACTGGGCCATGCGCCGCCCGCTACCACCCATACCACGGGCTTCGGTTAAGTACTCTGGACCCAAGGTTGCGAGAACATCCTCGGGCTGATCGGCCAGAACAGCCTGGCGCAAAGAGGGATCGAGAGTGGCAAGGAAGCTGACGGCATCCATTTCTTCCGCCGGTTGAGTGGTAGAAGCTGGAGCGCCAGCACCGCCAGCAGTGGCCGCCTGTCGTCGTGCGGTCTCACGTTCGCGCCGGCGTCGATCGGCCGCTTCTTGTTGCAGCAATTCTTCACGGATCTCGGCAGGCAAGGCTTCAAGGAATTCTTGGTTTATCTCAGTATCCTCTTCACCCGCGGCGGCAGCCTGGGATCGATGTTCAGCAAGCTGTTGCATGATGACTTCCTCTCGGAGTTCCTCAGGCAGAGCCTCCAGATACTCCGAATCAATCTCCAGACCGGTGATATCAACTTGGCGGCCCCTGATGTTTGTGTAGACCCGACTAGTAGGTTCAGTGGGCTGGGCTTCGGGTTGAGTAGATGGACCAGCGGTTTCAACCGCAGTGTCAGTTTCTTGGACGTCTTCCATGGGCTCATCGACCCCAGCAGCTTGGCGCTCGGCTTCCTGTTGCTCTTTCTCTGCCTGTAGTCGGGCGTTTTCTTCCTCCTCCTTTTGCTTAAGCTCACGCTGTTTTTCTTCAGCGGCAATACGCTCTTGGCGGTCTTTTTCAGCCCTTTCGGCTTGAAGACGCTTGCGTTCCTCTTCCGCGAGCTTCTGGCGCTGCTTCTCGTCCTCGATGGCAGGGGGAACCAATAGCTTGAGAATGGAGTTGATGACGCGCATGGTCCGCTCAACATGCTGGTTGCCGAAAATAATGCGGGCTTCTTCTTGCCAGCGGTTTCTGGTGGTACCAAGACCAAACTTGACGGCAGTGTGAGGGTCGTCGCCGCGAGTGCGAGCTGGAGGACCTGCCCCACGGGGGATTCCAAGCATATCCTGGATACGACCAGGCAGGACTGCCCGTCGGTCGACATGGACATGAATACCATCAGGGCGAGTGACAACGCCGAAACCGGGCGCCGCCTGTCCGCCAATGGCTTGCATAATGGCATTCATAAAGCTGATCGGGCTATCCATGGCAACAACCCGGCCACCTGCAGTGTCCATTGCCTGGCCCCAATCAGCGAAGGGATCAGCAGCAGCGCGAGGTGGAATGGCAGGATCTGGGCGGTCAGTCCGGACAAGAAGAGGATTAATGCCATCGTCGTTGCCGCGGGGTGCGATTTGGGTTCGGTGAACACGGTGGTAAGGCTGGATGGGAACAAGACCGGATGGGCGACCCGGCATGATTTCAGTGACCGTAGCCCAGGCCGGTGGCGGGCCTCCGCGGAAGCGGGATTGGGGATGTCCTCGGGCCATTGGAGGAGGTTCATCGCCTTCCCATGCCCATGGCTCAAGAAGATCATCGTCTTCTGGGCGAGTTAACGATCTGATAAAATCATGGAAAGAGTTGGCCTCACCTTCCATATCTCCATAAGATCCTTGTTCCTCGTCGAAGTCATCCATGTCCTCGTCAAGTTCATCCATTTCGTCTTCGTCTTCAACTGGACCGGATGTCAGCAAGGCTGGTGGTGGCAGCGGCAGGGGGAGTTGCCTCAGCAGTCTAAGGAAGGACAAACCATCTTCATCGAGGTCATCAAGAATTTCTTCGTGAACATCGCCACCTAAGACATCTCCATGGATATCGTCAACACCAGAACCATTCAGGGCGCGGAATAGGTCACCAAGATGTTGGTCTTCACCTTGGTGTCTAGTGGATTGTCTGATATCGGCCATTTCATCCTCAAATTGGTTCATCATCTCGACTTCCTCCTCGTCTTCGGTCATTTCTTCGCTTTCCCATTCGTCCTCTTGGCCGTCTTCGAGGCTTTCGTTGTCTCGGTCACCTCCGATTTCTCCGTCATACATGTCATCATGCATGTCCGAATGGTCGTGATCTTCATCGTCATCGTCCTCGTCTTCGTCATCATCTTCGTCCAGGATGACTTCGACTGCATCTCCGGAAAGACCTTCGATTGGACCCATACCATCGTCGTCTTCGTCACTTACGACTTCACCATCGTCTTCAGCGACATCCTCGTCGTAGTCCATTTCTTCGTCATATTCATCATCGTACATCTCATCGTCCTCACCTTCGGATTCTTCCGTGCTGCTCTCCTCCTCGTCATGACGAGGCTCGAGCATGCCAAGGGTAGAGTGGCGGAAGAGGTCAGGTGTTTCTTCACGTTCATCTTCCATGTCAGAAACGGAAGTTGCGGACGAGATCTCATCATTCTCGTTATCACCTTGAATAGGGATGTCCGAGTTTTCGCTGAGAAGCACCGCAGTCTGGGTAAGTTTATTCAATGGACGAAGAATATACTTAATGACACGCCGGGAGGATGGGAAATTCAAGTCGACATCGGCGACAGAAGAAGTGAGCGCGGGGATAAAATTCTTCTCGAACATGGTCTTCGCGAGCTGTCTGGTTGAAGTTGGGAAGCCAGCGTCATTGGTGAAGGAATAACCGCTGAGCATTTTATCGAAAAGGTCAGCAAGAGACATGAGCTTGGAATACTTGGCATCTAGGGGTTCCGTAGAGGCCATGGCATCTTTGTAGGACCGGAGAGCATGCTCCAGCACAAAACGGCGGACAAAAGCAAGCTCAGGCTCATCGTCTTCATACTTCGGCTCGGTACGACGTCTACCAACACCGCCAAACTCGCCGGTCTTGGTGCAAAGCGCAACAAGCACTTGCATGGTCCATGTGGAGGTGATGCTGCGCTTTTTGAACACCAAAGACTCGTCATGATCCATAGTACCGAGGGGAACGAGGACGTTCAACAAATAGTTCAAGACGCCGGAGCGGGGTTTGGAGGGCGTAGTGGCCAGAGGATCAGCCTTGCGGGAGAAGTTGATGAACTCGACCTTGGTCCGGTTGTAAGAGGAAAGAAGTTCCGTCAAGCACTGAAGAAGCAAGCAGCGGTAGATGTAAATCGGATGGTCATCTGCCTTGAATTGGGGCTTCTCTGCCTTTTTGGAACCGCGAGATGCCTGTGCTTCGGCAGTGCTCGCAACTGAAGGTGTTGGCTCTGTTGGCTCGTCCACGGCCATCTCAACATCGGTTTGAGTATCGGATTGGTTAGCGGCTTGTTCTGGGAATTCAGGGCCGGTTTCTTTGTCGTCTACATCCTTGTAGGACAGAAGCTCTGAAAGCAGATAATGAATAACACCATCCGGGTTCTCCACAATTGGGGCTTTGAGTTCGGCACCCTTGATTGGGGTCTTGCCCTTGTCTTCCTTGCTCTTGTCCGTATCTTCGGGGGCAGATGTTTCAACTGAGGCAGATGCTTCGCCTGCTGCAGATGATTCTGGCTTGGACTCTTCGACAAGCATACTGGGTCTTCCTCGCTTTGGTTGTCGATCTTTGTCGGCTTTCAGTCCAAGAACCTGTGGACGTTGATTATCATATCGGAGTAACCGCAGCTTTTCATTTGTAACCTCCACAAAGATATCAGGAGCTCTCAGCACGAGGTGATACATATGTCGCACATAGCCGTTGGTGTCAATCTGACGAGTAGTCTTGGACTCAAAGTTGGCAACAATTTCACTTCTCATGATCTGCCGAATAGTAGCTTCGTCCTCGACGATGTGACGAAGGATCAGCATGAAGGCGCTCTGGAGTTTATCATTTGTAGCACTAGAAAGTTGCTTAACCATCACAAACAAACGCTGAAGGTTTCGCTTTTCACCAAAGCGGGCGGCAATGCTGCGCTCGCGGGTCAGAATGACAAGAACACGGCACATGCAGAGCGCCAGTGTATCATCCTTGCCCACTCGGGGTAGGATCTCGACCAGAGACTCAAATAGCCGGGTCTTCTCCTCGAGTGAGACAAGGGGATCTTCAAGATGGGCTGGTTCATCGCCGCTGGGGTTTGGATCATCAAGATTTGGCATGGTCCAGGAAATCTTGGGAGGCTGACAATCATCAGACAGCAGCTTCTCGAGAATGAGCAGGACATGCCCGACCCAGGGGAAGGTTTCTTGGTCGGCCTTTTCGGGGGTTGGGAGCTTGATAAATCCAAGGAACGTCGAGAAGCAATCTTTGAGCTCTTCAAGGGTGGCGAGGTACATGTCACGATCTTGAAGGGTCAGCGCGAGAATGTGTGCATAGGCCGCGATCTTTTTGCCAGCTGTCTGGAAGTTCTCCATTTGCAGGGATACTAGCGATTGAACGAGGGTCTCTCCGACGTCTCGACGGAAGTTGACAGGCTCGCTATGTTTCTTGATAGCCGAGGTGATCAAGTCAGACAGCTCGAAGGAGACGTCATGGTGTTCGTTTAGAATGTCCAGGGCCCGATCGATCAGGTTTGACCGAATGTTTTGTCTCTCTGCGTCTAGGTCTTCGATTGTGACCATATGGCGACGTTTGACCGATTCTCCTTGGGAGGCCCCGGTAGGTTCAGAAGAGCTTGCTCCGGTATTGCGACTCTCGGGAAGACGCTGGCTCGATGATTCGCCTCGTTCATCGCTATCCATGTCATCATTGTCGTTGAGAACATTGTCCAGAGCTCTAGCCAACCCGTCATGCATGTCGGAATCAATATCGCCTGTGGGGAAAGGAGAACGCTGCATTGCGTCAGACACGGGTCGCCCGGTTGCTTGAGCAAGAAGCATTTGGAGTGCTGAAGAGCGGTCTAGCGGAGTGGCACTAGTGAAAGGTTGAACGTCTCCAAGACCAGCATCCTCGAGGGAGTCGATGCCAGAAGCAGACTCGGGTACTCCGGTTTTGATATCGCCGGGACCTGGGGGAACTCTGGGAGGGGCACGTAGCCACTGTTGCGCCTTGCAATACTCTTCGGCCGCCATCAAAAGATTGTTGCAACGATAGAGGGCTTCTTTGTTAAGATCAACATCCATGTACCCTTTCTCGAGCAAGGCAGCTGCTCTTTCCGTGTGGACGACGAATGGTTTCTTGGGCATCTCCGCGAAGATAGGCGGCGTATCTGCTTTACGAGCCGCGCCAGCCTCGTATTCACCATCTAAGGAGCACCGCATGATATCAATCAACAATCGCACAATTGGACTCGATGACTGGGTCGCAAAGTCCGAGTTCCACATGTCTTTGGCCATGGGCAAAATCTCCATGCGAAGTTCCACCAAGAGTTGGCCTGGCTGGAAGTAATCGGGACGGTCTCGGTCTCGTTCAGGGTGAGAAGTCAAGGCTTGTGTTTGGCTAGAGTCCACGATGAATTTCCCAGAGGTGAGGTCGGCGAATAACCCAAGAATGATCTTAATTCCACCATACCCAGATGCAAGCCGGTCAGCAAGCTCTTTGTCCTGGTCCGGAATGGACTCCGCAGATGGGAGGGACTTGATGTCGCTCAAGAAAACGCCACAAATATCCTTCAACACTTTGAGGCCGTTGTTCTTATTGAAAGAAACAAGAACTGAAGTCAAGTAGTTGGGACTGGGACGGTCTGCTGAGACTTCATAGAGAAGGTGCGAGAAGTGGGAAAGAATGACAATGAGATATGCGAACCGGTGCTTGGGGCTGTCACTCGAATTGGCAGGGTTGAACTGTAGTTGGCGAAGAATACCTTCAGCAATGGCGTCTGAGACCAGGATAGCATTTGCCTTCTGTTTCTGGAGCGGATCTGTGCGTCTCTTGCCGATAATACCGAGTCCGAGGTTGTGCAAGAAACCCGTAATCGATGTTGGCAGAGCGCTTAGAAGGTAGCGAAGCGTACGCGCATTCTTGAAAGCTGGACACTTTTCATCAACTTCGGTGTCGTCTTCGTTCGGGCCCTGGTCTGGCTGAGCCGGAGCAGTCTCTGGTGCACCAATGCTCTCCTGTTGAGGCTCGGCACCGGACGTTGCTGAAGGTTCCTGGGGGTTCCCAGTAACCGGAGTAGCCTTTGACTTCCCAGAGCCATGCTTTTCAGCAGAGGCCTGTGTCGCTTTCAGCCACTTCTCAGGGATGTTCTTCTCCAGTAAGATTCCTTCCCACACGCAAGAAGCAAGAAGGTTGCTCAAGGAGGAGATTAGAGAACAGTAGTGGTCCGCAAGGTTGGCTTGGCCAAAGATGGAGGTAGATTGGCCAGGCCGAGTTTGGTACAGTGGTGACGCGAAAACCTCGCGAAGGACGTCGGTGAGGAGAAGAACGGCATTCAAGTGCCTCACGAAGAATGTGCCAGATTTAGCAGCAGCCGTAGGTTCAAGGGCGGGCTTTTTCGAGTCTCCTGGCTTAATCAACTCTGTAAAGAATCCCGATCCAGTGGGCGCAGTCCAAAAGGCCGAAAGATTGTCCACTGCTGCCTGTGCGCGTCGAACGAGGGACGGGAGAACAAGGTGAGGCTTCGTTTCCGCGAGCATGTGAATAAGCACGGTGATCTCTTGGTTGGCGTTGGTGCTGTGGAAATCAAATGCCAAGCATTGGAGTGTCGCAAGATCCAACAAGAACTCTGTACCGCCAGCAAGGATGAAGGATGTGCAGTTCGTCTGGTTCTCGAAGAAAGCGCCCAAGAATCGCAAAGCTGGGAACAGGTAGTCCGTCGCCGAGAGACCATGAGCATCCTTATCTTGAGGCTCGAAGTCGGGGCCTGGCGAAGGAAGAACATGATCCAGATCCCCAACAACAAGCTTAGCGCCGTTAGGAAGAGTGTTGACATTGAGCTGGGGAGCACCAAACGAGGCAGGGTCGTCTGTGGGTGCATCAACAGCTGTGCCGATCTCTCGGAATAATGAAGAGACATCTCCTAAAAGAGTTGCTTTGCCGTCGGCGTCTTGAGTCCACATCTTTGTGCCCATACCAAGCTCCCATGCCTTGACTCGCCCCAGAATGTTGACACGAGCAGCCATTACAAGAACAGCAGACATAATAGAAGTCTTCAACGCCGGGTGGTGTCGGACAAGCTCATCAAAGGTCGTGCCCAACGAACGAACCAGTTCTGCGTCATCCTTCAGACACTTGACATGCTCAGGGTTCTCGAAGATCTCGAAGAAGCTTTCCAGTGCATCGGAGGACTGGAAGAGGTCTAAACCAGAGGAGTTCAAGCAGATGGCTCCAAATGCACCAGGGATACAACCAAGAGCATCAGCTGCGGGCATAATGCCAGGGGCGAGAGGGGTGTTCTGGGGTCTGACGATAGCATACTCGCGATCTTTCTGCTTTTCCTCGGACTGGATGGCGGCTTCAGCACTAGGTGGTTGAGTGGCGGCGGGTTCCGCCTCGGCCTCAGCCTCAGTATCGCGGTCTTCGGGCTCCACAGCCGGCGGCTTCTCCAACACCTGAAGTTCACGGCCCATGACAGCGGCAAGAAGGCTCTTGCTAAGGCCAGCTTCGGCGATGACAGCATAACTAGTAGGCTCGTTGTGAATGAAGCTGCTGAGAATGTTGACAGCATTGCTCCAAACATGTGAGCCGAACACACGAGCATTCTCGAACACAAGCCGAAGAGAAGTCAACAGCTGAGGCGAATCGATCAAGTTTCGCAGAACACGATCAAAGCCTCCGCCATTGTGCTGCATGATATGGTTGACGAAACGGAACATCCAGCGCAGGGTCTGCTGCTGGAAGTAAGGAATTTGATAGTCAATCGAAGGGTTTTTGTATGGAGCAGGGAATCCATCCCCGCGGTTGACCTTCTCAAACGCCGTCTTGGTCTCGTGGTCAATCAAATCAGACATGGCGTCAAAGCCTTTTGCTGTTGTGAGTGTACCCAGTGCATCTCGGACGGCATGCACAAATGTGTCAAGGAACTCCATGACGCGGGAATAGACACGGCGGGATTTTTCAGTCCGCAGGTTCAAGATGTCAACAAACATGGGAATCAGACCTGCTGCAACCAAGGTCTCCGGTGTACGTGTGCTCGAGCTTGGGAGAGTACGTAGGAGTGCAAGCAAAGCATCTCGCCACTCATCGTGGTAGGCATCATCCGGATCGTTGTTCTCGGGGGCTAGTTCATTGACCATTTTACGGGTCAAGAACATGAGAATTCCGTGGTTGACATTGACACTCAAAGCTGCGCAGACGTCAACGGCACGAGCCTTGTGCTTGGCCAACGCATCCAGTGCCTGGATCGCCAAAGTTTGGACAGACCGGGAGACCTCGAGGTCACCACTAGCACCGAGATGAACCACCTCAGCAAGCTGGTAGGCAAGCTGAAGACGCTTCGGTTGTTCTAGGTCGGTTTGGAGAACCTTTGATTGGAAGGTACTCTCCGGCTGGACATGGGCCAGGTTGGTCACTGCCAGCGCCTTGATGGAAAGGATCTGTTCTCGCGTGGCACGCGACTCTGTCAACGCCTTGGCGACTCGAAGCTTTTGAAGCAGCTCGTATTTTGATTCAAGGGGCAGATGAGGCAAGTTGGCCGCAAGAAGATCTTCCACCTTTGCAGCTGAAATTTTCGAATAGGAAAGCTCTAGGAGTTTGCCCGCTCGTGTGGCCTCCTCTGCCTTCCCACTAGCGACAGCTGGTGATTCGTCTCCATTCGAGCCCTGGTTGGAATGAGTGGGGTGAGTTGCACTGCGTCGTAGTGGGGTTGGGGTGGTTGGAATGTGGGAGCCCTGCTCTGTTTGACCAAATTCGGAGGTCGTTCTAACCTGTTCGAGGCCCGAGGGATAGTACAGAACCCGAACATCTCCCCATTCCTCCCAGCCATCGCCATCACGCACGAGGGAAACCAGTTCATTGGCGTTGATTTTGGTCTGGGCTGTAGTTTCCTTCCCCTTAGTTGAAACGGCAGGAGATGCGGCAAACGGTGTTTTACTAGCGATGACTGGACGCGGGAAAGGAGCTGCAATCTTCTGCAACTTTTCGAGGTCAAGAGCATAGTGGGACTGCAATACGGACTGTTGATGGGTGCCACGCTGGCGAGAGTGGTATCGTTGAGCTAAGCAAAGAGACAGTCGCAATGTAGATTGTAGGAGAGAGAGTGAGGTGGTATTCAACAAGTCACCCAGGCGATCGCTGCTGCTGTACAGGCTGCGGTTTCCACATTTCTCGAGCAAAAGACGAGAGAAATCAAGAACTGCTTCCACAAGCTCTCTATCTCCTTCAGGGCCGTATCCCAGGGCATTTAGTTTAGCATCAACACCCTCTGATGGCTTCTTGCTCTCATCGGCCGAGTATGATTCCTCCAAAACACTTCGGGTGAACAGCTGGGTCTGAGGGCCAGCATTCAGGAAATATTTCTCCACAGCTGAGGATAGAATCTCGTCGAATCGGTCTAGGACATTGATCCAATGGTAGAGATCACCACGTGGGAACGGCCATAGCTTAGGGAATGTGTTGAGAAGTGACGGGAGCTCTGGAACGGGTAGACTTGTGGCACGAGCTATGAATTCTTGCAAAAAAGGTGACTGTGATAGAAGGAAAATTTTTTAGTTGGGTTGCACATCAGGCCGCCGGAGAGTAACTTACGATTGTAGCCTCATGTTTTTGGCTGGCTACCTTTTTAATTCTCCCCATGATAACGATCGGTGGGCCAGTCAAACATGAGGCAGTCGAGAGATTCCAGGAGGGTTGTCTCCCAGAGAGGGTGGATTGAGAAGGTCGTAAAGACCGGTGTCGCGGAGGAAGCGCGAAGATGCCTTATGACGTTTTTGGTGCTGCTTTGCCGCCTCAACGAAAATCGAATCGACTCGGCGTGATCAACACCTGGGAAATGTCTCACTGTCAATAAAAAAGCAATTCAAAGAGATACTAAATCGAATCTACTAACCAATCGAGAAGGAAGCTGAGTAAGAAAGCTCAACTCGAGAGCTGAGAGGATGAGATATCGGGTAAGTCGGTCAAATAAGGGAAAACGGGTGCAGGTCGTTATCCCTCAAAGTCTGACGTAGAGGTAATGAGAAGGGTATGTCAAAAGGGAAAGATGACAGGAGGTGGGGGTGTGGTTGGTTGATAAAAGAGAAGAGAGAAAGGACGAGCCAACGTGAAGAGAAGCTGGTTCTTGCCGGCAGAAGGCAGAAGGGCGGAGCGGCTCTCTGACTGATTTCCCCCCGCTAGGCCTGAGGCATCGACTTGTCTTTCCACTTATCTCAGGCACAAAAGATGAACCTTGGTATTGTTGGATTTTATTATACAGAGAAATACACTCGAACTACAGTCTCTCCACTACTCTTTTTGATTTTTTTTTTTTTTTTAAAAAAAAGGATGTGGGACTTCAGATTCAAAACTAGCTCCAATTTTATTGATGCGCGACGCGGTGGACCACATCTCTTAAGAAAAACGCATGCACACTATACAAACAACCAACCTTGAACATTATAGAGACCTCTCAAACGAAATCCACATCGTTTGAAATCCTCACTTATACAGTCCTTACTCCCTCCTGGCAGGCAGGTCTCCGTCCCATTGGATTTTCATAGTCACCGGGAATGGAGAGAAGCTACTGTGCTCGGCGTCCATATACATGGCGATTCCTCCCAGTGCATCGAGCCTCTTCAAATGACCTTGGGGCCCGGGGGCGCGACGGACATTATCCAGTCGCCCAAGAACCTTGAGCATAGTGGAAAGTGCAAGAGGGCACATCTTAACGCCAATGCATTCATGAGGACCGAAGCCAAAGTGAGTGTATAAGCTCATGTCACGGTCAAGACGGACCTTGTCGGGATCGGGGAAGGCAACAGGATCGCGTCCTGCGACTACCTATATTTCGTACGGTCTGTTAATATCTGAATATCAAGAGAGGGAGAGGGGGAAAAAAACACCAAAAGACTTACCAGGTTGCAAATGATCTCCTGGCCAGCTTTCAAAGTGACCTTCTCACCGTTATCTTCGACCACCGTTGGCTTAGTGACAACGCGTGGCAATGCCACCGAGCAGCGGAGTCTCGCTCCTTCCATAAAGCTGTATATATTCAGTATGGCCTCTTACATCCTAACTGGGATATGAAGAAACTTACTATCGCACAAGAAGCTCGTCGGCCTCAGGAGTGTCCTCCCTAGACAAGCGCTGGATCTCAGCCAGATGCTCCGCCGCTTCTTCGGAGAGGTAATAGTCGATGCACTGGGAGAAAAGCTGGCCTTGATTGGCAACCAAAGCACCAGCCGTGGGAAGAATGTGCGACCACACAACGTCCTTAACTGGTAACTTGCTGTCGAGCAAGCGTTGGATCATATGGACACCATATTCACTCAAGATGTCATGGCGGTGTAGGCGGTTGACCAGGTTGGAAATGAACCCAGTCTTAGCAACGAGTTCGACGTTAGCTAGCGTCAACTCGCCCAGCTGCTGTGCAACATTACGAGCAGTCTGGCAAAGTTGGAAAGACTTGGACACGTCAACATCGTAGAAAATAGAAGCGAATATCACGGCCAGAATCTGGTACAACTCCTGCTCACTGAACACGCCTCTTGGGTTTGACTCTGTCTTGAGAGACAGGGAGAAGACGTTGGCACAGAAGTGAACTTGGGCGAGAACAGCAACATCACGAACGATGTCGACCTGATTGACGCCAGCAACCTTGTATGAGTTCCGCTCAAGGAGTTTCAGAGTAATGTCCTCGTAGAAGGCCTTCACTTCTGATTCCCACTTGTCACGATGTAGAGCAGCACCAAGCATCTTTCGAGAAGCTGCGTTAGCAGGAAGATCACCCGACAAGGCGAAGTCTCGGCCATAAGGACGGCCACTGTTCTCCATCAAAAATTGAATCTTGTCACCCCACACTACCTTGAATCCTTCTTGGTCTTTCAAGATCTTTTCACAGGCAGGGTGAGAGTTGATGAAGAGGGCCGGGACTTTATAAAATGGTCGGTCAAAGCTGTAGGTTTTAGCCTTACCAAGGCTGGCCAGGATCTTCTTATTCTCGTCAGGCACAACCATCGGGAAGTGTGCGTAAACCGAGTCG
The DNA here is from genome assembly GCF_028828655.1 of Penicillium verrucosum. Classification (NCBI taxonomy): domain Eukaryota; kingdom Fungi; phylum Ascomycota; class Eurotiomycetes; order Eurotiales; family Aspergillaceae; genus Penicillium; species Penicillium verrucosum. The sequence goes on from NW_026643210.1 coordinate 7,195,028, forward strand.
CGGCGGAAATGATTAGGGAAAGCCTTCAGGATCAGTTTGTAGAAGACCTGACCTCCGTCAATGGAGACGTCATTGTTGATCTCGTTGTATGCCCAGTTTGTAAGATGCTTCGGTGTGAAGTCGACAGTATAGAAGCGATCGCCACGAACCAAAGCAACTGCGTCTGAGAGAATGGCCCTCGAGGTCGTGAAATTGGTGCATAGACCGCTGCCCGGGGTCATAGCCTGTTTGGCCTCTTCGAGAATAAGGCCCGGGTACAACTCAACAAGGTCGGGGTGGTCATAGAAATGCTTAAGCTGGTCCGCAACGTATGGGTCCGGGTTGATCTCTTCAAAGGTTTGATAGGAAGCCAAACCAAAGTACTGACGGAATTCGTTCAAGGTAGCCAAATTCCAAGAGCGTGCCTGCTTGATGCCGAGAACTTCAATGCCTCTGAAAACATCCGGCACATTCAAAGCACCGAAAGCTCCAGCAGGATCCTCAACACCCTCCTCGAAGATCTTGACCAAATCATTATCATCAAATTTTCCATCTGCTTGGCGTTGCAATTTGGCAAAAGGACGTTCTTGAGGATCTGCTGGGAGCTTTGATTCCCATTGGCGAAGACCCCCTGTGAATTCCTGCAAACTAAGCTGCTTGTGATCTTGTCCATTAAATAGCTCTTTATAAAGATCCTCTGACCATTTTTCATCCCGAGCCGAGACACAAGAATGCCAGCGATAAACAAGATTGAATTCGGCAGATACTTGGTTTCCGGTTGCCTGGGCAGGCGCCTGGCCGAGCAAGCCATCCTTTATCTCGGCACGGGGATCCAAACTCCACACACTGTCAGTTCGGTTGATGTTGAGAATTGTCCGGACATAGTCCTTTAGAATGATGTTAACATAAAGACCACAAGTAACCAGTCTTGCGGTCTGGAAGAGATCATTATCCCAGGTGGCATAGGCTTCTGCCTTTGACTCATCCGGTTTCGTGAAACGACCACATTCATTTATAGCTGCCAGTTGGGTGACAACCGAGTTGTGGAAACGGTTGAACATGATGAGAAGGACGCCAACGCCCGGGGGAATCCCAAAACCCGCTTGGTGGAAAAGCAGTCGGGTTTCAACTTTCCATCTTTGAATGTTCTGACTGTATCCTGTTCTTTCTGGTTGTTGCCATAAAGCGGAGACAAGTCCAAGTATGAGGACGTCAAAGATTTCGTTTGGTCCCTGGGATCCGTTTGGAACAAGTCTAACAACTGTTAGCCTCCATTATTCTACCATATCTTCGCATAGATCTCAACCAATAGCACAATAACCCACCGTGGATGATAACTGAGGCAAGATAGAATAGCACGCTAGAGATCTTGTTCGGGTGCTCCTTGAAATCCTTCCGGGCCAAGAGACTATCGAAAAGAGCCTCTGGCTCCGGAAGAGCAGCAGGCTGCATAGTCTTCGGACGGACAGACCGTGCATATGGAGTGCCAGCAGCGCCAATCTGAGGCCAGAAAGTGTTCTAGAGTTTATTAGCAAAGATTCCCAACTTTATGGGGACAATTCCTACGTTTCCTGATCCATCAGCCTTCCGGTATGCGGTATCACGTCCAAGATAGCTACCTCACCGGTTAGTCACTGCCCGACATTTTCCACACTGACTAACATGACTCACGAGATAGGTGGGTGCTCTAGATCACCCCACAACTGGGTCAGGAAGGCATTGGTCAGCTCCTTGCCGTTGCGGGATGTCGAAGGCAAGCCAGCAGCAAGCTGTAGAGGGTAGAGGAGTTAGAGTGAGTACATAGCCAATTCCTCGTTGAAACACAAACCTGAATCACACGCTCCATGGTATAATCTCTGTCATTCACAGCCTCACCAGTTACGGCAGATTTGGCAACCTCCGCCAAAGTTTTGGCATCATTCAGGTCAAAATGGAGTAGGTCCTTAGCAAGGCCCGTCACAGTTGGCTCTTGTACATAGCTGCCATCACCAGTTTGAGTGGGCAAGGGCCGCAAGGCTGCAGTCACAACTTGCTCGATCTGAGCAAGTTTGCTGCTGGAATTGGACTCTTCAGACATGGTGAATTGACGATATAATACAATGGTATAGTGCAGAATTCGATTGTGAACTGTGATTAACACGTTAACTCCAATGTCATAGATTTCAGCCGGGTGATACATGTATTTTCCGACTAAAGGTTTTAAGAAGACCTTGAGCTAGGGCCGAACAGTACAAAGTAGAGGTCGAGCAAAAGGAAGACAATAATAACAATCAATAATATAGCGATTGGTAACTTACCGGTATATGTTAAACAAAGTCAGGTAGGCTGAAATGTCGAGGCAATAAGGTGGAGGAAAGCTTAGGAACAACTCAAAGTCAGTTTATAGTATACCAATCACAGGTAGTTAGGATAGTTTGGAAAAGAAGTAGTGAATTATCATGCGATCATTTCGGCGGAAATGGGATAGGATATATGATTACAATAAGCCTCCCGTGGGGAATCACGGAGTAAGCCGAGAGCCATCAGGCGAGCAGAGCGTACGGCTGAGGACATCTCACACTCTAAAAGTCTAGGCGCGCATTCATTCGTGGTCATTCTTAGCGCAAGGTGGAGCTGGGTGAAGAGGAACACCCCACTAGCTGCTGTGAGCAATTGGATATCTCTGATTCGTACATGTTATACGGACTCTCCCCTGTCAAGTCTTATGGCATTTGTGCCTAGACCAATTAAATGACTGGCGGATAACCCGGAATACGACTACCTAGCTAACTTGATAGACATGAGGCTATATTAGCACATTCAATGGTTTGATTTAGTAGCTTCGCAGGGGGGGATGTGGTCTAAACCGCACAATGTGATTGGAGCAATGACAGCGGCTGGATGGGTCCGAAGATCTGCAACATCCTCGGGCTCTGCAAAAATAATGTTTTCTTGGAGAAAATAATACTAACAACATTAACAATGGAAGGTCTTCTGTGGGTTGTCCCGGTTGCGACGTTTGATTGGTGATGCTGTTCGGCCAGATTAACCGTGCAAGATGGAGCTGAGACCGACAGGGTAGACAAGGCGATATCATTCGATTCTGATTCGACCGTTACCATTCTGTGTATGACAGTAGCTCGTTTTTCTCAGCTCCCACAAAACCCAGCACTGCCTTACAACCCTTATGCCCCACTATAATGCATATTGTGCCCCGTTGGCTTCCAAGGGGGGCGGGTTGCTTCAGCTGAACGGCCAAATGACTTGGGAGGCTATGTACGAAGTGCATAACTATATAACCTTTGTTATCCCAGTAGATAATGGAATTCACGGTTGGTTGCCTTCTGAAATACTGCATTGAACATGTGCCATGGGCGGACATGTTAGTCCAATTTCTAAGGTGAAGTGAGTGCAGAAGAGATTATCCGGAGCAACATGACATAGCGTGAAAAAGCCAAGACACAAAGATCGCATGTAGCACTCTGTACAACCTCAGTAAGCTGCCAAAGCAGCCTTAGAACGCATGACAGGAATGCACAAATATTGGATTTTCGGATATTTAGCCTCAGGCGTCAAACACGTGATGTCAACCGAGGCCCAACTTGTAGATTGTTGGGACTGCACCTTTTTTTGGCCAGTCGCGATTTCCAGTTCTTTTGGTGGTCTCAAATAAGGTCCATAATTGAAGCATTATCTCTGCTTGAACCAAGTTATCATCATGGCGGCTGGTAAAATTACGCTCGTCGTTCAGCCAAGGGGTATGCATCCATAGCTCTTGTTTGCCCAAAGCTCTCAGCAAGGCCACAAAGAGAGTAGTCTGAAAGCATCGCTAATCTAAACGCAGGCAAGCCCATTCAGAAGCTCCCCAAGGAAATTGAGATTCCTCTCAATGCCTCCAGTGAAGAATTGCACACTGCGCTCTCCGCAGCATCCGGCTGCTCAGTCCACCGAATGAGAATCACCAAAGGTAGTGACCACAGCGTGGTCCCCAACTCGATCAACACGATCATCGAGGACACTGGCCTGCGAAACTCAAGCGTGATCTACGTCAAGGATCTCGGTGCGTGTCTATACCCCATACCACGGACAATGCGAATCCAACCCCTAGGATCAGCACACTGTTCCAAACCAACAAAAAACTAACTATATTTCTTCAACACAACAGGACCCCAAATCGCCTGGCGCACCGTCTTCATCATCGAATACCTCGGGCCCCTCCTGATCCCCGCGCTATTCCTCTTCCCACTCCGACCCCTCCTATACTTCACCTTCGACAAGCCCCTCCCCTCCCCCTCAGACCTCCAGCTCCTAGTTTGCACGTTGCTCTCCGTGCACTTCCTGAAGCGCGAGTTCGAGACAATCTTTGTCCACCGTTTCAGCAGCGCCACCATGCCCGCCCGCAACATCGTCAAGAACAGCGCCCACTACTGGGTTCTGGCCGGTTTCAACATCGCCTACTGGGTGTTCCGCCCGGACGCGGCTGCCGCCACCAGTACTCCCAACCAGGCTCTTGTGTATGCCGGACTGGCGCTGTTTGTCTTCGGTGAGCTGGCGAATCTGAATGCTCACTACATCCTGCGTAATCTCCGTCGGCCTGGTACTACTGAGCGCGGCATTCCGTCTGGATTCGGTTTCAGCGTCGTTACCTGCCCCAACTACTTCTTTGAGATTCTGGCTTGGTTGGGTATTTTCCTTGTCAGTCAGTTGAACTGGAGTGTACTCTTCTTCGTTGTTGTTGGTGGGTTGCAGATGTGGAGCTGGGGTTGGAAGAAGGAGAAGCGCTACCGCAAGGAGTTTGGTGACAAGTATAAGAAGAAGCGCGCTGTCATCTTCCCTGGCCTTGCCTAAGAAGTTGGCGGAATTGTCAAGTCCAGGCTTGGTATTTGGCTATCCCATATGCTACCTATGGCATTGAGCTGAGTCATTGAGTGGATGGACCTCGGGAGAAGAGAAAGAAAATTATAGCAAGCGATCAGACTGCCTTTGTTGACGGCTTGAAAAAAAGTCCCAGGCAGCCTATCGAGCAACCCTAGTTGTCATGATAAACGGTATGCGCTAATTACTGACATCACGAGACGATGTATTATCTTAGCATTGGACATAGTTAAAAATGAATGATTATCGTGTCCCTTTTGCAGCTATGCATGCCAATTGAAAGCAAAAAAAAATACGCCATATGTTGGAGTCTCCACGACCAAACGCTGACCAACCCTAAAACAGTACCCGTGAACGAGAGAAAGATCCAAAGCAAAACGCCATTCCCCCCACGTGGAAACAGTGGACTCCTAAATACAAGCGCCACTTCAAGAACACAGTTCTTGGGCCTCAGCCTGTCTAATCGCTCTGTGTCTTCTTCTCCCATATCTTATAATATGGCTCTAGTTCGTGAGAACAGTCCCGGCCTTCTGTATCTTCACACCCATGGAATTGGATCACGAGGTCACCATCCTTGTAGGTACCATCCAAAGAAGCATCCGGAGAGCCATTGCTATAGGAGCTCAGAATGCGCTGAGGGACCAACGCGGCTCGGGCAAGGACAGTTGGATGCCACTGCATGATGTGATCCTAGCAGAATTAAGGTCAGTATCAAGGCTCTTCAAGCTGTATCTTTATAAAGATAGAGAGTAATGGGGTAAAATATTTGTCTTACCAGTCCATGGGTCTCCGCCTTAGCGAAGTTATAGTTGCGGTAAAGCGGGTCAAACCAGGCGTCTAGAAAGAAACGGGCATATTCTCCATTCTTCAAAATGAAGCTTCCGGGGTTCAGATTTTCGCTGTCTTGGGTGATGATAAGGTCCACGTCCTTTTCCTTCTGGTGCGCGAACGTCTTGATAATACTATCTGGCGGCACAATGGGCACATCCCTCATCATTAAGTCATCCAGACGGCCCTTCTCCAGAATGTGAGACTTGAGGGATTTGGTAGGGTTCATGATCAAAGCATTAGTCGCGAGATGGAAGAAATATGCCGAGCGAGGATATGTAGCCATGGCATGGCGCATGGCTGGTGCAACCGCCCAGCTCATTGGGGCATCGCCAACGGCTTCGTCGTAATCCGATGCACTTGCGAAGAAGTTGGTGTAGCCTGTTCCCGCGTGAGAGTTAGATCAAGTTCATTGCGAACGAAGCTCTTCTACAATATTCCACAGAAGATTTTCTTACCATGACGCTTGGCATAATCCTCCCGGTTTGCAACGATCTTTTTGAGATAGCTATCGCTGTATCGTTGACGATCTAGCAGTGTGACGATTACCACACCAGAAGTCCCCACCGGAGCGACAACGGACGTAGAGGCTGAGGAATAGAAGTATTGGAGGAGATATATTAGGGATAATATTGCGAGTGCCAGGACAGCGAACGACTTTAATTGTTTCCTGCGATAGGATGACATTCGAGAGGAAGGTAGAGGATGCGGGCTCCGCCGCGGAGGTAACGCGAACTGCATGAAGGCGTGGACTCGTCCCTATTGTGAGATTATACAAACAGGGACAGTATTTCGGATTAAATCAGATCATAATCAGAGAGAGGGGCAATGTCGAAAGTCGAGACTTGAAGAAAGAGACTTGAAGATCGACGCGGGTGCGAAGATCCCGAGATGTGGCGTCCGAATGCGGCCCACCTTCTGGCCGCATTCCAACAAACTTCCATTTGGAGATCCCGCATCCAGTGCGAATTTATATTTAGGATATTGAAGATAATTAGGGATAAGGTGTGTATTACTTATCGATTGGCTCAATAGCACAGTATTTATTGGACAGGAATTATGAAAAAATTAAAAATATTTTCAATGTTGTCTGATGTATTTTATAGATCGGCCCTAGTACATGTCCGAGGCATCCCTTATATACATTGTTGACTCTTCTATATAGACCCAAATGATTTCTCAGCGTTATGACAGTGTAAAACAACACTGCTTCCCCCTGCTTCCTAGAACGGAGGAGGGTTCAAGTCCAACCCGTCAACCGTCAACCGGAATTCATCTCTTGAATAGCTTCCCGCAACATCCATATCAAGTCGACCTCGCTCACAATCCTCCAAGTCAATCTCGGAAATCACAAGCCCATTTTCGATGCTGGAGCCATCAGCTGCATCGTCAGTAGAGACTTCCCAAATAGGCTCAGCCACAACTTCACCCAAGGGTCCGACGATGCAGGAGCCACCACGCGAGATATAGCGATCTGGAGATTCTAAGAGACCATGAGTCATTTGAACACTTCAGTGAATAATACATCACGTACCTTCAGTAGCTTTACCCTGATCAGTGATCCAGGATGGTAGCTCATTGTAGCGTACGCACTGATTGCAAGAGAGCACGAAAGTGCGGCCTTCACCACCAATAGTCCGCATGAGAGGTAGCCAAGTATCACGGCTGTCAGCTGTGGGTGCGAGGTAGATGTTCACATTTTGTGAGTAAAGACTTTGACGAAGCAAAGGCATGAAGCTTTCCCAGCAGATAGCAGCGGCAATAGTAAGCTTGACTCCATTGAGCTCCGTAGTGATAGCTTTCAGAGTAGAAGGGGAGCCCTGTGCCCATACAAGACGTTCTGAGCCAGTCTTTTTCAACAGATTGAGGTCAGCATTAGTTTATAAATGTATTGCATTCAATGCCAGATCAAATCGATTACGTTTCACAGCAAAAATCAATGACGAGGTACTTACTGGCATGACCTTTCTTCTTTTCCCCAGAACACCCCGCAATGGATCGACATATAGCGCGGAGCAGTACATGCTCCCCCCGGCCTTTTCAATCAACCCAGTTGCAATAAAGACACCCGTCTCGCGGGACACCCGCTCGAGGAACTCTCTTGTCCCATCACCACGGTGGTCTCGACCTTGAGCTACAGGCAGCTTGCGCCCCACCCAGTCATCTCCCGCTCCAGCAGGCGTATCGCCCAGGTCAACGGCAGCACGGAAGTATTCAACAAATTGGTCCCGCCCATAGGGGGCACGTGCGCCAACAGCAGTTCCAAAGTCACAAGTACGAGGATACCCGCCTAGATAAGCTTCTGGGAAGAGCAAGAGATGGACACCTTTTGAAGCTGCATGCTGGGTGGTTTTCTTGAGAGCGGCGAGGGTCAACTCAAGTGTAGAGAGAGTGCGGGCTTGCGCCACAGCAACGGTGATTTTCTGAGGCATTATAGTGCAGCCTTCTTTATACTAGTGAAATATTTCGAAAGCGAAGGTTGAAAGGAGTCAAAATAAGTTGTCACCCTCTCAGCATTTTAACTACTCCATTCGGACTCTTTTCGGAGACTGTAATGTCCGACGGAATTTGGCATGCCGATGGGCTTGCATGGCAATTTCTCCAATGGTCTGAACTTAGCCTTGAATATAATTGGTTCAGATATCTCTATAAACATACTCAAATGAAGCCAAAGATAAAATAACAAAGTTTCAGTCTTCTTCCTTCTGTTAAATATTTAGTCACGTGGATAGATGGAGCCAAACCGGAATTGGCATCGGATATTTCAGTCCGATACACTCAGTGAGCCACCAAATGCCGTGTCCGAATGGAAAGAAACAAAGTAGCACCATCTAGAAAGAGGCAGAAAGCTCTGGCTTGTCGACGGTGTCGGTCACGAAAGCAAAAGGTGAGTGTACTCGATTACAGCCTTGAATCGCAGAAAAATTAACCAACGCCAGTGCACTGGAAGCAGACCGTGTGATAATTGCACAGCAGCGGATAAGGGTAAATATATAATGAAAAAAGAAACAAGGCAATCTTGTCTGACGTCGTATAGAATGCATCTCAACTGAGCCGGTGAGCCGAAAGGCTCGTGTTAGTACTGAGTAGGTCAAATCAACCATGCCACAAGTACTTTGCTAACTGCTTTTATAGATACACCCGATCACTCGAAGAAAGAATTATAGACCTCGAGTCTCAAATTCCAGATGAGAGGCCAGCAAGTCTCTCTGTCAGCCGGAGAACACGTACGCAGGAATCTCTGCATCAAAGAGGCAATGAAACAGACCGTGTTTCTCTGGCTTCTTTTGCATCAAGGCCACCATACTCTCGTAGTATGCCTCAGGGCGGCACCTCGTCAGACTCTAGCCAACTGCGATATTTGGCCCCGTGCCCATCACTGGCCTTGCCATACCCCCATGCGGCGGAGGGTTTTCCAGATCCTCATGGCCAATGTGGACATTCCAGCCTGTTGGTTGGCATACTAGCTACTCTCACAACCACTGGTTTCTCTGGATTCCCCCAAACACAGTCTGAAAGTCCAAACGCACACAACTTTTCTCAATCTACGGACCAGGTATTACAAGCAGATCGTGTCCCGCGGCTTTCAAATGAGGCATCTGACGGTTTGGTTCAAATATATTTGGAACGAGTCAACCCACGATATCCTTTTCTTCATCTCGCTACTTTTCTTAGTTGGTATGAATCTTGGAAGGCTCATTCGCAGATGGATAAGGCGAGAGATCAGCAGTTTTTATGGAAGGACTACTTTGTAACCATGGTATGCATCAAATATACTCGTTATTCCGATTTTATATTAATGTTCTATACACTAGGTGCATGCTGTTGCCCTGCTTTTAACACCTCGAGTCTCGGTCGATGACATTGCTACGTCTCAAGTAAGTGCGTATCAAATACTATATCTACGACCAAAGGGAAGGCTAACAACTTAGTCTTTGTACAATACTGCCATGCAATATCTTGCCCACGTTTTCGCGCAACCTGATTCTATTTTACATGCCCAGGCATATCTCCTTCTGACTCTGCATGCACTTCATTCTCCATCATCACAGATGATTGTCACTATTGTCTCTGCAATGATGAGATATTGTGTCATGGCCCAACTTCACTTAGCTGAGAGCGAACCACAGGTACAGAATCCTGCGTTTTCCTTGGAGGTCCAAACCCGCCGTCGAGTGTTTTGGTCAGCTTATGCTTTGGATCGATTTATAAGTTGGATTTATCACATTCCAAACAATATCATTGATGAACATATTAGCGTGGAGGTAGGTCATTTCTCAATAACCCCATCTTAGGATCTGCATCTGGGGAGGACATTGAAAATACTGACAAGGGTAGCTCTTTTCAAACGTCGGAGATGCGGACCTTTACCACGAAGGATCAGAGGATAGCCGCATTCGAATAGAAACACCATCGCAGAAAACACATGTCTCACCAGCCCTTCACCTATTCCGATGCAGGCGTATACAATCCCGGATCATCAGCACCATGATGCGATCTGATTTCAAAGAAATCGATGCTTCAACAACATGGCGAGAACACATGTTGGGCGAATTGGACTCCTGGAGGTCTCAATTACGGCCATTGAGCGATGTTGCCTCCAAAAGCTACACGAGCGATAGATGGGTTGGCATGGCTTACAACTACACGATCCTCCTGTTACACCAGCCAACCAAAGAAAACGTCTGTAATGGCTTTGGAGACCGATCAATCTCAGCCTGTGTTCAGATTGCTATGACATTTAGGACTTTCCAAAAAGACCGACAGACAGCACAACTATGGCCTGGGGTATGTACTCGAAAACCTTGTATTCTTCTCATCAACTGACCCAATCTGGTAATTAGCTCTTGAGCCAAGTTGCCGTAGGTATCACCCTTCTATACTGCTTCTGGGCGACTCCACCTCGACATCAGACTATCGCCTATCGATCACGAGAAGTCCCAGACGCATTACGCGCCTGCTCAACTGCGCTGGCCATTCTCGCTGAGAGATGGGTTCAGGCCGAACCTCTGCGTGATGTCTTCGATGTTCTAGCCAAAGAAGTTCCAATATACGGAACGGTAGAGGAAGACCCGCCACCTAGGCGCATTTCGGCGGAGTCTGCTTCCTACATCCAATCCCAGATGGCATTGCTCACGTCGATAATCATGCATCGGGGTGTCTTGCGCATGATACGCGAGATGACTACGGAGGATTTCCCTAGGAGTCTAGATGAGGAATTCCACCATCCACTGCCGGCATCGCATGACCAAACTATGCTTGGAAGTCTAGGAAGTCACATGTGCTCCGAAGAGTGTCCGTTTTTCCATGAACCAACTCATACTGGATCGATGGCTGGCATCGGTGCCCAAGCCTTCTCTCCACTTGAGAACGGGATTGGCAGTGGTTATGAGGTTGATGATGAGACGCTCATGTATCCACTGCTTTTTGGTTCGGCAGAATTTTAATTTCGATAAAGTACTATATTTCCTTTATACAAACCTGTTATGGATTTGGCGTAAAAATATAGTTAAATGAAACGTCAAAACGTCTTGACAACATTGAAGTGAACACGAAGTAAGATTGGAGTATAATACAGAAAACCCAATATGCAAATTGAAAAAAGAGACCGCACCCAAATTAGAAAGCTGTGGCCGTCCTTTCCGCCACGAGAAACGAGATAGCGTCAAAGATGGCACAAAATCCATGGTGCTCAAAAAACCGTCCATCGCTCTTCAGGATAGTGATACAAGCGCCTGTTCATTCCCCTCGACACGCAAGTTCGTACAAGCTACTCTAACGAGCATACGACTGGGTGCTTCGCCGAGAAGCGCGAGGCTTGGTCATTGCGTCAATGTCCAGGTTTTCGATTTTGTTCCTGATTTCCAGCCTGTGGTCCCGCATCCATTTGCCCATTGAAGGGGGTTCAGGAACGCCAAAGGCCTTGCGTTGCTTTGCGAATTTTTCCTTAATCGCTGGGGTCTGCATAACCTGGTGTCGAAGGTTCCATCCGAAAGGACCGAGTTCCTTGAGGCGTGTTGGCCGATCAGACAGCAAGTAGTTGTCTAGACCCTTAGCCTTGTAGATTGATCGCAATGCGCGACGAGTGACCTTGATAAACACCGGCTCGCCCAGAGCCTCGCTCTCAATCTTCTTTCGGCGCACGTTGGGCTTCCAGCTTCGTCGTGTCTTGCCTGCGTTGCGTCCCTTGGAGATCTTGTTACCGAATCGGATCGAAGCGCCACCGTAGAGACCGGTGTCAGCCTGCTTGTACCATTGGGATGGTCCGTAGGGGTAAACCGGGGCGGTTTCCGGTAGTTTCGGAACTGATTGCGTTGCCGGCGTTGTTGAGAAGGCTCGCTTTGGTGTGGCGATGGAAAGACTGCGGAAGGCCGAGACCAAAGAGAAGGGGGCGGCCATTGCAGATCTGGCGTGTAGTCCTGCCATTTTGTTTGACAGGTAACGGACTCTCGCAGAATGTAGAGAATGCAAAGAGCCGGAAAGTCGTTATAGACAACAGGCGGAGGAGAGGACCAACAGGGAAAGAATTTGGGGCAGCTCACCGCCCTGGGGGCGGCGTTCTCATTCGACGATCCTTGCTCGCGAATTTCGGCCAGAAGCATATCTCACAGAGAACCATCGCGTTACCTTTCTTCTTTCTATCTAAGCTAGTCCTTTGAAGCTTTGATTTATTTTTGCTTCCTTCTTCTCAACCCATTGACTTATCTTCCGTTAATATTTGTGGCTCTACTCGGCCACACCTCTCCCAAACATGGTCCAGATCAGTGAAGTGAAGGGTAACTCGCGCGAGAACAGGACCGCAGCGCATACACACATTCGGGGTCTAGGCTTACGCTCTGATGGAACTCCGGAGAGCAATGCAGATGGATTCGTGGGACAGGGAGCTGCCCGTGAGGTGAGTGGATGGCAACACTGAATCCACCAGGGTATCTGGCTAGCAGTGACGATAACTAACGATTAAACAATGGGGCAGGCATGCGGTGTTGTGGTGGATTTGATCAAGTCAAAGAAGATGGCTGGACGAGCTGTCCTGCTTGCTGGTGGCCCTGGTACCGGAAAGACTGCTCTGGCTCTTGCTGTATCACAGGAGCTGGGAACCAAGGTTCCTTTCTGTCCGATTGTTGGCAGCGAGATCTATTCTGCAGAGGTCAAGAAGACCGAGGCATTGATGGAGAACTTCCGGAGAGCTATTGGTATGCAATGCGACATTAGGAGAAGCGCAACAAGCGTGGATATCCAAGCTAACGTATGATAGGCCTCCGTGTTCGCGAAACAAAGGAAGTTTATGAGGGAGAAGTGACTGAGCTTACCCCCGAGGAGGCCGAGAACCCACTGGGCGGATACGGGCGCACAATTAGCCATTTGATCATCGGATTGAAGTCCGCTAAGGGCTCCAAGAAGCTGCGCCTGGACCCTAGCATCTACGAAGCCATCCAGAAGGAGCGTGTCACAGTCGGAGACGTCATCTACATTGAAGCTAACACCGGCTCATGCAAGCGAGTCGGACGATCGGATGCCTATGCGACCGAATTCGATCTCGAGGCTGAGGAGTATGTGCCTGTCCCCAAGGGCGAGGTTCACAAGAAGAAGGAGATTGTTCAGGATGTGACCCTTCACGACCTGGATATGGCCAACGCCCGACCCCAGGGCGGACAAGACGTGATGAGCATGATGGGCCAGCTGATGAAGCCCAAGAAGACGGAAATCACGGACAAATTGCGCCAGGAAATCAACAAGGTTGTCAACCGGTACATTGATCAGGGTGTCGCGGAGTTGGTTCCCGGTGTTCTCTTCATCGATGAGGTACGTCGATAAATTTATCCTGTGAATTATTGGATCACGTCTCTAACCCCATTTCTTCTCTAGGTACATATGCTCGACATTGAGTGCTTCACATATCTGAACCGTGCCCTCGAATCGACCATCTCCCCGATCGTCATCCTCGCCTCCAACCGTGGCCACACCGTTATCCGTGGTACCCACGAAATCAGTGCCGCACACGGTATTCCCCCTGATCTGCTTGCCCGCCTTCTTATCATCCCCACCAACCCCTACGCCCCCGAGGAGATTAAGACTATCATCCGGCTGCGCGCCAAGGTTGAAGGCCTCAGTATCACAGAACCTGCTTTGAACAAGGTCTCTGATCATGGCAGCAAGGTCAGCTTGCGGTATGCCCTGCAGCTGTTGGCCCCTGCAAGCATTCTCTCGCGCGTCAACGGCCGCCCCGGTGCAATCGAAGAGGCCGATGTTGCTGAATGCGAGGACCTCTTCCTGGATGCCAAGCGCAGCGCAATCATTCTTGGTCAAGACAGCAAGAATTTCCTGTCATGAATGACTATGAGGCTTGAGAATGTTCCATGATCTTGTATACCAAAGGGGTATCTTGGATGTTTATTGAAAAGGCGAATTGTTTTGTGTGGGCCTGGTGTTACGCTAATGCTATGTATCAAATTATATTTCTAACTTATTGCAACTTCAAGAAGATAAATGGTTGTAGACCCAAAGTGTAGATGTAGAGGTCATCGGATGTCGCAAATGCAACCCCGGGATGAATCACGTGTGTCTCACCGTCACCCGTTCCTGTTCCAACGTTTGTTAATCCTATCAGCACCTTTGGTTATTTTAAACTATTTTCTCTTTATATTCCCTAATACTCCGGGAAGGCTAGTCCACCTAGTTTGCAAAGCGAGACCACCATAACAAGATCCGATCGGACCGCCACTCAGCATTGAACAGCGTCACCCGCCCCAGATAAAGGTGGAGCCGACATCAACACATCAACCACCATTGCAGACAGCGGATCTTCACTTCCACCTAAACTAGATCACATATCATACAATCACAATGTCGAACCCACTGGAGACAGACGCCGGGTCGGAGATGTTCGCCAGCTACGAGAACGAGTTGAAGCTGGTACAAGCCGATCTGAACCAGAAGCTGGACCAGATCGCCGAGGCAAGCGGCGAGCAACGGAAATCAGCAATCGGCATCGCAACACAAGTCCTCGAAGAAGCAACAGAACTGGTGAGTCCATCAAGACCCTCAAGCTGTCTTCATGCGCCAAAATGCAAGAATAACGGACAATCGCAAGAACAACCAAAACTAACCCAATCAACCCTTATCTAGCTCGACCAGATGCGCATGGAGAAGCAGAACATCCCCTCAGCAGCCCGGTCAAAAGTCAACATCCGCTTCCGCAACTACTCAACCGACATCGACGAGGTCAAGCGCAAGCTCAAGTCCCTCTCGGATGACCGACAGGCACTCTTCGGCGACCGGTACACCGACGAGCCGCAGGATGAACACCTCGAACAAAGACAGCAGTTGCTTTCCGGCACGGACCGACTAGAGCGCAGCTCCGCGCGGTTGCAGCAGAGCCAGCGCATGGCGCTGGAGACGGAAGATGTTGCTCGCGGCACCCTCGGCACCCTGTATGAGCAGAGGGAGCAGATCACGAATGCTCGGAATAACTTGCAGCAGAGTGAGGGTTATGTCGACACTAGTATCAAGACTTTGAGGGGCATGGCCCGTAGGTACTGACTCCCCTTTGTCTCGTTCTGAACTTGATCTGGACGTGGTTGCTGACTGTTCGTGTGTTGTTTAGGATGGCTACGAATCGGATGATCACTATTGCTATCATTACGGTTCTGGTTCTTTTGATTTTCGCTGTCATTTATGGCAAGTTCCATTAGCGCTTGGGTCTGACGCTGGCGTTGTATACTCGGCCTTTATCTTTCATGTCCTTTTATTTTTGCTCTTACGTCTACACCAGCAAGGCTATTGCCTGCCTCTCTCTGTGTCTCTCGCATCTTTGTCATTATGTATGATAGCATCCGGCAAGTCTTGATACTGCTAGATCCAAGTCTCTGCTCCAAGCAAATCCGGTCTCTAATATACGACGGTTAACAGCCCAAACAAGTCCCAAGTCTTTATTGCCAAGTACCAAATAGCTTCAATTGGGGGGGTATCTCATAACACCAAATAACGAAAGAAAAGTAATATACATATCCCAACACCCTTAGTTCATAATCCTCATCGCCCCAAAAAGAGCATTAACAATGACACCCACACAAACAGCAACCCCCTTCCTCCAACTCCAAACCCCCTCCTCTCTGCGCAACCACATCGCACAGCCAACAGGCCAAAAGAACCCCATAACGGCCCCCCAAAGCATATCATCAATCGCCCCACGCGATCCAGATCCAATCCCACCCTCATCCTCCCCAACTCCACCCTCCCCACCAAGACCACCCTGCACCTGCGCCGCCGTCGACCCCTCATCCATCCAGCGGTCTTCAAGATCCCGCAGCTGGTCCCCAGTAGGCATAGTATCCGGCGTCCGGGAGACAGACTGCATGGCCAGGAACTGGGAGCGCAGAGCAGTGACCTCAGCCGCCGTGAAGCCCGCCGAGAGGAGGCGGTCGAAGCCGCGGGGTGCGGGTGTGGTAGTAGCCGACTGGGACTGGGGCTGTGATTGGTATTGGGGGCCAGGTTGTGCAAATGTGGAGGGTAGAGACGAGACATCCTTCGCTGGAGATTTCTTGCCTGCGTTGTTGGTTTGCTGCTTCTTCTGTTGTAGAAGGACTGTTGATGACACGCTTGCTTCGCTGGCTAGGTCTGCTTCTGAGAGCGCGATGTCACCGATCGAACAATGGATGTAGAGGCGTGGACGGGTATCCCGCACTGCCTGCTTGCCTTTGCCATGGTCGTCTGGGGTCTCGGGTTGGTCTGCTGTGGGGCGAGGGCTCCGGCTTGGTGATGGCGGGAGCTTTAGTGAGACTGCTAAGGCGGTTGTGTCTTCGAGGCCGCGGCCGGCGTAGATGAGACGCAGTCGGTGGGATGATAAGGGTTTAGGGAGTTCGGCTCGGACTAGTTGTTTTAGGCCGGCGCCTGTTGTGGTCTCGGGCTCTGGGACGTCTAGTTGGAGATCGGGGATTGAGGCGGAGAAGCGAACGGTGATGAGGAGCAGGTCGGTGTCTGGTTCGCCTACTCCGTGTGGAGAAAGGAAGGGTGAGGTCATGTTTTAGGTAAGAGGTAATATTGTGCTTTATATGGAATGGATTGAGGTCGCTCTATACAAAACCAATGACTGGTGTGTTTCAGGTTGGAGATGTGGTGCTTACCCCATTCCGGAGTCTCTGGGCCATATGCGTCAGGTGACACATTCTCTAAACAACTGTATACATTTGCTATCGCTTTTCTGCAATCCTGAAAGACTAATAGGAAGGAAAACATAGTGCTCGAGGAAGTAGGTTTATGGTGATTTTTGTGATTTTTGTGAGGTAAGTATGGTAGTTATGTCACATGTCATCATCAATGTCCTTCGGACTAATCTATACAGTTTGAAAGAACCTTGGAATGTCTCTGCAGACAAAAAAAAAAAGAGACAAATGTTCATTGGCTGAGCCTCTAGCCTGTCTTTGGACATGGCCCGCCAACTTGTGAGCCCACAGGAGCCCACAGCCACCACAAGGCGTAGTAAAAAAAAAAAAAAAAAAAAGCAGAAAGGGAAGTAGATAAAGGTATCAACTGGATATCAAGCGTATGTACTGAAACAAAAGGGTAGTCGTGGAATCCCCAAACCCCCTTTGAAAACGCCGTCCGATGCACCGAGAAAAAAAGACGCCGAAAGGTCCCGTATAAGAAACATATCAAAAGGAATGCTCAAGCTGTGTGCTTAAACATGCTTAAACCATGAAAGATTCACCGCAGCCACATTCTTCCTCTGTGATGATGAGTCAGTAAACCGAATCTTGAGAAAATGGTGCAATTTTTGCAGGGGCCACATACTGATATTGGGGTTGCGGAAAACAAATCGTCTGCTCAGCTTATCCTCTTGCCAGTCCATTTCACTACCGATAATACTGAACAGAGCCTTGCTGTCGATCAAGACCTTCACGCCGTCCTGCTCGACTACCTCATCGAATTTTCCCGGCTTCTCCACGTACTCCAGGTGATAGGCGAGGCCTGAACAGCCACGGTTTTTCACACCCACTCGAATGAACTTGGGTTCCGGCTGCGCCATCAATTTCCGAAGCTGCTCGGTGGCCACCGAGGACAATTTCATGGCTGCCTTTCTTGCCCGAAGCGGCCGACGGGGCTTCGGGGAAGTCTTGGGGGCGGCCGGAGAAGCGGAAGTCGGTTTCGATTTTTGCGCTTCGCCTTCCCGTAGGCTCACATTTGACGATGTGTTTTGTGATGTGTTTTGGTATGATTTTATATCGGAAGGAGGGAATTCAGCTGAGATGGAAGTGTCGGCGCCGCCGCTGCTTCGAGGAGGCGGGAAAGAGGATGGGAGTGAATGAGGACGGTAGGCGGTTGCAGTTTGCATGTCCCGTTTGGAGGATAGATGAGCGTTTCCATATGATGAGAAAGTGCGTAGACGTCCAACTGAGGGCTTTGCCCATCGGAGGAGTGTGGCGGATGATGTCACAGGACGTTGCATGGCGGTAGAGAAGCTCATGGTCGGGGAGCAATCAATGTGAAATGGAAGTGAGCCTCGAATAAAATTGCTATTGGGTCATAGGATCTTGTGTGAAAGAAAGATGATGGAAGAATTGATTAACAAAGGTTGAGAAAGAAGAATGACTGTTTTGAGGATTCTCCCCGTGGCCCCGAGTTAGTTACGTAAGGTAGTTGCATGACGCAGATTCGGCCAATCAGCGTTAATGAATTTCTACACATCGGCAATTGTAAGCAGTGGCGCCATTCCTCAAGGTCCCAGGTTATTTCGAATTGGTAGAGACTAACTAACTAATCAAAGATCTTACTTGAATTCCACTTTGCCTTATACCAAAGTACAATATAGTTAGATTAATTATAGAATCACCAATTCACAACTCAACATTGATTTCCAATGTTGTCATTCAATGCGTTTTTCGGAAGCTGAGTCATCATATACTGGCGGAGAGTTCCGTTCCTCGGAGGGACCTGGCTGACCCCCCATGAGGATGCCACATCCAATCCAGTCATGTGGCGGGGAAGAGTATCAATATGTAGATTATGGGTTATATAGATCTACCTGTTTAATATACAAATATATAACATACTAAAAAAGCCATACTTTTTTTTTTCTTTTTATCCCAAATTGTAAAACATATTTCCAACTGTAGAGGACATGTGGCTGGATCGGCTGACAAAGTGGCTGGTGTCCCTTTTTCATGAACTTCGAAGCAATTGAATCAACTCGACTTTAATTTAACCTTACTCTTTTGGTACCCGAGGCCCAATGCTGGCGATCTAACCGTTGCAGATCTTCTCATCTAATACCATGGACATCTCACCCCTTACCCAGCAGAGTAGACCCGAGTCCTTCAAACCTAAGATTGTCCAGCTCTATGAGAATCTCTTCAAAGTAGGGACATAAACATGGCTTTTGTCTGATATTTACTAACATACTCCTGATAGACACCAGATGATGCAGACCCCTCGGAGGGCTTTTGGAGAGAACTCTTTTTGCTACCTCCAGACCGAAACCAACTACATGCTATCCTAGACCATTTGAGCCCAGACGATACAATCGGTCTACAGGTAAGTCATTATAGGAAGTGTCCCAGAAATTCAACACAGACAGCTAATGCAATTACTAGATTCAAACCCAGCGTTTCTTTGTCCGTGCCATTCGTGAGGCAGCAGCTGGGGTCGTCCCGGCGGATTCTTATGCACTAGATGTAAGTACCCCGTGAAAATCAATGACCGGGACATATTCTCTAACCTTGTTTTACAGACATTGACTGTTTTCTTGACAAGCATTCTGAGCAAGAAATACACAAATCCAAGTTCGGA
Source organism: Penicillium verrucosum (assembly GCF_028828655.1). NCBI lineage: Eukaryota > Fungi > Ascomycota > Eurotiomycetes > Eurotiales > Aspergillaceae > Penicillium > Penicillium verrucosum. The sequence continues at coordinate 7,214,474 of NW_026643210.1, forward strand.
TGTCATCACTGTTCTTGCAGGACTAGACGAGGTGGACCATGTCATTTCCGACTTCGTGGCCGTCTTGGATAGAACCATTCGAAATGGCAGTAGCTGTAAGTCTTTGCCTGTTCTGCTCTTAACCAATACCGTGGCAGTTGATCCTAATTTTTCCAGTCGATGTGCGGCTCAAGGCCATCAAGACTGCCATTGCCATGACCAGCGGCGCATACAAAACTAGCCTGGTCTCCTATTTCACACACCGGGATCTTTTCCCATCGCTTATGAAGGTTTGATTTGATCGCACTGCTTCTATGTATGCAAATAACTGACAGTTACGAATAGTATGTCTCTGATTCCGATACCCCGCTGCAAGTGTTCGATCCATTCCTCCTTCTGGGGCTATTGGCAAACTACAACAAGTTTGAATTCCAAAATCCCTACCAGCTTCGACTTGATGATTTTGTGAACGAGTCAAATATTGAAAAAGTTGTCAAGGGTGTCGGTCTGGCATGCAATCGCCTGCGAAACGGCTACATTGCTGTCCAGGATGACATTCCAGAGGGCTGGAGCTTGACCAACACATTGATTTTCTTTGGACTACGAGCCCTCGCCCCTGGCGCCAGGGACAAAGCGAACCCTCCTTCGGCGGAAGAAGCGAAGGCCATGTTCGCTGATCTGTAAGTGCTCTGCGTGGAGAACCCATTGATTCAAAACTTACGATTCTGGCAGTCCGGCACAAGAAGCCGCAATTCTAATGGCCACATACGACTTCACAAACGCCAATAAGCTCTTTGGTTATCATTTGGTTCATCTGGAACCAGAAAGCAACGAGGCAGAGTCTCCTTTCTCGAGCTTCCTTTCATTGTCCTCCTATCTTCTCCAACATGCATATCGATCCCCGCGGGTCGGGCAATATGCCGAACTAAACTTGTTTACACTTCGCATCCTAGTCGAAGATCCAACCATCTGCAAGCAAATTTGCAGCGAAAATGTCAAGCGTAAGGTCCGCATCTGTCGACAGAAACAGCCCTACCTCCCCATAGTCAGCGGAGACCGGGTCCTCGCAACCGTCATCTTTGATATCGCCATCGATACTATTACGCATAACCTTCGCCGGCGCCTCGACGTCAACATCTACAGGTATTAAACAATCCTCCACTTTCTACATTCATTTTAACCATGACATAACTAACAATCTTCCCAGCCACACAATCGCAATCACCCTCCGCCTCCTAACCTACCTCTCAAAGAACAAGATCCGCCTCACCTACCACTGGTCCGAGCTCTGGCGGACTCTGCTCTCCCTTATGCGCTTCCTAACAACCTACGCCTCCGATCTAACCAGCAACCCCAAGATCCAAACACTCACGACCTCCCTCGCAGACCTAATCGCGTTCTGCGTCTCGGGCGGCGACACCTTCCTCCCAGACCCAGCCTCCTACGACGACCTCTTCTACAAGCTCGTCGAAACAGGCCCCATCATCTCCAAATTCCGCAATGCATACGCATTGTCCCGCTCCAATAACGCAGTAACAGGTGTTTCAGCCTCCAAATCACCTGATGCAATCTCCCAAAACGAGCGGCATTCAGCAGCCATCGACACCCTCCAATCTGTATCTACTCACTTCTACACCCTCCTCTTCCATTCGGAGGGCGCGGACGCCGCTTCTGTTACTGCTGCTGCTAGTCCCAAGCCTGATGAGCCTGGGCCGGTGGCGTTGCCGTCGATTAGGAAGAAGAATCTCTCCCCGCGTGAGGTCCACCGTATCATTAAGCAGGGTTATGATACTTTGAGTATTCAGCCGCCTGAGGGTTTGAGTGCTTGGGCTAAGTGGCGTGAGGCGGAGTGGAAGAGTGAGTTGAAACGTGCGGCACGGTGCGCTGTTGATGATGCTAGGCAACTGGTTGCTTAGGTGTCGTGTTATGGGGGTCTTTCTTTTCTTTTTCTACTTTCATGGGCCTTGATATGGATTCTATATGTTTGTGGGTGGTGTCAGAAAAGGTAGATAGATCACTGGGTAGTAGCGGTGGTATCACTGATTTCTATCAAAATACATATCCAGTTGAGAAATTCATATTTTCTTCCTTCCTCGTGTTAAGTCATTATTTGTTTGCATCTGAAAACTACGAAGATCATAGAGATGTCAGAGCTCGATCTCTCAACTACCGTACGTATTGTGACTTCAGAATCCCATGAAAATATTCTACGTCTTCTTTGAGGTTCATTTAAGCAAAGTATTTGTATTCCAGGCCCGCAGGCCGCGCTTCTTAAATTGTAATTAAAAAAAAGAACAAGTTTGCTGCTGGAAGGGTGTTATGCCCACCCCAACGCACGCAACAAAAAAGATAGAAATCCCCCCCCCAAAAGAAAAGCTCCCTCCGCACTCAGTGAGTGCTCTCCGCCGGCTGGTAGCTGGTGGCGAAGTACTTCTCCGAGTGCTTGCTCAGCCACATGGAGAGCTTGGAGATCTCCTCTCGCAGGCGGTTTGTCGCCTGCAAGTCCATGTTGGTCTGAGCAATCAACTCAGGCATGGTGCCTACACCAACACAACCATTAGCACAATTCTCAACTCTCACAGTTAATCCGGAAGTGAGATGAACCAGAATGGGATACATACTGAACAAGCGGATGAGGTGCTCCGCTCCGTAGACATCGATGGGGCCCTTATCGGCCAGGTCCCCGGTGGCCGCCTCGAACTTCTTGCGTAGCCCACGGTACTGGGGGCGTTCGTGGCGGTAGAGAAGGATTTTGTCCAGACACTTGTCGAAGTACTCCTGGATCCCGGCAACCACTTCCTCCAGCACGTCCTCGTCTGCCGACGAGCCCGACCGCTTTGGAAGCTCTTCCTCGTGCCAGTCTTGCAGGATCTGGCGGACTGGGTACTTCGCCGGCAGAGAGATCACGCACTGGTTCTTGGTTACCTGTTCCCAGTCATCTACAAGCAGGGACTTCAAGTTGTCGGGCATGATAATGCGGACAGAGGGGCGGATGTTGAAGCTCTCCTCCTATTGAATATTGTTAGTATGGAGTCATAATGGTATAGATCATTTTTCTTCTTGGTTTTGGTTCCATTGCACCAAATTTAGTAGATGTGGTAATTTGCATACCTTTTCGATTTCGCTGTCACGGGCTCGCTTGGTGCCACGGCCGGGAACGGAGTCCTCGCTGTCCCGCACAGAGTCACGGTCGGAACCGGCACGCTTCTTAGCAGTGACTTTAGTGTTCTTCATACGGAAAGAAGCTTCAGCTTCGCGACGCAGATTGTTGGCCAATTCGCGGTTGTCTTCAGTGTGCTTGCGAAGACGGTCCTCCATGACCCAGTCATCCCAACTGTTCCAATGTTAGCAAATTGTTCCATGAAAATGATCTTATACATATGGGTTTTTAGAAAACAGGTGCAATAAAAAGCAAGAGGCATTTTTGGCATAGCAGTGCATAGTTCGAGGGCAAATCTTCCGTAATGGGCCGGACAAAATTTCAAATGTTGGAGGGGGAACAATCTCAACACGACATCCAGGACGCAAAGAAACAGGGGAAGAAATACAACAAGTCAGACTTACGTATTCTTCCAGCCCTTGTAGTGGACTTGATATTCAAAGGGGCTCTTCTTGTCGTTGGAGTCCTTGTGGCGAACATCCAGGATCTTGGCATCGTAAAGGATCTCATGGTGGAAGCAGAGGACCTTCTCGTCCTTGCTATACATGGAAATAGGAGCCATTTTTGTCGGAGAAAGATAGAAGATGTGCGTATCGAAGTTGATAGGACAGATTGCAGACCTTTAAGGTCGAAGGTGTAGAGAAGATGTCAGGATGTTTCCTTGTCTTGCGGGAAAAGGGTGTGATACAAGCGGCAATAGCCACGATCTGAAGAACCCTGAAAGCCTTCAGGGACTCCAACAGATTGTAACCCTGCAAGTAGATCTTGCAAACTTAAGCAAAGACAGTCAAAGAGGAAGATGCACAAATGGCAGTACAGGATGCTTTTGACAGCAAATCCTAATTCAGCAAAGTGGAAGAAGGTGCAAGAAGGAACAAGATTAGATCGAGAGACCAGCTCAGGAAGAGTAGAAATGATCAAGACTTTAGAAGAGAGAATGGGTTGGCGTAGTTGGTTGATGTAGATGTAGATGAAGTAGAGTCGAGTGGAAGAAGAAGAAGGAAAACAAGCGAAGATGAGTGGCCCCTTGGAAGAATTAGACGCGGGCAGCCTATTGTCACCATTTACATTGACAACTATTCATACATTTTCTATTCATTACAATAATACAATAGGGGAACTATTGATCAATTCAATTCTTCTATTTTCATTCTGTTTCATATTCTTTTTTTTCTTTGTTCACGTGAATCTTGTCAGCTTCGGTTCGCGTCAAACGGGAGAACTACAGCTCCTACACTCGTCAGGGGAAAGACAACTACTATACTCTCATATTTTTGTGTGTACTTTGTGTACTGTGTGTACTACACACTACACACTCATCATGCCTCCCTCCGAGGAGTCCATCCTCAGCAATTTCCTGCTCTCACCAGCTCCGCTACCAACAGTCATGTCACTGCAAAAGTTCACAGAGCTCTTCCCAAAACGCCTGAGGGCTCATCCACACATCAGGACTTTGTATCGGGAACTGCAACAGGTCCGAGAACAGGACATGGACCGAGTTAATGAAAGCATCGACAACGAGATCAAGCAAGGTGAAAGGCAGAGAGCAGAGCTCCGAAAAGCCATTCTAGCCACTGGAGTCGAAGCTTCAAGTTCTGAAGAGCAGCGCGAGTTGGACGTGGACCTTCATCTGTTCGGTCAGCCACCTACTTCTTCGCCGGGAGATTATCATTCGGTGGCTAGTCTGCTGGCTGAAATGGAGACAGCCAGCGCTAATATCGAGCATGAAATTGCCGGTATTGATCAAGAGGCTGCGGAGATTTTGGCCCAACTTGATACGACTGTTGGTGGTATGAGCGATCTCCGTTACGGCAAATTACAGGGTCCAGCAGGGACTGCTGAAGATGTGGCTGGTGAGGCGATCAAGGGCCTGCAGAACCTTGAAGATGTTTGCTATAAGAGTAGCACTTCTTGAGAGTTATGTTTCTGGCTCATTGTGCATTGTGCATTGTGCATTGTGCCCATTTGTTCTTTGCAATTGAGCAAACACCCTTGAACTATTAGTATGTGGTCTCAATGTTGAGTCTGGCAATTAAAAGACCTTAGCTAACATATCGATATGCAGAAAGAAGGCAAAATATCACGGGCGCTTCAGTGTCGGAATCTTGCTTTTGAGAGTTGTGTGGTAGTTCGCCCAGGCATTGAAGTATCGAGCTTTACGTTCTCATCTTGAACTCGTGCTGTGTTGTCACCACTTTCTGCCTCGGAGCTATGTTGCAGGGTCAAGCAAGCTACCTATTCTCTGCTCTTTGCGAGGGCACGAAAGCTGTTCTCTTGCAAAGGCCATCTATCACATTCTTACGATACAAGTACGAACCTGGACCATGGGCTTGAGAGAACTCTTCTATTACGCCAGAGCTCCTGTCCACCAGCCACGCTCAAGCCCTAACCGTGTAGCAAATCTGCAACCACTGTTACCTTTACAATGTTTTAACGCTTGGCTTGGTTCTGGACACCGGTTTTAGACCAAGTCTTGACTACCCAGGTATACTTTGCGTGAGACAGGACAACCATAGTGGACTACTGAGAATACGTGCATCTAAAGCCATGTACATATTCCTAATCCCACCAATTCTACAACTCATAAAATAAAATAAAATATAGTATGTGCTTGTAATTCCAATAATTAATTGCCACGGCCATTTCTCGCGATAAGAAAAATGTGGGGAAATACTCAACGCGTGCCGCGTTCGCGTTTTCCTTCCTTCAACTCCAATTGAACAGCACACTCCATCATGCCCTCCATAAAGCTACAACCACACTGCTCAACTCCGGCAAAGGCGACTACAACTGCCTCAACTCCGAACAATCCCCTTCCAACACTCCTTCAAACACCCTCGGGCCTAGCCCTTCTCGAGCTCCAGGGCACAATTAATGTCCCCTCAGGGAACGAAGAAGATGACTTAGACTACTCTACATCTACGGATAATCCGGCTGCCACCTTCGAAACTCCGATTGGAAAACTCATGTTTCCAGACTACTCGGTCCACAACCCAGACGACACAAAATGGATGAAGCGCGCTTACATGTATGTCGGCCGGTATCAGCGGATGACTGGGGAAGTTAAGAAACTGCCGCGGCCAATTGCTGTACTACGGAAACGTCAGCCGTCGGAGGGCGAGGAACTGGAGGTTGTGGAGATCGTGCGCTATAAAATCTTCTTCAAGAGTCGGCCGGAACCCGTGACCAATGTTTGATTGGGTTGGCTTGAAGGTTTTACTTTTTTGCATTGGAATGGAACAAACTAACGAGGTGGGATCTTCTGGAGATGGCATCTATTGTGTACACCGCAGGACTTGGAGGACTTGGATGAAATGTTGTGACATGCATGGCCAGCCCAACTGAACATGGCCTCTCGCTTTGCTACGGAGAACAGCGGCTTTTCTCCACAGCATTGACCTCGTGGTGTGCGGAAACATCAATTCGACTCCTGCAGGTATACAGGCCCGAATTTGAACCTCCCAAGGTTCACCGAAGGAGGCCATCAGACCAGCCGGCACAGACAGCATGCTTGAACGAATGAATGACTTCAGCATTGCCTCATATGTTTATATTAGATAGCCATCTCTCTATTGATCCGGAGATGTGGGCTTCAAATGTGACACGTCTGGACAGGGATCCCCTCACCAGTATTCTATTTTTCTCCTCAACCCCGACCTAGCTGTCTTCAAAATCACTCATAAAATAACCTGACCGCAACTTATACCAACGCCAAGGGCTGACGGAGGGAGGACATGCGTCTCGGTTCACACCTACACCGATACCAGCGCAGCCACGATCAACAGCACCAACCATGACCGTCCCTGAAAATGAAGATATCTTCCCTGCGAAGATGGGGCCCGAATATGTCGGCTTCGATCACATCCATTGGTATGTCGGCAACCCCAAACAAGCCGCCTCGTATTGGATCACTCGCATGGGCTTCCGCCCCATTGCATACCGCGGCCCGGAAACCGGCTCGCCTTATCTCGTGAGCTATGTTGTGGCCAACAGCGGCGCTACTTTCGTTCTCACGGGGCCAGTTTGCGGCCCGCCGAACGAAAGCTCAGAAGACGGTCTCTTGCGCAAGGCTTCGAATTATGAGCGGACGACGCTGGCTGAGATCCATAAGCACTTGACCGTACATGGTGACGGGGTGAAGGACGTCGCATTCCGGATTGCGGGCGATATGCAAGCTGTATGGAAGCGGGCTGTAGGTAACGGTGCTCGCGCCATCACCGAGCCGCGGACGGTTGCTGTCGAGGGACATGGGTGGATCGTCTCTGCAACTGTTGGGACGTACGGGGATACTGTACATTCTTTGGTGAATCGTGAACAGTATTCGGCGAGCGCTCCCTTCTTGCCGGGATATCGATTGCTCGATAGTGAAGACCCGATCACACAGCTTCTCCCACCCATCAATCTTCTTGAGATTGATCATTGTGTCGGGAATCAGTCGTGGGGAGGAGTGGACAGCATTGTCCAATAGTGAGTAGAATCCATGTCGTTCTTGTTGGAACTATCGCTCTAACAAAGGAGCCTTAGTTATGAGGAATGCCTCGACTTCCATCGCTACTGGACAGTCGACGATAAAGACATGTGCAGCGAGTACTCCGCGATGCGATCAATTGTCATCGCTTCGCCAAATGAAACCATCAAAATGCCTATGAATGAGCCCGCAGCCGGCAAGAAGAAATCACAGATTGAGGAGTATGTAATCTGTCTCTATTCTTTTGTTCTTTTGTTCTTGTCTTCCGTGTCCTCTACTCCCCCTACATACCAACCCCTCTAACCCCCGCAGATTCGTCGACTATTACCACGGAGCCGGAGTGCAGCATATAGCCTTCCGGACATATGACATCGTCGCTGCCGTAACGGGGCTCCAAGCGCGCGGTGTCCAGTTCCTCAGCGTACCAGCTACATACTATGCGGATCTGCGGAAACGCCTGACACAAGTGTCCTGGACACTTGGAGCGGATATAGACGTGCTCGAGCGGCTGAATATCTTGGTTGATTTTGACGAGCGTGGATACCTGCTTCAGATCTTCTCCAAGCATGTCGGGGATAGACCGACGGTGTTTATAGAGGTCATTCAGCGGAATTCGTTTGATGGGTTTGGGGCTGGGAATTTCAAGAGTTTGTTCCAGGCTTTTGAAAGGGAGCAGGCTCTCCGTGGGAACCTGTGACCATTAGTGGTTGCTTTGGGGATCTTAGAGCGTGGAATTATTGAATTGGGAGAAGCGCCATGTTATATCCGATCTAGGGAGTTTAGTTAATCTTCGGAGTATCATAAGTGAAGCTAATAAGTTTCCTCGGTACTTCAATATCCATCCTAGATACCTATAACTATAATATACCTAGAATACCCATCATCATCCTTGACTAGTTATATATATACCTGACTGACTATATATCCCAATTCCGCACACCAAATACCCGAGCGGAAATAGTGCGCTCTCCAACCAACGCCAATTCCGCCCTAACTCAGTCCCAATGTCCCAATTGACGAGACAGACATGAAAGATATAGAAGATAGAGAAGATATAACACATATAGCACATATAGAATACAACCAAGGCCAACACTAACCAACTCAAGAAAAACCACGAATTAAGCCACCAAATCACAAATCAACGGCTCTCCTCCGAATCCCGACGGAAGTATCAGGGACAATACCTAACTAGGTATCATATTATCCCCACCTTAATTAACCCCGCTATATAAATCCATATAAAGACCTCCCCGTACCCCCAGTATCCAATTCCCAGACTCCTAACCCACCACATACTCAAAACAATGGCCCCTATCGAGCGAATCACCCTCTTCAAGATCCCCAACGAGGCGGATCTCGCCCGCGTACTGGAGCAGTACAAGGTCCTCGCGAAGACCGCTACAAAAGTGAGTAACTATTGTCTCTTCTGTACATTTCACAATCCACAATCCTATTCCTGTGCAGTCCGTGTCGTTCGGCTACGTACATCCATGTACTACCTAGCGATTCGGAAGAGAGCGGAAGGGGAAATGACAGGGATTGTCGGAATGAAACGAAACGCAATTGAGCGGTTATTAACGGGTGTTGTTTTTTCTTTTTTTTAGGACGGCAAGCCCTATATCGTCGCTGCTGCTGTTGGTGCTTCGATCCCCGATCCTCGCAATAAGGGGTACAACTTGTCGGTTAAGACGACGTTTGCTTCGATGGACGATATGAAGTACTATGATAGCGAGTGTGAGGCGCATAAGGCTCTCAAGGCTTGTGCTGGGCCTGTTAAGGAGGATGTGTTGACGACTTTTTATGAGAATATTTTGTAAAGAATCTTAAAATCTAGAGATATTGGGTTTTTGGGCATGTTTGATTTTCGTATAAAGAGAGTATAGAGCTAAGGTAGAGAGCTAGCACATGCAGAAGCTAGATAATAAGGTGAACAAGTTCCATTGATGATGTACATGGCATACGTCTAGTACGCCCTGCCCGAGGATCGGAGATAGACATACACACTAAAGCAAATATAATTCAACAGGTAGCAAAACACCGATGCCTTCCAAAAATGGCATGCTAGGAGCTTAGAGAAGGTCGTAAAGGTGAGGGTGGGGAGGGGCGCAAATCATAATACTGGCTCAAAACGGGGGGAAGCAGACACGGGGAGGGAAATCACGACAAAAGCAAAATGACCCGAACCCATAAACATGGTGCAAATGCGCAGGATAGAATGCGCAGGATAGAATGCGCAGAATAGGACGTGATCGCAGATCCTCGCTATCTCCTCTGCGCATTCCAAATTTCCAAATTTCCAAATATACAGAACCGGATACTGCTATCCGGAATCGAGACGTAATAGAAACAATAATGTGATCAGTCAAGGGCACGACGGAGGTCGCTCCATTTCTGGCGGAGGTTCTCGTGGTTTTCGGAAATCTGTTCGAGTTCGTCAGTCTAAACGTCTCACGCTGAGTATTGAAGGAGATATCGTACCTCTGCCCACTTCATTTTCGTGGCAACCAACTCCTTCTCCATGTCGGACATTGATTCCTCCATCGCACGGTTCTCGTTTTGCACCTCGATGTTCCGCTTCATGATCCGTTCCATTTCTAGGCGAAGCTTCTCCTCGACTTCGGCCGGCTGCTTGTCGACCACGTTCTTGAGTTCGCTGACCTGGAGTTCCAAAGCCTCTTTGAGGTCGCGCAGCTCCTCATTCTCAACCTTGACATGAACTAACTCGGAGGCCAATTGCACATGCTCTTTGTCTGATGCTTCGGCACGTTCCTCGAGAAGTCGGACACGCGCGCCCTGCGTGCTCACGGTGTGCCGCAGGTGTTCCACCTCTACTTCACGCTCTTTCTCGGTTCGAGTCTTTTCCTCCCACTCGGCGGTGTACGTGGCAAGCATCTCGGACGTGAGGGGAATGGCGCAAGCGTCCTGCACCATGATGTCGGATCGGTAGATCTCCTTATCGGAGGCACCGGAGCTTCCGAAGAAGCCTGACTCCAGGATCGATGAAGTGGATGGCTGCTTGTCAATGTACGCGTCGAACAAACGCTCTTTCAAGAAAGTAGTGAGCACACTCATGTCTTTCATTTCAAGTAGCGCGTCTGCATTTCGTTTCATGATCGCAACGCCGAATTTGAGGATGGTAGTCTCTAGTCCTTCTTCGAAGATCAGGTCGTAGATGCGAAGGACCAGTTGTAGCGGGAAACGGTAAGCGAACAGTGTCAAGAACCACTGGGTGGCGTAGAGCTGAGGGGGAACTCCACGGCGCCGGAGATGGCAGTAGAGAGCGGGTTCTAGGTCTTCTAGAAGTCGTTCGAATTGGTATAGACTACGGTGAAGCCCGGGCATATCCTGAATGAACATATCTCGTAGAGAGTATTTGTTCATCAACTTGACCATCATGGCGAAAGCATCGACCTCGTCCATCTGCGAAAAATAAAAAACGTTAGCCAATGAGCTCAGTCAGCTTGATCAAGGGTATACTCACGTTGAACAGCAATGGCATAGCAATAAAGTTCATACCTTGCGCGTATCCAACTCCCGTATCATACAAGGCATATGCCTTGCACAACCCAAAGAGACCTTCTTGGCTGCCCTGGGAAACAAAGTATTTCGCGTAGCTAGTGCGAGCACCCAGGTCTCGCCTGATCACCTTCTCCAATTTTTGCAGCGCAACGGCGTCTGTCTTTGCTTTCTTCAGACGTTCGGCCTCATTTGAGGCATTTTCCTTGGACAACTTATCTGTATCTCCTTCGTAAGATGGACTGGGGGCAGCACTGCTAGACCGTGATACGGAACCAGAGTGGTGGGAGCGGACTGAGGAGCGCGAGGACGTGCTTTCAGTGCCATTTATTGTTCGTCCATCTTTGTCTTGTGCTGTACCACGCGCCACGAGTTCTCGATAGGTGTCCTCCATCTCAGCAGTCTGGCAATCTGCCAAGATTTGCCAAATCACTCCTCGGATCGTCTGAGGGATACCTCGTTTGATGGCAGCATTCAGTTCCTCTGAGCTTGCCAAGGCCTGGGGCCCATTGTTCACCAGGTGCTGCCACATCTCCCAATCCACCGGGGTTGAAGCATCAGCCACAGAACCTGTTCTCCCAGGAGCGACAATCGTCGAAGGTGAAATGGCTCCTGATGCTACCAAGATGCCTTCCTCTCCTTCCTCCGGGATGATATTGGGGCTAGTCCCAGACTGGCTGGTGCTGGCCTGGCCCGATCGCGCGCTCGTCTGGTCGACCTCTGGCGCATGGCTCTCCTCGCGCAGACGCAGCATTTTGAACTGATCCTTCAAGCTATTTCGTCTCGGCTTCTTTGAGCCAACGCTCGAGACGTCATCGCCATCACGAGCAATTTGGTCTAGATTGCTGCCGAGGGTCGACACGGAGGTGGCAGTATTGCGTCGGCTGGCAGAGTGGGGTGGGGATTTGACGTCCTTCGCAGTGGTCGAGGTTGAGCTTCGAGAGAACCACGCAAAGGGGCCACTGGACTTTCTAGGAGGGGCTGGCTGGGGAACAGGTGGATTCTTGTTCACTGGAGGAGCCGCCCATGGGACTGAGGGCAGACTACCCGACAGACCCATCAGCCCTGCGCTTGCCGGAGGGGCGGGATCATCCTTGGGAGGTAATGGAGGCGGCTCTGGCTTGTCCCCTGTGCCCTGTGGCTTGTTCGTCGGCTCGTCTTCCTTGTTGTTCATCAGGTTCACCTCGTCGAGTGAGGATGATGTTGATAAACGGTGGGATGTGAGTAGAGGCGACTTCTGGAGTGGACTCTGATCGCGATCTTCTTCGTCCTTCTCTATTTCTGTCTGCGTAACATCGGACCCTTGCTCCGGCTTGTCACCCTGGGTGGGCTCATCGGTCGCGGTGCTCACCTCGTCGTTGGTGTCATAGTTATTTTCATCGTTGGTATCCGTTCCTTCGCCCTGTTTCTTCCCCTTTCTCTTGTTCTTCTTATTTTTCTTGTTATTCTGTCCATCTTGCCCCTCGCCATCCTTGTCCTGCTCATCGACGGTGTCGGTCTTCTTCTCGTCCTGCGATTCAGAAGGGAACGGAGGTTTTTCCGTCGATTCCGGAGACATAAGTGAGCCAATTGGAGGACTGTCGGTCAACGATCGGGTGGAAGTGGACTTGGGGATGGTGACGTTGAGGTTGTTGTTCTCCTGGATTTCAGGTGTTTCAAGGGCGTCGTCAAAAGACTCCTTTTTCAGATGGCGATAAGCTCGTGTCAAGGGAAACTGGGAGATTGGAAATATCCGAGTCTTAACCACTTACCACTTCGTATTCAGGACTGTGTTTAGGCATAGACATGTCGGCCATATCTGTTTCGATGACCTCACAACAATCAGAAGATCAAACACCCCATAGGATCGCAAGAAAGCAAGGGCTCAAAAGAGCTAAAAGACAAGAATTACAAGGGAGTGGAATCTGCGAAAACAAAAAAAAGTGAAAAACAAGATGGAATGAGGAAGGAATTGACGGGATTTGATGAGTTTCAAGTCGAATGGCCAGGTACACTCGCCGCTGATTGGCGCCCCAGGGCGGAACCGAGAGGTCGGAGACGTTGGGAATGCATTTGCATATTCTACGATGTACGTTGTACGTTGTATGTTGTATGTTGTATGTTTTGTATATTATGTTCAGAGGATTATAATTAGTCTATCTTCATGCATATAGATTTAATAAGAATGTCTTAACATGGTATTTTGGCTTCTCTAGGAATTCAATGTCTTAAATGTGGCACTAACTATATAGTGAGCAAAGGGGTAAACAAATAGTCCAACTGATATGCATAGATAGTTTATGAAACTATTTACTTCACAGAGTCTTCTCAAAATCAAGCCATCTTTCTCGTCGCAATGGATCCAGCTTCTTCAATTCGGAGAGCCAGCTCAGGATCTGGTCGCGATCCTCAGAAGACAGGCGGCCTTCCACTTTGGATGCGAGAAGGGTGCACTCAATTAATGCCTGGTAGATGTATTTGCAGTCTTCAGCCCCATCCAGCATCTCTTGGACCTCTTCAATCTCATTTCTAATGTACTCTAGCCGGTCGGAGGAGCTCAAATTGGGAGCTAGAGTTCGTTCGGCCATCGACGGGTCGAACACATTCATCAAATTTTGGTGATAGAACCAAAGTGACTGATCATAAGGATCAATAAATGCTTGATGAATGAGAGATAGTTCTAAAAAACCCCTCCAGATTAGCATAAGGCAGACACCGATAAGACAGGTTAGACCAACCATCATCCAACATTCTTCTCCGATCCTCATCACTGGCAGATTGCTCATCCAAAAGGGATTGGATAAGCTTTGTCCGGTAATGCCACGCGGAGAAGTTGGAAAGATTGGCGCCAATCATCTTCTTGGCGTATTCCAATTCCTTCTGAGTCATGCTTGTTGCTTCTTCAGCAGTACCAAGCTCCTTCAAGGTCTCGACCACGAAGCGTCGATAACCCCACCCGTGGAAATTCCGGCTATCGAGAGTCAACATTTTGCCCACAAGGGCAAGTTCTTGCTGCCAGATTTGCCGGGCCTCGGGAAGGGGTAGTAGACGGCGAGCTTCATCCAACAGCCACAAACGATAGTTCCAGATCCAGTAGCACTTAGGGAAGCTCCGGAGAAGGGGAATCAGAAAATGTAAATCATTTATGATTAACTCGGTGATTGAATGTGCAGCAGTCTCATCATCCGACCCCCTGCTTGGGAGAATTGATACTGCAGTGCCTGTCGGCGGTAGTTCCAGGCTGTGTAGTATTCTGGATTGCTAGACAGCAACTCCGAGATCTTCTTCAATGTCTCGACTGTATACTCATGCTCAGCCACCTGTTATGTGTTAGGCTAGGTTTGTACGTAAGATCTATAAGATGACCAACCTTTTTAGATACCAAACGCTCGAGATCCTTGTAATTTTCTATCTTCTGCAGCTCTTGCTGTCGTGCCTCGGCGGACTTCTCAACTGGTTTATACCGTGGCACACCATGCTATCGCAATCGTCAGCCCCAGAACGGTATATTCATGGGAAGTTAATCTCACACTGGGCATTTTCAGTTTTTGTTTGACAATAAGAAATATGTAAAATGCGTTACCTAGGTAGGTTGCTTCGTGTTGATCAGATGCCCGCCAACTAGAATTATCTCATTGGTGCATGAGGCGGTGGAGTAACTTACGTAACCTTCTCGGCATTTCCAAGGTTGTAACTATAACTTCACGTGATCCGCACTCTTTCTACATTTGGGACTTGTCTCTGCTTCATCGTCTTTCTCGTCTCGCCGCTATGCCTTCAAAGAGAGGCCTCCTTATACATTCCTTTTTTTAGATCTAGGCCATTACTCATATACAGCTTATCGACCTGCATCCAAAAACAATGATAGATATGCAACGTCACTCCTTCGAGGAAACCTCTACAGGAAGTCACAAACATCCTTTGACTTCACACTCTCGATCCGAGTCTTCCAAGGACAATGGACCTGTCCAACTGACTGAATTCGCAACCATCAATTTGCCATTCTTTGAAACACCTACTTCTCAATCATTGTCAAAGCCCAACCCTCAACCTGTTCTGACACCCGTCCCTCGTTCCAAAGAAAATCGGGTGTCATCACCCAAAAGAGGTCGCAGCAGAGTCAGGAACAATGGGAATACAGCAGCAGCAAGAAGTTCCTTCCAAAGTCCGATGTCGCCTAATAGATTCATCCCAAAGAGAGACTTCGTGGAACCAACATCAACAACCTTTCGTGTGGCCAAGCATCCACAGCGCCTTTCGCCTCAGGAGAGACTATTTCGACGACTTCCTCCTTGGGATGATCCATTTCTGCCCTCAATCCCGCATAGGGCTTATGTTGCCAACAGGCCCCGGCAGTCAACTCGACTCCAGCAGATCCCACATCAACGGCCTCGTCTAGTTGCCGAAGGCAATATCACAGGCAACAACACCGCCCATGAATCTTTGAGACAGGTCAGCTCTGGTGCAGTTTGGAACGTGGGTGGGGCTTCTGCAGTCCTCGGTAGTTCCCTTACTGCAGCCCCTGATGACACGCCGCTCAGGTCGACCAATGGGTCATCAACTGCCCCAAATTTCGTGGCTCGGTTCTTACCCAAAAGACCCAAATACAGTGAACAAGAAATCCATGAGTCAAGGCTTGCGCTTGCCTTGGGAATTGACCCAACGACCAGACAGCTCGGTACTACTTGTCTGCGGTATCTGGATGCTCCCCTCAATCCAGCATCCCCTGACTTTGAGCGCCTCTCTCCGTTTGAGTGGAAGGACAGTGCTTGGAAGAAAGTTGAAAAAGAGCATTGTAAGTGCAACCGTAGTTTGCAACAGCCACTCCCTGACCCTACTTTTGGAATAAATTTACCATTTACAGATAAATATATATATGATATTTCAATCCAACTTTTGGAAATTGTGAGACTGGCCTGGCAGTATCCACAGCCTTCTCCGGGGCATCAACTAACCCAGGTTGTCTCCAGGGCCCACATCTCCTGCCAGAAAAGAGGTTGTTCCACCGAAGCCTTTTCGAATCCTTGATGCTCCCTTCCTTCGGGATGATTTCTACTGCAGCACTCTTGCATACTCAACGACATCTGGGATACTGGCTGTGGGCCTGGCTCATCAAGTATATCTCTGGTCTGAAGGCCATGGAGTGGATTATCCCCCCTTTCCGGATCTGCACCCCTCAAATTATGTGACTTCCCTGTCATTTTCTTCTGAGGATGGCGGGCGAAGCATTCTTGCAGTGGCCCGGCGATCTGGTCAATTGTCTCTATGGAGCACATTCGAGAAGCAAGCCCGGTTTGAAATCAGTCATCCCAGTACCCTTACATGCGTGGCATTTAAGCCCAAAACATCACGGCGATTTTCAGAGCGGTTCATGCATGTGTTAGTCGATGTGGAGGAGATTGTTGTCGGCGATGACTTTGGGAATATCTGGTACTATTCGGTCGAGTGGTCTGACCAAGAAGACCAAGCTAAGTGGAAATGGAATGGGTCCATGACGCTTCTTGCCAAGATATGTGCACACACTCAACAAATCTGTGGACTGGCCTGGTCACCCGATGAGAAGTACCTTGCCACGGGCGGTAATGACAATGCCTGCCTTCTCTTCAAACTGGCCGAGATTGTTCCACCCCAGCATTTGAAGTATACGGCCCCACCCATTATGCCCCCGGATTCCCCCAGTAGCTTTAGTCTCGGTGTATTTCCATACATTGAACTGGGCACCGCAAGAAGACAACTGTCTCTTAGACGGCCTGCTCTCCCATCATGGCTTGCTGCGCCGATTAAGCCTCCGACCACAGCCGCGCTTTTAAACCATGCCGGCACTCTAATTTCGGGTGGTGGGCGAACGATTCTAGTCCCACACGGTCGTCAGAAGCACCGTCTGATGCACTCCGCTGCTGTCAAAGCAATTGCATTTGCGCCATGGCATTCATCCCTGCTCGCGACGGGGGGAGGTACTAACGACAGAGCGATACACTTCTATCACACCCGGAGCGGAGCGTGTCTCGCAACGATCAATGTCTTTGCGCAGGTGACAAGTCTGATATGGAGCGAAACTCGACGTGAGATCGCTGCTACTTTCGGTTATGCACAGCCAGATCACCCATTTCGAATCGCTGTATTTGCCTGGCCCAGCTGCGCACAGGTGGCCGTCGTTCCCTGGGGGGCCCTATGGAACCACCTGGGACGGCCCTGAGACTCGAATCAGCAACTTCGACTGCGGAAGAGCATTGTGGGCAGTACGATATCCAGGGAAAGTCCCTTGTTGCTCGGGTGTACACTCTAATAGATCGGGCACTCAGTCATCTTCACCCTCGTCAAGCCGGAGTCGGTCCACAGAGCGAGGAGCCGCGACCCGGGGCCGCAAGGTCAGTAGCCGCAAGATCGGTGCTCGGATGGTCGCCCCCAAGGAGAAAGAAGGTGGAATGTGGTGCACACGAACAAGGGAGGAGGGATGCATTATTGTCGCGTCTAGTGATCAAACTGTGAAGTTCCATGAGGTCTGGACTGGAAAAAGGACAAGTACTACCTCTGCTTGTGGACTGTTCGGTGGAAGCGACATTCTCGAGGGCCTGGAGGGCATTGAGAAGACTGGTGGTGAAGTCATTCGTTAGTATTCTTTGTCTTCTTGGGTCTGGGTACTAGGTACTCTCACTATCCTTAAAGGCTTATATTTTTATTAGTTTAGTGCTACAGCGAGGGAACTTGGGTAAGTTTATCATTCTTTGTTCTGAGGAATTCAATTCTTGTGTTTTTGTTTTCTATAGTACAATCGAGCATTCATCTTCAGAGTCTAAAATCAGTCCATATCCAAAGCGCACTAAGCCTGCGGGATTGGACTGTGTATGGGAGGTCCAATGTAGACTCTCTTAGGCAGGTTCATGACTAGATGTGATATATATATATATATACTGCTGTCGAGTGGAAAAGAGATTCAACGTTCAACGCATAACATAACAGGTAACTATAGCAGATATTATATATATTACAATATAACAAACCCTCTAATTGGACCTAGAATCTTACATTTCAAATAATAATATGAAACCAAATACATTGACCTCGACATTAATGCGCTGGTAGCCTATTACAAGAAGTATATAGGCGATGTAATAGAACGCCGATCTCACTCCACCTCTCTTCAGCTCCCCAAAACGTATCTCAGCTCTTCAATTTTTTCTTTATTATATCTTCTTTCCTCCTAATTACCTATCCGTCACACAATCCACTCCAATTCCCTCAAAATGCGCCTTCAAACCCTCATCCAATTCATCCTCCCTTCCGCAACCCTCGCCCAATCCCCCGATACCTCCCTCGGCTCCACCCTCAACATAACCGTCATCGGCGCGCGCCACAATCGCTCCACCTTAGAGTGCTGGGCTCTCCAGCCAGGATTCGAAACATCCGATCAACCCGGCCAAGTCGGGACCGCCACGCTGAATTTAGGGAGTACCGGTGGAAACGCGTCGTTTACAGTACTACGGGCTGGGTTTGATGGCGGTAGACATAATGCGCCTGCTTTGCAGTAAGTGATATTCTCCTTTTCTTTCTTTTTTCTTTCTTTTTTTTACACATGCATTTTGCTATTTCAGAGTCATCTGTTCTGGATGAGTTGTTCTTTATGCATGTTTCTTTGGGGTTTCCAATGTTGTTTCCATAGAGTCCACACTTATACAATATGTATAGATGGGTGGTCTTCCTCTCCGGCTTAGCGCATATTACGCTCCCTAACTCGACAACCGAGGCCTGGATTCAAGGCGGCAAGAATGGAGCCATTCTGGCTCTCGATACGGCTGATGTCAGTGCATTGGGTCACTTCACTACCTATCCCTCGCAGGATCGGACCACATCCGTGCTGATCCCCCTCGGCGAGAAAGGGGTACCGGGTCATCGGGTCTTGCATAACGGTCCCTGTCAGGGGGGAGGAGTTACTTGTATAAATGTTTGGTTATGCATAAAACAATTCGTGCATAGGATTTATACTGTATGTGTTTTTATCGCCTTGATATACGTCTAAAAATAACATCCGGATCTGCACGGTAGCTACGGAAGGAGAGATATCAAGACACCCGAGGTAGAATTTCAATAGACATTGATAGAGACGCAGAGGCGCTCGGTAGAGGCACAAGATATCGAAAGCAAAAGATAAAACAAAGAAAAAAATGAAATGCAGACCCGGTCGGATGCATCGAAAAATAAAAATATGTTCTTTTATAGACCGTTACCTCCCCTTCTCCCATCTCTAATTCATACAACTTCAAAAAGAGACACGCTTATTTCCTGCCGCCCTTGCTCTTCTTGCCGACAGAAGCAGAAGACTTACTCTTCTTTGATGGCGGGGGCTGCTGTTGAGCAGCATTGTCAGACTCGTCATCCTCCGTGTCAGCAATGAAGTCAACCATGGAGCCATCACTATCCTCATCATCGTTCTCATCCTCGTTCTCCTCGAGCGATTCCTCGGCATCGGAAGAACCGACAGACTCAGCAGCCTCAATGTCCAAAATGGGCTCTTCGTCATCATCTTCATCGTCACTTCCATCATCCTCGTCATCTTCAGACTCATCGACGCCGTTCATCATTGACTCATCCTCATCGTACGCCTGGTCGCGTATTGACTTCCGCGGCGTCTTGGCCTCGGTCTCACTGTCCTCGAGATCGTCCTGACCCTCGACGTAGATGACATTATCCTCGTCCTCGCTGTCCATACCCTCATCGCCACCGCGGATTGATTGCCGCAGTCCCAATTGAGCATCAAGCATGTCGAGCTTGCCCTTGAGGAGCAGAAGGGATGGCAGGCTGGCAGAGCGCTGGTCCATGACCTTGTAGAGGGAAGTCATGCGCTTCAGGAGATCGGGGTGGCCGGCCAGGGCACCACCGTGAGCAACGCAGGTCCACTGTACCCAGACGAGAAGGTGGCCGTAGCGACCAGGTCGGGAGGCGAGGCGCTCAGCGAGTTTTTGAAGCAGGGTCGCGGCCAGAGAGGAGTCGAGACGCTGGATGGTAGTGCGGATGATGGAGGTGTCACCAGTGTGGAAACAAGATTCAAGCATGCTGCTATCGTTGGTCTTGAGCGACTGCGTGAGGACAGTAGCAAGAGAAACACCGGTGGGAATCTGTTGCACTGCGGCCTGGGGCTTGCCGGGCACCAATGCACCCAGGAGAACGTCGTCGTCAAGCTCGGCCTCGACGTCGACTTCCTGGCCTGCGTTTGCGCGCAGGAGTTCTCCGAATGATGGCTCTGCGCCCTCTTCTTCTTCTTCCTCCTCCTCGGAATCGGATGCATTCTGCATCTCAACGTCCTCAGTCGCTGCGACTTGCTTAGTGGGCTTCGTCTTCTTCTCAGTGGAAACCTTGGACTTCTTGTTGTCCTCGTCATCGGAGTCCTCCTCGCTACCAGAATCAGATGCGTCTTGTCGTGAGTCCTCCATCTCTACATCATCATCAACCAGGTTTCCCTGCTCGACATTCATGCGAGACTCGTCGACACGGGTCTCGCCTGAGCTCTTAACTCCATTCGTTGTGACGGAGGAAAGTGCTGAGCCGGACTTCGTCTTCACCACAGTCTTGATTCCAGTGAAAGAAAGCTCATCGGTATTCTCATCGAGGAACTTAACACGCTCAAATACAGGAATCACACCACCTTCGGTGTATGCAACCACGAGAGTAGGGCCCTGGAATGAGATGGCGGCGACGGGAACGCAGGCGTTCGAGGAGTCGGTGTTGGTGATTTTGAGAGTTGCGTTTGCTTTCTGGGTCATCTGTTTCCGACTGGCCTTGGCACTGGCGGAGGGCGCACTTTGGGGCTGAACAAATGGCTTCGTGAAGAGTTCGATGCTACCATCTGCGGTGACTGCAGCAAGCACTTGGCTCTCCGGGGCGGCAACACCATCAGTTTGCAGAGTAATGGACGAGACCTCCTGGTCGGCGACAAGGTTGCGAACAAGCTTCTGGGTGGTGGCATCAAAGACGTTGACAAAGCGGTCACCATCGGATGCAAGGAATGCACCCACTCCAGCAGACTCGGAAGAGGACGAAATGACGGTGTGGATAGGGTTGCGCATGGCAGGGAACTGAACCGGCTCGTCGGCCTTCTCGGTATCTATTAAGTACGGGGTCTGGGAAGCGCAGATAAGAGGAGGGTTCGAGGGAACGGGGCGGGAGAGAGCAGTGAAGACTGATGATGCGGGGAGGTGAATTGTCCTATAGGTATATCATTAGTTAGGAGCTCGGTGTAGCCCAGCAAATATCAAAAACTTACTTGGTGCTTTGTCCGGTGCGCAGGTCCCATTGGACAAGCTTATTGTCACCACCGATACTCCAAGCCTCCTGGGCGGGCCGATCGGCTGTGAACTTGAAGTCCTTGATACCTTTGTCGTGTACGCCGGTCAAGGTGCCGACCACCTTATCTTCGGATGGAGAGTACATGCGGATATCCGATGTGTTTGTGCCAAATGCAACCACGATATCGCCCTGGTCCAGGCCATCAACAGCTCCATTGACATCGGAGCCGCGCTTGCGCTTCTTTTTCGACTGGTCACGGCCCTTGCCCGAGCCACCATAGTATCCCCAGTCCAAAGAGGTCACTGTCTCCTTCGGCCCCAGAGCATGCTCACACTGGAGGCGTCCTGTCTGTGTGTCGTGAATGCGAATGTGCTGTCCATCGAGGCCTTGAATAACGGACGCAAACAGGGCCAATTGGTACTCTGACGGGGAGAATGCAGCGCGCAGGATGGACGATTTGCTGCCCGCATATGTCATGCCCGACGCCGGCGATGCGGCGGCTGAGGCGACCTTGGTGGATGGGCGAGTCGTCTTCTTTCCCATCTTGGCTGTAACTTTTTTTTCTTATCGTTTTTTTTTCCTTCTCGTAGTCGAGGGTATGGTGGTGTGAAGATAAATATCAATAGAGCAAACCCAAATAAAGACAACAAAGATTCCGATAAGACTCTATTTTTTTCCGCCCCTAAGGAAACAAATGGGGGTTTAGGCTGGTGGTTTCGCAGTTGATCTGGACAGGAAAAAAAATGTTCTGTAGAGCCTTGACGGGCTAGTCCTAAAGTGGTTTAGACTGTCAACTGTTCTTATCTAATCATATCATCCCGTGATGCTTCAATGTCAGTACAACATGGAGAGAGTACAATCCATAGGTCCTGGGGTAACTCTGCTAGCTATTTAATTCATTTCAGTCGAGGTTTCATAGTGGTTTGTTTTTGACCTTCGCTGGGACCCTTTTCGTTTTTAGCTCTAAGGCTTTTATAACAACACACGACTTTTTGCTTTTAGCATCCCTTTGCCGAGCGAAAATATATAACTAATAGACCATTTTAACATATACTGTACTTCCTGCAGCCATCCCCAGAATTTATTTTGTAAACCTAAACTAAAATCCCAACGAGTTTCCAGGTTCATTGTGTGACCCAAGCCAAATTTGATATATACGAGAAACAGGACAGTAACCAAATAAGAGCACTCGTCTCGTTATAACTAGTTAACTAGTTAGTTAGCGCTCACAGGCATGTATACCCGAGCCATCTAAAATGTCCAGCACTAAAATTTTTATGTCGTATACTTTCGAGCATATGGACTCCCATTGGGCAGATCTTCGAGAACCAAAATACCCCAGGTCCCGAATCATGTGACATCCGTATATATGCCTAACCTGTAAGGGTCGAGGTGCAGCGAGCTACCCATCGATGTAGTAAATGCAAAGTGCTGATTGGAAATTTCCAGGAAGCTAAGCGGGGAACCAGGTAGTGGCTAGCCTACTATATCATCTATAGGTGTTTCAAGATTCTATAACATATTCCTTGCGCCGAATATGTATGCACATAACTAGCCAAAGGTGATGTTATTGCTTATCCACATTGGAATGATGTACAATACGTGTACTCATCATGATATAGTCACGTGAATTCTCGAGTGGTGACGTGACTCAGACCCCCATCACGTCCGGCCTAACCCGGATGTAGACAGAACCCTAGGGCTTTGAGTCATCCGAGATATGCGTCCACTGGACTTCGACAATTTTATAACATATGTGTAGCAAAAGCTAAGATGAAGAAAGGCAAAAAAAAAAAAAAAAAAGAAAACACTTGGATATGAGTTTTATTCTATCATCAAAATATGAAGCTCAAATCAATACAAGGGGAAAGGAGAAAGTTAAGAAAAGAATAGAAAAGAAAAGATGAAAAAAAAAAGAAAAAGAAAAAAAGGTCCAGGGGTATAGAACCAATCAAGGGGTAAGAAAGTCAAGAGAATCGGGACTAGTGTGGCTGGTGGAACTGGGTAAGAGGAGAGTGCAAGGCGGCCGTTTGTACTTAAGGATTCTGGCATCCCCTCCCGACCATTTTTCTGCTTCTGTCCTGGTTTTCTCCTATTTTTATTCTCCTGACCGCCCGACAACATAACAAACGCGTCTTCGCGTCATTTCTTCCTTTTAACCGCCTTCATCCCCGAATTCTGATTTTATTTTTTATTTTTTATTTTTTATATTTTTTTTTATATTCTTTATTTTCATAATCCCCTTTTTATTCCCGAGGTCTGATCTTTGCCTCAGGCAATCAATCATCCCGGGAACTTTTAGCTCCATATCTCTTGGTCTATCCAAGTCATCTAGACCTGGCCTCAATTCTACTACGTCACGTGACAGCTTTTATACCGCCTTCTTGGCAGTATAAATACCTCGTCTCCGATCGCATTCTCCACTCTTCCTATCTCTCGATCATCTCTGACCTCACTCTTCTTCCCCCCTCCCGCCCGTCGCGTTTTATTTGCGCCCCACACGTTTGATATCAAACCTCATCAACCGTTGAGTCCATACTACGTGACCTTGGTTGTTGCTAGTGTTTGTTCACTCGAGATTGTTTGCACGCGGCAAGATTGTTACGCGGAGAGATCCTACGGGTGTTTTCAGTTGATCACTAGCTTTCAAAACACCTTGCCATAACTCTCACATATTCAACTCCCTCACTCTACTCTAACTTGTATTTTTGCTTATCCAACGCGACCCCAATGGCGACCCCGCCTCCCGAGGTTCCTCCTGTCACTAAGGAGGACAAACCTCAATTGCCTCCATCGCCCACTGGTCCTTCTGCACTTGACTTCGCACCTGCTAGGTAAGTGAACCATATTCATATTCATATCAGCTCTGTTCTTGCTCTGACTGGTATGACGGGTACGCAGTGCGCAAAACGTCGCAGTGAATTCTAAAAGCGACACATCCGCGGATCCCGAGGTTAAATCGCCTGCTGTGAATGGCCACACTCCTGTCGCGCCTTCGAATACCAATGGTACAACCGTTGCCACCTCACCGCCCAAGTCCCCTGAACATCAGACCCCCCAGGAAATGATTCAAAACAAGACATCTGCTGCGGAATCTGCGCCACCCGCGGAGTCACAGCCGACCGAAGAAAAGAATAGTATTCCGCAGGGTCACGAATCTACCACTCCTGCTGCAGCCAACCCCGCAGCTGAAAGTATCGTTTCGTCCGTCCCGCAGGCTGTGGTAGACGCTCCCACATTTCCTGCTTCCACAGATGGCCCTAGTGACAGACCCGAGCCGATGGCCACCGATACCACTGAGAAAGTGTCGACTCCCGTGAAAACCGACCTTCCTCATCATCCTACCCCGGCACCTGCAGCTGCACCACCTGCGCTTACCGCGCCGGAGCCCGTTGACCAGGAGATGAAGGACGCATCAGAGGCCCCGCTATCTCCTTCCAAGATTTCCCGACAACGGGATGCTGATCTCAGCGAAGAACCAGCCCCCAAGCGGACCAAGGTCGAGGGTGACGATTCGGCTATTAACTTCCAGGCACCTGGGTTCAACTCCCCATCTGCTGCAACCCATGGTCCAATCCGCACTAGTGGTGGACCGGGGCTCACTAAAATGCAACATAAGTTCATTTCAAAGAGCCTTACAAGCCTCAAGCGCATGCACGATGCGCGTTTCTACAAGGAACCTGTGGATGCTGTCAAGTTGAACATTCCGCAATACCACACTATTATCACCCAACCGATGGACCTAGGAACTATGGAAAGGAAGCTCAAGAACAACCAATATTCTTCTCCCCAGGCCGTCGCAGATGATTTTGCACTGATGGTCAATAATACGATGGTATTTAACGGTGCAGATCACCTGGTCACTCAAGAGGGGA
Source organism: Penicillium verrucosum (assembly GCF_028828655.1). Classification (NCBI taxonomy): domain Eukaryota; kingdom Fungi; phylum Ascomycota; class Eurotiomycetes; order Eurotiales; family Aspergillaceae; genus Penicillium; species Penicillium verrucosum. The sequence goes on from NW_026643210.1 coordinate 7,239,735, forward strand.
TCAAGCTGAAGGCGACATTCGAGAAGCAGATGACTAATCTCCCTAAACCCGAAGAAATGGAAGAGAGGAAGCCAAAGAAGAACGCCGAGAAGACGTCTGCCGCTCGCCGGGAGCCTCGGACTTCTCTACCAAGTCAGCCCAAGGCTGCTTCTCCCCAGTCTCAGACATTTGCACTAGGACCCGAAGGCCTTCCCGTCATCCGGCGCGATTCTTCCAACCCCGATGGTCGTCCAAAACGGTCCATCCATCCCCCAAAGCGTGACCTTCCGTATTCTACCAAGCCAAAGAAGAAGAAGTTCCAATGGGAATTGCGCTTCTGCCAGGAGGTCTTGGATGAGTTGCACAAGCAAAAGCACTACAGCTGGGTCATGCCTTTCTATTATCCCGTTGACCCCGTGGCTTTGAACATTCCCACATACCACAGCGTCATCAAGAAGCCCATGGATCTGTCGACTGTTCAATCCAAACTTAAGACTGGACAGTATGAGAATGCAAAAGAGTTCGAGAACGATGTCCGCCTCATTTTCAAGAATTGTTACCGCTTCAATATCCCCGGTGACCCTACTTACATCTGTGGCCAGCGGGCTGAAGAAATCTTCAACGGAAAGTGGACCCAGAAGTCGGACTACCTCGAAGCGCATGAGCCACATCCCGAGCAGAACACTGATTCTTCCGATGAAGACAGCGACGAGGATGCAGAGGAGAGCGAAGAAGATGACGAGAAACTCACCCTGCTTCAGAAGCAGATTGCCGAGATGTCTCGTCAGGTCGAGGCTATTACCAATAAGAAAAAGAAGACACCTCCTTCATCCAAGAAGGTTGGCAAGACGAAGCTTGCCAAGAAGGATTCCAAGAAGATCAGCTCTGGAAAGAGAGACAAGAAGAGCAAGGTCTCTCAACCCGGCAAAACCCGCGCCATCACCTACAGCGAGAAGCAGATCATCTCGAATGGTATCAGTAGTCTTCCTGATAAGAAGATGCAGCAAGCCCTCCAGATCATCCAGAACAATGTTCCTCAACTCAAGGTATGATTTTCACGCGCTTATCACACAAACAAATTCTAATATATGTTTCGCAGGGTACCGATGAGGCCGAAATTGAGTTGGACATCGACGAACTCCCTAACGATGTGCTGCTGAAGTTGCTCAACTTCGTGAAGAAGCACGTGCCGAATCTCATGGATGATGAAGAGGAAGAGGATGTCACCGCCAGCAATGTGGCACCTCCCAAACCCAAGAAGAACAAGCCAATGAGCAAGTTCGAACAGGAAGCTCAGATCAACATGCTCCAAAACAACCTTTCTCGTTTCCAGGGTGGCGCCCACTCTCCCGATCCAGTAGCCTCGGTTGAACGCAACGAAAGCAGCGATGATGAGTCTGATTCGTCCGAGGAAGAGAGCGAGGAGGAGTAAACATACTCTTCCAACTCAATCCCGCCATTCTTTTCCCCGTACGGATGATGACCCTTCACCCTGACTTGCGTTCTAAGCGTCGTTTTCCCCCAGTGCCTATCTGAACAATTTCTCGCCATATCTTTCTTTTTCAGTCACATCGCTGATCCTGACGGGCTGCTTGCAATGCGCTAAGCAATCCCCCGCCAGCAACGTCTGTACATATTTTGATTTTGAATACCCCTGCACCCGGGCAAGGTTTCTACTGCCACTGACGAACCTTGCGCTCAAGATTGGCCGAACAGGATTTTATTCACTTAACCACTTGAATTTCCCTTCCTCTACGCCTGAGTGTACACTTTTCTCCCGTTTCGTTTCACAGTCAGGATAGGTGGATGGGGTTGCTCTATTTTCCCCGACGACGTTGCGGTTGGAAGAGGTGAACCGAAGCTTTTGGCTTCAACTTGTATGATTACGAAAGAAACGCGGAAATGCAAAATGAATATGTACTTGTAATAGTAAGGAAGGTATCTGATTTCAATGTTTTTATTAAGTATGTAGTTTGAATGTACGGAGTACGAACTATTGTATTGCGAACGACCTCTCTTAATCCGTCATTGGTCGTGACGCGTCGGGTCTACTTCAGCGTTCGGGTTCGGCGGTGAACTTCCCTAGTTTCTTTACAACATCAACATGATTCCTCCCTGTGACCCCTCAATTCTTGAGCACAATCCTCAATTCAAACGACTATATGAGAATCTGACAACCTCCCTCCTTAATCCGGATGCCTCAACGCGTGCTCATAGCGCAAGCCCAGCCCGCACAGCTGTGGTGGAAGTAAGTTGGCGAGACGCTGTTGCGCAGCACGTACGCAACAGACCCAAGCACAAACAGAGCTCTGATAACACTCTATCACTAGGAGCTGAAGCAATGCCAGACACAAAATGCAAAAAAGCGAATCAAAGAGCAAATGCTCCGGCAATTGGCCTTTGCCCCAGACAGCAACCTACCCGCAGAGGTCAGGACTACCCCCGCCATAGGGTACCACCCATCAAGAGGAAAACAACATCCCTAACGAACCTACTACATCCAGTGCCATGATAACCTCGCTATAATGACCCTCTACCTAGAGACCCCATCCAGCGCAATCGAAACCACCACCCCAAAGCCAGAAACTGAGCCCAAGAAACCAGATGAAACACTCACCCTCCTTGCACCAGACATCGAAACCTTCTACACCAATATCCCAGCCTTCATACTGCCCTTATCCAAAGCCCTCTCATCCGCCATTCAAGACCTACGCGCTCTATCAACCGCAAATACAGACCCAGCCACCGGGCCCGACGCAGACGTCCCCGCCCCACAGCACTCGAACCACAATGCACGCGCCCGAGCGCGCGACCGCCGAGTCCGGACCTCGATGGCGCCAGTTCCGCCACTCTCGTCACAGCTGCAGGCGCGGATGCGCGTGTTGCGCCACACGCAACTGTCTGAGCTGCCAGTTGCTCGGCGGAAGATGGCTGGTACGGCGGCAGAGGTCGTTGCTGTACGGGCGCGAGTCCTGGAGCGCACTGTTGTGACTCTGGAGCGGGCGAAGCATGGGGCTCTGGCGCGCGCGACGAAAGCTAAGGCGGAGCATTTGGCTGTTGTTGCGCAAGGCGTGGAGGGTAAATTAGAGTACGTTTGTTTTGTCTTTCTGGGTTTCAAGTCGTTATTTTTTTTGGTGGAATTTCTTTTAACGATTTGGACAGGGTTACGAAACTGGAGATTGCGGCTACGTTGTATACGCCTGAAACACTTGCTGCTCTTGCTCGGTATAGACAGCATCTCAGGCAGACGAAGGAGCGCTTGCAGCACCGTCGGAAGATGACGATTCAAGAGTTGAGAGGTTATGGTGATGTGGAGATGTCTGATCCGGCTACTGATATTGACGCGGATGAAGGGTCTTTCGCGGATATTGCTCGTCGGTATGGGGTTTTGGCGAGAGAGATTGAAGAAGTAAAGATGGAAATTTCACGATTAGAGAAATGAGCTACAACTAGATACCTCAGGTAGTACATAGTATAATTAAGATATTAAGACCTGGTTTCAACATATGCAGTGTTAGACATGTAGATCAGCAGACCCCGGTAGCCCTAGACACCTCCTTGGTGACCATGCAAGAGGGTCCAAGGCCTATCTGTGCAACAAATCTTTTGAACATGATCTTTGCAAGGGGCTTCATCAGTCCATCTGCTGCCATCTCGGCAGTCGGGGATCTTGACAAAGTTGACAGTGCCAGCAGGCACTTCTTTACGTAAGCGATGAAATCTGCCCAGGTGATGGCAATGTGTTCGTATTCACGTGGAATTCAGGATGTGAAGCCAAAGCAATTGCACCATTGTTGTCTGCGTAAATGCAAATAGGCCTCCGAAAAAAATCCGGGGATCCCAATCTCCAGGGCTCTGTCAATAGCCGAGTAAGCCATAGGGCTTCCTGGGTATCCAATGCCTCAATGGTGTATTCAGAGTCACTTGTTGACAATGCGAACACAGGGTTGCTTCTTAGAAGTCCATGAAATAGCTCTACCGGCCATGTTGGACACGAAGCCAGATGTGGATAGGCCCATTTCACTGTGTGGGCCAGCCCAGTCGGCACCGCATTAGCGAGATAAAGCTTCATGCTCAGTCTCTCCAGATATAAATGAAATCGGCAGATGTTTCGTGCCAGCAAGATATCGAAATACTCGCTTCAGTTCCTTCCAACACTCTTCCTCGCAACTTCCTGACGCCTGGGGAGGACTTTGCGGTTGCACTGAAGTGGCTATAGATAAGCTGGTCCTTACTTCAGCTGTGCGTGACAGGTGTGGTCTTTGAGGACCGCGTTCTCGCTGTCATCGGTGTCATTGCTGTTGATAGGACAGGGCATATGATATCAGTCCACAAGGCGTATTTAGGGATGATCAGCCAGGGATGATGGGTGTCGTATGGGACTATGGATTCCTGGTTCTGAATCAGAAGCAGAATGTACTGAGTATATAAGTCTAAGTATATACAGGCGTAGATGAAAGTTCATAAGTTCATCAACCCGCCAAGTTCTTAAATCCGGGGATGTCCCTGGCTTAACCCCGCGAATCACATGACCGCGCCAAACTTTTTCTGCCCGAAAGAGTCAACGCGACAAGATCTACTCATTCGCCACATTTCTCTTTGAACGCCCTGAGAATTAATTCAAAATGGCCGACGACGGACTGAACATCTATGATGAGATCGAGATCGAGGATATGACCTTCGACCCGAATATCCAGATCTACACATACCCTTGTCCATGTGGCGACCGCTTCGAGATCGCGATCGACGATTTGCGCGACGGCGAAGAGATCGCCGTGTGTCCCAGTTGCAGTCTAATGATCCGGGTTATCTTCGACTTGGTATGTTTCCCTATAATGCAACCAGATGTATGACCCTTTATGTGTTTAGTGGGCTAACTATACACCCTGCGGGGTATCTACAGGCCGATCTTCCCAAAGCTGATTGATTGATGCGCAGAGTACGAGCGGGGTGGCTGTTCAGGCGTGATTGTGCGACAAAGAAGATTATGCAAAATACCCTTGAAACGATTCGAGGCAATATCCACCCGAAGACAAGGACTATGCTGCTGAGTTTTGGAAGTCGGCTCGCAGCCGTGGTTATTATTTTGGCGGAAGTGGTTCGAAGGATTGGATATTTTGCCATCCCACTGCCAGATACGACTGCTCGTCATGGTCTGCATAATACGCCTCGCCGACTCTGGCGACTTTGATCCACCAGACCTCACTTCAAACACTAGATCGCGCCAGCATGTTTCATGTTCTGCTGCGAGTGTTGTCTACGTGCATCTTGCCAAGTGACTCCGTGCCTCTGGGGACTATTGGCCTCGGTGATTCGCACCGGGAACCCGCCGTACCTTCGCTCAACATATTCAACGTTGACTCTCGAATTTATCTAGTGTGAGTTTTCCCTTGGACAATATCACTTGGCCAGGGAAGACACCACTTCATTCATTGGCTTAAGATTCTATTTGTGCTTTGTACATGTCGTGTTCATTCAAAAAGGAAGAACAACACTTTGATACACCTGTTCAATTGGCGATGAAATGACCTTTCCTCCGCCTTCGCATTGCGTTCCCGCTACATACAATGGTTCTATACCCACCTAGTACATTGCCTCAAATGATACCCGCAACCTTGTTCCCACTTTATTCGTTCATCTCCCTCCAAATCTATGAGAAAGAAGCAGCACGAGAAATATTTCAATGCAACCGCATCGTAAAATAAACACTAAACTACAATATGCAACAACATCCCAAACAAAAGCTGGATGGACAAGAATCCTCTTCTTCTAGGTAATCGATAGCCCAGCAAGACGGTTCACTCACTCAACGACCTCACTATAGATATCCTTAGGCAAACGCAAGGTCAACTCGGAATTCAACAGCTCGGTCAGGTTAGATCCATCACGCAGGTAGATCCACTGCCCATTAGCGAAAGGCCGGGAGTCCTGCTTCTCATGCATGTAATCGCCCTCGACAATCCAGTCGTACCGCTTGGGCCCGGAGATGGGCGAGCTGAGCCATATCTGCTTGTTGGGTGGTTGCTTGTTGAGTACATAGGTTCCAAGTGCGGGAACGGAGATATTCAGAACACCAGCCTAGAAGAACAAAGTGGGTTAGTGACTTTTTATAATCTATACACAATGCCAATGGAAGGACTTCGTGTAGGCCGAGAAAAATAGGAAGAAGGAAGATGAAGAAGACCGGGCAAAATATAATATATAGAAAAAAAAAGAGAGAAACATACACTGTACTCAGCCTCAACATCCGATCCCTCCTCTTGTGCCTTCTCCAGCTCGCTTTGCAGGACGTTGAAATAATGCTCCGCGTACTCGTAGTACTCCTCCGGCGTCAACGGCGAGGGCTCAGTGATATGAGAAGCAGCCCCGGCAACAGAACCCGGCTGCGGGCTTGGAGCTGGGGGGTTTGCTGATTCTGGGTGAATGCCTTTGCGGATTACCGGGGAGGACTGGAATGAGCGAGTGAACTGCGAGGCGGAGCTGGGGCGGATGGCGCAAGCCCGGGGAAGCAGAGTTGATGTTGTGGTTGTTGTGCGCATAGATGGGCGCAAGGAGGTGAGCAGAGCTCGGGGGGGCTGTGCGGGATAGCATTGCTGTATGAAGGTGTTTGGATTGGGTTTGCGGAAGATAGTAATTGAAGGTTGGCGGAGCTGTTCTGATGATGGATGCGGAGAGATGGGATAATTTACATCATCATGGTTCACCGCCTGCTTTATTAGATATGATTACGGGCAGTACTTGTGATTGGATGGAGGTATAGACAACAGTTGCTCGATGTGGTATTTTATTTAGAAAAGGTAGACTATATATCTTGTGCGACTATGATGATTTAACTTGTCAAATACTTGGATTGATTTGTAGGCATTTGATGGTTGGTCAGGTTGAGGATATACTTGCGCAATAGGCCCGGCCCCCCAACGAGACTGTAGCATCTAGGAACTTTGAAAAGTAGGCATTGTAGTAACGTTCGAATATATTTCTCTCATGATGAACTACATAAAATTTGGCTTGGAAGAGATGTGATATTTGTGAATAAAATGTTATCCTATTTCACTCCAGGGTTAGCCATGACCACTTCGCCTTCCGGTGATGACATTGGGTTAAGGATCCTGGTATAATCCTAGAAGCTTTTATGTTTGGGATTTATACTTGGCTTTGTGGGCTATTGAGAGGTCTAGTCCAAGATTTGGTTTTTGTTTATCAATATTATATTGAGTCTATTTCCGACAGATATTCCCTTGAAACTTATAGCTCCCTCTATCGCGGTCCGGCCGCTTCTACCCCCGTTGTATAACTTATGCTATATATGCCCCTTCATAGTTTAAATAAGCACATACGACCATAGGGTGTGGAAAATAGGGCTTCCCGTCCGCTCAGCCGTACTCAAGCCACACGCCGGTGAGTTAGTAGTTGGGTGGGTGACCACCAGCGAATCCTCACTGTTGTATGTTTTTGTTTTTTGGGCTACCTGTAAAGGAATGAGAAGCACTCGTGCCCAGGTGTATCCTGTCGATGACACATGCGGAGAGAATAGAATGCGCCCAGGCAGACGTGGAGGCTGCTGCCGCTGTAGATATCGGAACGGCCATACCAAATAGCCTGATGCCCACAGGAAGGAGATTGGTGTATAATGAAACTGCTATTATAAAAGATGTCCACGAGTGTGCATACTTGTCTGGAATCAACAGAAATAATGTGTTAACAGTGGTACTAATATGGACACCGACAACGATATTTTCCGGCCTCATTAATGATTGATGAGACCAAGGAGACTTGCATCACGCTCGCCCTCGTATTTGAGAAACTGAAGGCACAGCAATGGTGAATATCCCATAGGAACACGAGGTCGACTTGTTATATCAACCACAGGTATGCATGATCTCGCACTTTCTTGAACCAATGAATGAGATCCTTTGAAGACATCTTCGTATAGGCAGCTATAGCTACCTAGACATGTCATAAGACTCGTCCGGTGTCTTCGGTATACGTCCAGCCCCATGGGTGTCGGGCGGGCAAGACCACGCGTCACAATCTAAAAATGGTCCTCGATAGTTAGGCTGCTTGATCGTTGAGGCCGGAGACTAGCCGAAACCAATAGGAATAAAATCCTAGGACGATAGTTTGATCAAGAGCGTAAGATCCCCACAGAACGAGATTGGTAAGCCACGAGTGACTAACCTCCCGTATCTTTCCTATTCATTTTCGGGATTATGATATGTGTACAATACAACATACGGAGTACGATGTACAGCATACAAAGCCAGCAGAGCTGCGCAGTAGGATGACGTGGGCAGAGCGCCGGGAAAGTGGGACCGGGGCTAGAAGCGAGTCTATGGAGAAAAGCCACATTACTTGCCAATGCGACCAGAACATCCCTAACAATGCGATGTGTTCTTTTTTTCTTTTTTTTCTTGGAGAAGATTATTGTTATAATAATAGTCCGGGAATTAATAGTCCGAAAAAGTATGTTATATAGTCTATAGTCTTGAATGGGAACCAATTTAGAGCCTTGGTTCACGTCAGGATCATAAAGAGATCGGTGGAATTAGTATGTTTCAGATCAGAGGAACCCTGGTCTTGGTCATGGGAGTAGAGATACCGACATGCATATGCCTCGGAACTATGTCCGGGACCTTGCTTTAGAAAGCGGGAGCTGACTGAGGTTTGATCTCCTAGCCACCTTGTGATTCTCGCTAGTGGCAACTATTAGTCCAGGAGGAGTTACAAAGAATGGATGAAACCCGGAGAATTACCTAGGTAGTCCCGAAGGGTACTCCGGATGAGATGATTGAGAAAATTCAGAACCCGCTTGGCATGTAAACCTTGTGCTATCTGCATTCTGTAGGGTATACGGAGTACTTGTGTACCGACGATGTTTTGACAGCCTATAGGAGAATCGGGAGTAAGAGCATTGATTCCCAGTCATTATTCCAAGGGGATCACTACTCCGTCAGAGGTGGCACAAAGCAACCGGAACCAAAACTGACGAAATAGAAATTTAGGATACGTAGAACAAAGAACAACCAGTGAAGAACATTCGAATGGGGCGCCAATCTCAATACGATGTACCGGAAGAAACACCGGCGTGTAGTCCGGCAAGGCTTGTCATGGCCGTTTTTCGGCAACAGATCGGCAGGGGGCTGAAGAGGGGTTGGTTTCAGACCGCGCCCCCTCTTTCTTCTAGCCCTAGAACAACAACGCCCCCAGTTGACCCAGAAGTAAGGAACATACCGGGATATCGGTGAAAGGGAGAGACGGTCTAGATCTTGTGTTGCGTGTGAAACATGGCGTCGATCGGGGTTGGTGTCACTATGAGTGGCCGATTCGATCCATACTGATTTGATGTGGTGGCGTTTTCATAGTCGGTGTGTCATATTAGTCAATTTCAGTTGACGCCGGGCATGATTGTGTTGTGATTTGTATGAAATCTTTTTCTTCTTTTTCTTTGTGAATCTGAGATTCTGAGCTATTGAATCTCTTACAAGTCTTAAAATCTCACAATCAGACCTTGGAACCAACCTTAGTTAAATTAATGTAGTGCAATGTTTGGTGTTTTTATCGTGTTCCTACGGTTGTGTTCAATAACACAGTGATATGATAGGTTACCCAAAAACCCGGATGATGATGTATCTAGGGATCGCCTATCAGAGAAGCTCCCCTGACTGGGATCCAGGGAATCGCGCGGTCGAATGCATGATGAACCACTGGATGATGCAATACTATCCGTGGTACGTTCTCACCCCCACTGCACCCCCAATTTATGTCGAATTTCTGTCATTGGTCTTTAAACCTCCCAAGGTGGTTTCTCATTGCATGCCTTTGTATTCTGCCAGGGGTAAGCCAATTATTGTTCAGGCAAAGTTACAGGCACCAGGAACAGAGTTTCAGTTGTATTTTCCTCTGCAAGTCAAAATGTCAAAACTCGATGTAACAAACACCACTATTGTTACCCCATTATAGTCCAGGCCATTGTGGAGTGGTCTAAGGCTCCTGGGAGTGGAGTTAGACCAGATGGGAACTTGTTTGATACCGAAGAATCGAAAGAATTAGTGTCAATTAGCGCCTTGGAGATTGAATTCGCATTGTAAATGTAAGAAATGTCAGAAAAGACGCTCGGTTCAAGCCAATCACCATGGTTCGAATTTCTGTCAATGGCCCATTAAGTCCATTCAAATCCATTCTCCTCCCCCGCGCCCAATGATATTTTTCATTCAACCTTTGATCTGGCCAGAGGCATGGATGGGTATGAGGTCGAACCCGCCTCCTAGGCCTCCAACATCCAATGGCCACTTCCTGGGTCCACTCCACTGTGAAGAAATGGAATATCTTCCAGCCAGCGAGTTAGGCTGGTAGGTATGACACACTGATGTCTGGGAGATTTAAAACCTCCGCCTCCCTCAATCTTTCTTTTCTTCTTCTCTCTCCCTATCCACGCTAAATTTCCTTCATTTATTTTCTGGTCTTCTAGTCCTGTGCCGTGCACGGTCTGAGCCTCACTTTCCTTCAAGACTACATTCCTTTTCACAAAGTCGAGAACAGGTTTCTCTCTTTTTCCCTCCTTTTTCTTTTTTACAAGTCCACTCTTGTGACTTATCTTTCGAACTCATTCAAAATGGTCTCTTTCACCAAGCTTTTCACTGCCGGCCTCGTCGCCACTTCGACTATGGCCGCCCCCATGGAGGCCAAGCGCAGCACTTCCGGCAAGCGCGGCGCCGCCTACAACGACGTCAGTAGTGTGTCTGCTCTGACCAGTGGTGGCACCATCTCATGGGCCTACAACTGGGCCGGCTCCCTCTCTGGCGCGCTCCCCTCAAACATCGAGTTCGTCCCTATGCTCTGGGGCCCTAAGATGTTCGGTGGCTGGGTGACTGCCATCGAGACCGCTTTGTCTAGCGGCAGCAGCTACATTCTCGGATTCAACGAGCCCGACATGGCTTCGCAGGCTAATATGAGCCCTACGGATGCTGCCAGCTACTACCAGACCTACATCACCCCGTGGGCCGGCAAGGCAAAGCTGATTTCGCCCGCCGTAACCTCCTCTACCTCGCCCGGCTCCGGCCTTGACTGGTTCGAGTCTTTCATCGGTAGCTGCAGCAGTTGCAGTATTTCCGGTCTGGCTGTTCACTGGTACGGTGATACTGCCGACAATTTCAAGACCTTCATCACCAATGCTGTCGACACTGCTTCCAAGCATGGCCTGACCGAGGTTTGGATCACTGAGTTTGCTCTCAACTCTGATATCAGCGGCGCTGCGGACCCCTCCGCTACTGCTGCTTTCCTTAACGAGGTTATCCCTTGGTTGGATTCCCAGACTGGTGTTGCTCGCTACTCTTACTTCATGTGTGCTGATAACTACTTGCTCTCCGGCGGCACTCTCAACCAGGCTGGCCAAGCTTACGTCTCTGCGTAAGACTGTGCTTGTTTGACAAGTTGAAAAATAACGAAAATAAAAACAATGAAATCACGAAAATAGAGAGCACGAAGGGAATTTGAGAATTTCTTCAATGGGTTCTGTCGGCGATTGGTCGCCTTGGTCATCATGTCTGTTCATATTTCTCAAGGAGTTTTTACGCAAATATCCACCACGCCATTTGATTTTTTTTTATTAATTCCAGACCATTCCCACGTAATCGTAATTATGTATTCTGTAATATCAAGTGTTTGGATATGATTAATGTGGCGGGTTGGCAATGGCCACAATGGGATTCATGGCAAACGAGGCCCGCCACAACACCTCGCCAGGCAGATATCCAAATATCCAACAATGCGATATTGTTTAGCCTAAAGGGTCCAGTCCCATTGACCTAATAATAATGCTGAAACTTGAAACCTCGCTTTCATGTCTATTTTGACTCTACTCTTTGACTCGAATTTGGTGTCTACTATCACATCCCGTTCTTACTTTCTTTGTTACTTTATGTGTCCCTTTCAAGTATTAACAATGCATATTGAAACATCGAGTTTCAAGACCACAATGCATAACAGTTCTTTAAAGAAAATCCCAAAGAGCCTTTCGAGTATTAAATGGTGGACATATTCCTCTCATCGTCGAATTTCTAACCATCCAAACATCCAAACATTCAAAGCAAGCATGTCACTCCAGCCGCCGCCAATCAAAAATTGGCCACACACCTACGACCAGAGATATGTATACAAGCGTTTTAACATAGAAGATAACCCCTACGACCATCAGGTTGTTCACGATTTAGCACAAGAGGTCTTTGATATTGTAGCGGTTGAATCTCTTCACGATGGCAGGGCTCTCAAAAACCTTTTCCGATCGAGTTATTCACGCACTAAAATCCAATTTGAGTGGCGCAAGCGAATACCGAGGTTACCAGCCGCTGTTAGAGCTCACGTCACGGACGTTGAGCTTCTCACCGGGGCGCTTTATAAATACCTCAATTGCATCCAAGATGAGTTGCAAAAGGAGTTTGAGAAACAACTAAATGAAGCACAAGAAGCAGAAGGAGCAGCAGGAGAAGGATCATCAGGAGGGAAGACAGTAGGAGGGAAGACAGTAGGAGGGAAGACAGCAGGAGGAAAGACAGCAGGAGGAGAGACAGCAGGACCAAGTACAGCCCAGCAGCCATCAGAAAGGTCAGTAGAAAAGCAACCGGAACAACGCAAGAGATTCAACTATGGTCGGCCCTTCATAGTGCCCAATGGTGATATCCAGATCATCCGAGCAGATCACCCTGACATGCCGATTGCAATTAGGGTGAGTGACTTTTTAACTGACAGAGAAAATCCACAGGATATATGCCCAGATGGGGATTGGATCAATATCGCCAATATCAAATTCGAGGTGTTCAAAGAAAACCTCACCCAAGAAGGATATCTACGAGACGGGGACACAATCTGGTTACACCATCTCTCTCTGGATCAACTTGATCCTGCGTTGATTTCTAACCCACAGACTGGCGAGGTACGACTGGCATCCTTCAATCTCGCATCTACACTTTTACGGACTATCCGTGAGCATTGGCCTAAACTTCGAAATCCTTCCCCTGATCCTTTTAGAGGTAACAGACGCTCACCATTGCCCAGACCAAACATGACTGTTATCATCCGGAGCGGGAATATAAGAGGTAAGACTTCCTTTCTAATTCAGTGCGATTGGTAAAAGACATCATGCTAACATTCTTCTTCTTCTATAGGTGGTGCCCTATCTGCCAATCAGCCAGCAATAGCTCGTCCCACTGAACAAATTGGTGGTAACAAGATCGTTCCTAACCGCCGTTCTGAACAGGTAGCTCGATATGCGGCCAGCAAACACGCCAAAACCAAGCGAAAGAGGGCAGAGGCGGAAGCGGCAGCAGCAGAAACGACGGCAGGGGAGACAGGAGCAGAAACCGATGCTGAGATGAATGCTCCAGCGGCCCAGAGAAGAAGGCTAGGAGTAGCACACAAAATTGTCGCTGTCCCCGAAGCTGACCCTGCCCCTGGTCCTAGTTCTGGTCCTGCTTTCGCCCCTAGTCCTCTTTTCGTCCCTGGCCCTGTCCCTGGTCCTTTCCCTGGTCTTAGTCCCGCCGCTAGTCCTCTTTTACCCCCCGCCCTCGTCCCTGAGCCTGGCACTGGTACTGGGACTGCTTTCGCCCCTGCTCCCGGTGGGCAGCAACAACAGGAAGGAGGCGATGAAGCTTCTTTTTTCGAGCTTTTACGTCCTATAATCGTTGAAACGGGATATGGGGCCGATTATGGCCTTGGGCAACAACCCCAGGAAGGGGGTGCCGATGATCCTGCTTTTCAGGCGCTTTTAGACCCTGCACTCCGTAACACAGAGGGACTTGCGGGCGATGACAGCGCCGCCATGCAAACATTCCTCAACGAGAATGAATGGGCCCAAGAACTGCTGGAGGAGGGAGAACCGATGGAGGAATGAAAGGAGCTTGAAGAAAAAGAGGTAAGGAAAGTAAACGAGGTAAACACTGACAGACCTCTCTATCATTGTGTTTTGTGTTTCTTTAATGCTATATACTATGCTAATATTGTATTCTGATCTATCTAAACTACTATTCTATGATACTACACAGAAACAAAACTCTTGAAGATACTTCTTGCCCCCTTGTAAATATAATAGCCCAAAAGCTCTAGATCCCAATGTAACTTGATTTTAAATTAATTCGAAGGCTCGCACTAGTTATAATATATGTTCCCGTAGATGGTAACCTAGATCTTAAAAGCCACATTTTTGTTTCTCGATTCCGAGTCCGCTTCCATTGAATTTGAAGCCGTATACTGTTGTTACTTTCCTTCCGAATGTAGTAGATCGTGATATTGGAAGAGAATGAAAGAAAAAGAGACTGTAGGAGTTATATTGAAATGAACAACAGTTGTAGTTGTTTACAAGTCGAATTTTTATACAAGCAGAACCACAAAACTGAGTTCCTCGAGAGACCGTAGTCATTGGGAAGACAAAAGACAGACATCACTACGTTGTTGGGATATTTCAAGCGCAGGTAAATGGCTTACTTACTGACCCAGACTGAAATTTATCAACCTACGAAGCATAGAGTCAGTAATCTTCCTCGGAAGGTGAAAGGAATAAGGAAGTGCTTACCAGTTCAGCAATGCTAGCATAGGTACCGCATCCAAAAATAATCATGCCCACCAGGAATACCACACCATTCAAAATCGCAGGCTTCAAATTGTGCTTTTCATACCATGCACCTTCTCTCAAAAGCATATACCACATGATTGGTGGGATATAGAAAGACAGACCAGACACGAACAACGAGGAAATGATAGAGAGCAATTCGGAAAAGATGGGGATGGCCTCAGCAATGATCCAAGCTAGAATGGTAACAACAAACACAAGACCAAGCCATGTGCTCCAACCCTTGGCGGTGTTGACGAAGCGAACGACTGAGTCCCGGTATATCTTTCCATGGATATATCGACAGACGACAGTTGTATTGATAGACCCGGAAATGAAAATGACAGGAAGCGCTATGCCGAAGACAACCCTTGAGATGACGGGGCCCGCGGACAGCAAAGCAGGCGATTGCACCTCCTGCCCGACAAAGGCATAAATGATTGACCCTGTCAGGGTGTAGATAACAATTTGGATACCTCCTAGCCACCATAGCGTTTTGACATAGTCCTCGGGGGTATGCATATCTTCCATGAATGACGGCAGACAACCAGCAAAGGAATACGCAAAGACGATATTATTGGTGGCCACGATAGCCGCTGAGAAAGTGAGACCAGGCTTCGGCCAAGCGGACCAGGGCGAGAGATCCGTAGAAAAGTCACCCGAACCATTCGAGCTCTGAATACCAGTTGCAATTATCGTAACCCCAATGGCGATGACAATCGACGCGAAATCAATATAACCCAATATCGCAATCTCGGCAAATGACGGAGGAATAGCGAGCAACATGAGAATTGCAGCAGATGCAACGCTGAAGATAATCGAGCACGAACTGCTCTGAGTGATATTCTGGAACGCGATCGCACCGGTTAAGCAGTGCGACCCAATCACGAAGACAAGAAGAGCAACAAAGCTGCCCACGAAAAGTTTTGATCCCAGATTTCCCAGTAGAAGTCGTCCGACATCTGCATAATGACCAACTTGTGGATACCGCAGCTTGACTTCGCCGATATTGTAGCCCGCGTAGATTGCGACGAAGCCGAGTCCAATAGTTAGGATTACGCCTGCGACCATTCCCAGAGCCGCGAATGCAGATGGTAGACCTAGGCTCCCCAGGGCGATCGCTTCAACTATGGAAATGACAGTGAGTCGTTTCCAGCCCAAACGGCGGAATCGGGCATTTCCTTCTAAGATTCCTTGTAACTCAGGGTCCTGATCCTTAGGGAGAGCTTCGCTGGCCATTGTATGTCGAGATCTCGTGGGCAGTTGATCAATGAGTTGGCGAGCCGTATGCTAGACTGGTGTAGGGGTAAGTGCAGCCTAAGAAAAGGAAATTTAATGAAAAAAGAGAAAAAACCCAAAACGAGGAAGAAAGGCGGATCAGATAAGATCAAAGAGTTAATATCGACCGATGGTCGGACAAGCAGAGTGGAGTAACCCTCTCAACGACATGACACTCTACGGAGGATTCCGTATTCTTATGGCCTTATGAAGACTGTCTAGATGTGGAGCACAGTGGAGTCAGTCAACACAATGTTTATCAATCACAGGGATTGAGATACGGGGAGAGACTGGTGATTCGCAAGATTCCTGGCGCTAGATTCGGTTAAACTATATTCTGCAGGAAAAGGATAGGACGTGTCGGGGCAAGCCGCAAGAATAATGAGACACTAGCATCCGCTAGGCTTATACTGGATAAGCACCTGAACTTCCAAGGCTGCTAATGAAAATTTCATGGACCCAACTCCCGAAGGTTGTACGTAATTGTTTCAGCTCGTGAAGAATGGTCCTTCCCTCCCAGGTCGTTCATAGGGTAGAGAGTTTTTCTTTAGGTGATGTGGGTTTCTACCGCCCTTAAATATGATACACGTTTGTTAAGGTTTCTTTTCGTCTCCAGCTTGTCTGTTCCTGGAGCCCTCTTCTCGAGATGGGTGATAGGAGACATAACCATAGGCACAGTGAATAAGTCAGCGCTTGATCTCTGTGTAAAAAAAAAAGTCTTTAGACAATCATGTAATTGGATGCGTAAGGGGTGGAGGAGCACATCGCTTGTACAGATATGAACGAAGCTCTGTAGGGCGGAAGCACTGGAGCCGTGGAGGCCCCCGCGTGATTACGTGATCAGCTTTAAGTTCCAGGGTACCGAGGTTTCAAGGTTCCCGACCTCGGATGGTCAAACTTTCAGAAACCAAGCTAAACCCAGATAGGAATAGCGGGTTTGTCTATGGCGGCTCTACTCTATATCCAGGAACAGCTATACTGGTGCAGGCACCAATCTTAAAGCTACGCGTCTAAAGCTTGGAATGTATCGAGTAACTATCTAGGTAGACACATGTATTCCGTGGGATCCGCCAGTGACTATGGAGCCCAAATGCTCAGTCATGACTTTATCAAAAGACTCACACGAGAACTGGTGTTTAATCTTGATGGGCAGCGAGTATATGGCATGACTTTCAGCAACTGGGTAATGCTAATGTCTCTCCATAAGTGTGCACGCATCATGTGATTGGGGACCCTCCGCCTGCACTGTCTCATGGGGACTACGGCGAGAAGGCGGTCGAGAGGGGTGGGGAGAGAAAGAGGAGAAGAAGAAGAGAAGAGATGGAAGGGGGGTGGGTGCCCTTTTATACCCCCAACAACCCGTACCTTCCTAAAATGGACAGTTCCCTTGCACCTTCCCAATCAGAGTCACATGTATCGCACCTAGAGGTCGCACCTTCCCATACTACTTCTCGTTTGTATTAACACAGCCTGCACGTGAGAAACCTAAGAAATTCTTAATTGTTATCAGCTGATAATGTTCACGAGCACGCTATGTAGGCAGAAAGTTCTTACGGAAAGGCTTCACGAAATTTATCGCAGATTGCTTGGCCTAGCACTATGAACAAGGGAAACCATAATGATAGGAACCCTAGAACCATAGTACTGCTCGTCTGCGCTTCTGTGTCAGATTTCTCAAGAATCTTGGAAACGAGCATCGCTTATTCACCACCGGTAGTATGACTTTGGTTCACCGAGCAACACGGGCAGAATGTGACTATCAAAGATATGGCAGAGTATAGCTCCATATAACTGCAGGCAACACTGTTTGGGGAGTGCATCGAGGTAGATAAACCGTTTAAGCAGGGTCAATAATCCCATGAAAAGTCTGCTACTATAGCCTGGATTGCAGAGTTTCGAATAACCTAGCATAGCACACATAGATGAAAGTGAGAACAGATAGTCAAAGTGCTGTATTTAACGACCCCTAATCCCGGAGCAACTCTTCATATATCGGAAGTTTCCAGTCCTTGACAGGATTCGAAGAGAACCTACTGAGAAGATCCAGTCTCAAAAACGCGGCAATTCTCATAAGATGGTTCGTGAGAGCAATACCGAATACCGTGGCCGAAATCCTATCCCAAAGCCCTCCGTCATCGGAAACACCCTCCTGCACCTGGCTAACAAAAGGGCGAAACTTCTGTTCATACGCCTGGAGCGCAGCCAGAACAGGGTCTGTCGTAGACTCCTTCTCAGAAGATCCATCACAGTGCCTCCCAATCTCCCCAGCCAAGACATAGGCACCAACAATCCCAGAAGTGGTACCCATTCCTGTCATTGCTGACGGACAATAAGCAGCATCTCCAGCGAGCGTGACACGACCGCGAGACCAACAAGCCAACTTTACAAGGCCCATACGCTCACAGTAGAAGTTGTCAGCATCTTTGAGAGCTTCCAAGATCTCATCCGTTTTCCACCCCGCCCCTTGAAGCATCTCTTTCAACACTTCCTTTTGCTCCACAACATTACCCTGCAAACGTTTCTTGAGCTGTTCTGAATCTGCCTGCACGCCAATATATGCCTGGATCTCGTGCGCATTGTGTCTTCGAGTCATGATACCTCGTCCTCCGGGTGCCCTGTACACTGTAGCGATATACCCTTCCCCATCTTTGATTGGCTGAGGTAAGGTAAAATATCCGACATAGCGACCGTTGAGGGGATGGAATGCATCGGGGGCTTCGTTTCCGAGCATCAAATTTCGAGCACGCGACCCTAGGCCATCGGCGCCAATCAAGAGGTCGAAACGGCATTCGGTGGCATTTGCAAATCGAACGTTGATCGCTTTTTCCTTGTCGTTTTCCTCGAAGCTCTCAATTGATGTGCCGAAGATATAGTTGGCCCGGCTTTTTGTTACATCATAGATGATTTGACACAGATCGCCTCTCATGATCTCGAAGTTGGTACTAAAGCCCAGACTGACATTTGTAGAATCGTTGGCTGGGAAATAGGCTTGCCGGTTACCCGCTTTGTTGACAAACTGCATGCCGTGCTCTGGGATGGAATGGGCCTTAAAGGCCTGTTCGAGACCCATACGCTTCATGACTTCGATTCCGTGGTTGCGTAGATCGATTTGGAGCCCCGAGGCCCGAAGGAAAGGAGAACGCTCGACGATTGTGACGTTGTGGCCTAGCTTGGAGAGCCAGAAAGCGAGAGTATTGCCGGTGATACCTGCGCCGCTGATGAGGATCTTCATTGGTGCCATGTTTCAAATTGTGGGTGGTTAACTTGTTCTAAAGCAGAACGACAAGGTAGAGAATTGATGTTGGCTCTGAGGAGTTTAAATAGTTAGTCCGGACAAGATATCAGTGTGTAATAGTTGAGACCGATTATCTCCGCCCCGTGTTAAAACCGCTGCTTCGGCCGATTGAAATCAGACGAAATCAGAAAAGGTTAATAATATCTCAAGGAGCTTACTCCCGCATCACTGGGATAATACTAGCGATTAACTACATATGTAAGTTCTTTTCCCAGCATTATCAAGTTAAGATTGTATACAAACTGGCAAAACTAACAAAATTATAAGGCCCCCTAGAAGAGCAATATACATAGGCGAGACAGACAATTACTCCTGTGTGAAGGTATCAAGGAAATCCAGAATCTGGAAAAAGAAAGTCCCAGTCCAAGTCCAAGTCGTATCCAGAACCAGGACCTTCGGGCTCACCATCATGACTGGACCCGGATGCAAATCCAGCATTGTTGGGAATTCCCAGCAACGAAGAGTCAGCCTGAGCCAGTAAAAGGCCATGGCAGAATTCAAGACTGTCTTTCGCACTCCGTGCGATAGACAATTCACAATCGGCGCCCGCTTGCACCGCTTCGACCTTTCCTAAGATCATGCTGAGAAACATATGACCCTTGACGTTTGTCTCTCCATGGCGAATCCGCTCAGAAGAGAGAATAATTATGTCGTTGGCAGACCGCTTGAGAAGCATAATATATTCGAAGTTGCGGTGCAATGTTCCGTCAATGTGTTGGGCTTCGAGTTGGGCTAAGAGCTCAATGGTGATGACGGCCATCGCGCACCAGATACCCTCTCTGAATAAGCCTCCACCATTGACCATTAGTTTGGAGAACCCTTCATCTGGTTCAGGTGACATGATGGTCATGGCCGTTTCCAGGCTGACCTTTAATGAGAATGTGAATAATGGGTTTGTGCGGGCCTTGTTCATAAAATGACAATGTAGAGGTATCATGAATCGACGCACAAGATAGTCAAGTAGGTTTCGATGAAATGGCGTGATGCTGGAACTTTGGTTCTCCTTCACGAAACTGTGGTATGCGCGAGACGCATTGCTGAGCTCTGAACTCAAGGTAAGGACATCCAAGTAAGAGATTTGTGTGTTCAAACTAGTCAAGAGATGGAGTATCCTGAGGCGGATTGGCAACGAGTCAAGCAGTAAAATTTGGAATGAGGAAGCGGTGTAAGTGCCTTTGGGATGCGGCTGAAGTACCGTGGTAGTTTCGTCAATTTCATCGTCGTTGATGTTTGAAGGGGCCTCGGTGTCAGACTCGGGGATGTTGGCGGGCATGGCCGAATCCAAAGATGACTGGGTGGTCATTTCAATGATTGTGGCCCATAGCCTCCTACGGATTTCGGCCTGCAACACAGATACCCCCGAGAGATGCTTGGGATCTCGGTGTAGATTTATTTGCATGGCTTTGTGAACAAGAGATCCCATGGAGGTCCACACGAGATCAGCGCCAATGGAGAAAATTTGCCGAGCTAGAATTGTGAGGCAGTCAATTTGCAGCGCGGAAACACTCAGTCGGTCTTTTTCTAGGGGCCCAGAAAGCCAAGCTTGAGCAGCATATACCCATCGATGAACCGATTTTCGGAATCCGATATCTGTATTTTCCTGCTTGTGCAAGCTTGACCCTATGCCGACCACAAGAAGAATTTTAAGGCGCAGTTCATTGGGGACATTATGCGGATTGTTCCAATATCTCTGATAATCAACCCAAAAGGGAGGCGTATGAATTATCCGGTGTGTTGACTCGAAGGATTGCAGATACAAGGCTACCATCCTATCTGATACCTCGCGAGACGGGAGCTCAAGGCCAAACTGGGGATTCGATAGTGATCTGCTGGGCCGCCAGGTCTTGATGCTTCTCGCTGTGTGTTTGCATTTTCGAAGTAGATCGCCGACTTGAACAAGAAGGGCTTTGGTTTCAGCGCTTTTGAACGTTTCTCCATTACCCTTTCCAGTAGCCTCGGTATAAAATGCTAGAAAAGGCTCAAACTTATATGATATAATTAGCGGGGTGATTTAAGGCGTATGCCAATGCATATCGTACCTCTTTAGCCATGCTCATCCACAAGCTCCATCGCATAACCCTAGTTTTTGTGAAAATACACTGAAGATCTTTTGGCTGGGATGGGCGGTTAAATATTTCCCGACCCGTCTCTGATAGGTTATGCACAGGTTTTTGTGCCGAAGACTGTTCTAGGCTTTGGATCTGTCGCAAAAGATCTGTAATGGTTGATTCTGAGTTTTGTCCTCGCCCTGGCTGTTCATTAAAAATTTGACACCGAGAATCCAAACCACGATGTGGTATTCCTGCTGGTGTTGGAGTCCGAGTAGTGCTACGAGGCTCTAATGGCTGGCCATGGTCTGTAGATGGTAGGGGGTTTCTGATCGGTTGGACATGTGACGACGGTGAAGGTTCCAGAGTACCCGTTGAGTGTCTTGGGGTGCCTTCTACAGACTGAAGTGAGGACCTGGGTTGATCGCCGTAAAGTTTGTAGGTACATCGTATGTGGACGGAGACACAACGCGTACAAGGGTCATTTCGGTCACAGCGGATTTTGCGACGGCGACACTCAATGCAAGACCGAGCTGGCCTTCGGCGTCGACGGGGTTGAGACCCGTGAGAGTCCATGGAGAACTTGTTTGGAAGTGATGTTGATAGAAAAAAGGAAGTCCGCGAGAGCGGAGATTTCGGCAAATGAAAATGCCGCGTTATATCCGCTTATCCCCGTCGAAAATCAACCATCGAGAACAAACTAACTATCCTTGAATTCCCTTGTCTTTTCTTCTTATCAAAAGTCTTGCGGGGGGTTAATGACCTGCAGGTTCTTTGGTCCTTGTGCATCGATCCTGCATATCTGTCTCGTCTCCGACGGTGTTGCTTGTGCTCCGTCGGACGGATAGGGAACATGTGAAATATTAAGTCCAACTGTTCTCATTTAAAAAAAGAGGAATATAATGCAATGATCTTTTAGTCCATCAATTTATTCAACTTTGATCGATCTATCAAATGGCTCTTCTGTCCCTTTTACTCTCGCCATGGACTATGGCCGTGGCCATGCCCGCGTGGTTCGCGTTCTACTACATATACCCCTATTTAGTATCATACGGGCACTTAAGCCGAGTCCCGGGGCCTTTTGTTGCTAAATTTAGCAACATATGGGTCGGATTAAGTGCTAGACATGGTCAGAAATATGCGGCAGTTGACGCGGCACATCGAAAACATGGCAAAGTCGTCCGTATTGGTTTCAACCATGTGTCTATCGCCGATGAACGGGCTTTGAACGTTGTTTATGGACACGGAAATGGGTTCCTCAAGGAGTAAATCGGATTTCTTACCCGAATTGAGATTTACTAGTGTTAACGAAACATGTCTAGTCACTATTATGAAGCATTTGTAGCGCGAACTCCGGGCATGTTCAATGTTCGCGACCGAGCCGAACACACGCGCAAGCGGAAGATTATATCGCATGCCTTCTCTCCCAGGTCAGTTGCTGAGTTTGAGCCGTTTATGGCGGAAAACCTACTGCGATGGATAACACAGCTGGACCGGATCGCGGCTTCTCAGCCACAAAATAGTGGGAAGGAGTTTGCTCGGTACAACGCAATGCCCTGGTTTAGCTACCTTGCTTTTGACATAATCGGAGATTTAGCATTCGGTTCACCATTTGGAATGGTAAACAAGGGCAAAGATGAGACTGAGACGCAGCTGGTGACTGGAGGACCCATTTCATACACCCCGGCAGTCGATGTGTTGAATAGACGAGGCGAGATCTCTTCAACTTTGGGCCTCCTTCCAGCATTACGTCCATGGGCCCGATATCTCCCCGATCCATTTTTCAGCAAGGGCGTAGCGGCCGTGGAGAACCTGACGGGGATTGCTGTCGCCGCTGTCGGGTCACGACTCGATGCTGCAGAGAAGGGAATGGTCGATTCGCGCAACGATATTCTTTCGCGCTTACTACAGGCAAAAGATGCCAATGGAAGGCCAATGGAACGGGATGAGCTCATTGCAGAGGCTCTGACACAGCTTATCGCTGGCTCCGACACAATATCTAACACGGCCTGCGGGATATTTTACTGGATCCTGCATGGAGAACGCAGAGCCCCGGGCACGATCATTCCCCGATTGCAAGAGGAATTGGACCAAGCAATTGACCCCGAAGCAAAGATTGCATCTTATTCCGAGATCAAAGATCTCCCATTTCTGCGAAGATGCATTGACGAAGCGATGCGACTTCATTCTACTTCGGCTATCGGTCTGCCACGTTTGGTTGCCGATCATAGCCCCGGTGTCGATTTTGATGGCTTCCACTTTCCCCCTGGAACTGTACTTTCAGTACCCTCGTACACTATTCATCATATGAAGGATATTTGGGGAGACGACGTCGAAGAATTCAAGCCTGACCGCTGGTTGAACCTGACTGCCAGACAGAAAACCGCATTCAACCCATTCTCATATGGTCCCCGGGCATGTGTTGGACAGAACGTCGCCATTATGGAGCTGCAGCTGATTATTGGAACTTTGTTTTATCGATATGAGTTCGCGTTGTACCAGCCAATCATGGAGTCACATGAAGGATTCTCGAAGAAGCCCAAGGAGTGCCATGCAGGCCTTAGACTCAGAAAGTGTAGTTGACATCCCGTCATTTTAAAATATATATACTGAACCGAGAGGAGCGAATGGACCATATTCACAATGCGAAAGAGCATATTAATATTTACCCAATTCAAATCACATTACCAAAGAACATATCTTCAAGCGATGGAAACTCCTGCTCGATACCCCATTCGTTACAACCCCAGGGATCAGTGGAATTTTGCACTGACTGCGGCATATAAATGTCTGTGCTATTCTCTCCCATAGACGCCATACAATCTTCTTCCTCAATCCGCTCTGCAAAATGCTGCTTCATGATGTTCAGAGACCACCGGCTCACCGGCTCGGCTTTGCCTCCACATTGAATATGCGAGATGGCTTGTTCCATGAGAATGATTATACTACCCACATCATCTAAATGAACGACAAACTCGGCTAGTGTCACCATTGCAAAGGAACAAAGCACATTTTCGTAAGCCGGGTGGATATAAGTGGTCAAATCTGACATGGAGACAAATAGGTCCAAAAGTTGATGTGACTGGCTAATTGCGAACCGAATTAAGGGGAGTGTTGATTCCTCTGGTGTAATTATGGAGTCGCTCGTTTCCTCGGGTTGAGTTTCGCTCATATGTTGAAGTGTGCGACGTGCAAGAATCAGGTATGCGCAGGAGTATGCAAACCGTAGTGGTTCAGAAGAATCAAGCTCTACAAAAGTTGGAATTAGCATTTATGAAAGTGCTGGGAAGAGAGATTGAGATTGCTCACTATAAATGTTCTCCTGGGACTTGCGCAAATTGTCGATTTCGGGCCAAACGGTACTTCCCTTCTGTATCACGTTGGAGCTTATAATTTCCCAAAGTAGTCGATATAACCTGACTCCAGCTAATACAAGTTCGTCGCGTGCATTGTATGATGGAAAATCGAGGACTTTAATGCATTCGTCAAAGTACTGGCTGGATATGATCGGTGGACGACCAGAGCCCACAGAAAACCTGAAATCGGGTTAGGCTTTCTTGATATAGACACCAGAAAGATTGGAAGTTGGTTGCTATAACGCACTGTAATTGACAGAGGCAAATCAAGTTCCACGTGCGCATTATTTCTTGTGCTTGGGCTCGTTCGCCTCCATCGGCGTCGCTTGTGTTTGGAAGCTGCCCAAATGGAGTAGTCATAATCACCCGCATAGCAGCCGTGCCGCTGAGGAGCCAAGATGTACCATAGTCAGGGCCCAAAGATGGTCGCAGGTCCCACATGGAGAAAATCAACATCGACTGTATTGTGTCAAGCGAGGCAGTGGAAGAAAGATGTGCTTGGCCGAGCAGTCCATGAATATGGTGATACAAAGCTTGATGTGTCGATGACCCATGTAAGGAAGGGGTGATATGGAGACCTGCTAAAATACAAGTACCAAACAGTAGCGAGGATTTGGTGCGTAGTTGGACGGGGTCCGTACTCATGAATAACCAGCGGTTGGATACTTTCGAGAATCTGGAAAATCAACATCGGAACAGGTTCCAAAAGAATATTATAGATGGAATGCTCACCCTTTGAGAAGCGTAATAGCAAGTTCCTCGGAAAGTATACCGTTGATTATAATGTCTTTAGTGCTATCATCGCTGGTCGAGGGATTTTCATGTAACATGATGTTCTGTCGGATCTCCTGGATAAGATTCATGGGTGCATCGCGTGCAGTTCGTTCAATAGTTGATGAGGTTACCTATAATATCCAATTAATTACAGTATCAAGATGAGCTGTGGATATCCAAAACTTACCCCTGGTCTATTCCGGCAGTCACTATCATTGCGGATAGATAGTGATTCTTGAAGTTGACTCAAGCTAGTTTCCACTGCGCAAAGCCTATTTTTGATCAGGATATTGGAATCGAATCTAAAAGGAATCGACAATGGGAGGGTGTACCGTGTATGGTACTCATCGCGGCTTGTCGTAGAATCCACCTCTGCGTCCAGCGGCGGTTCGGGATCACTGCGTGAAATGGCCTGGAAAGAGCACCTAATCCTAAATATGGTCAGATATGAGAGTCCAGTAATCCGATTTCTCAATCTGGCTTGCTACCGGAGAACATCACAACGATGACATCGGTCAGAGCTGCCTGTTTCGCATCGCGTTTTCAATCGCCGACAAGCCTCGCAGGATCGCACTTTGCTCACTTTTGGCTTGCCTGGAGCGTTTCTATTTCGTCTCCGCTTCTTAATACAGGACTCGGACAAAGTCATAGTCAGTTTATAATATGAAAGTTTAGTTAGGTGATCTGAATCAGAGAGGAACGAGGATAGTGTGTATCCCACTCTTGAAGATAATAAAACTGTCGGTCTCATGTTTGCCTGCAGGTGCGCGCACATGCGCCTTGTTTGTCAGGCTCTTATTAACTGATCAACTATAGTTATGTGACTATATATGACTATATATGACTATATATGACTACGCGAGTATCCCACTTGTGTAACGTCCATTGAAACCACATGCTCGAATATATATGTTGTTTATGTGCATACAATATACCTATATCGCTGGCTTGAATCTCAATCCCCCCACCTTTGGCTTGCTATCACACTGATAATCTCCACTACTTCACTTAAAGTCCTTCAATCCAAATTAAAGTCTTTATCCGACTACACCCACTGTGCTGTCATAGTGGGTGGGTGTAGCAAGAAGACAAAAGTTCAAAGTATGGGAAGCTGAACTTTATAAGAATATTGTGGGCAATTCAAGATTTCCATACTCGGATACAACATCCGAGAAATGACATTCGATAGATCATTTCGACCTATCAACTTGTTTAATGAAAAATGCTAATACATCACTGCGTAAAATGTACTAATAGCGCCCAAGACAACCCGAGCAGCCTCGCCAATATCAATATCCAATAACATACACCCAAACTCCAAGCCGTTTGACACCTTCCCTGACCCAATGACCAGATTTACTAACACCAGCACCGAACAAGACCAAACGCCAAGCCATTTGACACCTTGGCCGACCCAAAGGAAAGGAGATGCCCCGGCTTAGATCGTAGTCCCTACTGGATCGCCAAGAAAGTACTTGGTGAGGGCCATGAACGCTTCCGATATAGACGTCTTGTTGGAGAGCTCGTAAAGATCAGAAGAACGCATCATGAGGGATTTCGATTTCTCGTCATAATAACACTCCAATAAACGTGCGTGCAAGCCAGCCAATGACATAAGCAAAACCTGTAGAATACCCTGTCAGCAATCCCAAATATGAAATGGAAAAGGAGAAAGGGAGAGTAGAGAATTACCGGTGCTATTTGATGGTGAACCAAGCGCACTTTTCTCAATTGGCCCAACATTATGCGAAGACTGATCAGGAGTTCTCCACGGAAACAAGTGTTATTCTCCGCCTCCAAGTCGTTGAAGACGACTGCTTTGAAATGCGGAAATTTCTTTCCAGCACTATCCATCATCCTAAAAGCGCCAAATGATGGAATGCCGTTCCATACGGCGCCAAACTGGTACACGCTCTTGTAAGGGGTGTAATCGATAGGCCTATCACTAGCGTTAGATATGATGAACTGATAGAACGATATAGCTCCAATAGTGGTGAACTTACTCCTTTGAACGCCACGGCCCGTCATAATCGTCACGTACTTGGTGAAAAGCATAGGAGTTCCAGTCATCGTGCATGGCGTGTGCACGAGAGTATGGGTCTTCAAAACACTCCTTGGGATCCGCAACTGAACAGGCTCTATTGAGTATCTCATCGCTGGGTTGCGGGAGGTTGGGTCTTGGCGTGAAAAAGCGGGGCTTGAGCTCTGAGTTTTGATCGAGACTCAGGCGGCAGAGGTTGACGTTGAAGTTTTTGAGTCGTGTCGCGTCAAGTTTGTGCTCATCAAGGGCCACTATGGCCTCCTCAAGCTCAATCAAGAACCAGCGCTGCTCTAAATGCTCATCTGTTTCGTGGACTTCATTCTTTGAAGACATGTTTTGTGGATGAGGGATTTGAAGTTGTGATGGATAGATTGGATAAGAGTGGATTTGGATGAGCACAACTGGATCCCGGGCAGTTTTATATCGGAGATTTCCTGGCTAGTATGTGGAGGTAAGAGTGGTGGAGTGGATAGTCAAGTCAATATGATGGAACGTGATGAGATGAGATGAGTTGTCCAGCGACCAGGCGCCAAGACTATCAGGCGAAAAGTATAGTTGCACATCACATCTGTACCCATGTTGTGAAGGTGATCAACTACCTACTTGTTGTACCTATCTACCATTGTTTCTAATGTCTGAGATGGCGGTTCTATTTATTATCATTGAGAATGTGTTGTGTGTCGTGTGTATTTACTATCTATTGTGTATAGAGCATTTGAATTGGAATCAACTCCCAAAGACCTAAGCAAACTGCATCAGAAGCTAATCTTACGGTTGATTCAATATTGGGTGTTGGAAATAAATACGAACGAGGTACTTCTCAACCTCATTTATCTATGTTAATACTATTTATTCCTTGAAATTGCATAGAGGCCCAAATTTCGAAAAAGATTTCAAGGCGAATATACCTCGCGAAGCTGAAGCTCGGGGCACTTGAAGTTTGGATCAAGTTCCTTCTCCGACAGGTCAATTGATTGTCCGTGCTGAAGAAGCCGAGCGATTTTGACAACATCCAAGACACCCCGCGAAAGAGTGAAAATCTTATCCATTTCCTCTAGACTGCGCCCGGCAGTCTCGGGAAACATGTAATAAATGACAGGTATCATCAATGCATTGCAGCCCGCAAAAATGACAAAGTATGTCTGTCCCATGCTGTTGAATGCAATGGGTGTGACAGCAGTGAGTATGATGCTGACTGCCCAATTTATGCTGATGCTAAAGCTGTTGATCGTCGTGCGTAGATGCAAAGGCGCGATCTCCGTGGCGTAGAGATATGGTATTGCGCCAAACCCGATGATGTAGCTGAAATGAAATAGGAAAATGAAGAAAACAGCACCGCGCATTGCGAGTGGATTGTCCGCTTGAGTTCCGAGACCAGCTACTAAAGCCAGACAGGCGGCGTTTCCGATTGCACTGCCTAGAAGCAAGACACGGCGACCAAGCCTCTCGATTTTGAAAACACAGAAGATCCCACCAAGGGGGCCGACTAACTGGTAAACCGCTGCTAGAACTGTGCATGTTGAATTACCCAGTGAAAGGTTGTTTTCGAAGATTGCGGTTGCTATGAGCACAAAATTAGTCAATACGCCATGGAAATAGGGAATAGACAATCCGGGGTACGTACTGTAAAACGTGATAACCGTGGAGCCGGTGAGTTGCAAGAACAACATCGCCAGAGCAGCAATCATGGCTCGGTGGAAAGTTCTTTGTGGGCCCATGTGGAATATTTGTCCAAGTGACTTTTCCTCAAACAAGTCCAGTGATGTTTGGACATCCTTGATTTTTGCTTTCACGACTTGATCATTGAGAGATGTATCTTCGAGAGCCGCTAGGACTTCACTAGCCTCGGAGAGTCGTCCTTGTCGGATAAGCCACCTGGGGGATTCTGGTAACATGCAGATGAACACCAGAACCGCGATAGAAAGAAGCATCACAAAAGCGAAAGGAAACCTCCAGGAGATGTTGCCTTGCGTGAATGACATTCCAAAGTCCAGAAAGAGGGCAAGCGCACACCCCAGACCGCTGAATATCCCCTTCATGCCGACGTGAGCACCACGCTTATTGGCAGGCGATATCTCAGATTGCCAAAGAGGGATCGTGGCCAGTAGAACACCAGTGCCTACGCCTAGGATTACCCGAGATGTGACGAGTTGGGCGAGAGAGCCCGCACTAGCCATCAAAACAGCTCCAATGACTTGGACGACTGCTCCTGCCATTATTGTGCGTCGGCGGCCGAATAGGTCACCAAGCCATATGCAGGACAGAGTTCCGAAGAAACCTCCTATGGTGTAAGAGGCTACAACAAGGCCTTGTACTGTTGACGCATGTGGTTTATCATCGGCTGCAGCAACGTTCATTTCAGGGAATTGTTCCTCGAAGTTCTTCAGTGTCAAGACACCCCCGAGTAGTGATGCATTGTAGCCTGTTGTTAGGATTCCGGGCATGAGAACCCCCAGAATGGCTGCGATATTGAGGCTATTGCCCCGAAGGCCGAGGAACCGTGGCATGTGTAGGAGTAAATGAGGATCAATGGGTAATATAATTATGATGGATCGGCAGGATTGGGATCGACACTGATCAACAGATCGATAAAGTCTTCTGTAGCCGCTGTCAACTTGATGAAATCCCCGAGATTTAAAGAAACTGAGGACAGTCGAGATCCGGGTATTTCGGCTCGTTGGTAACAGACTCGAGACATTCCATTCTGTTGTGCATTATTTTCTCATCGCCACCGATCCCAAGTAGAATGGTTAAGCCACATGATCCAGAAGAGGACATGCAAGGCTGATGGACTCATTCTTCTCGGCTCGCTCTGGAACCAAGGAATTTCAGTGACTAGGCCGACAGTATCTGCAGAGAAAGAGAAACACAGAACAGAAATGGCCCTTGTGACAAGGTTAAAGAATGCACAGAAAGGAGGAGTAGCAGGAGAGGAAAATGAGGAATTGGTAAACGGCTCGGTGTGATTGTTGCAGAAAACACCGGAGTCTGAAGCAACTGGCACCAAATAGCCGACGCAAGGGACATGAGAGTTTAGGCATCTCCAACCCAACGCGCTGAATGTTTGATGTGCTACAACATGCGGAGTGAGTACATGGTCGTTTATTCGCAAGTTAATCTTGGGCCTGCAATAAAAGTGAAAAGCAAGGCCGTTGCATATTGCGGATCATACATGAAGCATCTGCTGTCAGTCCTTTATGGTAGCAAAGAAGATATCATGAACAGTTGTATCCCTCGATCAAAACAATACTCCGATGAAAGCCTGCCCGGGCCGACCCTAAAGGACCCCAATTCTTTAAGTTCGGGTGGAATAGAGCATAAAAACCCGAAACTTACCCCAAATGCCAAGGGATCAGGAATTCCACATGGAATGATACTGTACAATTGGGTTACAATTCCTCTACTTGGTACCTTCCAAGGCTAAT
This sequence comes from Penicillium verrucosum, assembly GCF_028828655.1. Classification (NCBI taxonomy): domain Eukaryota; kingdom Fungi; phylum Ascomycota; class Eurotiomycetes; order Eurotiales; family Aspergillaceae; genus Penicillium; species Penicillium verrucosum. Next base: position 7,270,530 of record NW_026643210.1, read on the forward strand.
CTCTCATTCGGTTTTACAAATTGAAACTACACCTCTTGCCAGAACTCCTTCTGGGAGCAAGGGGATTTGAAATGATTTTGGCACCAAGATCGAAGAATACACAAGTTGACCCAGTGCTCTGACCAGCCAGCTGTAACAAGGTTTAACCCTAGTGAGCGATAGAGAGAAATGGTACTGTGCCGATGTCTATAAACGTATAAATATTGCATAAAATCTAACTAGCACATTCGTACTCTGAGGTAAGGTTAATTGACAAGATATCCAGTGGGATAAGCAAACTCCCTATGCTTGATCGCTTTACTCGACCATGGCACATCCTCATCCTTCCATTGTGAGTAAACAGTTTCCTCACCAGCAACCAATTGGTGGATATTACGCCTGGTGCTGTATACCATATTCCAGGCCAGCTCTTCGTGGAATTCAGCCGCGTTGTTGCTCTCAATATCTGAATCTCGAGAAGCCGAGCCGGCCTTTCTATATGTACCAATCAAGTTGGGAAACGGGGCCCAGCATTCAATCTTGTGACGCCCATTAGCACCCGCGCACAACTCACTCAGGGCGTCATCTACCGGCTTATCCAAATGATCGATGGAAAGCGCGGAAACAATTTTTCTAGCACCCTTGGTCGTAACTGCATAACCAAACATGCAGCAGCCCATTTCAGCACGATAAATAACCCGCGTCGAGTCCTCGGCCAATTCTGGATATTGTTGCTTCCACTGCTCGGTGGGTCCACCCCAGGTGGATCGGTGGTGGGCCCTTGGAACCGTGGGGTCCATGGGGATAGCGTAGAAGCTTGTTTCGTTGGCGTTCGGGCCCGAAGCACATCCACCGATCCAGAGGAGATCCCAATCTACTCCGTAAGGAGCTTCCTGGGATACGAATTTGGTTCCTTTCAAAGAGTGCAGCCCGCGTGCAAATTCCCCAAGCTGGGACTTGAGGCTCACGTCCCAGTCTGCATCATCTTCTAAAATCAACGCAGTCGAATAGCCATTACTTATCACACTGTTGGTTTCCCCATCCACACGTTAGCACGGTCTCTGGATAATGGGGACGAGGTATGACTGTACTTGACCAATGCATTCATGTGCGCACGCCAACATGCCACAACAGTGGGCTTCACGAGTGCGGGGTTCAGTCCCTAAAATAGCATCAGAAGATTATATGGGGATTATTGAACTGAAAATCGTACATCAGGCATGGCCTTGGGATGTAGATCATCCGGTCGCACTCCATCGAGCCATTCCACATTGAACCCCGATACCGAGGCTGCTAGTGTTAGGAAATCGCGCTTGTCGGTCCGCTCTTTCATACTGATGGCATAGATATGCTCAAACTAAAAATCAATGTTCAAGTCAGCAATTAAGTCTATAAGATAGTGGGCAATACCTCACCCCAAGAGTGTTGTTCTGGATATGTTCAAAGACACTATCGGCCATGTAGTTCCGCGAGAGATCGGGAAGTGAGGTAGGCCATGATATATTCCCGAACTTTTTGACAAGCAGCGTGCACAGGATATAAGCAGTAAGAGCCGCTGCCACAGCCACTTGAAGGACGTTTCTCCTAGCGATCATGGTGGGCAGCGTTAACAATAATGAGGAATGATGAGAATCAAGTCATTCACACCACCTCGAAAATATTGAAGTCCAAGTAAATGAAAAGCATTGCGATAGAAACCAATTTTTTTTTTACGTCCCTCGAGTGCCGGAAACAGCTTGCTATGGATACATCGCGATCGAGCTTGTCCAAATGCGGATTTGACATAACACGTGATAATGTGGGTTGGTGTTCGTTGCCTTATGTATAAGGCCTCCAGTGGCAGCTTGGCAGCTTATTTACTTCAACCACAATTAACTACCCTCAATCCTGTCGTGTGTTAAGGATGCATACGCCGAGTTCCGGTTAACTCCCTGTTTATCTATGTGAGGCAAGATTCAGAATTACTTAAATATCTCCAAAGTACTTTTGACAAATCCTTTCCATCGCCAGCTCTTCGGGCAGCTCCCTGCACGTGATACCACAGGGACTTCCATGTTTATTCTCAGGCCTAACGCTCTACCATCTACTTAATCTTGACTCCCAGCCCGTTTTTTATCAACGGACTTTGCATAATACTGGACCAATTATGCAGCATTACTGTGCTTTCCTCGCTTAAACGAACCTCCTCACCTGTCCGCATGACCATCTCCTCCTCATACGCCTGCATAGCCGCGACACGTTCCTCAATAGTGAAATCACCTCGATTCCAGAATGACTCAATCGCCTTACATGCGGTGTAAGCGTCCTTCATAGCGTGGTTGAGACCCTGACCACGCTGGAAAGTCATCGGATGAGCAGCATCACCTGCCAGAGTTACCCGACCCTGACGATTATCCCACCGATGCTCCGACAAACTTGGGTCCCAGTTTCGAAGCTTGGAATACCAAACCTCATGATCAGGGCACATCCACTCAAAGACACTGCGCCAGGGATCGACAAACCGACGGGCCAACTCCTTCTGGTGTGCAACGTGTTCTCGCATAGTTCGTTTATTGACATGGTCGCGTGGTTCTGAGAAGGAGATATAGTGTGCGAAAGTCCAGTTTTCCGGGTGGTCGATATCGTCCCCGTCATGGAGGCTCAACCAAGCACAATAACCCTCGGGATGAGGACCCACTTGGTACAGCGGATGGTGGGGGTGGGCACGTAAGAATAGGGCGTGCTCACGCGTATGCTGGGTATAACAGATGGTCGAGGCGAAATCAGTGGGCGTGACTTTTGCAGCTTGCTCTCCAACTAGTAGTGTACGTGTCGTCGAATGCGGACCATCGGTGGCAATTAGAAGACTGCCAATGACTTCTGTCCCGTCCGTGAACTTTGCAGTGACGTGTTCGCCGGTACCAGAATGAATAATATCACAGAGGGACTTCCCCCACTGCACGTCGAGGCCTTGGAGCAACAATGCCCGGAATTTGTCTCGGCGCAGGCGGTACACTCTGGACGACTTGAGCTCGGCGATCAAATCTCCATTCCCACCATTGATCATGGGGATTGGACCGCTTTCTGTAATAGGGATGTGCGGGTCAACCTGTGCCTGCTCGAGTCCAGCTAAAATGTCTGCGGGCACGAGGCATTGCAACGGTTCATAACCCCAGTGCAGTGCTATGCTCCAGCTTCGTTTGCGACTAGGTTCTTCTTCTTTTTCGAATATTTCGAAAGGGATTCCAGCCTAAAGCGTAGTAGTCTTGTTAGCGGGGCAAATTTGACATAATTGCGGTCTCTCAACCTTTTTCAACCCTTGGGCCAGCGCGAGACCCGTCGAGCCTAGTAATTATTAGCCATTGCCGAATTCGAAATGCAGATCGGGAAAAGAAGAAGGCTTACCAGCGCCAATGATGATGACCTTTCTATGGCCGCTGATAACAGATTGAGATGTGTTCAGAGGGACATTGGTCGTGCTGCTCTCTGCTCCCTCGTGCTTGGTTCGCTTCTCAGTTCCGTTCATGATGATGATTTCGTACTGATGCCAAGGATGTAGTTATAAGATTTCCAAAATCGAACGGCAGTAATGTATCAATTCCTCATGGGGCGCAAGAGTATTGTAATTCGATATGCGGTACTTGCTACGCTCGACCAAAGCGGGGTTGGAGTAAGCTATGCCGAGAACTACGTACATCCTAGTCTACGAACCTTTTGATATCGTGGACAAACGCCATCTATATATTTATCCCCTCATTTCACGTCATATTAACTAAACGCTGGATTCGACATGATTAATGATAAAAATCAAAGAGAAAACAAAAGAACAGGTCTATCTATAATCTATCTATAAGAGAAAATGTCAAACCAAGTCGTAAAACGGATTTAGACCGCAAGTGGGCCAGCGCCCAATCTATCTTTTGGTCCGATACCTTTGTGTCGAACCGCAAACAAACCGATTATTAGCCCCAACCCAGCTAGGCCGACAGAGCACCAGAGACCGGTAGCGTATTGCTCCGCAAGGCTGTGTCCTTGCTGGATGTCGACAGCATCGGTAACAGCCGCCGAGATAGCCAATGCAACACCAGAGCCAATTTGGAATGCAGTGTTGAGCTAGTTTAGAATTTTAGCATGTAAAAGCTAAATTACAAGAAAGGAAAGACTCACCATTCCGCCAGCAAGACTCTTGACTTCGACCGGTACACTGGTGAGTACCACAGTGCTCGTCGTGACGAAGATGAAAGACACGGATGAGATACTGATAAGGGATGTGGGGAGAACATTAAGCCAACTGTGTGAGTTAGTATAGTTTATGCAAAAGGAAATGGCGATACGTACAAGCCTGCCTCAGGGTTGGATGTCAAAGCACTCGAAATGGGGGCGACCACAGCTAGAACTAGTCCAGCAATGAGGAGGTGCTTTCCATTCATAAATTCCAGAAGCTTTCCTGTTCCAAGAGAAACAATGAAGCCGATTGCTCCCATAGGCAAGAAGCGAAGTGCAGTATCACCCGCAGAAAGCTTGTCCACTTCCTGTGCCATAAGGACGATATAGTAAATAACGTTTTGGTAGGTGCCATAGCCAGCTATTTAGAATTAGCGTTTTCCCAAGCACAGGTCCAGGAAACAGGCGACTCACTGAAACCAATAACCCAGAGACCGGCAAAATTCCGGATCTTCCACAAAGAAAGCGGCATGATTGGGTTGCTGACGTATTTCTCAAGGATTGCGAATCCAACGAGAAGACCAACCGCCAATATCAGCAGCACAATAATAAACGGCTGGTCCCAGCCATAGGTTCCACCACTGGAAAGCACGAATTGGAGCAGGATCAGGCCAGCTGTCGACATCACTGCACCAATATAGTCCATTCTTTCGTGCTTCTTTTCGGAAGGAACATCGCTTGGGAGGACGATAAAGCCCAGAATTCCCAAGGACCCGGTGATGATGACAATCAGATAGAAGATATACCTCCAGCCCAGCGAAGAGGTCAAGAAACCGCCAAAGATGAGACCGGTACAGAACCCTAGGGTTCCTGAGGCTCCATAGATCGACAGTGCACGGGTGCGATCAACACCACTGAAGTAGGAGCTGATGATTCCAATAGCAGATGGCACAGTCATCGCAGCTCCAATTCCTTGTATGCCACGGAACACCGTAAGCTGGATAAATGACTGCCCGAATCCAATGGCTAGGGTCCACACAGAAAGCCAGGCAAGACCCAGACAGAGAATCTTCTTTCGTCCATAGCTGTATAGGTTAGCATTATGTCAAGACTAGAAACAATGAGAAGCAGAGTCATACCGATCAGACAAAGCACCGGCTAACAAAAGGAAGCCACCGAACGACAAAGTATATGCAGAAATCATCCATTGCAAATCGGTACTAGACACGTCAAAATCCTGTTGAATTGACGACAAGGCGATGTTGGCACTTGTCATGAAGACATTGTCTAGAAATTGAGAACCGGAGGTGACAAGCAAAATCAAAGACCCTTTCCAAGAACCGAGGCGGCCAAACTGATGCGGGATCTTCTCAAATATAAGAGCGTCTTCGGTGCCAGCCGGGGAAGGAAGCAGGTGTGCAGGTGTAACAGCGCCCGAAAAGTCCGGACTCGAGATCACATTAGGCTCGATTGTTTTTGGGGCTTCTATAGTAGGTGTTTCAGCACCACCATGTGCCTGGTGGCCACGCGGTCGACTGAAATAGTCAACAATGCCCATTATGATTTTGAAAAATAGAATGAAGATGAAAACGGATGGCCAGGGTAGCACTGGCACTTACTTTCATATACTGATATAAGATTTACTATCAAACTAAAAATCAAAATCTTCAATCGATCCAGTTTAAAAAGTGGAGTGAGGCTTCTCGGATTACCCTTTCGAGCAAGATCTTAGACTGGAGCGTGTTCTCTCGGGTTGCCTATTTGAGATAGAAGACCCACGATGAACCCACGAGGAGTGGAGAGAGGAAATCACTGGCCCTGTCTATTCGCACATGCGAGATAGTATAGGATTACTATGAGTAAAATGTGGCTCTGATAACGCAATGCATATGCTTTGTGGCCCTATTGCTCATATTTTAGAAAGCCAACGCATCAGCTGGCGTTCTAAAGATGTCTATCAGTTGGAATCTTCAATCTTCGGAAAAGAAAAACTTAGCGGCAAACGTTATCGGGCCGAACGCTAAGACCCACGGGATCCCGGTACTTTGTAGGGCGAACTTGATGTTTTTAGGGCTACTTGGATATTTTTCCAAAGCTCCTATGTTAAATTTAGCTATGATTTAGTCTGTTCTTTTAAAAATATGCTATATCTCGACTATTTTTTGTACCTGGTCAAAATTTGAGATTCGCCACGCCGATTCTGATTTTTACTCTGCCGCCCCGACAGCTCATCCCACATACATCCATCATCCACAGGCCGTCTTCTAGGCCGCTAGTTCTCCCCCGAGTGGGGGACCGGTCTTCTCCGCTGTCGAAAATTTCAAAATCTCCCCGATTTTCCTTTTAGCAGTTTGCGTATTTCGTACAGAGTACGGCTCTTCAACCAAGGAGAACTTGCGATCCCCGCGCATCCTATACGTAGCTACTGATATATTTCTCCATATTTACTGAACTTCCAAGGTTCCAACCTTGTCACATTGATCAACGATGGGATGAACTACGGTATCCATGTAACTACCCCTCCAACCCTCGGATCACCTTCGCCAAGCAAAACGTGAGCAATGGGAACATTCTCTCCTGCATTGCCAAGCCGATCGCCAGTCAAGCAAAAGCTCTGACCACTTGGGCAGCCATTGATGATTCATAAAAGTCACCTGTTATATCTACGAAGTAAAATTGGAGAGTTCTCATGGCACAAGAATACCATTACCCAGGTGTATAGCGTTCAGAGTTACTTTGATGGGATTGGTGCCTTGATGCCTACTTTTGGCCTGCAGCCCTGGAGTTACAGAGAGCCCTGAATAAGCAAAGTACCGGTCCACGGGTCCACGGGTCTAAATTCAGGCATAAACCAGGCATAAACCAGGCCAGAATTAAGCATCAAGGCACCAATTCCGTCAAAGTAACCCTGAGCGCTATACACCTGGGTAGAATATGCATACTACAAAACCCCGAGTCCCTCAACTTGAATGAAGCAGAAAGGCAAATACCGCTATCGCTATACAAGAACCTCAAACGAAAAAGAAAAAAAAAAAATCTAAAAAAACAAAATGAGGGCGTGAAAATGTAGAGATACCTAGTTAGGTATCCGAGGCTCGTCAAATTCGGCTATTGAAGTTGAAACGACTGACGTCAGTATGCAGGGCATGTGCCAAGCATCCCGATCCAGGGTGGAACTCCCCAAACATCACCTTCCGGTCTCTTTTCACCAATCACAACGTCTTAAAAAATACTTTCTTGACATTGGAAGTAGATCGAAGGGGAACCCACAGTGAAAGGGAACCCACAATGACGTACAATATTATATATCGTCATATCTCTTCTTTTGACAGTTGCGAAATCTCATTTAATCTAGCACATATTTGGCTGATACTCACAGAACAACCTTGAAATTTACAAACTTCGGGAATCAGCCTCATCTGCCATGCGCGCCACCCGAATCTTTTGCGGGTAACACATATTCGAGCAGTCATCAACATTTTCTATCAGCGTCCGACGTCTCTTCTGTTGATATTGGAAGAAACCCGCTTCGGCGCGAAGAAATAGATGACGTTCACTTTCAATCAAAATGTCTCGGCACAACAGCTGGCCGACCTCCTACCGAACGGCGTCGCTATCCTCACCCACCAATATGAACTGGTCTCCGTGAACCGCCGGTTCCGAGAACTCATACCATGCCCCAGCGTCAACTTCTCCGAGGATTGGTTACGCTCGGTCCATCCGGACGACTATGAGCGGGTGTCCAATGGGTATCGCGAGGTCGCAACCTCTAAACGGCCGCTACGTCTCGAATATCACACCCGTGACCCGGACTCGATTTGGTGTGTGATGACTTTAGATCGGCTGGATGATAAAGATGTGCAATGCTTTGGGCTAGGAGACGATGGGGTGTTCATTTGTACAGTCGCAGATATCACCCCGGAGAAAAAGGCTGAGCTTCTTCAGAGGCAGGCAGCGGAGGAGGCACAGGAGCGCAAGAAGCAACAAGAGCGATTTATAGATATGATCAGCCACGAAATTCGCAATCCTCTGTCTGCGATAGTTCATTGCACCGAGGATATTCAAGAGGCAATCTACAACAAGAAGCCAGAGGAAATCTCAGTCATGAACATCACCGAGGCAGCCGAGACAATCAGTCTATGCATTAGGCATCAAAAGAAAATCGTCAACGACGTTCTCACCTTTTCGAAACTTGACGCGTCAATGCTGCCGCTGTCGCCACGAAAGGTCCAGCCACAGCGACATCTCACCATTCCGATGGCGATCTTCCGACCCGAGCTCCGAAAGCACAGAATACATTTCGAATACAAGGCCGATGTTTCCTATGCTGAATGTGAAATTGATTGGGTCATGGCGGATTTGGATCGAATGGGTCAGGTCCTCGTCAACATACTCTCGAATGCCATCAAATTCACCGCCCAATCAGAGAGTGAGCGATCGATCCGAGTCTCAGTGGGTGCTTCGATCGAGCGTCCAACTTCATACCCGCCAAATATTGTCTTTTTCGATTCCGGTGAATCAGCACTTCGCAGAGACACGACTAGCAATTGTGAATGGGGAAGTGGGGAAGTGGCGTATATCATGGTCGCCGTCAAGGACTCCGGTATTGGAGTCACCGAGGAGGCCCAAAAACGGCTTTTCCAGCGTTTCAACCAAGCAACCCCCAGAACCGAGAGCATATACGGTGGCTCTGGCCTTGGTCTCAACGTTTGTAGGAAGCTCTGCCACCTCCATGGGGGTGAGATTGGCGTGAGTTCCAAGAAATCGCACGGAAGTACCTTTGGGTTCTTTTTCAAAGTACGCAGAACAACCAACGATGGTGTCGAAGGAGATGAGAGCTTCGGTGTTTCTGCAATCGATAAACTTTGCGTTGGTATTCAGACACTGGGTAATAGAATGAGCGGAGTCAATCAAATAACGGAAGAGCCCCAGATGTCGGAAAACCCCCTGAAGATATCATCTTTGAGGCACAGCCTGGTGGCCCGAAGGACAAAGACACACTACGTACCCACGATATAGCACGCCAGGTCGAGGACGATCAGATGGAACGGACGAGTCAGAAACTAACCGGTGACGGTCAGCGTATTCTCTTGGTTGAGGATAACGTCATCAATAGGCGACTTATCTCGCGCAAGTTGAGTACACTGGGTTTTGACGTATCGGAAGCTAGCAACGGGCAAGAGGCTGTAGATGCAAACCGAAATACTCCATTCGACTGTATTCTCATGGATCAACAGATGCCTGTGATGGATGGAAATTGTGCTACGAGGGAAATTCGTGATACCGAAAAGGAAACTGGAGGACATGTACCTATTCTGGGAGTCACAGCTAATGTCAGGGACGAACAACAACAGGAAATGATCGGTGCTGGAATGGATGATATCATCTATAAGCCTTACGCGACTCATGAGCTTGTTGAAAAGATCAATCGCATGGTTTTGAAAAAAGGCTACCCATGAGGACCTAAGCCGATGACTGTGAGAACTTTTGCACATTTTGGAAGCATGCGAGATATATATTTGTACAATAGGCTCAGACAGAGAAATATACCAACGTAATAAACCCAATCGCATCAATCGGAATTCCTACAGCCGCCATCACAAAGGTCATCATTCCACCGGGAAAGCCTCCAGGACGCGGATCTCGACTCTATTCGAGGAAATGCAACCAACTCGTCTATGAACGTTCCGTAAACACCAACGGGCAGCCATCCTATGTCCAAAGTCAGCACAAGGCACGAGTTAAACAATATTAGAAAATGGGTTTAATAGGGGTACTAACCATGGGAAACAGTGTAGCAAAAACTCGAATCTCCTCTGATTTATCCGTGGCATGATGCTCCCAGTCAAGTTCCAGCGCTGCTTTCCCTATTATACCAGCCATCGAGAGCGGCACGTATTTCTTTGCGAGGCAATCGTGTGGTCCCGCGCCGAATACTAGCCAATTCTTAGTCTTGGACCCAGCATCCCCGGAGATCCAACGCTCGGGATCGAAGTTATCGGGGTTAGGGTAGACATTCGGATCATGTAAAGCCGGATAACAGGACGGGATGATCATAGCGCCCTTGGGGACGGTATAGTTAGGTGTGACAGGGAAGTTCTTCGTCGCGAGATATGGAACCATGATAACGGGTGGACGGTGACGTAGGAGCTCCTTGATGACTGCATTGGTGTAGGTGAGCGACTCGAGCATGGGAAGATCGAAAGACTTGTTTTTATCTCCGCCCCGAGCGTCCAGATTCTCTTGACGCAATTTATCGAGCACGTCGGGCCGCTGGGCGAGGATTTGGAATAGCCAAGTCGTGGCACTGCTGGACGCATCCTGAGAAGCAAAAAGGAAAGTAAACAGTGTCTGTCCGATTTCCTCATTCGTGAACTCGCGGATCATGTTCGATGGCTTCTCGGCGTCTGTCTCCCCCTCGGCGATTCTTTCGTGATATTGCTTGGATTCCATCATGTGGAGCACCCAGTGGTCTACGATGCACGTTGGTGTCGCACCTGTCGCCATGTTTGCTTTGCATGCAGCCGCACATTTTGTAAACTCGGCATGGACGGCGTCAGCCGTGCGCTTTCCGAGCCAAGGCTTGGTGAACGGAATGTATAGCGACAGAGGCACGTTGACTAGCTCAAGGGCAGCTGTAGCAAGGTAGAAGTCATCTGCAATTTTCTTGACCGCGGCCTGGGAGATATAATCGCCGAAAAACGTGCGACAGGAAAGTGCGCAGTTGATCTCGCGGAACATTGTCATGAATTCCTTTGGCTGTCCCCGATTCGCTTTGCTGGCGGCGACAAACTTGCCGAAGTAATCAGCTAGCACCTTCTCTTGTACCGGAAGGTAAGTAGCCATGGCCTTGTTGGTGAATAGGGGGGTCAGCCCCTTGCGGTACTCGACGTGATCTTTACCCTGAAGAAAGACCCATGCTTTGTGGCCTAGGATATCCTTTGCGACTGGCACTATGCATGGCTCGGCGTATGCGGGTGACTTGAACACTTTGTGGGCTATGTCTCTGTCCGAGGCTAGAACGACAAATCTATAATAATTTGTGTTAGTCTGGACGGTTGTACGCGTTCGATAAGAGTCCGATCAAACGGCAATAGATGTGGGCGCTTACTTGTGGAAGACAGACACACAGCTGAGTGGTCCACTCGCCCACTGTGCAAGATACCCCTCAAACTTCGGGTGCAGGGCTTGTATAAATGGGCCCATGAGCGGGATCTTGAGTGGAGGTCCAGCTATAGAGCCTTTTCGTTTGATATACATCACTAGAGGGCATCAGCAGGTTCTTGCAGTATTGAAAGCTCTCCTTACCTTGATCATAGACTAATATGGCGATTATAAGAGTCACTGCATACTGCCAAAATGACAAGCTCATTAAAGACACCAGCAGATAGCTTTGAGACTGGATATGGTTGGCAGGCCATATCTGTGGTAGCTCATTCTGAGCGATGGAGATGTTGGCCATTTCAAACGCCATGTTGGAGTCCATTATGGTAGATGATAGGGGAAAGTTCCCAAAATGTTCCTTTTTTAAGTGAATGGACAGAGAATACCTACAGAAGTAGGGCATGTTTTCTTAGTAATGGCATGATATCGATAAATACTGGGGGATATCCACAGCTCATAGATATTACCCGATTAGGACTAGACTCCGATGCCAAGCAGGGGCCAAACGGGGTCTAGTCCTCTTTTGATTTGGGCTCGGGACATTAACCTGAGGTCCACATATAACGGAATAATCGCCTAGGAAATTCAACATTGAGCCGACCTTCTGTCAAGACCAACGTCTGTGACGTTCCAACTCTTTGTACTCCGTACCGTGTCGTGAACCCAACAGCGGTGTGGGGTTCTAGTCTGAGCTATTCCTAAAGCTAACACGTTCCCCCTTTTGATGCCCACCAATATTCTTTCAAAATGCGCCAATCTCTCCGCCGGTCCTGTGCTGCATGTGCCAGATCAAAGTCCAGCTGCGATCTCCGCACACCGCGCTGTTCCCGCTGCATCAAGCGGCAAGTCGAGTGCGCCTACGCGAACGAACCCTCGACGGGTCCGGTAACTTCCGGATGGCAGAATGGGGCATCAACAAACCCGCTATATGGGTCCGGCACTTTAACTAACTACACATTCGGGTCTCTTGATCCTTTTGAATCGTATCCACAGACTAGACTTCCCCGGGAACACGTTCAACGTCTGATTTACACCTGTGTGTAGCCCTCCAATGAAGCATTGTCGATGAAAGCTTAGCTTACCCATTTAGTCCTTCACAAGATCGCCTTCCAATACTACCCTCTTGACCTTAATGCGACTTCAAATCCGTTTCTGATCTCTTGGTGGCCACTTGCCCTAGGGGATCCTGCACTATTCCACGTCTCTCTACAGACGGCATGTCTCGACGAAGAGTTGTTGGCCCAGAAAGGGTTTCAGACCTCCGAACTACTCATGGCAGACTCGGTGGCCTTGCTGCGACGCAAGGTTGAATATATGTCATTAGCTGTTCAAGACGGGACTATGAACTCAGTCATAACCTTGGCGACCATCGAGGTGAGATACTACCATAAGCACTCTCTTTTCTTACTGTTTTATAATTAGAACCAATCCCTGATCATATATGACTCTTAGTTCGGGAAAGGAAATATAAAAGTTGGTGAAATGCATGTCAATGGATTGAAAAAACTGGTCGATATGAGGGGTGGCATCAACGCAGTAAGGCAGACAAGCCCGCTTACCGCGAGAATGATCAGCTGGTAAGCCAACCCCTTTGCCACTCAGATGATGTATATTCACATGTTCCACAGGGTATCTATGCTCATTATGGGTCATCCTCAATTCGAGACCCAAGATGACTTCGGCATTGGAGATGGCATCCCTCCAGTCCCGGAATGGCAATTCGACTCAACCGCGCTTGACGATCAGCTATTTGACCTCAGCACTATAGAAGTGGACTATGCCGTTAAGAATGTCTTCAATCGTCTACGCAACATCTTTCAGCGAGTGCGCAATATACCTTTCCCAGCTACACAACTTCACGACCTTACTTGTTTTGTCATCCACCGACTCCTACTCTCCACTCCGGCTACGACAATACCTCTGCCATCACCGATGACGGAATCCCTTCGCTACGGAATTATACTTTACATGTTCATCGCTCAGGGGCCAACATATTATTCGCATGCAGTAATACTGAATACGATTCTCATTCGATTTATGGAGAACCTCGAGCATCTTGCGTCAATGCCTGGTGTAGATGGTTCACTTGATGTGTGGTTTGCTGCGGTCGGGATGGTGGCTTCATCTGGCACAGCTCACCACCAACAGTTCGTGGAGAGGGCACGAGATATAGCTTCGGCTCTACAACTGGGAAAGTTTGGTGACACCCTCATCCACCTCAAAACTGTCTTATGGTTGGAGAAGCCACAGAGTGAAGATCTCTTTCGATCCCATTGGGGCACTATCTTCAATCCCACGGATCAATCGGTAGTATCAGACCTCTCCATGTCGGTTTCGCCATACAGCAGTAGCGTGGAATTTATATGAAATACAGATTCATTCAACAGTTTGTAAGGACACAGTATGACTTTCGTGGGAAATCCTTGATAACGGAAAAGGTTCATACGAGACCACATCATAACGAGCACCATGACCTAAAAGACGACGGCTACCTCTGAGACACAATATCTACCAAACGGGCGTTTACTCAGCCCTCGGCCAATCAGGCTTTTTGTCAGGGGCATGTTTTCTTCCATGGTGGAGGAAGTGCTACACGTTCTCTCAGTATGGTTCAGAGCCACAAGTGTGGGGTGTAATGGATCATTCTGGCATCAATTTAACAGCGTGCTACAACTGCACCACTGTTTGACGCCCGGCCCCGACCAGGTCCATCGCGCCACTGTTGGCGAGCCCATACTATATTATAGCGAATGTAATTTGGGACCGCTCATTATATGGCCACTTTGACAGTCCAGATGGGAAGACATGGCGTGTTTTATATTTCTTTTCCATTAAGCTTCCAAGTGCTCATACCTCAAATACGATCAATCTGTGACCAAAATATATATCTACGCAGCCATGTCCCAGAGCCAACCCCTTCCCTACAAATGTGTGTACATCGTACGCACACATGTAGTAGAGACAAGGGCGGCGCCGATAACCCAAACTGAGACAAAAGTGCGTGTACAAAACAGCCAACTGTGCGTGTACAACAGATTCAGCCCCCAAATCAAATCACGCCAGTTCAGCGCGGGCCTTAAGATCCCTGTGGAAAATATCGAAATGGGCACGCATCTTCTTCCCAAGCAAAGAAGGACTCATAATGAACGCAAGGAGACCCTTGAGATCCTCAGTCTGTGTGAAAATAGTCGAAGCACCTTCATTGGCCGGTTCGATATGGAATTTATGCAAACCAGCAATGGTAAACACGGGCGGGCCTTGCCAAGAAAACAAGCTCTCGGTGTTCTCCTTTGGCATTGAGAGTCTTCAGCTTACATTTCATTATTCGTGTCGGGAAAGAGTCTGAATTCTCACCTTGACTTCAGCGACGAACTTGAAGTTCTCAATGTCGACTTCGATTTCGTCTCCCGAGGAAAGCTCTTGCGGGGTCTTGGTCGTGTCCTTAAGCTCGATCCGCTTGAGCCATTCCGTGTGCCATTCCGGGTATGCTGAGAAGTTGAGCAGCTAGGGGCGCGATAACTGGTCAGCTTGTTTCGCCAAGAATCCGCGTCCTAGGGCTAGTACGTACAATATCCCGCACTTTGGCAGGCGGCGCAGCTATTTCGATTGTGCTTGTGATCATCTTGGTGGTGGTGTGGTTGGGAGGTTGGACGCGCGCGAAAGAGGGGATACAAATAAACGGTGTTGATATAAGAAGAAGTGCGTGGATATAGTAGAATGCATATCCTTACTGCATTCATCGTGTGTTCCCACCCGATCCAGATGTCTGCAGATGGCCTCACCCTTCCTTGTTGCTCATTCGGTCATGATATCTTTTCCCCTAAATATGTGACGAAGGCTAGATCAGGCTACATCCGCAAAATGTGAATGTTGAAATAAATTGTCTATCTTTTTGAGTCTAGCTTGCTGCGATATGAAACAAAATCCAGCCACAAGGTTATGTAGCAATGATGAGATATTCAATAACAAGGGAATAAGAAAAATCCCCTAGGGCCATCTACCCATGAGTCGTATATACATCACAGACATGAAAACAAATATATACGCAAATACCACGTACTTATAATAATCCACACGCATGTTTCAGATTAAAGCTCAATACTGAGGCTCAGCACTGATCCTGCTGACACGCCGGCCATTGTTCTTCTCCCTGTCGGCAGCAAGCGTAGAGGCGAACTTACTCTTGGCGCGAATCTGCGGTCCCTTCCAGTAGAAAATATAGATGGGGGTCACAACCAGACAGGAAAGACAAGCCAGAATCGTGCTTGCATATTCAACATGCCACTTGTTGCCGATATTTGTGTACATAGGCGTTGCGTACATGGCCGAGATACCAGCGAGAAGATCACGCGCGAAAGCGTTGCCACCTGTCGCAGAAGCAGAGTAAACACCATAGGAAGCGACCATATAATCAACAGAGGATAAATAGATAGCATAGTTGGCGATACCGACACAGCCGGAGAAAATCATGGATCCGATCCAGTGGACGTTTTTCGAGTCGCCGAAGGATGTCCATGCGAAACCGAATAGACCGATGGGCTCGAGCGGCGCAAGGAAGAGCAGCCACTTGAGACGGCGCTCGGGCGGGATAGCGGCGTCACCATATCTGAGTCGAAGCTTTTGATCACGCATAAACCACGGGAAGTAACTGAAGTAAGCGATGAAGTAGGCGGCGTTGATGGGGATAACTGCCCAGGCTTGTGCGAGGGTACCGAAGCCCCATCCTTGCTTGTAGACGATGGCGAAACTCTCGAGGAAGGTGAAGATCAGAGCATCGGAGAAACCGGAGAGAAGAGAAAGACAGAGGACGATAGGCTCGCGCAGAAGCATGTAGAATGGACGCGCCCAGATCCTGCCGGCTTCCTTGAGGGACACACGGGGGCTCTTCAACTCATTGGGTCCGTAGATATTCGGGTCTTCTCCGGTCTTGCGGCGGCGCTTGGCTTCTCTGTCCATGATGATGGTCGAACGACTCTCGGGCATGAAGAAGATGATGAACTGAGTAACTCCTCCGAAGATAAGTTGAATCCAGAAGAACCATTGCCAATCAAGGACTAAATATCAAACATAGGTGTTAGCAATAGGTCGCAAACCAGTACATAGTGACCTCGGGGGAAAATGGGTTGCTTACACCGCGCAATTGGTCCTCCAATCACACCACCAATACTTGTACCGATACATGAGGACAAAACGATGAATGCGAGAGGGAATTGTTGCGTTTCGGGCTGGTAGATATCGGCAATAAGACCGAGAGTGACACTACCACCAGCAGTAGAGAGACCACCCTATATTGTGTTAGTTTACCAAATTATCAAGACGCTAGATTTAGGGAGAAACTAACCAATGCACGAGCGACAACAAGACTGCCCCAGTTGGGTGCAAGGGCGGCAGGGAGTTGCCAAATGTTGATCAAGAACATAGAGAGCTGGAGGATAGGCCAGCGACCGAATTCCTCGGACCAAGGAGCCCACAGCTCACAACCAATAGAATATGTAACCAGGTAAGCCATTTGGCCTGTGCGAGCATGTTGTTCGCTAATGTGGAAAGCCTCAGACAGATTTTTGACAGCAGCAGGGTAGACCGAAGTGTTGAAGTTCATAGAAACCTGAACGAAGGCAACCGCGGCCAGATAGGTCCATTTCTTCCATCGTGGCCAGCAGTATCCCAGAATCTCATAGCATTCTGTTTCCTTCAGCTCGCGCTTTCCGTCGGCGCGTTTGCTCTCTTTTTTTTCAAGCGCGGCAGAGATATCGACAGGTCCGTTAGATTCACTGTCCATGCCACTGGCAGATAGAGGTCTACTTTCGCTATGAACAGCTTCGGTGTCTTGATCTGGGGGAGACATCCTTGCGTTATGCGGGGGAAGGAGTAAAAGGCGTGAGAGAAAAATCTTTTGTGGACCTTCTCCAGGTGTTATAAGGACGGAGTATGTACAGAGTTATGCGCAGACTTTTCTCACTTAGGACTCCACGGGCTGAAACCGGATTTATAGTGGATCTACAGTGAAGAGTGGTGGCGCCCGTGGCGTTGCACGCCGTATAGTTTAGGTCCAGCGATGATAATTGCTACGATTGAAAGTATAAAAATATTTGAAGCTTTATATATATTACAATACATTCAGATATTCACAGTATTTATTGTGTTTATGATATTCACCACCATCCTAAGATCCTATGTGTGAATATCAAAAAAAAAAGAAAAAAGAAAAAAGAAAAGAAAAGAAGCCTTGTGAATTGATCTGCGGTATCCAGAGCTCCCTTTCCTTTCTTGGCATTCCCCACATAGCCTGACGTCAGCTCCTCTATCGTCCATTTGTCCATTTTTGTGTTGGAATTTGGTTTACAGAACATTCTATCATTCGGGTGCCACTTATCCTCTACTAGATCCAAACAATGAGATCGCTGGGTAGTCTTGGCCAAGGCGAGGGAAAATTGTTTTTGACCCTCGAAAGTAGATGTAAAACATAGATATATGTCCAGAGTATACGTAGACTCGATTGCTATGCAAAATATGAGGGGGAAGAAGAGGTTGACAATAAAACTCGAGGAAATTAACATGAAAGCCACATATGAAGTCATCTCTTCTGGTTCCAAGGGTGGAATACATAACTAGTAGTATCATGAAGTCAGGAACCTCGGGGATCCCAAATAGCCAATCAGAGAATATTTATGTCAGCCGGGAGATCTTCGGGCATAAACTGAATTCGGTCATAAGTGATGCACAAACCTCCACAAGCTCACCTCAGGTGTTGAATTGGGAATCTTGAGTGATTATCACCACTTGTTCTGTGCAATGTACATCCATAAACGGAGGTGTAGGTCATTGTTGACTAAACATCGTGCTATGCATAAGGTGGGTAGAGGTGGGTCTAAATGACATCATCATTTTGACTAGGTCAAAATAGGACTAGTGTGAGAGTGATCTCTTATCGCTATCGCTATCGCTATATCAGAACCAACGGGACAAACAACCTTAATAAACCATATCTTTTTAATAAAGCTAGACATGAATATTTGCAGTGAGTGCAGAACTGTGGAACTAGAATTCCGTATTTGATAAGTGCTAGCACGTCCAGATATTCCAGATTAGCAATACAGCCAAAGAAAGGGGCAGATACTGAAAAAAGGGATGAACGAAAACAGTCAAGTTGTTTGCTGCACCCACCCATAACGTGATGCATGTGATAAGGATGTGTACTTTCTGAACGCAACCTGGACTTTTTTTTCCTTGACAAAATGTACGCACGCAGGGCTTATGGGATCCTCCAACCCAGGTCTTATCTACGCCCTTGCAATGTTAAACTCGTTTCATCATGCCTTCTATTGCAGATTGTTGATATATCCAGAGTCCGATGTCGCATTTTCAACATATGTTTCGCCCTGGTCGCATGCAACCCCTGTCATACAATGACTCTCCACGTTAGATTGTGATGAGAATAGTCTTTATCACTACACATCGGGGCGCTGGCTTTGGAATGACAAGGAACAGCTTTCTCGCCGCTATGTTAAGTTAAACCTAGCAGAACTTATCAAGATCGCAACCCAGTCGACAGGGTCTATATCCTGTGTCAAAGTACAGAAGCTTCCAGAGTGAGGTGGCGACGATGGACTATGTGAGGGTTGCTTGAGTTTGTGTTGCTAAGACTATATAACCTAATCCCAATTTCTAGGTTCGGAATGTCCTCAGCATTTCAGCCCTGATGGTGTATGCTTGGAGCCTCCTGCCGACGACATTGAAGCCGAGTATATTATAATGGAGAAAACCAGGGAGTGACACTTGGCAAGCTGTGGAATGATATACCGGGTCCTGACAAACTTTATATGATCCAACAACTCGTTGGATTTGAGAAAGCACTCATATCCACTCAGTTCCCTATATATGGAACCCTGCCTGTATGCAGATAACTTGCCATCTCTATTTCTTCAAGCCCGTTACCCAACCCTGATTGGATTCGAGGCACCAATCCCGGAGGGACTGCAGTCAATCAGTCTACCCAAGAATTTCGATGAGCTTAGCCCAGAAGAGCAGCTCGAGGCGAAGAAGCTTCGTGTTGCCCAGTCTCTATATATATACAAGCTTTATGATATCCGGCAGTTGGGCTCATCTTTTTGGACAGCCATACGATGATTATGAACGGCGAGACAGAGAATATGATGAAGGACTATGGGAAGCTCGTGGCATGGAGCGAAAACCCAGATGCCTTTGAATGGACGACGCAACAAAAGCAGTGTATTCCTGGAGAGGGCCTGCTGATACTGGAAATACAAGAGCGACTTTTGACATTTCTTGTACAATGCTGCACGCAGCTTCTTCATGATATCCCGGAGCCCACCTTGACCAGTGACTCCTTCCCTGTTTTACCGGAACTGCCCCTTGAACGCGAAGGTGAGATAAGCGGTTTCGAGTCTTTGGGTGTGATGGCTGCAGAAGCCCCATACCGTGCCCCAGCACAACTGGATCTTGCCCTTGTTGAGTCACTGCTCGCCACCAAGGCGTCGGCTGTAGAGGATCACGTGTGGTCCTTACGCGAGGATCCCGAGTATTTTTTTAGGACACTTCAAGAGGCCAAGGACCATCGTCAGGAGACTTTGAAAGATCTCGATGGCAATACCCACCCACTCATGAACCGTGATCGGGGGAAATCTGGGTACATATTATTGGCTCTGTTCTATCGAAGGCATACGTTGACCTAGAGCTATTCTCCGAGCTTAGCAGCCAAGCGAAGAAGTTGGTCTCGTTGCAAAAACAGTATGCTGACGAGATCTCGCCTTCAAGAGGTTTGCCGGAGGAGTATCTACACGCATTGCTCCGGTTCCGTTATTACCTCCGCCTTTGGGTCACAGAGCCATTATCTAATCTCAGATATGGAGTTTTGGCCTCCCCACCTTTGCGGAAATACTTCGCTCGCCTGCCACCCGATGCCCAGTCGACAAATATCTCGGTCGTGCTCAAATGCGGCCACAAGATGGGAAAGGTGGAGAAAAGGGTGATTTGGCTACTTCGCACTCTGTCTGAGAATGGCCCTTGCTTGTCTTCGGTTGGTATGCCTCTGATTGTGGACGAGCTAGAGCGACTCCTCCAATCAGATCCAAGAGCTCGAGACCTACTCTCTTCATACGTCACCACGGTGGTTGGTGACATCTCCATCATTTCCCAGTGTTTACACCAGTTGGAGACTTATTACCCGTGGGCCCGGGGATTTGCCATTGAACTTTCTCAGCGCGAGGCAAACTTTGAGCAGGACTGCGTAGAGTGGACCAAGCCATGGGCACAGGTCGTCGAGAGCCTTCGTGATACAACCATCCTCACTCCAGCCGCGAGACTCGGCGACCCTTCAGGGGGAGATTTACCTATCCCGTCAAAGGGCGTCGTACTAAGGAGAGTGTGGCGGCGCTGCGCAACGCTGAAGCCCACCTGGATGCTTTCTGGGCTGATATTGACCGGGTTATGATCGGCTTTAGCGATAAGTCGAGTCGCACGGCTGTGTGGAGTCTCCTCTCCCAGCAGCGCATCTTAAAGCGCACTACAGAGTGGATTGAGCCGATAAAGCCTTCGACTGCAGGAACTGCGGATATTAAAGGAAAAGGCGCCATAGATACCTACTTCGCATACGATCCTACTTCTCGAGTCTCTTCCAACCTTTTGACGAAATCACTCGATGTCACAGAACCCAGAAGGAAAGTCAAAACCCGTGGAATATCTCAGCCCCCCGTAGCCATTGCAGAAGCGGAAACTCTCACAAGACCCGATACTGCTGGTCGTGAACCAACGCTTTTTGTTGATGAGCGTGCGCTCAAGGTCTTCCAAACAATCTTTTTCAATCCTACTCTGACATCCACACCGGGAGAAGTCCCATGGAACGACCTTTTGCATGCAATGACTTCAGTTGGGTTCACGGCGATGAAGCTCTACGGGTCGGCCTGGCAGTTTCAGCCGACCAGGCCGAATTTCAAGAGGGGTATACAATTCCACGAGCCCCATCCGCGGAGGAAACTCCCATTCAGAGTTGCTCGCCTTTATGGCCGCATGCTAAACAGAGCCTATGGTTGGGACGGATATATGTTTGCCTTGGCAGGGAAGTGAACCAGGAATGAGAAGTGAAAGTCAGCTGAGAAGTGAAAGTCAACTGAGAAGTGAAAGTCAACTGAGAAGTGAAAGTTAGCTGAGAAGTGAAAGTTAGCTGAGAAGTGAGAGTGAACTAATGAAATCTTTGATGACAAATACTTACTTTCGAGATGGTCACCATATCAAGCTTGAGTATATACACCCATGTATAATATACCCCAGACTGCAATGTGAGATGGTTGATCACAGCACGGGAACATGCCATTCTCTGTTGCAGCGTTATTGTTTGTTCGCAACTGTCTTGGTAGTTGCGCAGCAAGATGTCAATTCTTGTAAGGTCCTCGCTCATCGTCGTGAGCGACCTCGCCGTAATGGTAGTGGCAGATATATCTCGCACGTTATCATTCATCAAGAGTGGGGCTGTCCGGGCAGCAGCGTAAAGATATTCGAGCAGCTCACACTTATCATGCTCATTTTTCATGTGGGCATGGAATGCGTTGAGAGCCTTCACAATGTCTTGGGCGGCAATCAAACATTTGACTGCACTGTAGTACACGAGGCCGAGGACAGACGCATCCACCGAGTCAATATTCGTTCTAGTGAGATGAGGGCTACCTATGTTGTAGATAGGTAAGAATAGCCCCCAAAGTCATCTTCGTTAGCGCATTCGAAACTTCGGTTATGTGGGGCCGGATGGCGGGTGGCCCCACCTAACTCGCCCGCACATCGTCCAGGCCCTGTACAGACCCTGTACAGACCCGATATTGCTTGAAATTCATATCCTCCCTATCATTCTAGAGAAGCACTAGAGAAGCAACTCTGGGGCCACATTTGGGTGATGATGGATTTTAGACCATGTTCATATTAGGCATTGCCCTAGCATTGGACGGATAGTAGCACTGGAAAGGTCATAGAATGTTACAGACATTAGTACTAAGTCCGGTAAGGCTTGTCTTCGTTTTTTTTTTTTTTCTTGCGTCGCGTGCCTCTACACCGACAATCTATATATGTATCCCACATTTCGCATTGATTGGTCCGTTTTCTAACCCCTGCTAGCATGGTATAGTTCTCGGCTCATTACGGAAAACTCCGTACTCCGTACTCAGGTATGTACCCAGACGCGTACACCGGACTTGTAAACTGGTTGTTGTGGGGCGTAGATTATCAAGAAATCCTTCGCCAAGCGTGCCTCTGTTGAAGCCCTTCCAAGGTTAAAAGGACACCGGTCCCCTGCCCCTCTGACTTTCTTCGGGAATTATCCCCCATTCCCAATACATATTAGTTTTTATTATTTTTTTTTATATTTTTATATTTTCGTTTGCTTGCATCATGGTCGAAATCCAGGACTATACAAAGGCTCTAGAGGTGCTCAAGGAGTATCCTGGGGATGGCCTCCACGTTGATACTCTCCTTGACTCGGATAGTCATGGAGCCTTGACCTACAATGACTTTCTCATTTTGCCCGGTTCTATCAGTAAGGCAACCAACCATGGCTTAGTGGTTGTTGTTTCTAATCTTCCGAACAGCTTTCCCGGCATCTGATGTTTCTTTGGAAACCAAAGTAACCAGGCGCTTCACCATCAAGGCCCCTCTCCTGTCTTCTCCCATGGACACTGTGACCGAACACAACATGGCCATCCATATGGCTCTTTTGGGCGGTTTGGGTGTTATCCACAATAACTGTCCGCCAGACGAGCAGGCTGAGATGGTGAAGAAAGTGAAGCGTTATGAAAATGGCTTCATTCAGGACCCCATCGTTCTCTCCCCGGAGACAACAGTGAGAGAGACAAAGGAACTGAAGACTAAATGGGGATTCGGCGGGTTCCCCGTGACTGGTTAGTTGGATTTCTCCTAGGATTTTGCCTCTTGCGCTTTGTTTCGTTTGGTGGTTCTTACCTTATTCCGTTCACAGAAAAGGGAACCCTCCACTCAAAGCTTCTCGGCATCGTCACCAGCAGAGACATCCAGTTCCACAGGAACCCCGAGGATCTAGTCACAGCTGTTATGGCCACAGACCTCGTCACTGCACCAGCAGGTACCACCCTCACCGAAGCAAACGAGGTCCTCCGGAGTTCGAAGAAGGGCAAACTGCCGATTGTGGATAAGGATGGATCCCTAATCTCCCTACTCTCGCGGAGTGACTTGATGAAAAACATTCACTATCCCCTTGCATCGAAGCTTCCATCCAAGCAGCTACTCTGTGCTGCGGCCGTGAGCACCCACGACGCGGATAAGGTCCGTCTCCAAAAGCTCGTCGACGCGGGTCTGGATATTGTCGTCGTGGATAGCAGCCAGGGCCACAGCAAGTTCCAGATTGCCATGATCAAATACATCAAGCAAACCTTCCCTGATATCGACGTTATCGCAGGTAACATCGTTACCCGCGAGCAAGCTGCCGCGCTGATCGCAGCCGGTGCCGACGGTCTACGGATCGGCATGGGCAGTGGCTCGGCGTGCATCACGCAAGAAGTCATGGCTGCTGGTCGTCCTCAGGCCGCTGCCGTGCGCAGTGTGTCTGCCTTTGCCGCTCGGTTTGGTGTTCCTACCATTGCCGACGGTGGTGTCCAGAACCTGGGCCACATTGTGAAAGGACTTGCGCTAGGTGCCTCGGCAGTTATGATGGGAAGCTTGCTTGCCGGTACCACAGAGTCTCCTGGTGAGTACTTTGTGAGCAGTGAAGGAAAGTTGGTCAAGGCCTTCCGTGGTATGGGCAGTATTGCTGTCATGGAGGATAAGAGCAAGAGTGGTGCTGGCAATAATGCCGGTGCTTCGCGGTACTTCTCCGAGAATGACAAGGTCAAGGTCGCACAGGGTGTTGCGGGCTCCGTGATTGATCGTGGCTCGATTACTCAGTTTGTCCCTTACCTCGTTGCTGGTGTGCAGCATTCTCTCCAGGATATCGGTGTCCAGAATCTCGATGCCCTACGTGATGGGGTGAACAAGGGATCAGTTCGCTTTGAGATGAGAAGCGCAAGCGCGCAGACTGAGGGCAATGTCCATGGCTTACACACTCACGAGAAGAAATTGTACTCTTCTTGAATATGGGACCTGGGCTTTCCTCGCATGTGGCCTGGAGTTCGTTCTATCTCATGTATCAAACCAAAAGTTAGTCAATACACTCATATATATCTCCGTTTGGGAAATTTTTCGCCTCTTGAAAACCTTGAAATAAACGAGTTACAAGAAATATACCAATTTTGAGAAATTTGCATTAGGCTGCGAAGGACATTCGCAATTAGACGCGTAACGGCCAAACCTGGGCATATCTAAATTCCATAAAACATTAGCCGAGAACCCATTCTGATCTACTTAGTAAAACTCCATGTTTTTTCGTTGAAATTAGATCATTTCAAGCAGCCGAATAAACAGCTTGAACTGATCATTGTTGAGTGCTTTTTGAAGCCGTCAGCCGCATTACCTTTCGTTGCTTTGCCTTCCACGATTACCACGGTTACTACCTCTACCGTCTCGGTTGCCGGCAGATTGTGCATTGGTAGTTCCGGTGTTTCGTTCAGTGACAGCCTGCAAAGCTTTGCAGTACTATTCTACGTGACTGAGAGTAATCTTCTTTGGTTCGATCCTACCAAGTTCCTCGACAATGAACTGAACCTTTGGGACTTCGTTCTCAAGTTCTGTAAGGATCTGGGCGAGAGCATGGAATGGGTGAGGTTGAATCTTGAATCTAGACAGCACATAGTACTGTTTCTGGAACTCAGTGATGAACTCCTTTGTCGAATTGAACTTTGAACGCTTCAAGTTGCTAAATCGACTGATCTCGTTGAGCGCATTGTCGCCCTTGAGGTTGCCTTGAACCATCAACATTATCTCATCCATCATCTCATCTGCGTATTTGGGAAGGATCGTCATGTTCTGGATTTTCTCTTGGAGAGTCGTGTCGATCTGTATGTACATCCAGCTTGCAATCGTGCAAGACCAGAACACCCATCTATCGTATTTCGGATGATCTGAAGAAGGTCTTGCGACATTGCTGTCAATGATCTTCCTCAAACGCAAAGGAGCAAGAGCGTATTCGACAACAATAGTCCAAGCACGTGGGTTGTTTGTGTCGTGTTCAAGCAACCCGAATTTCGGCATCTTTGTTAACACGATTTCAGGCACATCATCGGCCTGTGTGACCTCGACTTCGTGGTCGTTGATATCAGTGGTCGCCGGGTTCGGTGCACCGGGGGGCAAAAGCTGGGGCTGTTGTGTGGGGTAGCCATTCCCATTTTCCGAATCGGACATCGTCGACGATCGGATTGGTTCGTGTTTTCGTCGGAATATTGTTGCACTGGAACGGCTTTCTGAATGGCGACAAATCTGCAAAGTGAGCGAATCACCAGAGAAGAAAAGTGAGTCCA
This sequence comes from Penicillium verrucosum, assembly GCF_028828655.1. NCBI lineage: Eukaryota > Fungi > Ascomycota > Eurotiomycetes > Eurotiales > Aspergillaceae > Penicillium > Penicillium verrucosum. The sequence goes on from NW_026643210.1 coordinate 7,296,242, forward strand.
AGAAAGAAAACTTCAGAGGAAAAGGGTGCTAGTGGTCCACCTAGCAGAAATAGGCGCTCATAATCCGATGGAGGTTGCTACGATGGATTGTTATGGAGAAGCAATGCACTTGGATTCGTAGGTAGCGAATTGGACAAAGAGGAGAAGGAGAGAAGAAGAGAGAGAGAGAAGCTCTCTACTACATGGGGGTGGATCTGTCCCATGTGGGGCTATATGCCCCAGGCACAACAGTATCCTAATATAATATGTAATCGATGCTATCAATTCGAATAATCTTCCCCTTGTTTTGCCTATGGGGTAAGGAGAGATCGCTAGTAGGCTTCACCATGTGTCTAGTCAATTGCATTCTCTCGCAATGGATGTTCCCACTCAACTGATGCCAAGAACGGTTCGTCAACATGAATATAATTCAATACCAACGCTTTCCGAATCCTGTTGGCGGCAAGCGAGTTCACCATCGAGGTTAACACCCAATCGTACGACATAACATATCGACTCATAAAGTAAGAAAACCAATTTGCCCAGGCTTGCATGCAGGAAACGTAAAGGGACTGGTTCCCGTCGGACTTCACCGGAGCTGATCGGGTCTGCTGGTAGTCTGCGAACATCTTACCCAGAGTGACTACATCCGGCAAATCGGTCTCAGACCTCGTTTCCAGTATCTGATGAAGTCCGTTGCACAAAGCCACCACATCCTGGATCCCATTGTTAAGGCCGCGTCCCGCGTTAGGCGTAAATTTATGACAAGCATCTCCAGCCAAAACAATTCGCCCCCAACTCCAATGCTTCAGGATGCCTTCCTCCAAATTTGCCATCCCATCGTTCAGACGAGAATCGTACACGTCATAAACCTTTAATTTGTCGGTTACCGGAAAATCAGCAAATTTAGCTGCAAAGGCTTGTCTATCTTCCTCGGAATAGTCCACGCGCGACGTCGTCGGCTCAGACAGTCTCTCGTAAAGAAAGATCCACCCCAGCTCCCGGCCGGCTAGGAACATGGTTGACATATTCTGGGACTGTGTATCAGTAGATTGTCCACAGTCGCCGACCCGAGGGAAGCTGCACCGCATGCATTTGTAGAGAGCCGGGAAGGGGACGGCCGCATCCCAATCACGCTGAGAGTCTTCCAGGGCTTGTTCGCGCATTATCCGACGAGATTTGCTGTGTACGCCATCTGCCCCAATGACAATAGATCCGTCGTAAGTGCTTCCATCGGTGCAAGTGACACGCACTCCAGTCTCATCGGATTCAATAGAATCTACCTTCTTATTCAGAAGGTAACGATCCTTCGCCACTGCGGGCAAGCTCTCGAACAGAGCTTCAATGAGTTGGGCGCGATGAAATGCGACTGGCGCAGTTCCGTGACTGATAAGAGGTGGTTAGTATAGTCTCTTTTCACGAGTAGAGGAGAACCGTAGAGCGGATTCCTTATCAAAAGCATCATGGAAAACTTACTTCTTTTCTAAGACTTGAAAGATTTCTTGAGAGCTAGCAAATTGATATGCATCTCGTGTCATAGACTGGGTGTGCTGAAGCTCTCCTCCTATCTTCAACAGTCGTTCCAGAACTCCCAACTGATGCATGATTCTGAGACTCGGCGAAGATAAAACAAGGCTGGCACCTTGATCTAGAACCGTAGAGCTCCTGGATTCAAGGATTATAAAGTCAATGCCTGCGTGATGAAGGGCGTGGGCGGCGGTTAGACCCACTGGGCCACCGCCGACGACAATGACTTTAAATGATTCAGATACCATTGAGTTGGCTTATACTTTCAGAGTATGAGACCAAAGGGAATGAGGAGAAGAATTGTACAGAATAATGTACATCACGAACGATCCTTGTTACTTGGACAGGGCTTTATAATATTTTATTTTGTTTTGTTTTTACTTTTAAACGTACTTTTATAGATCCCTAGGCGCCAACGGACCCTCCAGGGCTCCAAGGCTTCATATCTGGGTTACACAGCGGAAGTACCAGCGCCGGGTGTCGGACTCCGCTGAGTCATCGGTTAGCGCTCCCGAGGTCCCGAGGGCCCAAGGTCCTTTTCCGGTTTAGCTTCCACCTTGGCCATACCCATATATAATAACCGGGATTTTAGCTCTTTCGGCCTTAGAACGCATTTGCCATGTCCAATAATATCCCTATCATCTTCGTAGTAGTCCGCTAAGTCAAACCGACACCCCGTATGGATAGGCCAGGCCTTTAGGGCAAGCTTTCCTTTATAACGGTCCCACCATTATGCCTTTGATGACCGCCTTCTAAATATGGGACAGTGGGGCGGGGCGCCAGGCCCCACTTAGTTTCTTCTCCCCATACTCCATTTATCTCATCTTCATCCGTCGAATTTCATCTAGTTGTAGTCTAGTGGAGATCCTCTTTAACGACAATTCCATCTAGTAGATGTGTGACCTGGTTGAATGTGCATTTCTACCTTCTTCAGGCCATATCTACAGGTTTCATCCGTGTTGTTTGTTGTTCCAAGCTTTGAATTTCGGCCTCGGACCGATCCTCTCATACTTCGTCGACGTGGATCAGGACCTTTCGTTGACTACCTAGGTAGCTTAATCTTGATCCTTGTGCCCGATACCCGTTTATCTTGGATCCTAAAGCTCCTGTCCCATGCCATGGTACGTGCCCTTTTTCTCTGTAATATTTGGTCCGGTTTGCTCATTCGCCAGACTACTTCGGTCCACACGCAACCACCTCTCCCCGCCTCCGAGGGTTTTCCAGCAGGAGGCAGCACCGACAGCAAAGGAATGGCAATCCCTATGAGCTTTCCAGGCGGGCACACTCCGGCTCGAGTTCCCCAGGATGTCGAAGCCAGCTCATCTGCCCCCGCCCCGTCCAAAGATGCCCCACTTACATTTACCTTCGCATCCATCCGCCGAGTGGAACCGACACCTCATATCAACACACCAGGCCTTCGGGCCAAAGTCTCCTTTATGACGAGTATCGAAACTCCTGATGAAGAAACAATGGTTCGGTCACTACACCCTTCATTAGCAAGTTACGAACAAGTTTCCGTTGTTGAACATGGTCCAGTGGCGACACCCCTGTGGCTCATCAGTGCTAGTAGTGCGAAGAACATCAAAAGCACACATGTCGCCGGCAGGGAAATACACGTCCTGCCGAAACAATTAATTCCACCTGTTTCATTTCAAATGGTGCCGACACGTTATACGACTATCAAGACGATAGACCCCCGGACTTTTCTGCCGCCTGAGCATATAAAATCAATTCGTGATGCCTTCCCTGGTTCCGTGGGCGCACAAGTACTCCTGACTGGTTTTCTGTTAGTTGTGTTTCCGGATAAGAAATCGCTAGAGGCATGCTGGGCTAAGGGTGCCCCAGACGAGGTCGGTAATTTACGTGTTGGGTATATTCTAGCATCGTTTTATGGCACAGCTGAAATTGTCGAGTCTGGTCGAGGCGTCACCGATACGCCAGGAGGCTTCAACCCGCAGGCCGCACTGGGCCTACGATTACGGCTCCCAGGTGGTCTAGACGCAATAACGACAGTGACACATGCATTTGTACGTCTTACCGATCCCAAAATGTCAAACATAAGAAAACGTCTTACGGACCATATCTTGGCCGCGAAAGAATTCCTCAAGCGGTTACGACCACCACCGAGACAGGCCCCACAGGCCGGTATTATCCACTCAGAACGGGTTGCAAACTCACCCCTTGGCAAAGAAGTATGGTTAGGCGGAACAGAGACCTATGTATGTATAATCCTTCCTTCGGTGGGCGGGTAGGATGCAAAATGTAAGTAACACGAACCTACCTCAACAGATCGGCACTATTACAGTCACGTACGACCGACTGTCAAGACACCGCTTTATTCCATATCCATATGGATTTCAGCATGATCTAAGTTTGGTTACCGGCCCGAACCTCCCCCAGCTGACGAATCCCCCGAACACCCCCCGTGTGACAGAATGGGGTCCGTATGAAGAGGCGCTTCAAGGCCGGCCGGTCTTCGTGCACAGCCACAATGTCGGAACGGGACACTGGCGCACCCACCAAGGCCACGGGGTAGCAACACAAGTCCAGCAGTCTATCATCCATGGCACCCAGTACAGCTGGGAGCAAAGGTCACGGGATCATGCTACGGCTTTATTATGGAGGACTGTTAGAGATACTGATAGCGTTGCACGAGCATCAGGCAGTGTCTTATGCCTAGGCGAGCCACAGCACGAGACGGCCAGAGCACTCCTCTTCCAGAACTTTCAGGGAACCCTAATGGCCAGTGACCTTGTGAATATCGATGAAACAGAGGATTACCCTACCTTCAAAGGGGGGTTCCTCTTGCCTCAAGAGATCAGAGACTCGCGGATCATTACTGCAGAATATGTACACCCTGAAGACTTCCGCACTCCCCAGAGGAGCTCCAACTCGGGGGTCCCTATGCAGCAACATGGTATGACGGTGTAAGACTGTTTAAGATGAGACTTGTTCCAGTGGACATTGGGTTGCAGTGAGAATCAGGTAGACATTAATTCACCATTGTTTAATCAACTATTCGCTGGCAGACTCTCTACTTATTGGGTGCTTATCTGATCCCATAACTATACCAAGATAGACTGGGTGAGAGCTAGGTGAGAATCACCCAGGCGTCGCGCGACCACCGTACCTAGGAAAAAGATTTTCTGCCCGGGGCGCTACGCTCTACAATGATGCAAATTTGGCCTGAAGCCAGCCCTAAGAATCAAGGGAAGATAACTGGAACATGAAAATCAATCGGCAGTATTAATGAGCACTCGAAACAAAGCTAGGCTAGCTACTCCCTGGCCTTCAAAGCTTCTATAAACGCGCGCTGTCTCTCGATTGTAATGTCGGCTTGGGAGACTCGATGGCCTTGCCATACACGGAAGATAAACCGGTACCAAGTCATCTTCTTCGTAGCTATCACGTTGGTATGGTCTTGAATGGCTTCCTAGGACCCCAATGTTTCAACCAATGCAAGTATGAGGTGCTGTGAAGGTTTCCCCCTCTGTAGCCTCATACCAATTGGAGTGGTATTGATATTTTGGGCGAGTAACATGTTCTATGTCTTTGGCGGTCGGTAGATCCTTTGCGTACCAGGATGACGCTTATATCAATGTCATGATGGGTAGTCGATGTTTGCCTGCCGCCTGAGGTATTTAGCTTCGTACATCGCGCCTAGTCGATAGGCCGTGATTTCGGTAAGGTCGAGCAGATTTTCCTTTGTAAAGCTTTCGCCTTTTAGGGCTTGCCGGAGACTATTTTGGCCGGAGTTGTCAGGGCCAGGTTGCGCTGCAAAGTACTCGTCAGCAAGGTACTGCAAGCGCTTAAGAGGGCGTCTGTCTACGCCGGGTAATCCTTCGTTCGTTGAAGCGGGGGTAGATGATGGCCGCACATATCGAAGAGCTTACCACTTTTCCTTGTAGCTCATAAATAGCGTCTTCAATCACAACAGTCTACCCTACAAATGTCCCATCCCTAAACTAGCGGCCAAGAGATCTGCCTATTGCATTGAACATATATAGCTATGATTTTGAATTCTTCCTTTAACTACCCTCTCTACAATACAATATAATTCAATTCAGATTCAACTCAGATTCAGTTCAGATTCCATTCAGATTCGGTTCAGATTCGAGTGCAAAGAGCCCGATTTTAAAAATTAATACCAGGGGGCTTTGGTGCCCCCGGACCCCCAACCTCTATTGCTGAACGTTAGCTTAGTGCTCCTTTTTAAGCATCAATCTTAATGCGTAGGTAGAGACGATTAAGTATCTCATATATATTGAATCTGCTATATAGAGAGATGTCAGTTGTTGCTGTAGAGTAGCAGTATAATTACCGCGCTCTGTGTGCTCTTCTCTTCTTCCACTCTCCTCCTCGGCAACAATCACCACTTCACGTCTACAATTTCACCAATCACGCACTTCGTTGACTTGACGCTTTCTTTGTTCCTGCTGGTAAGAGCCATTTGATCTAGTCGTCTCATGCCGCTGCTAACTCGCTGTCCTATCTTATGAAGCTGAGCCTCACTCTCCTCTGGCTGCTGGAGCCGACTCTCTGTTTGTTGGGTTGGGCTGTCGTTGGTAAAGGTACAATCCCTTTTTCTTTGTTTCCTGATGGTTACTGACCGGTGGTAGATGCCCCTCGTGCGACCTGCCCTGCCCTGCCTCCCCTGCTTCCCCTACCCGTCCTGTCTTTCTCCGTCGGCGCTGTTAGTACGTTTCGCAGCATCCTCGCTTTCAGTTCGTAGTGTTCAACACAATCATGCGTCACCAGGCGGCGACGAGTGCAGAATTTCATGTCCGACGCTAGGCTGATAGACCGGATATCACGATCGAGGACCTCCAGGAGCTCTTTATGAATGATGGACCTAAGAGCCATAGTCTACTCTCCAGTGCTTCTCGCCTAGCGGATATTCTGCCAGAAAAGCGCCCATACTGGGCTCGGAGACGAAACGACTATGGTAAGGATGCTTGGGCCTGCGCACCTTTTCGTCACGTTCTCCACAACGGATCTGCATTGGGATGATCTGATGCGATCACCTTCCTCGGTATGACTTGAAGGCTGCCGATACTACCGAGAGGATGTGCATCGCCAGTATTAAGCTACGGCACAACCCCCATATTGCGGCCCAGTGGTTCTACCTCCGCTTCGATGTTTTCCGCGAGATTGTTTTGAGACCGCACTTTGCAATTATTAACCACTGGGACAGGATCGGATTGAAGACTGTGAGATCACATGGTCGGATAGAGAAGGTCGAGCTGTCTTGCTGAGATTCTCGGCCGACAAGGCCCCTGCGACAAGCCTCATGGCTGTCTATGCCCCAAACGTAGAAACCGAAAAGGTGGCCTTCTGGAAAAGGATGGCTCTGATCTCAAGTACCGAAAAACCGGATATTATCTTAGGGGATCTAAATACCACCTTAGATCCTATCGATAGAAATCCGGTTCGGGTTGAGGATCTGCGTGTTCGTAAAGCCTTTCAGGACTTTATCACTATTGGAAGTGTCGTGATGGAGGATGGGTGGCGAGAAACCTATCCCGACACGAAGCAATATACTTGGTGGGGCCATCAAGGGGTAATTGCCTCGAGTCGTATCGATAGGATCTACGTGACCCCCTCGAAGTTTGATAAGTGCCTGCAATGGTGGATCGAGCAGACTCCGGGTTGGACAGATCATTCCATGCCTGTGATGGATTTCTGTCCAGAAGGAAAAGTGGAGAGGGGAAAAGGTCAGTGGTATATGAACGCAAATTTGTTCAACCACGCCGAAATGCGTGCGGGTCTGAGGGCTGTGTTGGATGAATGGCTCCCTAAGTTGGGCTAGCAATCAGCCCCTCTTATGGAGACTGATCCACCGGATCGGCAGAGGGCCGAGAGGTTCATCCAGAGCGCTGTGGATTTTCTTGAGGATGTGGGGGAACAAGCTAAGGTCTACCAGGACCAGATCGCTAAGAAGACCAATCAGACTCAGGAGAAACTGGAGCGGAAGATAGCTACTCTGGGTGGATTTGGTCCAGTCCGCGCCGTCGGAGTATTTGGTGAACAATCATCCCACGCATGCATGTTTCCCATTTGCAGTTTGTTATTTGCTACAGACTGAGCATAGTTTAGATGGTTTAACAGGGTATACAAACCCCTGAATTTCCAGTTTAATCAATGAATGATTCTTCCTCTGCTTTCCCCCCTACTGTAGTACTACATTCCGCTTGAGTTGCTGTAGTGGAAAGGAGAGCAGAAAAAGAGGAGGGGCAAAAAAAACGCTATTCGTATGATCTTCGCCTCAAAATTCACAAGTATACCTTTCACCGCACGGGCTGAATGTCTACATGGACTTCCCTGAAAAAAAAAAAAACCGAGTAAAGCGGCGAGTCGCCCACACCAGATCCGCAGGCGCTAGGTAGCCACCACATTGCACAAAATGGTGTCGGGTTCCAGTTCAGATAGCCCTGGCACTTCCCGAGGTCTCAAGTTACGATTATATGATTTCTAGTTATAGGGGCTAGCAAGAGAAGAGGGAGAGTGTTAACTGCCGAGAGAGAAGAAATCAAGCGATCAGTTCAAGAGGCTAGAGGCCCGCGAGTCCCGCACAACGTGGAAACAAGCGACCCCATCGTTTGCCAGTTGTGCGACAAGCCCATATTCCCAGTCAAGATACCCTTGCATATCCTTACTGGCGTTGCTTGTTCCTTCATACGGCCTTTTATACACGTCAATTGGCTGCGAAATCCACCGTGCTTCGGTCTCGAGGGGATGGCCGGCAGCTACCCAGGCACTTGTCCCTCCCGCCAAATAGAAAACTTCTCTGGAGACGGAGTTCCGTGCGTCTTCGATATTCATGAGGGCAACATCACCATCGGGTGAGGTTAGCACGATAGGGCCGTCACCGTTTATAACTTTCAGATCTCGGGCAATTTCCGGTCCAGAAGCAAACCATGCCCCCGGAATGTGGCCCTTGTGGTAGGTCGGACTGCGGGCAAGGTCGATGACAGTGGCTCCTGCGAGATTTTGAAGGTCATTGATTGTGATAGCGCCATTCTTTGAAGGATTCCACAAAGGTACTTCAGGCCATGGAAGCCCATCTGGTACTTGGGATTGTTCTTCAAAGACATGCACCTCCCATCCGAGTTGTACGAGCCAGCTGGCTGTCGTGCGCGCTCGCACACCATCCGTGTCGTATAGAACAATGCGACCTCCTCGAACGCCAATCCATTCGTCGGTGGCTTGTACCAATTGACCACCAGGGGCATTGGAGAAGCCGATCGGGTGTCCAAGGGCGTACTCTTCCGGGTCTCTCACGTCCAGCAGGTACAAAGTGCGATCTTCCAACTCCGCGGTAAATCGAGTGAGCTGATTGCCATCAATAAAAGAGACCCCGACGTGATTCGCCCAGGATTCAGCATATTGCCGTGCCTTTTGCGATGCCTCGACCGAAGGACTTGGGACCCGTTCCGTCTTTTTGGTCTCCAATTCCAGACCCTCCAATGTCCACCCGATCGTCCCATTTCGGAGCGCGACCACCTTATTCGGGATCCCAGAATTGATCAAAGATTGAGTTCCAACAATACTGCGCGTTCGACCTGCACAGTTGACGATGACTGTGGTGTCCGGAGAGGGAACAGCCTCAAAAAAGCGATACAAAAGTTCACCCCCGGGACAGCTGCGGCCATGGGGGATACTCATGGTATTATACTCCACAAAACGTCTAGCATCCAATACAACCACATCAGCTTCGCTCGCCAGAACATCCTTCACATCTCGCGCAGATAAGGATGGGGTGTGATTAATGGATTCGACGAGCTCGCCAAACGCCTTAGATGGCACATTGACATCGCGATATACCTCACCCACGAGCGCGTAGCCAGAAAGCCCGCCTTTCAAGATGGCAACGTCCCGATACCCAAGGGCTGATATCCGGGTGGTAGCACGATCTGCATAACCTTCGCCGTCGTCGTAGACAACAATCGGAGCCGACAGTCGAGGAACCAACGGAGGCAACTTCTTCTCGATCTCTGAGACTGGCACACTTAGTGCGAATAGAGGGTGGGACTCGGAATAGGGGCCTTCTTCGCGGACGTCGAGGAGAGCAATTTCACGTTGGGTTATCCAATGCTGGCGCAACTCGCGTGCGGTTATATATTTCGCCATTTCGCAGTTCAGATCCCGGAATAACTGATTCTCTGATTATTTGAGATTGGGAAGGAAAGAACCGATCGAAATAACGAACGGAGCGATCTTGCACGATATCTCGGGTGTTTTTTCTCGGAGGTTTTTGGATGAACCCGCAACTCACGACAGTCCCAAACATTGATATTCAGAAGCACACGCTATCCTTACGGTTTTGTTATTTTCTATTGATGCATTTCATTATTATTCCTGATTTTGAATGATGCATAGAATCTGTTGCTCAAGACGCTGCTGTACCCCGCTCGAAGCTCGGTTGACGCCATCTCAGCGCAGGATGACCAATCGTGCGATTCCACCTGGTGGACATCAACTCCCCGACCTCGGGCCTTGTCTTGCTTGTTAGATCAAACTGATACATTCAACAGAGTATGAACCCCACACGACAGCGAAATTCCTGCGAAGCATGCCGTAAGTCGAGCCGTCCTCCATTTCCTTGAATGCGTAGCTAATGATATATAGGGGCCCGAAAGCTCAGGTGCTCAGGCGAAAAGAGCGGTTGCTCTCGTTGCCGGGGATTAACATTGACATGTAAATTCAAAGACAAAGGAGCGCCTGGAAGGCCGAGAAAGCGTGCACGACAAGAAGAACCAGATCATCATTTGGTCGACGGCGAGGAACAAATAGGATCGTCAAGCTCCTCTCACTTATCGCCTATTGTTTCTCAGTCGCCTTTTGGCCCTCACGAGGCCGGCAATATGCTAATGGCAGCCGGCGAATTCGACTCATTACCATACGAGCTATCAGGGAACTGCGGATTCGATTCCTCCCACTGGGAGATGCTGGGGAACGGCGATATGTGTTCCTTTCCCCTTGGGTTATTGCACACATCCCGCCATAACGCATTACACGACCCTGAAATACCTCCAATAGCCTTAGATCCATACATCTCTCCCATGTCATTCTCACAGTCTTGTAAATGCGACGAAGAGGTCTCCGATCTAGTTCGGAATCTAAGCTGCGCGGATATGTCACACGATATTATTCCGGTGCTTCGAACAGGCGTCTCACTCACAGAGCGACTACTGATCTGTCCTATGTGCTATGATGTGTCAAAACCACCGCGATTAACGGTCCAAAATGTGCTTCTCATCGGCCAGCTCATGCTCGAAGTAACAGCCGGCTACCAAAAGTACATCCGATGGCTGGATAAACACTGCACTGAACTCGACTCCAAAAGTGAGACTAGAACGGTCTATCTTGACTCCGGACTTGGAGTTCCATCAGAACTAAATTTGCAAATCGGCGGCGAGAAACTCAGAGATCTCGTGGTGCACGGCCTCCAGACAGATGCCGAACGGCTTTTCGTGCTGGGCAAACAGTTTGCGCAGCGACAACGCAATCGCCATATGGTTGGCCACGAAACTTGTCCTAATTCTGAAGGTCGTTGTCGGAGTAAGGAGGATGCTGTTAATCACGACCCGCTCGATCTATGCCCGCATGATCCAATAGCCCGGAAATTGGTCCCTTGTTTCCGTATCGTTGATGAGGTTCGCGGGATGATCAAGCAAGTTGCAGATGCCGTTGTGTGATACCCCGTGTTTATGACATATTATTTTCAGTGTGGTTTTGAAGATCATGAGGGGCAGACATTACATTCGGTGTTTCTTTCGGTGCCCCGATCTATCTCATGTCCTTCTACGTGTCTTGAACAAGAAGCCAACAAGACAGTATTGATTTAATCAAAGAGTTCATCTAACCCTTACACGTTGACCCAACACTGTGGCAACCATTCACTTTAGGCTTCCCACAAGACGAAGGCAATTTCCCAAGCCGGCAAAAGCATGAAGAAGTGATCTCAACATCTGCCTCCACAAGAGCAAGGGAAAGTTGTTTGTTGATAATATTTGCCTCCGCATGGCGACCTAAAAGCCCAAGGCACTCGTGGTAGCCATGCAAAGCCCAAACGTTATTCGGGTGTTGATGGGCGCGTTTGGGTGTTGGAGACAACCCCAAATCTTCAGCATAGGCCTGGGCAGCCTGTTCAACTCTACCCTGTTCCAATGAGAGGGCTGCATATGGATGCCGGGCAGGAAGCATCCACCCCCATGGCTCTGCGAAAGGCAGCTCGTCTTCCAGAGTAATTGCTTCCAGTAATCTGGAGAATGCTTCCTCATAATTCCCTCTTCTATACTCGATTTCGCCATCCAGCATGGAAGATGCAACCTTGAGAATGTCGGTGATTTTATTCGGGAAGTCGAGGCGTGTAGGAGGGACGAGCGTGGAAGCAATCTTGAAAAGTTCCCGTTCTTTGTCGGCTTCCTCGAGCTGAGACGTAGCCGCATACGCGATGGCCTTTCCATAGTGTCTCATAACATTCGTGACACAATATAGATCCTTATCTTTGAGCGGGTCGAGCTTCTTGAGTTCTTCCCACATCCCAAAGCGAATAAGCACATGGACTCTGACAGCCTTGAAAAATTCCATCCAGTTTGCAAGTGCAGGCGTTTCGACGCGGAGGATTTCTTCCGTGATAGTCGCCTCCATTCGATCCGTCGCGGACAACGCAGCTTTAGATTTTCCACTGAGCATGGCAGCGTAGATGAGAGAATGATAGTCGTGTAGACGGTAGTAACTGTAGAATGTCAAGCCGCCATTCTGCTCAAAGTATCTGTCATCTGCGAGGGTCGCTTTCAGATTGTATTCCACTGCGCGGCGATAATCGCCCACAAGAACATCAATGTGAGCAGGCATGTGGAAAGTGTGGCCTGTATCGGGAAAGATTTCCCGGATCATCTCTGCTGCCGGCAGAGCAGCCTCAGGAGTGGCCGACATTTCCATCAAGTGGATATACATATGCGCGGGACCAGGATGGAATTCGACTTTCGGCATCTTCAGAGCGCGATCAAGTAGATCTTTCACTTCGAAAACCGGGGATGAGGGTATCGGGAGCCCCGTGGAGGCATCATATAACTTTCGCGGAGCACAATTCATCAGTGCATCAGCGAAGAGTGTGACAATGTCGAAATCTTCGCGACCGAAATCTATATACACCTCTCTCATAGCATCGGCGTACGCTCGACTACACCCGGCGAGATCCCTACTTGGGTCATCGTTGGGGTAACGTTCTGCAAGAGCCTTGATGAGCGCTTGCTCCCAATCCGATGCATTGCATGCCCGCCTCAACGCTTCTTGGGAAAATATATAACACTGTTTGATCGCATTCAGCCGGTCTCTTTCATCGAACAGTGTCCATGTCTTGTTGTAATTGGAGCCTGAGCAGAATGATATTCCCCAATAGGCCATGGCGCAGTTCTCGTCGTGCGCAATTATCTGCTTGTAGCAGGTAATTGCTTCATCGTGATTAAAGCAATATGTCCAGACAAGTGCTCTGTTGAACCATATCTGGGCTTGCTGGGAATTGGTGCTGACCTTGCGACCGAATGTGCCCAAATCAAAGTAGGGGTCGCTAGAAGCTCTTGCGGGTGGCTGGGCGTCAGCAATGTCCATTGTGCAAGTTAGATGGGCCGTGGAACAACTATGCTGTGTTCAGAAACCGTTCTGCAAATAAGAAATAATGTCGAATCTAAAATAGCACATGAAGAAGTTCCCACAAATTATGAGGGGTATGTATGGAGTCGGAGGGTTTTTATTAGCGGCGGATAGATCGCTGACCTCTCGGACCTTTTTATTTGGAAGCGCATGATGCGGAGTAATTGAACGTTGGGGTAAATAACATCATTTTTAAAGAAGAACTTACATGCAGGGTCCAGATTTGGGCTTTGGTCTATGAGCTACAACTTGTATACAGGGGCGGCCGCAATATATCTCTCAGTAGGGTTCTCCTTTAACGATTCTTCAAGTCATTGTCCACAACATCCTCCAAGATAGTCTCGCCTCTTTTTTCAGCCGCAACTTTAGCTAGCTTCAACCGCCTTGTATCACGCTCTGTATCCTGAGTTACCCACCATGTTATCACCGTCAAGATCGCGCAAGTGCCCACAAGACCCATAGCTACAGAGAATGGCACTGTGTAGTCTGGTGCGTACTTGCTTTGGAACAACTGCGGGCCGATAGCACCACCAATCTGGCCATAGCTGTTGACGAATCCGATAGAGAAGGCAGATCCCGTGGCCCGGGAGGTTGTTTGTACACGCCACGGCCTATCAGATTGTGAGCTATAACTATACATAAACACCCCATTGGGGTTCGCGGTAGGATATAAGAAACTTACCACATGACAGGATACCATCCTGAAGTCAAGGCATTTCCGATCAGGGTTACCGCGTAAATTGCACCATTGCTTGGATGAGCAACAAAGACGCCGTAGCAGACTAGGATGATGAGAAGGAAGGTGAGTGGGTACAATGGCCGGGGAATCCGGCTGCGATCTGCTGTAATTCCCGTGACCGCAATAAACAGGAGACCGCAGACTGTGATAGGGATATTGAGGAGTTGGGCTTGAGCAATACTCCTTATAGACTGTCAGTAATGCTCGTTGAAGTCATGCTTGTCTCTCCAACTGAATGCGGAGGGGTTATATAACTTACGTGTAACCGAGGTTAGCAATGACTGTTGATTGGTAGAAAGTGACGCCGTTGGTTCCAACAGTAAATGTAGCCCAAATGGCTGTAAATAGCCACAACCTGCGATCTTTCAGTGAGTCGATAACCTCACGTAGCTGAAAGTGTTGCTCGCTTGCACGAGGAGCATTAGATGGTAGTCGAGCCTGGATAAACTTCTTCTCCCGTTCAGTCAACCATTTGGCTGTCTCGGGAACTATATCGCATTTTCTCATATTAGCATCTGTGTTGTGAGAGCAAAAAAAGGACCCTTACAGTCTGGGAGCAGCAACCAAATCACAACGGAGAAAAGAACGGTCGCAATGCCTTCTGAGAGGAACAACCTAGAATAATTTTAGCATGTATTGAAGAAGAGGAGTGGATATAAAATTTACTTACCATTGCCATCCGGAAAGTCCCCCTGCGCCAGATACGGTGTCAAACGCATAGGCAAGAAGACCACCGAAAATACCAGAGACATTTCCACAAATATCTTTATATTAATTGTAAGTAAAGTTTCATGCAGCTTTCATGCAGCGCGAGTTGTTTTGGGGGCAGATCTTGTGCAGCTTACAAAAGTAGAGTAGTCGCAAGGACATCTCGTCCGGGCGATACCAGTAAGTCATCTGGAGAATAACACCAGGAAATTGTCCAGCTTCGGCCTGTTGCGGGGTTAATGTATTTTATCCTCACATAATGGGACTTATTGAGGCGGTAACTTACTACACCTAGCAAGAACCGTGTCGCATACAAGCCGCCCTTATTCTTCACGGCAGCATTGCACATGAGAGCGATACCCCAACTCAGCATAATCCTTGACTGCCATTTTGAGGGAGAGCATCTCTTGAGCAGTAAATTTGAGGGTGCTTCTAACACAATGTATGGGACCTAGGACGTTCGTTATTAGCGACATGTCGCCGCCCCTAAGTCGGGACTTCGTCAAAATCTTACATAGTAAAGGACATTCACAAGGTTGTACTCGTTGGATGTAGTTCCGAGCTGCGTCATTATATTCCGATCCGTTCCCTTGTTCATGATCCGAGCATTGGATGCCTGCGAGGCTGTAAGTTCTTTTGTACATCCTGGATGGACTGTTCATACGCACATTGTGGCTGTCCAGGTTCTTGAACATAAATATAAGCGAACAAAGCGTCATCAACCGCCAGTCAATCTTGCGTAGTAACTTTTTCTCTTCTTCCGCCGTGAGCAGTGTCCTACCACTCATAAGCTCTGGGTCGTAGCCATCGATGCTTTCCTGGCTTGATGAGGTCTCGGCGAGAGCTTCACCACGTCTGGCAAAATGGAGATCATGATCGGCATTGCTTTCATTGGTGGAAGTAATATCAGTGGCTGTGGTTTTACCCAGGTCTTTAGATGAAGTGCGTCCATGCTCTTCGTCTGCCATCGTCGCAACGTTGCTTTCGGCAGTACAGTGTTAAAATATCACTTTTGACAGTAGGTTAAAAGCGACCACCATTACTAGATATCAATGTCTCTCCTTTATTAGTTCGGAAACCCTCCGAGAAACATTATCGAAGCTTAGACCAAGCTCCAAACCTAGTACAACAAAGATTGTATCATAGTCCACAAGTATTGCAATTTAGATGGCCTAGGCCATACTATTATTGAGTCTGTAAATATAACATCTACGCAGTAGGATTCAAATCTAGAGGGCGACATCCTATTCGAATATTTCGGGAACAATCCGTTAGTCTCTTCAGTTATTCTCTCCCGGCGGGAATTCAGTCAAGTCGAGTAGTTAATATATTCCAGTTAACTAAGCACCCTTGCTGAATAAATCATTAGTCATTTTGCAGCATCTTCCAATATAATAGCTGGAAATAATCTGAATGGAGTGAAGTCGTGTATCACGGCAGAGTTCCTGATCACGCAAACGGAGGATATCATGATGAGATCTGAAATCCCACGTGGCGTAAAGTGGAGATCTACCTACATTCGCACTCATAATTTCACTCTGGATATCAACCTTGTGGGTTGTTAGTAGAATAGAGCTCGAAATTGCCCGATTGGAATAGATCAACAATAAGACCAAGGGTCAGTCCCGAAACTGATGTGAAGCCAAGGATATCGCAATATTGATAAACCCCCCAATTTCTCCCGTATAGTGATACGATTGTCTCCATAATAAAACTGTTTTACTCCAATTTACTGTGACGGTATTTATTTTGCAAATTTTGTCCAAATCTCTTGCATTAACTATGGCAACTTTGGCCCAACCTCCAGGCCCAGTTCCTACAGGATCCGATATCCCGACGTACAGTCAGGTTCCAGAGACTTCTTTTGATCGTAAGTTGTTGGAGTCCTCCATTCATGCTCTACCGTATAGCTGTGGAATTTGGTAACCCCTGTACTTGAAATAACATGGCTAATATGCGATTTGTATATAGTGGACTGGGCGGATCTTGCCACCTTGGATCTGTCTCTGTTTGACCAACCTGGTGGTAAAGACCGGCTAGCCAAGCAGCTCTTCGAGGCTATCCAGAACATAGGTCAGTAGTATATGGTTCGAATTGCCTACTTCCCATACTTGTCATACTTATCTGGCTTTAGGCTTCTTTTATATTACCAACTTCGGCCTCTCACAGGAAGACGTTGATCGACAATTCTCTATTGGCAAGGAGATATTCAAGCTCCCAGTAGAAGAGAAACTCAAATTCCGCGCGGAACTTGAAAAAGGCGGCTACAATGGCTACAAGCCAATGGGTCTGCGGGTAAGTCGAAAATCGATAATATGGGGCAAAAGAAGATCATCTCTAATATATTAGCTTAGGAAATCAGTGCGGGTGTTTATGACAACACAGAAATCTACAACATCCCCAAATTTATCCCAGCCCTCGAGCTTCCCCAACCAGACATTGTGAATCACAATCGTCCCATCATCGAGGGCTTCGCACGCCATATTCATGACCGAATTGTAGCCAAGCTTCTCACGCTATTCGCCATTATCCTCGAGCTACCAGAGGACTATTTCCTGAAGGTGCATCGCTATGATGAGAGGAGCGACTGCCACCTACGATACATGAAGTACCACCAACGTACAGCCGAAGAAAATGAGAAGGCCGCCGGGATTTGGTCCAAGGGTCATACCGACTTTGGCAGCTTGACCTTGCTCTTCCGCCAACCCGTTGCTGCACTCCAAGTTCGCACACCGGAGGGCGAGTGGAAGTGGGTCAAGCCGTATCCTGGGAGCATCACGGTTAATCTTGCGGACTCGCTCCATTTCCTCACCAACGGTTTCCTCAAAAGCAGCATTCACCGTGTAGTTGCACCGCCGCCAGATCAGAGGAACGTAGATCGTCTAGGTGTCTTGTACTTTGTTCGACCGGAGGATAGTCTCGAACTGCGGCCGGTTGTGAGTGAGGTGCTGCATCGTCTAGGATATGATCAGACGACTGATAATAGTGCGGTTGGTATCACTGCTGGTGAGTGGGTTAAGGCAAGAGTGGCCAAGGGGGTTGACAAAGGTGTGGCTCGGAGTGAAGTTGGAGATCAACCTATTATTGGCGGAGTAGTAGCTAAGTATTATGATTAGATTATGTATATAGTTGTGCTTTTGTTTTGATCTTTTGATCACGTGTATGCTTTATGCTGTATGTTTTTGGGTGTCAACCTCTTAATGACCGGCCTTGACACAAAACAATTTCTTCCATCTCCCTACTCACTTCTCTTCAACCTTCTTGACTCCCTTTGTCATATATCATCCAAATCCTAAAGGTCATAGCAATGGCCAACTCTATCCCCTCTTGCGGCTAATGAGTGGCACGATCGCTAGATTTGGGACATTTGAGTACCAACTTGAGCGAACTCGATTCATTCGACTTCCAAAAATAGCTGAATGGAGACTTGATGTACGTCAACAATATTCCCAATAGAACAAGATACCTTGCTAATCGCAAAAGTGGGCGCTTCTGTCCTTATGATACAGCCCTAGGTTGAGATTCGCGCAGTCTGTCGGGGCTCGACTTAAAAGCCACAAAGCGGTTTCTACCCATAGTATACCATCAAACAATTACTCTATCACTCTTTTACATCCCTGCTTCGAGGGTCGTTAGAACAAGCTGTGGGAATAAATACGGCGTCTTTTCCACTAGACTATAACAAAAACCTCGGTTCCTGTTTAGGGCCTAGGGAGGCCATATCCCAGTCTGACACAAGCATACCTGGAGCGATCGACATGCCAAGAGGTTGTACGAATAGTAGCATGGATCATGCACGATGCCACTGGAAACTTTTCACTTTCGTTCGTCAATCAGATTAGACTAGTTATGTGTCTTATCAAACATGTTATTTTAACCAGTTTTTATATATGTCTGGTTATCTCCTATGACCACTATGAGATGTTCTTGGCAGCTTGTCCTAGTAGCACGTCTCAGCTTACGACCAGTGCGCTATTCGACCGCGGGACGGTTTGCCCCTAAGATATTTTCACGAAATCACCCGATCGACTCTTTATAACCTAAGGGGCGATAGTGCTAGGATCTAGATTGTATTGAGTTGAAAAGATAGAGGATAATTGTATCTATATGGGATTGTCAGAACTTAGGGGTGAGACGGAGGATATCGTCGATGGAGAGTGAGCCTTATACTCGTAACAACCATCTCTTTTCCGCAGCTTGGGCTCAGACATAGCTAATGAACGTCGCAGAGCTGGTACGTAGAGTAATTATATGCAGAAACAAAACAATCACCGAATTCGATATATGACGATGAATGAAGTATTGTTGAGAGCTTGCCGGCCCGTTAGACTCTAGGAAGAGTAACACGTAATGCCCGAAGGGATAAGCTCGTTGCATCCCCATCATGATCAAGTGCGAATTCAAACTCTGGGAGACCAACGTTGCCATACACCATGGAATCTAGCAACATCCAGGAGAAGCAGGAGCCAACAATGGGCCCAGCATCTTCCGAGACACTAAGGCTATAAATAACAGCTAAGAAGGAGGTCCGCCCCGGAGTCTCAAGACCACTAGGCTGTAGACGAATGCTTATCGGAGAGCCATCTGTGACTCCTTGCAAAGTCATCAAAGTCTCGATCATGTCGACCGAGTTGCTCGTCCATGCTGAGACTACCAATCCAGCCCCTTCATCGGCCGTGAGGGTGATGGAGGAATTGGAGGAGCTGCTCATCAAGGCATATGTGCCCCCAAAGCGTTTAAGGGCTTGGTCTTTGGCTACTTCATCAAGCGCGGTAAGCATGATATCGGCAACCATCTCCCCGATTGTGGATGTCATTGCGTGTGAATTATCACCGGCTACTAAAACCGTGAAGCCGGTATTGTGATCTGGTGAAAGGGCGATAAAACTGGAGTACAGTCCGATATCCCCAGCCTTGGTGTATAGGTCGACCCGACGAGGTGTCAAAAATGTATAGATTTCCCAGGGGGCGCCCACGGAATGTTGTAGGGATGAGGTGTGTGTTACCGGCTTCAGCCACCTTCTTGTCACGGCAGGGTCAACAAGGGCGCTGGAAAGAACGGCACGGCTGAATATAGCCATATCCTTCGCGGAAGAGAAAATGTTTCCAGCACTAGTAATGTGTAAGCTATGGGTACATCAGCGGGCTTATTGGTGCTCACGGAGATTCATCGCCAAACTCATAATCAAACCAACTGAAAGTTTCATTGGAGGGAATCACCGCGAAGCTGGGATCGGGGACGTGAAGGTAAGATCGAGTCAAGTTGAGTGGTTTGATCAGGCGGTCCAATAATATGTCTTCATAGTCGGCTTTTGCGATTGACTCCAATATATATCCCAGAATTTGGTATCCTGCGTTCGAGTATATCGGTGTCTGTGAGGTCGACGTCAAGGGACCTAATAGACCATGTTAGGGACATATCTAGGTTCAGCGGAATCACAAACTCGTCGCTATGTACGGATGGCATATGGGAACGAATTTTCTCTAATTTATGGCACTCGGAGTCCGTGGTGGTCAGGTAAATTAATTTAAACCCCTGCTACTCCTGTAACGAAAAGACAAGAGCTATTGGATCGCGTTCGTTGTCCGAGCACTGATCGTCTGTTGAGTGATTGTCCATATTGGCTTCGCAAGGGCTCTTGGGCTACGCTTCCTAGTCATGTTAGGCAAAGTTAGGTCGGCCTGCCATTTGCAACGACTCATCCTTATATAAATTCGCTTCCAACTGGGAGCGGCAATGACCTGGAGGATGCAAACCCGTGGCCGGGATTATATTCAGGTTACCACATGTAGCTAGTCATACCACATCTCTTCTACTCGGAAATCTAATTGGACTTGTCATATTTCTCAGTCTCTCTGTCGTTAGTTAACTTCTTCAACAATCAACCTCACGTCAACGTAGACCTCTCCTAACAGTACTAAATCGAAGAAGCCAAATTTATTCTGATGTTATCACAGGGACAAGAGACGCCAAGCTCAGAGTACTCAATCAGTTGTTATACCTATGAGATCAGACTGTTCCGCCCTACTCAGATTTATAGATTCCTCTCTTTCCTGCTCCTCCTCATAAACTCTACTTAATATATAGCCTGGATTGTAAATACATACAGGTACTACTAAAGAATTCAAGAAATAAAAAATGGGGCTCAGCCGGGAATCGAACCCGGGACCTCATCTAAATTAGGTAATTTCTTGCGAAATCAGAGATTTCTCCCGAAAGATGAATTATCCCACTAAACCACTGAGCCGCATAGCGGATATTTTGACACTTCTGCCATCATCACACAAATCCTGGAATTACTAATGCAGACAACCACCCGTGGACCACAACTATATGCAGATCATCATACAATACTAACCTGTATAACCTTCCATGCTCCTAAATTCCCAATTTTAAGGATCTGTGCTTCCCTAAATCTATATGTGCTAGTGCCTAGTGTCTTAGAGCAGCCCCGCCTAACTACATATACCCATTTCAGCTTTTCACGTAAAGACAAGTGGAACTTGGTTGACAAAATATCCTACTATAAAACAGATGAGATTGCTTGATAATTTATAGTACCGCCCATCCCAGTAAGCCCAGAATATCTAAAGCGAACGTTTGCTCTTCCGAGCGCCGGGGAAGTCGTCTTGAAGCGCCTCCCATAGCGGCTTCCCCCAACTTGAAGATCTTGGAATGCCGGACAGGTAAAGTTGAGCAAAGGCACAGCGAGAATATTGGTGACAAACTCCAACGGCTTAGCTACGGCCGAGTATATCCCAGCAAGCGCGTTGGGGCTGGCAAACTTCAACACTTCAGTCACAAAGCACAGCAAATTATTATCTTTCAGTAAGCCAGCCAAGTTCAAGACACCACCTGTTAAATCACCTAGATCAACTCCGGCAAAGCTGTCTACTTCGCCCACATTGCCTCCGATGCTGTATTCAGATTATTGTTAGAAGCTGGTTGATATAGGGGATTTGACACGGGCTCTTACCTGCCAAGCTCCGGATATCTCGATATGAAGCCAATGATGTCCACGTTGAGTGAGATGAGTCCATAGTCCACAGGCGTCTTGTACCAGTTCTCGGGTATTCTTTCCCAGCCTTCGCGGTAAGTGAGATTATGTTCCGGACCGTAAATGCCATAGAAATTCCGGAGGTGGCTCTTAGCTAAGATGGCGCGTTAGCAAATATCGCATAAACCAGTCGCATTCAACGATCTATTGCATCAACTTACTCAGCGTTCCTTCTGGATTTTCAGTCGAGTGATTTCGAAACAGTCGACCTGAGAAAATATAACCGGCGTTGCGAGCAATGAGCCCAGTTACAGGTCCGTAGTAGAAATCCGGGTTTGTATGGATAGTTTGATCCATACGGATCTTTGCGCGTTCGGCCATGAGACTCATATCGTAAGTGCCGTCGGAAGACATATTATACCAAGTCATAAATTTGCTCATATTCAGTGTCCAGCTGTTGCCCGTAACGTAGAGATCGTCTCGCGTGTTGGAGGAGTCTGCTTCGATAAAGTTGTGTGAGCCAATCAGGCCCTGGGGTTCGCCTGCAGGTAATGTTAGCAGTCGATAAAGATCTGCAACCAAGTAAAGATGCTCTAACCGAGAACACCGCCCAAGTTATTTAGGAGGTTGTTAACGCCAGTATCGGGACCCCCGATGGAGAAACTGGGATCGAGAGACAGCACGTCCCCAGTCCATATAGTACCCATGATCGCGAGGATCGTAGCCAAGTCAACGCCCATGCCGTAGACTATAGAATAAATGTTAGAATATGTGGCATCAGTACTTCCATGGGGCAATTGTACCTTTGTTGATCGCGGCAACCACATTTACGAACTTTTTCACGTTTAGATTAGGAGTCGTCAGTTAGACAGGAATAACATACCGATACTACTCCGCTCCGGGATGTATCCATGGTTTGCGAGTGCATTGAGGCCGGGACAGGGGCCTCGCTGGTCACCGTTCTCGAAGTCCGGGGGCTGGAACGTATGTTCGCCGGTAACTAGAGTTATTTCGTTACAAATTGTGACAGTATAAGAGGAAGCTTGTGACGTACTATCAACAGGCGATTTCATCAAATTGAATAGAAACCGCTTTTCATGTTCCGTCTTCGGCTTGCCCTGGTCCTGGGTTTGTGCATATGGGCAAGGCTTGTGCATGTCTCGATGCCCTGAGTGGCCATCGTAGCCGTTTATCGACCCCGGGAAGGCCGATACTAGATTAATGAGCGAGAGTGGCCAGAGCAACAGCCCTGTAGTAAAGATGCGCATGATGAAGGAAGGTGTTGGTCGTCCACTAGAAATGCCAGTTTCCCCTTGGAATGGAAGGAATGATCATATAACAAGTGACTAACACTGTTTTTGAACAGTGGAGCCATGTCTCCCTGATATTCCGCGACAATTACGTGCCAAGGTAAATCTGCGAGTTGTACTCCGTACTCATGCTGATAAATGATGATCCTGTGAATGGCCGGACTTAGCGACGGAGTCCACTGTACAATACATTTAATTATGGCCCAAAGGAGTACATTGTGGAAACAACTCGGCAGCTTTACGGTAGTCATTACCACTGCGAATAGTACGGTACAAGCCCCTGATTTCTGTATGGTCATCCACTAACTATAATATCGCGGGTTGGGTTATAAATATATTTGTAAGTTGATGTTGATCAGACCTGAATTGGGAATGTTGGAAAGCTCTTGTGGCGGACACGAATCTTAGCGCACGCCTCGCCATGAAGTTAAATCTTAGTTCAATGACAGCGCCGATCGCAGTCCTGGGCCTTTAAGCTACAACGTACATATCTGTAAAAAGTGGGTGTAGATCTTAAACATTCAAAGCGATCTTTCCTTCAGGCGGCAGGACTGTAGACCCACTACGGATAATATTCGGATGTTCTCCATGGGGTCTAAGCGACAATCGACCAGAACGGCCATTTTCCCGGAGCCTGTCCCGCCTGTGGGTCTTTCTAGAGACTATTAGGGGAATAGAACCCAGAAACCCGTTCCGAGTGGGTGGAGTGCTCAAAAGCCGAAGTTAAACCAGCGACTTGTCAAGCTCTGTGGTTTGCTGGATGAACGCGAAAACGGTATTTGAGGACTCTAAAATGTCTATAGCTGGGGAAAGCCTCGTACAAGTGCAGATCCCAATTTTCCAAATCAGCCACCATTTCCACAAGAGCCAACTTCTCGATGGATCCCAAAAGACGTCCAAGGTTTCTATGAACTGAGTACCTGTGTCTTTTACATTGGGAACTTCTGAAGCTGTATGTGGTAGACTAATTCCAGACCACGATATGATGCTTGGCAGGGAGCTGAAATAGTGCCTGAAATGCTGAACAGCAGATCTGGCACCCAAACACCCGAATAGGTAAGTTTCCAGCGAGGACAAACGCGGCACTTCAACTTAAGGTGTTTATGCGCTAAAATTCCCAACGGAGAGGCAGAACAACTCTTATATCCTAGCCAAGGGATCGTCATGCATCTCATAAGGTTAGATTCTCCTGACTCGTCTGATCAAATTCGGCCCATGTCTTCTCTATCAGTCTCTTGATAGCGAATGCATCCTTCCCTGCAAACTTCACCATGCGTTTCTTCAGTACAGCAGCTCTCGCGGCCGCCTTGTTTGCAACAACTGTGATAGCAGGGATGGAACAGATGGCGGCCGTTTTACCCTCGTGTGCGGTAAGTAGTCCAGTGTTTCTGTCCCTCTTTTGGCGCGAACTCATAACACTAACCCTTCAAAGCTGGATTGTATGATGACTTCAGTGTCACAATCGTCCTGTGAGCCAACCGACCAGCGATGTCTATGCAAGGATGCACATTACACAGCTGTTCTCCAGAAATGCGTTGTTTCTAGTTGCACAATTCGAGAATCTCTGAGTGAGTTAATGGTTTCATCTTTCATCCCACTAGTCCTCACTGCTGACATACATAAGCTACAAAAAATGTTACAACATCGGCGTGCGGGGTCCCTATCCGGGACCACACAAAGATTGTTTCTTATGCCGGGGTTGGAGGTGGAATTGTAGCCCTTATCGCTTTCATTCTCCGGATGCTGGCTCGATTGAGCTGCTGTGGTGGTATTTTTGGCGCGGATGATTGGACAATGGTATTGACAATGGTATACACGGCCCTCCCCTTAGCTCGAACCGAATTGTCTTCTTACTGGAAATTGGCAGGTTTTACTCATTCCCCTTTCAGCACTATCGGTCGTCTGTATGGCTCCCTTTGCAGTTGGTTGAACGCACCTTCACTCGACTAACCGTTCTGCATAGTGGCCAATGCAGGTTTAGGAAAGGATATGTGGACCCTTCCTTTCGACAACATCACCCATATTCTTTATGTGAGTACTACTATAAGCCCTGGCTTCATACGGTTGCCAATGCGAATTTGTCTAATTACGCTAGGTCTATTTTTGGGATGAATTGCTCTATC
Source organism: Penicillium verrucosum (assembly GCF_028828655.1). Classification (NCBI taxonomy): domain Eukaryota; kingdom Fungi; phylum Ascomycota; class Eurotiomycetes; order Eurotiales; family Aspergillaceae; genus Penicillium; species Penicillium verrucosum. The sequence continues at coordinate 7,321,283 of NW_026643210.1, forward strand.
TAAGCATTCTCCCGCTGACTAAGATATCAATTTGCTGTTTCTACCTTCGTATCTTCCCTAGTCGGGCGTTCCGGACAGCAACTTACGTGGCAATTGCACTCAATGTGTGCTACTTGGTTGCCTTTGTCTTGATTTCGGTGTTCCAGTGTCGACCTCTACCCGGAGCGTGGCACCGCTGGGATGGAGAGGAGAACTATAAGTGCAACCATATCAACGCACAAGGCTGGGCAGCAGCAGTTCTCAACATGATTCTTGATATATTTGTCATGGTGCTTCCACTCCGCCAGATATACCATTTAAACCTTTCAGTGAAACGAAAGTCATATGTGATATGCATGTTTAGCCTGGGTATTTTGTGCGCTTCCCCTCCCAGCCTATTCCTCAATTCCATTGACTAACTCATGGGCTCAGTGTCACCCTTGTCAGCATCCTTCGGCTCAATTCACTCATTCACTTTGCTTCCACCACTAACCTAACATGTGAGTATTCCTTCTCTTTCTCTTTCCTCTTTCGATGTGTGCAATTTTATTGACATCTCTAAGGGGATTACGTGACAGTTGGATATTGGAGTACCATCGAATGCCATGTTGGCGTTATATGTGCGTGTCTGCCTGCCATTAGATCCTTATTACGTCGTGTATCCCCCAGACTCTTTGGCGATACAGAGCCAGTCAAATCATCATATGCCATGAACTCTCATTCCCGTGGGAATGGATCTCGATCCGCCGGTATCCCTGCGCAGAGCAAGAGTGCTGGTCGGGAATTCTACCCACTTGATGAGGTGGATACCTCTGACGAAGCCCGGCTACATCACCCCTACCCGGTGTAGTTTAAGGGTCAAAATGGGAGTCTCTTCTTACAACATTGTACATGGGGAAATGTCTTTAATTTATTTCACTCCATTTCATTTCAATCTTTGTATTTATTTATTCACAGTTATTATATTACTGGGTCTCACAACAGAAATGATGTTTCTCTTTGATATATGTACTTTTTAAATATGTATTCAACATAATCAAGCATGATAAAACTCTAGTTATTCAGAAGTGTCATACCCCTTTTTCATTAAATTAAACCCATATAATATAAGAGAATATCTCAGCAGGTGTTAGTGAATTTGGAGCAAAGCAAGATAGCGTCGCTATATCCCCGGTTCTACAACCACAATAAGGGGGTTTAGCCAGACATGGAGTAATTCTTTACATGTTTTGTAACCGAAGAGTGGAGCTATTCCCAGCTGGCTAGGCCTAAGTCTCATATCCAGTACTCCGTATAGCCGTGCCAAGCGCCCAACACCAGGGGACCTGGTGTTGGTGCGACCCAGCAGATACCCATTTTTCACCAGATACCTAATCTACAATTTTATATATCTTTTGTATGGCTTACCCATACAAAAGGTACTTAGATACCCCGTAAACATAACATGTATTTTCTCAGCACTCGAACTAGTAAGGGAAGATATAGGAAGATATATATAATATAAAGGAGTCTATATTATTTAACCAAACTTTGGTAAGGAATATTAAGTATACTAAAATAAAGAAAGTACCTAACTAGTTATTTCTACTATATAACTAACCTTCATATAGTGTCATTTTAAAATTATTATTCTTCTTTTATATTAGATGCTAAGAATTTACACTACCATTAAACTAATTAAGCTAGACTTTTAATATATATTCGTATACTTTCTATTACTTTAGCTAGTTCGAGTGCTGAGAAAATACATGTTACAACATATGTTTACGGGCTGTCTAGGTACCCTTTATATTGGTAAGTCATACAAAAGATACATAAAATTGTAGATTGGGTATCTGCTGGGGCGCACCAACAACCAGAACGGTTGTTGGGCGGCTAAATATCAGATCAATTTACTCCGTAGTTTCCCCGATAAAGTGGCTTGGAAGTATGTACTCCGTATGCCCCCCCGAAAGTCTAAACTAGGGGGCGTAGCTTCTCCGTCAGACTGGTGGCTGTTAGGCGATCGGCATGTTAAACGGGATGGAGAAGACGCTAGGAGATCGGCACGAATAGAGAAGATTTAGAACATATTGATTGGCCAGTCAGTCCCACAAGCCAAAGGTATCAACGTATATCACTTTGCCAAGACACGGCTTCGTTCAGACCTAGTTCAATACGAGCGAGAGCCATTCCTAAGTACGGAGTACGACATACGGAGTATAGGATAGTCTATTACCAGGGCTGCATTGGCATCGTGTCGCGGGATAGATATCCATGCATGATACAGGCTAATTTGGAAAGTGGAAGCTTATGTCGATCACTTTTGTAACTAAGGAAAATGAAGGAAAGTACTCAGTAGGACGGCCAACGGTCGTATGGTGGGTGCTTGCGGTGCTTTTGCTTCTATGGTGACCTTATAATAGGACCAGGAGAAGGGGGCTGTGGCCATTGATACATCCCAAATCGCAGTTTTTTTTGGTTTGCTTGGAGTTTCCTTTTGGTGCCATCTTTGTTTTGGAGTACGCCTTTGTCTTTTCTCGTTTGTCATGCGCCTTCCTGCAGTACTTGGACTACTGTCCACCCTTTCGGTTGTCTTGGCTTCGTAGGTGCACCTTCAGTCATTGCTCATTCATACCTTCATGATACAAAAGACTAACGCCATAACACAGTGATCATGGGCCAAACCATCGATATCATGACATGCACAAGGGGTCTTCGGAAAGCGAGAGTTTCACCACGGAGTATGATTATGTCATTGTTGGCTCTGGCGCTGGAGGTGGCCCTGTAGCGGCACGATTGGCTATTGCAGGATACAAGGTGCTTCTTCTAGAAGCAGGAGATGACCAGGGGAATGCGACCCAGCAAATTGTCCCCGCGCTGCAACTTCAGTCCACTGAATACGAACCGATGAGGTGGGATTATTTCGTGAACCATTACTCGAACTTGACTCGTCAAAAAGAAGACAGCAAGATGACTTACCGAACACCTGCCGGTGACCTCCATGTTGGAAGCAATGGCCCAAATGGCTCCGAGCCTCTGGGGATTCTATACCCTCGAGCAGGTACTTTGGGTGGATGCTCTGCTCACAATGCCATGATGTACGCCATATATTCTCCTTGGTTTCTGCCAGACGTGGTTATCCTATGCTGACCAGTACCTTAATAGCACCATCTACCCGTACGAAAATGACTGGGAGCAACTGGCCAGTCTCACCGGCAATGCGTCATGGTCTGCCTCAAATATGCGACAATACTTCCACAGACTGGAGCGCAACCGATATCTTCCCAGCAGCTTACTGGGCCACGGATTCGACGGATGGCTTACAACGAGTCTTACAGACTTGCGTCTCGTCATTGAAGACCAAAAGCTTCTGTCCTTGATCCTAGCCGGTGCCACCGCCGCGGGCCAAACACTGTTGGGTAAATTGATCACCACGGTCACGGGCCTTGCAGGAGTCTTACTACGTGATCTGAACAACCCCCTTCCCTCGCGCGACTACGACGAGGGTCCATACCAAGTACCGCTCGCGGTGGATGTTCCCGAGTACAAGCGTACAGGCCCTCGAGAATTCCTCATGAAGACAGTCAGCGCTGTGAACTCCGATGGTTCGCGAAAATACCACCTTGATATCCAGTTGAACACTCTCGTAACCAAACTTCGGTTCGACACCACCGGAGCTAAGCCACGAGCTACCGGGGTTGACTATCTTCAAGGGCAGAGTCTATATCGTGCAGACCCCCGGGCTTCCCAGACATCGTCTAATGGGACACCGGGTAGTGTTAGCGTTGCTCGTGAAGTGATCCTGTCTGCAGGCTCGTTCAACACTCCACAGCTGCTGAAACTGAGTGGAATTGGTCCAAAGGAGGAGTTGTCCAAGCTTGGAATCTCAACTTTAGTAGACCTCCCCGGTGTCGGTCGCAATCTTCAGGACCGATATGAGACGGGCGTAGTGGGCAAGTCACCTACCGACTTCGTCCTCACATCCAAATGTACCTTTTTGTATTCTCTTCCCGACCCATGTCTGGAACAATATGAGAACAATCCCCTCTTCAAAGGCACATATACCACGAATGGAATTGCCATCGCCATTGTTCGCAAGTCATCCGTCGCAGAGGATGAGCCCGACCTATTGATTTCAGGAGCACCCGCCAACTTCCCCGGCTATTACCCTAACTACTCCTACGAAGGTCTCAAAGATGCACAACATTGGACCTGGATCACGTTAAAGTCTCGGTCCCGCAACAATGCTGGCACGGTTGAGCTCCGATCTACTGACCCCCGTGATACACCCCTTATCAACTTCCACTCGTTCGATACCGGAGTGACCACGGATGGCGCAGATGATAAGGACCTTCAGGCTTCATACGAAGCAATGCAATTCTCCCGCACAATCTTCGATGACCTTATTCCCCTCGATGGCGGATTTGAAGAGGTCTGGCCGGGGCCCAATGTCACTACCGAGAGTGAGATGAAAGACTTCATTAAGCAAGAGGCATGGGGCCACCATGCCTGCTGTACTGCTGCTATTGGAGAGGATGGGGATCCTCAGGCTGTGCTGGATGCTGACTTCCGTGTTCGTGGGGTTGACGGGCTGCGTGTTGTGGATGCTTCGGTCTTTCCCAAAATTCCGGGGTACTATATCGCCCTACCTATTTATATGATCAGCGAGAAGGCTGCTGAGGTTATCATTGCCGATGCTGTATGACATTGGTACTGGTACCTCGTTTGCAAACTTCATGGCTTTTTCCTTTTTCTTTCTCTTTTTGGCTGTCACAAATGTGTACTATGTAATTTTCTAGTATTGTATGGTTCCATTAGTGGCAATTACTAATTTTCTGCGTGGCAGAAACCCCGTTGTCAAAACTGGCCTAAATCGGCTGCCGTAGGCGGTGAACCCTTACCGCACCTCCTAACCTTGGAAGGTTGGAAATGTGTATGTAATGTGTATGTAATATATAGGAGGTAATATTGAGGGATACTAAGCCTAATGAGGTAGGCTTGGCGCTCTTAACTATAGAATATCTGGGATGATGTTTTCTTTTTAGTTACGGAGGTTTATAAATAACGGTGTTAATGAGTATCTCCAAGGTTTATTCCGTGGTCCGCTCTGTAGTATCAGTGACAGCTTCACTCTCACGTCTACTTTGTTGAACTAGCTACAGTGACTGTTCATAAGTTTTAACACCCCCTTTAGCCCCACCCATATACCGCCTTCCCTAATCGTCTATACCGCCTATATGAAATGAACTGGTAGACCTCAACTCTCTTGAGTTCATGTCATATATCTGGATATTTTGGTTTATTGTCCTAAAATGATATCTAGTCTTTTGTAAACAATCATTAAAAGCCAGAGATTTTGATTTATAATGGTATTGAAGAAAATCTTCTGACCGGCAGAATATTATATAATCACAGTGGTGTGGGGCAGGGGTGTTAACGCTTTTGAACAGTCACTGTAACTATTTCACATGCGAGCCGGCCACCTCAAACACCATAGTAAATGCGATAAATTATAACGTGATATCTTAACAACGGTGGTCTATATAATGCTTTACTTATAGCTTAATGCTTCTTAGATGATATATAGCCTATTTGCGGAATTTTAGGAGTATATACGACTTGGTGACTGAGATATATATGTTTGTAGCTTTTTACGTCGTAATTTTCGGTAATTTTTGAAATGATGATAATATAACCTTTTACGCTCTTTGAAATTGATATATGCTGCTAATAAGTCTTATCGACGACTATCGACAAATAAAGAGCTAAAATAAAAACATGGTTGTTGAGATATCACGTTATAATTTATCGCATTTACTATGGTGTTTTGAGGTGGCCGGCTCGCTTGTGTGGCCGGCTCGCATGTGAAATACGTTACAGAGCAAGCTTGGCTACTTTGGCTGTCAAGATGTCGACAGACAGGACAATCATACCCTAAAGCATCGGGGGAGACGGCAGAGAGCCCGGTGCTGAAGCCTGAGACCCCCGAATTTCGCTCTTTCTGTCCTCTAGACGTACAGCCAAGCACACGCATAATAGCGCTGTGCGGTCCAAACGATTGGCAGGACAACGCCTCTCCCGAAAATGACGGCTGGTTCTTCTCGGACTTCTTCCTCTTTCACTATCTTCTACAGGACACTCGTAAGCGGAACTACTGACATCCTTGCTATTTTTCACATGTTGACAATGTGAATAGATACTTTCAGTTCGTCCAATCAGCTGTGGTTTACCTGCGTCGACCCAAAAACACAATTATCAAAGTACAAAGAATATGTCCATGGTAGTACAAGCGGCGACCGCAGAGTTGTCCTCGACGAAACGTTTTTGGATGGAATCGAAGCCAGCAAGAATCTTCGCGTTATCCCCCCCAAAGATCTACTAGAGCGATTCCTGGCAATCCTAAGGTCGGAAACTCAAATTGCCGCGAGGGAAAATCAGCCTGTTCTTGTTCTCATTTTCGGACACGGCGGGTTTGGGGTCGCTATTGGTGGCCTAGGGGCGACTAAATATGCCATTCGACACATAACTCTCTCATTGGTTATTACCTCACCGTCTAATTTATTACTGTTTTATTTGTATACTATACACTTTATAGATTCAATTCAGATTCAATTCAGATTCAATTCAGATTCAATTCAGATTCAATTCAGATTCAATTCAGATTCAATTCAGATTCAATTCAGATTCAATTCAGATTCAATTCAGATTCAATTCAGATTCAATTCAGATTCAATTCAGATTCAATTCAGATTCAATTCAGATTCAATTCAGATTCAATTCAGATTCAATTCAGATTCAATTCAGATTCAATTCAGATTCAATTCAGATTCAATTTAGATTCACTTCAGATTCACCTCAGATTCACTTCAGATTTATTTCAGATTCAGTTAGTAAGATAGTAAGATAGTACCTAGGTAAGAAATCAAGACTTAAGACTTAGGAGTATAAAGATCCCGGTGTTAAAAATTTAATATCGTATTTATTGAACAATCTCCTATACATGTATATAATATATGTTTGCTACAGACTAAGCCCTATTTCTTCGTTATTTACTATTGTTAGCTTGTTTACTATAATCGAGCAGAGTTTAGATGGTTTTAGCAGGGTATATAACCCCCTACACTTCTAGTTTAATCAATTAATAATTCTTCCTCTGCTTTCTCCCCATATAGTAACAGGTTGCTCAGCAGTATTCATTTATAAAAATACTATATAAAGTAACTATAGATTCAACAATGGTACTTGTGAAGTGAGAGTGGATCTAAATTATTGCCTGACAATATAAACCAACGAGAGAGTTATGTGTCGGGTGGCATACTTAGTCGCCCGTAGTGGCCGAGGCTCGCCTGAAAATGCCCCAAGGCTGACTCGAGAGAAATTCAACTCTGCAATCAGAACAGACGTGAACGTTAGCCTGGTCATAACCCCCCCTGCCCGTCCACAAGACTGGCTGGATGCCCATGCCCTGCTCATTTCTTTGTAACTGACAGCGGTCATGCCTGAGATGTTCAGCTTTTTGCGGGCCACAACGGCGATCCGACCATTGGCTTGAGAATCCAGCCGCCAGAATAACACGACGTCGATTTATGTTCAGGATGCAGATGAGCTGACCCCTGTGTCCAAAGTTGAGCTGACCGGTAGCCCCACCTAGTCACGTGATTTGTTTTATCTTATCTATACCGGTCAGCTCAATACCCCTAATCTATAATTAAAACATTATAATACTGACTTCTTAACCAATCAAACTCTTTATATACTATCTATCAACCTTACGACCCTATACTAGTATTATATCATTAATTTATTTAAAACCTATTAAATACTTCGTTATAATGTTAGTTAAGGCTTCTAAAGTATAGAAGCGGTATATAGAGGTAGACCTTAATAACCTAGAGCTCCCCCTATCGAATAGAACGTAAGACTAAACTAAGGGAAAAAATCTATTATAAATATATTATATATATTAATAACTACTACTAGATTAATATATAAGACCTAATATATTATAACGAAGCTTACTACCGAGCTAACGGCTATCGCGTCCGGGTATTTTACTTTAATCTTAAAACTATATAGTATAATTTATTATTAATATATTTCTCTAGACTAAGTTTACCCTTTTTACGAACCTAAAGACCTATTATAAGAATAAGTATCCTAAGGTCTTTAGTAATTTCGCCTTCTTATTAATTAGTAGACTAAAAAGGGAGGTAGTATCTAAGTCGATTAGTTAGTTTTAATCTATTATTAATCTATTAATATTAATATCTTATAAACTAGTTTAAAGAAGTTATAATAGTATATAACTATTATATAGCTATATATATCCTAGTAGCTACTAAACTATCTATACCGACTAAGATAATTAAAAGAGTTATATTAGTAAGTTTAAATTATTAATAATATATTATTATTATTCTAATCTTTTATTTAGACTAATATAATCGCTATAATAACTATTATTAATACCGACTACCTAAAGATCTATATATTATACGCCGCGTATAAATATAACGACTAAGCTAAAGATATATATAAAAGAATAAGATATTATAAAGTTATTACTAATATATTATAAGTATATAGTAAATTCGACTATTAAGCTAAATACGATCTATTCGACTATTTTATCTTAGAGGAAGAATTAGAGAAGTAGAGAGAAGACTTCTAAATATAGATATATATTATTAATCTTTTTTTAATAAAGTAATATAATCTATATATAATTTATAATATCTTAATAATAAGTTCTTAATATATTCTTTAATTATAATAAATCTTAAGAGGATATAAAAAAATAATATATTAATAATATATTATTAATATATTATATTACTAAATAACTTTATATCGCTTTCTTTTATAGCTAGGATCTAGGTTACTTCTAAGATCTAAATTAGACTCGCTTTTAATATTAAAATAAGGCTTATTTTTAATATTAAAATTAAACTTACTTTTAATATTAAAATAAGACTTACTTTTAATATTAAAATAAGGCTTACTTTTAAAGGTAGAATTTAATAGATTTTTATAGATTATTAATATATTATCTATTTTAATATCTAAATTAAGCCTATTTTTAACGTCGAAATAAGGCTTTAATTAATAATTACTACTCTTTATTATTATTAACTACTTATTAACTCTCGAAAATTACTTTCGTCTCTACTTTTTATTATCTAAATTATCTTATTATCTTACTATCTTACTATCTTACTATCTTAATATTTATTTACCTCGCCTCTATAATATCGATTAAAAACTTAGAGGTATACTAAAAATATCTAGATATCGACTAAGACGCTCTCTAGCTATCTAATATTAATATTAATATAAATTAAATTAATCTATTATAAAGGTATTATATAATACTAATATCTTCTACTCTAGGTTCTTAGTTAATACCTACTCTACTATAATAAGATATATTACTATATAATAGGCTATAATATAACGGTAAGTAAATTAATTATAAATTAATTATTTATAGATATATCTACCTAGATAAAGTATATAAATTATTATTAATATATTTCTCTAGACTAAGTTTACTTATTTTACTAATCTAAAGATATATTATAAGAATAAGTACCTAGTAATCTTTAAGACCCTTATTTTTACTACTATCGGCCGTCTATTAGATAAGGCTATATAAAAATCTTTTAGTATAGTATTATTAATATATTAAAGCTTAGGTTAATCTTACTAATATTAAATAATTCTAGAATAATATAAAGATATTATTATAGGTTATAACGTACGCGTAGTTTAAAAGCTATAGGTCCTTATAAAAATAATTTAGGGTATTATTATAGTAAGTAATAATATATTTATAATATATTATTCGACTAATATAGTCTTAAATAAATCTTATTATAATAATAGATAGTATCTATTAATACTACTTATAGATTCGGTATTTATATACTTCTTATAAACGTAATAAGACTTATAAAGATAATACTCTTTATTTAAATATTATTTTAATACTTTACTAATATATTAATAATATATTACTAGATTATAAGAAGCTTTTATACCGAACGGAGTATAATCTTTTTATATACTTCGCTAACTCTAAGATATCGGGCTTATTATAGAAGCTAATAATAGGGGAGAAGGAGAACGAGGAAGTAGTATTTAAAATAGATCTAGATAACTTCGAGGTTATACTTAATATAGATCTAGAAGACGTTTCTAACTAGATAGTATAATAATAGTAAAATCGGAGTTTTAGAGTTTATTTTTAGTTTTTTTAATCGATTATTAATTAATTAATAATCGATTAAACTAAAAAAAGGCGAATAAAATATTATTATATTAGAATAACTAAGTAAGATTAATCGATTATTAATCGATTAATAATCGATTATACTAAATCTATACCCTAATATTTTAATATAAACTACTAGATAATAAAGATTTCTAATATAAGGGTAATAAAATTTAGAGCTAGATCTTATTATATATATAAATAATTAAAGAAAAAAAGACGAATAAAATATTATTATATTAAAATAACTAAGTAAGATTAATCGATTATTAATCGATTAATAATCGATTATACTAAGTCTATATCCTAATATTTTAATATAAACTACTAGATAATAAAGATTTCTAATATAGGGGTAATAAAATTTAGAGCTAGATCTTACTATATATATAAATAATTAGAGAAAAAAAGGCGAATAAAATATTATTATATTAGAATAATTAAGTAAGGTTAATCGATTAATAATCGATTAATAATCGATTAATAATCGATTATACTAAGTCTATATCTTAATATTTTAATATAAACTACTAGATAATAATAATTTCTAATATAGAGGTAATAAAATTATAAATAATTAGAGAAAAAAAGGCGAATAAAATATTATTATATTAGAATAACTAAATAAGGTTAATCGATTATTAATCGATTAATAATCGATTAAACTAAGTCTACTAACTTCTAAAATACGAAAAATACTTATATCTACCCCTAGATCTCTCTATATAATACTCTAGTAAATTATTAGTAAGTTATATTAAAGTATTAGATATATACTTAGAAAGACTTACTAAGTCTATAGTCTTTATAGGCCTTATATAGTACTAACTATTAAAGGCTTCGTACTATATTACGTATCGCTTATATAAGGATCTATATAGATAGAGAATAGGTTAATAATAAATTATTAATTATATTTTAATATATTATATACCCTCTAGCTATCCTTATATATTAATAGCTCTAGTATATTAGGCTACTCGATCGGCTACTCGACTAGCTACTCGATCGGCTACTCGACTAGCTACTTAATTAGCTACTCGACTAGCTACTCGACTAGCTATTTAACTAGGTAATTAAAATAATATATAATACTATTATAAAAAGCTAATAATATATTAATAAGATATTATTAATATATTATCCCTAATAGAGTACCTATCTTATATATCCTATTTTATCTATTTTATTCGCTAACTAGTAGGAGCTAGGGCTATCGGAATATAATTATACTAACGCCTAATATAATATCGAAGGATAATAGTAAGATTAAAGTAGATCTATAATATATTAGTAATAAGTTTATAATAGATTATTTTTTTCTACTAATTATATTTTAATATCCTAAGACCTAATAGAAGCTTTCTCTAATTTTAAGATAAAATAACCCGTTTATCTTTTAATCTTTATATTAACTTCGCTAGTCTTATACTAATATAATAGTACGTCTTAGTAAGGCCTTAGCGTCTATCTAACGCCTCGCTAGCCTCTTAGCGTTATAAATACTAGGTCTTAATAGGAAGGAGAAAGAGAACCTTATAAATATACCTACTTAAGTAAAGGGAGAAGTAGGAGAGCTTACTTTCCTAGCTTAAGATATTACTAGTAATTCCGCTATAATATATTAATAATATATTAGTAATAAGTAACTACCCCTAATATTATTATTAATTAATATTACTTATATAAGCTTTAATAGAAGGTATAGTTCGCTATATAGGGGTATAATATAATTAGGGGAGAGGGAAAGAATATAGAGATAAAAGAGCTATATAAAAGATTATAAAGTCGGTTAATATATTAAGCCGAAGGAGGATTATTAGCTACTTAATAGAAATTAAATTAATCGATTATTAATCGATTAATTAATAATTTAATCTAATAATTAATTAAACTAATTTTACTTTCTCGTTCTAATATAAATATCTTTATCTAATTATATATATATATATATATATATATTATAAAACCTTACTTAGTTATTCTAATATAATAATATTTTATTCGCCTTTTTTTCTCTAATTATTTATATATATAGTAAGATCTAGCTCTAAATTCTATTACCCCTATATTAGAAATCTTTATTATCTAGTAGTTTATATTAAAATATTAGGGTATAGACTTAGTATAATCGATTATTAATCGATTAATAATCGATTAACCTTACTTAGTTATTCTAATATAATAATATTTTATTCGCCTTTTTTTCTCTAATTATTTATATATATAGTAAGATCTAGCTCTAAATTCTATTACCTCTATATTAGAAATCTTTATTATCTAGTAGTTTATATTAAAATATTAGGATATAGACTTAGTATAATCGATTATTAATCGATTAATAATCGATTAACCTTACTTAATTATTCTTTATCCGCTCGTCTTCTCGCCTCCTATATTCTTAATCTTACCTCTATCTCTAGTTCTACTAGCTAAGCCTAAGTTATACGTTCTCTTATCTATATCTCTTACTCCTACCTATTAAACTCTATATCTTCTATACCGCGTTATATATAGTAGTAATTAATTATAGCGCGTTAGAGATTCGAGGGTCTAGAATATAATTAGTTTATAATCTATTAAATAATATATAATATAGACTTTACTAGAGATAACTATAGTACTAGGGATAACTTAGGTACTAAAGATAACTAGGATTAGAAACTTCTTATTAAGGAGGATCGAGGTTAGGAGGACTATACGCGGTAAAATACTATCTATCTTTTATATATAATAGTATTAATACTTTAATAATATATTAATTATTAATTATCCCTTATTTATTATAATTATAATTATATCTAGTATACTCTACCTAATAAATTTACTTATAGTAGTACTCGCTTATACTCTATAAATTTAAGATTTAGATTTTATAATACCTCGGCTAATAGGCTAGGAAATTAAGGAATAATTATACGCTCTATCCTCGCCCGGCCTAAAGTAATATATTAGTATATATTAATAATTTATTAATAATAAGTTATTATATAAAAGCCTTTATTATTATATATATAATATATCTTCGCTTAAGCTAATAGGTTATCTAAGCGATAGGAATAGCGTTACTATCGATTTATATAGGTAAGAAATTAAGTAATATCGGTTTAATCTATAATCTTAGATCTATATAACTTAATATAATATATTAATATTAAATTAATAATATATTACTAATATATTTATAGCCGGTAGTATAGCCTTTTTAATATCCTAATAGTATAATTTTATATATATTTATTTAGTAAAGTTTATTAAATTTACTATATCTTTATAAAATTTAAGTAGAATCTTAGAGAAGCTTTAGTATAATCTAGTAGTAATATAAGATATCTTTTTATATTATATTTATCTAATAAAATAGAGGTTTACTATTATAAATAAATTATTAATAATAGATTATTTTATTTTTAATTACCGTAAGATCGCTATAGTACTTATCTCGAGAATAATATTATAGAAGGCTCTTTATAAGCGTAACTTTTTTAAGATAATTTTTATAGTCTAAATTAATTAATAAATCGCCGATAAGATAAAAGAAATATATATAATACTATACTAGGATATACTCTATTTATAGCCTTTAATCGCGGTATTCTAGATTAATAAATTAGAGATAGATCTTAAGGCCTAATATATTATTAATAGATTATTAATAGATTATAATATAGTACTTATCTATAAATTACTTAGTATCTATATCGATAACTATTATTCTTAAGCCTACGCTATAAAGATAGTAAAACTAGTATAGCCTTCCGGTAACTTTACTAATAAGTATAAATACTCGATAGAATATATAAATATATCTTTCTATATAGTTCTAGTTTATAAAGACTTAGAGTAATATTATAATTAGATTAGATATTAGCGGTAATATATTAATAATATATTAATAATATATTATTTTTACTTACTCTTATTATACTTTTTAATTATAATAGAAAATATTATTTTATTAACTATACTAGCTACTCGCTTATATAATATATTAGCCTTAAATAAGATTAATATAATAAGATACTTAATCTATTTATTATATATATAGATTACTATAATTCCTTCCGGATTACTAAATAGGTACCGAATATATTCCTATAAATAGCGATAATTAATATATTAGTAATATATTATAAAGATATTAATTAGTCCTTATTTAGAACTTTAGCTCTTTTTTATATTTAAACTTAACCTCTAAATAGTCCTAGGCTTTAGGGTATAAAATATAGCGTTATTTTAGAAGTAATATAAAGATAATATTAGAATTTATAAAGCTTATATATACTTCTATAAATATCTTTATACTATATTCCCTAATAAAGTCTTAAACTAGAGGATTTTATTCAAATAGGACTATAATAATATATTAGTAATATATTAATAATATATTATCTAAAATATACTTTTATAGAGTTTACCTCTTTATACTCGCGCTATAATACTAATTAGCTTATTAATAAATCTTATAGATAGTTTTATTAGTAGAAGCGGAGGGTAGGAGTATCTCCTAATATTTTAGAAGATTATATATAGGGTAGTAGTAGGATTAATTAATATAAAAATATAAAATTATATTAGATATTAATTATACTTCTCGAGATTACCGCTAAAGCCTTAGAGATATTAGATATCTATATAAATATATTAATAATAATTTAATAATATATTAAGAAACTATTATATAGTTACTATAAGATATCTTTTTACTTATTTATTACTTAATTATAGTATACTATATTAATATATTATTAGATAGGATACCCTCGTTAGTTAAATATATAAAATAATTAGGATTAATCTTATTAAGTATAGGGCTAAGATTATACTTCTAATAATCTTCGCGGTTTTTATATATTTAGTTTATATAATATAGATAGGGAATAGAATAGCGGTTATATATCTTAATATATTATTAATATATTAATAATAGATTATAGGCTATAAAAGATACTTATTATTTAATATTCTTTTTATATTATCTTATATAATTCTTCCTATTTTAAATAGGTCTTTTCTTTCTCGAATAGTTTAAGAGCGGTATAGAAGTAGCTAGATAGACTATTTAGTTAACGCTTTATAAATAAATAAATAATAAATTACTTATATAATTATTTCCTTCTCGCGTTATATTATTATAAATAGATCTTTTACTACTTATTATCTAATAATTATCTATTACTTAAACGCTTTATCCTTAGTAAAATAGTTCTTATACCGATATATCTTATTAATATACTTATAAGCCCTAATATCTAAATATATATAGCGGTACTTTATAGTCTAATAATCTAGATAGGTATTAAATACTATTATAGGCGCTCTAGAGAGCTTATAATTATATTAAATCTATAGAAGAGTTAATATATTATTTATAGATTATTAATATATTATACTAACTAAGAATATTATAGATTAGATTCTTTCCTATAGTATACCGCTAAGATCTACTATATATATATAACCCCTATTATATAAGAAAGGATAATTAGGGACTATAAAGATATATTTAATATTTAATATTAATACTATATCCTCTCCTTTAAGCGTAAAGGGTATTAAGGCTCTAAACTCCTATATAAGAAAGAAAATAATATATTAATAATAGGTTCTTAATATATTTAAGATTTATAATATATACTTACTTCGAATAGCCTCTTATACTTATCCTTTAGGTAAATCCTTCGCGAGCCCTCCCCTATTAGCTTATTAATACTAGGTATATCGGCTATTTTATACTAAGGTTAGTATAGTAAGAGGTTACTAAGAAGAGTATCACTCTTAGTAATCTATAAATACTTATCTAGGCCCGTAGATTAGTGACCTATAGTTGATATATAGTACGTAAGTAAGGGATAATGTATTAATAAATCATTAATTTCTTTAGTATTTATTATGCGTAAACTAAAAACATTACTAATTACTAATAAGCTCGCTAAGCTGACCGGTATGACCATCACGTGATTAGGTGGGGCCACCGGTCAGCTCAACTTTAGACACAGGGGTCAGCTCAACTGTCGTCACATTTATGTTGGGTGCCTGGGTGCCTTAGGTACCCATGGACCCACAATGAGACAGATCCATATCTGTAGATAGTTTCTCTCTTTCTCTCCTTCTCTCTTCTCTTTTCGGTCCAATATCGATATTACGAATCCATCTGCTTGGTTTTCTCAATATTCCATCGATAGATTCCACATTAATTTATGCCACTGCAGTCTTCAACGCATTGGTCATCATGTCAAAGCCGAGCAGTCCTGATTCCTCTGATGCGACGTTTGATGAAGACGAGTTAACCACATCGCCAACCTACATCAACCTGTGCAGTTCGGTCTACAAAGCATACAAAGAACACGACCCTTTCTACCATATATACGGGATCTCCGTTTCGGCTCAAGATGACAAATGGGATTCCCAATGGAGGAGACGTTCTGGCTTTCCGCTCGTTCATTATGAAAAGAAGTAGAATGAGTTGCGCCAAGTCTCGTCTACAAAACAACCCAGTGGCGAATCCTCAACCTTACCCCCTGACCCAACAGCTGCCTTGGGGTTCACCGGCAGTATCGGTCGGGGATACCAGAACGTAATAAAGGCTAAGGCCAGAACATACATAGACTCGTTCCTAGGTCTAGACAACACTGGAGCAAATGCAGTTCATTCGAGGCTTAAACAATTGCTTTCAGGAAAGAAATGCCACGAGGAAGTGCTGGTATATCTGAATGACAACCTTGATTACCGCTTAGCCGCCATACAACTAGCCTCTCAATATGTTTCGTTCCTAGAACTTCAGTTCCCTGACGGCCTGGCGTTCGACACGGAGGCTTGGTGTAACGACCTAGCCCTGAAGGCGGTAAATGATGATTGTTCAACTGCACAATCGAAGATAGAGAAGTACGAGCAGGTCCGCGAGTATATCGAACCCTGCAGCTGACGATTATCTTTTTTTGAATTTTTCTTTTTTAGTATTTCAGTATTTGCAATACCACTCCACTCTCCTTACGGACCAACTGATATCCTTACGGACCAACTGATATATATATAGATTATGTTATATTTAATATTTAATAGAGAGATTCTTGACCTGGAAAGTATTGTTGCTCTGACTAGAAACACTTGTCTTCGACACTAGCATTGTTGCGTCACGTGACTCGCGTTTCGGGTAAACGGGAAATAGGTAACTCCGAGGCCCCCAAGGTCCAGTAGAGGAAAATTCCATTCAACTAAACGCAGTCAGTCAGTCCTAACTGAAGCTGCAGGCTCTTCCACTTAAAACCAACTACTTACTAATTGGACTCTATAGTTAATCCTTTCTCACCTGCAACTCAATACATACGACCATAGGGTGTGGAGAACAGGGCTTCCCGTCCGCTCAGCCGTACTTAAGCCACACGCCGGTGAGTTAGTAGTTGGGTGGGTGACCACCAGCGAATCCTCACTGTTGTATGTTTTTGTTTGTTTTTATTATTATATTCATTGAGTCTTATCTATCTATTTCCGACAGATAACCGTACCAAGCGCCTAACACCAGATCAGATACCCTGGTGTTGGTTGGTATGCCCACTAGATACGCACTTTTGATAGGAAACCAGGAGAAGAGAGAGAGAGAGCAATGCAACTAACTAGTATTCGCCCTGAGAGGGAATATCAAGTATGGTAACCGTGACCTATACTCCAAAAACCATCATCAGGTATGTCCAAGTGGCCATCATTGATTTGTGGTGGGAATATAGTATCCCAAAGGTTCTGTGGGGATTGTCAGTAAATCACTATTGAGGTAACAAAACAAGACACTAGTATTTACCCAGTCGACCTCTAGCATCTGTGGATTTAGGTCGTCCGACGGTCCATTCAGTTCGTGAGGCGCTGTCGAAGAGCTCCCATCAGGCGTTGTGTTCGTGGAGTAGTTCCCGTAACCCGAGTGAAGCACTGGGCCTGTGTCTCCGTCAAGCCCTGGCTCTCCAAATTGCACCCAGGGAGAAATTCCTCCAGAAGCCGTTCCCCAAGTACTAGCTATATTGCCCAGAGTATCCAAATACTCATTGTCAGGACCAGGGCCATTTTCTATTGGCGTTACCGTAGGTGGTAGAAATAATCCCGACTGTACCTCAGCATGGCCAGACCTGACACCGCTGGGAGGCAGTGAAGCATAGCGAGAGCTCGTATCTGTCCCAGGTTCCAAGTGTGCATAATTAAATGGCGTTCTAGAGCCGGAATCATCGTCATCCCTCCGAAGCGGATCAACAGTCGAGTCCTCGTACCGAATTGGAGTCTTCAACCATTTTGTGTTTTGGTAAGCACGCGTGTACTCGACAATAATCATGAGGAGATATCTCGCTTTACTATCTCGGTATGCAATAACTTCGTGGATGCTCGGCACCACTCCTTTTTGATCCATCGGAGGGAGGTTCGAGATAGCATCCGCGAAGATAAAATCCAAGCAACACCATATGCGGCTCGACTCCCTGCGCATTGGGAAAAGAAAGACTTCTAGAAGCAACAGCAACGCAGTATGGTAGTCTTGCCAGGAAGAACTGTACCAGGCCCATTTCTGAAGGTCTGTTGCTGATTCTAGCTCTACCGCGGCTTCCAAAGCGTCGGTGCCTTTGGTCAGCACTATTTGGCGCAACCTGTCGGGAATCAGATATGTGACGCCGGTCATGTATCGATTCAAAATATTGATATAGAAGAGGCTTGTAAATAGCTTGAGCACTAAAATGGTCATCCTCTGCATCGGACTTGGAGACGCCACATTGAGATAAGGGCCGTATTTGGCGTCCATTTCAACGCGAAATGCCTCTACCTTGGATATCACTTTGGTCAGGCCAATTCTCTTTTGATCCAGTTCGTTGCGAAATGCTATGTTTTGCCGATGCATTTCCTGGCATTCAAATCGGATCATGGAGAATATCAGGTCGTTCCAAGGAAGTGAGTCCTTTGTATGCGTTCGCAATGAAGTCACGTCCAGAGGAAGTCGAGTCGTATACCCATCTCTGTGAATGAATGGGCGAGGACCTTGGGCTGAGCTTGTCTTGAGATCAAGATAGCAGATTTGATACCAGACTAAGCGCCGTGTGTGGCACTCGACGGGAGAAAACCCAAACTCAGTAGGATCACGGTGAAGCCCCATGCACTCGGCCAGTCGAATCAGCATACCGGTTAAAACAGAATGAGCTCGAGATATCTCGTTGAGACATATTGGAAGCTGACTATACATGAGCAATCAGTCATACCAACCGGGGAACAGCAGAAACACACCAAGTACGCAGTAAATGCCTGTAAGGTCTCAAACTTGCTTGCTCTAAGCAGCTGGGCTCGACCGAGAGCGCGCTCGGTACCTAGTTGCAAATTATCCTTCAAATCTTGCTTGGAGGTTTGGCAAAGCTCTGAAATCTGTTCTTGGGACATTGCAACAGAAGCAGAAAACAGAATGGAATATACTATTGCCGCGAGCGACGGTGGCACCGGATATCCATTTTCTATTGTCTCCCATAGAGTTTCGTATCGTTGAGTGAATGAAGGTCGATGGACAACTCGAGACACCGGATGAACCGCATCCCAATAGCATTCCATTAACTTATCTGCAGCAGTGCGAGGGGGGAGAAATCGAGTCAAATCCTTTCCCGAAGAAGCCTGGCTAAACAAATAGTCGGTAGAAGGTACCGTAAAATACGGCCCTGGTCGCAAAAGGTCCTCCGTTGTACCAGAGGTCATCATTGGGGTAGGAGGCCCTCTGGGATTCTGTTGAAGGCAAAGCAAGATCTGTAATACAAATCAGTCGTGAAGAACCACGGGCGGTAGGAAATTACTACTCCTACACACCTCGTCTGCAATATTGGGACGGTAATAGCCTCCGATCCTTGCTCCCATCCTCATCCTGCCAATTCTGAAGCCCAGGTCTTCAATATCATCATCAGCTTCATCCGCATAGGCTGCATCTTGAACTGCTAGAGGTGTCGGCTCCAAATAACCATCATCGGCGGAAGTATTCGAATCATCGCTTCCGGACTCTTCAGGCTGCCTTCTTCGCTTTGGGCCACCTTTGGGGGCTTCCGTTGATCCCCCGAAAAGTGTCATCGATCGCATCTTTGGCCTCTTTCATCTCGGTCAATCTTTGACGCAACTGGGCATCTGCGTTTACAGTAGGAACATAGACGCATCGCAACAGCGATGCACAGCAGTTCTGACAGGGATTCTATCTGGCCTATTAGTCAATTCCGACCCGGGTGTTCCTGGTGTACGTACTTTCCTGTCGCATTTCATCTTCCTCCGACGACACTCAAGACACGAATGTATCACCCGATTTCGTCGCCGGGCCTTTTCTCGGGGTTCGGGCCCGCTGGCAGCGGCGGGTCTATCGGCACCCGACGGAACCCCGCCACCGAAGGACACGCGCTGCGGATGAGCTCTGTCGGCAGGGGACGTGAATGCCGCCATTTTGTGGGCCACCCAATGATATAGACGGGGGTCATGGAACAGTTTTCATAGAACAAGAAGACGAGAAGAGAAGAGAAGAGAAGAGGCTAACGACATAGCGTGGATTAGTGACGTCCCTAGTGACATGTCAGACGATGCAAAATAGCCCCCTCTACCAATGAAAGATCACTATTGGGTGAACGGTGTCTTTCGGGCTAGTTCTCTGTAGCTGCCTAGACAGACAACCAGTTCACTACACTCAGTACTTAATACTCAAGTCCATTTACGGCCGTAAAATTTGAGGCTTTGCCCGTAAACTAGTTACCTTGTTAGGCTACTAGATACGAATGAATACCACTAGACGTTCAAATCTATTATAGTTTTCGAGTCTTACGGCCGTAACCAACTGTGAACACCTTACCGCATTTGGCATTCATCTTCGAGGTAGCATATTCAATAGTCTTGCCTTGCTCGGCACTATACGTTATAAAACCATTACACTGGTCTCTAGACTGAATTATTTTACCCAACATTATTTTATCCAACATTCAGTATATCTTGTTTCATTTTGATTATAATCTCACCATGGTCATCCCTACGTGCCCCCCAGCAAATACCTTTGTCAAAGTGGCTCGCCGAATTTACAACCCCATCGGCTTTACGAAAGGTTACAATTTTGTTCTCTGTAAGAAATCCAGTCCATAATCACGCTACTGGGTATTGATTTCCATAGACTTCATTTTCGCAGGTGCTTTACTGGGCTTCTGTCTTGCTCGTCTTCAATTTCTTGCCTTTAACGGCATTTTGTGCAACTTGGAGAGCACAACTGGTAGTGCGGCTCCCGGCGAATGCTACTGGTATTCGATGCCACGATACCGTATTGGAATCATCATCCACCTCGCCAGCATTCTTCCTGCAGGACTCCTCGCCGTCTTCCAGTTTGTTCCCGCGATCCGTCACAGATACCTCATTTACCATCGAGTAGCCGGCTATCTCATTATTCTGCTGGTCTTCATCTCCATTGCTGGTGCTCTTATGATAGCAGACCGTTCTTTCGGCGGTCATATCGCCACACAAACTGCAGTCGGGGCACTTGCTATCGCCTCCACCTTTGGCATCATCAACGCATACTATAATATCAAGCGGCTGCAGATAGACCAGCATCGGGCATGGATGCTTCGGGTATGGTTCTGGATGGCCAGTATTATTACACTGCGCCTTATCCAGGCCCTCTCCGCTGTTATTATCTCGATGTATCCATATGGCTGGTACCAGGTTATGCCATGTGCTGAGCTCTTGTACATAGCAAATTCAACCCAGACCGCCCTCGAAACAGCCTACTCAACATATCCAGTCTGCTCGCCTAGCAACTCAAATATGACAGTCGACAGCCAGGTTATCGTGAAAGCCAACTTCAATGGTGAGCCTGAGCAAATTGGTGCGGCGCTGGCTATAGGCTTCCCAATGGCTATATGGCTCGCATTGGTTATGCATGCTGTTGGGATTGAATTTTATCTTCGATTGACGCCAAAGGAAGCTGAGAGATTGAGAATCGTGAGTTATAAGAGGCAACTGGCGGCTGGAATGAAGAATCCGGGGAGTGCAGGGCTCGTGCCGGAAAAATTGGGGGATATGGAACTTTGGGAGCCGCAGCTGAGGCACAGAGAGGACAGTCGGAAACAGTTCTGATGGAAGATGAGACAAATTAAAGGAATTGTAGGTAATTTTCAAGTAGTAGAGAGCTTGCGTGATTCTATGTTGGATGCCTGAGGCATCACTATGGCAAGTGATAGAACCTCCATGTATGATAGCTCTCTCTCCTCTCCTTCTCTTCCTCCTGACCTCGTGCGAGACAGTCAATCCACAGTGGTTTCTCCATTTCATCTCCATCATTCTATAAATACTTTCAGTGCGCCAACATGCTCCGTCCGTGTTCCCGACCTAGATCGCAAAGAGCTGTATCAATCCTGATGAGCAATATATGAATTTAGATTACTACTGTGTGTGGGAGAAAGCAGGAGAAGAATTGTTAATTGGTAAAACTAATAATGCAGGGGTTTATATACCCTGCAGGAATCATCTGATCATAGCAAACAAATAGCAAATAGCAAATAAAAGCAAAAGGCTCAGTCTGTAGCAAACAACATGCTTGCGGATTGTGGCAATGCCATTTAGGGTGCTGATATTCGTATACGGCCATATTATAATTGAGATCTTAGAATGTAATAACTATATCTTCTAATGCCCGCTTTGCCCGCTAACTATCATTGTGGCTGCGCTTCTTTTGTACGAGGTCGGACCATAATGCAGAAAACACGTTTATTTGACATATGCTTCGCAGTGTTTGTCATTTCGGGGTAGTGAAAATACATCGAACCCCCTTCCGGGCCTCAAAGCTTCCCAAATTTCTAATCTGTTTCACCGGTTTTTGGCAACGACTGCCAAATTGAAAACCTTTAGCAGAAACCTCCTCAGATCGTCACACACCAATTCTTGGCATTGCCAAGAACCTAGTAACCTAGTTTCTACCTAGTTTTATACATAAACATGTACAAATGACACTAATTAGGAAAGTCTTGGCATTATTATGTATTTTTATGCAAAAAACTGGGTTATATATTTTGAGATGACTGGGTTTTGCGGAAGTCTAGGCGGAGTGAAAACTGGTAAACGTAGCATCCTTGTGGGTCTTAACTCGGGCTGAATACGTTGAGTATCTACATCATCAACTTCAAGTTTTGTTGCTGAGTGGGGCCGAACCTAAGAGCGTCGTTGCTCTTAGTGGTCCAATTTCGTACACGGTGCGTCCCGCGGGCTGACGGGTGACGGTCCGTGAGTAGTGGGTTAAAAGCGTGTGGAGCGTTCCTAGTGCGGCCAATGAAGCATTAGTTACTGCTTGCAACATTTCTGAAAAATCACCTTGACACTCAGTGTCAGGCTTTTCGTATCGTTGCAAAACACCACACTGAGCGTTTCATTCCGTTTTCACCCCGGAATGTCGAGTCTAGCTGCCAATGGGTCAAATGTCGATTGCGTCACCGAGGTCGTAAATGGCCGGCACTTAAGAGATTACATGAAAGGCTGCTGTAGAGCCTGAAAGATGGAGAGATAAAGATGATAGGATTCTATCTACCTGCGGAGATCTACATAGGGCGATTTCCCAGGTGGACGGCTGATCGCCCGACTTTAGTGAGTGTAGCAAATCAGCCATGAACAGTGTAGACTCCATGTGCTCCTAGTGTACAATAAATTACAATACATGCTGGTCTTTCCAGGATTTGTTCTTAGGTTAGAGCTCTAACTTGATTTACAGTCTAACCATGGGTGGCAAGAGGTTCACAAACGTTGAAACATCTATGGATTCACAATTTAGGATATACTAATTGAAATTCAATCACCCAATGATATTGGACCAGCAGGTGATAAAGTTTATACAATCAATGACAATTACACATGGCTTTGCAGATTTAGAAAACCCTTCAGACACTAGTAAGTCACGCCAGTGTCGATGTTTTCGTCGCAGTAATGAGATCACCAGTTGGTTACGAGCCGGAAGAGGACGTGAGCTATCAATTTCAAATCTTTGGAAGCTATGGAATATTTAAAGACCCTCTGCTCCTTCTCAAATTAGGCATCATATCCTCAAATTGCCAAGGTTGTTGTTGAAGATCTTCCAAAGCTCACCTGATCTCCCCAATCGTTAAACCCGCGCCTTCGTCATTATGGTGCGAAATCTATCTGATGTGGCCACTTTGCCTGGCTACATTGGGCCGCCGAACAAGTTACCCGAGGGATCGGAGGACGAGGATCTAGAAGACGAAGATTATGACCCCCCTATCAATGATTTGGACACCGGTGCTCTCGTCAATGAATTAATGCAACAAAGCCTCTTGCCTAGGGATGTTGGTTTGGCACCCCACGAGCAAGCGTATGCTGCGAACACTCCCGAGGGCCTCACTTGTAAGCTCTCTGCACTGTCTGCGGCGGAGCCAAAGAAGGCGCAAGAAGGTTCTTATCGTGGAACTCAGTTGGTTCTAACGAAGGTCTACGATCTGATAGAGCAGCGGTAATCACATACCCAAGTACCCCGCGTCCCTTATTTCGCTAATGCGCCGCTCAGGTTCATGGCCTACACAGATGTTACAGGTATCGAACCTTTGCTTCCTTTGGCCATGGAGAGGAAGGACAGGAAAGAATTCTTCGAATTCACGAGAAAGGGCGGCTATCCCCCTCATCTTGATCTCGATCTGAACAAATATTGGGCAGACAATGAGGAGGATGACGACACACAGAAGTCAACCCTTCCGCAAAACAGCATTTTCGACTCCACTTACCTGTACCAGTTAGGTGTTATGATGTTGAAACTGGTACCGGATCGGTTTACGGGCGTCGGAACGCCGGCCAATGGCAAGAAAATCTCCGACGTGGAAAAGTACAACCGCGATCAAATCAAGGCTGCGGAGGAAAGAGCGAAAAAGGACAAGAACAAAACGAATTTTGCTGGCTTCCCAATTGACGATATCTTCAACCGTCCCAACGTGGGACAGTTGAACGATTGGTACAGCGATGCCCGGTTTGCCCAGCAGCAATTCACGGGAACGAATCCAACAACAATTAAGCGGGCATCGGATACTTGGCTTGATCACTTCGTTGAAGCTGCAAAGACACCGGAGGATGCAGTCCCGAAGGAGACCATCGAGAAACTTATTGCTAAGGACAAAAAGTCCTTATATATACAGGATTACAGCAATTTTCGGAAGTCTGCAGGATTCACGAACCTCAAAGCTGATATCGAATACCATGGCTGGTTTCAAAGTCATCGTTATGGCTGCGCGGCAGTATGTCTCTTCTTTCTCGATGGAAAAGGGACGCTTCATCCGCTCGCAATTGTTACAGACTGGCGAGGTAGCTTGGAAGCCTCCGTGACTATCTACAACCGGGAATTGTTCAAACGGATCAATCTCCTGACCGGAGAGTCAAACCAGCCCAATATGGCGGAGAAAAATGTTGATGAAGCTCAGGACTGGCCGTGGAGATATGGTATTTTGTCCCTCAAATCCCGTCTTCCGCACCATATACTAACCGCGTTTTCTTCCCCCATTAGCCAAAACCTGCGTCCAAACGAGCGATTGGTTCCAGCATGAAGTCTCCGCGCATCTTACTCGTACCCATCTGGTGGAAGAGGCTATAATTGTCTCCGCGAACCGACAATTCGATCCCAATCACGCTGTCTTTAGGATCCTTCGTCCGCACTGGCAAAAGACATTGGCTCTCAATGCTGCCGCCCGGGGAACCCTCGTTCCGAGTGTTATTCTTCGGATTGTCGGTTTCAATGAGGAGCAGGCCTTGAAGTTCATTCGAACCGAATACCAGGCCTACAATTTCGAGCAAAGCTACGTGCCATTGGATCTCCGCAGTCGCGGTTTCCCTCCAGAGGAACTTGACTCGCCAAAGTTTCATAACTACACCTATGCCAGATGTGTCAACAACATGTGGAAGAAGATCAGAAGCTATGTCAAAAATATGCTTACGCTGGAATACGGGTGTGGTCTTCGGAGGAAAGAGATCGACAAGAAAGTCAAGAATGACAAATCAATTCGGAAGTGGTGCACCGAGATGCGCAGTCCAGATGGTGCCGATCTACGCGGTTTCCCCAAAATCGAAAACTTCGAGCAGCTCATCGACTGCGTGACGATGTGTATTCACATTGCATCACCCCAGCACACTGCAGTAAACTATCTGCAAGACTACTATCAGGGATTTGTGATTAACAAACCATCCTGTCTCTTTGCCCAGCCTCCAAGGAAATTGGAAACTCTACTGGCGTACACCGAGCAAGACCTTCTGAAGGCACTGCCGATCAATCATCCACATGAATGGCTGTTATCTTCGCACGTTCCATACTTGCTGAGTTTCAAACCAGACAAGCAGAAGGAAACGCTAAAGGGGTGCATTGACTCGGCTCTAGCGCTGATCCATCCTGAGAATCCGGATAATCCCCCGGCAAAATACCGTGTCCTCAACAAATTCTCTCAGGCACTCAAGGAAACCGACGAAGAATTTAAGAATTATGCTAACGAAAAGTGGGACGCCAAGGATATCCCTTACTCCATCTTGAATCCAGACTATAATGCGGTGTCGATTTTGATTTAGCTTTTGCAAGTCAATGGCAGACCTGGAGAATCGAACATTCCAGATGTCTCGGACTCATCGGCCTAGTGAAAAGCTTTTGTTTTGGGGGAAACTGTGGCCTTGAGCTGGCCGGCAGGTTAAAGGATTCCGGAGGGACTTAAAAAAAGTTTTGTACTGTCTTTTTACCGTGTAAACATATGACTTTTTTACTATGCACTTTGCTTATTAATTATGTCCAAACAGATTGTCAAAACCGGACCATTATTGATTTTAGTTAGAGAATTTTACCATTATGAATTTACCGGTACGCTCGCTATACACCTGATTTCTATTAGTTATAAGCCCGGAATCGCTTCAATTTTGATCTCTTTTCTATCCATTTGTTAAATCTTATATATATTAAGCTATTAGCTATATTAAGATAACAACCCCTAAATCGAGTCAACCCTTAAGAAACATTAATAATAATATCGGAAATCTGACTTACGAACGTTAATTAAACCCTTACGATATCGGATTACACTCTCTCCGCGAATTCGTCCTCTCGCGTCACCTTAAAGGACTTATCGGACTAGGAGCTATAGCTCTCGATAATTAAAACTATTACGGAGTAGTTCGAGATCTAGGATCTATATAATCTAAATTTAGATACGGAGCCTACTCTACCGGAAGAACTAACCGAACCGAGTTAGGAGGATCTAAGAAAAGTCCGGAATATTGACCTTTACCCACCCCTTTACCACCTACCATTTATAGCTACACCGCCATTGACCTCCAACCTACGGGGCGTCGCGTACCTAGATATATCTCGTGTTTTTACCTATCTAAACCTGTCCCTAGGGCTGAGACTTACTCGTCGAAAATAAGTAATTTGTAACTGTAACCATTTTCTGTTCGTGGCAGCACTGCCCGCTGGATTTCATTATTACTGTGCTCCCCGAAATCCACAACATTGGCCATATAAGGGTTATATTTAGTACGCATCTTGCTCGTGACAAAGCGAGGTTGAAGTGATAAAGCGAGGCTGGAGAGATGAAAGCGGAAGAAAAAAGAAGGTCACTTACAGCTTTCTCGATCAAAATGGGAAAATGTACCTTTTGCCGCACGGGCGGATATTCAGGTGAAGAATATTCAGGTGGGTGAATATCCGCCCGGAGTGCCCTGAGGAGGACTGAATAGAGCGGCGAGCCGCCCATGCCCGAACCGTGGGCGCTAGGTGACCACGACCTTAGACATGCTGTTGTATGTTTTTGTTTTTTCTCTTAGCTCTATTCAAGAGCTATCTGCCTACATAGCTAATAGGGGTGGATATCTGACGCATAACGGGAATCTAACATGCCGTAGATCTCTAAGCACAGGGACGTATATGTCCTCCAGAAAGTATCATCAAAAACAATACTCTAGGATCATTTATTGTTGAGTGCCTGGGTGCCTGGGTGCCTGAGGCCCAGGGTCCCACTTGGGACAGATCCTCTTTGTGCAGTAGATAAGTCTCTCCTTCTCTCCTTCTCCTCTCCGTCCAACCGCAAGCAGAGAATCTTACAGTGTTATTTCTCCAATCTCAACCACGTAGATTCTCTGTTACTTATATCAAGCTTCGATAAACATATTGATTATCTTCGTTCATATGGAGATTTGTGCGCTAGACGAAATCTTCTATAACAAGTAAATCACATTTGACTTTCTCAACAATCAACCTACTCTGTGGGCGTGGTTTTATTCGAGCTGGCTTTCTTATGAGTAGGAGAAGAAATGTTTTGTAATAAAATTATTGGGAATTAGACGGTCTTTGAAATGCTCTTTTGAACACAACGTTATCTATCATAGCAGGGATCTGGGATATTATCGTAGCAAAATGAGAATTTTTATATATAAAGAGCTTCAAACATTAGACCCTAACACCAGTAGATGCAATTACGTCTAATTAATCAAATCGTATAGATCATGCAGCCAAAGCAATGTGCTAAACAACAACAGGTTCAATCTCAAATCGCATCTGCGGCGCGGTCGAATTGCACCAAGTGACAATACGGGTGATCTTCATCGTGCCCCTAGGGAATGAAGAAAGAACAAGACAAGCAGTAGCTTTACCTAACTTCGTCCCTAGGAGTTCCTGATACTCAGCACTACCATGCTTAAATACCATACAATCAACACTTTGTGCCTGTGACCATATAACACCCCGTCTGGGATATAGCTCATCACGTATATATGGGGCTGTTTCTTCGTTGCTGACGTCAGTAAAGATAACATGTCTCAGAGTTTTCAAGTTATAATCAAGCAAATATTGAGCTCGAGCAACCTCGTTCCAATGAGGACCGTCTTCCCTATAAATTTTCTCAGCAACGAGAACACCACGAGTAACCCGATGCTCGAATTCATTAGCCTCACTCGCCTTTGGCCCTGGGTCCCGTCGGAGGTATGTGTAGCGCCACCGCGGACCGCCGCGAGCAATATTCATCGATTCGACGTCGCCGCCTTCCAATGCTATGGGCTCGACGGCGAAGTACGATTCATCGACTGCCCAAGGCATTGATTGCGCTTCATCGGTCATCTCCTCTATGGTTAGTGTTGCTGGTTTAATTCGGCACCCTGGCGCTTGGGGATCGTCGATCCATGCTTGGTATCGTGCTCCTATCTTCCTGTACCTGGTGACATCTTTCGTCGTCGGTTCGAGGCCGGTCCTCACTCTCCCACTGGACGTGTCAGTCGAGCCTTCAAGACGCTGGCGCTTGTTGCTGGCGCTACCGCCCCTCGATCCATAAAGACCCCTGTGTTCAGCATCGGCTTGAGATTGGTTATCGAGAGAACGCCGACGTCTCCTGTCACTAGGATCACTCGGCCATTCTTGGCTGGTGCTTTCGGGTTCCTCGGACTCTGCTGGATCTTCGTACATTTCTTCGTCCTCATCTGGGTCATACATCTCTTCGTCGTCATCTTGGCCCAGATCGAGGCTGTCTTCATCAGCTCCATTATAGTCATATTCATCGGTATTGTGTTCGCCTGCACTCACGAATTGGTGGCTTTCTCCTGATTCTGGGAGTGAGTTATATTGGGACTCATTGAGGCCAGCATCACTCGTCGCGGGAGTAATACCCCTTTGTGAATTTCTTGTTGAGAGGGAATATGGGTCATCGCCCAACGAAGAGTCATCATCGATATTTGTCACACTCATCGGGGGTGTTATTGCTGTGTGAGAAGTCTTGTCTGACAGGGAAACCTCGCTGGGTGGGGGAGCTGGAGGATAACCATCATCACTGCTATTCTCATCTTCACTGCTGTCTGAACCTGTTATTCCTGTGTGAGAAATCTTGTCTGACAGGGAAACCTCGCTGGGTGGGGGAGCTGGAGGATAACCATCATCACTGCTATTCTCATCTTCACTGCTGTCTGCACCTGTTATTCCTGTGTGAGAAATCTTGTCTGACAGGGAAACCTCGCTGGGTGGGGGAGCTGGAGGATAACCATCATCACTGCTATTCTCATCTTCACTGCTGTCTGCACCTGTTATTCCTGTGTGAGAAATCTTGTCTGACAGGGAAACCTCGCTGGGTGGGGGAGCTGGAGGATAACCATCATCACTGCTATTCTCATCTTCACTGCTGTCTGTACCTCCACTGCCGGCTTGGGGTTGGTTAGCTGGAGCTACTTCCCGTGGGCGGTTAGGTTGGGCGCTGTCGTCGACACAATCGCACCGGCGTCTTGGAAAACACAACAGCGAGTGGCGAATCGTCCTCAACATTGTTCTGGTATTTTAGGTATAATTAAATCTATTGAAGTAAGATATTATCAAGTATTAGCGTTGGATAATTTGCTTAGAACGAAGAACATGAGACATGCAGAGGGGGGTTATATAGCTAGTCTTCAACATTTCAATGGCCTTTGTTGAATGAGATTATTGTTAGCCCCATCGTGATCAAACACAAAGTTTACCAGAAATAGGATCAAAGGAAATAAAAATAAAGGCTGAACAATCAACAACAGTCCGACGTGGACAAGGAAGGGATCCAAACATAGTCTTTAAAGACAAAGAAACTCGAAGTGGAGGGAATAACCTTGAGAAAACAATGACAATGACATGGTATATGAACTTAAGTTAAAGATAGTAAACTTGAAAGTCGAGAGAGTTCCAAGAATAGAAGACAAAGAACTTGACTTGAGACTCCTTAAGAAGAGTGTTGCCAATACCATATTTTGCATCAATTGGACAATCTCATTATGTGGATGAAATGGATCAACTATATCATGCTACCATGGTGAAAGAGGCAACTATGTTTGATCTCCAATATCAAGTTCTTAGGAGAGATTGTATTTACTTAGTGTAATAGAAGTAATAGAAATTTGAAATTCTTGACAGGCTCAATATGATGGCCTCATTTATTTAAATTGTACTCTAGTACAACCCATTCAATCGTCATCATCAGACATAGTATATACAGTTCGCAAAGCCTCAACAAATTCAATCAATATTTAAGCATTCTCCTTCTGGTCAATGGCACCCTTCTCCTCGGTCCGCATCCAGACATCCACCTCAGCAGCCTCACCCTGGGGCAGGTGACGAGCCATGGAGACAATATCCCATGGAGTCGGGGCATCGCGGAAGACATGGTTCAGAGCCTCCAGGTTGCGGTTCATGGTCTCGGGGAAGAAGAAGTAAACCGAGATTGGAATGCAGGCAGAGATGACAGCGTACACGATGTAGTACTTGTATCCAATGGTGTCGAGCGCGACGGGGGTGATCATAACAACCACAAAGTTCCACAGCCAGTGGTTACCAGTCGAGATGGCGGACATGGCGACACGGAGACGCATAGGAGCGACTTCGGTACAGTAGAGGAAGTTACCGCCGAGGAAACCGACGGGATAGAAGGAGTTGAAAAGGAAGATGAAGACAGCCGAAACAATCGATGCGTTTTTGTTGTCCTTGAAGCTATTGGTGATGGCGAGGACAGTCATGCAGACACACATACCAGTACCGCTGATCATGAAAATCTTTCGGCGGCCGAATCGATCGATGGCGAAGAAGGCAATGAAGCTGCAAAGGAACTTCCAAGTCATGGCACATGAAGACAGAATGCGAGCCAGGTCGCTGTCCATGTTCAGGTTCTCTTCGAAGATTGTTGACACGTATGTCGAGATCAGGTTTCCACCACACATCTGCTGGAAGAATTGCAGTGAGACGCACAGACAGAACCGGTATAGAAGGCGCTCATCGTCGGGCTTGCTAAAGCTGAAGATATCCATGAGGGAGGCACTGTTAACCGTACTTTCGAGCGAAGTCTCAATGCCAGCAATTTCGACGCGGACGGTCTCATCCTCGTCAGCCAGACCCTTGTAAGCAGCTAGACTGCTGGCAGCCTCTTCAATG
Organism: Penicillium verrucosum; assembly: GCF_028828655.1. Taxonomy (NCBI): domain Eukaryota; kingdom Fungi; phylum Ascomycota; class Eurotiomycetes; order Eurotiales; family Aspergillaceae; genus Penicillium; species Penicillium verrucosum. Next base: position 7,353,424 of record NW_026643210.1, read on the forward strand.
CGGCCAACTCGCACGAGCCATCGAGGAGACTCGGGAAGCAAAAAGACCGAGAACACGACAACGAGGGAGAAGAATAGGGAAATGGCCAAGGGAATACGCCACTGCGATGCGCCGGAGGCTTTGCTCAAGCCAAAATCAATCCAGTTACAAAGCACGTAACCCAAACAGATACAGATACCGTCCACAACAACGTGTTGTCCACGATGTTTGGCCGACGTGCACTCTGACTGCCAGACGGGAACGGCAACACTCAGTTGACCGACACCGAGACCGAGGATGATACGGCCGACGACGAATTGTGGCAATCCAAAAGCCGCGGTCTGCAGTACTGCGCCGATGATAGTAAGGATAGCACCCAAGAAAATGGTCTTGCGGCGACCGAGACGGTCACCAAGGAATGTACACGACAAGGCTCCAAATAGAGCACCGAGCTGGAATGACCCAATCACGGTACCTTTGGCTGTGGAGTTTTGGGCGCGTTGAGCACCCGTGGAGTTGATTGTGTCGATTTCAGGGAAAACACTGACCCAGCTCTCCAATGTAGCCAGAGGGCCCAAGCCAGACTGGTTGTAACCGAAGACGATGAAGGCAGGTGCTACGATGAGCAATGCCTGTGCTACGCTCAGCGCCTTTCCCCGGAATAAGCTGAGCATGTTGGAGTGTATATAGAGAAGGTCACTCTGAGGGATGAGAGAAACAAAGATAAAAGGACGGATCTCTCCATGGGTTTATACCCTGCTTCGGTCAATCTCCTCGTGGAGACCCCGCATCAGAAAAAAAAAATAACACACACTGTACTTGGTACAGTATTTTGTACCTGTGGGCTGGAGAATTCCACAGTGGATAACATATCTCCACCATGGTACCACTTCTTTTGACAAATGTCCGACTGTGACTCGGCCGTGTCGCCGACTCCACGGGGTAGGTTTAGTCCCGGTGGTGCAAGGATCCCGTTCCTTTGCCACTCCCGAGTCAAGACCACTTTGATCCTTGAGCTTTGGGGCCGAAAATCAAAGTGAAGTTAGGGTTGATTGGATGGAATGCCGAAAATCGGAGCACGAACGGGGTTCCCGATCCCATCTCTCTCATATTACCCATATTACCCATATTACCCATACTACCCATACTACCCACATAGTTATATATGGAATGAAGTAGAGAAGAGGTAGGGGAGAAAACTTATTTGAGGGGAATTTATTTTCCGACGAATGCCGGCACTTCCAGTTTTTCGGTTTGGTTCCCAGCGACTCATTGCCTAATTCGGGCCGGTCTCGGCATTGATAGGTCAAGAAAAGGCTTGAGCTAGCCCTAAAGGCTTGTCCACTTCCGCCAAGCGAATCTAACCTGGGGTGCTGAGGGGAAATGCAACTGCACCCCACCAATCTCGGTCACTCTCCGGATTTGCCCGTATTATTTGTACACTGTTTCTTATGTTATATATTCAAATCGTGGGGGGATTGTGTCATTGAAACGTCGACGAAAAAGAAAAGGAAGTCATTCTTTTTAAACCAACCTGCCTTGTCCTTTACTATGTACATCGCATTCTTCGCTGGTGGATCCCTTCCCGCGTTCTCCGAAAGATGCCCGAGGAGTATTGTTGAGAAAAGACTCGGTCAAGATCGCACCTCCACACCGTGGACGTATCCGGCTCACCCGCAGTCAGAGATTTCAACATTATTTGCAAGATCTAGCAGATGTGGGTAAAAAAGCTGACCAATAACCAAGTGGATGTATTAAGCAAACATATATATGTCAGCGGTTTTTGTAACGGCCAGATTGAAAGAACATGCTCGCATCTATGTTGTACACCGGATAGCATAGAGCCTCAACCACCCTAACCTAGGGATCTTCTTTCGCGGTGTCCTGATACGCTTCGAATATTTGCATCGATCACCTCCAATCCTTGACCAGGCCAGACGATAGACCCACATCTGTCCCATCTGCGGTCATGTTGCAAATTTTTATTCATGGATGGCACCGGTAAAGACTTACATCGGTTAGGTACGTAGTACAACTTGCCGTCTGAGAATTGAGTATCCCCGATCTCGGGCACCCTGCCCAGCTGAGCTTTGAAGGATTGATATTATTTTATTAATACATATGTAATATTCGAATTGGTCTTGGCCCTAGAAGCGAATTTCCCGTTAAATTAAGCGCGTCTGCGTACGCGTCATATCCATGAGCCTTTATCGGTGCGCGTGACCCAGTCTCCCGCCCCCTATGGACTACGATATTTGAAGTTCGACCTTCCCTTGTAATTCAAGAGGTTTGCATTTCACTTTCATAATACTCTCGTGTCTCGGACTCATCTGTAATCAACATCCGAAACCATATCGCCTACTACAAGCTCCTCGGTCTTCTATGGAAGATATACTTTGTCGGAAATCCGAACCCGAGAGCCAAGGTATTAGTATCCCGGGCCACTTGATGAGGGTCATATGCCAAGGCACATATATATAACGTATTTCACAAGCGAGCCGCATCTCCAAAACACATCGTAACCGTGCCAAGTGCCAAGTGCCCAACACATCTATCGGGGGTACTGGTGCGCCCCAGCAGATACAATATTTTCAGATGCAAAATGTAGAAATCAAGCATCTTTTATATGACTTACCTATACTCAAGGCATTGAGGCACCCTGTAGACATAACACACTTTTTCTCGGCCCTCGAACTAGTTAGGGGATATATAAAAAGGTATATAACTAGTTATGGTGTGAAGTAAGTCTATATTATTTGACCAAACTTTAGTAAGGAATATTAAGTATACTAAAATAAAGAAATTATTTAGGCGTATAACCATGATTTACCCTAATTAGCATTTACCCGGGTATTTAGTACTAGCTACGGTTAACTAGTTAACTAACTAGAGAGGCTAGTACGGTAGTTACTCTCCCTAGTTAGAGAAGCAAAACTAGGCGAGGAAGGCAAGAAGGTATAGTTAATGTATTGCTCTATATTTATATCTCTCTTAGATCAATAAGATCACTAGTATAGTCCTAAATAGGAAACTCTGATTTTAATGATAATGGGTCTGATCTTGTAGAGCAGGATCAAATTGTTAAATCGGTCCAATTGCTTACAAATTGGTATAGATGGATGGATTGGCGGAGCCACATAGGGGAGGCGGGATTATATTAGCAGGCCTTGACCGCCTACTATGTATATTTCTACAACATAAGTTATCGCGGCCGTCATTATAGGGTCCTACGGTTCCCTCCAGTTGCTAGAAAACCAGGCCAGGCTCAGAAGTAGTTGCGATTGGTATCCTAGGACCATATTCAAAGTTAGATTTGAATTCAAACAAATGGGCGTTACATGTTATAATCTCATTTCTATATGTTTTCATAAGACCGATAAATTAGGCAGAATAAAAGGCGGTCGGGGATCAGCGAATTGTAGTTTGTCTTCACTGCTGAATGACCTCACCTTGGCAATTAATTTCCCGCTCGTCTTTCTCCTACCACCCGAGTTCACATTATCGCAAATCACAATGGATCCGCAAGAAAACGTTGTGCCAACAGAATCCCTGTTTCGCCCAGCAAAAAAGCGCAAATTCATGCGCCGACGTCCCGATCATGAGACCCCAGACACCGAAGAGACCGATAATCAAAATGACAACCACGCGTCACAAGCTCCTGGGAGCAATAATATCCGGCGTCCACGCACAATCAGAAAGGGCGGCATTGGATTTTCTACCGCGTCACGACTAGGAGATGATCACGGCCAGCAACTAGCGCTAGTACCAGCGGCCGGAGAAACTGAGGATGAGAAGATACGAGCAATGAATGAACGTTTCACAGGATATACTGGTCAGACAGTAGATGTTGACAAGCACATGTACGAATCCTTTGCTACAGCTGGTCGTCCAATTCCTTTGATCTGGGCTAACGAGATAAGGATGGCATTCATAGATTCCGAGATGGCTAAGCGCTACCAGCCTGAATCAAAAGTGGATTATTCAGGTTCCAACCAACCAACACAAGAGGCAGTCGCCGGGGGGCTGTCGCTGCCTGGACATCAGACACGTGAACCTGCATCGCTAGGCAAACTCCACGAAATCGACCTCGGCCATGAAGCCACATTACGAAACATTGCTCGGACAGAAGCTGCGACTCGACAAATGGAGAAAGGAGAGCTGCCGACATCAGCGGGCCATGCTACATCTGAGACGAGTCGGCCTAGCTCAGACGGTAAATCATGGCGCAATCGCAAACAGAGGACAGAAGCAGACATCGCCAGAGATCGTCTTGTGGAGGAGGTACTACGTGAGAGCAAATGTGTGTTGTATTCCAACGTGAAATCTTACATGGTCTGTGTCTTGGCTAACACTAGTTGTTATAGTGGAAATTTATGATGAACACGAGGAGGAAGCACATCTTGATGACCAACAGGCTGCTGATGACCGAGTTGCCGAGCAATTCAGGCGAGACTTCATGGATGCGATGCAGTCTCGGCGTCGCACTCGGCCTGCAGCAAAACCGGTGGCCAATGTTGAAGCGCCTCGGGGTCCGAAGCTTGGAGGCAGTCGCAGTGCAAGAGCTGCAATGCGGGAAAAAGAAGCACAGGCGGGAAAGAAATGATTGTTTCTCTCATCCAAAACAGCTGGTTTCCCTTAATATGGACTTTATGTACTTGATCATATGCGACATGTGTTTTTACTCGATATTCATACGATACCATGATGATTTTTTGCGCCAATACTATTTCTGACGTCCTTTTCAAAGGGCTACCGACCAAGTACATGCACTGCTTTCAGCCGCGGGTGATCTGCGATTTGCGGCCAATTACCTGTATCCTTCTGGCCCCAAAAATTAAGATGGAGTATAAGTATTGTGGTATTACCTTAGGTATAGGGTGTACGGTACTGTTTCAGGCTAACTAGATATTTAGTTCACGAAATTGTTCCATTCCCAAGAACATCGGTGGACTATTTTTGAGTATGTATATATCCAGAGACACCCTAAGTAGTTGATGCAGCTACCCCAATAGCTAAACGTTATTTTTACCCAAGCCTTGGAGCATAATGTAAGGAACAATGAGATATGAAAATCAAACATGAGAGAAGAAGGACAAAGGAAATGATATCTTGTTTATTGGGTACATCTTGTCCGGTATAGAACCTTTTTCCTTCGGTTCGAATTATAGTAAACCACCTCACCAGTTTATCTTTACTTTCTTGTACAGCCCATTTTTTTTCAAATATCCCATACATCTCCAATATTTACAAATGTAAGTATCAAAAACATGCGAATTCAAGGAGGGTGATATCCGGATCCATGGATGTCCTGCTTAAGGTAAGGCCCTGGTTGACCACGAATGACTAAGCCAGATCTTGGACTGCCCGTTTGGGTGCTAAAGTCAAAGCTACACCCGCACCAAAAAGACCCGCCCTTCTTCTGCCTCCAACCAGCCCCTCTGATTGTCCGTCCGATACGCATGGTCACGTCTTGATTTGTCTTCTCGCGACTTAAATTAAAATATACACATACCCCCTGTGACAACTACGACCCCCCTCCTAGAGATACCCGCACAACTTTCGCGATGAACCCTTCCAACCCACCTCAAGCTGCCGAGTACGGTGGAGGTATGTGATCCCAGATATGCCATTTCAATTGGGCCTGCCATTGCGATCCCAAAGAACGCTTGGCTCCTGTTCACTGCGCAAGATTCTAATTATCGCACGACTACAGATGAGGTGTCTGCTATTGTCCTAGACCCGGGATACTCAACCACTCGCGCGGGCTTTGCCGGTGAAGATGCTCCCAAGTCACTGATCCCAACCTACTACGGAAAATACAACGCCGACGGCCAAGAGAAACTCGTATTTGGCGACGACGTATTCGTTACCCCACGACCCGGTCTGTCCATCCACAACCCGATTGGCAAGGATGGAATCGTCGAGGATTGGGACATGGCAGAGAAGGTGTGGGAGCACTCATTTATGTCGCGACTCACCGGCACGAAAGCGGGCAACCCCTTCCAGAACGGATTAAACGACGTTTCCGCAGACGAGCTCCCTACGGAAATGGAGGTGGAGTCAGATGAGAAGCCCTTGTCGGACAGCCCATTGTTGATGACTGAGCCTGGATGGAACCCAGCGAAGGCACGCGAAAAGACCATTGAAATCGCAATGGAGAAATGGGATACGCCAGCCTTTTATCTCGCACGCACTGGTGTTCTTTCGGCGTACGTATCCCAGGCCCACTAACTATGATATTTATACCATTTACTGACCCAATTCCATGTGCAGTTTCGCTTCTGGCAAGGCATCCGCCCTTGTTATTGACATTGGAGCTTCCAACATCTCTGTTACCCCGATCCACGATGGCATGATTCTGAAACGGGGCGTGCAACACTCTCCGTTGGGCGGTGATTACATCTCGTCGCAGATCAAGGCAATCTTCAAGGCCAACTCCCCACAACCCATCACAGTCACGCCGCATTACCTTATCAGCTCGAAGTCGGCTGTCGAAGCTGGCCAGCCGCCCCAAGCGAATTACAAGACCTTCCACGCCGACAAGGCACCCGACGCGTCGTACCGTGCTCTCCTTGAGGAGCGCACATTGTCCGAGTTCAAGGAATGTGTCGTCCAGGTTTGGCCCGGACCCACAAGACTCTCAGCTCCCAGCCCCACGGGCATTTCCAACGAAGATATGGCTAGAACTACCCCCGGTCGCCCGTTCGAGTTCCCCGATGGGTACAATCAAGTCTTCGGTGTCGACCGTTTCCGCGCGGTGGAATCTTTGTTTGATGCCAAGGCTGCCATTCCAGACCCCGACTCGTCTTTCCCTCCCCCGACACCAGGCCAGACCATCCCAGAACTTGTCAAGGCTTCTTTGGCCGGCGTTGACGTCGACCTCCGCCCTCACCTACTGGCTAATGTGGTTGTTACCGGTGGATCCAGCTTGCTTTATGGATTCACTGATCGTCTGAACCACGAACTGATGCAGATATTCCCTGGCCCCAGGGTGCGTGTCACTGCTTCCGGTAACACCTCCGAGCGACGCTTCGGCTCCTGGATTGGAGGAAGTATTCTGGCTAGTTTGGGAACTTTCCACCAGATGTGGATCTCCAAGAAAGAGTACGAAGAGCATGGACCGAACATTGTGGAGAAGCGTTGCAAATGATTCCATATCTTCACGTTTCACCTGTGTGGGTTTTCGTTTTTGATGTTTATGGGCGTTACTGCGCTATCTTGGGCGCTTGAAAGGGGGTTTTGAGCAACTCCGGATCTGGCCTGTCTGCAAGGAAGGACCTACAAAACTGATCTAGATATTTTGTGTACGACTAATGCCACTTGATTTGATTTGTCCTAGAATAATATGCAAGACATGAAGGTGCACAGTAGTGTAGACCAACTATATAAAGACATGGAGTAGTAACAAGTACTAATGTAATGATATCGGAAATCGGAAGGATTTGAAATAGAATTAATTTTCCGGCTTTCCTTTAATCATCCACAATATATGTTTAATGCGAGATGTCCATTGGCGGGGATGCTTTATTCTTCTGCATCGATGCGTTGGCAGCCAACACATCAATGCCAGGGTGGTCCGTGTTTGGTTTATTTATATTGGCCATCCCTGCCCAGTTGGACTTTCTGACAATTTCTTCCCCCTTGAGCATTGCCAAAATACTCTAATACACATCAATTCAGAAAAGCAACCAAGGAAAAAAAAAAAACGATAAAGAAACAGAACCGGAATCAAACGAAGCAGACATGACCATTAACATACATCATCATCATGAATTCTAGAATTCATGAGCACAAGAAAAGAAAACAAGACTACATCAACATCGTTACATCCGAGGCTGCGGGCCAAACACGCTAGAGTCTACAGGACATGAACACAATCAAAATGCGAGACAGTCAAGGGCATGAAAACGAAAACGAAAGGGATATCGCGAGTCGAGGTCAAAGGTCAAAACAAGCAGACACACAAGGGACAGTATCCTCATCGGTTAGCTCGGGCAATGAGCCAGTGCAGGACAGCGTCAAGATTGGTTTCCTCCTTGGCACTGATACCGTAACAGCTTACTTCGCGATGGGTGATGGATTTCAGATCCATGGCCTCGATGATCTCATCAACAGACAGCTTGTCTGGAAGATCGGACTTGTTCCCGAGGACCAGGAGAGGGATACTATCCAGTGTGGGCTTTTTCATCAGGTCGTGAAGTTCTTCTGTCGCTACTGGGAGTGCGGCGCGGTCTACTGCATCCACAATATACCTTTATTGACATTGGTCAGTATGCTGCCAGGGAGAGACGACCCAGGAAATTAGGAAAAAAAAAAAAAAATAAGCAAGTCTTACACGATCGCGTTGACGCCTCGACAATACCGTTCCCACATCGGCCGAAATCGAGGTTGACCGCCCAGATCCCAGCTGCGGGGATATATTAGCGCCGCGGTGCTTGATCGGGAAGGATGAACATACCATTTCAATGTTACATGGCCTTTCTGCACTCTTTTGGTGTTGAATCCGATTGTCGGGATGGAGCTAGAAGGAATTAGAGCCTGGCTGGAATGGAATGGTCTCAGATGTGAGACCATCTATAACTTCTTACTCAATAGTGAACTCTCCACCCTATTCCATGTCAGCAACGGGGGACCCATAAGGACCTTATCAGATCGACTTACTGCCAATACACGCAACAGAGAAGACTTGCCGGCATTCTGAAGACCGATCATGGTGACATCCATCTCGCTGGCCCTATATGGAGTTCAGCATGGCTTCATCTGCGGGGACGGGCCGTGGTCTCCCGGGAAGTGCATCTATCAAACGGCCCACTTACCAGAACATCCTTAGAAGCCAGTCATAGATAGCACGAAATATGCCGGCCATGACGAAGAGAGGGGAATATGAAAATGAAAGTAAAAGTGGAAAAAAGGAGAGAAGAGAAAAGAGAGAGTATAGTTGAATAGAACTAAAATAAAAATAAAAGAAAGCCAGTAGAAAGATTAGGAGCTGAGAAGTTGCCTTGTGTGTGGAAAAAGCTCAGGATGACAAAAGCCAGAGAGTGGGGTCAACCTTGTAAGTGCGCAACAGGTTGATCTTCTGGATATTCTGGATATTCTTGGATTGCTGGATTTGATGAAGAGATAAAAGGTAAAGAGGGAAAAACAGAAGAAAAGTAAAATATAAAAAAATATAAAAAAAAGCAAGATCGTCACACCGTAACAAGAGATCAACCTAGAAGCAACAATTCAAAAAGGCCTATTCTTAGAGGGATATTTTAAGGGGATAATTGCCGGCAGATATCAATAGAAAAGGATGTTCAAGGATATTGGATCGACTATTTTTCTATGGAGAATTGACCGATCTACCTACACACATGACCCCAGGGCGCTTAGGCTCCATTGGCCTCAAAATGAAGGTGAACAGCGTTGTGCAGCATATCCCGCCCATGTGGCGTTACAACATTTCCACATTTCTGAGTCGTTGGTGTTGCAAGTTTAATTAACCTAGGGTTTACCAGGATTAAGGAATTCAAGAGCAATGCCAGGAACTTGCAGTTGAACTAGAGTTTCAGTATGTTTTGTTGTAAGCAACCTCGAACTTTTGCACATGAACCTCAAGTTGGCCTTAGGCCACACAATGTATATCACCACGTGAGGATAAGCATCCGGCTCCACCCTCGAAAAATTTCCCCAAGCAGAACAGACCTCTCGTCTTCGTTTGGCAGCTGCCATTGTCGGTTCAATTCCTGTGGTCTAGTGGCTGATATAATCTTGGGCGGAGGAATCGAACCGATACTGTCGCGCTTTTATCTTTACATTGACGGTCGCATCTATTGTGCCGTTCAGTCTTTCTTTTTCAATACCGCATCAACCGGCCTTTTGAGAGCTGCGAATTCCCATCATGGCGCCCGCAGCCACAGAAACCCAGTGGTCAGTCGATTACGACACCGTGCGCCGGGAGAACCTGTTCAAGAATCCCCCAACGGATCACACGGCTTATCCATCGCTGGCCGAGTCGATTCGACCGCATATCGATTCCTTCAATGCTCTCTTCGACGATAGCAAGATTCTGGAGGCAGGATTGAAGGATATCGGCACCAAGACCTTCCTCGATGGTGAACTTGAAACCTACGAGCAGAAGAAGGCTCGCCAAGCAGAAGGCGTTCGCCCGCCGAAGCGGAATCGCTTGAACGTCCGCGTGCGTGAAATCTTCCTCGAAAAGCCTACCCTGCCCCCCGCCAACAAGTACACCACCCGAAACCGTGAAATCTACCCCTCGGAATGCAGAGAGCGCCACGCGACCTACCGTGGTAAGCTCCGCGCTCGCCTCGAGTACCAGGTCAACAATGGAGACTGGATGGAGTCTGTCCGCGAGCTGGGTAATGTCCCAATTATGGTGCGCACCAACCGGTGTCACCTCGAGAAGGCTACCCCCAATGAGCTTGTTCGATACAATGAAGAATCGGAGGAACTGGGCGGTTTCTACATCGTCAACGGTAACGAGAAGCTCATTCGTATGCTGGTCGTCGGCAAGCGCAACTACCCCATGTCCATCATTCGTGGTTCTTTCGTCAAGCGTGGTCAGACTTACACAAAGTTCGGTGTTCAAATACGATCCGTCCGTCCCGATCAGACTTCGCAGACCAACGTGCTTCACTACCTCTCCGATGGAAACGTCACCTTCCGCTTCTCATGGCGCAAGAATGAGTACCTTATCCCCGTGATGATGATTCTCAAGGCCCTTACCGAGACCAACGACCGCGAGATCTTCGAGGCCATTGTCGGTGGTGCTTCCTCCAAGGGGATGAACAACACTTTCGTCACAGACCGTGTTGAGCTTCTGTTGAGAACCTACCACGCTTACCAGAAGCACAGCCAGTACGATTGCCGGTCCCACCTGGGCAAGGCTTTCCGCCCTGTGCTTGGAGTCCCCGCTGATATGCCCGACGAGGAAGTTGGCACAGAGTTCCTCCGCAAGGTTGTTCTCCCCCATCTTGGAAATGAGAATGTAACCGAGACTCAAGACTGGGACAAGTTCAAGTTGATCACCTTCATGATCCGCAAGCTTTACTCTACAGTCGCAGGAGACTGTGCTCCCGACAACCCCGATGCCGTCTCCAACCAAGAAATCCTGCTTGGTGGCTTCCTTTACGGAATGATTCTCAAGGAACGTATTGAGGAGTGGCTCCGTTCATTTGGTCCCATTGCCCGAGACTGGTCCATCCGCAACAACGGCGCAAAGTTCACGGATGAAGCATTCGAACGAGACTTCCTCTCCAAGATCGTTAAGCGGTCAAACGAGAATATTGGTAATGCGCTCGAGTACTTCCTCTCCACCGGTAACTTGGTCAGTCCTACGGGTCTTGATTTGCAACAAACTTCAGGTTACACTGTCATTGCAGAGAAGATCAACTTCTACCGTTTCATCAGTCACTTCCGCATGATTCACCGTGGTAGTTTCTTCGCTCAGTTGAAGACTACCACTGTCCGCAAACTGCTACCAGAAAGTTGGGGTTTCCTTTGCCCCGTCCACACTCCTGATGGATCGCCTTGCGGTCTGCTCAACCATTTGTCGCACAAGTGTTTAATCTCTACGGATAACCTGGATGTATCTCATCTGCCCCGGACTCTGGTCCAGCTTGGTGTCAAGTCCGAGTCTTCCGTGGCTCTGGACGAGAGCGTGGTCGTCCAGTTGGATGGCCGAATCATTGGTTACTGCTCGCCCAAGCAGGCCCAGAGAATCGCCGATACCATCCGGTACTGGAAGGTCGAAGGCAAAAACAACATCCCTCGTGAATTGGAAATTGGATATATTCCCAACTCAAGCGGCGGTCAATACCCAGGTGTCTACATGTTCTCCCAATCAGCGAGAATGTACCGCCCCGTTAAGTATCTGGCGCTGGATAAGCTGGATTACGTCGGACCATTTGAGCAGCCCTTCATGGAGATTGCCTGTGTGGAATCTGACCTGATCACCGGTCTTTCGACCCACATTGAGTTCACACCCACGAACATCCTTTCTATCGTCGCGAACATGACCCCCTTCTCCGACTACAACCAATCTCCGCGTAACATGTACCAGTGTCAGATGAGCAAACAAACCATGGGTACGCCAGGTACCTCAATTGCCCACCGTACCGATAACAAGTTGTACCGCATCCAAACCGGTCAAACGCCAATTGTGCGGCCACCTCTCTACAACGCCTACGGTCTGGACAACTTCCCCAACGGCATGAACGCAGTTGTGGCTATTATCTCCTACACCGGTTACGACATGGACGACGCTATGATTATCAACAAGTCCGCACACGAACGTGGCTTCGGTCACGGTACAGTCTACAAGACCAAGGTCGTCACTTTAGCCGATAACGACTCCCGCCGGACCAAGTCCAAGCGTGAGATCACCAAGCTGTTTGGATTCGCCCCCGGCGACGAGGTCAAAGAGCAGGTGCGCAACGTGATCGACGAGGATGGAATGCCGCACTTGGGTGCTCGCGTCAAGGAAGGTGACAAGATCGCTGCATGGCACAACGTCCGCTTCGATCCCGCTTCCGACTCGTACGTTAACGTCGATGGAGTCACCCACTACATGAAATACAAGGATGCCGAAGAAGGTTACGTCGACAGCATCCGCATTATGGGTTCCGAGACTGGCAACGAGCCCGCTCAATCGCTCAGCGTCAAGTACCGCATTCCCCGAAAGCCCGTCATTGGTGACAAGTTCTCCTCTCGTCACGGTCAGAAGGGTGTTTTGTCTCAACTCTGGCCTGCGGTCGACATGCCCTTCTCCGAGAGCGGCATGCAGCCCGATCTGATCATCAACCCTCACGCTTTCCCATCCCGTAAGCTCCTATTGCTCTTAACATGAAATGTATTCCCACGTCTAACATTTATTCCCAGGTATGACAATCGCCCAAATGATCGAGTCCATGGCCGGCAAAGCAGGTGCCATGCACGGTCTCCCGCAAGACTCCACTCCCTTCCAATTCTCCGAAGAAAACACCGCAACCGACTACTTCGGCGAGCAGCTCCGCAAAGCTGGCTACAACTACTTCGGTAACGAGCCGTTGTACAGTGGTGTCACGGGCCGCGAGTTCTCGGCCGACATCTACATGGGCCTGGTCTACTACCAGCGTCTGCGTCACATGGTGAACGACAAGTTCCAAGTGCGTACTACTGGTCCCGTCAACGCGCTCACGGGCCAGCCCGTGAAGGGTCGTGCGAAGGGTGGTGGTATCCGTGTCGGAGAGATGGAGCGTGATTCGCTCATTGCTCACGGCGCGGCCTTCTTGCTGCAGGATCGTCTCATGAACTGCTCCGACGCCCAGCACACCTGGATCTGTCGCTGTTGTGGCTCCTTCCTGTCTACGCAGGTTGCTGTTTCCGGCTCATCCCGCTCCCGCACTGCTATCAACCCTGGTGCTGCCGCTGCCGCTGCCAAGGTTGCTCCTAACCAGCAGAGCACTAATGCTCATGCTGGTGCTGCTATTGGTGCTGTGGGTGGTGTCAATGGTGTTGTACGTTGTCGTCGCTGTGCCCGTGAGGCTACCTTCGATGACTCCCGTGCTGAGGTGTGGGAGGATGGCGATGGACACCGCTACGTCGGTGGTGACAATGTTACCATCGTTGCTGTGCCTGGTGTCCTGCGGTACCTGGATGTCGAGTTGGCGGCTATGGGTATCAGGATGAAGTTCTTGGTGGATAACTGATATATCGGTCTCTGACTAGGGATCTCAAAAATTGTTTCCTTGTTTCAATGTCATAGGTGGCGTATACCTGGTTTAATGATTATACTCATCTGCTTCTTGTCTTATTTATTTTTGCAAATATTCCTTTGTGTATGAACAGCATTTCCTACCCAAATTAGAAGTGTTATAAGAGAATGGTCTTCGTATGGGCTCCTGCCAGCTATAATCCTGACGGGATATTCTTATGTTATTACTACTTTTACTGCTACATCTTTTCTCTCATTGGTAATCTTTTTAAAATGGGCCCTGAGTTTGGAAGAAATATGTAAAGTAGGGTTCCGCATGGTCACCTGCTACAACAACCCCGAGAGAGGTAAAAAAGGCAGGAACAAACAAAAAAAGGCAGGAGCAAAGGGCCATCCATTTTAGGAAGGTACGGGTTGTTGGGGGTATAAAAGGCCCCCTCCCACCCTTCCACCTCTTCTCTTCTTCCTCTCCCCTCCTCACTCCTCTCGACCCTCTCGACCGCCATCTCTCCGTAGCCCACATGAGACAGCGCAAACGGAGGGTCCCCAATCACATGATGCGTGCACACCTATGGAGAGACATCAGCATTACCCAGTTGCTGAAAGTCATGCCATATACTCGCTGCCCATCAAGATTAAACACCAGTTCTCGTGTGAGTCTTTTGATAAAGTCATGACTGAGCATTTGGGCTCCATAGTCACTGGCGGATCCCACGGAATACATGTTTCTACCTAGATAGTTACTCGATACATTCCAAGGGATTCAAGGATCTCAGAATCCAGTTATAACAAGATAAAATATTCATTTCACTGATAAGTGCCATACTACATGTCAATCTCGCCATACTTCCAATCCTCCAGATATTATATCTTCGCATATTAACTTCAAACCAAGCCCTTCTCTCCCTCGAGCTCACTCTGCACCAAGCCAGTCTTCGCAGACGGGAACTCCCTTGTGCGCACCTTGTTCTCAAACAGAACATCCAACTCAGCATAAGAGCGGCCCTTGGGCTCAGGAAGTCTGAAGAACGACCAAACAAAACAGACAATGCACAGTCCACCCCAGAAGAATCCAGACTTCCCTCTCCAATTCCATGCGTCGACATTCAGCATATAAGGAATAATAATACCAGTCACCAGATTGAGCACGTTATACGTATTCCTCGCCAGCACAACCGTCTTAGTGCGAAGTCTCGACGACGGCATCTCCGAAACCAGCGAGAAACACACCGGTCCAATAGTCGAATCATAGATGAATGTATACACAAGCAACATGGATCCCGTAGCCCACGAAAGCGAGGTAGTTGCCGGGGCAATGGACACAAATCCAATGACAAACAGGATAACACCCAAGATCGCCAGGCCACCCACATATAGCGTGCGACGACCAAAGTACGTCATAAACAGCCACGAGCAAAACGTACCAACAACTCCAATCGCATACTGTGCCAGCGACATCGTAAACGACTGCGAGTCCGCCAGTCCCGCACGCTGGTAGAAGACAGTCGAGTAGCCCATGAGACCGCTACCACATAGACTCTGCACTGCCCAGACACAGCACGCGATCTCCGTGCGTCGCAGGTCAGTCCCCTTAAAGCAGTCCATGTATGAAGCACCAGTCTCGGTCTGTTGCTCCATGGCATTCGTATACACAATCATGGAGACAGTTTCCTCGGCGCTGAAGTTGGGGTCTACGCGCGTGAGCCGCTTCACAGACTTGATAGCGTCTTCGCGTCTGTCCTTCCGAACAAGCCACCACGGACTCTCAGGTGCGAGGTACACTCCAATGAAGATCGGTACCGGCCACACCCACTGGATGGCGAAGGGGATGCGGTATGCCCACTGGTCGGTGTGTTCGACAAGACCCTTCAGCACTCCCGAGGCGATGAGCTGTCCGAAGACCCAGCACAGATTGACGTAGGTGGTGAGATAGGCGCGCAGTGCGACGGGACATACCTCCGAAGCGTAAGTGACCGTGAGAGTCTGGTAGACGCCCAGGGGGATACCCATGAGGAACTCGCCGGCGACGAGGGTCTGGACGTTTGGCGCGAAGAAGAGAATGAAGATGAAGCCGACGGTTGTGGCGAGACAGGTCATTAGGGTTTTGCGGTATCCGTAGCGTTCGGAGACGATACCGTTCACGAAGAGGCCTAGGATCTGGCCGACGCTCATTGCGTTTGTTAGACCTGCTTGCCAGGGGGCCGCGAGGCCGTATTTGCCGTCTGACATCAGTTCGCCGTATTTCATGTTGAAGGCTGGGAAGGCGAAGAATGAGCCGATCAGGACTACGTCGTAGCCTTCCATGATGATGGCGCAGGAGAGGAGGAGGGACCAGGCTACGGCTTTGGGGTAGAGCTTTAGGGCTTCCATGGCGGTCATGTTGTGTTCTTTTTCGATGGCGGCGTGGGCTTCATTGGTGGTTTGGAGGTCTGAATAGCCTGGCTGGACATGGCCTGCTGGTTCGATTGAGTCATGTCCTTCGACATGGTCGATGGCTTGCTTTTCAGAAGCCATTGTTGGGATGGGGGTTGCCAATGGTGGCTCCAAGGATGATTCCAGATTATTCCTTGATGTGAACAGGACTGGATACAAGAGAAGTATTTCATGCGGGTGTCGTCGATCATTTATGTACAAAATTGTGCTAATGGTCGTTGATGGTCGTCCATAATGAGCGAGGATGGGACTGGGGTTCCATTGGCCCACTCGTCCGTCGAGTTTAATCCTTGCTTAGTTCTTGTAATAAGTGAGAGGAGTGGCGTGAGAAGACTTTCCCCGGTTTTATCTGCACGGGGTAGGCTTGGGTTAGCCCACTATCCCCGGATTTTGTGGGAGAGTCACGATTGGCCTAATGTCGGACCGGGTAGGGATGAAGAAGTCTTGAGTGGTTGGATTTTCTTCTCATTGGCCTTTTTCATCCAGCCGTGATTCGCATTGGCCATTTTAGGTCTATCACTTCCCCCAATCCAGTTAGAGAGAGCCGGGGAATAGCACAGGTTTGATTGGTGATATGTCGGCCCGACTTGCCCCTTTTTCCCCTCCTTTCTGGTCGATTGAACTAACGAAGGTCAGTTAGGCCCGGAAAGAGAGACGAATCGGCATATGTGCTCTCAACATTTCACATGGTCGGACACTGGGTCTGTTCAGTATGTTTTCCGGATCGTGGGATTAAGTGGAATTGAGTGGAATTCCGCAGGAATAAGTGGGAATCCATCCCTATCATACTGAAACAGCCCCCAACACTTCTCGTCCGGCATTAAAAAACCCCGCAGGCAGAGGAGTAGCACAGAGCGTTGCTGATAATGATTGTCGGCCCGACCTTCAGTCAATGAGAGCAATGGCCCTCCCTACGTGGGTGTCGGAGGAGCCTGGGCTCCATCGTCAAGTCTTGGAGAAGTACTGAGTGCAGTGATTATCTAAAATCTAATGCTTTATGCATATATATATGGCCTCCTCGCTTTCTCCTATTTTGGACTTTTATTTTCTCTTCTATTACCATTTCTTGCATTGCAATCCATTACATCCACCATGTCTCCCGCTATAATTAGCGAAAAGTGGTGGAAAAATTCCATCATCTACCAAATTTACCCCGCCAGTTTCAAAGATTCCAATGGCGATGGCATTGGCGATATCCCAGGGATTATTTCGTCCCTCGATTACATCACAAGCCTCGGCGTAGATGTGATTTGGCTGTGTCCCATGTACGACAGCCCGCAGATTGACATGGGTTACGATGTTGCCGACTATCAAAGCGTGTATGGCCCCTATGGCACTGTCCAGGACATGGAAACCCTCATCGATGCATGCCACAAGCGAGGACTTCGAATCATTTTGGACCTAGTGGTGAATCACACCTCAGACCAACACAAATGGTTCAAAGAGTCCCGTTCTTCAAAGACACACCCCAAGCGCGACTGGTACATCTGGAAGCCAGCGAAATACGACGCCAATGGGAATCGTCAGCCGCCAAACAACTGGCGCAGCATTTTCGGAGGTAGTGCGTGGGAGTGGGACGAGCCAACACAAGAATATTATCTCCATCTCTTCTGTGTTGAACAGCCCGATGTCAATTGGGAGAATCCCGAGACTCGCCAGGCTGTCTACGAGGAAGCGATGGAATTCTGGCTGCAGAAGGGCGTGGATGGTTTCCGCGTTGATACGGTCAACATGTACAGCAAACACCCCGAGTATGCCAATGCTCCAATCCTTGATTCAAAGTCCGACACACAACCGGCTTTCTCGCTGTTCTGCAACGGTCCTCGCATTCACGAGTACATACGCGAGATGAACGAAGTGCTTTCCAAATACGATGCAATGACCGTTGGTGAACTGCCAAACACACATACCGTGGAGGGTGTTTTGCGCTATGTCTCAGCAGCAGAGAAGCAGCTGAGCATGGTCTTCCAGTTCGATATTGTAGAACTCGGCCAGGGCAAGGACTATAAATTCCTGACCACTTTGCCGGGCTGGAACCTACGAGAACTGAAGACTGCCGTGCAGAGCACACAAGATATCGTCAAAGGCACCGATGCATGGACCACAGTGTTTATGGAAAACCACGACCAGGGCCGCTCTGTGAGTCGGTTCGGCTCTGATAAGACACCCGAGTTGAGGGTTCGGTCTGCGAAGATGCTTGCCATGATGCAGAGCACACTTTCCGGCACGCAGTTTATCTACCAGGGTCAGGAAATCGGAATGGTAAATGCGCCTCGGGAGTGGACGATCGACGAATACAAAGACATCGATAGCACCAACTACTATCGAATGACAAGCAAAGTGTCTGGTGACGACCCAGCCGCGTTGAGCGCGGCCATGGACTCGCTGCAGCATTTGGCGAGGGATCATTCCAGACTCCCCATGCAGTGGAGTGCTGAGGCCAATGCCGGCTTTTCGCCAGCCTCATCGGCAAAGCCGTGGATGCGCCCGAATGACAATTACCCCGAGATCAATGTGGAGCTCCAGGAGAAGGACTCATCTTCTGTTCTTTCCTTCTGGAAACACATGAATGCGCTGCGCAAGGAGTATGCTGATCTTCTGGTCTTTGGAGAGTTTGAGATTATCGACGAGCCAAATCAAAGTGTCTTCACCTATACCAAGACCAATCACAATCAGACCGTTTTGGTGGTTCTCAACTTCTCGGATACAATCCAGAAGTTTGAGAAACCGGCTTCTGTGAAGAAGGGTGGAGACTGGAAATTGTTGGCTAGCAATGCAGATGGACACAAGGAGGACTTACAGGCGTTTGAGGGTAGAGTGTTTTTGGTTTAGGGTTGGGATATACTACTGGTTAGATAGCTCATACTCAAATTGGTTTAGATATCATAACGGCAGATTGCAATCAAATTGTCCTTCATGAATGATTCGAGTCAGATCTTTCTATCCAATCTTCTACGTAAACGCTGTATGTATGTAGGTATGATACCTAGGTATACCTGGTCTGAAGACACCATGCACCCCAGTTTCACCCCCAGTTCACCCCAGATCACCCCGGATTCCCCCAGGTTTATTAAGGTTTTAATGCATATACCTAGGTATGTACGAATTAGGCCTACCTAGGCGAGTCACACATGGGAGAACAACCCGGTGACGCTACGCTGAAAAAGTCCTAAGTGCCAAGACTCGACTCTTCAACGTCAAAACGCGGGGGAAATAAGTGCATGTTTCAACTAAACATCAATCTACCCCTGACCCTTAAAGTCCTTGAATTTGAAGAAGAAATGTCAAGTCCAACTTCCCAGTCGCGAGTGCCAAAAGCATGCGACCCATGTAACCGTCGCAAAGTTCGCTGCAACGGCCAGCAAAGATGCCAACAATGCGAGCACCTGGATCTCATGTGCACATACACAGAGAACCGTTTATTGCGATCAAGAAAACACTCACTACGCCGAGGAGCTGTCATCTCAAAATATAAGAGCGCCAACCCCAAACCCACTACTCTGACACCACTTCTCTCGCCACCAGTACCTACAGCCTCACCCCAACTACCAACCTCGTACTTTGAAAGTCTACTCCCAGCCTACATGTCCTATGTATATCCCTTCAGCCCAATAATCACCGAAACAGAAGTGCGCGAGTCACTCATAAAAATGAACACGGAAAGAGAGCACGCAGCCTTCATCTACGCCTTCACCGCAGTAACGCTGGACCTAACACGCTCATCTCAACTCCCCACCAAATCCAGCCCCCAAACAGCATCAACCCAAATAACCGACCTAATGCGCCAGTCCGTGGAAACCCAACAACCACTAGTAATAGGCTTCCGACCCTCGATCCTACGCGCCACAACAAGCATCTTCATCCAGATGTGCGCCATGAGTCTGGGCCACTACGACCTAGGCTTCTTCCACCTCCACGAAGCAATCAGCATGATCCAGATGCTCCGTATCAACGACAAAACCGCCAATGCAAGCCTTACTACGACCGAGCGAGCCCGCCGCCAACGACTATACTGGCAATGCTTCATCCACGAGCGATTCATGTCGATTGTGAATTTCTCCCCGGCGACACTACCTCCGCACACGCAGTACCCCGAAGAAGACATGTTCCTAGGTGCGGAAATCCAGCAAGGCTGGATGCAGGTGATCAAGACATTCTGCATGCTTGACGCGTCGTTTATCGGCCTGTGGATTGGGGACCGGACGCAGGTGACTGCGTCGTGGGTTGAGCGGAAACACCGTGAGCTGGATGATGCGTTGTGGGACGTTGAAGTTTCGGCGTTGTCGGAGCTACAGCAGGCGGATTTGGTTATTACGAGACAGTGGATGCGGACGTTGTTGTGGCAGATGGCTATGTCGAATTGTTTGCTTAGTTCGCATGCGTCGTGTCCGTCGTTGGAACTGGAGATGCCGTTGAGGTTGTCGAGTCAGCTTAGGCAGTTTTTGACGAAGATCTCGCAGAATACCATTCGGGTGCATGGATCGTCGATGATTAGCAAGCTGTTGGAGATTGTTAATACTATTGCTGATGTGGTGATCCATGTGCCGCAGGCGACGAGGGAGGAGACGACGAGTCGAATTGATGATATTGTTTTTATGCAGGGGGTTGTGCTTTCTTTTCATAATTTGCAGGTTATGCCGAAAGATATTCTGTTGGATAAGTTTCGAGTGATTAGGGGAGGTTTCCACATATTGAAGTGGCTATGAAATTGGCTGTTTAGTTGGAGATCTTGAGATATTCTGTGAAGAGGACAGGAGAAAGACAGCGACTAATAATAGGAGATGGATATAACTTGAATAGCGTTAACGCTTGAGACCTAAGCATAATTCGATGATATATATATATTATTTGGAATTGACCCCTACTGGACTGACTATATGAACTTGGATTTAGTCTAAACAAAAGAGATTCCCATGAAGATAACATATATATCTACAGCCTCCAACCTACCATGCCACTAGATTTCGCTTGCTAATATAACACTTCATGATATCTCCGACGAAATGGGAAGATTACAACTTTACATGTGCCCTATCCTAATTAACTATACCGTAATAAGTCTTCTATGTTGTAGAACCCCTTTTAACCGGCCGAGGATCTCTCGATATCTTGACCCAGCAAGAGTGCACCGTCTACATTTCCCTCATTTCTGTTCTGTACAGTCCCTCGTCTTATCCAATTACTGGCCTTATACGGATATGTAGGAAGAACTGAAGGGCGAGAAATGGGAGAACTGGAACCGGTCTTTCGGGCATTGAGGTTTGACGGCGTATTATGTCAACCTCAAAAGGTAAAACCAACCAGAAAAGATAATTCATAGGTCCTCAGTTTAAATACACAAATTCATTCCTCTAACCCGTTTACAACGCAGATGTCACGTTGGAGAACTCGCCCTTCTGGAGCTTCGTGTCCCAGAAGATAGGGTTCATGTCATCGAATCCGTGGTGCACCCATCCCTCCTCCTTGACGTGGTACAGGTTAATGAAACCACCGGAGTAGGCATCACGGTGCATGGCAGCCAGAATGGCTCGGCGGCCGAGGTTCAATGCCTCCTCCTCAGTCAGCTCGTATTTGTACTCGGCGTCCAGCACACCGTAAGCGAAAGTCTGACCGGATCCAACACAGAACAGGTTTCCGGGAAGACGGGTGCCGTCGGAGTCGATGTAGTACAGGGCGGGTCCTTCTTGGGGCGTCATCTAGAGCTCATGGTCAGTTTCTGGATCTCGTGGCTATGAATGATACATGGGACATACTCCTGCTAACATAGTTCCCATGCTAAGTCCGTATCCCTTGTAGGCGTAAGTGAGGTTGGCAAGAATCTTGGACGCGGCCGCAACAGTGATACGGCGCTTGTGTCGGATTTCTAGATAGAAATTCATCAGCAATGTCCGTCCACTGTTCGCAAATATCAAGAATCGAGCTGAACTTACCGTGCAGAGTGCACTGCTGACTCAAATACCGCAACCAATATTGACAATCCTAGCAATTCGCAACAACCATCAGCAACTAACGCCCATCACACCGTCACTCGTCATCATCACTTGCGGTCCAAACTTACAGCTGCACCACCGGCCATCGTTCCCAGGAGACCTGGCGTCGGCTCGTTCGACTTCTTGTCCTCACCCCGACTCAACCGCGATACGGGGATGACCTTCTTGACTGTCTGACTGGCAATCCAGTTGCCGGCTGTTGCTCGCGAATCGGTACACACGATCTAACCCAATATATGCATTAGCCCAAACATGCTCCAAAATCAGGAAAACCATGGTATAACCGAGATATAGGAAAACGTACGATACCGCCCTGGAATCGGAAGGCCAGGGTTGTTGTGCCGTGAGCGAGCTTGATAGGACAGCTGGGATTGGAGTGGTCATCGGTCATGGCACGCAGGAAAGCAGAGTGCTAGATACAAGAAATCAGCGTCTGTCCATTATTTCGCTTGCTTCAATCATTGATAGGTTCTGGCGAGCGATTCTCTTAGACATAGCTGTGATGACGGCCCAGCTTAGGTTGACGTCAGGATAGACGTACATCCCCCGACCAAACCGCCACCCAGATCGAAGAGAATCTGCCCCAGTATTCATCGTTAACTCACGTCGTCGACAGGAGGAAGGTTGAACTTCAGTGAGAGCGGAGGGACGCTCGCAGTGAGGTCCTGCTGCTCTTGCTCTGAGTACATCTCATTCTGATGGGGAGGGCGCGAGTATTGGGCAACAAGTTTATCCATTGTGTACTGAAGTAAGAGAAAATAAGGAGAAAATTAGAAAAAGATGTTGGAAAGACGTGGGAGGGATTCTGGTGAGACAGGCAAGTGATGGTTGAAGCTCCGCTGGAGCTCGGGGTTTCCGCGTCACTCTGGCGCCTGTGGTCACGTGGATGCTCTACTACAAATTGAGTATTCATTTGATATAAATTTCTACTTTCTTGAGGAAAAATGTTGCAAGAAAAAGAAACGACCAATTAATGAATTAACGAATTGGCAAATTAAACTTTACAATACACAATTTGCATATTTCCTGAGTATAGACCCCCCCCATGTTCAGTGTCAGCCAACGCCTTTCCCGAAAACACCTCTCCAACGTTTGGTGCCCAATCTGAAGCGAAGAACCGAATTTACACACAACAGCTGGAGTATGTCCGTGCAAACTAAAAAGGAAATCAAAAGACCTCTTGAGAATGATTAAAAAGATCACGCAGGCGCAGGCTCAACTACCATCTTCGCAGGCAGGGCACCGCTACCCACTGGTTCGGTGAAACCCTCAGCCACAGAGACATTCTCGAGAACATCGGACTGACGCTCCGATGCATCATCGATTCCATTGACACCGGCACCGTTGGTGTGAACCGGAGAGTCCCGGCCCGCGGCGGTGGTGATAGGCTGAACGCTAGGTTCCCATTGACGGAGATCATTCTCGGCATCCTCGAGGATCTGGCGAGCCAAGGGCTCATGGTCATATGCCTGACGTGCATCACCAGGAACAACGGGAGTGTCGTCAATGTAGTTCAGCAGGCGACGAGCATGGCGAGCCAGAATGGTCTGCTTCTCGGCGCGCTCAATAACGGCCGCTAGGTGGATATCATAGGCCTGCTTCAGCTTTTGGCGAGTCTGCGGATGATATGAACGTTAGCCAGTCCAATTAACCTCCCACGTCACACGAGAACAGGACGAAATCAGAACCAAACGTACGATGTTAGACAGCTGCGCCTCAGCAACCAGGTTCTGAGCCTCAGCTCGGACAAGCTCATGCTCCAGCGTAACCAGTCGCTGGCTCGAAGGGTCCTTGTACTTGAGCTTGGCAATCTCGTCAGTGACCTTCTGGCGCTGCTCGCGCGATGGCTGCACCGAGGCCTCCATGTTACGAATCTGCTTCAGGATACCACGGTAATCCTCGAGGTTCTGTGCAAAGCCGTCTTCCTGTTCGCCGATCTCAGCCAGGAGCACGCCGAGCTTGTCGGAGATGTCGGAGACATTGTCGTCTTCAGTCGACTCGCCCCAGTCAGAAAGCTGGGCAGCGATCGAGGTGCGCTCACGACCGGCAGCTTCGTGGGCACCGATGGCAGTGTTCTCGCTCTTGATCAGCTTGGTCATCTTGCGACTGAGCTCCGGCGCTTGCATCCCACGGAATGTGGAGATGCTAAACCGCTGTCGGGGAGGCTCTTTGCGCGAGCGGAATGAGAGGTTTCGGTTCCTAGACTTTGGTTTAGTCCAAATGATATGTTTAGAATGTATAGAATACATACATATTGTTTCTTGTATGTAGATATAGTCAATCAATACAAGTTAGGGTTATGGTAGAGAGGGGGATAGCTAGGTATGTTAAGAGATGAGAAAGCGAGAAAAGTGAATCTGGGGGAGGTTATGATAAGTCGGCAGCGCCTTCCTATAGATGACGATGGTGACGAACCCTATTTCCAGGGTTCTCTCCAGGGCGTCTCTTTTTCTTCGCCAGAGGAAGTGCAGTCCCGGTGGCTGACGTCATGAACGGGGAGGAGCGGATGTCAAGTTGAACTGTTCATCCACGCTCTTTTTCCGATTGCGGACATTTCCAACATTTAACGTTGTAGAATAGTGAGTGGTGATGGTCTTTAAATTCTTGGGTTGTGTATTATGAATATCATGAAAATATGCTAGGGTTCGATCGTCATTCTCTATCCTTGGCTTTATATCAACGTACTAAAAGTACTACATCTGCAGACTAGTTATTAGTTAATTATGATATTATCTATAGTTAATCATAGTTATAGTTATATAGGCACATAGGCATATACCTAGGTAGGTATATAATCATACACATAGGTAGTAGTGTGCCTTTCATTTTCACATTTGGAATATGCGTAGGCACAACTGCTACCTTCCTAATGGGAAATATCTCAATCGATTCTACTTAGAGTGGAAGATGAGGTGAAAAAAATAGGGATAAAATTCATGAGATCCCACTATCTATCCTCTCTCTCAATTAGAGGGAACAGAAAAAAAAAAAGAAAGAAAGAAAGAAATTCACAGGGCCAGAGGAAGCATAATATCCTCCTGGCCAATCTTATGGTACACAACCAGCTAATCCTGCACAAAAGTCCAGACCCCCCGAACAGCAAGCCGCAACGCCTGGAACAGACCAGAATGACTGATCCGCAGAATCATTCGTTAAAAAAAAAGAAAAAGAAAAAAAACACACACACACACACACACACACACACTTTCACGTGAAAAGATCTCAGGCCACACTAGGAAATGTCGTCCGCATCAGGGTTGTGCGAGTGCTCATTGTCAGATGCATGGAATGCGTCGCCAAACGCCGAGTTCTCCAGATCTGGCAAGTCAAGACCATCGTTCTGCTCGCTGTAAGCCGCCAAGGCGTCCCCGGCACTGTCGATGTTGGTAAAGTCGAAATCTTCGACCGGGCCATGTTCTTTGCTCTCATTGTTTACCATTACCCAGTCGTTGGCCGGGCCATTGGTACCAGCATGGAGCTGGTCGCCCAAGTCCATGTCAACATCACCGGACATATCAGCGCCGTGAATTGGTTGTCCATTGACAGAAACACTTGAGACTGCGCCTACACCGACGCCCGGGCTGCCAAATTGGTTGAGTAGGTGGGAGTCATCGTCCATGACCATATCATTGGTAAATGTGTCAGGCTCGTCCTTGTGTTCAGGTTCAATCTTCTCCAATAAACCGCCCTTCTCGACACAGGATACCTTTGGCTCGGCAACGATTTGCTTATTCCAGGCAGTCTCAACTTCCCGGACTATCTCGTCAACCCTGTATTTGGCCTTATCTTCGATGTAATCCAATTGCGGAGTTTCATCCTCAGTTGGGATAACCACTCGACCCTCCAGCCTCCAAATTTCTGGGCCCTTTTCGGTAGGGTCGGCTGCGGACTCCCGGAGGCGCAACTCGGCATCCTTAAGCAAGGAGCTTCGGTTGAAACGTTGCATCCGGCGAGCATGCTGTTTCTTCAGGTTTTCGATTTCGGCAGTCATGTCCGCCACCTTTTTAGAGACCCGCTCAGCAAACTCCTCTGCCTTGGCCGGCTCCATTTTGTTAGCCTGCGGGGCGTCGCCCGCCTCCTGGCCTTCTCCCCCAGAGGTTCCAACAGGAGCATCGAAGAAGCCTGCAGTAAGGGATTCGAGCTCTCCCTTTCGGCCCAGACCCAAGGAAACTGGTGTGATTTGTGAGACGCTGTATGGCGACGCGAAGATTTCCTCCATCCATTCGTGATGCTGCTGGTATCGCATCTTGCTGACATCGCGCGGCGTTAAAAGATCCATAGCGTCACCACTGGACACGTCCTCATCTTCAATAGCAAAATCAGCTGTTGTAGAAGCGAGAGCAGCCGACGGCGCACGGTGTCCGCGCGGCCCTTTGGCTACGGGCGCATTGGGCGCGACTGCAGTCGGATGACCCTGGGGAGGGTAGAAACCAGGTCCACGAGGCGCAGCAGGTGGGTAAGCACCGGCTTGCGCGAAGTTCGGCTGGGCCATTTGAGGGAAGTTGATAACTGGCCAGCTGTTGCGATCATGAAGCAAAAAGTCCTTGCGGGCCAATTGACCTTGGCTCTGAAGGAAGCGGCGCTGGCTCATCATGCCCTGGATTTGCGGTGTAAGTTGGATTCGGTTTGCCGGGGCATTGTCCTGAGGCGCCGCGCGGGTATAATGCACAATCCACAGTGATGGATCGGGCTGGGGTGCATTGGGTACTTTGGACGAGGTAATGCGGTAGCGCTTGCGGCAGTGTGTTGCCACAGGCTCATTGGGAGGGTGGAAACCGCTTCGGTGAAGGTACATCTCAACAGTCTATGTCCTCACATATTAGAATAGAATCCATGTGGAAGAAGGGAAGCTTCATTGTAGGAAGACATACATAGCCGCGAGATTCAAAGGAAAAGGCCTGTTCTTGGTCGGCCCAGATATAGCCATCACTGGCAAAATTATTGCCTAGGTGGTTTTGTGGTTGCCATGTAAGCATGACAGTTCCATCCGGGGGACCATCGAGGAATGTCCAATGCATTGGTTGGGATTGGCAGATCCGGGGTGCGCTCGTCAGATACTCGACGGCGGTCTCAGATGGCATCATGTGCATGCTAGGGTATCGGTTGCGCGAAACCAGGTGCATATGGGGGAGCTATCATAATTGCGACAAGGTTAGTGGGGGGTTACAGATCATGGGGCAATCGATATAGGAAGTTGTCCGGGTCTTACCAGCTGCCCCGGGATCCGTGTGGCCGGGTCATCCATATTGTGCGCTTGATTGCCAAGTGCAATCAACTTTGGGAAGGTATAATTGAATTAGGTTCAAATCAAGCCAGGCAATTGGGATGTGATGGAAGTAAACAGGGCGAGAGCAATGAAGGATGGAGGTGTTCAGTGAACGCGACACTACGCGGGAGATTTTTGATACGGTATCCGGTATCGACCTAACATGCAGAACGTCTGGATATGAAGGCCCCGGTTATTTTTACCTATTGTCGTAGTTCGAAATTCATTCAATCATTTATCGATGTATTTTCTTCTTTTTATAGAAGTAGATAATATACAATAAATAAATGATTCTTCTCGGTTTCAATCCGAAATTTCCAAAATTGGATATTGACAGATATACGGGCGATAATTATGCCACCGGGGCACAACTCTCTCATTGGATATAACCTGACCGCTGTTCTCACCGCTCGCTCCCTGCATGTTAATTTTAATCTACGGAGTATAGTTATACTAATTTCGACTTTTCTTTTATTTCTATGCATATATAAATTAATTATCCTGATTGTTACCTAGGTAGGGTCAGAGTAGATGAGATTATGAAGACATCCAAAGTAATGTAAAGGTAATGGAGGAAATGAGAGTACTAGACTACTATTGGTTAGTTATGGAAGGCATCGATCTCACATGTAGTCAATCTTGAACCTAATAAAGATAAAATCATCTTTTTCATTCTATCAACGAGACCTATTTCAATTTGACATGTTCTGATTAATTTCATATTTGTTATAGAGTGGCCTTAGCCCTTCATACTAGTGCTTTAGACATCAACCCCTCAAGCAGGTAGTTAGTCGGCATATCGTACCTCTCTCCCTCCACACTTTCTAGGCCTAACTTTGTATGGCATATGGATAGCCATATAAAGCTAGTCAACTTAGTATTCATTAGGATTGATAGATACTCTAGTTTTGTCCCATAGTTCACTATGTAACTAATAGTGGATCTAAAATACTGCCAGCAATATAAACCAATGAGAGAGTTATGCCCCTGGTGGCACAGTTTCCAATCAGATGGAAGATGTGCTTGCCAAACTACCCTTTTTCTGCCTTATAAGCCCTTTCTCTCTCTTTTAAATAGACAAATAGATACTCCAGCCAAGATCAAGATATGAAAAGGTACGATATACTATTTCCCCCTTGAAAGGAAATATATGTACGAAGTACTCCCCCAACCTCGGCCTTTCACACCAAAGCGGCAGCTCTCTACCTAAGCTTTTGCCAATTCCTTCGCATTTCTCCAACTTCTCCACTCAAAATCCCCCTTCAGCCATCCCAGTGACCAATAAATATCACTAGTTTCTGCAGTCCCACTATTCTGAGAGCTGAGCATCAGTCCTTATGTGATGTACAAAGTACGCCTCTGCCGATCCTAGCTTTTTCTTTTTCCCCCCTTTCACCCCGCGATTAAGTATGCCTCCACGCGGGATTTCTGTCCGATCTTTTCTCTCTTCTCTCCTATTTTCATATTAAGACCAGTATTCTATTGTCCATTCTGACATCTGACATCTTCAACCCACCATGAGCTTCTTGGAAAGGCAGGGGCTGCCAGCGGATGTAATCCAAACAGCCCTTGATGAAGATGTTGAGAAGGTTGTCGTGCCCGCTCATGAGAAACCACCCGCGGCAACCTTGCTGGTTATTGATCCCGAGCTAGAGCGGAGAGTGGTAAGGAAATTGGACTGGCATGTTCCGACGCTATTGGGATTGTTCTGTATGCTTCGAACTCCAGGCATTAGACGAACTTATGCTCTGACCATGCGTTTCTGTGGTACCTAGATCTCCTCGCTTTCCTTGACCGAAGTAATATCGGGTTCGTTCGCAACATCATATTTGGACCTACACGCATAATAGCACATCCGCTGACAATGTAAACCATAGCAATGCCAAAATCGCCGGCATGGAAGAGGACCTCGGCCTCGATGGGAAAAGCTATGCCTGGCTCTTGACAATCTTCTATATTTCATATACGTTGTTTGAATTCCAAGCACTGATGTGGAAGGTTGTCAAACCGCATCAATGGGCTGCCTTCGTGGTGTTCTCCTGGTATGAATCCCACGTGCAATGCTGTCGATCAGCCAAGATTGTAAATGTGTATGAGTCTATGGATTATGAACTGACAAATGATGGAAAGGGGTTTGACGGCAACGTGTCAGGCAGCGGTGAGCAATTGGCAAGGTATGATGGCGCTCCGGTTCCTGATGGGCGTGTTCGAGGCTGGCTTCGGTCCCGGTGTGCCCTATCTGCTATCGTTCTTCTACCGTCGCCATGAGCTGGGTCTCCGTTGCGGTCTGTTTCTGTCTGCCGCGCCGCTGGCAAACACATTCGCCGGTGCTTTGGCTTATGGTATTACTTCGGGACATGCTGCGTTGGCAAATTGGCGATTGCTATTTCTGGTTGAGGGTCTTCCGGTCTGCGCGTCGGCCGTGCTGGCGTGGTTCTACGTGCCAGACAGCCCGCTGGACGCAAAGTTCCTGACCGATGAAGAGAAGGATGTTGCGCGTGCCCGTGCACTGCAACAATCCGGTGAAACAAATCGAACGGGGAAAATCCAATGGAAGGAATTAGCCATGACCCTTCTCGATGTGAAAGCGTGGCTTACAGCAGTAAGTCGAACATCAGCATCATTGTATCCTTGTGTATATTGTACGGAGAACTTGCTGATGTTGAACCGTGTACCTAGTTGATGTACTTCAGCTGTAACGTCAGTTTCTCTTCTCTCCCCGTGTTCTTACCCACCATTCTCAAGGAGATGGGTTTCACGGCCATCAACGCTCAGGGGCTCACTGCACCTCCGTTCTTTGCCTCATTCCTGGCGACGATCGCGACCACCTGGGTGGCGGATCGCATCCAGCAGCGTGGATTGATGATCGCAGCTTTATCATTGGTTGGTGGCGTGGGGTATATCCTTTGTGCGACTTGCACATCAGTGGGTGTGCGATATTTTGGTGTGTTCTTGGCGGCCTGTGGAGTTTTCCCCTCGATCGCCAATATCCTGCCATGGGTTCTGAGTGAGTCATCTCCTTTTCGGGTCATTAGAGTTTCCTTTTGTGTAAAGACCTTTTATTGACTGGACGTGTTACGTTCTGTGTTGTGCAGACAACCAGGGCTCCGATACTCGCCGTGGTGGAAGTATTGTCCTGTTGAACCTGATCGGCCAATGTGGTCCTTTCCTGGGCACCAATATTTTCCCAGATGAACAAGCCCCAAGGTATGTGAAGGGTATGGTAGTTTGTGCTGCTTTTATGTTCTTCACTACATTCCTGGCTTTGTGTCTGCGTGTGCTCCTGGTATGGGAGAACCGACGCCTTGACAAGAACTATGGACCTCGTATTGATGAAGACCCAACAAAATGTGTGGATGGCCCGGTAGCGGAGGATAATTATGGTGCCAATTATCGATTTGTGCTTTGATTTTTGCATCTAACAAAGATCACTATATATTCTCTTACGTTTGCTTGCGTTCTCATGTATATGCCCCAGCTGAAGGCTGTGATGACTAGTTATGATGTCAGGAAGCAGCCCTCACAGTTTGAAGAGAAAATGAAATATGTATGAAATTTATTTCCTGTTGAATTCACGAATGCACAAGCGGCTTCAGGTGGATCGCATTTCAAATAAAAATCGCCCCCATTCTGTGATCCTGGTAGCCATCCTAGTCGTCCATACAAAGTATATCCGATCCCAATTTATACATTCAGACAAGCTTGACAGCGGTGATCCCACGGTATAAGAACCCGCGATCAATGTACTATGTTACTTACTGCCTGCTATTATTCAAGATGTATACGGAGTACACCAGACAAACAATTGTACGCACTGGAAACCTACTCCGTGGGGGAAAGTAAGAAAGACCGGGGCAGAACGCTCCGGCCACTCGTGGAGCAACAAGCTAGAAAAGCTAGACACGTCACTAGAGAGCAATTTAATTCGTGCGACGTACTTCATAGCTCACCGAGGAGTTCACCGGAAAACCGGAGAGAGTCGGAGTAGTATGACATCTCGATAGGTGGGGGATGGTGGGGTATGGCTGTTGCCATATAAGGTTGACCTGCCCGCCGTGTTTTCTCTCCCCCTTCTTCTTTTTCTTCTTCTCTTCATCATTCCATTGACGAATTCATATCACAACAGTAACTATCTACTACCATGTGTACTTGTATACCCTCAGAGCTGACTCTCGTTTAGATCCCAAACGGACAAGTACATACTGCCCTTCCTTTGGGAGCCATGGATACTCTTTGGCTGGGCACATTATCCCTCAGGGATCAAGGTATCTCAGGTAACTTCTGGGTATGAGCCGGTGTTCGTTCTTGCGTCGGTGGTGAATCCAATGTCTCCCAGGCATCAGATTCATCTTCGGCGTGGGTTCGTTCTGAGATTATACGGCCTTTAACTTGATCTGGATAATACCAGCGAAAGGATCATGCCCTCCCCCCTCCCTCCCCCACAAACTAGTAGACAAACTAACCAAGGCTCAAAGTCACCTCTTCGACTTGATCTCTGAACTATTATGTCTCCTCCCGCTGCCATGTTTGAGTCTGCTACCGTTGCCCCTACCGGCATCAAGGGCAAGGTCATCGTCCCCGAGTCGGTGACCACCACCCTGACCGGCCAGGGCCAGTCCAACCTCCTTGAGCAGTTCGGCAACAAATGGGATGAGTTCAAGTTCGCCCCTATCCGCGAGAGTCAAGTCTCGCGCGCCATGACCCGACGCTACTTCCAGGATCTGGACAACTACGCCGAGAGCGATGTTGTCATCGTCGGTGCTGGTTCCTGTGGTCTGAGCACTGCCTATGTGCTCGCCAAGGCCCGTCCAGACCTGAAGATTGCCATCGTGGAGGCCTCCGTGTCACCCGGTTAGTCTTGTCCCATGCGAGCAGACTTATCACCACACACTCTCTCTCACATAGACCTCCACTACAAAACCAACACAGCATCACTAACAAACATACTATATAGGCGGTGGTGCCTGGCTAGGTGGTCAGCTCTTCAGCGCCATGATCCTCCGACGCCCCGCAGACGCCTTCCTGACCGAGCTCGGCGTGCCCTTCGAGGAAGAGCCCACAAACCCTAACTTCGTGGTCGTCAAGCACGCCTCGCTGTTCACCTCGACGCTCCTTTCAAAGGTCCTCGCCTTCCCCAACGTGAAGCTTTTCAACGCGACCTGCGTTGAAGACCTGATCACCCGCCCAGACGGTGACGACATCCGCCTCGCCGGTGTCGTCGTCAACTGGACCCTCGTCACCCTCCACCACGACGACCACTCCTGCATGGACCCCAACACTATCAACGCCCCTGTCATCGTCAGCACCACTGGCCATGACGGACCATTCGGTGCTTTCTGCGCTAAGCGTCTCGTCTCCATGAACGCTATTGAGAAGCTGGGTGGCATGCGTGGTCTTGACATGAATGCGGCTGAGGACGCTATTGTTAAGAACACCCGTGAGGTCGCCAAGGGTCTCATCATTGGTGGTATGGAGCTGTCTGAGATCGATGGCTTCAACCGCATGGGCCCCACCTTCGGTGCTATGGTTATGAGTGGTGTTAAGGCCGCTGAGGAGACTCTGCGTGTCTTTGAGACCCGTAAGCGCGAGTGTGCTGAGTAAATTCGCACGCTCTTTTGTTCTAGCTCGCTTAGTCGTTCCTGCCTGCTTGTTTGATGCTGGTGGACTCAGTGGGGGTTTATGCAGCTTTGATGATCAATGATTTCTTGACAAATGCACTTCACACTCGTTTCGTGAACATACTCTTCTGTTCCAAACCTGTAGACTAGTACCGTACTGTATCACTGTATCTTTGAGAAGTTGGTATTGCTTTAGAATTATGAATTAGTTATGCCAGTCGAGGATAATACCAGCCGCGCATATGTTATACTACACTTTCGTGACCTAATATAAACAGATAGGGATAAGCCACGCAATCCAGCCACGCCCCACGTATAATCAATCTCTTTCACCAGCTTGTAAGGAAAACAATCAATTATCCTTCTGTTCTCTTGTCGTTTCTTCTGATGCAGTACCCGCACCAGCCTCGGCGGCAACCACCAAACTCCTAGCATTGCTGACCTCCCACTCAAATTCTTTCAAGGCACGTAACTCACCCGACATGAACAGCCCACCGATCAAACCATCCAGAATGCCAGCACCGAAGTTGAGCGTGCTGACCAGGATGAGGATGAATCCGATGTACGTGCGGCTGCCAACCCACCATACACCAACCATGCAACCAATAGAAACCACAATAGACACCAGGAAATGCGCCAGACGCCATCGGCGTTGAGAGCGCTCACGGGCCACGTATTTGTCAATGATTTCAATGATGTGGTCGTACGTGTCTGGTGAAAGGGCGGCATTTGGGGAGACGGGCTTTGAAGCTGATTTATGCAATGCAGGAGAATCAGGAGAGGTTGGGACAGGCTCTGTGGAGCGAGAAGGAGGGTATGTTGGTACTGAAGAACGGGTGATGACAGCCTCAACGGCGAAGTGATCGCTCAGCGAGCAGAGCAAAGTGGGATGGCGCTTTGTCATAGAGATTTGAATCGACTCAACTGACCAGCTAGACGGCGGGAATGAAGGCGGGTAGCCACCGTCACCGATGAAGATATAATCCAGACGTTTGCCACGCGGGTCCGGGGTATCCTTGTCAATGACAATATCCTCCCCCTTAACTAGTCGCTTGCGCATCTCCTCAGTCCAACGCCAGGTATTGAATGACCCGTCGCATGTAGCTCCATTCTCGGCAAGATTGAACTCGGCGGTGGGGATAGGCCGATTCCGTGCTTTTTCTACAGGATCAACTGCTGCCGCCAGAGATGAGTCTGGATGCAGCTCGCGCCAGGCGTCACGAACAGGGCTCTGCGCGGTGATAAGACGGTGCGCAAAAGAGGAAGGCAGCATGTTAAAGTCACCCAGGCCAATGACTAAGTGACCGCGTTCTGCGGCACCGCGCATTAGCTTAGCGATCTCCCATGCCTGTGCCGTCCGGTGACAGAGATATGAGTCGTTCGGTTCACGCTCATACGGCGCATGTAGGTGAGTGCAGAACACCTCTGCGACGTCAGCGGTACCAGGACCGAACCGAACCCGTGCGCTGGCCACACCTTTCCCCACGAACCAATCTCCTCTGAAGAATGCTGTTGGTCGGCCATTCAATGGATAGCCAAACATGCTGCTTTCCTCGATGGGCCATTTTGACAGAATCGCCAATCCCGCGCCAAATATGCCGCCGTAATAAAATTTCCCATACGGCAGGATGTGTTGTGTCTGATCGCGAATGCTTTCATAATCCTTCTGCGTCCAACATTCTTGGAGTCCGACTATCTCTGGCGGCGGGCTGGCAATTGCCAACTGCCGCCCAATCTCCGACATGCGTTCATGACGGTATTTGGCGATGTATTTGAGACCCCAGCAATTGAATGTGAGAATGCGGATATCACTTGGAGCTTTGGAGGGAATAGAGCTGGCCATTGGGCCTAATATTGACCAGAATGAGCTTTTAAAGCTAAAATTTAGGGCTATCAGTTGACCAGGAAGAGCTCAATAATGTGCTAAACAAAGATCGATGTTGTTCCACCTGACAGTCCACGAGACTAGTTAGTATGAGGCAGCCAACCAACCAACGTTGTCCTTGGACTCACCGCTCGCTAAAGTACCACACCGCCTTGGCAATATTCGTCGCGACGCGTCCGATTAATTTTCATACCGGAGTTCGAAATTGGCTTTTGTTGACCAATTTCGGCGTATTTGCTTCTGTTTCTTTGGATGCTTCTACGCACCTATCTTTGAAAAATGGATCCCCAGCCTCGCCGCCGGGACCCTCGCGCCCAATCCCCCACCGAGTCTTCTTCCGATGAACTCGCCGCCGGCTCCGACCATGACGAGGCCGAACGCCGTCGCGCCAGCTGGACCATGCAGAAGGGCTTCACCCCACTTCGTCCAAAGAAGTCCGGCCGCTTGTACAGCGAGTCCGAAAGCCCCGACGAGCTAGCCGTGGATGCCGACGAGTATTGGCGTTCCTCACGCAAGCGCAACCGTCGCCGCAGTACTTCGCCGGTCAACCGCACAATCATCCGTGACGACCATTCGCAGGGCGGCTCGGATGATCCTGCGGAAGGTGATGTGACTGGCTCCGACGAGAACCAGGCTGTCGACGCTGACAACTGGTCTGACGGTTCTGCGACGCCTCTTGCTCCTCCGCCACCTCCCAAGCCCGAGCATCTAAACTACAAGGAGAAGTTCGTTATGCACGGCCACCTGCGCGGAGTGTCGGTTGTTCAATTCTCGCCTGACTGCACTATGATCGCTAGTGCCAGTATGTATTATACTTATTCTCTAACTTCTACGTGACTTGTAAACTGACTTTACACAACAGGCGCCGACGCATCTCTCAGAATCTGGGACACTGCTAGTGGTAGACTCATTCACATCTTTGATGGGCATCTAGCTGGTATTTCTACCCTTGCTTGGACCCCTAATGGTGACTGGATTGCAACTGGTTCCGACGACAAGACCATTCGGTTCTGGAACGTGAACAATGTAAGAAACCTATCCATTATTTTATACCCTCGGGCCTTTTACTAATACTTCGATGCAGCTCAAGGCCCACGATAAGGTCTTTGATGGTCACAAGAACTTTGTGTATCAAATTGCATTCGCACCTAAGGGTAACATTCTTATCAGTGGCTCCTACGACGAGGCCGTGTTTATGTGGGATGTTCGCCGTGCCCAGATTATTCGAACCCTTCCGGCTCATTCTGACCCTGTTGCCGGTATTGATGTTGTGTATGATGGAACCCTCATTGCGTCGTGTGCTCTGGATGGGCTTATTCGTATCTGGGACACTCACAGCGGCCAGTGTCTCCGCACCCTGGTCATGGAGGATAATCCGCCTGCAACATGCGTCAAGTTCTCCCCCAATGGAAAATACGTCTTGGCCTGGACCCTGGACGGCTGCATTCGGATGTGGAATTACGTTGAGAGTCGCGTCGTTAAGACTTTCCAAGGTCATGTCAACAATACGTTCAGCTTGTCGGGATGCTTCGGTGCTTATGGAGCCCGGCATGCAACCTACGACGAGCCTCTGTGTTTCGCTGTCAGCGGTAGTGAGGATGGTTCTATCCTCTTCTGGGACATTGTGAGCAAGCAAATTATGCAGCGCCTTGAAGGTCACTCTGATGCTGTACTTTGCGTGCACACCGGTGAACTGAATGGCAAGCGTATGGTTGTGAGCAGCGGAGCGGACAAGACTGTTCGTTTGTGGGAGGAGGTCGATGAAAATGCCACCGGGTTTGACGATGATGCGTCCAGCCGTGGTGCTACCCCTACCCCTGAGTCTCACTGGCAGAACACCACCCCTATACTTGATTCAGACGGCGATAATGCTATGGCTGATGTTTCGGCTGTGCCTTCCACTGCTGCCAACCCCGCGGAAGATGTGATGATGGCATGAGCTGATCTTTGTCATTTATCTAACGATTTTTCTTTCTTTGCACAGCGAATGCTTTTCGGAAAAAGGAAAATACCCCGGCGTATGGTGTTGTTCTCATGGACAATTTGTGCTTTCCCTGCTGTTTTGTCGGCATGGGCTTTTATTCTTACGATGCAACCTCATCTGATTGATAACTTCATCTGATTGATATTTGCATTGGATCTCAAGATGTGACATATCGAGCGAATGTAATTATCCAGAGGCTGGTAATTCAATATTTCACTCCTAACATTGAGCAGCAGAGCTTAGTCTGTCTTTGAATTGGTAAAAGAATTACATATTCTAGGTGGTCCTACTCTTCCTACGCTAACATGCAATTCCCCATTTGGTTATAGGGAGCGCAAGGGAGAGCAAAGACTGCAACCTTGGAAGTCAGACCTACAAGGCATGAACACAGTGTTTGCGACAACATATCGACTAAAATCAAAGGATGCCTATATCTGCACCTCAAGATAAACGACAAACCCCATGGAAGTAAGTATGTCGATACTTGTCCCATTCTAAGTCCCGTTACATGACTATTTATAGAACAAGCCCGAAACCCTCCAGACTTGGCCGCCGTTACCTTTCCCTCCATCTAGAATGTCCCAGGAGATACATTCAAGAGCAGAGGTAATGAGGCACCGCTTAGTTGTAACTGTTTCTGGAATGCAAGGCAAGGATTTAGCAATATCCATGTCATATTCTATTCTTGCAGAAGCTACAAAAATAACTCCATATACGTATCTAACCAGAGAACTTACCCCAAATGGCTATGATTTACCCAGATCTTTAGTCTGACCACATACTATATCTCATTTTCTATCTTAGGATTATGAACGGGACTATTGATACGAGGTTGCCTGTAATTTCTCACACTTCATATCCGAGACAATTAGCATGATACAAACAAGCTGCTCAAAAACAATGACCCGACAAAAGCTCCCGGAATCAAAATTTATGTATGATGCGATAATAAAGTAATATTGAGGTGAACACGCTGTATTTAGATGTTTCTTTGTAAAAATTGGGACCAATTGTCCACAATGTGACATTGAGGCCATATAATAGCTTGCACAAAACCAATCCTACAACAAAAGTTTAACTCCAATGCCCGTATGTCCCATATAGCTTATATTTGTCATGATACGCTGAATAAATTTGGTTGGATAATGGAGCAGGTAGCCCAACTGAAAACACAACGCTGAAAATCACAAGGGTATCTCTTTCAACAAGTCGTCTAATTGCCGACAACATGACTCGCTGTAGCAGACGCAAGATCTGACTCGCTGTGTACTAGACCAGACCCAAAATCACCAGCCCAGCCAGCGGGAGGTGTGTCATATGACTGAACATGTTGAGTCCCATCAACTTGTTTGATAGCTCCTTTCCCAGCCAAGGAAGACCGACCAGGTGTCTGAGTCTTCCTCAGCCCATCATCATTCAAGAACCGACGAAGCGACTCCTTGCCAACTTTATAATCAACCACCACAAGTAGTTCATCGTATGTAACTTGAGGATTCGCATGGAAGGCCTCACGGATTCGGGCTCGATCTTCCTCCTTCAGTTTTGACGGTCGGCCAGAGCGGGCTTGTGAGTGATTATTGACACGATTACTCTCTCGGAGAATGGTTGATTTGATGGTTGAGAGGGGAATATGTGGGTATTCATTCTGGATCTGTTTGTAGGTCCATTTGGCTGTGGTTCTGAGCACACAGAGCCGGGTGCGAAGGAATGGATCGAGTTCGGCCCCACGTCGACGAGATTTTTTCTCGGATTTATCTGGGATCTCGGGCTTCTCGAGCCCCTCGGGCCCCATGGTAGCGAGCTTGTGCCTGAGGAGAGAGGTGATGAGGGGGGGTAGAATGGGAGTCTTTGTCGGTCACAATGTAGCAGGCGGTATGGAGAGCACATTTTCTGCCGAGTATCCCAGGATGGAGTACGGAGGACCTAAGTATGGAGTATGTCTCTCTTATTTCTGTCTCTGTTGTAAAAATCACAGGTTACACATGGTCGTTTGTAGGAATTATGCTTAACATCACGAATATTATGTTGTTTGTGACTATTATTGGTTATTTCCACGCTTTGGTAATAACTGTAAAAGAAAACCGGACATTGAAACTTACATTGCAGCATTATCTTAGACATTATCTCGAGCTTAGAATACGGGGTAGTTACATAGTACTATTTAATATTAAGGTCATCAAAGTCGTATGTCATCGTGTTTAGGTGAAACACAGTGCTGGATAATTAGCAGAATATTCTTACCAACAGACAACAATAATTGAATCGTTGAGTTTAAGAAAGTATCTACAACATACAGTTTATCTTAGATCTTTATTCTATACTTCATGTTTAACTCTTAAGCAGAAATTTTCTTGGTGGACCCTCTTCCTCGTGACAGGCCCCTATTTTGTATCGTCTAAAGGTTTGTTCTGTTTATTGATAAAACAATTAACCTGAAACCATGAAATGAATACAATCCGATAAATATCTACAGAGTTTTCACGGATTACTCCGTAGCTATTCGCTAGCAACAGGGTAGTACAGACTGTATGAATTATGTATGTTTGTATGGACAACGAGTAAGAATAGTATGAGGCTGTCATGGTGATAATCATAATAATAATTGAGGTGTGCTATAGGCTGTCAGAAGAGACAAGAATAGAATATCCGTGATTTAGGGCGGCACCCCAGCGCTTGGCCCTGTCTCACATTGATGATCGGACCATAGGGTGAACCCACATAGGTCTCAAATTTCGTGTTTTCCACCTTCATGGTTTCTGAGATGTGAGTGCAGTGCACACAAAACAATGTGATTCCTATGTTACTTGTAGTTCTCAGGACTCGATTGATCGCATGCATAATAACAAGATTTTCAGCAAGAACATTATGTGTCCATCCAGAAGCCTGTAAGGGGCCCACTGAGTAAGTCTAGAACTGATTGTGCGAGGATCTTTGATCGGCATTTCAGTCATGCTTAAGCCCTGCAGCTTTTTGTTCTCCCATCGCTTGTGTGCGACACCCCGCGAGGGGCACACGTCATACATAAACTGTGATAGGGATGTTTGATTTACAACATATGAAGAAGCGGACCATGGATATTTACTCAACTTTCGGCTCTGCAGGTACCATCGAGTCGTGATACATTTGAATTAATTTGAATGGTCAAATCATAATTCTCAAGCACTAGAGGTATTTGGGACAATTGACATCCCGTGTGGCTGGTGTGGCGTTGTTTAGGGAAATTCCTCGATTGGGTGGGGAGGAATGCGTTTCCATGGGTGGGTGAGCGGGAGAACTTCCAAGGTTTGAGTGCCACCTCCTTTGGGCTTATTCTTGGGCTGGTACCATGGTAACTTAAGTGGCAAACCTTGGGTCTGATCTGGAGGAAAGCTTTAAATCCCAAGGTTATGAACTTCAATCTGTTTATGTAGACCTCCAACTCCTTTTAATACATACGGGGCTTATATACGGGTAGGGAGTAAAATAATAAAAGTTAATAAAAATTATAAAAATTAAGGTATAAATACCAAGGCTAATGGAAATAGTAACATACCAAATGTTAGGTCTAGACTGAAACGGGGTCAGGGCCAATCAGTCCCAAATTCAGGGGCCAAGGTTAGACTAATCGGAAAGTCGTGTAATCTACGGTCGAGACTTTCCTCCCTCTCTTTTCTTCTTTTTCACAGATCATCGCATTGCGCATTTGCGAGAGGGGGAAATTCCA
This sequence comes from Penicillium verrucosum, assembly GCF_028828655.1. Taxonomy (NCBI): domain Eukaryota; kingdom Fungi; phylum Ascomycota; class Eurotiomycetes; order Eurotiales; family Aspergillaceae; genus Penicillium; species Penicillium verrucosum. The sequence continues at coordinate 7,393,978 of NW_026643210.1, forward strand.
TTCACTAAATCTCCAATCGCTTCCTCTCTCCAACCACCCTCATTCAAGTGTCTCTCGTTATTTACAGTTCCTGGTTGCTCGAAAACCAGTGTCTCACAATCCCACCTCGTCCTCGCGACCCTTTCGACTCATTTATTATTATTTATCTTTTGATTTCTTTTCTATAGCGGGTTGATCCTGCCTTTCATTTTTGCTTTTTGCTTCTTTCCCTCCCCCTGTGACTTACCCACAGTCGCTCCATATATCGTTACCAACCCGTCCGATCATCGCGCCAATCGATCCCTACATCCTTTATGAATCCGCGCCTACTTGGTTCAAACTGTTAGATTCAGATTGGTATATTGTATAGAACATCAATTGTGCTTGGCCAACATGCAGAACTTCGTCTGGGCTCTGCTAGGCCTGGCCATCGTGCCTCAAGCCCTGGCAGCTGACACCCTATCCACACACGGATTCAACCTGTGCATGACCGATTCCGCAATCAACGTCCAAAAGATGGATGTTACCTACGCTCGCTCTACTGGAGTAGTTGTCTTCGACGTGGCTGGTACCAACGCGATGGAACAGAATGTGTCGGCGTCTATCACCGTCACTGCCTATGGCAACGAACTCTACAGCAAGGATTTTGATCCCTGCGGCACGGAAATTCATGTCGACCAACTTTGCCCCGTCCCTAAGGGTACTTTCAAGGCCAGCGGATCCATGGAGGTTCCGTCTCAATACGCTAGCCAGATCCCTGGTATCGCATTCAACATCCCCGACTTGGATGGTCAGGCAAAGCTTATCCTTAAGTCCAAGGGAGTCGAGAAGAATGTGGCCTGCATCGAGTCCGGACTGACCAACGGCCACTCCACGAACGTCGGCGCAGTCAAATATGCCTCGGCTGGCATTGCGGCGGGCGCTCTAGCACTGAGCGGTGTCTCTGCCATCGGCTCGGCGGGAACTGTTGGATCACCGTCTTCTAGCCCTGGATTTGGCGATGTAATGGGCTGGTTCCATTCCATGGCCACCAATGGCATGCTCAGCGTTGCCTACCCCCAAGTCTATCGCAGCTTCTCCTCGAACTTTATGTGGAGCACTGGTATGATTCCTTGGCCGGGCCTGCTGCAGTCCATCGACAAATTTCGGGCGTCCACAGGTGGTAACTTGACCACGGAGAGCTATGACTACCTGAAAAATTCGTCCATGACGCAAAGCAGCTCATCATCCAACACAACGAAACGAAGCTGGGATTACACCATCGAATTCGGCACGATGGTTGCTCGCTCAGTTGAAGCCTCTGCCGATGATAGTGTTTCGAACGACTCTTCGAGCAGTGACGATGGTGAATCCTCAAGCAAGGTTAACGACCTGAAACAAGTTGCTCAAGAACTGATGGTTCCGTCTGCCGACGTCTTCATGACTGTTCTCCTGATCTTCGCCATCGTCATCGCTGTGGTTGTTGTCGGCATTCTTTTGCTGAAAGTCATCCTGGAACTGTGGGCGCTGTATGGCAATTTCCCTAACAAGCTGGCCGACTTCCGGAAGGATTATTGGGGCTTAATGGCGCGGACTATCACCAACATGATTCTCGTGCTATACAGTATCTGGGTGTTGTACTGTGTCTACCAACTCCGAAAGGGTGATTCGTGGGCAGCAAAGCTGCTGGCTGCTATAACCCTTTCTCTCTTCACAGCACTTCTTCTCTTCTTCGCCATTCGCATTGTTTACATGGCTCGCAAGTACAAGAAGGCCGAGGGAGATGTCGACAGCCTCTACGAGGACAAGGAAACTTGGAAAAAATACAGTCTGTTCTACGATAACTACAAGAAGGACTTCTGGTGGCTCTTCATTCCTGTCATTGTGTACGCATTGGTCAAGGGCTGCATCATCGCCGGTGGCGAGGGCCACGGTCTGTTCCAAAGCGCCGGCCAGCTCGCCTGCGAAATCCTTCTGCTGGGACTCCTAGTGTGGAGTCGTCCGTATGCCACCAAGGCGTCAATGGGAATCAACATCGCCGTCCAAGTCGTCCGTGTTCTGTCCATTGCTTGCGTCCTAGTCTTCGTCGAAGAACTCGGTCTTTCCCAAACAACAAAGACCGTCACTGGAATTGTCCTCATTGTCGTGCAGTCCACTCTCACTGCCGTCCTCGCCATTCTCATCGCAGTCAACGCCTTCATCAGCTGTTACCGCGAGAACCCGCATGCTAAGCGGAGAAGAGAAGCTGGTAAGTCAAAGCTACCTTGTGATCCAAGCCCTTATCCCAACATGTGCACATACTAACGGATTCCTTTCTTATAGAAAAAGCAAACCGTGACCTCGACGACCTGACTCCTTTAGACGCCCGTGACTCCCTCTTGATGGACCACCCACAGCGCAAGCAATACGCTGAGATGAGCAACTTCAACTTCACCGGCCCTTACGAGTCTTACCGAGACGAGCCCAAGCGAGCCAGATCGCCTGGCAGCAACGAACGGGATGGCCTAGTTCACAATGACTACGGCGTCGCTCACGGGCGCAGCATGAGCCCCGACAGCCACAACTCGCGAAGCTCTATCGAAGGCCGTCGTCCCACAGCTCCGGGATACGGAATGGCATATTAAAAAAAAAGAAACCAAAAAAAAAAAATAAAAAAAAAAAATCAACGAAAGCGTCACAGAGTTGATATGACGTTACAATTCTTCTATATTTTTACCTCCCTTCTCGACAATCTTAGATCGGACATGCGCGCTGTGGCTTGGGAGTTACTTTTTTTTTTGACGATTTTTTAGCGTGCTTGAAAATGGCGGCTGGGCATTTCTTGATCTTCCCGCCTTTAGATGCATCTTCTTGTGTGATATCACCTTCCATTCTTTTTTCATCTTGTCTCTATACATACCTCATTCATTACCATGTTTACCATCTATCATCTATATTACCGCTTGCAATTGATGAGCATTTCTTCCATACTCAGTTTTTTAATCTTGATCATAGTCCTATATCTTAGCGAGATGAGTATCTTACAACCAAGAAATGTCATGGTGAAATATATATATATCCTCTTGAAACATGGTTCTAAACGAAGTCCAAGCTTGAGGTTGAATATTTGATCCCTTCTTTATATGAATTATTTGAACACAACCTCACGTAGTTTTGAATCTATATACCTTGTACTCCTATGATTCCCCGGTTAAGACAGAGGGTTGACAGGTTGATTTACAAACATGGTAAAAGCGAGATGGATGGATACATAGATAGGGCAATTCGAAGTGAAGGGAGTCAACTGTCCGAATAAACTTGTGAAAAAACTCCTTGGTAATTCAATCCTTACATAGCATGTTGGAAGTTGGGTGCTTTCATTATAGCTACAACATAGGGCCTGGCACTGACTGAACTTGACAATCGCCAAGTCACGTGGATTGCGTGGCCCTACCTAGAAGGCAGCTTACGGGATTGATTCGACCACAACACCATAAGGCTGACTGTTCTGAACTCAAAGATACGTGGATATATATCTCAAAGTAGAAGTTCATTCCAAGCAGCAATTTTAGACATACACGATAGCTCTATGTGGCTTGGTTGAGGCCTGTCGCGCTCGTTCCCACTCATAGTTACCATGGATTGGGAGCCTCGTCGGCCCCTGCAGCTTGTATTTAGAACTTCCAAGTATCCAAGAACGAAAACCCGCAACAATCCCAGCACCAAAAACCCTACGCCCTATACCCTATACCCTACGCCCTACGCTCTGTCGCCCACGGGACCATCTACAAAATAACTCCATGAGCACTTTCGACTTTTGATTGTGAGGCTAACTCCACAACAAAAAAGTAGTGTATCACCGAGCTCGAACGAAGGCTGACGACTCGCTGTCACCGATAACTGAACGATTTCCCTCCCGCTTAGCACGGATACTCTCGACTCAAGCTTTCCAAGGCTGATTCTCGAACCTCGCCACTCGCGAAAAAAAAGTTTGAAAGCACCGGACACAATAACTTTGAAGTGAAGTGGAAGGATAGGGGCACCGCCAATACAACCAGCTCAGGGGTTTCCAGTTCGCCTTGGCTGGCGGCCACGCAATTATCAATCCCCGAGGCCCAAAATCGCTGACCTCAGGTAAAAAAAAAAGACTTTAAAAAACACATGAAAGAAACGAAGTCGTATCTGAAACGAGAAGAGACTAGATGCTAGATGCGTCACTCGAAGGAACCACAATGAGCAGATTAGCGCTGGTAGGGGTGGAAAGTGCGGTGTCCACCACGGCCGCCACCACGGTAGTTCGCACCAGGCTTGCCGGCGTTACGGGGGCCAGTTGGAGCATTAGCAGGAGCAGTACTCTGGGGCTGAGGAGTGGTTCCTGTTTGAGAGAAGTGTTAGTTAATGCGAGCCAATAAAAATAAGAATGGGAATTGGGATGAAAGAGGCTCAATATGCAAAGACTCGTAAGAATCACATACCACTACCCGAACTTCCATTGCGTCTCATACCTGATGGTCCAGTCGGGACGTGAGGCTGAGGAACTTCATCGTACATGCCTTCCCACGAAGTTGGGCCACCCTGCTGCTGGTAAGGAGAGAAGCCGCGAGGATCCATGGATCGGTTAATCTGCTGCTGTTCGTACTTTTGCTGCTCGAAGGCAATCTGCTCGGTCGCGTTGTATCCAGGTCCGGTCTGTCCTCTGGCTGCGTTTGGGGTTCCGTTGTTGTAGTTGGCGGCCATAGCGGCGGCGTGGGGCACAGGGCTGGCGGAATCGCTGCCTGGACCAACGGGGGCATTGGCTTGGTTGGGCTGCATCATAGAGGGGTTCATCATGTTGGGCATGGCCTGCTGAGAGCCAGGGCTCTGAGGGCCGGGGCTCATAGCACCTTGCTGCTGGGCACCCATTTGTTGTTGCTGCTGTTGCTGCTGACGCATCTGCATCTGCTGCATTTGTTGCATCTGCGCTATCATAGCGGGGTTCATGTTCATAGCGCCACCCATGTTCATAGCGGGCATTCCTCCCTGACCGGCGGCCATCTGATGCTGAAGCATGGTAAAGTACTGTTGCATGCGTTGCCAGTATTGAGCCATCATTTGAGGAGTCATCGAACTACTACCTTGTCCTTGCTGAGGGGGTTGCTGCTGTTGACCTCCATCGTTCTGGTTCTGGTCGCGGTATCCTCCATTGCGGTGACCTCCTCCCCGTTGTTCGTTGTTCTCACGCAAGTTGCCACGAGGCTGTGCCTTCTTGACCTCAATTGGCTTGCCTAGAATCTCAAGAGGACGGGAAAGAGCCTTCTCAACAGCAGCGTCACCGTCGAAAGTGACGAAACCGAATCCGCGGGGACGCCCGGTGTCCTTATCCATCATAAGAGTGGCATCCACAACACGGCCAAACTGCATAAAGAATTGCTTAAAGTCCTGCTCGGTAGCCTCCTGGCTAACACCACCAACGAAAATCTTCGAAGTCTTCTCCTGTTCGTCACGGGGAATAGCACGCTTGGGATCAATCTTCGACATTGGTCAGCAACAGTTCACGTTATCTAATCGTCATAATTGCAAGGTAGCTCTTACAATCTTTCCATCCAGATAATGCTCCTTCACCATCACAGTATTGACAGTCTTGGCGTCACGGAAAGTCAAAAACCCAAACCCACGAGAGCGTCCAGTGGCACTATCCCGCATGACGGTGCACTCCTGAACCTCACCGAATTGAGAGAAATAGTCACGGAGGGACTCTAAATGATGACCAAGATATGTCAGCCAGATGACGCGTTTTCTGCGGAGAAAAGATATATTTACCGTCTGTAGTTTCCCAGTTCAGACCACCGATGAACATCTTTCTAGTAGGGGGATAGTCATTGGTTAGCAGATAGTCATTGGTCAGCGCAGGCTCAGGGAAAACATGATGAATTGAATTTCCAGGAATATCACATTCAATGAACGGCATGACGAAAATAAGGAATGTGGGGAATGTGATAGTGACGGAGGAGGGTAGAGGAAGTGAATCAATTTGCAAAGGTGGGTGGCGAGGTATTGCTATTCATGGGCTATTCGACCGTGAGAAAGGCCTCGCTATTCTGGCACAACTGCCCTCGAACAAACAGAGCTTGTGCTTGGTCGGTACATAATCTTTGAACCTCGTAGCCACGTAAATGTATACTTGGATGTTCATGACCGGGATGATTTAACGTCAAGCCCACTGGTTTACATGGGCCTGGATGCAGAATTCAAGTCCTCCTCTTTCTGGATTGTTCAAGCCGGAGACAGGCAAGATGAGAAGCGTGGATGGAGGTGCAAGTATTTCAGTCGTAAAAAGTGAATTGTCACTGCCTGTCTGTCTGACTCGTGAAAACCTTTGCCTTGTCTAACACAGAGTCTCAAGCTAGATAGCTACTTCTTGCTCTGCCCTATCAAGGTATATCGACAGGAAACTATATAGTATCGGCTGTACTATATATGAATCGTTTGTGACAAAGGTCCGTGGGTGGCGTGTGGTTGATTTGCGCAAGTAAAAATTGTCTTTGACCAAGGACCCAAGGGTTTGTGTCTTTTGAGCCTTTGCTTGATTCCGTTGGGCAAATGTCGCAGTGTCCCAATATATGATCTGTAGATCACCTTTCGTAGACATTGACTGTTGTGCGATAGGGTTCTTCCGAACAGACATGTTGATTGGTCGCCGAGCCAGCATTTTGTTTTCCCTCCTTTCCAAGGTTGAAACGCGCGCGCATCGTCCATCAACCGGCGAATTTTTCCACAAACAGCCCACTGTCCACAGCCCAGAGAAATCCTAACCCGTAGCTAGGGGACTCCTTCCTGCACCCAGAATTGTAGCCGAACCCATGAATAGCAATTGACGCCACCTAGGCTTGTATCGGCGAGGTAAAGCCCGAAACAGACAGACACGCGATTGGGGTAGAGTTCGAACATAAGATGTAAAAGAAACACAGTTAGTGGACTTACCCGTCTTCTTTGATTCCTGTTCCATGAGACTCGGGTTCGACAGGAGGGGGTGCGTGGGTAGTGGCAGGGGCGCCATAACCGTTTCCGGAGCCATTGTGATCACCCGGGTTAAACTCCGAAGACTGAATAGGGTGCGATTCATATGTGGCAACAGGAGTAGGTGCGAAATCCTGCCCAGCAGATTCTCCAGCAGGAGCAAGGTTGGTCGCGCCTAGATCTGTAGGCCTCGGCGCCTCAACAGCTGCAGTGGTACGATTGGTAGAATCATCAGCATCGTAACTAAAAACAAATCAGTTCAATTAGAATTTCATCATTCAATTTCAGGGCGAAGTAGAAAACATACAGATCAGCAAAGAGATCATCTCCATCCTCTGGGTCAGCCATGATGAGATAGTGAGCGGTGAATAGAGCGATAACAGAGGTAGTCACGGGAACGCGTGAAACCCTAGTAATTCAGCGTAGAGTAAAAAAAACAAAAGTAAACGAGAAGAGTAGAAAAAGTGAGAACAAGCGAAGAAGAAGTTCAGAAGTCCAGGACCGCGGGAATCCCCAAGCGGAGCGCTTACATAATGCGTTGTTCTTCACGCCGGACTCGGGAGGAAAGCTACCTAAGTAGACATTTGGTATCTATACATTGTTAGAACCTACGAAATTGCTTTGATTTGCCTTTCATTTCGAGTACACTCCTCTCAAATATGCTCTATTGATCTTTTATTTCAGTCCCTACATGGCCTGACTGTAGGATATACCACATTCATTCTATCACAGTGCCACCCCGCACGTGTATTAGACTCCCGCATGAACACACCACTTTCGGAATCCCCACACGATGGCGAACAAAAAAGGCCAGCAAGTATGTTTATCGTCCTAGCTTTAAGGCTATCTTGAATCCTTCTGTGACATTGAGCTAACTGTATCACTAGGAAATGGTCCAGGTTGGTTCGTATCTTGTGCCTTCTCCCCTTGCATTTTAATCGCAGCTATAGCTTACATGGTCTTCTCGCCATTTCACAGACAAGCCGGAGTAAGTGAAAGCTTTATATGCGCTCTTCTACAGCCATAGAAACAGCTGCTAGGTCTGTTTAAATCTGTTTAATGCTAATGTCCTCGAAGACGTGCCGAATCGCCTTTCTGGGCTGGCCGAAATACGTCTTTAAACCAGGGATCATCGAAGTTCTATGGCTCAAACACAGTTGTTGGCGCATCATACTCACATGCCAATATTGTACAGTATGTTAGCAATGCATCCTGCAGATCTAGGAATTGATCGGAAACCATGACTGACAAGTGTCTTCTTTCACAGACCTACCTCCTCCCACTCAGCCCCAAAAACACCACCAAAGCCATCGACCCCAAATGCTGTATCAAACATGTCTCGCAGATCAGGAAACCTAGTCGCCTCACCTCCCCGCCAACCCTACCCCGGAATTATGACTGAAGGGGTCGACGAGTGGAGCCGTGACCCCACGGAAGAAGATGAAGATGAAGATGATGATGATGACGAGATTGTGTACGATGATGATGAAGATGAATTTGGACTCCCTAGCCTTGCTAGTATGAGGAGGAAAAGATCTGCACCTTTGAAAGCTCAGAATATTGACTTTAGTGGTGGGGCAGCAGGAAACGCCTCAACACTTGGGTATGGATTAGCAGCCGCAAACAGGCTGCGCGCGAATAGCGCGGACATTGCAGAAGAGCGTGGTGCCCCGCTGTACCCGACTGCTCGAAAGGGGGATGGGAAGATCCTTCGGCCTCAATACAAGGACATCTTACAAGGTATGTATGAGTTGATGGCTGGAAAAAAGTAGGATCGTACTCACATTTATAGACCCTGCTAATGCTTTGAATCTTATCAACCACTCCGCACCTCCTATAGATGCTTCACCCAAAGAGAGGGACATCCATTCGAGTCGCATTACGCGAATTAACAAGTTCAAGCGCATCTTGCAAGCAAGTACGGTATCTCCCACCGAGCTGCGGGATCTCGCATGGTCAGGTGTTCCTGAAGAAGTGCGGCCAATGACTTGGCAACTTCTCCTTGGCTATCTTCCTACAAATAGTGAGCGCCGCATCTCCACCCTGGAGCGGAAGCGCAAGGAGTACCTTGACGGAGTCCGGCAGGCATTTGACCGAGGTAGTGGGGCAAGCTCTGCAAACCCGCCTTCAACCAAGGGCCGCGGTAGAGGGCTTGATGAAGCGGTTTGGCACCAGATTAGCATCGATGTTCCACGCACCAGCCCCCACATTCCACTGTATGGCTATGAAGCCACCCAGCGGTCTTTGGAACGCATCCTTTATCTTTGGGCTATCCGACACCCAGCAAGTGGTTATGTCCAAGGTATTAATGATCTGGTCACGCCCTTCTGGCAGGTCTTCCTGGGCGTTTACATAACCGATCTGAACGTTGAGGAAGGCATGGACCCAGGCCAATTGCCTCGGAGTGTGTTAGACGCGGTGGAAGCAGACACCTTTTGGTGCCTGACAAAGTTACTGGACGGTATCCAGGACAACTACATTTATGCTCAGCCTGGCATTCACCGACAGGTCAGGGCACTACGAGACTTGACAGTGCGCATCGATGCAGCACTCGCAAAGCACCTGGAGCAAGAAGGTGTAGAATTTATGCAATTTAGTTTCCGATGGATGAACTGCTTGCTCATGCGGGAAATGAGCATCAAAAACACGATACGCATGTGGGACACGTACATGGTACGTTTCGTTTCCTCCCAGGATACTGCTTTGCATGATACTGATCGTCATTCTAGGCCGAGGAGCAGGGCTTCTCTCGATTTCATCTTTATGTTTGCGCCGCATTCTTGGTCAAATGGACAGACCAATTGGTCAAGATGGATTTCCAGGTACGATTCTGTAATCGAATATCGCCACTATTAAACATGAACTAATGTTCTTCCAGGAGGTTATGATGTTCCTCCAGGCATTGCCAACGAAGGGTTGGACCGAGAAAGACATTGAACTCTTACTCAGCGAAGCATTTATCTGGCAGAGTCTGTTTCAAGACTCACGCGCTCACCTCCGACCTGCTGGTGATGAACCTCCTGAAAATGGTATCTTTTATTGATAGTAATCATAATTCATGATCCGAATTCACAACTTCTATTTTCGGATGCTTTCCCCCAAGGGCAGACCTGGTCTTTCCCGCTCAGTTGAAATGGATGCCCTTTTGGTTGAATGCCCACAGCAGCTTCAAGAAATCATTCTCATCACACATTCTCGCGCGCCTATCCCCGAGCCCAGTGTCATCCTCCAGGACCTGGCGCACCTTCTCACGAACTAGCTCTGCAACCTTGCCACGCTTCTTGCGCGAAGCTCCATTCTTGAGTGCTGCTTCGAGGCGGGCATTTGTGCTCTCTTTGAAGAAATCAGGAACATCATCATCGTCCATATCCATGACCTCGTCGGCTGGTTCCTCGATAGCCTCTTCCTGTTCCTGCTCTTCGCCCATGTCCATTGCCATGGCATCGTCATTGGCGACTTCAACTGGGCCATCCTCCACAGGAATGTCATGTTGCGCACACCATGTCCGATAGTTTGCCTCTAGCAATTCCATGATGCTTGTCGCACCAATGAAACTGGAACGGAGAGTCTTGTTCTTCCGTACGAAAACAATTCGCAAAAGACCATCCCACTCCTCGTAGTTGATCTGTGGCCGTGGGTTCTTGGGGACCATTCGAATAACGCTTGACTCGACTTGCGGCGGTGGCTTGAAGTTGTTCTTGCCAACCTTCATGATATGATCGATCTTGGCCCACATTTGCGCATTGACTGAAAGTCGACTGTAAAGTTTGTCGCCGGGCTTGGCGAATAAACGCAGAGCGAATTCACGCTGGAACCTGTATTAGAGGTTAACATGTAAGCTTCCAATTACACAGAACGTTTCTGAAGACTTCTAGCCTTGATGACGGGGACTTACATGAGTACGCAGGAACGAGGCGCCGGAGATGTAGCAAGGAGCTTGAATGTGAGAGGAGAAGAGATCTTGACTCTGTTAGACTCGGGAAGAACCTTGGAAAGATATCTGGAGTTGTATATACCTGGTAGGGAGTATTACTGATGCAGACATCGAAGTACGGGAGCTCCGTCTTCATCACATCTCCAAGAATGACCTCCAGGCGCTTTTGGTATGGAGTGGACTGGAAGCGTTTGGTGACCTCTGCAGCCATACGAGGATCCAATTCCACGGCAATGCACTTCTTTGCCTTTTCCAGAATCTTGGCTGTCAAGTTACCAGTACCGGGACCAATTTCGAGGACGATCTGTTGATTAACACTATTAGTGTTTGTTAAGCCACTGAATGTCTTTCGCAACTCACATCGCTTTGCTTGAGCTCGGCCTTTTCCACAATTGCAGCTAGAAATCCAACCCATTAGCTAAGTAGATATAATGCAGTGAAATCTAGTCCTTACCAGCAATACCAGGGTTCTTCAGAACGTGCTGGCCAATATCAGTGTTCATCTTGAAGATGCTGTGAGCGGCTTTTGTCTTGGCAGCAGCATCTGACAGACCCTGCGAAGCGGCACTATTGCGCTTCGGCTTGTTAACTTTGGGCATCTTGGAGTAATGAGCCTCTGGATTTTGAAAATTATCCAAAGGAACCAGAGAGAAACCGTGCAGCAACAAAGCACATGGACTTCAATGTGGGCGGGAACTTTTTTACGATAAGATTGCCGGTACCGGAATTACATTTCTCCGAGCCCGCCTTTGCCTTCCGCGCCATCGAGGTCGAACCCTTTGAGTTGTGTTGTGCCCGATATGGCGTCTGGACGACAAGATTTCCTAAGCCAGGCCGCGCCTGTGAACTACGTCGCTGGTCTAGGTCGTGGTGCGACAGGTTTCACCACTCGCTCCGATCTTGGTCCGGCGCGTGAAGGACCTACGCCCGAAGAGATCCAGAGTGCTCTGAACAAGAGAGCTCAGAATCTAGGAGCTGCTCCACCCACTGCCTACGGTGCCACTACCCGTGAGAAAGGTGGAAAAGAAGAAGATAAAGAGGAGGAAGATGAGCGGTTCCAGGATCCCGACAGCGAGGTCGGACTGTTCGCATACGGACAGTTCGACCAAGAAGACGACGAGGCAGACCGCATCTACCAAGAGGTAGATGAGAAGATGGACAAGCGCCGGAGAGCTCGCAGGTTAGTCACAATCCTCCCATTTCCCCTCTGAAACCATTTGTTTATCGGGTTAGCCCCGGTTGTTTGGACAGAGTACCGACCTGAATCGCTCGCCACCTACAGGGAAGCTCGAGAGAAAGCCGAACAAGAAGAATACGAACGCAATAACCCGAAGATCCAACACCAATTTGCCGATCTGAAACGCACACTCGCCTCGGTATCCGAAGAAGACTGGGCCAACCTCCCGGAAGTTGGAGATTTGACGGGCAAGAATCGACGAGATAAACAGAATGCCCGACAGCGCCACTACGCCGTCCCAGATAGTGTGATTGCTGGCGCGAGGGACTCAGCTCAATATGGCACGACAATCGCCGAAGATGGCACGGAAATGGCCATCGACCAAGGAGAGAGCGCCGACGGCACCATGACGAATTTCGCAGATATCGGTGCGGCGCGTGATAAAGTGCTGAAGGTCCGACTTGACCAGGCTGCGCTAGGGTCCTCCGGTGATAAATCCGGAACCGCTACGAATATCGACCCCAAGGGTTACCTCACAAGCTTGACACAATCAGAAGCCAAGGCTGGTGAAGTTGAAGTGGGCGACATCAAGCGAGTTCGTACCCTATTAGAATCCGTCACCAGGACCAATCCTAAGCATGCTCCTGGTTGGATTGCCTTAGCTCGTCTGGAGGAGCTTGCTGGTCGGATTGTTGCTGCTAGGACTCTCATCGCTAAAGGGTGTGAGCTCTGTCCTAAAAGCGAAGATTCATGGCTAGAAAACATTCGACTCAATGAAGGCCACAACGCAAAGGTCATTGCAGCGAATGCTATTAAGAACAATGACCGGTCCACAAGACTGTGGACTGAGGCTATGAGATTAGAAACGGACACCCGTGCCAAGAAGAATGTTCTTCGACAAGCTATTTTGCACATTCCCCAATCGGTGCAGATTTGGAAAGAAGCTGTTAACCTAGAAGACGATCCCGCCGATGCGCGCTTGCTGTTGGCAAAGGCCGTTGAAATCATTCCTCTGTCAATCGAGTTGTGGCTTGCCCTCGCTCGCCTTGAAACCCCCGAAAATGCACAAAAAGTCTTGAACGCTGCTCGCAAGGCCGTTCCTACTAGCTATGAAATCTGGATTGCTGCAGCTCGACTCCAGGAGCAGATGGGTACATTCGCCAAGGTCAATGTCATGAAGCGTGCTATTCAGTCTCTAGCTCGAGAGAACGCTATGCTGAAGAGAGAGGAATGGATCACAGAAGCCGAGAAATGTGAAAGCGAAGGTGCTGTGCTTACATGTGGTAGTATCATCCAAGAGACTCTCGGATGGGGCCTGGACGAGGATGATGACCGAAAAGATATTTGGATGGACGACGCAAAGGCTAGTATTGCCCGTGGTAACTACGAAACTGCCCGGGCAATTTACGCTTACGCACTGCGGGTCTTTGTGAACCGCCGATCAATCTGGCTCGCGGCAGCGGATCTGGAGCGCAACCACGGCACCAAGGAATCCCTCTGGCAGGTTCTGGAGAAGGCAGTCGAAGCGTGCCCCCAGAGTGAGGAGCTCTGGCTCCTCCTTGCCAAGGAGAAATGGCAATCTGGAGATATTGACGATGCTCGACGAGTCCTCGGCCGTGCCTTCAACCAAAACCCCAACAACGAAGATATCTGGCTGGCTGCCGTCAAGCTAGAGGCCGACACCAAAAAGACCGACCAAGCCAGAGAGCTTCTGGCCACTGCCCGCCGCGAGGCCGGCACAGATCGCGTGTGGACCAAGAGCGTTTCTTTCGAGCGGCAGCTTGGCAACATCGACGACGCTCTGGACCTAGCCAACCAAAGCCTGCAACTCTTCCCGAAGGCCGACAAGCTCTGGATGATCAAGGGCCAAATCTACGAAGCGCAGAACAAGTTCCCACAGGCGCGCGAGGCATATGGAACAGGCACCCGAGCCTGCCCCAAGTCCGTTGCGCTGTGGCTACTTGCTTCGCGACTGGAAGAGAAAGCGGGCGCTGTGGTCCGGGCTCGATCTGTCCTCGACCGAGCCCGTTTGGCCGTCCCCAAGAGCGCAGAGCTCTGGACCGAAAGTGTGCGCGTCGAGCGCCGCGCCAATAACATCGCTCAGGCCAAGGTCCTTATGGCGCGCGCGATCCAGGAAGTCCCAACATCAGGACTTTTGTGGAGCGAAAGTATCTGGTATCTCGAGCCCCGCGCTCAGCGCAAGGCACGCAGTCTGGAGGCTATCAAGAAGGTCGAGAACGACCCAATTCTTTTCATCACTGTCGCGCGCATCTTCTGGGGCGAGCGTCGGTTGGAGAAGGCCATGACCTGGTTTGAGAAGGCGATCGTCTTGGACAGTGATTACGGTGATGGCTGGGCTTGGTATTACAAGTTCCTTATGCAGCATGGCACTGAGGTTAGTTATCCCCATCTCCCCCTTTTTTTCATTCATTCCTTGGGCTCTGTGTTATCATTGGAATATCCAGCTAATACCTATATGTTACAGGAAAAACGAGCAGATGTCGTGTCGAAGTGCATCTCGATGGAACCCAAGCACGGTGAGATATGGCAGTCCATCGCGAAGGACCCGGCCAACGCCTACAAGACTACCGAGGAGATCTTGAAGCTTGTCGCAAATACAATCAGCTAGCTGGCATGTTCTTTGTGGGTGTGTAATCTACAGGCGTTTCGGGGGCAAACCGCCCATGGAATTCAATCTTTGTCAGGGATTTGTCTCTGTAAGACTCATGTCTAAAAAGTCCAGTGTCCTAATATGTAACTATGTAATGACTTCATAACTTCTCAAGATAACCAAGTTGTAAAGTAGAATTCATGGGTATCGAACAAGCTTGACCTCATCTTCCAAACAGGGGTCATGGCTATTCAGCTTTTTAGTCTCTTTGTTTTCTCTGAGCTTTGCCTTCATCCTCCAGATATCGACCGCCTCACCTTGTCCCTTAAGAAGTAATACTGTACATGGCCATAATAGGAAGAAGGTGAAACATAGGGGACAAGGCAGAGGTGATCGAGAACGGATAAGACAATATCTTCAAACTCCAAATCCATATGCAAATCATGTGGCGTCACAAATAGTGACAGCCTCCCTTGGTAGTACCCAGACGCCGTGAGCCACCATCCAAAACCGTGAGTAGAACCCATAAAAAAAAGAGCAGAAAAAGCATGTAATGTGGCATGTATAAAACGTGGGAAAAAAAAAAAAGACAACGGGGGTATAAAATTCTCATGCGGCCATGGACAGACACTCGTCGAGTAAGGAGCTCAACTGATCTCGATCACCAAGCGTGCCGCCTTCGCAGTCTAGCAGAGAACCGTCTTCGTCTTCATCTTCGTCCAAGTCCATCTCATCTTCGGGTTTGATTTCCTGATGTGGTTCACCAACGCCATTCTCCAACCGCTCGTGTCTTTCAGTCTCGAGTTCGTCTTCGAAGTACCCGTTCATGATCTGGTCTACAATGAGTGGCATGTGGCCGAGGACACCACCACCCAGCTCCAAAGTTAACCGCAGGTCTCTAACACCCAATGGTTTTCGAATGTTGGCCTCTCTCGCTTCAACGGGGAGTAGGCCTGTAGCGGCATCCTTGACAATCTCCCCACGTGTGTATGCAAGTTCTTCGACTTCCAATTGATGTCGGTATTGACGCATCATCATGTTATTGATTGTACCGGACGGCCCATTCGAACGGGTGCGCGAGAATACCGCGGACAAAACTTCCTTCACGAAAGTTTCCGTCGCAATTGCCATGAACTCAGCGCATGGGAGCCCAGCACCGCTGGGTAGAGATTCCTCGTAACATATAGGGACCATGCGGGCATGGATGGATTCGGCATCGGGGAATTCGCCTGTTTCTGCGGCGAGGGGCTGGGCATAACGTTTTCGAATTTCCAGTTCCCAGTCTATTGGAGAAGGATGGTTAGGGATTATTTCCTGACAGGGGACCACGGGAACGGAGATGATATCTCGAGTTCGACGCGAAGGGTTTCGCCTTACTAGTTTTGTTCAGCCCGCCTGCACTTGCAGGAACCTGGCTGGGTAATTTGAATTGCTTAGCCAGATGGCTTTCTTCGAGCTCTGTGGGCACCGTCTCATTGGGATCTCGCTGGTTATCATTAGCTGTCGGTTCTGGAGTGAAGGTATCCGTCATCGTTTGCGACTACACACCTCTGCGATTCCCTTTATGCGCCGACGGTCCCTCGGAGGTAATTTCATAACCTCCGTCTTCAATCTTTGTTCTGCAGCATCTCCGGAGACGGGTTTCGACACAGTTGATGGTTTATCATTGGCCGATACCCAGTTTGCGACGCCATGATCGGGGAGGTCTCGCGTGAGGTTTCCGATGAGCGCGCATACGAAGTTGTTATGTAGATGTTCATTTTTGGGATCGGCGCACAGGAAGTAGTCGACTCGTGATGAGTATTCGCTCTGGTTGTAATGTCCTATCGGAAACAAGAGGTCAGGAGGTGATCGAACCGAGGCGAACGCGTAGGAGGGAAGGGGGAGCAGTCTGCGCGGAGCTCAAGTAATCGCTCTCCGAGGAAATTATTGCGCATTATGACATACCTAGTAAGAACAAAGCTGTGGACTCTTTATACTCGGCCCACTTGTCTCCGATGGCGGCCTTCAGGTCCGTGTAGGCATGCTCGAGCTCTAGCCGCGGCACCGATATCAGAGCTCTGGAGGTCTTCGCAGATACTGAGCCGTTGGGCACGGTGCCCTTTGGATTTGAGATAGAGTCACTGCGACTCAAAGCCGCCGGATCAATCTGCATGGTTGCTGAACTCGCGAGAGCACGACGGGCGACGCCGAAGGGCAGGGAATATTGGCACCTACGCCTTCATCAAGGAGGATTCTAGGGTTCAAACTAGAAATAGAGGAAGAGAGTATGTTGTCATAAGAGAACCTGATGAATTGAAGATGAAAATTGATGGAGTGAAAGAGATGGCGATGGGTTTGGGTGGAAGGGGAGGTTCCGACTTGTGGTTCCCCGCCAGGACGCCAGAAACGGATACATCGATGTGCGCCAAACTTAGCAGCGATTGCCTTTTGAATGTTTACATCTATTTCTCTACATTGGAATTTTAGATGATTTTCAATTTGATTAGCTAGATTTTCAAGCTAGCTGCACTACATCTTCACTTAATACTCCAAAAAGTTGTCCAATCTCCGCAATGATCTCCGTGATCTCATTCGATAACTGGCCTGTCACCAAAACTAGAAGTACAAGGGTCAGTATATTGTACTGCATGTAACTAGAAACCAAAGAAATACTCACTATAGGCATAAAGCAAAGCACAGTCCTCATCTGTGGTTTGTTGAGATGCTTCACGATCCAAGCGATAACGATAGATGCGAGCAAGCAAGCGGTCTCTGGCATGATCAATGCTAGGAAGCACATCACTCAAAGGGTACTCGAGTTTCATTGATGAAGCAATCACTGGAAGATAGTCAGCACTGAATCAAGTCCAGGGTAGTTAGTTACAAGAGGACTGACCTGATAATAGATGGCTCACGCGAGCAGATAGCTGCTGCCGTTCTAATTTTGTGTATTGAAGAAGGCTGATTTCGCCTTCAGTGGCCACATCATTCTTCATCAGCTCGATGTTCATAGTATGGAAAGAATTCACCATGCTGCGTGTACGGCGAACAATATTGGCATAAGAGGCTTCAGGGAATGCACTCTTCAATTCAAATTCGGAGCCCGCCGCAGCTTGAAGAGTCTCCAACCGAGACAAAAATCTTTCAATCTCAAGCTTCTCTCGGGGCGTCATGTATAAAACAGACCTTTGGCCCTTAGCCATAATGGATAGGGGATCGCGTTTCCAGACAAGACTAAGGTGCAGCCAGATAAGACTTAGGCTCTCCTTGAGTCTACTTCTTGCGCTGATGGGCCAGATCATTCGAGTGATGATGATTCCCCAAATGCATCCAGACAATACGGCAACAACTCGATGAAGTGCAATTTCGGTCATGATCGGGTTAGAACCGCCTTCATCTTCGTCGAAATTTGCCGCCTTCTGAGAGAGGGAATAGCCGTATAGCACGGAGAGGTTGTATGTGAGCATGATAAACCGGCCCATGGGTCCATTCCCACGAACAATAGTGATGTATCCAGTCCAGACCGCCATTATCCATCCCAAGAACGCAAGGGCAAATACGTTTCCAGCGGTGATGTTCCATGCTAGGATAGCAGCGGCTGCCCCCAAACAAGTACCAAGAAACCGGGCATACCCTGTCGTGTTCGAGGCCCCAATTGTCATTGAGCAAACTAGCATGTAGGACAAGAGACCCCATTCTCCCCGCCAACGTCCATAGAACGGACGGGTCGAAGGAAGGAAAGCAGGTAGGGCGTATATTGCAGCTCCTGCTCCAACCTTGATCGCGTATTTCGTATCATCTCGTCGGAAGAACCCAAGACATTTCCATAAACGGTAACCCAGTCTTTGTTTTGTTGTATCATGTACCGAGGGACCTTTTCCTGTTTGAACATTGACAGGGAGTGTATCATGTGCAATCAAGCCGTCTGATGCATGCCTGGCATGTCCATGGAGGTGCTGCCCAGTAGCGGGTGAATTGGAAGGTCGGAAAACCGCCTCTGTAGGTAGTTAACATCATATTCACATCTTAACGATTGGTATGTAGAGGTATACGTACCAGCATCAGAAGAGGCTATTTTAGTGGTCTCCATGTTTTTCGACCACTGCCAAACTTTGAGCCATGACCAGGTTCGCCCTTTAGGCCGCTCTTCGACTTCCAACTGCAGCTCATCTAAAATGGAAAGCATCTCTCGGAGCTGCTCACCAAATTCGAGGAGGGAAAAGCTGAAATGGCCACAGCTGGCTGAGACTTCCTCAAGGTCGGCTTCAGCTTCGCGTGTCTTCAATTTCATGGTTTCCTTTTGTTGATACAACGCTGCGAGTGTCTTCTCGCGCGATTCTTTGTAAAGATCAAGCGCCCGGTCAAGACTGATTCG
The DNA here is from genome assembly GCF_028828655.1 of Penicillium verrucosum. NCBI lineage: Eukaryota > Fungi > Ascomycota > Eurotiomycetes > Eurotiales > Aspergillaceae > Penicillium > Penicillium verrucosum. The sequence goes on from NW_026643210.1 coordinate 7,412,990, forward strand.
CAATCGGCCATTCACTGAGACTTTGTAGTTCGGTGCAGGCCCAAATGGAATCTCCTTGAATATTTCTTTCAACGTAAAGGCCAACGAGCGCTGCTTTCAGTCAGCTTTGAATGTACCAAGAACTTATTGAGTTCCAACTTACCATTGCAGGACCCAGATGAGAGATGAATATAGTGAAGACATCTGCTGGAAGAAGTGCGGGTTTGGGTGTTGATTCAGCACTTCCAAGATGATGGGAACCGCCGGGAGATAATTCCTCTTCTGGTCGCTCAACAATAGGCTCCAGAAACGACCCATCCGGGAATGACCAGGATCGCTCGAGGGGCGTGAAATAGTCCACGTAAGTCGAGCTAGGCGGCTGATCTTCCGGAGAGGCAGACTCGCGTGCGATAGTCTCACGAATCAAACTGAACTGGAGAGAAGCTGCATTACGCAGTCCTCCCATGTTATGGGTGATATCTTGCACCCAGCGAACGAGGTTCTTTTCGAGCCTGTACTCTTTTTCGGTGCCTGCCACATAGTGCTCAAGTTTAGCTTCTCGGACGAGCCTGTCCAGCTGGCTATAGGCCTTACGGTGCCTCGCCTCTGCATCAAGGAACTCGGCCGATACAAGGACATCCTCAGTCCCGCTCAAGAAGCTTTCCGTGATAAGTGCCATCATGAGAGCCAATGTATCAGTCACCGTGACGAGGTTCGAGCGTAGCTTTTTACGCGCAGATATGGGGAAGACGAAAAAGGATACAACCATGACCGCGAATACGCCCATCAGGACCATCTTTAAAACTTGGAAGATCTTGGCAAGAGACAAGTCGCCGCTTTGCACAGAACCCTCCTTGGTCAAAAGGGTGATTGTTGACAGCGCAGTGAGTGAACAGGCAACGTTCACTAGAGGATCTCCTAGTCGTTGCTTGGTCCAGCCGACAAAGCCAAGGCCACCGCCACAAAATACTATGACAACCATTGCATGGCCAAGGGCAGGCAATTCCAATGTGTCCTGAAAAAACATCTCCACGAACATGCTGGTAATAGTCAAGAAGGTAGAATAGCAGAACGCTAAGAATGCGCAAATCAAGGCCTTGAACATCGCACCCTGAGATCTGGCAGGGTGAAAGTAGACCGTGACTGTAGCCACCATGTGTTTCCCATCCTGATGGCCCAGCATGGCCGAGATCGCGGGAATAAAAGTTGCAAGAGATCCGACCAAATACGCAAGACTGTACTTCAAGACCCCGATTCCCGGTTCTGACCTAAGGAACTGATTTGTCTGCATCCATTTTTCATGTATACGGCGCGCGAGCGCGTCGAGGTACCCCTCATAATGTTGGATCTCGTTTGTGAGCAGCCCGCGCCTTTCCTCAGTGTCGTCGTAGATGGGGGTGGAATTTCGGAGGTTAACGAGGCCTTTCAGGCGCTGGCCTGTTTTCGGGAGAACAAATGTAGCCTGGCGGAGCTTCACCGACAATTAGTATCTCTCAAATCAGAAAATGCGAGAGTACATACCGTTGGGCGCGAGCGGCGGGAGCTGCTGGGAGTTCCGGACGGCATCTTTCAGGTTTCACCTTCGCGTGGACTCAGGGCGTTGTACAAGCCCCATGGCACATGTTCGATGACTCGTCCTTTCTCCAGTATTTAAAAAGACGTCAGAGGGTTGTGCGGAGGTGCAGGGAGCTATGCAGGTGAATTTGTTGGCAACGATTGGAAGGTAGTTAAGTTACGGCCACCTCCCATCTGCCATTGCCACGCACATCTTTGTTTTGCTTTTTGCTTTTTGTCTACAAATTGGGTGACTTGATATCAATAGATTTGATTCTCCATACTGGTTTCGAATCTCTTTGATTATCAAAGAAAAGGTCAAGGTCGATCTTTATAATTTCGCAGCAAAATACAGCCACAGCTACTTAACAATTATTTCAAGCCTTCCACTTTCCACACCTTCACCGCTGCATCAGCACCAGCCGAAATGATCTTGGATCCTCCTGCAACCCATCCGACACCATGGACACCCTCCTTGTGAGCATTCTGAAGCTCAATCCAGTCGCCTGGCTTAGCCAAGCTCCAAACAAAGATGTTTGTGTCCAGCGATCCACTCACAACGTGTGAGCCAGCCTCGTTCCAGGCAAGTGATGTGATTCGTGCAGTATGCGCTGTCCAGCGGTCCGTCACCAGACTGCCATCGGAAACCTTGAAAACCAGGACACGTCCCCGCAAGTCACCCACGGCCAAGTGTGAGGCGTCAGGGGAAAAGGCAAGAGCAGAGATTGCATTGCGAGAGGCATTGATGTCTGCTCGGGGAGAAAGCCGAGAGCTGGAGATGGCACAAATCTGAACGGACCCATTCTCACCTCCAACGGCTGCCTGAGAACCATGCGCAGCTACAGTTGTAGCCGCAAAGTCTGTCTTGTATTCTCCGGTCTTCTTGCCATCCTGGAAAATCTCGACGGTTTCGGCTCCGCCAACAAGCACGGTCGAGTCACCAGCCGCAACGCCCTTCGGCTGTCCATTGAGCTTGGAAGCACTGCCAGTGTATGTCTTGGCAGCGACATCGACAGAACGGAGGGTGTCGTCCCAGCCGACACTGTAAATTCTACCGCTTCCCTCTGATGTGGTTGCAAGCCCGGCGACGTAACCGGGGTGGGCATCTCCTTCAATCTCCTCAGCCTTGCCTGAAGCGACATCCCAGTTGCAGACTCTCCCGTCAAAGCTGCCTGTCCATAAAGTTTCCTTGTTATCCACAGTAGTCTGTGCTAAGGAGGTGATGCTCTTCTGGTGGCCTGAGACAACCTGGCGGGGTTCGGGAGTTCCCTCAACCAGGTAGTTCAAGTCTCCGCTGAGAGACAAACTGATGAGGAGGTTATCGCTTCTGCCTGGGGGCCAGACCACGCCGACTTGGTGGTCCCGGACAGCCATAGCACCCTCCTCTCCCAAGGTCCAAGTTTGTGTTGCTTTGCCTGCTTCCACATCCCAGATCTTGACAGTCCGGTCCGCGCTTGCAGTAACGAACTTTCGCGAGTCCTTGGCCCAGGACACACCAAATATACTGCCATTGTGTTCTCCTTCGCCGATCTGACCCTTGGTCTCGCCAGTCTTGCCGTCGTAGAGCCAGATCTTCCGGTCTGCGCCAACACTTACTAAGTGCGAACCATCCGGGCTAAAGCCAACTCCGTAGATGTAGTTTGAGTGCTTATCGGCAATTCCACTGTTGAATTTGAACGGCGCTCCGTGGTAGAAGACTGTCTTCCTGTCGTCACCAGCAGTGGCGGCACGCAGAGGCCGCTGCTGCCTAATTGACACGGTGTTGAGCTGTTGCGTATGGCCGTGGATCTCTCCAACGGTGTTTCCACTGTCCCAAGTAATACAGTGTCCATATCGCTGCTTGCCATCGCCAACAGCAATAATGCGCTGGGAGTCTCCATCCCAGGCCAAATCGTTGATTCGACCATTAACAATGCTGTATTCACCTTTAGTGATTCCCTCGCCGACACAGTCCCATACTCTCACTATTCCAGCAGCGTCACCACTTGCAACGTAGAAACCGGAGGGGGCGAAGCGTGCGACGGTTGTCTGGGCCTTGTGTTCGGTGTACTGCCTAGCGACCGCGGGGTCATCGATTGAGCGCAGGAAGATGGATTTGTTAGACTATAATTGCTTGTGTTAGAAAAGGCAGTGCTATTGTAGAGATTCTTAGAATTACATACTGCATAGGCCAATCGCTCGCCTTTAGAATCAGAAGAGAGCTGGGTGGGCTGGCCGCGGGTGGTGGAGGGGCTAGGAGCCCAAATGGACTCTTTGAATATGTCAGGATAATAGAATATAATATGAGGTTGTCAGGCTCTCACCATTCGTAAGTGACATTGCTAATGTCTGCACTCTCAACCAGCACTCTCAACCAGAGGAGTTGGGAGAAAGCAGAGGGAAGTCTGTTAAGCCCACTGTTTATTGACTGACGTACCCGGGCCACAATAGCGGGGAACACAGCCACGCCATAGTATCTACATAAAACAAGCATTGGAGAATATGCAGGAAAGAGAAATATCATGGTCAACACATACGCAATATATATCTGGTAGCTCCAAATATTCTAGCACAAAGGAGTTTGAAAGTTGTAGCTCTCAATAAAATCAATGCATAGCGCTAAGAATAATAATACACTAAGTCGTGCCCCTTCCACCAGGCACCGGCCTGTACTTGTACAAGGAAATCTCCCAAAATCTGTTTAGAATCCCCCAAAAAACGACTCCAAAGTAGTATGTTCGGCTTAGAAACCTCCAGGGCCCTCCATACGTGCCCGCATCTCGGCTGCGAGGATTTCAGGGTGTCGGTGAACACTAGGCATAAGACCCATGCCGATGGCTCTTCGGAGTGCCTTAGCAATCTTGCGCTGGTTGACAGGTCGGAGACCGGTGATGGATCGGGGTTTGATACGGCCCATGCTGGTCATATATTCGGACATGACGGAGAAGTTCTGTAATGACAAAAGAGCCAACAGTCAGTTGCTGTTCATCATGATACATACTCCACCAAAGCAATGATTCAATTGGCTCGAGGGCTCCGTACCTTGTACAAATCCATGGGATTGAGGTTCAATGCATCGAAAGCATCTGTCTGAGGGTTCTGGCGCTTTCCCCATTTCTTCATCTCGGCCGGGCTAAGATCATGAGGGGAGTAGACGTCTCCAGCCTTGAAGTCACGGGTTTGGTATCTCTCAAGGGCTCGGCTCTCGCCTTGCGCCTTCTGGTCCTCGAGGAACTTGAGGCGACTGGGTAAACGGCGTCGTTGGACCACTTGAGAGGCTATCGCAACACATTAGTTGCTGATCACACTCAAATAAATTTGTTCCATATCATAGAATGGGACAGCAAGAAGATCATCCGGGTGTATCGGGTCCATCACATACTCTGTGAGCTTGTGGCGCGCTGGGAAGTGAAAGCGCTCATGGCAGCGGTTGAGCTCCAGCGACAGAGCGACAGGCCAACATTGGCTGTGGTCGCGGCATTGCGCAGCAATGACGACGAGGAAAAGAGGTTCAAAGACATATTGACCTTTCACAGTCCCTGAATAGTTGTAGATGTTGAAGACGGTGATAGGGAGACTAGGCAACGCGGAGATGAGATCTTTTTTTGCCAAGCCTTCTTCCGCCTCCAGATCTCTCCGCGTCGCGAACCCCCATTTTTCATGATTCTATTGCGGATTGCGAGTCAACTTGGGACTACACATTTTTATCCAATTCCTCTTCCTTAATTTGAGCTATAAGCTCACACCTCACATCATCCATAATGCAGTCCCATCTCACGAGACGGGTCTTCCGGGCAATTATCAACAATGAACCACTTCGGTTCTCCCAATGCCATCGAAACCGCCTATTGCACACAATCACTCCTGCCCGTGTACGACCTGCTATGTCGAGTCTCCCTTATACATCACGACGCAACCTCTTTGTCTTCAGCTCAGACCCCGAGCGGTCACAATCTACTTTGCCCTCTGAAAAGGGCCTGAAACCAATGGCTGACTTGATGAGGGCACTCAAAGATAGAAGCAGAACTCCTCCCAGTGATATTCTTGCAAAGGCATTCCAAACTTTTTTCACAATGCGGCTTGAGACACCAATGCTCATCAGTCATTTCCAAGCCCGCGCGCTGATCGTCACCTTCAAACATTTAAGGGCCCAGCAGAACGAGATGGAGGAAGAAGACTGGCAGAATGTTTTCTCGACTGAGAACCTCGAAAAAGTGTTGGATGTACTCTCTGAGTCTGGTTGTGCCCCACAGGCTCGTGAAGTTGTCATGAACCTTGCCCGGTACGCATATCAAGAACTAAACCTCGATCATGGATTTGGTCCGGGGAAGATCAGCCGGCCGGCCCTTGGTCTCTATATCAATATCTTGGCTATGAATGGCAATCCAGAGGATGCTAGACATACCTTGTTGAAGTTTTGGGGTCAAATGAGCAAGGCCGTCCCGTCACCCTGGCTCACAATTATGAAAGGATTTGCCATGAAGGACGATCTGCGACAGGTGCGGAAGATTGTTGATGAGTGGGGGAACCACGGCAACAAATTTGACCAAGCCTCGCATGGAGAGATCGTTAGCTTTCTCGTCGACCACGGCCAGTGGAAAGCGGCCCAAACTGTCTACGACTCTCCAATTGCCGATGACTCAGAACCCTCCATGGCTGCGAGAGAGGCTCTCATCAAGTATTATCTCTTGAATTCGAGGGTAGAGGCGGCGGAGGAGATCTTCAAGTCTCTCCCTAATGAGCCCACCGAAGACACTGTTAGCATAATTTTGCTCTGGGAAGCAGCAAAGGGGAGCAATGCGTCTGCTCTTGCGCAAAAGGTCCACGCATGGATTGCGCAGAATTCTCAACTCAAGGGCTCCATCAACATTGACCTCGTTAATAACCTTATTCAGTATGCGAATGCGACGCAGAACCCCCAGTTGGCTTCTGATTTCATAGCGCTGGCAGGCCAGTGGGGTCTCACCACAGATAGCCAAACTCATATATTAGAACTGGAGTCACGCATCCAGGCCGGCGATGTTGATGAGACTTTGAAGATCATTGGAGAGAAGGTTGACGCGACTTCCCTCACAAGCCACAACCTACCAATTGCAAACAAGCTCATCGCGATGCTCTGTCGATCCGAGCAAAAGGAAGCCTTGTTCGACCAAATATCCTCCCTTCTAGACCCGCTATTCCAAGAGAACGTGCGTCTAGAATCTACGACCATTGCCGCATTGACACACATGCTTCTTTACCGCAACGACCTCGAGGCTGTTTCTGAGTTGCTACGTCCACGACTAGGCAGCTACAGCGACGAACAGAAGATGCCAGTGCGTGACGCGCTTGCCGAGTACATTACAGACAAAAACCAGTCGGATACAGATGTGTGGAATACATACGAACTTCTGAAGATCGCATTTCCGGAAACGTGGGTCTCAGTCCGCACCAAAATCATGACCTCCTTCTTCAACCGGAAGCGCAGTGATCTTGCCGTCTTGGTATTTGGACATATGCGTCAAGCCGACGAACCCGGTCGACGCCCCAAGGCAGACACTTATGCGCGCTGTTTCCAGGGCCTGGCTCGCACGGCAGATGGGACCAACCTGGAGCTCGTGCACAACATGTTGAAACTGGATCTTGAAGTGGATCTCAACACACGAATCCTAAATGGTCTAATGATGGCATATGCCGCGTGCGAGATGCCAGAAAAGAGCATGGAAATTTTCCGACAGATTCTTCAGTCGGAGGAAGGCCCCTGCCACAAGACTATCACGATTTTCTTCAAGGTCTGCGAGAAGCATCACAATGGTATCCAGGAGGCTATCAAGATGATGGGTAAGGTCAAGAAGCTGGAGATCACTGCGAACCGCCCGCTCTATTCTGCGTACATGGAAGCCTTGGCAGCGCAATGCGAGTTTGATTTGGCCGTTGAGGCTATCAACAACATGGAAGCTGAGATTGGGCTTCCTCCTACAAGCAATACGTGAGTACATCTTCATTCGCTCTCTGTGTTCTGATCGCTAATAAATATCCTAGTATCGGGTTGTTCTACAACGCTATCCCGTACCAATACTGGAAAGATGAGGTGGAGAAATGGGCGAGTCAAAAGTATCCCGAACATTGGGAGCATCTGATGACTATTAACCGCACCGATCAAGAGGAAGGGCTGGAGTTTGACGGCATCTCAAATGAAGTGTCGGTGTAATGATTTGTATTTAAATAGCAAGCCAATGTATCATAGTCCCATAGTTCTATAGTTCTCATAAAGGGCGCCGAGAAACCGTGCTGTTTGAACATCTCTTTCCCTATTAATGTTTGTAGCCCTTTGGTGATATCGCATGCTAGACAACGAAAGCAAAGTAAACGAAAAGAGGGAGACAAATATGATAGAGTACAGAGTAGATTAATAGATCTTTAGATATTCAAGGGGGTGCAGATCTGTTTCAACTGCATGTTCTACGTTCGGCTGGGATCAGCGTGCTTTTTTATGGACACGCCATAACTTAACCCCCTCGAAACAATGTGCGTATACAACTAACTACAACATAGGTCCTAGCGGGATATATTGATTACCAGTGCAGCCTTCAATTCTGTCCCCATGTCCAGATCAGCCTGGTAGATTCTACGGACCTCTTTTCACCAAAGTGCGACAGGAGAAGTTACTTGACATAGAATATTCGCCCACCATGACAGAACCTATTAGGTTGTCTCGTGCGAACACAGATATCGACTTGGAAGACATGTCTACTCAAACGCAAAGCTGGTTCTTTCAGCGAAAGAATCAAAAACTGGCTGGAAAAATAGCCGCTAATGCCAGAGTTGCTGTGAGCTGTTACCCTTTAACTGCTGTTTTATAATGATAATAACCAACCACGCCTAGTTCCGACGCGCTTCCAATTGGGATATATTATTTGAGGCCATGCCCGGCGACGAATCTCTTCGGAAAAACTACCGCAAAATCGCTCGACGACCTAACCTAGGCCTAGTTGACCAGACCTTCACGTATAAAGCGACCGATGTGGACGAACTTGTATCTGAGAAATATGATACTTGGTCTACGTGCTTCGATCGGTTACGCTCTTCTGCAGAGAAAAACGAGAATGGGTTGGAAATCTGCCTCGTTACCTCCGACACCACGCATCTTGGCCATGCCTTTTCATTTATTCACAGAATCTTCCTTGTCAGTCATGATCGGTTTCAACAAGCTTATTCCGTTCCGACCCAAATGGTCATCCGAATTCTTCAAAGCCAATGGGGATTGAGTGATGAAACAGTGAATAAAATTATGGACAGCGTATGTGCAAAGGAGCTTTCTCTTCCGCCATGGCAACCAAATTTACCATCTCAACGTATAGTACCTGGCCCATGCAACATCCTATTCATGTACTAACGAGGTATCAAAGGTAACATATCGCAAATAGAAGGCTCCGTCCAGATGCCATTAAAGTATACATTTAAATGGATTAATGCTCCGTACTACGCAACGGACCTTTCAGTTTATGTGTTTCGGCCATATGGAAGACATCCCCAAGTGAAGACCTTGGATGTTGTTTCAACGTCGATACAATACGAGCAGATGCGGCGGGCAGTTGTGGTTGTGAACTCTCATAGCACCCTAACGGAGTTACGACGCGACGTTCTCCCCCAGGTTTTACAGCATGATGTTCCCGGTCTTCCGTATATAATGCGGCTCTCTCAAGTTGCGTGTGCTAAGACCGCCGATGAGCTCGTCACTTTTCTGACCAAGGCATGCGACGATATCAATTATATGGTGAGCGCTACCATCCGCAACAAGGAAGCCTGTGCGTCCTTGGACTAACTTGCTTAGGTTTACGAAGGGCGGCTTCGTCCCTCTGGAAGCAAGATGCAATATCTTCGACACCTACAAGACTGCCACAACGTCGCAAAAGATTGCAGTCGAGAAAATCGACGTACCCTCCAGGTGCTGCTCGACCAAGTTAACTTGATTCAAGGGCCTCGCACTGAAGATGAGGCAAGTCTGATCAATGAGCTTGAAATGTCCATGAATGATCTAGATTACCTTCATGATGAACTTGTGTCCTCATTGCAAAGAATACCCCGTGTGTGTCGAGACATTCGCGAGCAATTGGATTTTGTCCAAATACGTCGTACGACAATCTTAGGAATTCTCGCCGCACTGTACTTGCCGCTTGCATTCGTGACTGTGAGTTCTTGACGCAGCTCACTTGACTCTGTTGTTCTAATTCATTCGATTCTAGAGCTTTCTGGGTATGAATATTGACCAATTCACGCAAATTCAACCATCTTGGCGCAATACCACCTTGATTGATACAACCAATCCGGAAAAGTTCACCATCTCCAATTCCAAGATCGTGGACTCCGGAGTTAACCAAGCATGGTCTTTGGTAAACTTCTTCGAAATTGCCATGCCGCTTATGGTTGGCACAATACTTGTACCCCTTGTCATTGGAAGTTTCATTCGAGCGTTCCTGCAAGCGTTGGGCCGTGGAAGAACCTGGTGGCGTCTTCTGTTTGCTTTTTTTGTTGTCTGGTCAGTTACCATCACTTTGAAGAGCTTCGGTGTCCCGATTGCTAACGGCTGTTGCCACAGCTATTCCATCGTTACAGCCATGGGTCTCCCGGGGGGATTTTCATGTCTGTAGGGATGAGTATACCATTCTATTTCTTCGTTGGACTCAATTTCACTTTGTTTTTCCGAGGCAAGAAAAAGAATTGGATCTGTCTCATCTACTGGATGTTGAGCCTATGCTGGTTGCTAGTTAGTACAACTGTGATGGATGAAGCGATTGGTTCGGCGATTATGGGGGCGATTTACGGCATTTCTCTTTTTGTTGTCATGTGGCTGAGACCGGATTTCTATTACAGATGGGATCAAGGAAGAAGGACGAAAGTGAAGGAGATTTGATAAATTAACACCCAGCGATTGTTCCCTGCTTTATGCAGCCCCCACATCCATCAAAACTGTATATAGGGACCTAAATAAAGAAAGAACCACGTGCCCAAGGCACTCCATCAGCTATGTTGAAAGACAAAGCAGAGTAAAATTCAGTCGTGAAAGGAATAGTAAACCAGGTCGAGGATAACTATCGAGTACTTGAGCAACAAAAAAAGGCAAGGACAACACCCGATCGTTCTCTTCCCTAACCGCGGCTCCAATTATTTCAATTCGTCTGTCCTGGCCATCAACTATCCCTCAGTGAACATAGAAAACACATCCGTCGTCGCAGTGGCATATTCCCTCTCAATCGTAGCCCGAATGATCTCGTTGCGTACCACAGGTCGACAAGGATAATCTTTGGCACAGTAAAGGAAGCCATTATGATACCCACTCACCGGATCACTATCCACCGAGCCCTCTCCCGGCTGGAAATCGAATGCCCACACCAGTTTAGCAATGGCTAGGAACATGTTGCGCTCGGCAAGGTGGATGCCAGGACAAATCCGGCGCCCAACGCCGTAGCCGTAGTGGTCGCGACGTTCCCATGTCCCCGGCACATAGTCTGGAGCCAAATGAGGATGGTTGGCAAAGCGCTCGGGGATGAAAGCGGTTGGATCATCGGGTTGGGACGGATCCATGTGAATTCCCCACGTGTTGACCACGACTGTTGTGCCTTTGGGGAGGAATTTACCATCGACCCAGTCGTCTGATACAGAGGTTAGAAGATGATCAAATTCGAAAGAAAGAACGTGAAAGAAAAGAAGAAAAAGATGGCCTTGCCTTCTCCTAGTGCATGAGGAAAACAGAGTGGAAGTATAGGCCTCCACCGGTGACCTTCCTTGACAATCATGTTGATATAAGGAAGTCGCTCAAAGTCCCCCAAACAGGCGACCGATTGTGGCCGACCACAGCATCAATCTCAGCATGCGCCTTTCGCTGGACATCGGGGTTCTGGATCAACGCTTGCACGATAGCCAGGGTTAGACTGGAGGTAGTATCCGAACCGCCTTCCATCAGAACGCCGCCGATAAAAGCTAGTTGGTGCCAGGGGAGATTATGTTTCTCCTGGCTATCCAAGACCTTGTCCATGAAGGTGCCATTGTTGCGGCCCTCTTCCCGACGCTTGATCACCTTATTCAAGATGTGGACGTAGAGGGTCTCCATCTGCACACCGATGGACTTGGCCCGGTTGATATAGTTGTTAAACAACCACTGTGGCAGCAGTTTCAACCATGGGAATAAGTCTACTGGTGGTGTTGCGCCGGTTTCCATGACTTCCGACCATTCCTCCATGAGTTTGTAAAGCCGTCGCATGTTTGATCCCTTCCGGTTGGCCGTGCGGATTCCGAATACTGTGATAGGGTTTTAGGGATTGTTACTACAGTGCATCCATTATGGGAGACATACCGATCGAGTTAGTGATACTGTTACTGTACCGCTTGGGATGGGCCATATGGTGCTCCGGGCTGATCATGTAGTCTCGCACGAGCTGTATAGCTTCGGCGTTGACAATTTTGGTTTGGTGGCTATCCACCATCGTCTCCATGAAATGCTGGTGAACCAGTCGTCGGAAGGTGCGCCACTGGTCGCCATAATGCATGACCAATAGGTGATTGCCCTTGGTGATGAGATCGTGCGAGACAAAAGAATGGGGCCGATGGCTGTAGATGCCACTCTTGCGATCGAGGACTTCTTTGACTAGTCGGCGATCGGTGATGACGGCCATATTGCCATTTCCGATCTTCAGCATATATAACCCGCCATACTGGGCGGCCCATTCGGTGAATCTGAACCTCGCAAGATAATGGCAGTGAGAATTCCCTGCGTGCTTCAAAGGAAAATGGGGCGGTCATTGCACATACTTGATATGGGTGTATTTCTTGGTGATCTGGTGAATGTTTCCAATAAAGGGTAGAGTAGGTGGACCTACGCCAGATGAGTAAATCCACTCTCAGTCAATCTGAAGCCGAAGACTCACCGGTGGGCATGGTGCTAATCCGATGACCGTAGGTGAAGGCATATTGCACGAGCACGATGACTGGTAACAATACTAGGAGCGATAGCACGAATGGTTCCATAGTCAATGAGATCTATCCGAGTTGATTCCTTTGGCCCTTGGATTTCTTTAGAATATGGAGATGAGTGTGGGGTAGATCGAAGGCGAGGGGTTCATGCCAAGGTACATAATAATGTTACTCATCGGACAAAGGAGTATGCCCCAGCTAATATTTCACTTAGGGAAACATTGACCTTTTTTCAGTGTAGAATTCGCTCGAATATACCGAGAGGGACGATTCTAGAGTTAGCTGTGACCATTGAAGGGAAGGGATTTGATATCTCAAACTAGGGCTCTTCACAATCCCCAAACAAGTGCATTCTTTGAGGCTCTGATATTATGAACGAGTACACCCGTAAGACTGGAACCCTCTATCTGGAGGGTGGATTTCATGGTCATCTGGTAGTGAGAATCCATGTCTGACACAGAGGTTAGGAGGAATGACTGCGACATCCAGGAGGACGGCCATAGATTCGGATTGTCTGGGTGTTAGATGGAATACGAAGCTCTTAGGACATGCCTAAGTGAGGCTTACAAAGTCCCAATTTAGCATTCACAGACATATAGACCATACATCGATAGTTTCCTGGATGATACGTCTGCAAGCGAGTCGTTTTACTACTATGCCCGTGCTGTGCTTTATGAATAATCATTAGATTATTCCAAGGTTAGCAATATAGTTTCGTCCCAACACTCGTCCAATAGCCTCTTGTGTACAGCTAGAATCGACCCCATTTCAGAGGTTTGCATTATCCAGAATCCCCTTCAACCTAAATTATCTTTTATAAACAAAAAGAAGCGAAGCATACACCTAGAGGCTTACCCCGACCGAAAAGGACAAGAAGACAAGAAACCCCATTGCCAAATACACCCCAGTGACGGACCCAAAGCCGGTATTCCATCTGCCATCGGTGCTCCTCCTCCCTGTGAAACGATCTTAGAACCGACGACGAGGCAGCAAGCAGGATGCAACCACGTACAGAGCGCCCGCCGAAATCAGATTCGGATTTCTAGGCCTTCTCAGCCTAGAATCTTGGCATGTCTTGATACTTCTTTCGCCAGTAGAAACGGCGTAAAAGTGGTCGCACATCGTCTTCTATCAAACATTCTTCTTTGGCTATCTGTGCCCACATCTCTGCTTCAGCCAATTTCGGTTGCATTTCTTCAAGTGAAATGTTTTGCTGTTCCAGACTTTTCAGCATAATTCGCATTAAATCCCTATTCCCATGCCTCGCTGCCTCGCCCAAAGGAGCGGTGCCATAACTTCCACGAGTTCGGAGAGGGTCGGCCCCTCGATCCAATAATAGTTGCGATAAATTCGTCGCCTTCCTGTAAATAATACTATCATGGAGAGGGGACCTGGACTCTCCTTCGACGTTAATTCCATGTGCCATAAGCATATCCAGAGTAGAAGCCATAGCACCCAAGCCTCCGCTTGGTGAATCTACCAACTCTATTAGACTTTCATCGTCGATTGTGATCAAGTTGCCGACTAGTCCTCTCTCGAACAGAAGAGTCAATGAGGCCGTATCTGCCCGAGGTAGTATAATACGTAGCGCCCTCCCAACTTCGTGACTCCCTGGCACAACTTGATAGTTGCTAACAAGAAGATATTACAGTGACAATGCTCCGCCTTCAGCGGCCGCCTCAAGCAACAACATAGGATAAGAGCCCTCGACGTATGGAGGTTGTGTGAATGAAGCCGTCCGGTGTAGAATATGTACCGCGGTGAGACTTCTAGTTCTTAACGCCCTCGCGAAAATTGACTTATGATGATCCGTATCCACGCCATAAGTTGCATTTATTCTAGGGTCTGCTCTACGATCGAGCAATAATTGAAGTATTTCCGGCGTTTGAACAGCTTTGAAAAGCACTGGCACCTTGTTTTGGGTTTGATGATTCGGATTTGCACCCCGGTTTAAAATCGCATTGACAATCCCCTTGTAGGAGCCGTCAATTGCTAAAAGGAGCGGGGTTGGTTCTCTTCTACTTAGCAATGATTCGGAATTGAGTAGAAGCTCGACAGCCCTATGATGACCTCGGTGGGCTGCCAACGCTAAAGGCGATGGGTGTTTTGGGAAAGAAAGAGATATCGGTTCCGAGAGCTTTTCTTTAATGCTCCATACCATAGTCTGGGGGTGAAGAAAATCGGGCGAGCAGCCTCGCTGAAGCAACTCCTTAACTAGGTCTTCCCAGCCGCATGCAGCGCTAGTTAGGAGTAGCTGCCTATGGGTATCATCATCAGGCTCACCGTGTAGACCTCTGAAGTCGATCAACTACTACATAGTGTTCACGTTGTGTAGCCCTAATCAATGGACCTAGAGGCCGGCCTACCATAGTTGGTATCGGGGCCATCCCATACTCTAGGAGAAACTCGACTGTCTCCAAGTGGCCTTCCTCGGCTGCCCTTAATAGGGCTTCACTTGCGATTTGAGGAGACTCTAGAGTAGGGTATGTCTCTAGTAAAAACTGAACAACCCCGCAATGGCCTGTATAGGCCGCGTCGGCGAGAGTACTTGACCCAGACCAGCCCTTGATATGAACATCGCAACCGAGGGAGACGAGGAGTTTGACAATCGATAGATGACCTTGTCTTGCTGCTATTGAAAGGGGTGAAATATCAAGCCCGTGGATACCCTCACAACGGATATCAGGAGAGACCCCGTAAGAAATTAAGAGCCGAACAACATTTTCATGGCGACGACCAGCCGCTAGTATCAAGGGGCAGCCTTCATCGTCGCTCTGGACTTCAATTGAAGGGTCTCGAAGCCAGCTTTTAGTTGAATTTGGATCAACTCCATGGTCAAGCAACAAACGCACAACGACTTCATGTCCATGAATACAAGCGAGCGCCATCGGAAGCCACTCTTCGTAGTAAGTGGCATTCGGGGAAGCTCCAGCTTCTAGTATATATCGTGTAGTTGCTTCGTAGCCATTTTCGGGGCCTATTCGAGAGCACAGGCTTACGAGTAGCGTACGTTGAATTTGTAGAGGGAAGGATCAAGCAGTAGGAAAACCTTCTACATGTCTGGAGAAGTGCGTTGATGCAATACTCGTCATCAAGGAATTCAGCTATCAATGCCACAATCTTATTCGGCAAATTCAATATTTGCATGTTGGGCGAAGAAAGCAAACCGTTTCGGCGTGGTAGCCTGAGCCTTTATGTTGCGAAGGGCCGGCAGCCCGCTTACGTACGTTCAAGGCTGCCAGGTTTCTTAGGCAAAAGAATGCACAGCCCGGAAGAAGTATGACGTGGCAATAGCTCACTACGTCACCGGGACACCCGTGGACTGGACTCAAAGCTGAATTTACGTTACAAGATGACAATATTTCACAATAATTAAGAAATCGATATAACTTAACCTATAGTCGTGACACATTGTCTACATAGGATACAGAAGACAATACTCCGTACTCCGTACAGAAGTGACCAGACTGGTTCCAATTCGTGGCTGGCCAATGCAGGCATAACGCATAATCTACCATTTGACTACCTAACCAACTCCGATCTCCTTTGGGAATCCTACCTAGTGGGGACCTCGGGAGTTCCCGAGCTCATCCAATCATTTGCAGAGATGGCCAGGTGGGGCCCATATATAAAATCAAATAAAGTGGGTCTATGGATCGGCACTGGGAATTTCTAATCGTTTCCAAGATTTAAGGTCGGAAACCTTAGAAATGTCAAAGAGTCCTGGGACTGCTGTAGCAGCCGAATTGCCGATTGTAGACCTGGGCTATAAGCGCCACCAAGCTATTGGCTTTTGACGTTGGGGCCGCAGCAGAGCATAGTCCACCCCCCATCAATGACGGCTCATTTCGGATAGAGAGGTCATTACCAGAGCCATGGTGAAATTGAACGCAATAAGCAGATGGACACGCAAATATCGCGATGCCGGTGAGCAAATTCATAGCCATATTGCTGAACCTTATGAATGATTAATTTCCAGACTAGATGCGTCGCCTTGATTTACTGTCCTGATCAGAAGTACTTACGTATGATTGTCCGTCGCGATACTGGCAATATTGACACTACGTCGTGCTTTCTGGATTGAGCATATATCCCTTGACATGTGTACATATCTATCAAACTGATGATTCAAGTTACGTTTTTACAGTGAAGGGTGAAACGTTTAAAGCGAAGTATCAGAAAATTGAATTGTGTAACGGTAATATATACTCCAGGTTCTAATTTAATAAAGCAGAGGGCCGTGTATACACGTAAATATGTACTATAAATCAGGGATCAATCTAGTTTATGTTTCCGTTTCTCTCCACCTAGCAGGGCCCGCTGCTGGTTAGATACTATGTATGGGATCAGAGTTAGACACGATGGTACTCTAAGTCGGACAAAATGTAAAATCAGCGCAAAAGTCAACAGTGAATAAAAAAGTGAAAGGTTAGTCATGAGTTGGTGGTCCAGGAATCCATGATCATCGCACTCGCATGCAGCCATTGGGCTTCAGTGCCGATGACCATGTCAGCAGACGTGACTGAGGGCATCGACAGAGTCTCTGCCGACCCTAAAGAAGGAGATAGTTCTGGTAATGATCCAATAGGCATCATCTCCATTAAGTGCATGCGTGCTTCAAAGTTAGGCATTCGCTGGTGGTGTGATACCTCCGGGGTGGTCGGTGGCAGCTCCCGCTTGAGTGGGTTGGACCGGAACTCAGGTTGGCCGGGGGTGAGAGGTGTGGTTTGGTTTGACGGCGGCCTAGGATTCTGGGCCCTGGTAGACACGGCCTGGCTGACACGCCTCCGGGTGAGACCTTGTTGGACCTTTTTGATGAGTCGATCGGCCTGGCAACTGACTTCGCGCACGACCTCCGTCGCATTTTTGGCTGCCACGAAGTGATCACTCACTAGATCCAGCGTGCGAATCGCCGTCTGCAGCGACTTGCGGGCAGAAGGGGCCGGTGGGCAGACTGGGTTGGCGAGAACAAATCCCAGGGTACACAGGATGGCATCCCACTGGTACTGGAAGATGGGTGACCAGCCGCGCAGCAGATCTGTCTCGGAGAGCACTTGGTTTAGGATACTGGTGATCGCCATGGCATGATTCAGACAGGATATATTGTAACCGTCAGTCAGTGGGGTCACTGAGGAGCTCACAGGGGGAATCGGATAAAGGGCCGCAGCGTCGATATGACAAGATGGTGGTACTGGAGCTCCAGAAGGAGGCATTGGCGCTGCATCCAGAGCGGGCTATACGGAGACAGATTCAGCGCATCCCGATTGGTGGAGAATGGCTCCCCGCCCCCTTGCGAGGATTACATAGTGACTGTGGCACATTTTGAACCCAGTTATGAATGGCCGTCATCTCCTGTCCGAGAGACTCGGCCAAAGCCTCTAGGAGGCGCGGGTCATCATATAGATCCTTAACTTTATCCCCGTTCAGCAACTGGGAGCATTTCCGGTGCAATGCTGTCTGCACACCCTGGACGAGAAATATGAGCTTCGTGCACTGGACATGGAAGCTAAGCCAGCTGATATCCTCATGATTCGTGAGAAGAACTGTGCCAGATAGCTCGGCATGCTCGCGATCATCTCCGGGTAGCCCGCAGCTCACATGCGACATCTGAATGAGTGGCGGCCGACCCAAGGTCATTGAGAGCTGGCTGTCAATCCGATAGAGCGTCCACCAAATTCGGCGCTGCAACTCCTGGTGTTCGGGGGAGGCCCCGTCCAGCGGGCGGATATGCAGCCGCAGCGCGTGGGCGATTCGCAGGGTGGCTCCCAGGTTAATATGCGCCGTATTCAAAAGGGAGGTGTTGTACAAGTACACAATCGAATAGATGTGGCTCTGCACGACCATGGTGGTTGGATTTTCGAGCTCACTCTGCAGCAGCCTCTGGGCCCTCTGGTAGTAAGTTAGACTGACTAGATTCGCGTGCTTGGCCTGCCATCCAGCGTCCGAATCTCCCTGCTGGTTGTCATCGCTGACGAAGAATGTGCTGCTGTACTGCATACAGACTGCCAACAGCACATCGACTAAGGCTGATGACTTCCGGGAAGACATTCCATCCGTTGAACTTGACCATAATGAGTCATAATATTGCTGAAACTCGCGTTCATCGAGGATGGGATATACACAATGAAAGGACTGCCAGAGCAGAGTGAGAAAGTGTTCCTCTTGTGACCGGGTCAGGTCCTCGGCCTCCTCGGTTCCATCTGGAAGCTGATCCGCCTGGCTAGCCGAGCTTGTGTCCCATCGAGACGGATGATGGGTTGGGGCAATATAATGAAAGCGTGCGATGCATGCTTCTAGTTTTGAATCTTCTATTGGCTGGTCGAGTGCTTGGGAGAGATAGCGACTGATTCGTGAGACAAAATATGAGGACGACAGGGGCCCATAGTAAATCTGCCCTGTCTGCTGGAGGCCTTGCCATCCTTCTGTGGTATTGGTGAGCTCTGCAAAATCGAACGAGGTGTGGGCAGCATCCGACACAGGTGGTGTCGCGAAACTCGTCTGTGCTTGAATTTGCGCTCCATCTTTGAGTTTCGCGATCTGATCCTGAAGGTCTTTGACTTTATTTCGTAACCGTTGCATCTCTCTATCGATACGGATCAGCGGGCCATTTGCACTCCGGTGTGATCCTGATGGAGATGTAGGTTGGCTTCCTACCGGTTTGCAGCCGGGAGCGAGGTGGCCTCCTGTGGCTTTGTGTTGCTGCAAGAGCCTCCTCGATTCAGGCAGTTCTGACATGGTTGCTTGTCATCGCATCTGACGCGATTGAGCCGACACCAGTCGCAGGCCCGAGCGACCTGGCTGCGCTTTGGTCGTGGAGCTGTAACAGGCGCGGCTGATCTGTGACGGGAGGCGTCGATCGTGGAATTGAAGTTGGCGGAGAAAGTGGAGTACATGACGGAGGCGTGGAGTGGGAGGACAAAACAAATCAGACATTCATTCAGACAAGCTTCATTCGACTCCAAATGGCGGTCGGAACCTTAAAAGGAATTTCCCTCTGGACTACTCAAGACCTTGACTGGGAGGGGTTGGAGGGGAGTGGTAGATCGCGCAAAGGGAAAAAGAGTTGCAGTGTTGGCGCCTGAGGTTGCATATCTTGGCCTGGGCAAACGGACAAAAGTACATGCAAAAACAGGGGTAACAGGCTACCCCCTGCACAGCATGAGACGCATAAAATACCAAAAAGGGAATAGGAAACGAGGTGAAGAGCGGAATTTTCCCTACCTACATAGGTACACACCCCCATAATCCCACTACTGTGTGATCTCGTCAGCTCCAGGGCTATTGTGAATCCTTGACCGAATTCGCCACATCACTTAGTTAATTAGAATAATAAGCGAGTGTGATTCTGTCATTGGTCCAAATTCAGTCAGATAAGACAGTAGACCTGAGATACTTCCAACTAGCACGGTTGGAGTGAACAGGGAATCCAATCCTGATACTCCATATGTTGTATAGATGAGGGACTTCTATGAACCAACGATGTTGCCCAGGTTTTCCAAGTATTAATCAAAAAACTTGGTCATATATTGGTAGGATATACAACGGTTGTGTGCATGGGTTCGACGTCAATATTGCCGGAGGTAGGGAACGCACCAGTACTATAAAGAATATATAATCCCAGCCAATACAGGTCGCAGGCAAAACCTATATAATTATGCATTGATGGTGAAGAAATAGATTGACTAAGCGGAAGAAACATCTAACAATAAATGAAGCTGAACAAATAGATAAATAATACAATAAATTAAACCAAAAGAAACCCTAGCGTGAGTCCTATTATGCTACGTACCAGCTAGCACTAAGGGACATGCTGACAGCATATTCACCCCCACGTCCTATCCTGACACCGTGAACTCCAACCACGCTCCAAAGGTGTGCTAGGGCGATCACTTTATCAAAAGTTAGCTTCAATCTGTGAAGGAACCAGAGTGACATTCGTTGTTCCGCTGTTATTCTGGGCGACATGCATGGGCTGCAGAAACGGGGTTGTTCATTATGCCATTTCTTATAGTACCATGGGCATTAATGTATAGGGATAGAAATGGTGAAGGGTCCGAATTGCTTATTCCAGGTACGATGTAGTAGCCATATAGTGCGACTAATATGCACCCGTGCACAACTAGACTATGAGTTCACGTGGGACCGGAACAAGCACTAAGTGGGGCACAAGGTTATATTGGCGCTTCCTTTGGGCTCCCTAGGGGCTATGGACTAAAGTACTACGTTGTTGAAAGCAAAATAGCCGATTGATTGAAGCGTGGGATGTAAGATGGATGTCGAGAAACGGGGTACCACCCCAATCGGGGATTTTGACTAAATTAAATGTATCCACATAAAAAGCATACTGTATTAATTATACGGATACGAGTAATCTTACCTGCATATAAATAGGGTCTTGATGCCGAGCTGACATATATACAGCATAGTAGCGTCGATATTTCACCGGACTTTTGTTGCCAAAGAAAAGGCCCAATAAAGAGGAGGAGAGGGGTTGGTGAGCACATTCTAGTGCATATCCTCTAATATAGCTAATCAGCTCGAGCGAAAACCTCTTGCGCCTCGCCAAATTCCTGCATAATGGTGTCCCGCTTTTCTGGAGAGCGAGCACGAATGGCACATCCAGAATCCTTGAGGCAATGAAGAAACCATCTACTAGCACCGGAGCGAGCTGGAATATCATTGTGGCTATCGGGGGGTTCGAGGAACTCAAAGGCCTAGAGTAGGTTGGCAACGGTGATGATCAAGTTGCGTTCCGCCAAGTGGATGCCCGGACAGATCCGCCGGCCCGCCCCGCACCCAGGTGGTCTCGGCGTTCGAATCCGCGTAGCCCGACGCCAAGGCTGGCGAAGAGTTTCGGCTGAAAGGTATGCTCCGGTTCCTCCCATCGCTCACTATCATGATGCATACCCCAGACATTGAGAGCGATGCTCGATCCTTGCGGAATGAGTTTACCATCGGTGTGGTCATCTAAGGATTGCTAGGTAATATCTTCACGTTTGACTGCACATTATCTGTGGTGACTGGGGAGAAAATATCCGATTCGACCTTCAACGACGGCACGAGGAACACCCCAAGGGCTGACGGGACGCCACCGGTGAGACTCTTTGATGGCCACGTTGTTATAGGGCAGTTTGGACCAGCGAGACCAAGCCGGGCCGATAATGGAGTACCAAGGAGCACCTCGGGAGTTTTGTTGTGCCCCGTAATACCTGTAACCTTGGAACCATCCTCCTAAGGTTCCAAGGTTCGAATGGCGGCTGACGTCAGCCCTAGTTAGAGGGCTAGTTAGCTCACCATCTTCCCCTTACCAGAGCTTTCAGTCTTATAATACCACTCTATTAACTTTCTCGATTGGCAGATTAGGATGAAATACCCAATCAGCATACTTAGCCTGCACTTTTGGCTACTCAGCCATGGCCTGAATGATGGTCAATACAAGCCTGAACGAAGTATCGGAGCTTCCCATTAACGGTCACAGATATACCATCCACTACACGGCGCAACGTCTTAGACCCAACTAGCCTGGCCTCGACCTGGGTGACCTTGTCAAGTCTGACCATCGCGGTTTGAATGGCATCGTCGTTACCTATTAGAATATTCCGGGCGTACTTAAGCAGTCAACCCCGTTGAATCGTCTTGAATGACAAGACAAAAATATCGATCAGGGTAACGATGATATCGCTCAGCTTGTCCCTTAGAGACTCGGAAATGGCTTCTTGCGCGTATGCACCCAGTCGGACGGTGAATTCCTAGTTTCTTTCGGAGCTCTTTCCTTTCCCACGTTATTATCTGCATGTAGTTAAATCTTACCTGCAGCATCTGCATCAAATCTTGAATCGCGTCATACGAGACAGATACTCCCTTCGCAGCACCAACCAAATGCATCACGGCCCCAAAGACGAGACTAATAGGGGGAAATACAATCGGGAATCAGGGCCGCTTCGAGAGGATCGAAGATAGTGCATCGTTTTTCGCGGAACTCGCGGAAGGCGATGTTCTTCTCGTCGATTTCTTTCGTGAGATTACTGATAGTTCGAATATTTGTGAGGAAGTTGACGGCGACCAGTGATTTCGTGGTACTTTCGCATCGCCTTCTCGTAAATGGCAGAGGACTGGTCTGTGGGGACTTAAAGTAGTACTAAATAATCAGTGATATGTATTCAATGAGCCCAACATTGACTATCAAGAAACAAACTCCCGGCGAGCAATCACAAATAACTTCCAGATGTGTAGTGAACAATTCCCCTCCAGCCTTCGACCAATTTCATTCATCAGTTTCGTAACCCGACCATCGAGAAACCATTCTGCTTGGAGTGGCTTCAGCAATATAGCATAATGAGCTAGTAGTAGTAATGCCCCGGGATGATTCTGATCTAACAAACTAAAGTACTCGGACGAAACCTGCGTCAGCCACGAGTTCAGAGTATCCCAAACACCCAAAGACGCGCCTAATCGTCGAGTGAACTCGAATGCCCCGGCCAACTTGACAGCTGCGTCGCGGTATATATGCACATCATTATTTAAAGGTATCTGGACACTAGCGACAGCTTGACTTGACTCTGAAATGACAGACAGCAAAGATACAAGTAAGGGATCATTGGGATCAGCAGTGACGCCGATATCATCCCGCCATAGTGCTGCGAAAGGAGCCAATGGCCCATGTTTTAGCTCAGACCAGTTATTACACAGCATAGAGCAACCATTGCGCAAAAGACTGATCCAGTTCGAAGATGAACTTGTTCGTTGGTTATTACCGAGAAACAGTGTCTCATCTTCACTTTCAGAACTTAGGCCATAAACGACTAGGAAGAATGCGTAGGCCAGTATTGCTTGGCAATTATTGCTGTCGACATGCATAGTTGCCAGGTGGAATGCTGGAAGTGCCTGATCTTGGTGTTGGATTGCCTGTAGGGTATATGACCTTTGGTTTGGGGGCTTACTGGAAGCCAGGTGAAGTGCCGAACAGGCTAGCATCCCGTGAAGCAGGAATGGGAATTTGGCGGCTAGTTGGGGGACGATAATCCGGAAGACACTGTCCGTTTCTGGGCCACATGATATTGTTTTATATGTGTGGTTCAAATAATGATCGAGGAGGTGCATATTTTCAACGCTCAATGATATGTTGTTTTCATAGGCATCTAGACTTGATGACCCTTGCGCCTCATCTGAACCCGGGGTGGTAATAGTCTGTAAATGACAGTTAAAGCAAGTATCTTCAAAGGATTACTTCTTCCACTTACAGTAATTGGAGATTTCTCGCTTGCGCTCATCGGTTCTTCTGAGCTATCAGTCGACGACGCCAAGAGAGCCGGGTTTGTAAAATATCGCAAGGCATTCCCCGAAAAAATGTCTGAAGTGGCACTGAGCACCAGTTTCCATCGTTTCCAGGGCTAAGATTATGCACAGATGACCAGTGCGCCTTCATTCGCTGGATAGTGACACATAGGTGAATGCACCCCTCAAAGCGACAGGCCAGCCCGTCGTGGATCGGTAGCGAGTCTACCGGAAACTGTGTCTCATCTGGTAATATTATAGAATCAATGTCTGCTAACTCAAACTGAGAGGCATATTCAACAAATGCTCGACGTCGCAAGCGCTTTAAATGGTGGATCTCTTTAAGATGGCGGACGATAGCCCCTGGCTGAATGGCATAGTGGCAGTGCAAGCAAATTAAAACGCGATGGACTGGGAGATAGCGTAGTAACTGTACTGGATGGACTGTTTCTGGGATAAATCCCGAGATCATGATAGAAATCAATCAAATTGAGTGTGTGATGGAAGATGAAAGATGAGAACGGCACCGTCGATTTCTCGGACATCAAGCTTAAGCCCGACCAGCCAATCACAGTTGAGAACGGCACCGTCGGTTTTTCTATATAGCTCGGGAGGTAGTTATGCCATTCAACTATTTATATGCTCTCTAATCCTCTCGGAATACATATTTACAATCATTTACCCTCATCCTTATCAATAATATCAAGATGTCTTTCTACAATTCTTACCCCGGTTTCCTATACCGCCAATTCCTAGTGTGCCCTCCCAAGGCACCCTCCGGTACTTCCCTCCAAGGCAGGGCCGGCATAGTGACAGGCTCAAACACTGGTCTGGGATACCAAGCCTCAGCCCAGCTACTGAAGCTTGGTCTCACGCATCTCATCCTAGCTGTACGCAACCTCTCAAAGGGCGAAATAGCGCGCACATCCCTCCTCGCCTCGCTCCCCAAGTCTACCAAGCCTCCAATGGTCGAAGTCTGGGAACTAGACTTAGCAGACTATGGCAGCATCACCAGCTTTGTCAACCGTCTTCAGAAATCTGACATCCACATCGATTTCGCTCTGCTCAATGCCGGTGTTGCCAACTTCAACTACACCCAGACTCCATCGACATCGCACGAGTCGAGTATCCAGATCAACTGGCTGGGAACTGCTCTTCTTACTCTGCTTATCCTCTCTGATCTCAATAAACAGGTTGTGGCCAATCCTACACGTCCCCGCCCTGTGATCTCGATCGTTGGTAGCGAGACTGCCGCTTGGGCGAAGTTCAAAGAAGCTCAGGTCTCCACTGCAAAGGGTATACCTCTTATCGGGGTGTTGGATGATAAGACGAATTTCGACATGGGTGATCGATACTACACCTCGAAGTTACTCTATCAGCTCTTTTTCCTGGAGCTTGTCCGCAGCCATAGATCTATTTCCCAGGGTGCGATTCTCAATCTTGTCAACCCCGGCTTATGCTATGGGTCTGAGTTGCATCGCACGGCTGAGGGAGCCTTTGGCAAGGTCCTTTCTGGCATGAAGAGGGTTGTGGGCCGCTCTCTCCCTGTGGGTGCTCGGACCCTTGTTCATGCGGCAGTACTGGCTGGCGACAACTCAGACGGTAGATATCTAAGTGATTGTAAGATAGCTCCATTTACAGGGTATGGGGACAGTGATGATGGTGGAAAGATGCAGACTCAGGTGTGGAAGGAGACAGAGGCAGAGCTAAGTCGGGTAGTGGATATGGACAAGCTGTTGTTAGATATTTGATGGATTTATGATGTTTCATCTTGTGCTTTATTTGTAGATTGTAGAGTTAGGATTCGATAGGCCTGAAGAAATTTGGCTTTTATTATCCATTGTATGACTCGATTTCATCCTTTTTTAACACAGCACTTTATATCAATTTAAAGAAACTCCAAGCCTATACTATCGCTTTTATTATGGTCCTTTGGGGTGGCCACTCTGTGGTGGAATACGTTAACTAGCAGGTTTTGTGAATTTTTTAGTGGTCAACATTGGTCATCTATACCATACATTGCTCGTACACCAACTTTCTGTCAACAAGATCAAACCACCCCGTAATAATTTTTGGATCCTCACATTGCGTATGCTTGTAGTTATATCGTTTTAAAAACCGGGAGGATATGAGAGGGTGTCGTTTCAGATAGTTCGTTACCTAGTTTCCGCCGAAAGAGATAAGGCTAGTTCCGCGCTTTTCAAGCAAAAGACTCGTCATTTCTAGTCCGGTAGAAGGGCGGGGGGCTGATCTAAGAGAATCTATCGAGAGGATCTATTTTTGAAGAGATTCCTCTTTCAATTCCTGTCAGTTTATAGTTATTAGTGCGAGAAAACGCGCGAGTGGAGGTCGACCTTGACAAGTCCCGCCGCACTAAATAAACTCTGGCGCTGTGGTGCGGCGACCATACCTGTTTAGGCCCAAGAAATTACCTAAATAGGAATGTGATCTGCATGATAATGCCAAGGCAGTACTGAAACTATACCGAGGTAGCGGCCTAGTGCCAAGGCAGGACCGGGACCCAATGGGACTTGTCAAGCTCGAGGCGGAGGAGAGTTGATTTCGGAACTTTAAAACGACGCGCTGCTTCGGAAATAAATAATGATTTCTTCATTTTTGATAGCCTGAATAGCTAATAATATCCTACCCTCTTGCTCTATTAAATTTTGAGAGCTTCGAGAGCGAATTGGTGGCATAGTGGTTGAATTAGCTAAGTGCTAATTCTACCCGTGGACATTTTAGGCTCTGCGCCGCTTATACCAAAGCTGAACAAGAATTCGCAAGGCTGATTGATACACTGTTCCATTCTGTTTTCCACAGATTTTCAGTTCAAAACCCTAGACCGTTCTAAAGATATACATAGTTAACTTCCTTAAGGGGAATTGATTTCCATGTTTGTTCGGATAAGGTATCGATAAGCGGCTAAAATCTATACGGGCTCATGACACGATATCCGATTCGTCCAACCCGATTTCTTATATGGGAAAATGGGGGCTATCAGCTCGGGGATACTCAGAAAAAACCTCGGGGATATCCGCCGAGTCTGGCTATATCATCATCGACTTTCGAGCACCCCTTAACTAGGTCCAGGAGTATCCCCGAGCTAGAAACCGGGAAAATGGCTAATATGCTCAAAATAAAGTTCGGCCCCACACTTAGAGTTGACCAGAAATGGGCGAGTCAATACGAAGCGGGATACACGGAAATCTCCTGCCCTGATATACTGGCACAAGAGAGCTTGATAGAAACCTTGGAAGGAGGGGGAATCCAAGAAGCTTCCAGGCATTGGGACTTGCTCTGAGAAAAAGTAAAACTGGATGACTACTACGTACTACCTTACTACTTCGAATTGAACCCCGGGGCTGAAGGATTCCTAGAACTACCGGTCGAGTCGGCATATGTTATATCCTTATCGTAGAGATCTACAACTTAAGGGGAAATCCTCTATTCATGACTTAGTCATATTGATGCCTTGTGAGATATTAATGGCCCGTTCGAAGCTCAAACCGGGGGGCATGTCTCAGATACGTAAAAGGGCGGGCCCGATAGTTAAAGTATATGCTCCGCCGCAATTCCATTCGTGAATCAGGGAATAAAATGAAATGCCCCTTCAACGCTTTAAGGAGAAGGCTAGTGTGTCTGGTCCAGATTGTTAGGAGCCTCGTTAATTGATTTTACGATCGACACTGTGAAAAGTTCATAATGAGTTTGTAACCCAGATCTTCGTTGAATCTTTCCTGCTTTTCTATATATACCCTGTCGACTTTATCAGATCCCTTTGCTTTTAGGGGGGATGTAATGGTCACCGATTTATGACACCTCTCATGATGGCTGCTCCTGCTAGTAGTCGGATGTCAGTCTTAGAGGGCACATGGGCTCTTGGGGCCATTTCAATCGTCGTGGTGGTGCTCCGGGTATTTGCAAAAGTCAGGCTTCGTCATCTCGGAACAGACGATGCTATAATGGTTGCAGCTCTGGTAAGTTTACGCCAATAAACGGGGGGAGGGGGAATGATGATATAAGTTCTATCTATTCTAACTTATGATATATGTTTATTGTAGTGTTTCGCCCTCGCCGCATCGATACTCTTCACAATTTCAATTATTGACCACGGATTTGCATCTGGTCGTCCCGGGGTCGATGAGCCTACTGTCTTCAAGTTTAATGTAATAATGGAGATCTGCAGCATCACAAGTACCTGCTTAGGCCGGGTTGCATTTATCCTCTACCTTCTGCCAGTTCTTTCAATAAGGAAAGCCTTTAAGATCACTCTATGGGTACTACTCGCGGTACAAATAGCGGCAAATATTGTGATGATTGTTCTCGTCTTAACTCAATGCCGCGATATCCGTGGGGTTTGGAATACCGAGTACGCTACGGACTGTATGGAAGACACTATCCAGCTTTACTTTGGTTACTTTCTCTGCGGTATGTTCATTCACTACTAAAAGCAAAAACTTGGATTTCTAACTAATAATATCAAATTATAGTCTGCAACTCCTCCGCGGATCTGATGCTAGCAGTCTTTCCGTGTTACATCTTCTGGGATCTTAAGTTAAAGCCGATCATCAAGTTCAGCCTTATGATACTCACCAGTTTGGGTCTTGTGTATGTACCTCCTCCCTTACCTACCCTAAATTACTAACGAGGGTGTCTTTGCCTATATAGCGCAACAGTCGGTGCTATAATGAAGACTGTATATCTTAAACAAATCTTAACCTGGGTTAGTGCAGCCAGTGCAATTCAACTTACCTGCTGGGCTATGATCGAATGCTACCTCGTTATTATCTCCGCCTCTGTCCCTTGCCTTCGGTCGCTAGTGGTTTCTTCCGTGCGCCAGTTGTTCGCAAGCGACAAGTCCAACTCTTTGCCTTTCACCTCATCGTATAGGAAGAGAACAGCAAGCCAACAACGCACGACGAATCGCGTACACACGAATCACGAGGCCTCTGGGAGTAGGCAGAATTTCTTCTCGGGTGCACGTGGCGAGGAAATTGAGATGGGGACTACTAGGACTTCTATCAATGCTAATGAAAGTGACGATGGGGTGGAGCCAGGGCGGGATGGAATCGCTAAGACGGTGGATGTTGATATTACTTGGGAACAAGAGCGCGGCCGACACTATATTCCCTAGTATGTTGTACAATATATATACATGTTCTCCAGGACATCAACTTCTGAACAGTCTTCAAACTAGAGCCACAAGATTAACTACCCTTCAATTTGGAAGTTTGCAATTAACTGTGAGTTGAAAACTATTTGTTGTACTAGTCTGTCTTGAGCAAGGAGCAAGCAAAGGATTCATTGCGGTAATAGGTAAAATAGCCTTGACCGAAGCGTCTTCGAGATTTTCGGCTCATTCGAAGTCACATCGCTGAGGGAGTTCATTTAATGAAGCTGCCTAGGTTGAAGAAGATTCATCTTAGTTTCTATCACGCTTTGACACAATCAGAATCGTATAGCAAACCTGTTCAGGGGATGGCATCTTGATAGGATTTCAAATGATACCAATATTGATGGTAATAGTATGGAAGTACTAGCGATTTATGTTTGCGCTTAAAGAGTACGTGATTTCGGTCTTGGTATGAAGGCAAAGTTAGAAGGTAAGCAAGATGGGTGGGTTACCCGAATTGTACCAGGTAGTTCGGCCCTCCAATGTCCGCTTCGTGTTCCATATTCGGGATGCATGGCTGTTCATCTGGCATGAGCTAGTTGACTGATCTATGCGTTCTGCCAGCTTTGGGTAATATAGATAGCAGGTACGCTTACCCTGGTCAACCCATTTAGGCATATTGGTCGTATTGATTTTGCCATGGCCCGTATATTGCAAGACATCATGCAGCGGGAGGATCACGGCAGCATAGATTTCATCGTAGGTTGAAATTGCGGAGGATCAGTCGAATACCTACCGTGGTATAAGATGAGTTCGCCGTTGTAACTCCCAAGGCGCTGTCCTTGGTATGTGCTTCCAACCCTTTGTGAGCAACACGAACCCATACATTTCTTTCCTTGAAGGGATAACTGGAAGATTCCTTATACCACGACATCTTCTTTCTTCGGGCTCTGTAGGTCGAAGTTCAAATCCGCACGAAACTCTTCGATGTCCGTAAACGCCGCAACAGCGCCCGCTCCATCGCACCAGAGCCGGATTGGTTCCGGCAAGGGTGAAAAAGACCATGATCATCACCGGAAGAATGCAGCGAGCCTCAGAAGGACTAATTCGTATCATTTTTGTTCCAGTCCTTGTGCTGCTGAGTGATAGCGGTTCAGCTCGTCAAAACCCACGCGAATCCATAGCTCTCGCACCAGCACCAGCTGGTCCAACATCTCTGTGGCCAGCCCCAGCTGACTTGAAGTCATCAAACCGAATATCCACGTTTTCGACCCTAAAGACCCCTCGAAAAGCTTGGATTGCTCGAGTCGTCCCTAAAGGCCTGTTTCGTCGGCGACATATACCTCTTCCTGTTTGATATTGCGGGATCGAAGGTTATGCTCAATAACGATCGGGGACCATAGTGCGGATATGCTAGCCTTCACATTTCCTTCGAAGTTTAGCCATTGATATAGAGGGCCAATGCCAAAGATTTGGTCCTAAGAGGGCAGAAGAAGAAAGACTACTTTCAACTGCCTCGCGCGGCAAGATCGGGCACCCAGCCATTAGGACAGTTGATACTAGAAATGGCTTTTTATCAGTATACCAATTGAGCTTCATGTCTAAGACTCTTGGGTAAGACTCACGTCTGAATGGTGACTCAGTCATCAATGGCTGGTTTCAGAGATTTCTGCTTTGCTGGGTCAGACAAGCGGGAGAGATCCAAGTCTGTTGTTGAGCGAATTCCTTCGGTGTGTCCCAGGTCTCTCGGGTAGTTATTTGAGCCAGACTCGTTGCTCATCAGACTCTTTCATGTCTGGGTTCTTCTCGTTTTGACATTGCATAATGCCTCGACAAGGCCTCTTGGCTTCACAACAATGGTGTCTGTTCCTTCGCATTTCGCATTTCTCGTTGTCAGGTCTTTGGGGCATTTCTTTCGGTGTCGTCAGTAAAAGGGAGTTTGAGGCAGCACAAGCAGAAATACACAATACCACCAGTAAATAAATATAATGCTATAACAACAGCTGAGCACTAGAAGAACCGGAATGGTCTTTTTTTGGGGCCTGATGACCGCATCCCATCAGTCAATGCGATGTTGTAAGCGTGTTTTGTCTGTGAGAACCAGAATTGGTTCCGGCTGTTCCACTAGTTCCGTGGCCCCAGGCTAGCAGCACGCAAATCATCGATGTGTGATGGCTCCAACGCGTGAGGAAAAAGGCGGCAACGACATCTTGTTCGAAGTTTCGCCATGTCATAAGTTCGCCCGCGAAATTTCACTCGTGGATTTCCTTGCTGTTGGTACGGTTCAGCCCTACTCGGAGGCATTTGAGGTTCTTGAAGCAGTCTTTGGGCTGCTAGATACAAGATCCGAGCCATTTCTCTCTTGAGTCGAGATCGCTGATCAAGAGATGTAATCCTCTAGTAAAATCAGCTTGTCAGTCTCACGCCGAAGTTTGTTTGGATTGTAGGAGCTTACAAGTCTTACGAAAAGATAGCCGGATATGAGGTTGTGAAACGGAATTCCGTTAACCATCATTGGCAGCTGTATCCCACGGTTTCCACAGTTCGGCGTAGTTGCCGTTTGTTAAGAGGTAGCTCTTGGCCACGGGTTTAGTTCTTCGGGTATTGCACCGGCCGTGTATCTCATCTTTGTCTAAGGCCTCGGGTCAACTGGGAAAGGGTTTGAGGCTGAGTTTTGAATCCGGGATATTTGTTGCCCTGGAATTATCCAGCGAATATATGCTTGCGGGTCTCAAACCAGGACTGGGGTTCCCAGCTGAATGTGTTCCAGTTTCCCTTTGATGTCAGGTGTCTCGCGCACCGCCAATTCCCAGTCGTGTGCCCACTGTACTGTGTTTAACAGTACGAGGTCTGCGAGTCGTGCTCATTTTGGTCTTCTTGGTCCCCTAGGGAATTTTTCCGATAACTGTTATGGGCTTCTTCCGATTTTGCCTTAGACTAAGCAGTTTTGGCTTTCCGCCGACACGCATCGGACATCTCTCGCTTGAGACATTCCCCTGGTGGGACTATATATATCATCGGTATTGCGAAGTAGAATTTGTCAACAATGTGGTGTCAAGATCACTTCTACTCATTCATACTAGCGGGATAGATTAGCTATATCCTTGGGTTTCAAATGGTATGTTATCGTAGGCTGTAACCTCACTTGAAGGGATGGTGGGATAGTGGGATGGTGAGACATCAAGGTCACCCCTAGTCGAAGAATCAACCCCGAAGACTGGTGGGTTGTGGGGTCCTTCAGTCAATGGTCTTGCTGAGGGAAGGGCGTAAGAGAAAGTAAGAAGATAGTTTTTCATGTCTGGTCTTGATGCCAGGATGGTATAGGTTGATGAAAATGGGAAGTTGAGA
Source organism: Penicillium verrucosum (assembly GCF_028828655.1). NCBI lineage: Eukaryota > Fungi > Ascomycota > Eurotiomycetes > Eurotiales > Aspergillaceae > Penicillium > Penicillium verrucosum. Next base: position 7,445,187 of record NW_026643210.1, read on the forward strand.
AATGGTGTTGTGGATATATGTATAAGGTGGAGGATGGAGGATGTTAAAGGGATGTTTGACTAAGAAAGAAGAATTCGCGTGACCAGCAGACAAACAGGAATGACAAACAGACTTCAATATTTCATAGGTACCCTTTCATCAATGGACTAGATACTCCACGAACCCTCCACCAAGTCCGGAGATTAACCAATTCAGCCCCCGAAAGTCCCTAGCCCGCAGGGGGCCAACTTCATAGTATTAATATTCTAAACACCCTCCCTCACTTACCCACCTATCTAAATTCCAAATTCTACCACCCATCACCTCCAAAATGGCCTCAGGTCTAATCCTAAACCCTCACCTCCTCCTCCAAACCCTCCCATTAGCAACAAGCACGGGAACTCTGGCGCACGCCCTACTAGAACTAACAACAACCACCGGCTTCCTCCTCCCCTCTCTACAACCCACTTCGGACAAAATCCTACCAAAATGGTACTCCCACGTCTTCAATCGCGCAGTATGGACAGTTCTCGCGCTGAATCTGGGCACGATAACCTCAGCCGCTGGCACGCTGTTCTTGAATCACTATTACCCACGCAAGCCGCTGCAGACAACGGCATTTTACTGGATCGGGCTGGCGGGTGCGATTGGACATTTGGTTTTCGTGCCGTTTGTCGTCGGCCCCGTTAAGAGGATTGTGGATGATGTTGGTGTTAAGGAGGATATGGGGGAGAGTGGGGTTGGTGCGTCTGTTGATATGGCGCGTTGGGTGGGGGTTCATCGGGTTCGGATGGTCGTTGCGGATTTACCGGCTTGGATTGGCTTTTTGGGGGCTATTTTGACCTTGTAATTTTGATTTTGATTTTGATTTTGGATATTGGATATTGTTATTGATAGTGTATGTTGAGATTTGTTGTAGTATGTTGTCTTGGTCTAAATAGAACGCTTTCTCCGCTCATGATATCAACACGCTAATGAATGATACAGTATAAAACACACCAAATATATCGCTAGATCAAAAAGATACATATACACACACGAATCTACAAACTGAAAATCCCACTCCTTTTCTTCCCATGCGGGTAAACTATCAAAGCGGAGATAAACAGCCCAACCGAAATACCAATAGCTGTCTGGATCATACCATATCCCAACGAGGTAAGCGAGGTATTAGAAGTCACACTAGTAGTAGTACTAGAGACATTTCCAGATGAAACAGCCTCAGCATACTCCAATCCAGAAATAATCGACCCACTAGACGCAAGACCCGACGGAACGAGGGTAAAGATACCCGGAATAATAGCAGCAGCCGCATGACCATGCCATAAGCGACTATACAGATTAGCCAGAAGGCCAATGGTAAACGCGCCAACCGTATTAGCGACCTGATTCGAGCCGAGCTTCTTCGTGCTAAAGTAATTCGTGACATAGCCACAAACACCCATGAAGATCGTAACCGGCAACTGTTTCGGCTTGGACTGATTAATCAGCGCAGCGAAGAGACAAAACAGCGCTACAAAAGGAAAATGCTGGATATATTCATTGCCCCAGACCTCCGGTAGATCGGAACAAGTCGTCTCCTTCGTTGCGTTGCGGTCCATCAACCCGTAGATTGTCGTGCCGACGGTAACGCCGTATCCGAGGAAAAGCGAGTAGATAATCGTGAAGACGAGACGGATCGAGCCCGCGTTCATCTGGTGCGACTGTAGCTCGAGACTACTACTCAGCACGGCAAAGCCTGGTAGGATCATTGCGATAGAGGACTGTGCCATGGCTGAGAAGCAGAAGACGCGCTCGCCGTTGTGTTGGATGCTGCCGAACGCCCGCGCGATGAAGGAGGTGAGGACCGCTGCAATGACTTCTAGTACGTTGGAGTAGGTTGCTGAGTTTGGCGCGACAACGTACTGCATGAAGCCTACTAGACAGCCTAGTACGAAGATTATGGGTAGGTCGATAGGGCGGGCGCTGAAGGCATATGGGCCGACGGCGACGCTGGCGCAGCCAGTTAAGAAGATGAGGAGCCAGCGGTTGTAGCGTGGTTTGCGTTGCATGATCTCATCGAGGTCGTGGGTTGCTTGTTCGACGCCGATGACGTCGTGGACGACATTCTTGAGGATGTTGTGTGTCTCTGCGAGACGGGAGAGATCTAGACCCTGCACTACGCGGATGATCTTTACCTCCGCAGTGCGGGTTAGCGGGTCGTCGAAGGACATGAACATGCATCCTGGGATATACATGAACTGGGCTCTGATGTCCAGTACGTTGGAGGTCATCATCATGTACTCTTCAAGACGGTGGGTTGGGGCGCCATATTTCATTAGAGCGCGACATAGCTGCATGATGTACTGTTGACGGGCGAGGATTGCGGCAATGTGGACGGTGAGCTTGATGTTTTTCTTGCTTTTGCGCTTTTGCTTCTTTCGTTCTTTGGGATTTACGGGTGGGGGACCCGTGGCTCCGGGGACCCCAACCCGACCCAAATCCATGGATGCATTGATGAGGGAGGAAGTATAGCTGTGGGTTGGTTTGCTGGGATGGCTGCCGTTGTACCATTTCAGTTTATCCTTCTTTCCACCCGGTGTCACTGTGCCGGATGGTGGAATGCTTTCTGTGTCCAGGTCTGTTTCCGAAGTCGTAGAGACAACACTCATCCGGCTTGTAGTGTGGAGGTTGTTGGCGTATACACGAAGCAATTGTGACAGAAGTCCTCCGGGTGGACCGCCGGGTGTTGCTGTCCCATCTGGAGTTCCTGGGGTTGTCGAACCGGAACGCGGTTCTTCGATGCGTGGAGGCCGTGCTTCGAACTGTGACCCCATTCGTTCCACCAAGAGCCGAGCTTGCGAATCATAGTCTGTTCCTGGGAGTTGGGCTTCTTCATCGGCTGCCTGGCGGGCCTCGAATCCTTGGATATCGTCTATTGCTCCGTAGTACTCCGGTAACATCGGCGAATCCAAGCCGTCAGCCTCTCTTTCATGAGGTCGGCCGAACTTCTCGGCTATCGTGGCAGCCCGATTTTGAACCCGCTGGCTTGCTGTCCGCCATCTTTGGGAAGTCGAGATACTAGGCTTCAGGCTGGTTTCATCTGAGTGAAGGATTTCTGGGTTGGTATCGGCATTGTGATCCTTGTCTTCAGCTCGGTCCCTCTCGGCTATCTCCGCAGAAGGATGACGGATCGGCAGAAACTTTTCCTGCGCCTCTGACATAGCCGGCCAATTTCAACTCTTTCGGAAGTGGGCGGAAGTGCAGTGACTTTTGTTCTTTCGGATATATGGTAGATAGGATCAGAGGAGTAGGACCTCTTTCAGCGGAGCCAAAGTGTATGACAACGGTCTACCTAGGTAGTAACAGAAGGCCCCACAAATGGTCGGACATTATATAAAGAGAAGAGAGAAAAGGAAATCGGAGGAAGTGGGTTTCTTTTGTCTGAAATGAGGAGAACCTGGTCTAATTTGAAGGTTCCACGTAATGCAATTTTTATGCATTGAAGTTATGGCATCAACACGGGCATGATAGGATTTGTTCCTGGCCTGACCCAATTAGGAAGATAACATACATCTTCAAGGAACTACCCCAGTGACATCTGATATCTCACATCAGAATAAAAATAAAATAAAATAAAAAACAAGCTTCTCACTCAGCCGCTAACCCACACTATCTTCCTTTTCTTGTGCTCTCTACGTCGAATTTGCTATTAACATATTAGCACAGCTATATATTAATTACTTGCATAGGTTTCTTAAAAATTGTAAAAAATATCCCGTATAAAAAGCACAATTTTTCCTTAGTCTAGAGTGAAGACTGCGCCTCTCCAGGGCTATTATTAGCATATGGACCATGGTTCCACCTAAAGAATTAAGATGGGGGATTCTAAATAGACCTAGAGATGCTAAGAGACTCTAACCAAATAAAACATGCTATAACTAACTATTCATGTAGTTATTGAATTAGTTAGTTAACTATAACTATGGTTACCTCTATTCTCCTAGTAGGGCCCTTGAGTTGCGCTAATCCGTATCAGGGGATTCTTTTCGGCCCCCATATATCGACGTACCTTGGAGTACATTAATTGTATCTCCTAGACATCTAGTCTAGAATAATCCTACTCTTCTATCTTTTACAGCCTAGCCTAGCTGTATTGCATAATACGGTTCTGTTGAATTAATTGCAATAGGCTTTGTCATATAACTCCCAAGGTTATATAGGACCTGGCTTATCCACGCCTGGCATCTTTGTCCCACCTCCACCAATTTATAGGCGCCCCCAGCCCTTTGCAAGAAATGGCGACTGAAAATCCAGTCTCTTATCTAAGTTGGAACGACACTGGGTCCGCTTCCATCGTTCTTATCCACGGCGCTTTCGTGACTGGCAGTTGGTGGGACCTCGTCGTCCCCCATCTCTCAAGCAAATATCACGTTTTGGCCCCCGACCTGCCAGGCCACGGCCAATCATCCCAACAAGAATTCTCAGTCCAGTCTGCCGCAGATTTACTAGCACGACTTATTCACGACAAGGCGATTGACTCGCACGCACACGTTATAGGACACAGTCTAGGCGCTCGAGTAGCCATCCAGCTCGCATGTACCCATCCCGAGCTAGTGCAATCAGTATTTGTATCTGGATTCCTCTCAATCCCGCGTACCGTCTTCACGCCTTACATTCCCCGTGCGGTGTGGGCGATGCAGCATGTGGAAAACCTGATACCGAGGTCGGTGATTCGATGGGCTATGGACGGCACCGATATTCCTCATAACACAAACGCAACCACGCTCAAGCTTTGTCAGCAAATTGCTACTCCTTCGCCTGAATTGCAATGGCCGTCGCCTTGGGCTGCTAGGACTTTGATTGTCGTTGCTGCAAAGGGTGGTCTTGTACCCAGTGGTGATAGCAAGGAGGTTGGTCTGAGGTTAATGAAGACGGGTCGCGAGGGTAATCCTGAGACGATTGCTTACTTCCATCCGGAGATGCGACATCCGTGGAATCGGCAAAATCCGAAGCTTTTTGCGGATACTGCCAAGGCTTGGATTGAGGGGGAGATATACCTGATGGTTTTGAAAAGCTGCATGAATGACATGTGAGAGATTGTCCACTAAATTAGTATCATAGATAGGGTTGAGAGGCATGTCGTGAATCCAGTTTAGTAACTAGCGAGTCTGGGTTGGAAAAGAACTATACAGTATGGCAGGACAATAAGCAAGGAGGGGCGGCATGTGATATACGATACCATACATGAGGTCCAGAATTGCGTAACTACAACATACTTTAAAGATGTAGATCGCCAAGAGATCGACTGTAATTTAAGCTGATCAAAGGGACCTCGGTAAGTCAGTGAATGTGCTATATCCGTTATGTCCGTTGGGAACCTTAGACGCGATAGAGTTGCTTCAATCTTACTATTTATATACTACGTAGGTCATTATAAGACGGAATGTCCTGTAACAGTCCCTAGGTATTGTACGATTTATATGTATCGCACTGCTAATTGGTGATCTCAGTGCTGTTCATCTCAACATATCCGACACTCCCGACCCCACATCTACATCATCATGTCTCTCCAACACTTCCTCTATCTCTACTGTTATACACAATCTCTACAATCTACACAAATCTACAGTATACAACCAACCTCTACATAAAATCACCCCCATGTCCACCTCCAAATCAAAATCAAAATCCAACCCCCCTCACAACCCCAACAACACCAATAGCCCTCAACCCCCACCACCTCCTCTCCCCACCGGCAGACATCCTAACCAACACCGCAACAACCCTAACAATAACACCGACCCAAGAAACCAAACCCTCCTCTCCCACCTTCACAGTCCACCGCATCCGCGCACACGAACCCCCAGACAGCCCAGACCGCACCTGTCTCCTCTACAACGTGTACGGGAAATCATGGCCGAACACAAGTCGCGTGATCTGTGACACGGAGGGCGTGCCTGTTCTCGTGTTGCGACGGGCTTGGTTAGCGCGGAAATGGACTGCCAGATCTCCTGATCAGAATCAGGATTTATTAGTTGCTTCGGTGCCGTGGACTGCCAATGGACCTGGGTCGAGGGCTGGGGTTGGGGTTGGGATCGGGGTTGGGGGTGGAGGGTTTAGGCTTGAAGTGCGGTTTGTGAATGCGCTTGCGGTTAGGGAGGGGTCTGGGGTTGTAGGAGGGGGAGGGGGAGGGGGAGGGGAGGGGGAGCTGATGTGGCTGGTGTGTCTGGTTCTGACGAGCCGCCGCCCTACAGTGCTGTTTCTGCGGTTGCAGGTGAGGACACTGAGGGAGGTGGGAGTACTCGTTGCGAGGGGGATGCGGGGGGTGGTGCAGAGGGACGAGAAAGTACATCCGCTACATCCACTACTTCCCAATTCACATTCTGGGAGTCCAATAGCAGCAACCCGGAGGCATACGCAATATCCACACTCTCCATCTCTTCTCCCCTCCTACGACTCTGTCCGTCGAGATTCGCCTAATCCCCTACGAGATCTGCTCGATGCACTCGAGCCGCCGCAAGAGCCGGCGCCTGCTGTATTGTTTCCTGTGTCTGCATCTGCATCTGCGTCTGCGTCTGCATCACGAAACGCCAGTACCAGTTCCAGTTCCAGTCCTGCTGATGCAGAAGCCAATGCAGCTCCCGGCTCAAAGGTGGAGTTAAAACTGATGCACCAAGTTGCCTCGGGTACGGGTGTGATGATGGGTAACCAGAAGATCATGCATATCACGCGACACAATTCGATGGACTACAGTAAATCCAAAATGAAATTGAGGTCGAGATGGGAGGTTGAGGTGTCTGAAGGTGTTGATTTGTTACTGGTGAGCTTTCCTTTTGGTTTTCAATTACGGTGAGCGATAGGATGTACTAACATCCCGTGTAGGCAGTGAATATTGTGTTGATTATGGCTGAGTCTGTGTCATCTCAAAACAGATGGAAGTAAGCATCGTTCAAGGGAGTTGATTGGTGTAACTGTAACATGATGGAATTTGTATAGAGTTGTGTAGGACTAGGCTGTCTGTTTCCAATGGGTAAGAATTTTTGATTCTAAAGGATCATCTTGCCCAAACGGCCTTCTCTTCTCTCGCTCGCCAAACTTTTTAAACCATACATTCGTCAGGGGAACAAATCTTTTGTTCCATATTAAGTATTTCGTTGACTCCGGGAAGTCTTTCTCGTCAATAAGGAAAATCAAAAATAATGTCAAAGTAGTGTCAAAACCAGCACTTTCGCATCAGGAATATCTAATTCCAAACCCTTACAACTGAACCTTAGCCATGCGCTTGGTCATGAAGTCGAAGAAGGAGAACTGGCTGGGCTGGTTGCCGTACTCGTACACGAAGCGGCTAGCCAGGTAGCTGCCGAAGATGGCACGGAGGTAGTTCTCAGGGACCTAGGATTGATTAGCGGGGATTCAAAAACAAGATAGAAAAAGAAAGAGGGGAGACATACACGTTCCAAAATGGTTTCCAGACCGATCTTCGCCAACAGACGACGGGGCAGAGCGTCGCCAAGAACAGAGCGACGGAGCGCAACATTGTCCCAGAGCTCAGTCATCTGAAGTTCCTCATCAAGCTTGGTGATGGCCAAGCTGAGACGGTCACTGAGTACACTGCGAAGCACACCAGTCTGCTCGTGTTCGCGCCAGATGGCCTCGAACTCGAGAGCGGCGTTCGACTGGATGACATCCTGCACGTCACGGACGTATTCCTTGTAGAAGTCGGGAACGGTGCCATCCTCGCGGACGCACATGTTCTCGACGAACTCCTCGTCGTTGAAAGACAGCGAGGCGAGGACTTCCAGGGAGGAAGATGTCACACCGCCCTTGTTGGCGGAGGCATCCTTGTACAGAATGCAGCCGGCCTTCTCGAGGCGCAGCTTGGCGTCCTGGGTGATGAACAGGTTGGCACCTTCGACGATGAAGGGGATGATGGACTTGTTGTCCCTGATGAGCTTGCCGACGGATGCAAGGTCAATGGACTCGGGGCGGCCACCGCAGGGCACGAACACGTCGAACTTCTCCTGTGAGCGCAGGTGGTATGTGTTACGGAAGATCATGCCGTTCTGGACGACCTCGCCGCTGGGGAGCTTGACGTTCTTCTCGTCGACCAGGACGCGGTAGCCCTCGGGGGACAGCTTGGTCATGTCAAACTGTGAGATCATCGCGCGCTTCTTAGCCAGGCGGAGGAGCTCCTCGTGGTTCAGACCGTTCGGGTCGTAGATCACACCGGCTCCATCAACAATGGCTCCGTACTTCTCGTTGGAGAGAAGAATCTCGTTGGATCCAAGATCACCGTCGGGGCCACCGGTCTGCAGCTTGAGCTGTGTGGAGGGGTCGATTTTCAGCTTGCGCTGAATTCCGAGCACGTACTGGCGGACCGAGAGGGTAGTCATGCCGTAAGCGTCGTGGGGAATACCACCCAGCTTGGGGCTTTTTCCAGTGAAGAACGACTTCCACCAGGGAGCTCCACGGCCGCGAGCGTGCTCGGTGGCCCAGTTGACGAGCTCAGCGGTGTTCTCGTCGGGGCCCATGAAGAGAATCTCGTCCTTGCCGTGCAGGTCAACGATCGGATCCTTGATACCGGGGCTGACGGGGGGCAGGAGCAGATCGAGAATACTGTCAATGTACTTCTCGAAGGCGACCCGCGCCTTGTCCTGGTGGTCGGCATCCAAGAGGATGACACCCTTGGCACCGCCTTCGGGGATATCCTTGTTCTTGCGCTGTTGGGTATTGGCCAAGTTGTAGTTTTCATCGAACAACGAGCGAGCGTTGATGTTGTATGCTTCGCCGTTTCGACTCTTGACGATACGGATACCGCCACGGGCAATGTCGCGGAACCGCAGGTGGAAACCACGGAACTCGGAGCTAATGACCAGGAACATGCCGTAGAGAGGCTGGGGGTATTCGTGCTCAAGCAAGAAGTCCGGCTTCAAGCGGAAGCTGAGAGCCACCTTGGTCGGGGTGAAGAAATTGGTCTTGAGGATGGAGGCGTTGAACACGCGGAAGGAGGTCATAACCATCTCGTCGTGCTCGTTGAGGGCGGTACCACGGATGAGCTGCTTCAGCTTGGTGCCATCGAGGACCTCGTCGACCTGCAGACGCAGGTAACTGAGAGTAGGGAGGAAGTCATCACCAGATTCCTGGGTCTGAACGTAGTGGGTGTTGGCGAAGTCAAGGTAGAGCTTGTGGATAAGCTCGGGGTATTTGTTGATAATCTCAAAGATGTAATCAGCAGTGAAAGTCTCCGTACGCAGACGCTTCTTGATCTTTGAGAGCAACTCTGCGTGCACACTGTTGTTGCTGTCCAAAAGAGCAGCCAACGAAGTGTACTCTGAGCCCAGACGGTTAAGGAACTGTTGTACGAACACCCAGGCGCAGTGGGCGTAGATTGTCTCCTGCAAACTCAGACGACCAGTGGCGAAGTGGCCCTGGAAGCGGTTCTGAGGGATACAGTATAAGAGGGAGACCTCCTTCATGATCTGGTGGATAGCAGCCTCAATGGGAGGGAACTTGGCTGAGATCTCGGAGTTGTCTGAGGGACGCAGGTAGAGCGAAATCACAGTGATTCCGTTGGAGAAATTCTCCAGGTACTTGCGCGAGCTGGTCAAGCGGTAGTAGTGGTACAAATCTGACAGGGCACTGAATAAGCCCATAGCGGATCCCTGGCGGTACGCAATCACCAGACGCTTTTCCCGGCTACCCTCGATCTCGAACATCTCAATGACGGGACCGGAGCGGCCAACGGCTGTGGCGATGATTTCCTGGTAAATCGCCTTGGTGTTGGGGGTGGCCTTCTGCAGGAAGCGCTTCTCGCCAATGATATCGATGTTGGTCTCATTCGGTGAGGGGTTGGGGTTGGCAAACAGGCACTTGTACACGAAGTAGCAGCGGAGCTGCTGGCCGTTGTCGCCTGGCAGAGTGCTAGGCGAGCGGAAAGTCTCCACACGGTAGCTGTTGGCACCCTTGGAGTGGTTGACGTACTTCTCGTCGATGCGCTGCTCGTAGCGTGGACCATCGACAGATACAGTACCGGGCCTGCTGGTATCGATGTAAACAGCATGGTCCTCGGCCTCTTTGTCCAGACGAATCTCCAACTGTTTATCATCGCGGGCATAGGCGGCGACTTTGGCGGCGTAGAGGGATAGGATCTGGGTTACAATAGCATCCACAGACTCGGTCTGGAAATACGTATCATCGATGCCAAGCTTGTTATAGAACCAGGTGGTTTCGGAGATGACAAAGTCACTAGGGAAGAAGCCCTTCTCCTCCAATATGTCCATAACTGCTGGGAATTAGCCAATTGTATCATCTCGATATTATCAGTCAATTCCACTGACCCTGCTCCATCTGCTTCTGCTTGCCCTCGAAGGTAGCCGCGATATAGCCCGGGTCCTCCTCGGAGAGCACACGGTGCGGGGTACCAGGAATGCCCAAGTGAGTGGGCTGCGGGGACGGTTGTCGCAAAGCACCTCCAACGACATGATCTAAGTGCTTGTTGTGGGGGGAAAGCGTTGGAAACCGATGGGGGTGCCGGAGCCGGAGCTCCCATCCTGGCGAGGACGAGAAGGCAAGCTCGCGCCATTGCTATTGACAGTCTCCGACAGTGGGGTAGATGCGGGAGACGACATGATGTAGTATGTGAGGAAAATCTCTTAACACGTAAGAGCGAGAATATGAAAGAATCTATAATAAGTCAATTAGTTGAGATGAATCATCGAGTCGGCACGTGTGTGGAGATGAGATAAGGCGACACAAAGAATGTTCTTATCTCAACCAGACAAGTTGAGATAACAAGCAAGGAGAGACAAGAAAGAAGAAGAAGAAACTTACTGGCAAATATAATGATCACCGATGGTCGCCATGGACTGAAGGTGATGAGAAAAGGGAAAGATGGGTTTTTGGATTTAGAGGAACCAGAAAATCCGGGGAACCCTAGTCCTTTTATACAGAAACTTGATTGTTTTTTTACTTGAGGACTTTTAATAGTAATTTATCTTTAATTCCTATTATCTCTATTAATTCTCTATTAATTCTCTATTAATACCAACTTGAATTTATTTTCGATTATTTTCGATTATTATTACATTATTATTGTATGTCCCGCAACCCTCTTGACCAGTTATAGCCGATGGTAGGCGGGAGGTTCTACCGTATAGAGAGGTCTCGAAGCCCATTGCGATCCGCCAGTTCCACTTGTTCCACCCCAAAACGATCATTCTCCGTCCACTTTTGACTAAGAAGCGGCGATACATTGTACGCTGATTGGAGCTCATCGCCCCTCCTTCCGAGCTCAAGCCGATAGAAAAATCCCGCTGCGTCATGCGGGCCGATAGGAGGGAAAAAAATTACCTCAAAAGCCTGGAACGTGGCTCAGACGAACTACCTAGGCAGTTTACAGGAACAGGGGCAAAAGAGAGGTGAGCGGGTGACCTGCAAGAGGCTTGAACCTGAAAAGAAAAAAAAAGTCACCTGAGATGTCGATGTATACAGGAAGGACCTTGGAATGATGCGGTCTCTATCGAACATCGTGGAATGCAATGTGTCATGGAGAACCACTTCGGTGTTTTTGCTAAATGCCTCAATTCTCAATGTTCCAGCCCGGATGGCGTACCCCCCAGATCGCATCGTGATCGACTTATGTTGTACCCTACTCATTTAGATCCACTGGTGGCTGTCTCGGTCCGGGGGATTTTCGCCACTGGGAGATAGTTTGACGAGTTTGACACGTTTGGCCAAGACCAATTGCCATTTGATGCGATGTTTGCGAATGTCACCGGGCCGGTGATAGAAGAGCCGGTGACAAACAGTATGTCATATATCTCCAACTGGGGCCTCTCCAGGGCCTCTCCAGGGCTGGTACCTGGATCACTTGCGGGGTAAAACATCACCATCACCTTCTACACAGTGCACAGTCTTCAGTTATACATCGTTATTCGTTAGAAATGGCGCATTGGCACCTCTTTACCCCAACAACTATATCGAATACTTTTTTTCTTACGCATCCCAATAAATTCAAGGCGGGGACCCTTTACGTGATTGCGGACTCTCGGCGGCCTTGCGATTGGAAGAACCCGCCGGCCACGGAAAGATGAAGTAATTGCTGTCCTCTAGGGGAAATGATATTCCGTTCCCGTGACGTAAAAATTTAGAAGCCTCAGGCATTGGGATTTCAATTTTTCTCTCCAAGTCTGAAGAGTCGGGAGACAACCGCTCGGGTGGCCTTCCGATCCCCCAGGTTTTTTTCCCTTTACTTGGTTTATCTAGTTTGCTTGACACATAGAATATCTTCCCCATGTTTCCCATGATTTCCTGCCGTCTGATTGGTATCACCATCTGACACGAGCTCGGACGCCAAGTTCACAACTATCTGGAGATATTTCACCGGTGTTGGCAGTTAGGGAGAAGCCTGTGTAGTCAATTTCCAAGATAGGACACGAGGCACTAGCAGGTCAGAAGATCATCTAGAAAGATAGTCAGCTTGCTTTTTGAAAGCATATTCTCTGCAAGGTTGAAAGTGGCATGGAGTTCAGGCCCCAGGGTGGTAAGTCTAAAGTAGGGCTCTCGTTCCTGAAAGATCGTGACAAACCCAAATAATTAGATAAAGATCTTCGAAGGTGTGCAAGGGTCAGAATAGAACGCGATTCCAAATCTAACAATTCGTCAGTGTTAATCTGTAGATCGGGCACCCTTCCCAGCAGAGCAAAGAGTCGATTATCTGGTCTCGATCTTTCCCGATCGAAATATCCCCTGCGTATCGATCGCATCAGCCCTGTGTGTTCGCCTTATCATACATAACTATATGTACTTGGCTGGAGGGATAAACCAGGGTACTTATTGTATACCCAAGCCTGCCTACTACTAAGTCTACCACCCTACCAGGATCCCCCCGTCTATCGATAAGGCAGACAAGCTAACCCGAGGTGTTGGGTAGACCAACATTTATTCAAATATGTATGTTCAAGTAGTCCGAATAGCTAGTAGCCCATGATCACGTCAGCTTATAACCATCCATGGATGCATCCATGATGCATAGGATGTGTTGTACATCTTGTACCTGACCAATCTATCCCACAGTTAGCGCCACTAATGTCGAAAATGGTGTAACTATCTAACAACACACTGGGCAGCCAGCTCACTCCCGCTCTTTGGCCCTATCTATAGTTACAATCTATCGCAAGTACATGATCAAAGGTATCTCTAAACGAGCGGTGAAAAGGACAAGTCACCACGTCGGGAGCTTATCTTACGTGGTCACCAGAAGACGAAAAGAATGTTATTATCTACGAGATTTCACGAGGTACATGGTGCACCTCAATATGCAAGTATATTAAGTATATTAGACATAGCGCAGAAGTTCCTGATACCACAATATGATACTCCGTAGTATATTCATGTTGCTATTATTATAAGCAGATACTACGGGAAGCCCATCCGCGATTCAAGGAGGTCCAAAATGCCGGAGAAATGCGCCTTAGATCGCCATCGGAGACCCGGTACCCAGGAAATCAGGAAATTAGAGTCTGTGGAATGGACATTCTGGAGATTCTAGAGTAACACTCCCCCTTTCCCCCAGATAACTATCCATTTGTGAGTACGTATGTGCCAGTGGAGTGGAGTGCATTGCATATTGAAAATAGTCAAATCACTACGGTGGCCCCTTGAATCCGGGGGAGAAGAATTGTGGAGTTCCCTATTTGGACGTCGATCAACGGTTGAACGGTCAAGAGGATTTTGGTACTTTTGTAGCTCAACGTTTGTGCCCCTGAATGCACCAAGGAGGTGACGGTGAATCGCTGGGAAAAAGCTAACCCCCAGATCATGGATCGTATCCCTAGGTTGGGCATCATAAACCCTTCGGCATTGACTCGGTATAACGATGTAAACACATCTCAAACAAAGGATTTTGATATGCGCCTCAGACTGTTTCGGCCCCTGGCATGGTCCACTACTCTCCCTTGTGATTTACTCGAGGTTCCGAAACTATTACAGGTTTATTTGTGGCGCTATGCGATATACTATTTCATTCATACAAGTTTATCGTCTGTTGGATTGGAGTTATACTATAGGCGGGTCTACCGGTACTTGAACTACCCCTTTTATCATATGTATACAACCCAACCTAAGTGCCTTTGGGCAATCTTGTCTCAGTTTTTAGAAGATCGTCCTGATTAGCAATGCATCTCGGGTAACGGTGAACACGTCAAAAGAGAAAAAGTCCTGATATGAGGGTTTTCAATAGACGGTGAAAATGGCAACGGTTCCGAAATCGGATGATAGCTTTTCCCCGGTAGGCATACAACATATGTATAACTAGTTACATAACTATATAGTTATATATATTTCAGATCATATCAAATAATAGCTCCGATTCCTGTCGCCACCCCCAAGCCGATCCCCTACACCGCAACGAAAATATCCCTTCCATAACCCCGGCAATCTGGTCGCTGGGCCCCGGTTTTGTTCTCGAAAGGATCGCCCGCGTATCCGCTCTCGTGCCGAGGTCAACAGCGAATTTTCTCCGGGAAACGCTAGAAGGCGTAGAATCATAGGAAACAACCCTTAAACTAAGTACGAATTCATTAGGTTTTAAATAGACCCTTGCCGATTCAACCGGTTTAATCGGCTTTCGCTAGCTGTTCCCGCCTTCCAAGCTAGTTGTTTTTCTATGGTACGGAGTAAATAATGTCAAATAACACAATACATAATACTATCAATTGATTCATCGATTCCCACCCCCTGGGTTCTCTCCCCCCACACTAACGCGTCAGGCCCCATCTCCTTTGTTTTTTTATTTCTCCCCGACAGGCTTTCCGGGTTGGGCTCCCGCTGTTCCGATGGGGAATGTTCCCCATCCCTACCTTGATAACTGGGTTATTGGGCGGTTTAGAATGAGGCGAATAGGCTTGGCGGGCAGATCTCTAGGGAGTAAGCATTAGGCCTGGCCAGGTATGCGTGTACTGGGTACTTTCGTGCTTCCCCAGGGAATGTACTCCTCCACACTTTTACGGGGATGACTTTTTTTAATTATTTGATTATCTGTTTTGGGGTGTCTCATATATTTTTTTAGATTATTATTTATTGATAGGAGAAAAAAAATATAAACGACCCGTTGACCCTGAAATCGTCTTGCCTTTTTTCCTAGTTC
Organism: Penicillium verrucosum; assembly: GCF_028828655.1. Lineage (NCBI taxonomy): Eukaryota > Fungi > Ascomycota > Eurotiomycetes > Eurotiales > Aspergillaceae > Penicillium > Penicillium verrucosum. The sequence goes on from NW_026643210.1 coordinate 7,460,293, forward strand.
TGTTCATTCTCTGAAATTATTTTCAAATACTATATATACCAAGCACTGTCAACAGCTTTGCTATCATCATTCACTTTGATCGTCTTCAAGTCTTCTACCGGAGCAATACTATCACTGCAATAATCAAGTTAATCGAGCCTCTTCACAACCGGCACAACTATACCCTATCATCCCAACAACAACACCACAACACTTGTTACTATTACATCTCGCAAATCCCTGAACCCAATAATTCCTTTTATCCTTGTAAGTAAAACTTCCGTCACCACTTGCCACATCACATCGCTCCCTCCGACCCGATCCACCGAAACCGGGCCTCGGGCAACTTCGGAGCCACGAGCTTCATCTATACCGGAGCATATGCCAAATCCCAGTACAAAGCACAAGCACTCTGCACAAACAGAAAGCTGACCTTGAACCTCGTGAATATAGTCCCAAGAACAATTCCAGCCTTACCTTAATACATCCCTCAAATTCCAGCCGAGGTTGCCGATCAATTCCATACTTTCCTCAAGTATAAAATCCAACAAACCAACAACTTCATTCTTCAACATATTTAAACACCAAAACTCAAAAGAGTCCTACTCTACCCTCTCAATCTCTACATCTTCAATCAAGAAATCCAAATCCAAATACAATACAATGGCCACCGTCGCAACCAAGACCGCAACCCCCGTCATGCCTCCCTCCATCTCAATGTCGCAAGACATCTCCCGCGCCATGACAGCCTCAAACCAAAAGACAGAAAAGACCCGCTCAATCCTCATCGATGGCATGCCTCCCGCGCCTCCGCCATCCCCCGTCGCCTTCTCCAAGGGCAAGACTTGCTACAATAATATCCCCAGCTTGAGTCTGGAGTGATTCAACCTCTTCTTCTTGACTTGGCCTTCTGAAAAAGAATTTATTGTACCATCATCTAATATTCTCTGATAATGGTCTTTTGCACACTTGGACTTTCAGGGCCGTTTGACGGATTCACTCTGTCCTGTCCTGTCCGTGGTTCTCTCTTCCTTTTTTTTTTCCTATTCGTTCTTGACTTGATATCCGCAATGCTTGTTAGCCTTATGTCTTTCTTTTTTGGTATTTCTCTTTTGGCTTTCTGTTCGTCTTTCCTTTTGCTTGTCGCCTATTGGATTTAGCGTGTTGCATGGCGGCGCGGACATCTATAATCTGGTTCTGGTTTTGCGCGATACGCGCCTTTAAAAGTCTGGGGAATTGGTGTTTTTACTTTGGGGTTTCCCTGGGCTTTCCAAATCAGAAATGAAAATTGGATATTTTTTTCTTATTATACTTACTACGCTACTTTGTATACCTCTTTGTGTGTGACCTTGATAGGGAATGATTCGCATTCTTTTTGTTTATGATTATTGCCCGGTATATATTTAGCCACCGACTCTATATCGTACCACCATCAATAGCTTTGCTACTTACTACAACTATAATTGCTGTCCAATAGAACCTAAACAGTCTTGTATTTGGACTCGAATCCTCGGGAAGTCGAAGGTACGATGTGCTGTGACCATGAATCACCATGGTTCCTAGAACACTACTTTCGTGCGTGGGAAATACAAAGTACCAAATACATAGTACGAAATAAACAGCCTGGAACCTGTAGCCCGACAAAACGATCTCCTTGGTGCATGTGAAGATCTGCCGATCCCGACGTCACCAGTCTCGCATTGAGGAAGGAGATCGGGTCGCACCACCTGCTCTGTGTTCTATAGACACGTTCTAGATGCCAAAAAGGGGAGTACTGGATACGGGATACAATTGGAAGAGCAATCTATGTCTTATCATGGATTGCGTGATCAGTTATTTCGTTTGAAGGGGAACAAGGATTTCATTCCTGCATTGGGGTTGTGGATGATGCCACCCTCTAGATCCACCTAGACGGCCCAGGGTAAACAGGGTTATTTTTAGCGTAGCTACGATGGCTCCATCGATGTGCTGTTCCCTTGGCCAGGTTGAGTGGGATCCCTCTCCAGTGATTGCTTGTTTTGGGACGATTGCCCCGGGGTTTGTGATGCCATTCCTCCGATATCGTAGAAATAGAAAGTCAGTTGTGTCTCTCTATCAAGAAAGTAGCCTCTTCGTTTCCAGCAAGGATATCAATATCCCTTGGTCAGTTCCTCGATTCCCGGCACTTCCATGTGACAACACAAGTCAGCTACGTAGCAATAGCGTAGAAACTACAACGCAGATCCAGTGATATTCCAACTTCCGGTGGGTTGTTCAGGCTCAGTATGGTGGACTCAAAGACACAGGGTCTAGACTTAGACCCTGTTTCTGTGTCGAGGTTAGCACATCATGAAGTAAGATCATCACTGTCAGACGTTAACTCCAAGTCGGAATCGGACTCTGCCTCATCAGGGTTGAGCTCTTGAATCAGCATTTCAAGGGTCGCCTTGGCGTCCAGATCCCCTCTCGAAGCACGTTCGTTTAGCCGCTCGATCTCAGCAAGCTGTGCCTCGGTACGGGCCCAGCCTTGCTGTCTATCCGCCATATTCACCTGCCGGCGTGTACTCATGACCGTGCGAACGGTGTCGCTCTCCCCCTTGGCGTTCTTGATCTGCTGCAACCGGTGGAGGAACTGTGCCTGGTGGGACGGCGCTGCGGGACGACGGGGTACGCTGAGGGGTTCGGCTATCTGAGAAGCTGCGGGATCGACGGTAGGACCTGTGGTTGAGGGTCCCTCGGCAGGGACTTTGACTTGTGCTGGTCCAGCGCTGGGGACGAGCTGTGCCTTCCGGCCGAGGATCTTCACACTGTTGGCGGCCAAAAGCTCGTAGGAGGGTCCACTGTGTAGCGGTTGAGGGGAGCGGTTGTCCGGGTCGGTTTCTGTGTCCGGGCGAGCGAAAACTAGTTCGGTGCCAATTTGATCGGCCCAGGAGCAACTGAAAATTTGGTTGCGGTATGAGACGATTGGATTGGTCGTGTGGAGGTCGAGAATTTGGATTCGTTCGTTCGGGAGATTACCCGTCTCGGCGCTCTCGATCGGAGGATAAGCTTCGCCTGCCAAACCTTGCCCCATGTCATCTGCAGGGTTCTGTGTCTCCTCCAGAGACGTGGGGTCTTTTGGACCGCGACGTGGAGGGCGCACTGGGCCATGGTGGGCGGTCAGGTCCAGGTTGAGATAAAAGGTCTATCAATCGATTAGCAATATTAAGAGAATATAGGATTAATTATTCCCACCTCAGTCTCTGGGCCATATTCATATTCATATTCATCATCTGAGTCGGCCATTGTAGTTGTATCCATGATGAAATAGATGCAAGAGGTCTGGGATGAGAATGGGGTCTGGAACGATAGGGTCTGGAACAAAAAGCGCAGATAAGATAAAGATGAGTCAGCTTTCTGCAAGCCAAGCGGTGAGACGGTTGATCTTCCCCTCTTTTCCCAATTGGGACACAATCAACATCGACCTGGCAAATAATATGGCAACATGTGCATTTCTTGATGTTTCAATTGGAGGGGGTTATCTCTACCTTGCTGTATTGCTGTAGAATTGAATAGAATTGACTTTTTCTCTTTTTCCCCTCGACCATGTACCAAAAATTATTAGAAATCATTTTAGCTGTTCATATCTACATGTCCAAGATTATAGGAAGTAGTATGGTGCCCAGCCCTTCAGCCTTATGAGAAAAAAAAAAAAAAAAAAAGAACAAGCCCACTATCTCACCAGAACAAAGACAATGAGAATGGGATCATCTATTTGTAAGTTAAGTTCCCGTTGCTTCCGTCTCCGGCTCTGGACGGATACGCCATACGCCTCTATGCACTCGGTATATGGCATCCGGCTTGGCTATGACTTTTGGTGCATTTCCGCTTGCTCCCGGTCTGACCAGCTCAAAATATTGAACGTTCTTGTTGTTGCTCTTTCCTTTTTTTTCTTCTTCTTCCTTTTCTTCCTTTTTTTTCCCTTTTTGGAATTTCTTAATTGGGATATATATTTAAGGACTCGGAACATCGGGAGTTCGCTAACCAAGGGACCTGTGTGTTTTTATATATAGGTAACCCCACGGTCCTGTTGTGCGCCCTCCTTGTCCCAACTCTCGTTATCTCTCGTCCTACCATAGTTCCTGGGGAATGCCCGACCGCTGCAGCCCTACCACTTGAATCCCACTACATTGAACCCCTAGCCTCGACTGCAATTCCCGAAATCACAGTCTATGAACATACCCCACATAGTTCTTCGGCCCTGACAGTCTATGTCGATTCGCTCCAGCAGATGACCCGGAAGGCCAAGGCAACAATTGCCGTGCTCTCGACCCTGATCGCTTATGTATCCATCAACAGCATAATCCACGTACTCCGACCGGCCGCTTTTGTCTGGTCCGCCGAGGACTGGGAGGAGCGGAGCTGGATCGCGAGCTCGCGCTCGTGGTTCGACCGCAAATCCTGTCGATGGCTCGGCATCTGTGGCGCAGCCCATTTACAAACCGTACACGGCGAATTCGGACATCGCGATTCAGCGGAGTGGGTAAATGCGCAAGATGCCGAGCCAGAGACACCATGGCGGTCCTTTTGGCTTAGCGGGGCTAGTGAATCCGAGTGGGATGCCGAGGAGCGGGCTCGGCGGCAGATCCCGGACTATGTTTTCCATTATGCCCCACTCGTTCACCTTTATTCTGGCGAGCAGTTCTGGCCGGGGGATATCGCAGAGCACTTGCATCATACTACTCCGACCCTGAATTACACTCCGATTCAGGCCCAATGGGACCATCCGACGCTGGCCGATCTGGATGAATTGAACAAGTGGGGGCCCAGACACGTTTTCTTGACGAGCAATGATGATGTACAGACGCGTCCACCATGGCTGGAGGGTGACAGGAATATCCCACAAACAGATGGGAACCACAAGGAAGAATCCTGGGCTGATTGGGATGGTCGAGTCGATGGTGAAATTCCCGGTGACACGGAGGAAGATCGTGCCAAGTGGTACGATTTTCGCCAAATACAACAAGAGGCTGCAGATGTACACGAATCAGAGACCAATGAACATTCTCAAGCTCAGCAAATACTCAGGGAGGAGATCCGCAAACGCTACGGTGGAGAGGAGATCTACGATGGTGGTGCCGGTGGTCGAAGCGATGCCCCTGCAATTCTGGTGGTGATGGACAAAGGCAATGGAATCGTCGATGCGTTTTGGTTTTACTTTTACAGCTTCAACCTCGGTAACACTGTTGTCAACGTGCGGTTTGGCAATCACGTCGGTGACTGGGAGCATTGTCTGGTGCGATTCCACAATGGCAAACCAAAAGCGCTCTTCTTCAGCGCCCACCAAGGTGGCGAGGCGTATAGCTACGAAGCCGTTGAGAAGATCGGACAACGGGTAAGGACTCAAGTAACACAAGTAGCAAGTATCATTTCGCTAACTTTCCCTTATCAGCCCGTTATTTACTCTGCCGAGGGCAGCCATGCCATGTACGCCACGGCCGGAGTGCACGAGTACCTTCTCCCCTGGGGAATGCTGCACGATGTAACCGACCGCGGTCCACTATGGGATCCCCTTCTCAACTCGCAGGCCTACACCTATGACTTTGACAGCGAAGATCTGCGAGCCTCCACCTTCAGCCCCTCTGCCCCAACGGAATGGTTCCATTACAGGGGCCACTGGGGTGACAAGTTCTACCCACTAGGCGATAATCGTCAGTATCGATTCGCAGGCCAATACCACTTCGTGAACGGACCCCTTGGCCCGAAGTTCAAACATCTCAACCGCCACAAGGTGTGTCAGGGCTCCGATCGTTCTCCCTGCATCATCAAGAACTATGTCGAGCAAGGGAAGCGGCCTCAGCGGTGGGGCGCAAGCAGACCGGGAGAGTAGCCTTTTTGTGGACATCCATTCAACTTTGGAATCTCTTACCTCTCGCTCATCTGTTACGGTTACGAATTATCTGCCCATATCCCCCTTTCACCTATCCTCAGAATCTTCTGAACCAACACCAATTTATACCCAACCCCAAATTTAGTAAAGCACCCCGGAGATGATCCTTGCTGAAATATCTTTTCTTTTCTTTTCTTGCGCTTTTTGCTTTGATGTTTATCCCAGATACCCCCTTTGTTACTGAAAATCCTTGACCAAGGCCAACAGTATAGAACCCTCTCACGAATGAGATCATGACCCTTCATTTGATTTGACACAACTTGCATGTGCTATGGCGTGTTTACTAGCTTTTATTCCAACCCAACTCTTATCTCTTGGATCCTGGGCGTTCTGCGTGTTTGTTTTCTCTTTGCTAGAAAGCTACGAACAATCTCAAAAAACCCATTACCCTCATACGAAGTACCATTACGTTTATATTTGGATAAAGCTTAGGTGACGGTAGAATGAGGTTTGGATGATGCTTGGTATGCAGGCCAAGGCAGCAGTTGAGATCCAGCCCTAACTCTCTACCAACATTGGAAACCACATAGATTTACAGCTGCAACTGTACAACAGAATGAAAAACATGTTCCACTATTGGGGTAGTAAATATATGACAAGAAAACATAAATATTTTATTCAGTACGGGACCTCTATCCCCGAATCTCCCAGAGACGGATACTACCTTGCTCATTACCAACAGCCAACTGCTCCGAGTTCGGCGAGATAGCCACCGATGAAATGCGACCAAATGGTGTATTGGAAGTAGGCCAGTTACGGTATACAGTGCAGGTAGGAAGGTGAACTAAAAGAAACACCGTTAGCAAAGAACACACAAAAGACAAAGAACCGGGGGAGTCAGAAAAAACATACCAAGACGCAAAGCATCACGCTTCCACCGACTCGCCATAGCCATCATCTGCCCATCAGGCGCAAAGACCAAATGGCTAATGGGGGTAGTGAGCTGATCGAGCACACGGACCGGATCAGGGTTACGCGGGATACCCGACTGAGCGGGAGAATCCTTCTCAGCAGCCGAAGCATTCGCATACGCCGCGGCCCATTGACGACGATCATAAACGTTAACAATACCACTGGAAGAACCAATCGCAACCCAACGATCTCCACCAAGCTGAGTGCGGCCCGAGCGACCACCAAGACTGAGAACCGTCGTGCCGACAGCACCGGCATCCACCCAGCGCGCAACAACACGGCCTACACGTCCGTCCCACTCAGAGACCTCACCATTCTTCGACACGACTGTCATACCCTCGCCGTCGGACCACCAGGCGAAGTCTGCGACACCGCCACGGCCGTCGACGCGCACCTGTGCGATCCACTGTGCGGTGTTGGCGTCCAGGACGTTGATCAGACCACCGCCCTTGCGGGCTGTGCCGACTAGGCCGACGAAGCGCCCGCATGGAGAGAGCTTGAAACGCTCCATGGACTTTTGTTCTTCCTTGCGGTCGGAGGAGCCGTTGACTTTGTCCACTTTGCCAGTGTCCAGGTCCCAGATGTGGAAGTAGCGTCGACGGCCCGAGGCGAAGATTTTGTTGCCTGTGGGTGCGGCGAAGGCGGACGTGTGGATTGGTGTGCGCTTGATGTGCAGGGAGGTGAGGAGGGGGTTGGGTGCGGGTGCGGAGGGGGAGATGTGGTGCAGGAAGAGAGTGGAGGCTGGTCCGGAGGAGAGCAGGAGCGGGTAGTGCGGGTGGAAGGTCAGGGAGTCGACGGAGGAGGGTTGGGATTTGCCGATGTCCTTCAGTCTCTGGATGTCGATGACTTCCTGGCGCAGCTTGCGCTTTGTGTTGGAGCGCGCGTTGTCTTCTATGCGCGTCAGGTCGGAGGCGTTTTGGAGGAGCTTGGCTAGAGGCTGCATGGAGAGGTTCTCGTTCTCGTCGTCCGAGTCGATTTCTTCCTCGCTGCCCGAGTCCGAGTCCGTCTTGCGGCGCTTGAGCTCAGGTGTGGCCCACTCAGGTGTCGGGTGCAGACGTGTGAACTGTCTGCGCAGTCGTCGGACATATTCCTTGCCGCTGACTACATCTTCGGCTTCGGTGTTGCGCAGTTTGCGCAGTCTGGCTTGGCCTGCTAGCGACACGGCGAGGCGCTCGTCGTCGCTATCGTACCATACTGCGGGCTCGTCATCTTCTTCGTCGTCCTCGGCGTCCGACGGGGTTTCCGGTGATGGGATGAAATCAGTGGTGGGAGGTGCACCGGAGTCAAGGAAGAAAAGCTAGATTAAAACAAAAATTGTTAGATCGAAATCCAGAGATCTGTAAACGCATGGTAGTGGAGTCGCATACGTCTGAATCGGCTAGAGCAGCCAAATCCTGGCCCTCGCCTTCCTCGGCATCCTCGCTGACATCGCTCTCATCATCACTGTGCAAAGTGAGAGCCATACCAGCTTCGCGGTCCTGCTGGTTCTTCAATGCGCCCATGAACCCCTCATCGTCGCCAAAAAGCATACGCTCTAGCTTCTTCTCCGCCTCATCCTTCTCGGGCACATCCTCCTCATCCGAGCTAGTTTCGTCGTCCATCTCGACATCTGAGTCTTGCGGGCGGATATCGGCCGTAGTGTTCTCGAACGGAGACCGGGTGGTCGTCCGCTTGGACTTTTCTTTTAGCCCTACGTTAGGCATGGTGGTTGGTGTGAGGATATTCGCCAATCAAGCACAATTGCTTGCAGACTCGGTCACCGAATTGATACTTGATTGCGATAATGCAATTCTAGGCTGCGAAAGTTCCTCAGGCGGAGCTGGAATATTTTTCTTCTTTGATTTTTCCAGAATGGGCAGATCAGAGCGGTGTGGAAGGCGGCATATATTATTGCCTTGGATTTAAGGCGGCTAGTTATCAAAGGCCATCCAAATAAGCCCCCAGACACTCATTTGACATCTTTTTCGTCCTCTTTGGGAAGAAGTCGATGAGAAGAGCCATAATAAGAGACAAAGAGTAACTTCTATTCACATGAAAAAGGTGGCAAGAGACATAATATATCGTTAGGCTCCAAGGTTAGATTACGAGTAATAAAACAGTTATCCAAATGCACAACCTACATAGATGCATGCACACTAGATAGTAGGGGAAACAGTGTATATCATATTAATATTCAAGAGCGGAAAGTCATATACACGTTGAAGACTACCAGTAACACCGAACATTGAGAACAAAGTAGGTATGAAGTTCCCAAAGTCAGAACAAAAGCAATATTCAGCGACGTGTTACACTAGCTTTCGAGTCATGGTCATCAGAACTGCTACCCGAGCTCGGAGGTTCATATGGAGGAACAGGACTGTGATCCTCAGGAAGTAAATGCTCGGATTCCTGGAGAGCATCTGCAGTAGCCTTCGGTTGCGATGTGATTCTCGGAGACTTGCCGGTTTCTTCATCATCAGAATCAGTTGAATATGACTCATCCAGGCCAGCAAGAAGAGCCTCTCGGCGGTGAGCATCATCGTCTGTGGTAGGATCTCCAATCGTGTCATCCACCGCGTATTGCGAGACTGGTTTCTTGATGAATATGTCGATGATATAATACTGGATGGCGTTCATGATTACTGGGAAAAGAAGCATGACGAAGAAGATCTGGACAGCAGCGTTGCCTTCCGTCCACCTTAGGGCCCAGTCGCCGACCTTGACAATGAAAGGTAAGAGCTCGATGAGGAAGAACACACATATCTTCATGCCGAGCAATCCCATGAAATAAACGATGGCCTGTTTGAGCCACCAGGTTACGCGTGGGGGTTGGCCATAATTGCCCGACTCTATCGATTCTGGTGGGTTTGCAAGAGGTGTGTAGGATACCAAATAGTTGAGAACGCGGAGAAGGAGAATTAGAATGGGGATACCGAGGGTAGTCTGTTACATATGTTAGCCAAAAGCTCCTCAATAAAGAGATCAAAGCAATATCAGGAGAAACGCACATCGATCCCCAGGTTCAGTAAGTAGAATGAGCATGGGTTCGGCTTGTATGAGCTTCGAATCTCCAGTTGGCCGGCAGAAAACATCGACATGACCAGATTCAGCATGTGAAGCATCACAGATCCGAAGACTTGTTTTGAGACGTCAAAGGCCCAAATCTTCAACGGGCGCTGTGGTCGTTCTCTCCATCTTTTATAGACTAGAGACAATAATGCGAGGCCACCAAGGGCAATCTGAACAAACACAGAGAATGGGCCAAGCAGCCTGCATTCTCCTCCTTCACCATTTGAATCTTGCCCTGGGCTTGAAGAATTTGTTCCATGATAGTATAGTGTGTGGGTACTAGAGGGAGTTGGAGTTGTGACCGCGATGAGTGTGGTCGCCGCTATCGAAGCCACCGAGCTGGTCGCGGTGTCCATCATTTCTTAGTCTAGTAAAACTAGAAATGTAGTGAGGAATCTCAGTTGAAACGCGACATATGCTGGAAACCAGATGGTAGTAATAGTAAGCGCCTAGGAACCCCAGGGCTTTGGAACCTTGGAAGGGGAAGGTTTATCGAAGGCGGAGACAGCCGAACGTCATACGCATGACATCGAAGTGAGTGGCAATGAACCAGATGAGCGGGTGAGTATGAACAAGCCTGAACTTATAAAAAGTAGTTTCCTTTCTGAGGGGATGGGGGAAAATAGGATATGGAAAAAGAATAAGGGTCAAGTGAAAGTGAGTTTGCATGGTGCTGCGCCCTAGGCGGTGTCAGGATCCCCGCAGCGGGATCGACAAGGCCGGTAGCATTTCCCTTCCAGGGTTTTGGATGGCAGTACGGGCTATTTTTAAGGGTCTTTTAGTCTTGGCATTATATTCTTATTTTACCATTTACTTTGATCTTGATCTTGGTCTTGGTTTATACACATAGTATAAGTCGATACCAAGCTTAAAATCCCCCTGTAGAAGACTGGGTACTGATCAGTGATGCACCAGCCTTACCTAGATAGCTAGATCCTAGTTTTAGCTTGATATCGTATGTTGTAGATCCAGATGACACAAAGCTCGAACAAAGCTTAAAAAACAGCTCAAGACTCGGCTAGTTTGTCACTTCCAGTAGTGTGGTACTCGCAGAAACCTTCGCACCTAGCACCTAGCTATAGCACAGGAGAATGTTGGAGCAAAGTGGAGGGTCTAATTGACGAAGAGAGTAATAGTAATAATGGTTAAATAGAATAAACAAAAGAAGAAATCAGATCTCGCTGGCGTGTTGTTCGCACGATAATTTCTGGGTCAATATCTGACGACCAGAGCCAGCCTCGCCCACCATCAAACCCTCTGAAAAAAAATGAAAAAAAAATACCCCAGGGAATAAAAACGCCGGAAACCCCTCAACCAAGCCGCGGTTGAATAGTATAGCCGTTGCAATACCATGCGCAGCTAAATGCTAGGAGAGGGAAGAGAAAAAGAATTCGTCACATCATTCTATCCCGTGTTGCTGTTTGAGCCGTTCTAAATTCTCCTGCCTTTCCGTAATGTCCTCTTTCGTACGGACCATCTTCTCTGGCTGATGATACAAGACTATAAATGACACCCAAAGTTAGTCATCTCCAAATAATCTCAGGTGCTCATTTAATCCATATGAAATACGTACCAACCAAGTATCTGTTCTGGAAGTTGAAACCATTGAGTTTATCGCATGCCTGTTTGGCGTCATGAACGTCCTCATAGACGACGAAGGCGGTTCCTTTGGAGGTATTGGCGATACCCTGCCGAATTTGACTGCAAATGAAAAGGTATTAGATCGGGTTCTGACACGCGAGACCATGGCGTGGCTATTACCGAATAGGGCCAAATTTGCCAAACAGGTCGAACAGTTGCTCGGCTGTTACGTTGTAGCTGTTGAGGAAGATGTCAGCGATCTGGTCGCGATTATGAATGACGAACTGCAGGGCTGGTTCCGCCGGAGAAGCGAGCCTGAGCAAAGCAGTGAAATGATCAGGTACATACTTGAGGTTCTTGACGAAGAGAATCCTGCAGAGGAAGAAAAAAGGGTTAGCGCTAGTCACTTCTAAATGTCAGGGATCTGCTAGACCCAACGATCAAGCAGTTGATGGCAAAATGGCACCAGTGTCGACGATCGGGGGGAGGGGCATGGAAAAAGTATTCTCACGTACCGATTGGCTTCGGGGGCGAGCTTTCGGCTCATTCTCAGAGGCGAGAGAGTCCTAGAAGAATGTTGAATGAAAGTGTTGACAAGAAAGATACGCAAGGTATCAGTTGCAGTGTTGGAATAGCGAAAAGGCAGAAGATCCGAGCAAGGCGCAAGGACAACCACGAGGTTTGTCTTGGCAGTGCGCTTACTTATCCCGGCTTAGTGGCAGTTGGTTCATAAACCGTATGTAACCAGGTCATGTGATTCATATAACTGTGATGATCGGCCAAACTTTGCACGTGATGGTATCATCTTGGTATTCGGACTGTATCATCAAGACGGACGCTCTCGGCGTTGCCAACTTCTTTTGGACTACAGAGAATTGAGCATCCGGGGGGAAACAACCAAGTAAACACAATCGCATGTTATAGTGAATACCTTTTGATCTTGATCTCTTATATATATATAATTTAAATCTTTTATAGTAAAAGTGATAGCAGGACACAACGTAATATAGTAGCCCGCAGCTGTACCGTATACATAACTACCTTCAAAGTTGCTACTACTCGACTCCCGCTTCCTCCTTTGCCCCAACACCTCGCGCTCATCCGCTTCTCTCTCTCGCTTTCGGCGCTTCATCCATTCGCATATTTGTCATTTTCCATCCAGTTGACAGGAAAGGATTCCTGGCTACTGGACCTCATTCGATTCCCTTCCCTACCTGCCCGCAGGTTGCGGCGCGACTCTCGGCGCCTTTGTCCTCCCGCCGCTCGATTCGAAACCCCCTCAACGCTCCGCGACCACCGTCGACCACCTACATCGCCCTCAATCTTTCATCAAACATCAATCATAAACTTGCGGTCTGTCGTGCGCATGCTCTCCTGCCAGGAATGACATTCCCTTCGCCTGCGCCGGCCTCTCGCTAGCCCGTGTGGTCCAGTATCCCCGCTTTGCACCCACCTACCGCAAGCGCATCTTTTCGCACCTCCGACACTCCATCTTTAATTTTCTTTCACCTACACTTTCACTGGGTTGCGAAAATGATGAGCGCGGCATCATTCGCGAATCCCATCGGCGGCCGCCCGCCGCAGTACCGTACTCCGTCCCCTCCTCTACGCGCTGTCGAACCTATCACTCCATCCACAACCACGGATTTCCACTCCTCTTGGGTCAACCGCGGCCCTCCTCGAGCTGCCAGTCTCGATCGCGATCAGCGTCCTTCGAATCACAATCGACATGTCGCCGCAGAAGGTGGTTCACACCAGCGATCGGGCCACGGCCGCTCAAGCTCGACCATCGACACACTTGCGACGATCGCCCTCGCGACCAGTCCTACCTTCGCATCACTCCCTCCCAACCCGCCTTCCCCCAACCTTGGGTCAACAATTCCCTTATTTCCACCCGACTCCGCAGAGTCTGAACGACCGGCGAAGCGGGCACGGTCGGCAAGAAATCAGTCGCCCTACCGCCCGCGGCCAGGAATGCTGACAGAAAACCCACACCCAGCTGGGCTTGAAAGCATGACAACCGACGCAGAGCTTTTACTCAATCTCGCGCGACCTACCAATTTCCACCCGGGTAACCACACTAAACGAGTCAGCATCGACGAGACCTACAACCAGTATACAGGCGATGCAATTCGTCAATCTCGAGTTGGATTTGCTGCCGTTGGCCATCCTGACCAGGGCGGTGTTAAGATGAATCACAATTCTGAGGATATACCTTATGCCCGCATGCGCTCTCGCTCTGACGGGTCAGCCTTCATAGCTCGTCCTGCGATCCGTGGAATCCGCCCAACTACTAGCTCCGGCACTTTCCCGCCAATTGTTTGGGAGGATGAACAGGAAGGCAAAGCTTGGCATCTACCAGCTGATACGTCTCACCATACTGCTTATGGAACTCATCCTCCGGCCGATCTCCAAGAACCTCAATTCTCCCCAAAGCCCCTGCCCGTTCCGCCAAAAGAGGAAGAGGAAGGTGGCGATACCAATCAAGCAATGTGCGGGGCATGCCATTTAGTGCGCATCCCAGTTGAGACCGAGGAACAGGACGAAGACACGTGGATCAGTTGCGATGGATGCAAACGATGGTTCCATATCGTCTGCGCCGGCTTCAAGAATGATCGAGAGGTTCGCACAGTCGACAAGTTTATCTGTCGTCAATGTCGATCAGTTCATGGCCAAACCACTTTCGTACGCAAGTCCTCGCGGGCCCGGACAGCTATTGACTACGCAGGCCTGAACCAAGGCCTCGTCAAAGCTGCCACTGACTCGTTGGAACATCACTATCTTGAGCCCATTCGACAAGGGAAGATCCGATTTCAACCTGAGAATTTCCCCCGAATGAAGCCTGAGCTGGTCACAGCCGAATACTTCGAAAGAGGAAATGGGTGGACGGAGCCTATTGTGATACCTGCCTGCTGGAACTCCTGCGAGCCTGTTTTCTCGGAAAATCCAGACTTCGATTCTCTAGTACAGGAGGCCCCGTCTCAAGAGATGTTCGATGATCTTCTTGAGAACCACCCCGAGCAAGAGACCCATATCGAAGAAACAGTCGACTGTGGTCAAGACCTTTTGGGTATGGTCATTCCGCGAGGTCTCACTGTCCGTGCTGTAGCAGAGCTTTACGGACCTGAAGAAAGGGTTGAAGTGATCGATGTCAAGTCTCAGCAAGGAGAGGACAAAAGGTGGAACATGCAGAAATGGGCCGATTACTACGAAAGCAATGAGTCGGACAAGCCTGTCCGGAATGTCATCAGCTTGGAGGTATCGCAGAGCAAACTTGGCAGACTCATCCGGCGGCCAAAGGTTGTGCGTGACTTGGATCTGCAAGATGCTGTGTGGCCAGAGGAACTGAAGGCAATTGGTGAATATCCCAAAGTTCAGTTCTACTGCCTGATGTCTGTTGCCGACTGCTATACCGACTTTCACATCGACTTCGGCGGGTCTTCAGTGTACTACCATATCCTGAAGGGCAAGAAAACTTTCTTCTTCATTCCTCCCAAAGACAAACACCTCAAAAAGTACGAGGAGTGGTGCAACTCTCCCGCTCAGGACTCGATTTTCCTTGGAAATCAGACCAAGGAGTGCTACCGTGTGGATCTCTCCGAGGGAGACACCATGCTGATTCCGTCGGGCTGGATTCACGCAGTCTGGACTCCAGAAAATAGTTTGGTTATTGGTGGCAACTTCTTGACCAAACTGAATTATGGGATGCAAATCAAGATACTGAACATTGAGAAGGATACTAAAGTCCCCAAGAAGTTCCGATACCCTTTCTTCCAAAAGATCCAGTGGTATACGGCTCAAAAGTATCTGGAGGATGATCCCGTCCCGCCAAATGTAATGGAAGCATTCATGCAAGATGAAAACTATCGGTTCCACCGTCAGTATCCAATCTACTACGAGTTTGGAGAACGCGCCAACCAGGAACCTCCTGGTTCTCCACATCACAATGCGCGGTTTTATTCGCAGGCGGAGTTGGAGGGCCTACTTGAGTTAACTAAGTATTTGCTACGAACTGCACTCATTGCAGGTGGCTATACCGTTGATGGAGGCGTTTCCATGGACGTTCGAAACGCAGTCAGACGCTCCATTCCCAAAGGGTCAGGAGATCCTGTAGACATGATCAGGAAATTCGGAATTTGGGTCGCCTGGAAGCGTGGTAACGAAAAGGCGCCCCTCTGGACTCGACCTGGCGTCATCGAAAGCAATCCCAAAATCTCTATTGCGGACAAGAAGCCTGCAGGACGACCAAGCCGCCGATCTGAACGCAACGTTGACAATCAACGCACCTATGCCGAGAGACAAGCGGTTCAGTGGCCTTCCGAAGAGGCCCCTACAACTCCAAATCCCCCATCTAGCAGCCTTGCTTATGCGCAGTCTGATGGGAGTGCAACACCTGCGCCATTATTCAGTATTGCTCCAGAAACGAGCGTCAAAGATATGGCCACACCCAAGCCCCGGACTATGCCACGAACCTCAGGTCTTGGTCCCAAGCGAGTTGCATGTGACGCTTGTCGCAAACGACGCATCCGATGCCGACACAAAGATGAACCCGGTGATATGGTGCTCAACGGGCAAGTCGCAGTCAATACCTTCACACCGGGATCTGGGGTGAGCACGCCATCCTCCTTGGCACAGGATGCTGTCTCCGCTTTGAATTCTTTGGCAGCGATTGCGTCGCAAACTGGGTTCCAAAACAATGGACATCTTGTTGACCTGGAACGATTCGAGAGCTCGGCACGATTTCAATCCGCGATTATGGGCAACTCCACGATAGCTGCCAATCGTCTCATTGATGTGAGCCCTGACGGAGCCAATGGAGGAAAAAAGGGACGTAGCAAGGCGTGCGATGATTGTCGGAAGAGCAAGGTTTGTTGATACCCCCAAATGCCTCTTTTGCTCCTTTTCATCTTACTAACGTGAGACCAGCGCCGTTGCATCCACGATGAGTACGGTCGGATAGATCCAATCAAGGCTCAGGAGCGCTCTAAACCCCGTGCGAATGCTTCCGCCAAACGAGCACGCCCTGCCGAAGAGGATGACATACCTTCCACGGCCAAAAAAGCGAAACAGGAAAGCACATCACCCATGACGCAGCCTGCAGTATTCTTCGATCATGATGGCGATGAACTAATGGCGCAAGACGACCTGATGGATGCTTATGATAACGAGCCTTTCAGTCAAATTGACTCAGCTAAACATCTGCCTGAGGCAGATCAGACACCTCAAAATCAAGCATTGTACGCATCACCACCTGCTTTCCAGGCCGAGTCTGTGGATGCAAAGGAGTTAAACTCTGTGTCTGTCTCTTCATCCAAGCCAAACACCTCCTTGGTCTCACCGCCCACGTCGCTGGCCGACGAAATGGATGGGGTCCAAGAGGGAGAGGCCGTACAGTCTGTGGAAGGGGAAGTGTCAACTGCTCTCCACACACCCAGCTCCAGTTCTCGACATTCGTCTCGCCAACCTCGACATGTCGATCGGTTCGCACCTGATTCAACTACAGCCCGGGCTCCGAAGCCGGCGGCACGAGCCACGTCTTCCACGGTCGGGGCACGCAAGACCACTCCCGTTCCGGCATCGACAAGAAAGCCTTCATCACGTCCCTCATCTTCGCATGCGAAGAAGAGCTCTCCGATGTATGAAAAGCACTTCCATCGTCACGCCCCTACATCATTATCTCCGCGTCAGCACAAGCATACTCAACACATCACCGGGGACGAAGATGCAGACGAGGAAAGTCTTCGTTTGATACGAGAGCTCCAGGAACAAGAATTTGGTCTGCGGAAACGATCGACGAGGGTTTAGTCTCACAGAAGGGACGAGCGGTACAGATGAGAGATGTAGAATGGATTCTGCTTTATGCTTTTCTTGTTATTCGGGATATCAATTTGCAAAGGGTTCGGGATGGGAGATCCGGTGTTTTTCTTTTTCTTTTTCTTCTTCTTCTTTCAAGGATCACGTTTTCATGTTCTTTCTGGCGTTTTCTGGGTCTGGGAGAACTGGGGAGTTTTGTCTTTTGGCTCTTTGATATCAATTGTCGTTTGCATCAGGTTCTTTCTTTGACAATCTGCCTTACTTTGCTTTCTAGGTCTGATTTCACTTTTTTCCCCCTAGTTTCTTTATTCTATTTTATTCCCTGTGGATTCTCTGTTTCATGCCGGGGCCTCTTCACAACCAACACTTTGCTTGATAATCGTTTGTTGGGCTTTCTCTCCTCCTTTCGGCTGCGCACAGCAATGCGGCATTTCCTGCAAGTCTCGTATATGTACTTCTTTCTTTCGTTTGTCTGACACAATCTGCGTGGTTTGCCCTCATGCATATATCAGCTATAGGGTTATGTAGCAATTTGTTGAATTTACGTTCTTTGATATGTTTGCTATTGGGTTCTCATGCCGGTTGCTGCCCGATGGTATATGGCTAGTACTTGTCTGTAGACCTCAGGTCTATCTATTGATTCGGCTTTCATTGCCATATCCAGCTCTTGATTTTCTACTTGCAACTTCCAATTGAAACTCCAAGTAAGTGCTATATATTGTGGCTTACATGTAACGAATAGCAGAAGCACCACGGGTTCTTCGGAGATTGGCGTTTTCCAATCACATATCCCAGGAGAGAAATATATTCCCAATTGACCTACATCTACCAACTTAGAGAATGCATGTTCTGGAACAATCGAATGCAGCCTATATGTCGTATATAATATAGTAAGCGCTGGTTAAATCGCTGTATTCCCCTCCCCCGCAATTCAGCCTAGACAGCATAAAGAGATGATACATCAAGTAAATTACTAGCTGCATGACATCGTATTCAAAAAGAAATCTCCAGGTAGGTAGAGCCGAGATCGATCCACTAACTACATCACCACCACACGCTATACCACTTCCCGATATGCATCGACACCCTCCTCCACCTCTACTCTCCCAAAACCCAGAATATTGAACCCCAGCGCGGCTAGCCTAATACAGAGACCGTCGCCGGCTCAACAGTCCGCAGCACTAGCGGTATAGTATCCGTCATCGCCTCGGCCGAACTACTCCAAAGCAGAGAGTACAAGCCGTCCGTGCCAGTTGGTCTCGCGTAAAAGTTGGCCCCGGTCACAGTGACTAGGACATAGCTACCGTACATGGACCACACATTGCTGAGCCTGGTTATGTTGGATTTGTCCCTGGATGTGCCGGTGAATCCGACTGGGTTGGAGGCCGTATTGCCTCGGTCTAGACACAGCATGTTGCTATCGGTCGAGAGGGTGGTGAAGTCCTCGGCGGAACTGATGCCGTCACTGGGATGTGCAACGAAGGTGTTCCCAGTGGAGGCGGTGACTATTACATGTATATGTATATGGTTAGCTGTAGATCCGTGGGTTTTTGTGGCTTCCCCATGAGGAAGAGATCTTTGGTTCTTACAGTTGATTGGGGTCATTGCCGCCATTGTGGTTGTGTCTAGTTTTGACACATCTGCAACTTGAGCAGTACCTGTTAAGGTGATATGAATCAGTAAGGCTGCTGATTTAGGAGGTTTACCGGGGGGGAGTTGATACCGTTATTATAGAAAACGGGCAGTCCGCTAATGCCTGGGCCATACGCATACAGCTTGAAGGGCTCGGTTGTCCTTAACTGTCGCTCTTCAAGTGGATGCGCAGGGCAGACTAGCCCAAAGGCTAGAAGAAGAATAGAAAGAAATAGCATCTTGTCATAAACAAGTCATACAATATGTTGGAAGGGGGTGTACACGGCAGTGTGTTAGGATTAAGCAAAACTTATAGAACAAAAAATAGTCACGAGGGCATAGTCCATGAGATAACACTTGATTTAATTAGAAGCAAGCAGCACATTAGGAGTTATCCAATGATTCTTCTCTTTATTTCCTAAGATTGTCATCCAAGCCTCCTTTGTGATTTGGACTGGTACAAGCTGACGATGATACGTAATTTTCAACTTCATTCCCATGATCCTAGTCAAGAAGAGACACCCCTGTGGTCATCATCTGGCTGTGTTCCATGTCGAATATAGATCCTGGCTACTACAACCCCAGTGGTCAGATCAACCATCCACTCACCATGCATGCGCCGCGTCAAGACTCTCACAATCCTGGACAATCCTGGACAATCCAGCTGAAAACTCCAAAATATCAAAGAGGAAACATCAAATATGCGAGATAGCAATATTAATTCCCAAGCCACACACGTGGGGAGCTCGTATACTCTGAGGCTGAAACGGGTTACACCAAGATAAAACAGGACAGCGCGTCGGGGAGCATAACCCTAATGAAAGCCCTGCGAACCGATCTCACTGCGATCGAACTAGGAACTAAGATTCCCGATGTTCAATCTTCATCATTGGCTCTCTTTGCGAACTTTTAATTTGACAATCTGAGACACACAGGCCTAGTTGCATGGAATATCCAGGCCCTCCATCTTCTCGATGGTACTCTTACGAGAGAACAGACAGTAGCGAATATCTGCAGACTCAAAACGTCCAGTGAACACATGGTATGATAGGCAGCGCAACGTTCCAGTCGCCGGGAAGTCCCCCCGAGCCGACTATACTCCTATGGTCTGGATGGCGGATGGTCTACAGGGCGTCTTGATCTTACTACTCGGGTATCCACTGAGAACATAGCCTCAGCACCCGAGCTGGACGATGGTGATGACGCTTTGCCATGTCTATTCGTCTGTCGGGTCGCCTTATGTATCACAAGATCCTGTTTCTCACGGCATCACCGGTAGGGCTGTCCGGCCTATCCTAGTGAGGAGGTACGAATGCAGGACACCTCGTGAAAAGAGACATGGCGTTCTTGATCCTGGTCAAACTCCCCTTATCGTGCTGTAGGATTCTGGTATATAAGATACTAGCTTAAATAGAGGACGATTCTCTTGATTGTGCATCAGCAAGTCTTTTGTTTTCTTATACTCGGATTCTTTTGGTTTTGTGACCAAAGAGAATTGAGCGCTATACAAGTATCCTGCGTGGATAGAACTGATAGCCATGAAGTTCCAATCTCTTCTCCTCCTGGCTTTTAGCCTGGGTGCTTCTATCGTGGCCATTCCACAATATCCTGCCGATTCAGTCGATATCCAGACACAATACCACAGACCCACGACAACCAGAACCAAACCCAGAACCACTACCAAGATCAACAAGCCAACAGGAACACCCTGTGCAGGCAACACGCCCGAAACACGATCTCAATGGTGCCAATACGACGTCAACACCGACTACACCCAGATAGTACCAGATACAGGCGTAACACGAGAGTACTGGCTCGACCTCGAAGAGCTAGACGCCGCACCAGATGGCTTTAGTCGGCCAGTAATGGCCGTAAACGGGACAATCCCAGGCCCGACCATTTTCGCCGACTGGGGCGACTGGGTCATGATCCACGTCACAAACAGCCTCCACAAATCCGAGAATGGAACGAGCATCCACTGGCACGGAATCAGACAGAACTTCACGAACGGCCAAGATGGCGTGGTCTCCATCACGCAATGTCCCACTGCCCCCGGCTCAACCATAACCTATAAATGGCGGGCCGCGCAGTACGGGTCATCGTGGTACCATTCGCACATTGGACTACAGGCGTGGGAGGGTGTGTTTGGCGGAATTGTGATCAATGGCCCTGCTACAGCGAACTACGAGGTCGACAAAGGCAGTCTGTTCCTCGTGGACTGGTCACATCCCACTGTTGATCAGTTGTATTCGGAGGCTCAGACAGTCGGTCCGCCGACTTTAGATACTGGTCTGATTAACGGGACGAATGTCTTTGGGAATGAGACTAATTCTACGGGCACGCGGTTCCAGATGAAGGTTGATCAGGGGTCTTCGTATCGACTGAGGATTGTGAATTCGGCTATTGATACGCACTGGAAGTTTATGATCGACAATCATACGCTTACTGTTATTGCGGCGGACTTTGTGCCGATCAGACCGTATACGACGAATTATATCGATATCGGAATGGGTATGTGTTTTTGATATCAAACCTCCCAGCCCTAACTCCAAGCCTCCTCGTCGTCCAAACAGTTGAAGAAGCCCACAACTAACAAAAACAAACCCACAGGCCAACGCTACGATGTAATCGTAACAGCAAACCAACGCCAAATCTCCGACTCATTCTGGATCCGCGCAATCCCCCAAGAAGCATGCTCGGAAAACGCAAATCCAGATAACATAAGAGGAATCATGTACTACGGCGACAACCCAGGCACACCAACAACAAACCCCTTCACCTTCCTAGACGAATGCGTCGACGAGCCCATCGCCAGCCTCGTACCACAAGTTCCCAAAACCGTCTCAGCTGCAGAATGGAACGACCTAACAGACGTGACACTGGGACGCAACAGCCAGAACCTCTTCCGATGGTATCTCAACAGCACGACGATGCAAGTCCTCTGGGAAGACCCTACGTTACTTCAACTCTTCAACAACGAAAACACACCCAACTTCACAGCATCGAGTGGGGTGATTGAGCTGCCACGGGCACACGAATGGGTGTATCTCATGATTAACACGAGTTTCCCGGTGTCGCACCCTATTCATTTGCACGGACATGATTTCTTTGTTTTGACGCAGGGGTCGAATCCGTGGAATGGGAGTGTTGCGACTAATAACCCGCCGCGGAGGGATACGGCTATGTTGAACGGGAATGGGTTTTTGCTTATTGCGTTTGAGACGGATAATCCTGGGGTGTGGCTTATGCATTGTCATATTGGGTGGCATACGGATGAAGGGTTTGCGTTGCAGTTTTTGGAGAGAGAGAGTGAGATTGAGCCCTTGATTGATCGACAGGCTCTTGGGCAGAATTGCGATTCTTGGAATGCTTATGATGCGGCTTTTAATATTGATCAGGAGGATTCGGGGGTTTAGAGGGGATGTGAGGATGTCGTTCCAAAGGGTTTGGTCATTATATAGGTTGTGCTTCGTATGTAGGTAGGTCGTATTCTGATGTTTTATATCTTCAATTGATTATGTCTTGGCCATTTGTATATTCCAAGGTTCTTTCTTTGTTATATACAACTTGATAATGGATACCAACTCATATCTGAAATAAATATCAAGTAGGTCCTCCTGCCTAAATAAAAATGGCCGGGAATACTGGTGTTGTCAACAAGATGGGTCCCAAGACGCATTTCGGATGCAGCCTGTCTGCCATGAACTTCTTCGCGATTAAAAACAACTGACGCGAAGGTGTGAAATGTAAGCTCAGGCATTTCCGAACGGGTGAATGGCTCTAGATTGAGAATCATATGCCAATGCGAGCAAGTGAAATGTGAAATGTGAAATACATTGGCACTTAGGCACAGATCATCGCATTGAGCAAACATACAGGAAGCAGCTGAGAAAGAAAGCTTAAGCAGAGAGATCTCGGTCTTCTGCTATATCTAGCCATTTCAGCTAGAGATTGTAGTTATCCACGCTCAATATACTTCTTTACACGGTAGTTGATCCAACTATCCAAACCATGATGCCAGCAACGACAAGTAGCACAAGGCCAGCCATGATTGTGGTGGCAACGTAAAGACGGTCACTTCCAGGTGCTGTAGCGAAGGACAAGTGGTTGTGCATCCCAGACGTCGCATAACCCAACCCATGCGTGCAGCCCCAGGGTATATATGGCTTCACAATAAACCGAGGTGTCTTCCCAAGAGCGGTGCTTCTCACTCCTCGTTCTTGTCAAGCTTCAGCATGTACGGAGTAGCAGGACCACTCTGCTGTCTCATTGGTGATACACAGCTTAGCGATATCATGTAAACAAGTGTCATACCCGTAGACACAGTAGATGGTCAAGAACATACCTCGCCCTATTTGATGGCATTACTTGGCACCGATTCGTTTTCCCAGGGATCCTTGTCCGTTTCCCTTCAGTGGGGATCCCCGAGTTGACGTGGGTCGAGCTCGCCGCTTTTATACACCCATGTCTGTATGTGTCCGATTTCTGTTGGGAGATAATCTATTACTTGGGAGGTTGTTAACAGTTCTTTAGCAGTCGGTTCAATATAGTAGAACGATAGTATATAACAATGCAGATCTGACACAGAATGTTATACCTTATGCTTGAATCACACAGGCTGGTGCCTATTTCTCTATCTATGGGTATAAGTACTGGATACAGTACATAGTTACCAAGGGAATAATAGCACTTGTGATATTCTATTCACGAGCCTTCCAAGGCTAACATACACAGAATCGATATATCGTTAAATCTTTCATCAACCCCCTAAATCAGATGGCATAATCCACAATACAAAAAAAAAAAAAGGATATACTCCAACTCATCGATAAAAGGTTTGTCTTGTCATGGATCAGATAATAGTAATAGTCATCATCACCACTACAAAGCTAGTCCCACTCAAAGCAGGGTCTTCATGTCATCCATGTTGCGGACACCAACGAGGTTACCGGCCTTGACACGCTTGAGGGTCAGGGCAGCAATCAGGGCAGCACCAACACCGGAACCATCCTCAGCGGCCATGATGGAGACCTTGTCCTTGTCGGTAGGGGCCCAGTCGAGGATCTCACGCAGGGCCTGGGCACCACGCTCCTTGAAGAGGGGGTACTTGGTGAAGACGGAGCCGTCAGCACCGACGTGGCAGGACTCGATGTTCTTCTTGGTGCAGATAGCGGCGACTCCGCACGAGGACAGACGAGCGGCACGGGTACCGATCAGCTCGGCGAGGCGGCGGATAAGCTCTAGCTCTGGCTGGGTAGGACGGATGCTCAGCTTGCTGTCGAAGAGATCCAAGGTCTCGGTCAGGTTCTCATAGGGGTCCTCTTCGATGTTGGCGAGGAAGGAGGCATCGAGCAGGTAGGGCTTGCGGAGCTTAGTGACGTCCTGGCCGTTAAAGATCAGACCAGGGCGGTTGTCGACCAGGTCAATTAGTGCGAGACGGAAGATCTCTCCAAGGTACAGACCAGCGGTCATCTTCTCGAAGGCTTGCTGGCCGGGGCGGGGGAGTCGCGATCGATGATGTCATCGTATTTGGTGAGGGGCAGAACCACGTGCTCATTGTCGAAGGCTCCGTATTCGCAATTGATGGCGACGGGCATATCGGCGGGCAGGTTCATGTGGGCAAGCTTGGGTATGGATCCTGCGTTCTCCATGTATGCGGCGTTGACGCCGGTACCGAAAATGCAGCCAATCTTCATAGCGGTGTCGGTGTAAGAGGAAGCAATGAGGGTACCGGTGGTGTCGTTGATAAGGGCTGCAACTTTAATGGGAAGACCCTGTAGCTTGGTAAGTCTTCTGAACCTGCATGGAGAGGGTGGCACTATCCTAAGGATAAACATACCCGCTTCTTCAGGATCGCCTCGAGGGGGGAACAACATCCTTGCCCTCGACACCGTCAATGTCGAAGCCCTTGGTCCAGCGCTGCAGAATACCGTGATCGATGTACTCCTGAGTGGCGGGGTAGGAGAAAGTGAAACCAAGAGGCAGCTTGGTGAGGTTTTCCCCGGCGTGGTGGGTCTCGACGAACTGCTGCAAGCAGTCGGCGATGTACTCCCACAGCTCTTCGGCGGTTCCAGTCCGCAGCTCCTCGGGCATCTTGTACTTAGATTGTGTGATATCGAAAGCGCCCTTCTCCTCGGTCAAGGTAATCTCGCAAACACGTAGGTTGGTGCCGCCCATATCGAGGGCCAGGTAGGTACCCCGCTCATTTCCATCGGGGAAGTCCAGGACCCAGGTGACGTTCATGGGCTAATTGCTAGGTCAGTATATGTTAATGTCGGGATAATGATGTCGTTCTCACAATGTTGCCACCCTCAACACTCAGGCCTGATTTTTGTTAGCGATGCGTATAATCGGAGAGCTGCGGATAAAGTGGACTCACCCTTCTCGAGCTCCTTGACGAAGTGGTTCACAATCTCCTTAAGCTTGGAGCGATCGACGGTGAAAGCCTTCTCGAATTCCTTAATAGGCTCCAACAAGTTCTGGGGGAGCTCGTGCATGGACCCTGTACGACATGGTTAGTTTAGAAATATAGGTAGGGGTTTGAAGAGCCTCACCCTTCCGGGAATGCGGGTGCTTGGGGCCAAGTCCAACCATGATGAAGATGAGGTATATGGGAAGAAAGTAAGAGAAGAAAAGAAAGAAAAAAAAAAAGGTGGGAGAAGGGAGGAGGAAGGGGGGGGTTAGAATGACGATATGGAGAATTATAACGTGGGGCAAGTTGTAGATGTCTTATTTTGGACTGTCGGAGAGAAACGAGAGAAAGTCAATTGGGGCCTAAGGTGGGCTGTTTCAGTTTTAATAGCAGATATATTCGGACTATAAATAATCTACTATTCTATTTCTAATGTTATAAATGTTATAAATAGTATAAATAGTATAAATATATAAATACTCTCGGACTAATTGAGGATTATTTAGTTATTTAACTCCTTGAAATCAGGTATGTTCTGACTGCAAACGTTATGATCGGCGAGATCAATCTCTTGGCACGACTACTCCGTACTTAACTATACAACAGTTATACTCTATAACTATAACTATGTACAATACATAGTAGAACAAATATCTCTCCTATTTCTGCATATTCTGCATATCTGCATATTCTGCCTATTCTGCCTATTAAAATCAATTCATAATCATCATCTCAATGTGACAGCTTACGCGCCAAATGGGGAAAAACATGGTCGAGACCCCCAGATTGGCGGTGTGTCTTGTCGTATGACTCCAGCTTTTCGCGTACTTTATTTTGATACGCATCTGTCAACCCCAGAGTTCGATCGACCTCTTCCGTTAGTCGGTCCACTTCGTCCTGCAGCCGTTCGTCTCGCGTCGGTAGCGGGGCATTCTCCTCCGCTCTTTTCTGCGGGTCGGGGTTGGTTTCCTCCCATAGCCTCTCCAATTCCTCTCCCCATCCCATAGCCTTTGCAAACTTGCGCACACCAGCATCACAGTCCCCAATCACCAACACATCATTACTCCGTGATCCAAGGCCACCGACACGTTCCATGTTGATGAGCACGCGAGGTACACCCGGACTAACGAACGAAGGCAAACTGGCAAATGGCTGGACGGACAGACTAGTTCCCATAACAATGCAGAGATCGGCTTCTTCTGGCAGAGAGCGGCTATCGAAGAAGTCGGATGGTAGAGCTTCGCCGAAGAACACAATGTCCGGCTTGACTAGGCCATTGCACTTGTGGCAGTGGGGTACGTCACCCTTGGATACCATCTGATGCATCTCCTCGTCCGGGAAGGTCTCCTTGCATTCAATGCAGCGCTGTGTCGCAAAACTGCCATGGGCCTCGACGATCTTCTCGCCTGGCACACCTGCCTGGCGCTCGAGGCAGTCGATGTTTTGAGTAAAATGCTTCAAGAGCATCCCTTTGTCGTAAAGTAGTTTGACAAATGAGTGCACGATGGTCGGGCGATAGCGTCCCGGGTAAAGCTCGTGCGCCAGCGCATAGAAAGGCTTGGGGTTACGTCGGAAGAAACCAATATCAAAGACTGCCTCGGGTTCTGGTAGATCTAGATTTGCCAGGTTGGCGTAGATTCCCGTGTCAGGTGAGCGAAAGTCTGGGATGCCTGCTGAAGTGCTGATGCCCGCTCCCACCTGCATTTGGTTAGCTTCGACGCACTGTTTTCTGGGGATTTGCGCTGCATACCATCACCACAACTTTCTTCACATTATGCTGTTTAACATATTTGGCCACCGCCTCGATGTTACGCGCCTCAAGCACCGTGGGAGATGTGGATTCATCCACCTGGGTCGATGATTCGTTGCCCATGGTGCGTCGGTTTAGACGTCTAGGTTTGCGACGTCCGATGATGGCGGTTGAGGACTTGACAGTCAAAAAAAGTCAAAAAAAGTCAAATCTTGAGACTTTTAGATCAGAGTAGCTAAAAGAGCAGCAGAGAAGGTTAACAGAAAAAAAAGGAAGGGAAACAGAAAAAGTGCAATTGATATGGGGATCGCGCGCGTGGGGGAAAAATGACGTCGGCCTGATTCACAACGATAGTAAAACACACGACATAAGAGGACAAACAAAAGTACAAAGAAAGGGGTCTAAGAGCGCAAAGACAAGGATGGCAAGTTTGATTTTGTTTTTAGCAATTTGGAGTCTCAAACTCCCGTTGGTCTTGATGTAGCACCGTAACTTCAAGCTTGAAGCTTGAAGCTGCAAAACCCACTCTCACCGCCTGCAACCCCCCTACAACTACAGGCGTGGCATCAACAAACCAACTTGCGACAACCAATGGCGCCCAGAATGGTTGCAACCGCCAATGGGTATAATGCCATGTCCCAAATCCCTCCAGACACCAATGCCTCCCCCACAGAGACATTTCCTCCCCCACAGCCCGACATCTTCAACGCCAACTCCGTCGCCGAGATCAAAGCCACGTTGTCCCACCTACATACCCAAGAAGCGTCTGTGACCGCCCGCCTCGATGCCCTAGTAACATCCCAGAAAGACCTTTCCCGTGAGCTGGGCCGACTGGACCTGATGCGCGCCAACATCGGGACTCATGCCAGCACGACCCGCTCCATCAGCCATGGAATGCTCTCTGAAGCCGCCGGCACCGCCGACCGGATCTCCAGCGCGGTCCGCCGACTGGATCTAGAGCAGGCGCGTGTGAAAGCCACACTTGAGGTTGTAGAGCAGGTTGCCGAGCTTAAGGCATGTGCACTGGGCGTGGCTGGATCGATGGGTGCGCCCCAAGACTGGGAGAAAGCCGCCAGCTACCTACACCGTGCGGCTCAGATCCCGGCTTCGGTCGTCAATGGCGCATTTGCCGCGGAGATGGTTCCCACGGCTGAAGTACCAGACCCACCAAGTGTGACGCTCGATAACGCGGCGGAGTCGCTGTGCGGGCTGTTCCTGCGTGAGTTTGAGAAGGCAGTTAAGGAGAATGATGGGGCCAAGATTACGCGGTTCTTCAAGCTATTCCCACTTATTGGACGCTCTGAGGTTGGACTCGATGTTTATGGTCGCTATGTGTGCCAGGGCGTTGCGGCCAAGGCTCGGGCTAACCTTAACGGGGCTACCGGGGGTGCTCAGACTAAGGATGGGTTCTTCTATGCCAATGCGCTTACCAAGCTGTTTGAGCATATTGCGCAGATTATTGATGGCCATGGCGGACTCGTTGAGCATCACTATGGCCCCCGTAAGATGGGACGGGTCATTGAACGGCTGCAGGTTGAGGCTGATGTACAAGGCGGTATCATTCTTGATACTTGGAGCGATGAGCGACATGTGGATCGTAAATTGATGGATATCAAATCCTATGCTTTCACTTTCTTGGTGCAAAGCTTCCTTCCAGCTCAGCGACCAGGCCCGGCTCGTTCACAATCCCCTGCCGTGGGGGCGAGCACTGCTGCTGCCGACGAGGAGGGGGTTGATATGAAAGAGATCGACGGTGTCTTGAATGAAATGGCTATCATGTTGGGTCGGTGGTCACTGTACTGTCGGTTCCTGGCTGATACATGTAATGTGAGTTGCAATCTCCACCTCTTTAATGCCAGCACTAACAAATTCTCTAGTCTTCGGGTGAGGATAATACAGACGACGATAAGCGATTCGAGCTTCCCAGCTTCTTGCGAGAGTCACCTCTGGCCCAAAAGATCAATGACCGCCTGGTGTCCCCCTTCAACGCAATGACAACCTTCTTCTTCCGCCGTTCTGTCGAAAAGGCTTTCCAGCTAGACGAGTCCCCATCAGGTCTCACGCTGAACCCCCAGCGTCCACTGAAAGCCAACCCACCACACATCACCTCAGCCATCGACGACATAATGTACATCGTCAACAAAGTCATCCAGCAGTCTCTCGCAACTTCCCAAGAAGCAGTCGTGACAAACGTAGTCCCGACACTCTCACGAGTCCTAGGCTCCGATTTCATCGGAATGACGCAGCGCAAGATGCGCGACGAGTGCTACCCACGCTCAATACAAGGCGGGCAACCCGCCGAACAAACCACAATCTCCTTCCTAGTTCAAATCAACAACCTCGACCTAGGAGTCGACTACATCCGACGAATCGTGCAAAACAACACGGGCTCAAAACCCGACACCCCAACCACAGAAGCAACCCCGCACCTCCTGACAATATTCGCCAGCCCAAGCACCGCCAAAAAAGTCGACCAAACCCTCCAAACCCTCTCAACAACCTTCGAAAGCAAAGTAACCGACCTCCTAACAGACGGAATCCAAGTAATCTTCAACAACACCATAAAATCCCGCCTCCGCCCAATCCTCGCAGACGCATTCCGAGACATCGAATACGCACCAAACCCCAACACCCCCGAACCAGACAACCCAACCTCATCCTTCGACAACAAAGAACTCGTCAAGCCACGCTTCACATCTTTATGGAACGACCTATTAACACCATTCGCACGGATCCTGACACCATCCGCCTTCGACCGCGTCCTCGGCGTGACGATCGCGTATCTAGCCCGTCTACTAGAGAAGAGACTTTGGTCTTACGGGGCTCGGATTAATGCGCTTGGCGCCGCGCGTCTTGAGAGGGATGTTGCCGGACTTGTTGGCGCTGCTGTTGATGTTGGGTATGTTGCTGGTGCGCCGGGGAGATATAAATATCGGGATTGCTTTGCGCGGTGTGTGCAGATGACGCTTGTTATGGGTATGGATGAGGATGAGTGGGATGAGGTTAGGAGGGGTGGGGTTGCTGCGGAGGTTGTTGAGAAGCTTGGGAGGGAGGATTTGATTAGGGTTAGGGGTATGGTTAGGAGGTAACTAGGAGAGATGTGAAGTGTTTGTATAGAGGTTGTTTTTATGGGGAGATTTTGTATAGATTGTTTTGTTTATTTGATTGGTTTCTTTTGTTTCTATTCTGATTCTGATTTTGTGTTTATGTTGTTAGGCTTTGGGATTTTATATGAGGTCTGGATTGTATGTAGATTGGCATGTTATTTTCCATACAAATATATATATCTACATCCATCTACGTACAGATGAGCATTAATAGTAAGAATTGTCTTAACTAGATAATAGATAAATTTGTAAATCAGGCTGTC
The DNA here is from genome assembly GCF_028828655.1 of Penicillium verrucosum. NCBI lineage: Eukaryota > Fungi > Ascomycota > Eurotiomycetes > Eurotiales > Aspergillaceae > Penicillium > Penicillium verrucosum. The sequence continues at coordinate 7,490,699 of NW_026643210.1, forward strand.
TCGCTCTATACTGCCGACGCAAAAGCAGAAGACAATAGACACATAGACAAAAAGCAACGTATTTCCCTGGCAATTCAATGAAGCACGAGCAGTTGGTGTACACGTACAAACCCCAGTTTAATATTCCCTGACCATTACCAGGCCATTAAAAAAGAAACAAAGAGCAATGGAGCGCCGGGCCAAATTAGACCATAATTCAAGTTGCTTTTCCCGAGGGATGTGTAGTTCGGTGTGAAGGTGAGGTATGTTTGACAGCGCGGGAGTTGATGGGGATGGTAAATGGGGGTGTGAGATGTTGGATAGTATGTGAGGTCGGTAGTATAAAGTTGGTAGTAGAGTAGAGGTGAGGTGATGGAGGAAAGTCGAAGGGTGGGTTTGGAGGTATTGGGTTTGGAGGTATTGGGTTTGGAGGTATAGCAAAAGCCCCAGGCTTTTTATTGCAAGAAAAGAAACACGCTCAAGGGATATCGAGATAAAGAAGCGAAAACGCGAAGAAAATCAAAGCTTGCTGGACGGAATGGCGGATGCGAAATTTATGCCATGCAAAAGAGGATGGAAAAATGAGTTTAAAAACCAACCAAGAAGCAGGAGAATGTAATAGAAACTGATTAGTTCTCCGTCTTCTCGTGGACCGGTCTTAGCACAACGGGTTCAGTACTCTGTACCTCGGCAGGATGTTGCTCAGCGGCCTGCCGAGGAGCAGGAGCGATCTTGATTTCGTGCAGACCGATGTCACCTTCACTGCCGCCACGGCTGCTCTGGCTGATCTCACCATTGGGCGGGTGACCCTCGAGCATCACCTCACGCGGGGAGCCTCCGAGCATCATCTCGCTGTGTTCCCCGATGCCGTAGCGCTGCGCGGCGGGGACCTGGTGGCCGTCTTCGAGCTGGTCGTGGTTCTGCGGGGTCCAGGCGAGGTAATCACGGCGGACCTCAACGTAGTCATAGGCGAACTCGCCAAGCTGGTCGTCGTCCATACCGAGGAGCTCAGCTTCCTCGGACGCGCGCAGGTTCAGGCCGGGGATGGCGTTGATTGCGTAGGCGATAATGGCGGACATGACGAAGGAGTAGGAGGCGGTAGCGACGATGTAGGCGATTTGAATGTACAGCTGCTTGTAGTTGTGGATGACCCAGCCTCCGACACCGGTGCCGGTGTTGACACCGTCCAGACCAACAATAGCGTCATCACCGAAAAGGGCGTTGAACAGCAGGCCGACAATTCCAGCGATTCCGTGCTCTGCCAACACATCCATAGAGTCGTCGATCCGGATCCAGTACTTGATCTTGGTGGAGTAATTGCAAACAATACCAGTTACAATTCCGAGAATGACACTGGCCCAGGGAGAAATAAATCCGGAGGCGGGTGTTGCAGCTACCAGTCCTGAGATGGTACCGGAACACCAGCCGACCATCGACCACTTACGAGCCAGACGCCAATCGAGGAGAACCCAAGTGATAGCTGCAAAGGCGGCAGTCAGGTTGGTGTTCCAGGAGGCCATGGTTGCGCGCAGGTTAGCTCCGAACGAGGAACCACCGTTGAAACCAAGCCAGCCGAACCAGAGGAAGACTGTGCCGAGAAGGATGAGAGAGACGTTGTGTGGGCGGAAGTTGAGCATCATGCGTTCCTGTCGACGACCGAGGACCATCGAGTAGGCCAGAGCTGTGAAACCGGAACCGATTTCGACGGGACCACCACCGGCGTAATCCATCACGCCGTACTTGAATGCCCAACCATTGACGTTCCAGACCCAGCAGACCAGCGGACAGTAAACGATCGTAGCCCAGATGAAGACGAAAACCATGGCAGGGAGAAGCCGACCGCGTTCGGCGACAGCTCCCATAACGATAGCTGCAGTAACACCGCAGAATTGCATCTAGAGGTTAAGGATTAGCATCCTGAGAACCAACAAAAAAGACCCCCCAGATTGGTGATTTCCGAAAGTTCAATCGTACCTGGTAGAATGCATAGAGCAAGTTAGGAACCAATGGAGAACCAGGACTGGGATCAGCCAATGTGTTCATTAAACCGAAGTTGCGCAGGTTGCCGATATAGCCATTGGTCGCAGTCGGGGAGAAAGCCAGTGAATAACCCCAGAAATACCATTGGAAGGTCACGACAGACAAGGAGGCCATACAAGCCCAGATCATGCTAAGGGCAGACTTTCGGCGCGCCAATCCTGAGTACAGAAACCCGAGACCGGGAATCATGACCATGACCATGGCCGAGGCCACGATGATATAGGCCTGATCGCCTGATTGAAACCATTTGTTCACATTTTCGGTGCCTATACATGAGGGAATCAATGTTAGACCATCATTCCCTTGACGAGACAGGATAAACGCATACGGGAATCACCACCCAAGTCTGCGTTGGTCGAAAGGTCGTAGTTGGCAGGAGCTCCGATCCAGTTGTAGGAGGCATAGTCCGGGGCGTACGGGGCTTTCCCGCTGAACGCCATTATTGAAGGATTGTAATGTTTGGAGGGATATAGCGAAAGTTGTGGAATGTCGAGTTAGTTGGAGGAAAGGAAGTACAAGAAAGTACAAGAAAGATAAAAAAAGATAAGGATGTTCCAGAAGTTAAGGAAAAGAGAAGAATTCGCCACGAATATAAAAAAAAATAAGGAAACCCGAACTTCTTCTGAACCAAAAAAAAAAACAACCAAAGATAAGTCAGATCGACACTGGTGGGTCAAATCAAATGGTAAGCAAAAGCAATTCAAAGTGTGCACTTCCAACGCAAATTCTCCTTAACTATCTAACACAGTAGAAAAGTCAAAAAAAAGAGTATGAAACAATTTCCCCGTTAAGAAAAAAAAAATAGAAAAATAGATATATTCGTAGGAAGACGCGGCTGAAGGGAGAAATCGGATTTGAAATGAAAAAAAAAAAAGAAATGAAAAAATGTGGTTAACGTGGTGTTGGGTCAGAGATTGTGACAATAGCAATGGGATAATCCCGATAATACTATATCCTACACACTTTCTTTCTCTTTCTCTCTCTCCATATTTTCAAATTCTCAAGTCTTCAGGTCTGGTTGGGATATAGATAAAGGTTCCATTTGATTTCTGTATACATCAATTAACATAACATATTGCTATAACCCTCGTCATCCCCGGCGTATATGACCGCAAGATAGGGTGGCAAGGGATGATAAGTATGGTCCCCTGCCAATAGTTCAAGTCTTGGCCATTTGAGAGATATAGTTACCTGTTCTTACACTGGGAGATTACATGTAGATTATGATCCCATGTACTCTGTACCATTGTCCAGATGACTCAACTCCGGGGAATAGTTCCTGGGGTTTCGGGGAAGTAGATTCCACAGCCTCCATGGAACATGGGTCTACTTCTTATATATATCTTCTTCAGAGATGAACTCCTAAATACGAATAGATAGATAACTAGGCTTATCATAAGTATCCTGCAGTTACCCCCTCTCTTTCTTTTGCCTAGGAGCATATATACTCCATACCTTAGAGAGAATAGAAGTCGGGATCCCATATTCTAGAGATATCGGAAGAGAAACAAGGGAGCTTATCTTGTCTTTGCGGATATCAGAGCTTCAAATTCCATAAAATTCCTATCCGCCACCAGCAATTGGACGAGTGACGCTGGATTCTAGTGGATGTGATTGGCTACAGATAAAGTCCAACTTGCCACTTGCACTAAGTGGGTCCAGACCGTAAGCTAAGCCTTTCCCTTTTTGTATTAGCGTATCGAAGTGGGAATGAGCCAACGATTGGCGACAGATAAGGTCCCCAGTTGTCGCCGCTTGGTTTCTCTTGGCTTTCCGTTTTCTCCCGATTTCCGGGTCCGGCAGGAATCCGTTCTGCACTTTAATTTTCTTCGTGTTCGGATCCTTACCACCGATGCCGGAGTCTTAACCCTATCTCCCGAGTTCATGTACAATATAAACTGGATGCTATTCAAATTATATTCGATCAAATTCTATACTAGGGAGTATAAGGGGGACTATTGTCATATGTACTTGTTTCTGTCGATCTTCTATCTCGAGGTTCTAGGACGAAATTACCTTATTTCCCTTATCAGTGACTTTCTGCAGTGTCAGCTAGGTGATCCACTCCCGGGGTCTATCAGCCTCCATCTGGGCCGAGACAATTCTCCATACATTTCGCACTTGGCGTATTTATAGCGTTGCGAGTTGGGAAACTTCCCACGTCATTGAGTATGGAGTAGACCCTCTGTAGCTGGATTATATACTACGGAGTATGTATTCCGTATATGTACAACCTATTGTACCTCGCTTATGGGAATTGCCCGGATTCCAAAAATATGCACAGCATGCACAGCATATATATTGCTTCAACAGACACGCTACAATCCTCACCAACCCCAGCCACACCCTCTACACAAAACCAAAACACAAAACCCAGGGCACCGCTACTATTACAATGATAACTAAATAATGAATGCTAAACTTGGATTAACGATTATGAGACTAGTCCGCCGTATATGCGGCCTTCTCATGTCTTTTCAGTAATCCTTATATACTATGTTCCTTTTTGACACATCTTCTCCTCCACCTTCTGAAGGCTATTGAATCCCTTCCCAGCTAGTCAGCAATAGGCTTAAAATGTGCGACTTTTCGACACACATAGGTAAGTAACCTAGAATGAATGCACCAATGAGATGCATAGGGCCTGTCCGAAAACGGGTCCACATTCGGGTTCGCTTAAAGTGCACATTTGAGCCAAAATCTCATAACAGCATGGCCGGCTGGCCCAATGGCAAGGCGCTTGACTACGAATCAAGAGATTGCAGGTTCGATCCCTGCGTCGGTCACTACTTTTTTTTCTTTTGGAAAAGTATATATATCATATACTAGTTTTTGCTCCATGGCAAGGGAATCACACCTGCGTGGTTCAATTCTTCTTCGATCACGGGTGATAGTTTACCTTAATATATGAGGTATGCAGAAAGAATCGGAGAAAGCGGACGGGGAGATGATGGCCTGCATAACCATATAAAAGGCCGTCTTGTCATATTAGCCCTAAGTGGCTTCAAGTGAATATCAGAAAATGGTCTACTACATTCCTAATATTCTACGCATACCTTCTATAGTTTATAAATAAACGAACGCGTCGATAACGCGTCGATCAATAAACCCTATCCCAATTGAACAAAATACTATGAAATGGCTCGGATGGCTGAAAGAAGCCTCATTCATCTCCATTTGGGAATGTTTCTCGAAAAGAGGTTCCCTAGTATTTCAAGCGAAGAACCACAGGCATAGGTCCACTAAAGTAAGGATTATCTTCCTTTGTTTTATACTACGATCGTTCTATGTGGCTGCCGCAACTGGTATCCCAAGAACCAAGTTGGGTCCAAATCGACTTGGCAGGCAACCTGAACCCCTCTTGGAAAGGGTCACACAGTATGGGAGACAGGACCTTACGGTACGCGGAACTCAGAACAAGTGAACTGGTACACAAAGTTAGTGGAGGATGAGTAACCCTAACGTTGTGATTTATGCAAGATGGGTATACATAATTTTGGTTTATCACACGAGAAAAGCATCTGACGAGACATCTACAAAAACCACCAAAACGGACCACCGAAAGATGAGAGGCCGACTACACGGGAAAACATAACATGTATGCCGACAACCGACAATTCTATTATGTATATGGGGGATATCAATCCAAATATGATAAACTACACACGCCTATGCCATAGACACCTCTAAAATAGTAACAGGCAATCCAAACCGTACACTCGTGGTATCGGTATATCAGACATTGACGCTATAACCGGAGCCCACACCACGCCGACGACGGACCGCATGCAGATACTTGCGGCCCTCATCTACCCAGAACACCGAACTGGCAATGAAGACCAGCTTGACCAAGGACCCGAAGGCGAGAGCCTCGGTCTGGAAGATACGCTGCAGGAAGGGCAGGTAGATCACGCAGGCCTGGCCAGCCAAGGAGCCAAGAACAGCGTAATTGAACATCTTGTTTCCGAACAGAGGCATTTCACCGCGCAGGACGGACTTACCCTCGCTGCGGCAGGTCAATGCGTTGAACATGTCAAATAGAACAAAGCAGGTAAATGTCATGGTGGTGTCGTGCGCGGTGACGACGCGGGAGCGCTTCTCGACTGGGCTGCCGTCGGTGATATCGCCCATCTCGTGGATGTAGATTGACAACGTACCAACCATGATGATCATGGCTGAAGTGAGGACGCGCTGGATCAGGGGTTTTGTCAGAACACGGGCTGTCTTGGGTCGTGGTGGGCGGTTCATGATGGTAGGGTCGACAGGCTCAACACCTAGGGACTGGGCGGGCGGGCCATCCATGAGAATATCTGTAATACTTGTTAGAGAAATACAGGGGACGGAACCAGATGCTGGAGTACTCACTGATCCACAAGATCTGCATAGCATTCAGCGGATTCTTGAAGCCAAGAGTGGTGCTCAGCAGTACAAGACTGAGTGCAGCCACGCTGGTACTAAGCTGGAACGTAATGAAGTTCTGGATGTTATAGAAGATACCCTTGCCCTGTTCAATTGCTTGCAAGATAGTCGAGAAATTGTCGTCCGTCAGAATCATGTCTGCTGCCTCCTTGGCAACGTCGGTGCCGAGCTTGCCCATGGAAATACCTATGTCGGCTTTCTTCAGAGCGGGTGCATCGTTGACACCATCACCGGTCATGGCAACAACATCTCCGCGGGCTTGAAGTGCTGTGACAATCTTCATCTTGTGGTCTGGGCTCGTACGGGCAAAGATCGAGACCGTTGAGATCGCCTGGGAAAGTTCGGCAGCAGTCATGCGGTCGAGTTCATCACCCCCGATGACCGAACGTGAATGCGGGGAATCACTGACTGGCATCCCAAGCTTCTTCGCGATAGCCACAGCTGTTGTCTCGGCGTCGCCAGTAATCATGATGATTCGGACACCACCAGTCATCAAGCGTCGAATGGATTTGTGAACATCTTTACGCGGCGGGTCATTCATACCTACAAGTCCTGCGAAGACCAAGCCGTTGTATCGCTCGTCATCATCACCATGGACGATTTTCGGGGATGACCGACTGCCAAATCCTCTGCCACCTCTAGAAGTATCACGAACAACTCCACTGGCAAAAGCGAGGACCCTAAGACCATCTGACGCCATATTATCTGCCGCTTCCCGGATAATTTTGCGACGGGGTTCGTCTAGAATTACTTCCCGACCATCCTTGGTGAGAAAGGTATCCGATCGCGCCAGGACCTGTTCGAGAGCACCCTTGATATAGGCAACATGGGGGCCTCCATTTGAACCACCAGAATCGCCGATAACAACACCCATCCATTTACGCTCGGAGCTGAACGGGGTCTCGTGGACACGAGCGCAGATACGATCGCGAACATCATCTTCTCCCAGGGTATCCATTAGATCCAAGATTGCCACATCGGTGGGTTGACCCACCCATCGACTTTTGGCAGCAGCCGAATCACTGTTGATGGTCGAAGAAAGTACTGCCGCAGAAGATGCGCTGGCTGGCGAGTTTGCGTGCATCCGTGACAAACGAGAGTTGTTTGCAATATTACCAACGCGAAGGATTGTCTGCGCTGCAGGACCAGAAGGAATCACCGAGGTCATTTCTCTTTGCACCTCGAATGGTTCTGGACAGTCGAAATGCCACATTTTGGTAACTGTCATGTGGTTGAGAGTGAGAGTTCCAGTCTTGTCCGAGCAGACGACATTGACAGAGCCAAGAGTTTCAACGCTGGGGAGTCTTCGCATGATTGCGCCCCTCTTAGCCATACGCAGGACGCCGAGAGCGAGTGTGACAGTGACAATGATAGGCAAGCCTTCCGGGATGGCTGCGACAGCGAGCGAGACACCGATTGTGAACATTTCGAGAATCTTACGGCCTTGGATAAGACCGATGACTACGATCAATCCAATGACACCGAAAGAGATATAACTCAGCTCCTGGCCCAAACGATCCATAGATAGTTGCAAGGGTGTTCGAGGGCTCTCGATTTCTTGTAGCGAAGCTGAAATACTACCAAACTCCGTCTTGGCGCCGGTCGAGATAACGATGCCCTGACCGTAGCCTGAGCGGACTAGTGTACCCATGAAGGCAACGTTGTGCTGCTCGTTCAACCGAATATCAGCACCAACAGCACCGGTAGCCGGTGCATCATAGAACGGAGATCGAGGGGGTTCTATTCCTTTTGGGATTGGAGTGGTCCCACCAGATGCGGTGCGCAGAGCTTCCGCGTACTTCGCTACAGGCTCGTTTTCTCCAGTCAAGTTCGACTCATCAATGCTAAGATCTGTTGCAGCGGTGATTCGAATATCGGCGGGAATACGGTCTCCGGTAGTGAAAAGAACCAAATCTCCGGGCACAAGTTCGTTGGCGGGGACAGTTGAAGAAGCCTTGACCGCGGCAGACGCCGAACCTGGACTTTTGCTCCGAATTTCATCCATTTCCATAGATGAACCCACGGGTGACATACCAACATTCTCAATTGCCGTGGAGGAGGCTGTTGGAAGATCACGGATCAAATGGGCATAATGGGGTACAAGTCGGCTTAATGCTTCCAACGACTTCTCCGACCGGTACTCTTGAACAAAGCCAACAGTTACAACAATTGTTACCGCAAGAGTAATGCTGATGGCATCATCATAGTTGCCCATCACGAAAGATATTCCAGCAGAGCCGAGGAGGAGGAGAATCAGCGTCTCCTTGAATTGTTTAAGGAACCGCAGCCAGAGGGGTTCTGGCTCATCGTGGGGAAGCTCGTTCGGTCCATCTCTAGCCAAACGTATCTCTGCCTCAGCGGGGGTCAGGCCGTGTAAAAGGGAGGTCCGTAGTCGCTCGGCAGTTTCATGAGGCTCGAGCCACGAATATGTTGAGGTCGATGCCTAGAAGAAAACAAGACCATGTGTTAGAAACTCCATTGACTAAGGGGGTCGAGAAGTGGAGCAAAGGATATAGCACACGTAGTACATCAATCAAGCAAGTATACTTACCAACGACGGAGCATTTGGCGGTCCGGTCATATGTGTTGTGGAGGGAGGCCGAAGAAAGTCGGCGTTCGATGCATTATGCGAAGGCAATGAAGGTGTTGCGGACCTTGACATTGCTCATGCTTTGGGGGATGAATTGTGACAGACAAGAAAATAAGACGTTAAATATCTCGAAAAGTAATTTTCATCCCGTCTCGGTAAGAATTGACTATGCTTCGACAATTCACGTTAGTTGCGATCTGGCAGCAGCCTCACACGGGGGCGGCTAGACTAACGGCTAGAGTTGCGGAGTTGGCGCAAGTCGGTCGACAACAAA